>NC_090322.1:79956420-81249387 GCF_040869045.1 Eurosta solidaginis
AAAACACGTCGGACAAAGCAGACGTGTTAATAAAAGTATGTATTTATGTGAAATGTAAAATGCAAAATTTGTTTATTGTTATGTTTATTATTTTTGTTAGTTGCTACAATCCTGAAGATGATTGCCGTTGAGCAATCGAAATATATCGATTTAAAAGAAGAATCAAAGGGTATTTTTTAATTTTTCAATTATAAAACACGGACCTAAAGCTAGCTATATATACATATTTAAAGATAAAAGGTCGCCAAAAAATTCATAATTTATATAGACGGAAGGCACGCCGCAGGCATAAACAACCAAACATGGGATATGCTACAATAAAAAACAACAACAAAAACGCCAAAGAAACAATCAACAAACTGCAGTTTACATCTAAAAAATTGGTAAAAGTAAAATCAAGTATTAAGTTCCTATTAAAATGTAGGAAATCAAAAATTATTCCGAATTTTATAAAAAACTCCACTAGATGTAAGAATTTATTTGTATCTGACTTGAACAAGCACTCGAACATAGATAAAATGTTACACAGCCATACACACTTTTTCCTTACAAAAGTCTTAAGCTTACTTATAAAACAAAAACACTACATATTGCAAATTAAAAATACAATTGAGTGAAAAAGATTTCAAAGAATTACTGGATAGCGAGAGTAATGTCGCTAATAAAACCACAACAACTTTAAAGAAACGTCAAGAGCTGAAATATGAGAAAATTAGAGCGAAACGAAATGAAGTATTCACCAACAACACCAAGCATAAAGAGTGGTTTGTAAACAAAACCAAATTGGAATTCCCGCCAGATATTCAAGCATTGCTAGCAAAGGGGCCGAAGTTCGGACTACCTGTAGATAACAAGAATTTCCCTCTCTTTAAATATATAGCAGACGGCGAAGATTTGGTACAAAGCATAAAAAGCAAAGATCAACAGGAGGAAGCTCGCACAAAACTCTCTTTGTTAATATCAAATCATGCAACAACAAACAAACATTGTACAATAGACAATGCAATTTAAATACAGTGGAGCAAACTAAGAAATTCCTGAATGAAAATAAAAACATTAGAATTTTAACATCCGACAAAGGGAATAAAACGGTGGCAATGGAAATTGAAGAGTATAATAAGAAAATGGAAGATATATTAATGGATCTAACAACATATAGAGTTCAGAGACAGGATCCAACATCACGTTTACAAAACAAGAATAATGCTCTAGTAGAAAAACTTTTTAACATGGAAATAATCGCAAAGATGGAGAGAAAAAGAATGATAACAACCACCGCACAGCCACCCAGAATCTACGGCCTCCCGAAGATTCATAAGGAAGGAACTCCATTAAGGCCAATATGCTCAGCAATTGGGTCACCTTCTTACACACTGTCCAAATATATTGCAGACATTTTAAAAAACGTAACGGCGAGTTCTACGTACAATATTAAAAACACAATTGAGTTTAAAGAAAGAGTAAACAATACATACATATACGAAGATGAAAAGCTTATTTCCTTTGATGTAGTTTCGCTTTTCCCTAGCATCCCGATACAATTGGCACTTGAAATAATACAAGAGAAATGGAATACAATTAAAGAATACACAAAGATACCAAAAACGCTGTTCATGGAAATAATTAAATTCTGCATTCAAGAGAGCAGATATTTCAAATTCAATGATACTATCTATACGCAACTAAAGGAATGCCGATGGGTGCACCCACATCCCCAATAATAGCGGATATAGTTATGGAAAAATTATTAGATGATACTATGCTGAAGTTGCGACATAAACCAAGAATACTTACCAAATACGTCGACAACCTATTCGCGATAATAAAAGAAAATGAAAAACAAAACACACTTGACACACTAAACACTTTTGACAAAAATATAAAATTTAGTATAGAACTAGAAAACGACGAGGAATTACCATACCTGGACTCAATAATAAACAGATGAGGAAATCAATTAAAACTAAAGTGGTATCAAAAGCCTACAGCATCAGGACGAATTATAAACTTTAATTCAAAACATCCGAAAACAATGATTATGAATACAGCAAAGAGCTGTATACGGAAAATGTTGCAGACTTCAGATGAAGTATACCACAAAGAAGTTAAAAAAGAAATTTTCACATTACTAAGAAACAATGATTTTCCGAAAAAAACCATAAAAACTTTATTAAGAAAAACCAAAAATTTAAATAGACCAAAAAATCCCGATAAACCCATTATTTTCAAGTCGGTGGCTTATGTACCGCAGCTATCAGAACGTTTAGCAAAATCTGACTGCTATGATAAAGAAACTACAAAAATTGCGCATAAACCTACGAACACTTTAAAAAACATATTTAACAAAACAAAATCGAAAATACCAATAATGGAAAAAAATAATGTAGTTTACAAGATACCATGTAAAGGCAATAGCGATGAAACGTGCAATAATATATATATAGGTACTACAAAGTCCAAACTCAAAACGAGAATTTCACAGCATAAGTCTGATTTTAAATTTTGCCATCAAGTTAATAATCAAAAAACAGCACTCATGGCCCACTGTGCAGACAGCGGACACACACCAAACTTTGATGAGACTAAAATACTGCAACAGGAACAACACTATAACAAACGCTTCACACTAGAAATGTTACACATTATTAATATTCCGACTAACACACGACTGAACTATAAGAGCGACGTAGATCACAGCGCACATATCTACAAACACCTGCTCACTAAAAAACAGTACCATACTCCACGTCGGACAAAGCAGACGTGTTAATAAAAGTATGTATTTATGTGAAATGTAAAATGGAAAATTTGTTTATTGTTATGTTTATTATTTTTGTTAGTTGCTACAATCCTGAAGATGATTGCCGTTGAGCAATCGAAATATATCGATTTAAAAGAAGAATCAAAGGGTATTTTTTAATTTTTCAATTATAAAACACTGACCTAAAGCCAGCTATATATACATATTTAAATGGTCTTTATAAATATTGTAATCACATAATTTAAAACAAAATATTACTATGAGTACCTACATTTATTATTGCAAAATTACGAAAAAAGAAAATAGCATAAAGTACCCTCAATGTAAAATTATTCCACTGAATGTATATATCGTATTCTAAACTAAAAAATGTCAAAACTTAAAAAAATTTAAATCGGTATTTAAGTGTAAATCGATCCATGAAAGCATCGTAAAATATATGTTAAAAAAATAAAAACTTATGTTTTTTGGTAGTTAACGTTATCGTTTAGCCTGATTATGAGTTGCAATACTTTTTGGTTTAGGTTGCGATATGTAAAATTTTATATTTTTGTACACAGTTATAAAATGTAAAGGAAAAAAATGTATATTTGTCTTTCAAGGTTCGAATCGAGCTCAAGGCCAGAACAATAATTTTTTTCTAATGATAATTATTGTTATTTTTATAATTTTTCTAAATTTGAAAAATTGTATTTTGTTTTTGGAATAGTAAGTAGAAAATTTTTCAGACAACCTGCCATAGCTGCGCAGATAGATCCATTTCGAAGGGTGATAAGCCTTCATCATCAGTACGCTTTAGGCATGCTGCGCTAACCATTTAGCTATACAGCGGTGGTTTGTTTGACTGGCAAATTTGCTACTTCTATTCCTTTTTACCAACTATATTTATTCAGTGTTGCGCCATCTGGTGCAAATCACTGATAATGCTGAATTTTTTTTTTTGTTTATTGTCAATTACTTTGTTTGACATTCCCAAGTGCTCATGGTTTATTAACAATTGTTTTTGTTTTTATCGGCCTATTGATAAATCATTCAAGGTTCGAATCGAGCTCAAGGCCAGAACAATAATTTTATAAATTTTATAATAAAAAAAAAAAAATAACAAAAATTATCATTGGAAATAATTATTGTTCTGGCCTTGAGCTCGATTCGAACCTTGAATGATTTATCAATAGGCCGATAAAAACAAAAACAATTGTTAATAAACCATGAGCACTTGGGAATGTCAAACAAAGTAATTGACAATAAACAAAAAAAATCCAGCAATATCAGTGATTTGCACCAGATGGCGCAACACTGAATAAATATAGTTGGTAAAAAGCAATAGAAGTAGCAAATTTGCCAGTCAAACAAACCACCGCTGTATATCTAAATGGTTAGCGCAGCATGCCTAAAGCGTACGGATGATGAAGGCTTAGCACCTTTCGAAATAGATTTATCTGTGTAGCTATGGCAGGTTATCTGAAAAATTTTCTACTTACTATTCCAAAAACAAAATACAATTTTTCAAATTTAGAAAAATTAAAAAAATAACAATAATTATCATTAGAAAAAAATTATTGTTCTGGCCTTGAGCTCGATTCGAACCTTGAATGATTAATCAATAGGCCGATAAAAACAAAAACAATTGTTTATATTTGTCTATTTATTACATTATTAAAAAGATTGTTATATTAATGATATAGAGAAGCGCCAACACGAATGCAAGTGGTTTCAAACCACTGGTAGGCTATTCACCACCTTAATTTTCAGATAAAATGTTAAATTGTTCATTTTATGTAAAAAAAAAATTTTAAAATTGCAATTTAAGTTCTGGAAGCTCGGGAATTTCAATTGAAGTTAAAAAAATTGCAATTGAAGTTCAGAATTTTCAATAGGAGTTCAGTAGATTATAATTGAAGCTCAGGAATTTCAACTGCAATTCAGGAAATTACAACTGAAGCTCAGAAAATTACAATTTAAGTTCAATTATAATTTTCTGAACTACAAACAGAAATTCTGAACTTCAATTTTAATTTTCTGAACTACAAATAGAAATTCTGAGCTTGAATTTAAAATTTCTGAACTTGAATTGAAATTTTTGAACTTCAATTGTAACTTTCGAACCTCAATTGCAGCTTTCTGAACTAAAATAAAAAAGGTATAGCATTTAAATTGGCGAATTGCAAGTAAACTTACTGAAATTGTGAATTGCCTACTCGCGATTTGATGGTTTACTGCAACGAATAGTTCTGTTATTTCTTCTCTTTTGTTTTCTATATCATTAATTAATTTATTTAAGTTTCCCTTAATTTTGTAAGCATACAATCGCATACAATAAAATTTGTATTTATGGCTCACCAACAAGACTGAAAAACTATTCCTTCCTTATGACTTATAGTTAATAATTTACAACTATTATAAATAATCTCATATATTATAAATATGTTGAATAAAAGAAATGATAATGGATTTGAATTAAAGAAATGTTTTATTTATATAGCAATTTCAGATATAATCCAAGTAAAAAAACGGTCGTAATACTAGTCAAAAGGCGGTCATATTAACGTAAAAATACTGTAGAAATACGCGTAAATTTACAGGTATATAACTTAAAAAATGACGGCCATTTCCCAGTTAACGTGAATGTAAGAACAGTACAGCACTATAGTTTGTTTACATTTCGATGACCTAATACCGTATATGTGTGAGTAGTATGGACAATCACATAAATAGGTACGACGGAATGGACTGGTCACAATAGTGCCCGATGCCCTGTAATAATGCTACTTAACGATTTACGTGTGCCATCGACACAGATTTTAGTCATTTTACTGGTCAATTTACGGGTACATTTTTGCTGGGTAGCTACACAGCATGTTGTACCGAAAAGCGTAGACACAAACCTCTGTTGTATGGCTGTGTATAACCTATAGCTGAATCGGTTGCGATGAATGGTGGACATAACATTTTTAGAGGTGATATATAACGGCCCATTACTGATACTTAACATAGACTTCACTTGACTTTGCGTAAACTTGGCAACTTAGCCACGATTATACTCCACTTAGCGCATACAATCTGGAATCATAATCAATAAATGTAAATTTGTACGACAGAATGCCAAATGAAATGGAAACAAACAAATGGCATCTCAAAATGTAAACAACATTTTGAACTTACATAGAAAATCAAAATTCAACAGACTTCTATGTCAAGTTAAGTGTTGCTAAGTTTTGAGTAATCAGTAAAATGCAATGTTCATTTAACAGAACTGTTAGTGACAGTTCTCAAGTCAAGTCAGCGCAGTAATTTCAGAAGAGTAGATAATAAAGTTTGTTGCTTAGCAGTCCATATAAAGTTTAAGCGTAAACGTCTATAGATGTAAAAAAAAACGCAGTTAATGTGTTAGTTACATTTAGCGTTTTCAATCTCCTTTTGAAAATCCCTATACCAGTGAAACGAAAAAAATAAAATCACCTGGTGAGATGAGCCAACCATATAACTGAGCCATGATGCTGAGCAAACAGTTATTGTTCGGTCGTTCTTATTGGATGGGGCGAAGCTTTGTTACAAAAACAATAACCAATCTGTTTCGATGCAACTCCTTTTTAACACGCTTATATTAGCTTCAATTGTGTGTATGTATGTATGTTTGATTGTAACTCCCTAGGCTAGGCGCGCAAAGCAGAGTTACAAGCAAATAAATATAATTAAAAAAACTAAAAAACAAGCTTCAATAGTACATGAAACTAAAAAGTGAAAAATAAATATAGTTTAAATAAACGGTAATAGTATAGAATAGGGGTCGACTGCCAATACGCGCCCACAAATATCGAGAGAGTTGTCAAAAGATGCGTATTGACCTCGACAACAATTATGCGAAGGCGGAAAATCAAAAAATTTGGTAGTAGTGCACTTTATGGTACCCACCAAAAGTTGGGCCAAATTTTTCGGGAGGTATCAAATGACGCGTATTCACGTCTAGATTAAGAATCCGAAAGCGAAAGTTAACTTTTTTTACCCATTTAAAAGTTATCGGCGAAACACCGGTTTATGTGATACATATTGTTCCCGCAAGTTTACAATCTTTTAAGCGCATATATCACTTTACTTTTTTTAATTTATTATATTAACAGAATCTAACTTTGCACGAATTAACGAAATAATTATGTTAAATTTCATTAATTTACTTATAAAATATCATCACAAATATTTTAAAAAATTCTGTTCAAATGAAAACTCATGAAAGTGAACAGTATTGCTAGCCCACCAACGATGGAAATTACCTTTGTTTGTTCTCTGTTAGGATTAATACAAGGCGGTGGCGGCTGAACATAAATCTAAATAAACATACAAATGCATTGTTTTTGTAATTTACTGAATGTTTTCAATTTTATCTATTAAAAGAGAAGATAATGCATCTATTTATCGAAATAAAGTGATGCTGGCAAATATTTGGAATTTTCATTTTTATTTAGGCGCAGTCTTTTCTCATGATTCTCTTCTTTTCCCATATTTCTTTTCTTCTCTGCCCTTTCCTTCTCTTCTCCACCCGTTCCTTTTTTCTCCACCCTTTCCTTCTCTAATATTCCCTTCTCTTCTCTTCCCTTCCCTTCTCTTCTCTTCTCTTCTCTCTTCTCTTCTCTTCTCTTCTCTTCTCTTCTCTTCTCTTCTCTTCTCTTCTCTTCTCTTCTCATTCTTCTCTTCTCTTCTCTTCTCTTCTCTTCTCTTCTCTTCTCTTCTCTTCTCTTCTCTTCTCTTCTCTTCTCTTCTCCTCTCGTCTCTTTTCTTCTTTTCTCTTCTCTTCTCTTCTCTTCTCTTCTCTTCTCTTCTCTTCTCTTCTCTTCTCTTCTCTCTCTTCTCTTCTCTGCTCGTCTCTTCTCTTCTCGTTTCTTCTCTTCTTTTCTCTTCTCTTCTCTTATCTTCTCTTTTCTTCCCTTCCCTTCCCTTCTCTTCTCTTCTCTTCTCTTCTCTTCTCTTCTCTTCTCTTCTCTTCTCTTCTCTTCTCTTCTCTTCTCTTCTCTTCTCTTCTCTTCTCTTCTCTTCTCTTCTCTTCTCTTCTCTTCTCTTCTCTTCTCTTCTCTTCTCTTCTCTTCTCTTCTCTTCTCTTCTCATCTGTGCTCTTCTCTTCTCTTCTCTTCTCTTCTCTTCTCTTCTCTTATCTTCTCTTCCCTTCTTTTCTCTTCTCTTCTCTTCTATTCTCTTCTCTTATCTTCTCTTTTCTTCTCTTCTCGTCTCTTCTTTTCTCGTCTCTTCTCTTCTCTCCTCTTCTCTTCTCTTCTCTCCTCTTCTCTTCTCTTCTCTTCTCTTCTCTTCTCTTCTCTTTTCTTCTCTTCTCTTCTCTGCTCTTCCCTTCTCTTCTCTTCTCTTCTCTTCTCTTCTCTTCTCTTCTCTTATCTTCTCTTCTCTTCTCTTCTCTTCTCTTCTCTTCTATCCTCTTCTCTTCTCTTCTCTTCTCTTCTCTTCTCTTCTCATATCTTCTCTTCTCTTATTTTATCTTATCTTATCTTATCTTATCTTATCTTATCTCCTCTTCTCTTCTCTTCTTTTCTCTTCTCTTCTCTCCTCTACTCTTCTCTTCTCTTCCCTACCCCTCTCGCTTAAATCGTTTCATAAAGTATGAAAATCTGGAATAAAAAGTTGCCCGAAAAGAAGAGAGGAGAAGGGAAGTGAAGAGAAAAGGAGAGGAGAGAGGAGGGAACGGAGAGGAGAGGAAGGGAAGAGAAGAGGATGTGAACGGAAGTAAAGGGTGGAGAAGAAAAGGAAAGGGTGAAGAAGAGAAGAAAGAAGGAAGGGAAGAGAGAAGAGAAGAGAAATAACAAGAAATTCCAAATATTTGCCAGCATCACTTTATTTGGTATTATCTTCTCTTTTAATATATTACATTGCAAAACATTCAGTAAATTACAAAAACAATGTAATTATATGTTTATTTAGATTATTGCTGAGCCGCTACCGCCTTGTATTAATCCCAAGAGAGAACAACAAAAGTAATTTCCATCGTTGGTGAGCTAGCAACATGTGTTTTCATTTGAACAGAAATTTTTTACAACATATGTGTTGATATTTTATAAGTAAATTAGTGAAATTTAACATAATTATTTCGTTAATTCGTACAAGGTTAGATTATGTTAATATACTAAATATAAAAAGCAAAGTGATGTGTGCGCTTAAAAGATTGTAAATATGCGGGAACAATATGTACAAAACGAACCAGGTTTTCGCGCATAACTTTTAAACGGATAAAAAAAGTTAACTTCCGCTTTCGAATTCTTGATCTAGACGTGAATACGTGTCTAACTCACTCAAAAAAAGGCCCAATTTTAGGGTGGGGTCCCTAAACTGCACAATTACCGAAAAAAGCTTTAAATTCCGAAATTTGGTAATATTGCAATTTAAGTTTTCGCGTCAACCTTGTCGACAGTGGTACTCAAAGACGCGTATTTTTGTCAAGATACAGAATCTGAAAGCAGAAATTATAGTTTTTCACTAGCTTCAAAGTTATTCGCAAAACCGGTCGGTACTATTGTCGCTTTTTTCGTTGTTGCAATTAAACAAATTAAAACATATTGTAACGAATTTTGTGCAATTCCGCTTATTTGCAACCTTCTACTAAAGTTCGAATCACTAAACTGTTGAATAAATAACTCCACTATTCAATAATGCAAAATAGCCTTTACTAAAGTACTTCACAATAACACTACTACTTCTCGACAGATAGCGTGCTTAAATCAAACTGAATCTATGATTGCTCAGATTATTCTCTTTATACTCTTCGATTTCCTCGTTCCATACTTCTAGGCGTTTCCAGAATTTACTTAGTTACCAGCTATAAATATAATATAAACCATAATAAATATAATAATAGCTTCTCATATGCGCGTGTATATGTGAGTGATACTTGCACAAATAATTGCCTACATTTGGGAGTATCTCAGATATATGCATGTGTTTGTGCGTTGCTCTCCGCTGCTTGTATGGAAATATGTGTAGACATACTGATTAATTTGGTTATGTGCATACAAGCTACTGCTCAGTATCGGCTTAGAGATGATGGCATCCCTTAGCGTTGATAGCACTCGTCACACTGCCCTCCACCTAAGTCTGATCGTCCCGATCAGACAAATTTCCTGATCTAAACGCCACTAGCATCTCCAAATGTACCACTCTTCTATTTCGTGGTTTCCCAATGGTTTGTATGCGGTAGATGGTATCACTGATCTTCTTCACAACTTTGTACGGGCCTTCCCAACTGCACCGAAATTTTGATGGAACACCTTTTCGCCAGTGAGGGTTGTATAACAGTACCAAATCTCCCTCGAAGAAACCCTCCGAATCATTGCTCTCGTCGTACCTGCGTTTCATCTTACCAGTCATTATCCTGGATCGTTCCCTCGCACTCTGTTGGTTGGCCAATTAACTACTTGACGGATTGGCTTCACACAATCAGTATCGTTCCGACGTTTCCCAAAAGTAGTGCGCCTGGCTGGAAACCACCCTTGCATTCTTTCTGGGAAATACTTTCGTTCGTTTTAGTGCATCCATTAGGGGTTTTCAATGCCATTGTTTTTATCGCAAGTACCTTCGGTTTTGATTTGTTTGGCCCATTCGGAACCCTTTTCCCGATCTACTTTCCTTGACTCTTGTGGTCTCTGTCGAGTCTCCTCCACCAGCACTCGCTTACTGATGAACCATTTCTCCAAACTGAATTTAAGTGGCACATCCTGGTTTTTATAGCGCATAATCTTTAACCGCATATCGATCTTGATGTCATGGTCAACTAAGAAGTCCACTCCCAATATGACTTCATCAACTATCTCCGCCATAACGAATTTGTGTAGAACCATGACCTTCCCAATTAAGGCTTCACAGATCACTTCTCCCAGGACTTGGTTATACTCGCCAGTGACCGTACGCAACCTTGCTCCAGGTAATGGCTTTATTCTCCTGTTGACCAAGTCAGATCGAATCAAGGAATGAGATACGCCCGTATCTACAATAAGTACAGGTTCTTTGCCATCCACATTCCCTCTGTCCTTCCAATTTGCGACACGGATATCACAGGACATTCAATAGCTCTACATCTTACTCGCTCTTGCTCATGTCCTCCAGCTTTGTTATTAAGACCACCCATGCTGTTGCAACCACTATGATCAAGGTTGCAATGATGTGCAATGTGACCGGGCTTCCCGCATTTGATAACTCTTTCACTCCGCTTTTGCGATCCTTTCAGCGCCTCCAATATTGTGTTCACCCAGTCTGGCCTTTCTACCTCCATACAGCGTGCTTTGAAAACTGGCTTACAGAAGCGATGCTGTTTCCAGAATTAGAATGTGATACCGTTTCTGTGAATGTAGGTTTTGGGTTTCCGTATGTCGCTCGCTTCGTTTCGATATCCCGTATTGCATTAATAAATCTCTGGATTTTTACCCTTTCGGTATATTCCACGGGTGCGTCCGCATTCGCTAAATGTTCCAGCCTTTCAACATCCGACGCAAACTCTTGCAATGTTTCACCAGGCCTCTGAAAGTGGTTCAGTAACTCTATCTGTCTCCTATGCTCGTTTCCGTATCGTCTCTCTAGAGCGCCGGTCAATGCTTCATAATAGTTCCGTTCGCCCTCGGGAATGGTATGTAAGGTCTCAGCTGCAGGCTCTTTCAATGCCATGAACAGTGCAGCCAATTTATCTTCAGCATTCCAGTTGTTCACTGCTGCGGTCTTTTGAAACTGTAGCTTAAAGACCTGGAAAGGAACAGAGATGTCAAAAGATTAATTTTTAACCTTCGTATTGCTTGCTGAAACAGCTGGGCGATTTAATTGCAACTCCAGCATACGACCTCTCAAAGCATCTACCTTGGCTTCGATTTTTTCCTCAAACTGCGTTATTTTCTCGTCCATACGCGCTTCGAGTTTTGATGATATACGCGCCTCTTGCGCTTCGAGTTGTACTGTTATGCGTGCCTCTTGCTCTTTCAGTGGCTTTCCATCTTTGATGTAATCTGTGTCGCCATTTCTGAGTGCGCAATTTTTTATTCCAAATTTTCATATTTAATGATACGAAGCAGAGAGATTTTTTCATTTAACGAAAAAACGCAGCAGGCGAAAATTTTGATATTTACCACCGTCAATTGAGTGCATTAATGGCCTGATGTGCTAAACCTCAAGCCTTGAATGTGTGGATCGCGGATGATAAACCGTTATGGGTTTTGAAATAGTCGGCTATACGGTCTATGTCCTTTTTTTCTAATTTACTCGTTTTCTATCTATAATAATTTAATATAATATAACTTGTAAAATATACATTTTAAAAAATTATAAACTTGGATTTTAAGCCAACAAATTAATATAAAAATTAGCGAACAATAGGTTTGTTTCAATGATATTTCATTTACCAAGTTTTATTGTAAGAGAAATTAGGGAGCCTTTTTTAATGGGCGGTAACACGCCCCTATTCCGATAAAGCATTACACAATATTTCTAGAGCCCGAAAAAAATAAATCCCTAGTAACAAAAATTATAAAAGTAATTTATCTGAAATGAATTGTACAATTGAAACTCACGCTGAATATGTAATGTTCGGTAACATCCGAACTTAGACACCCTTCCTTTTTATATCAATTTTTGTTGTGCAACAGAAATGGAATAAATAATCGAACAATGTGAACACCCTAAAAGGAGTGGAATGAAACAATTCTTGTATGGTGCCGGAAAATAAAGTCCCTAAATTAGATGCATTTACTAAAAAAATAAACTTAAAGTGATGTAAAACTATATTTTATAAAAAATTTACCACTACGGCAGTAAATAATTATCAATAGCCATGTTTTTTTACACGTATATACGTCTACGTTTACGCGTAAATAAAACGCTTATCGTCACTTGGATAATGCTTAGGAGACCTATCTAGCAACTACCTAGCAAAGATCTAGTGAACGAAAATGGCGACCAACAACAAAATTTCCCACATTGTTCCACAATTGTTAGTATGAGAAAATGAGATGGCCTAACTGCAATGGCCGATCCATATATGCATGCCTTTTCTTACATGCTATGTACCCTGCATAGCGGAATGATACAAGGTGGCAGCATGGTGACATACCTACAAACATAAATAAAAATTCCATGTACTTTGTTTTTGTAAATTCGATGGACAAATGTCAAAATCGTACTGCACCGGAAGTTGATGTATCAAATCAAATAAAAAAAGTTTATAATCAGCTGTTCCATGCTGCCACCTTGTATCGTTGCGCCATGGTACCCTGAAATACGTCAGAAAATTTTCTGCGAGTCCGCCATTTCTTTTCAGTTTGAAACGCCGCAGACCTACCGCATTGAAAAATTTGCAAATTTTAAAATAAATAGAAGAAAAAGTGTTTTAGGTCTTTATAAAAATTAAAAGTGTACATTTTTCATAAAGAAATATAATACACAACAATATCAGCAAAAGCAATCTGTAAATTTGGTGCTGTAACGTGTGTTTGTATCTAGATCAAATTCTGCGAAGCCGCCATTGCTATTGAGAAGTAAATTTTGAGTACAGACAAGCATGGACCTAATTTATTATAATTATTAAATTAAGTAGAATTATAAAACTGAACAAGAAATACCAAAGAAGTGTTAATAATACTTGCAAAATCAGGATCTTAATAGCTTGGTAAGTGCATGGAAAACTAAAAAAAAAATGAATGAATGGATGTGTAGCGATATGGGAAAAGCCATTTTCTGGGAAATCTACGATGTTAGGTTTCCCAGAAAATGGCTTTTCCCATATCGCTACCCATCCATTCATTCATTTTCATTACTGATGCTACAAAATCTGCATCTTTCAATCTGTTATATTGTAGGATTTGCTTTAATATAATTTGAATTAATACAAAACTATTATTTACAGGATATCGAAAATTCGCTTCAGGCAACAATCAATATTATTGGCAGGATTGGACACGGTAAGTCCACTGTTGTGAAAGCTATTTCCGGAGTTCAAACGAAAAGCCATTTTTTATGAGGCTACTTGAAACTGTTCTGTCATAGGATTTCATTTAAAATTATTTGTATTAATACAAAATTATTATTTACAAGATATTGTGAAAATTCAAGAATCTGTTCAATGCTTCGAAACGTCAGTAATTCTATACGACAGCATGACACTCTTAATACACCTCCAAAAGTATCGAGAGGAGTGTTAAAGATGCGTTTTGGTGCCAGGTCCGCGAATCCGAAAACGAAAAACGTTCAAAAGATATTAACGAAAACCCGAAAAATTACACCGGGTCCCTCCGAAATCGGGGGTGCGATCCATGGTATTTTTGCGCAGACCACCTTTTTTCGGTGACGGCCTTCGGCAGCGCTTATATAAAATTACCAAAATCTATGAACTAGATGTATAACAAAAAAGTATTTTGAATATAAATATTTGTGATGAACTTAACTGAAATAATTCTAAGTCTTTTCCTACGTTAGCTTTTTATGCTCTAATTTTTAATTTGTCAATAATTTTTAACCAAACCTTATAAAATAGATGTATAACAAAAAAATATTTTGAATATAAATATTTGCTGATGAATTTAACTGACAGTACCAATACCATCAACTAAATGGTCCTTATAAATATTGTAATCACATAATACAAAACAAAAAATTACTATGAGTACCTACGTTTATTATTGCAAAATCACGAAGAAAGAAAATTGCATGAAGTACCCTCAATGTAGAATTATTCCACTGAATGTATATATCGCATTTTAAACTAAAAAATGTGACAACTTAAAAAATTTTTAATCGGTATTTAAGTGTAAATCGATCCATGAAAGCATCGTGATATACCTTTTTTTTTTTGGTAGTTAACGTTATCGTTTAGCCTGGTTTTGTTAAGAATTTTGTTATTTTTTTGGTAGAAATCAACATTCAACACAAAGTTACTCTGATTATGAGTTGAAATACTTTTTTGTTTAGGTTGCGATATGTAGAATTACATATTTTTATACACAGTTCTAAAATGTAAAGGAAAAAAATTTATATTTGTCTATTAATTAAATTACTAAAAAGATATTGGCGCTTATCATTCATTACGACGGTTATCCCGTCGTTTTAACGTCGGTAAATTTGCATCATTGCTTGCGTCGTTGCCCCGAAATTCTCCCGAAATTTTCGAAATTCGTCAGATATGCATCATTGTTTACGTCGGTAACAAAATTTTGACATATTTTGTGATAAATTTCTATGAAGATAAATATTGGCGGGAGAAATATTTATTCTCATAATTTATTAAAAAAAGCAATTAAAAGGTGTATTATTATTTGTGAAATGGCTCGACCGGCAACAAATAGAGCGCAATACGAGAGACTTGTCGAAATGATGCAAGAAAGGTCAGATATTGCGCAAGGATTCCCAAACACATCAAAAGAGAATGTGCAGAGTTCCTGGGAAGAAGTTGGTGTGCACCTCAATAGTTTTGGTCCTCCAATAAAGGATACCACCACCTGGAAAAAGGTACACAGGTTTGCCAATTGTTTTTATTCTACTTTTTCATCTATTTACCAAAGACGAAAATATTAAGCGGGCGTGGCACCTCCCATACAAATATGATTTTATAGGCATAATCAGGCCCAACGAAAGCGGAGGGGGAATGGCGGGATTCTCCTCGGCCCGGGGTTTTTCAGGGGGCCGCGATTTAGAGATACAAAGACATTTTTTTTTTAATTCAGGAGAGTCTTTAGTTGTTCCAAGTTCAAATTTTAAGCCGAATTTCAAAAGCAACGAATATTGATCATGATTTTTTGCCTGGTCCTTTGAACAGCGAGGAGAAAATAAAAACATCAAATAAAAATATATGTTTACATGAATCCGAAATCGTAAAGTCTTCGTGGTCACCCTGATGAAGGTTCATCTTCAAAAAGTCTTCCAACAATACCACCAACTCTGTATCAAAGTCCAGATTATTTATACGACTTCGATATCGGTACCGTGAATAATGAGTTTTTGCGATCTGAAGAACTCAACGAAATAATTCGTCGGGGTCAACAAAAATGCCCTGTTATTTTTCCACGTGATTGTCATGACGAGTCATTTCCTGACTGGTTAGTGTGGAGTGCCAGTATCAATGCTTTTTATTGCCTACCATATCGTCTGTTAAGCACCAATATTTTAAGTCGACCTAAAATTTGTTGCCCTGGCGGATATTCGAAATTTCAGATATGGAAGCAGCTATACGATAAACTGTCATCATACGAAAATACTCAAGATCACATTAAATGTTATATTCAATGGAGATCTTTACAAAATCTTATTGAAAAGGAGGCTACAATTGATACGGTTATCAACAATGACCAGCTAATCACAGTTTTCAAGGCGAAGGTATATATCGTGGTGAACGAAACGATGGACATTTTTGGGCATCTAAGACCTAATAAGCCATTATGATCCGATACTTAGACATCATTTGGAGAAAGTTAGGATTTCACAACAGCAGTAAAAACGTTTACAAGTTCACTATCTTTCCCCAGAACGAGTTTATAGAAATTTGTGCAAAGCACGTGAGGGACACTATATTAGATCAAGGAAGGGCAGCCAAGTATTTTGCTATTATCGTTGATGCTATGACTGCTGCTAGTCACGTTGACTACGTTCGTTTTGCGCTAACTCCATTTCAATTCGAAAGCAACAAATTTTACAATTCAAGAACGGTTTTTGGCTTTTGTGAATTGTAACCAAAAAACTGGTCAGAAAATCGCTGATCTAATTTGCCACACTCTAGGTAAACATGAAATCCCATTAAAAGATTGTCGTGCACAAGGGTACAATAACGGCGGCAATATGAAAGAATCTTACAACGGAGCACTACGTCACATTCTCGACGAAAACTCGAATGCTGATTACTCGCCTTGTGCAACCCACAGTCTCAATTTATGTGGTCTTGATGCTGCAGAATGTTGTACGGCTGCAAGTACTTTCTTCGGAGTTGTATAAAAATGTTTTACTATTTTCAACAGCAGTCCACAACGTTGGGACATCCTTAAAAAAACGCACCGAGCTCTCTTCATAGTCTTTCATACAAAAACCAAATTTGACTGCGTAAGCGTACGGAGATTTTACCGGCATTCTCAAGTACATCAACAAGTTCGAATGTATCTTACTGTCCTCAATTTAGTTCAAAATACTGACTACCATTAATGAAAGAAACGTCGTCCTCCAAGCTTGAGGCGCCACCATAGATGTTGACATCTAGATGCCTTATTAGCTGATTTGAAGTTGATCAGGAACCAAAGGGAAACAATTTTATACGAATGCAAAACAGTTGCTATTCATTTGGACATCTCTCCAAAGTTTCCGGACGTTCTGGTATTACTGGACGATTTGCCGCTTTGAGAAATTTGAGCGAGACGTTTTCCATTTTGTGGAAATTTGAAGACATGGATGAAACTTACTCAAAGCTTAGAATGCGAAATAATTCACTTGAAATACATTTACGAAGCAAATTTTGATAAAGGTCTGTCACCATTGGAATTGCTAAATGCCATCTATGTTCAAAATCTGTATACAATTTTCCCCAACATTTATGTTGGTTTACGTATCGTTTGCACTATACCTGTCACTGTAGCTAGTGCAGAACGTTCCTTCAGCGCCCTTTCAAGAATCAAAAACTTTCATAGATCATGTTCATCTCAAGAGCGGGTTTCAGGACTTGCCATGCTTTGTGTTGAATCCGTTTTGGCAAGAAGGTTAAATCTTGATATTATTATAAAAAATTTTGCAGCGAAAAAAGCAAGAAAAGTCACTCTTTGATATCCGAACCTTCTATATTGAGTAATTAAAATTTATAATCATCATTAAATTTATAAGAAATGTATTAAAATGTTACCAAATATCTAGAAAAGACTATTTGAAACAATATGTGGCTGATGAAAGATAATTTTATTTCTACGTTACAATAAAATAGTATAAATAGTAAATATTCTGTGTTCATTTTATTTTGAGCTCTTAGTCAAAAAATCATTTAGTTGATGTGGCAAAATTTTTTTTGATGTAATCCATCAATAATGATTAATGAATGAGACGTCATTAATTCAAATTAATCAAATGTATTAGTGGTTTTTATATAGGGGGCCGTAAATTGTTTACGTTGCAATTTTGTTGTAAATCCGTAAACCGCGCTTGTCCAATGTGATTTTTCAATTCAATTTTAAATACTTTTTTACTTCGATTTTGTCATGTTTATTTAATAAAAAAATGTCATTATCTCTGCACAACTGTGTCAAGCTATTTTTCTCCGAAAACATTCGTAAGTATTTATGTGAATTTTGGATTTGTTCGTTTTACTTTAGAATTTTTTGTAATTTTTATTTTGACCCCTTAAAACATTTTTCTAATCACTACTTTTTTGTTGTTAACAATATTTATGCCCAAAAAATTCCTATCTTACAAGTACTAATTTTTACATGCTTGTTGAGATAATTTGCGAGAGTAGAAAGTAATTGTGTATTAGCTAGCCCGATTCCTCATTATGTCGTATTTCCCGTAACTCGTCTTCTTGCTTTATTCTTGCCTCTGTTTGTGGGGATTGCTTTACTGGTCTCTTATCTTTACACACATTTTAATTTTCTTACAACAATTTATACAGCAAATTCTCTCAATCGAATAATGTTGATAGTATATCATCATTATTGTTGTTATTGCTCGAACCGCTTGAGGGTGGTGTATTTAGGTCGGGTTGTGGGTCCAGGTAGGAGAGAATTTCCATTGGATCGACATCGGGGAGGAGCTGGAATTGAAGAAGAAAGAAAACTAATTTGTGTTGGACTTCATTTTGAGATATTTGCTGGATGTCTTTCTTGATTTCGAGGGAGCCTTCAATAATGTGGCCATTGGTACTAGGAGTTTGGCCGAATAATTCTACCAGAGTCGGTTAAACTCCTAGTCAGCTGGTTGCTGGTTGCAAAGTGGGTAGGATCGACGGCTGAGAGAAAGTTGAGAACGGGTGCACCACAGGGGGTACAAAGTAGCGGTTTATGCTGATGAGTTCTGATGAGTTGGCAATACTTATAAGGGAAAATTTGAACTGGAAGTACAGAAACAAGTTTAAAAGGTTTCACTTACATTGAAATCTCCAGCACCATCATTGTTGTCCATATTCAATTCGGCATTCAAATATGTGTTACGTGGCTGACTGTTTGGGTGGTGAGGAGCGGCGGCAAGCAGGTATGCTTGCGGGCCCAGGCTAGCTCGTCGTCTTGGGCGGGGTATTGCACCACCGACCTCACCCGCAGCCACATGAACAAAAAGAGGGTTCATACCTGCATGTGTATAGAAAGGAGAGAAAAGGCTGAAAAAGATAGAAATAAATGTGAGGGGCAGAGTTAAGAGGGGAAAAAGATGGAGGCCTGTCCTGTCAAGTGGAGTCTACCCTCCCTCTGCAGTGCAACTTGCACTGCACCGTGGGCACTGTGCTGACTCCTGTTTACCTTACAGTGCCCCCAAACCTGACACTAGTCTGTCCGTCTGTCAATTGGTCATTTTTCTCTACCACTCACCTTCGCCTTACCTTGCCACGCACAAGCGCAGCACCAACACCAAAATTCGACTTAGCCCTGCATTATTGAAAATATTAAAATTTCATCCAAACATAATTCTTATGATTTATTTACAAAATTTTTGGTTTCCAAGTTACCAACTAACACCCTACTACCAGTGCAATAATTTCAATAAAACTTGAAACTCAAAGTTTACTACAAAATACTTTTCCAAGGGTTTAAAAAGTTTACTCAAAGTAACAATACAAAATTGCTCAAACTTAATGCTAAATTTTATTACTGGCGAACATTAAAAATTCATAAGAGTGCAAGAACCAGTAGATACATTCCAAATTCAATTCTATAAAAAAAAATACCTACGACTAATAGACAAAGGGTCTGGCCTCAAACAAAAAAAATTAAACTTTTAGGGCCACCCTAATGCGATATTATTAATAGGAGCTAATTCTAAATCCTAAGGATACAAATTCGAATAAAATAAAATAAGAGGGCGAATAAAAAAAAAAACATTCAAGTACCCTAATCCCTGATCTACCGCAACCGCACAAGTAAACATAAGATCAATTATGTATACAGCAAAAGTAGGTTATCAAAGGAAAGGGATTTATGTGTATATGAAAACAAATGGTATGTATGTAATTGCAAATGTACGTTTGTGACGTTTTTCATGCATGCACATATGTTCGTTGCCCTCTGTCTTTTATATTCTGCTTTGCTAATTCCTGTTCTATTTTTGCAAGAGCAGGAATCTGTGCTAACACATGTACATACAACTAAACAGGCGTATTCTGATGAATTATAATGTTTCACTCAAAACACTCACCAAGTTACTCTTCTCATCCAACGGCGCCGCTGCAGTTGAGTAGCTTTGCTGAAAACGCTGAAAAGAAATACTCCTAGCATGCATACAATTCTACAGGCCACGCCCACGTTAGCCACCCGCAATCACTCAGCCAAGATCACTCGCTAGTGATCTTTAGTAATGAGTGCTTTGGTAGTATTAATTCTACCAACGTGATGGTGAAACGCAAAAATTAATAATACAAATAAAAAATGTGTAATCAAAAAAATTCTTTGGTACGGAGGGCACACTATTGTGTATAACCTCGTGGTGGCAAAAAAAAGGTATGTTGGAATTGGTTTTCCCCAATAATTCCTAAAGAAAACATATAAAAAAAGTGAAAAACAAAAATTCAGAAAAAATAAAATCTTTTCCTTTGTTGGTGCAGTGCTACCATAGGTAGCCGAAAACATGTGTGAATAAAGAAATGTGTATATGGTAGAAGATAAATATACCAAAAGATAAAAAAATTAAATGTCAAACCGAGGAGGAAATGACAAAAAAAATTATAATGCAGAACAAAAAGAAAAGGGATGGAGGCAGGAGTGCCACCATTAATTCCTGAAATATGGAGTTGAATTATAAAGGAAAACTATATACCTCCTACCAGCAAAATGCTTTGCCCCGGTAACGAAATGACCCTTTTGCCCCTCCTCATGAAGATCATGCCCTCAATGATAGTATTTAAATAAAAAAATATAAAAAAAATATTATAATATATAAATATATACAAACATAATACTATGGCCAAATGTGATTCTGGAACAGCTCCTCCCTCCGCCGGTGTTTGATAGTTGCTTTCGTTATCAGAATCAGCTGAGCCAGCCCAATAAATGTATGAGTATTGCCGTAAACTTAGTTGTGGTTGTTGCCACCGTTTTTATACTTGTAGTTGCTCGGGTTGTCCGCTTTGTTAAAATTGTATGCGATTTTTGTTACATGTGTTGGCGTGGCTGTTGTTGTGGTTGCGTCTCAATGCCGCCGGTGAAAAGTGCTATCGATGTTGCCAATTCTAATGTGCTTTTGCCGTTGTTGTTGTGGTGTGCGCATGCAACGAATTAAATAGAACGTAGTGTTTGTGGATGCGTGGCAATTGTTGTTGGCCGGAATGCCGCCAATATAAAAACGTTGTTGTAGTATTGTTGCGGCCCTATATCGCCAATATGAAAATGCTATAGTGGTTGTTGTTGTGGAGTGCGCTAACAAATTAAAATTTTAGTGTAGTGCGTGGTAGTTGTTGTTGTTGTGTTGACCGCCAAGTATAATGTATTTGCTTTTTGGCGGTACGCCGCCCATATACGTGCCCAGTGGGTCTTTCCCAAAGGAAAATCAATTGTGCGCTGAAATTAAATACAAAAGAAAATCTATTTAGAAATTCAAAAGCAAATGTGTATCTATGTGCATATACATAATTGCCTACGGATTTCTTGTCTGCATGGTCATATATTCATCTACATACATATATTTGTATGCAGAGATGTATATGTCGATGCAAGTTTTCTTTTGGCTTGCTCTGGAGATAGGCAAGGTTGAAGCCCCAGCTCCCGTCAAGCATGCCTAAAAAAGAGTTTAATATCTTACCTCTTGTAACTTGTAATTTTTTGACAACTGATTCCAGCTAGGTTGTTAGCAACATGGTGAAATTTTTCTTATTATAACCACATGATGCCAAGCGCAACATCTAATTTCCGTTGCAACATTGTGTTCACTACAGGTACAATGTTGTCAATGTTAATGTTATCATGTTAATATTATTTTAATGGCAACATTGCGGCTAAGGCACGGACCTGGACACAAAACACATAAACACATAGACGCATATACACTCTGCCACTCATTCAAGCCAGTATGGAGACAGGCTGTCGTTACAGGCTCGCAACCGCCGATGGTGTCTGCGCACTATGGAGCGTGTGCGTAAAGAATCCAAACGCAGCCTGCTAAGTATTATTTCCTGCGTCCAACGTGTGGCCTCGACCCACGACTCAATGCCGGGCCTATTTTTTTCACGCCTTTAAACTTTTCACACTACTTAACTACGAACTAAATCACTGGGCTAATGCTACTACTTACACCTATATCACAGATACTACTATACATCTCTAATAGTAAATAAGGTATCACAGATAAAATAAATAACAAAACCAATAAATAAAAAAATAAAATAAAATAGAAAAAATTAAAATATCACAGTTAGCAGAACAAAAAATTTTATAAAATAAAATATCACAGATGGCAAAAAAAAAAATGTATATAACAAAAAATATCACAGATCAAATAGTCAAGTAGGTAAAATAAATAAATGTAAAAATAATCAAATAAATAAAAAGGTAAAAAAAAATATAATTTAATAATATAATCACATACGTCGATAAATAAATAAATAACATAGAACAAGAGTACTAGCACTACAAAAAAAAACATTAAACTATTTTGCAAAAATGTCTTTAGCGTGGTATACGCCGATCTTTTCCCATTGCTGTCGCCAAGTTCATACATAGAGTTCCCTATAACGTTTAAAACAATACATCTTACTTGTTTTGGAGCTAATTTAGCGTTGTAATTTTCGACTTGGGAACTTTGTAAAGTTTCGGCGATATACCACTTGTCCAATCTGAAACTTTATATCCTTACTCCTGGTGTCGTAGACCTTTTGACTTCTATCGTGGGCCAGCTTCAGCTCCTTCATAATTCTCTTTCTTATGAGCTGCATCTTATCACCAGCCATATCTATCTCCACGTCACCATCCTTCAACGCCGCCAACTTCCGATATAGCTCATATGATGCTGCATGCTGTATCATAAGCATACCGAAAGTGGCATAGTATGGTGTCATGTTGATGGCTGAGTGAGTAACGCTGCGTAGTGCAAATGCGGCATAGCTGACGCATTTGTCCCAGTTCTTTTGGTTGCCATTTATGAAGGACCTAATTATCTGCAGCACAGATCGGTTTACTCTTTCCGCAGCGTTACCCTGAGGTGAATAAGATGCAGTTCTCACGTGTGTCGTGCCGTATTTCTCCAAAAACTCTTTGAATATTTCCGAGACGAATTGTTTGCCGTTGTCCGAATGGACATATTCGGGCACACCAAACACGTGAAAGACTTCTTTCTCTAGAAATTGTATAACCTCAGCTGAAGTGGCCCTTCTCATAGGTTTTAAGAACACAAACTTAGTAAAGTGATCTAGACAAACAAAGACATACACGTTACCATCACTAGAACGAGGATAAGGACCCATAAATCAATGAATAAACGTTGGAAAGGTCGCTCTGTGAGCTTTTGCTTTCCCATCATGGGTTGTTTAAACACGTTTTGAGTTTTGTTAGTTTTGCAGGTTTCGCAGTCTTTTACATGTGCGCATACGTCGGTGACCATTCCTGGCCAATAATATTTTTGACGTAGTCGTGACAGTGTCTTGTGGATGCCACCATGACCAGCGGACGGTGAGCTATGAGATGACTCTACCAGCCCCGGTCGCAGTTCCGACGGAACCCAGAGCTTCCAGGTCTGGTCCGCTAGAAGATCGTCCCCCCTGTCGAATTGCGTCCGTTTATAAACGTAACCGTCCGATATGCATAAGTCTGGCAACTTATATTTGTTCTCGGTCACCGTCTTTTTTAACTCCGTATACTCCTCCGACTCGAAGCACGGTGACTCGAGACACACGTCTATGGCTCTGTCGTTCGTCAGTATTTCGTCCATGTGTATTCGTGAGAGTGTGTCGGGAACCACGTTTTGCGCACCTTTTCGATGTTGGATATCGAAATCATAACCCTGGAGTTTCAAACTCCACCTTGCCAGCCTCCCAGAAAGATCTTTCTGATTCATGAGCCATTTGAGGCTGGCATGATCAGTTATGATGGTGAACGGGGTTCCTTCCAAATAAGGTCGGAATCTTTTCACACTCACGATCGCGGCGTAGCATTCAAGTTCTGTTATACTGTAGTTCTTCTGCGCTTTATTTAGTTTTGCCGAAACGTAGGCAATCGGTCTTTCGTTCTGGTCATCGTCCAACTGGAACAAGACCCCTCCCACTCCGTCCGTTGATGCATCACATTGAATATAAAAACGACGCTTAAAGTCAGGATGTGTGAGCACCGGTGCAGTAACCAAACTCTGCTTTAAAATTTCAAATGATTTTATTGCTTCTTCCGTCATTGCAAACCTTTTGATTTTGTCTTTCTTGAGGCAGTCGTGCAGCGGGGCTGCAATAGTCGCATAGTCCTGTATAAAACGTCGGTACCAGCCCGACATACCCAGGAACCGTCGTAGTTGCTTCGGGGTTTTCGGAACTGGGAAGTCCCTCACAGCTACCACTTTGTTGGCGTCCGTTCTGATACAACCATCCCCGACTACGTATCCTAAATAGTGAACTTCTTTAAAACAAAACTTGCTTTTTTCTACGTTAATTGTTAACTTAGCCTCGCGAAGACTCCGAGCGACCTTTTCCAATAAACACATATGGGACTCGAAATCTACAGAACAAACTAACAAATCGTCAAGATAAACAAAAACACATTCACGTAAAGCGGCCGGAATGACCTTGTCCATTAGACGACACATTCGTTGTGCTGCATTGCACAACCCGAAAGGCATGACGGTAAATTGGTAAAGGGGTCGGCCAGGGACAGTGAAGGCAGTCTTCTCACGTGATTTTCTCTCGAGGGGAATCTGCCAGAAAGCGTCCTTGAGATCAATTGCAGAGATATATCTCGTGTTTTGTAGGCGGCTCAAAATTCCATCAATATGTGGTAAGGGGTATGCGTCCTTTATAGTTCTTTCATTCACTTTGCGAGCATCTAGGCACAGCCGGTTCTTCGTTCCTTTAATGACCAGTGATACGGGGGAATTCCAACTACTGTTGGACTCCCGACAAGGGATGCCATCCCCGCAAGGGATGCCAAGCCTGTAACGACAGCCTGTCTCCATATTGGCTTGAATGAGTGGCAGAGTGTATATGCGTCTATGTGTTTATGTGTTTTGTGTCCAGGTCCGTGCCTTAGCCGCAATGTTGCCATTAAAATAATATTAACATGATAACATTAACATTGACAACATTGTACCTGTAGTGAACACAATGTTGCAACGGAAATTAGATGTTGCGCTTGGCATCATGTGGTTATAATAAGAAAAATTTCACCATATTGCTAACAACCTAGCAGCCTTGACGAATGATATGTAACTATGTGTTTGTTCTGTTCGGTATTATGTAGGTGGATGTGTATTTGTGAAAGGCTATGAACGTGTGAATGCATCAGTGTAAGCGGTCAAGGCACGAACCAAATGTATCTGTGTAGGTGTTCGTTTTGTGGAGCGGTAAGCGTATGAATGTATGAGTGCATGATTGTATAGATGGAAAATACGGGAAAGCCGAAAAGAAAGTTTGGCATGTAATGGTAACAATTTTCCGTTTTTGGGTAACGTTCCTTACCACGGCGGTGGCTTTAAGAAGGGGAAAACTGAGTCAACGGGCCAAAGTCTTGTTTCAACAGTGCCCAGTGCAAGTGAGTAATGAAAAATCACAAGTGAAGTGCGCGTTTACAACCGTAAATTACAAAGTGCATAGTCCTTAGTAGTGCGCGAATTAAACCGCTTTGTAAATAAAATTGTGCGCGTCGAAAAGTTTCCGCGGTACGTGCAAAGAGCTGGAATCGGTTGTCAAAAAATTACAAGTTACAAGAGGTAAGATATTATACTCTTTTTTAGGCATGCTTGACGGGAGCTGGGGCTTCAACCTTGCCTATCTCCAGAGCAAGCCAAAAGAAAACTTGCATCGACATATACATCTCTGCATACAAATATATGTATGTAGATGAATATATGACCATGCAGACAAGAAATCCGTAGGCAATTATGTATATGCACATAGATACACATTTGCTTTTGAATTTCTAAATAGATTTTGTTTTGTATTTAATTTCAGCGCACAATTGATTTTCCTTTGGGAAAGACCCACTGGGCACGTATATGGGCGGCGTACCGCCAAAAAGCAAATACATTATACTTGGCGGTCAACACAACAACAACAACTACCACGCACTACACTAAAATTTTAATTTGTTAGCGCACTCCACAACAACAACCACTATAGCATTTTCATATTGGCGATATAGGGCCGCAACAATACTACAACAACGTTTTTATATTGGCGGCATTCCGACCAACAACAATTGCCACGCATCCACAAACACTACGTTCTGTTTAATTCGTTGCATGCGCACACCACAACAACAACGGCAAAAGCACATTAGAATTGGCAACATCGATAGCACTTTTCACCGGCGGCATTGAGACGCAACCACAACAACAGCCACGCCAACACATGTAACAAAAATCGCATACAATTTTAACAAAGCGGACAACCCGAGCAACTACAAGTATAAAACGGTGGCAACAACCACAACTAAGTTTACGGCAATACTCATACATTTATTGGGCTGGCTCAGCTGATTCTGATAACGAAAGAAACTATCAAACACCGGCGGAGGGAGGAGCTGTTCCAGAATCACATTTGGCCATAGTATTATGTTTGTATATATTTATATATTATAATATTTTTTTTATATTTTTTTATTTAAATACTATCATTGAGGGCATGATCTTCATGAGGAGGGGCAAAAGGGTCATTTCGTTACCGGGGCAAAGCATTTTGCTGGTAGGAGATATATAGTTTTCCTTTATAATTCAACTCCATATTTCAGGAATTAATGGTGGCACTCCTGCCTCCATCCCTTTTCTTTTTGTTCTGCATTATAATTTTTTTTGTCATTTCCTCCTCGGTTTGACATTTAATTTTTTTATCTTTTGGTATATTTATCTTCTCCCATATACACATTTCTTTATTCACACACGTTTTCGGCTACCTATGGTAGCACTGCACCAACAAAGGAAAAGATTTTATTTTTTCTGAATTTTTGTTTTTCACTTTTTTTATATGTTTTCTTAGGAATTATTGGGGAAAACCAATTCCAACATACCTTTTTTTTTGCCACCCCGAGGTTATACACAATAGTGTGCCCTCCGTACCAAAGAATTTTTTTGATTACACATTTTTTATTTGTATTATTAATTTTTGCGTTTCACCATCACGTTGGTAGAATTAATACTACCAAAGCACTCATTACTAAAGATCACTAGCGAGTGATCTTGGCTGAGTGATTGCGGGTGGCTAACGTGGGCGTGGCCTGTAGAATTGTATGCATGCTAGGAGTATTTCTTTTCAGCGTTTTCAGCAAAGCTACTCAACTGCAGCGGCGCCGTTGGATGAGAAGAGTAACTTGGTGAGTGTTTTGAGTGAAACATTATAATTCATCAGAATACGCCTGTTTAGTTGTATGTACATGTGTTAGCACAGATTCCTGCTCTTGCAAAAATAGAACAGGAATTAGCAAAGCAGAAAATAAAAAACAGAGGGCAACGAACATATGTGCATGCATGAAAAACGTCACAAACGTACATTTGCTATTACATACATACCATTTGTTTTCATATACACATAAATCCCTTTCCTTTGATAACCTACTTTTGCTGTATACATAATTGATCTTATGTTTACTTGAGCGGTTGCGGTAGATCAGGGATTAGGGTAATTGAATGTTTTTTTTTTATTCGCCCTCTTATTTTATTTTATTTGAATTTGTATCCTTAGGATTTAGAATTAGCTCCTATTAATAATATCGCATTAGGGTGGCCCTAAAAATTTAATTTTTTTTGTTTGAGGCCAGACCCTTTGTCTATTAGTCGTAGGTATTTTTTTTTATAGAATTGAATTTGGAATGTATCTACTGGTTCTTGCACTCTTATGAATTTTTAATGTTCGCCAGTAATAAAATTTAGCATTAAGTTTGAGCAATTTTGTATTGTTACTTTGAGTAAACTTTTTAACCCTTGGAAAAGTATTTTGTAGTAAACTTTGAGTTTCAAGTTTTATTGAAATTATTGCACTGGTAGTAGGGTGTTAGTTGGTAACTTGGAAACCAAAAATTTTGTAAATAAATCATAAGAATTATGTTTGGATGAAATTTTAATATTTTCAATAATGCAGGGCTAAGTCGAATTTTGGTGTTGGTGCTGCGCTTGTGCGTGGCAAGGTAAGGCGAAGGTGAGTGGTAGAGAAAAATGACTAATTGACAGACGGACAGACTAGTGTCAGGTTTGGGGGCACTGTAAGGTAAACAGGAGTCAGCACAGTGCCCACGGTGCAGTGCAAGTTGCACTGCAGAGGGAGGGTAGACTCCACCTGACAGGACAGGCCTCCATCTTATTCCCCTCTTAACTCTGCCCCTCACGTTTATTTCTATCTTTTTCAGCCTTTTCTCTCCTTTCTATACACATGCAGGTATGAACCCCAATTTTGTTCATGTGGCTGCGGGTGAGGTCGGTGGTGCAAACACCGCCCAAGACGACGAGCTAGCCTGGGCCCGCAAGCATACCTGCTTGCCGCCGCTCCTCACCACCCAAACAGTCAGCCACGTAACATATGTTTCACTGAGATTCAACAAACCATTGGGCTGTGAGTTGATCAATGAATTTATAATTTGTTCCTGTTGTGTTTGTTGTTGTTGCTGCTGCTGATGTGAATCATTCGTAGAAGCACGATTGGATGCTGGTCCACCGGGTTGTCCACCAGGGGTTCCAGGTGCTTGTGGTCATCTTTTAAATTTTTTTGATCTGTTAAAGTTTTCTCCATAGTGTGCTGATCATTAACACCCCAACTACACCAGCGCTACTACCATACATGTTGAATGAACTGCGTCTATAAAATGAGGCAAGCGACAATATTAGATTTGCTACCATTTTCTGGGGAGGGTTACCAACAAACTTACATTTGACCAGCGCCGGGTACATTGGGCGTGTCCGCATTCATGTCATGCTGCATATAGGAACTCATCGCCTGCGAGTTATCCCATGGTGACAAAACTTTTGATTGATCATCGGAGGTGTTTTCCTGTTTAATATTCGTCACGATGGGACCACCTATGGGACCGATTTGACCTGGCATTTGACTACTCATCTGACCGCCACCCATTTGACCGGGCATTTGACTACTCATCTGACCACCACATATTTGACCGGGCATTTGTTGTCCACCCATCGGACCCATTTGACCATGCATTTGCGCGCCCATTTGTCCGGGCATTTGACCGCCAACACCCATTTGATTAGCCACTTGTTCACCCATTTGTCCTGGCAGCTGCCCATGCGATTGAGCATCTATTTGACCAGGCATTTGTCCGCCCGAAGCTTGTGCACCCATTTGTCCTGGCATCTGTCCAGGTCTTTGTCCTAGCATTTATCCAGTCATTGGGTTGGGTATTTGTGCTGACATCGCGCTATTGATACATACCTACGCGCCAATTACCACTCGAATCAATTATGACATCCACATCGGTGCCATTCAGTTTATCGAGACTGGCCCAGATATACTGATCCATTTCTAGACTTTCAGTAAGCGCAGGTTTACTGTAAATAAAGTAAGATATGAATTATCGTTTATAACCTTCGTTCGAGCCGCTCTTTGTTTTAAATACTTACTTGCATTCGGGACACCGCCAAGCGCCACGTTCGCAATTCATAAGCAAATAGGCTTCCAGATCAAAACACTGTACATGTTTGCATTCGTGTCCTCGCGCGGGCATACGTATTCGATACTTTATGATCGGATATTTCAATGACATCTTCGTGCACTTAGTCGTTTCCATATTACTGGTGCCAGCTTCCAGTGGCACTTTAGCCGTTGAGCATACCATGAAGTTACGTTTGATTTTGGCCACACAATCATCTACGGGTAAGCAATTGCGTTTGTGCAGACTCTGCAAAACATGCCGCACGGAGGGTCGATGAACTAGTTGCAGCACGAATAAGTGGGACTAGAAAACGAAAAAAATAGCAGATTAGGCATGTGAGTACAACAGTGCCTCAGTACGAAATACGCACCTATTGGATGGGGACGAAGCATTGCTACAACAACAACAACAATTGATATTTTAAATATAAAGAAGCTTTTGGCATTGACAAATGTAGTTGCAACTGGAGCCGCTATATCCTAATTACACTTCACTTCAAACGCTTCTGAGGTTTTATTCGGAAGTCTCTTTGTCATTGTCTGCTCTAGTATTATTTATTACAATATGGTTCAGAGGAGGCAACTATTATCCTATCAAGAATACGAGAAAAAAGTTTTTCGGAACATTAATGGTGTTTAAGTTATGCCAGCTGGATGTATCAAAGAAAATTAAAAAGTATGCTGCTTTCCTATAGCCACCACCCTTTAATAGCGGAGGAAGGAAAGGAGATGTCCTTACTTAGCTGGGAACTTTAAGAGGATAATGATTTGATATTCATTGGTGCTTCCAAATGCCTTCAGTAACCACTAACAAGAAAAATCTGATGAAAAGTGTGACCCGAAATGTCACCCACATCAACCGGAGTAAGTCCTTATACATAGGCTAACTTGTAGTTTTTCAATTCCTTTGAGGAATGGAATGGGAAGTTCGAAAGTACTTTTTCCTTTCCTTGTAATATATTTGAAAAAATTTCGATTACATTTCACATTCCTTTCGAAAGTACTGGGAAAGAAGTTACAAATGCGCAAAGTATTTTTTTTAAGTGACAAACAAAAAAATTTTGTACCAGAGCCTCAAAAAAAGGAAATTACTTTTGGTATTTTTTTTGAGGAATTGAAATGTAATCAATTCCTTTGCTGTGGAGTATAGGAATTGATTACTTTCCTCAAGTACATGTAATGGGGAATTGACGGTAATTGATTACCTAAAGTAATCATTACTACCCAGCTCTGAGCGCGAGTATGGTATTGATATCGAATATCTCTATACCAATTTTAAGATCTATACCATAAACCCTTTTGGAGGTAAGGGAAAGGTAAAGAGAAAGGGAAGAGGAAACGGTAAGAAAAGTAAAAAGGAGAGGAAAAGGCATTCGTAGTGTTAGAAGTAAGGGTTGAATTCCTATTCGATTTTTTGTCGCTATCGGTATAAATGCCGTGTACACGGTGGAACGACAAAAAATCGACCAGTAAATTGACTCGTGTAACGCAGCCTTTATTTGCATACATTACAGCCCTGCAAGACGGAGGTAACCAGTTCACCCACACATTCAAAGCTTTTTTGGCTCTCCACTAACACATCGCCGTTTCATCCTGTCATCGAAATGACAGTTCATTAATTATTCCGGAAAACATTGAAACGCAAAAAAAATATATATTGTTTACAACGAAAAATATCTTGTGCTTTTAGTTGTGACATGTGACGGAAATTAAAAATTTTGTTGCAGAGAACACCTTTTTGCGTTGGCGACCTTCGCCCAAAATAACATTAAGTTAATTTGAATCGTGACATGTGACTGAAATTAAGAATATTGCTGCAGAGACCATGTTTTTGCGTTGGCGGCCTTCGCCCAAAATAATATTAAGGGTAAAGTTTTACAAGACGGTACACCACCTAATTTAAAAATATCAAATAATAATAAAAACGGAGCTCGAGACGCGCCTTTTGATTCCACGTTTGATAATTTTTGATAAAAATTGGGTGGTGCACCGTCTTTTAAATCGTTACCATATTAAGTTGTATAGAATCGACGGGATGGCCTACAAGGTTTTATGTCAACTAAATCGCTCCCGATATGGTCGGGCTAGTACCTTAATGGTTCCCGGAACGTACCCGATCTGCATCCGGCAAAGGACCAACAAAGTCGATAACGGGGAGTGTCCTTATCGCTACAACAACAACAACATTATTTACTTTCTGATTTTCATTCATACGTATGTGCATTTTTAAATAATAAAAAAAATGTTATATTATTCTAATAGATAGCATCTCCGCCGGGTTGCGATTCAGCTCAGAATATGCCAAAATCAGAGGAAATCTACAAAAACAAGGTACTTTACAAGCAACATGCTTTGGAATACGGTACCAAACTGGTTGGATGTATTTCCCTAAAAAAGGGTGGAACTACGCATCTTGGTTTGCCAGTATTTGCTTCGGTAATTTATATTGATTTGTAGTGATTAAAAATTACAATAGTAGATAATGTAATGTGAATTAAAATTGAATAGGTAGCCGGAGCAAAAAAGGCAACTGATCGGCATGCAACTGTTATTTATGTGGTGCCACCGGGAGCTGCTGCTGCTATCCTAGAAGCATTAGAAGCAGAAATGTCTTTGATTTTTTGTATCACTAAAGTTGTGCCATAACATGATAAGGTTCGCGTTAAGCACGCTCTCTTAAGGCAAAAAAAATCGCGTCTAGTCAGGCCCGATTGTCCAGGAATCATCGCACCAGAAAGGGTAAGTAAATTGGCTACCATATTAAATATATAAGCAACATGTATGAATTTTTTAGTGATAATTTGTCATGCTTTTGTTGATAATCAACTGAAGAATGCAAATACGACAGAGTTCGAAGTTCATGTGAAAACCAATTAATTTTTTTAATTAGCATTTGGAGAGAAAAATACATATGTATGTTTGCATAGAACTGCATAGAAGGGGAGGAAAAATTAATTATTATCAGTAGATTTGCAAGATTTTTGTCATTTTCCCTGCATCGCAGTTGTCATTACATTGCGTTAAGAGAGGACATCAACACCTTACTACCCACAGCCAGTTAAAATTATTGTAAATTTTGCTCTTTTCATCACTGTTTCAAAACGTGGAAAGTTATATATCGAGCATTCCATGAAGAATGGTGCATTTTAGCAGACTTTCGCATTGCCGGCATTTTTAAGATTCAATCCCTAGAAGGTTTAATGTAGTCATATCAATAGTTCCCGAGATGGTGGGGCTAGTACCACAATGGTGCTTGTTTTCGGAACGTAGATAGATAGATCATTTATTGAGGATTGCACAGTGACTTGCACATCTCCTTCACAGCACCTCATCCTAGCCGACTTCATTGATGAACCCCAGCAGTGTTCTCTGGCCATGGTGAGCCCATAAACTTAGCCCTACGTCTTGAAATTGCGCCGCAATCTAGAAGGATATGGGCCACCGTCTGCTGATCCATCACAAAATCGGTATGTGTTGTTCGATACTATACCCAGCTTTTGCATGTGACTGTTCAGTCTACAGTGTCTTGTAAGAATAGCCGTTGGGGTTCTTAGGTTATCTTTTTGAGAGGCCTATTAATGCCCTATATCGAGTTGTGCTGTAACCCCCTAACAGTAACTTAGATTGACTCAGGCCTGGCATATTGCGCCAGTGTTCTCTCTTTTCCCTCCCTTCTGCTAATAAATGCCCCTGTTGGCCAACTGGCAGGAACGGCTCGGGATCGATGGGTCATGCAGTTGCTGCCTCTCTTTCCGTCTTGTCCGCCTGCTGTTGTTGTAGTAGCAGTGCTTCGCCCCATCCAATAGGTGCGACCGATCACAAATTGTCATCAATGTCCTCTAACGGGAGTCCAAAGAAACTTTCTGTTTCAACAGGGGTGGACCATAATGAAAGGGATGTTAGGGGCGTTGGTTCCACAATACAATTAAAGACATGGTTGGTGTCATGTGGGGACACATTGCAAGCAGGACATACATTTTGTATGTCGGGGTTGATTCTGGATAGGTAAGAGTTTAGCCTGTTACAGTATCCAGCTCGAAGTTGAGCTAGAGTGACTACTCTCGTTTCCCTAGGGAGAGTGCGTTCCTCCTCTGCTAGTTTTGTTCTTTGAGTACAGGAATCACCGGCATAGAGGTCCGACGCCTCTTTGTGGAGTTCACTGAAGACATGCTTGTGTTTTTTAGCTTCATACGGCTGTGTTCTCAGGTGCCGTATTTCCTCATAATGTAAAGAGGCCGTGAACAACAAGAGCCACAAAAGATTTATAAAAGCTACGAGGACGCTGGATTTTGGAATCTAGCCCAGAGCAACCTGTCCGATGCAACCATCCCTTGCACGTGAAACACTGACAAGAGTATTTATTTTTTTAATTTAATTTATTTATTATTACGGCTGTTTAGGCCCAAAACTTAAACTACTAAGTACAGTTCATTGTTATAATCACTTATTTCTATTGAATATGCTGTTGGAATGCCATGTGATTCCGATCAGCATATTTACTAGCGTGACAGAGGGACGAGTGTGGGAGCCACTCATTAAAGGAAGGTTGGAAAGGACGCGTTTCCAATCCTCCAGTGCTCCCAGCTTAAGGCAACAAAATTTGGAATTTATATTTTTCAATTATATGTGTATTTTAAGCTTTCGGAATGTATTAGTCTCCGATCAATGCAGCTAAACATGTCTTTGGATGTTGGAAATTCAAAATAACGTGTATCCAATCACCCCTCAACTTTGTTTAGTAAAGACGCTGTCGGAATGCATGAAGATTCCGATTAGCACAGCTCAACATATAATGGGAGGTTGAAAAGGACGTGTTTCCAATCCCCCTTGCTCCAACTTTTATTTGGCCTTATTTTCGTTATTTTTGTTACACATTATATAATTTTGTTGTTATATTTATGCTGTCGGAATGCGAATGATTCCGATCAGCAACAGTAAATACCAGCTGGAAATACCGAATTCCAGCGAAATTAGTTGTTGGAACTGTCTGGAGTTACAGGTGGCGACCGATTTTCTTTTCCTTATGGCCGGATGCATTGTATTTTGCTGCTACCATTATTACCATTCCCTTTTCGCGCTCCAGTATCGGTATATCATGTAAAAAAATAAAAGAAAAAAAAAACTATCTTATTGGAAGGGTTTTACAATGCTCCAATAAACTTTTTTTAAAAGTATTGAAGTTATTACTACTTTTTATGTGATTAGGAAGTTCATTGAAATATTTCAGGCCCTTATATATATGACCGTCCTAAAAAGATTCTTTTCCGGCAAACGCAGCAAACCCATTTCTCAGTACTGGGGTCAGGAGAAGTACCCGGATTGGGGTCGATACCTTCCCGGAAGAGGAGAGTATGGCGCAGACCCGCTGCAAGGATCTGCTGGGGGGTTGATAATTCGTGGGAGAGTGGAGTCCGCCTGCTCATTGCCCTCCACTCCCCTGTGGCCTAGGACCCAGGCCAACAGTACTACGTTGTGTGCTCCTAATTGATTCAGCTTTTCTACGCACTGAAGGACAAGTGCTGACTTTATTTCGAACGCCGCAAGTGCCTTTAGTGGAACCTGACTGCCTGACTGAGTATGGCAATTGTTTCATTGGGGTATCAGCGCTGAAGGTTCAGCTTAGCGCACTAACTTATGGCGAATACTTCCGCTCGAAAATGCTCGGATGTGCTTTTATAGTTACTGATATTTTGGTTCTGGGTCCGAAAACTCTGGCTCCAATCCCCTCTGGCGTCTTCGAGCCATTTATGTACCTTCCGATCTTGAGCCTAGTAATACATTGCACCCGCCTATACCTATAAAGCCGTACCAAGAGACGGAGCAGCCCATTACATATTGGCACAACCGGAGCACTGCTGGACATCCATCCTATATGAAAGCTATGCATTCAAAAGTGTTTGTACCAGTGGCTGGTGCACACCGAACTGGACCAATGTATGCTATATTGAGGCCTGCACAAATACCAAGCTATGTTTATGTAAATAATGTTACTGCTAATGTCAATTTGCACGGTTGAGCACATACAGTACCTACGTTTATACAAGGTGGAACACCACACTACCTACATGGCGATGTAGCCACCGATCAGGTTGTTGTAAGAGATTAATTAAAATATGTTATTCATAAACACTGATTCTTATATTTTTATTATCATTAATCTGTAGACTAGACTCATGACGGGTATTCTTACTGGACACTGCCTTCTGGCGTCACATGCCTTTAAATTAGGCTTGGTCAGTGATAGCAGATGTAGGAAGTGCGAGTTGGAGGAGGAAACGATCGATTTCATTCTGTGCTCGTGCCCTGCGCTTGCCGGGCTAAGACTCCAGCTGACAGATGTCAGATCTAGAAGCAGCAAGTGGCTTAAGTTCTAGGAAGCCGCTAACCCGCTGGAGCCATGAGAAGCGTGAGTGCACTTTGGGTGCCCCAAGACAAGTTCCGTACCTGCTCCGAATAATTTGATAGATAGATAGATTAGATAGGGATCTGTTCTAGGTCCAACTCTTTGGAATGCGGTGTATGGCGGGGTGCTACAAATCGACCTTCCCGGAGGAACGGAAATTGTCGGCTATGCAGATGATATTGTCGTAGTAGCAGTGGCCAAGAAACTTGATCTGCTCCATGCATTATGTAACGACGCCATGGGAAGAATAACGGAATGGTTGACGAACACGGGGCTGGAGATGGCTAGCAATAAGACAGAAGTGGTTCTGATGAGCTCAAAGCGGACTGTGGATGAGTTGGTCCTAACCATAGGAGATTTTCAAATAAATTCAAAGCCCTCCTTGAAATATCTAGGAGTAATCATTGACTCAAAACTAACTTTTAGTGAGCACTTCAGGGCGGTGGGGGACAAAGTTTCTAGAGTTAGTGGAACCCTAACGCGAATAATGCCCAACATCGGCGGCCCAAGCGAAGCTACCCGTCAGCGATTATCCAACGTAACCAGCTCTGTAATATTATATGCAGCACCAGTATGGCACAGATCTAAAATGGTCCACCAAAAAGATATACTAGCAGCCTACCGCATTACTGCTATACGAATAGCATGTGCTGTTGCGACGACGTGATCCATGTTTTATCCAGGAAAATCCCAGTAGATCTACTCTCAGGTGAAATGGCCGATCTGTATGGCATTGGATTCAGCCGACCATCTGAAGATGCTAAGAAAAGCGCAAGGTCACGAACAATAGTTAGGTGGCAAGAACGGCGGGAAGATTCGAGAAAAGAGCGCTGAACCTTCATGCTAGTCCGGAATATAGCGGAATGGTACGAGCGAAAACACGGCAAACTAAATTACCATCTCACACAGATATTGAGCGGGCACGGTGGCTTGAAGAAATATCTACATAAGCGTGGGATAGGGGAGGATTCTTTCTGTCCAAGCTGTCCGTCCGAATTGGAAAGCGCTGAACATGTAATATTTCACTGCCCTCGTTTTCACGGCGAAAGACTGTCTGTAAACAGAGTTTTTGGAGAGGAACCTTCCATTAGGAATTTAGTTCCACGAATTTGCGGACAAATAGATTGTTGGATTGCTGTGAGCAAGATGGCCTTTATAGTAATGACGAAATTGATGATGCATGCCGAAAGGGAGCGTAGAGAAATGCGCATACGAAGTAGTGGCGACTAAATCGCCTTTGAAGTTACTTTACCAGGTCCTGATTCTAGTTATCTGAAATTTCTCTTTGGAAAAGAGCTATGTGTGGAGCCCTATTTATGGAACACTTTTCGGCTTATATTAAAAACTTTTAATCTATTCTTACTGATATGAGTTTCTTTTTCATTCTAGGTAATTTGATTTTGACGATGTGAGGATAGAAATATCCCAAATATTCCAGCTGTGGCTGTAAGAACATACATTTGCTCAAATTAGAAGAAAACTGCACGGTTGAGCACATCCAGTATCTACGTTTATACAAGGAGGAACACCACACTACTTTCACCGGGATGTAGCCACAGATCACGTTGTTGTAAGAGCTTATTTTAAATATGTTATTCATAAACACTGATTCTAATATTTTGTTTTGGTTTTTACTTTAGAGTCAACCTGTTATATAAGCGATGTCAGCTATGCCTGTAACTTAAGCGCCTTCAGATGTAATAATTACCGCGGACGCGGTCACAGGAGTAGTTCTCTACGTGTGGATTACACTAATCAAGGACTTTCAATATCGGAAGGTTTTCCAGCACTATAACACACCAACAATATGTGCAATCACCCGAATAAATTGTACAACAAACGTTAACACCACATCATCAGCTAGCAACAACAACAACAAACGCAACAAGATGAAACTTCTAAACAATTAATGACTAGTGAACCACCAACATATCCGCAATATGCGCAAACATCAACACCAACATATGTCGCCTACTTTGCAACACGGTGAAGATGGCCAAGGCCATTCTGATTCTAATACTGATAAAGGCGAACCAATGGCAAATTTAAAAACTCAAACAGGCCACGAAAAATGTTGATGATGGTATTAATTCTAGTACGGATAGTAAAGAATTTAAACCTAGGAAAAAAGCTAAACTTGATAAAAACTTAACCGAAGATGACAATGTTTCTAATTCTAATACTAAGGAAGATGAACCTTTGATAAATATGAAGCTTAAAACAGAGTTATCAAAAAATGACGATGATGATAATGATGTTGATGCAAAGTCCAATGTTGAAAATGATGAAAATTATGATACAGAATCTGAAAATAGTATGAGTGTGGATTATAACCTGAAGCAAAACTGTCATATCCGGTACGACCAGAATTACATGTTAAGAAAAGAGCCTACATAAAGAGGCTCAGTATATTTATGGAAAATTTATCATGAGACAATACCCAATGTATGTATTTCAATTAAATTCAGCACATTGTTGGAAAAAGCATCTCAACTTTATGCATCGTGTAGAGAAAGCAGAACATTTACAATTTAAATATAACGAACGTGGTGCAAAATGTAAATTTTGTGATATTCAAGCAGCTACACCAATCTTCAACAAATTATTGGACCATGAGATTTCTCATATGCCTTATAGTTATTATTTAAAATGTAAATTATGCGATTGGAAGACGAAAATACATTCAAGTATGAATTTTCATTTACGTGTACAACACGCTGAAACAATTGATGTAACAACGAAAAGTTTAGAATTGAATGTTTGTCCATATTGTAATCACAATGGTATTTACGCAAACACTTAATACATCTTTTCTATGTTTAGAATGTGGTGAATAATTTAGAACAAATACAAGTTTACGTGTGCACCACAAGATTTGAACGGAAATATCTTGAGGGTATGGTTACACCTATGTGGCATCTACAAGCTATTTATAATGACTAGTATGGAATGAATCCGGATATGGAAGAAAACGGAGGTGACGAAATGAATCACCATGCTTCTTTGGATTCTGGTGATACTCCTGACATGCTTCCTAATTTCCCTACGTCTGATGTTACTATACCTACCAAACTAATATGACTGCAAACTGATGAGCAACACTACCAGCGCAGGAAAAATAAGAACTCCAAACAAGGTTTCGGAAAGGGCGCGACTATGAATAGACGTTAATGTATTTATATAGTTTATGAATATATAAAATTCACATATGTAAAGTTCGCTAGAGTAATAAGGCAAGAATTGAAATTGTAAAAAAACATTGTATATATGAAAGATTTATAATTAAATATTATCTGAACATAAAGGACGCGTTTCATTCATAGAAAAAGCGATTTGACAGAAGGTAACCGATACGGGTAACCGATAGACCAGTTACCCGTGTTGTTGTTGTTGCATATGTTTTGGTTAGCGATAACGAAAACATAACTGATGAAGTAACTTAAAAATTTAAATAACATCGAGCGAGAAGGAATGTCGAAATCACAATAGGTAAGAGCGAGAAAGCGAGTCACACGTACACTATTTTGAGAGAGCGCATGCGTTACCTTTTTCACGACAGCAATGTAAAAGTCATTAATACGATAATTGGTGAACAAGTTATTGGTGACGATTAAGTAATCGATTAGGGAACGGGTACATGTCTTGTAGGGAGGTTTGGCTGGACTACAAAATTGCTGTGAAACGGAAACTAACTTCGAACAAGCAGGAATCTCAGCAACTGACGGTGGGCGTAATCGTATGCACAGTTTCAATAGTTTGAAAGAAACGGTAATACGAATAACCGCACTGGAAACATCAACTGAAGGTATCGGAGGTACAAATCGATATGGAAGGAAACAAAGCTCAAGTGCAGGAGGTAATGCTTCTTCCTCTGAACCCCCATTAGAACCAGATAACCTTGATTGCTCCATGCAATCTACGCCCGAAGATGGCCCAAGCACTTCTCGTAGGTATAGTGGCAGTCAACGACAAGACACCACAAAACTTCTTCTAGAAAAGCAATTAAAGCTTCAAGAAGACTTTAATAAACAAACAAAGGAATTTTATAAAAGAAGTGAAGAAAAGATGGACGAATTGAATGAAAAGTTCTGCAGGATGAACACTTTTAATGAAGAAATGTTGGAAAAAGTACGTCGTCATAACGTGGCCATGGAAACGTTGAAGAGAAAAGAAATTGATGGAACTTATGTCTTCGAAAATTAACGCAAAAATTTTTCTACAGTGTATAAATTACAACAATTAATTTTTGACATATGTACGTACCTCTTAACATATTTAAACAGCTTCCTTACAAACTTCTAAGAATTATTTGCCGTATTTGAAATGCTTCGTTAGTATTGCTTTCCGCTTCGTTTTGCTGTGTAGGCAATGATTCTTCCAATTCTCAAGAAGCTCCTCGACGCCGTAGTGTAAACAAATATTATGCAACGCGCAGCAGACATTTGTAATTTTGGCTGCTTTCCTAGGTGTGTAATGAAGCTGCCGCGCACCAAGTATACATCGGAAACGATTTTTAACTACCCCAATAGTTCGCTCTACAATGTTCCTTGCTTTGGCGTGCATTTTGTTGTAAACGCTTTCTTGGCTGCTATCCTCTGGAGACCGGAAAGGAGTCATGAGCCACGGCTGTAAAGTATAGCCTGCATCGCCTGTTCATAAAAAATATAATAAAACTTAAGGGCTACATTCTCATGGTATATGCGAATGAAATCTCAAACGAACAATTCGTGTCTTGACGTTTTCGTCTAACAACCATATTCTGTATCACTTTCGTTCGCCTCATACTTTATCTCTTTTCATAACGTGAGAAACGTAAGAGGTGGACAAAAATAATACAAAATGTGATGGCTAGACGGAAAACGTTCGCCTGAGCTTTCGTTCGCAATAAAGAATGATGCCCTAAGACATACCAAGAATCCAAGTATTCCTTTCTTCCTCTCTATATCAGGTTTGGAGATACTCCTTAGCGTCGCTAAGATTCCATACATGAGAATCGTGGTTAATTCCTGGGTACCGTGCATCAATACACCTGATTCGCATTTTACTATCACAAACCTGGAAATAAAAGTTGATAGAAAAATTAGGCCCGTTTTATCTTTTAAGATCTATCTTGTATATATGTAGATATTCGCATGTTATATCACATCATGTTAATCAGATTACAAAAACGCGAAAGTGCATTTTTTTAAGTTTTGGTTTGGAACTTCTCATTTCACCTAGCCTGTGTAGAGGCACGGTAGCTTCTACAACAATAACAAATAGATCTCCACACACAAGCTAAGTCTGAACACGTCAGTGATAGGATTAATTCCCAGTAATAGACTGGCCTTCTGAAATCTCGAACGAGAAGTTTTGACGGTAAGTACAAAACCAGCTAGAATTAACGAAGTTTTTGAAGCGATCAAACTGTGTAGAAGCGTCACTTTGTGTGAAAATAAACTTGCTTGTTATATGTACATATCGAGCCATACCAGCGAAATTTATGTAAGGAACAAAATATACGATTTTCCGTTTTGATAGGAATTTGTAGCCTCCCATCATTGGCATCAGCTACCAAACTTTCACAACTCTATGAAGAACGCTTTAGAAGTCATGGCCAAAGCAATTTTTTTTGTAAGTAACATTTTGTTGACATTTTTAAATTTTATTCAAAAAGAAAACTTGTATACTGTTAACATTTTTTTTGTTCCGTACATTAATTTCGCTGGTGTGGCTCGATATACTTACGATCATTGCGTTGATGCAATAATAGCTTTTGCGGTTGTAGTATAAAAACTTGTTCTCAGCAGGTGGAATTATTTTGATATGTGTCCCGTCGACGCACATGACAACTCCTGGAAACCGACTCCTTGAAAAAAAAATCTATTTTCGCTTCCCTTTTTTCTTCAGTTGTCATTTCCTATCTTATCCACTGCGAACACAATTTGTCTTCCATTATTTGCAAACATCGTTCTAGAGTGGTAGATACGGTTGCTTGAGCCATTCCAATATCGTTATCTTTGCCCACATCATGTTGGTATCCACCCTCTGCAAGGAAGCGCAGGGTACATACAACATGCCCTAGTGCAGTGACTCCGCATTTGTGGCTGGGTCCAAAACGTAATTGAATGCTACTTTATTGACCCGAAAATTCTTCACAAACCTTTTAAAAGAACTAAAGTTGGTTAATATGGTTTTGCGCACTTGTTTTGAACAACTTTTGCTTGGAATTTTGAGCTTGGACACACACGATATAAAAAAACAAAAAGATATTTTAATAGGGCTTCCTTTTTTCTGATCACAAACAGATTTTTCCAAGCCTGCACAGCCTTATGGTTATCAATATTGGTTATAGTTTACAAATTTTGGTAATTCTATACGACAGCATGACACTGCTAATACACTGCCGCGCTTATAAAAAATTACCCTGGGTGGGTCCAACACCGGTTTGGAGACCAAAACTATATCCGCGCAAAACACTTATGTTCACAATTTTTTTTTTGTGGGTACACCAACATTACAACAACCACATGAAAATCGCCAACTTCAACTGCAAATATCTCCGGACAGAGATAAAATTTTTTTTTTCTGGTCTCGGATTATTGTTGTCGAGATTAATACGCGTCTTTTGACACCTCTTTCGACATTTGTGGACGCGTGTTAGCAGTGTCATGCTGTCGTATAGAATCACCCAAATTTTGGGTAGTCGTACAATTATTCACGCACATTTAATGAAAGTTTAAAAATTTTCCGACGTTCACAAAAACCCCCTTAGCCGATAAAACGCCATCTTCACGATCCACATTTATTTAGCAGAACACCACCGCTTTACATGGCCATGTCTGCCGCCACAGTCCATTTTATTAACTTCCGACATGTACTGGAGAGCTTAGAATTTCCGCACGGTAAATTATTTGTGATCAGGAAACTCCCCCTTTCGTTGCATACTTAGAATAATGTCAAATTCGTGCGATTCCAAACTAAATCGCAGACATTTTTGCTAAATAACTTACGCTTTATCGTCCATGTCAAAAGGATTGCAAGCGTCCCTCAACACTATTCTTTGCACTCTTAAGCACTTGAATTCACTACGCTGCTCTTCTAATAACATGGCTGCTATCGAAATGGATTTCATTTTGTTTTATTTATTTATAAATAAATTTTTATAAATTTGATTCCAACTTCTTAATTTGTATAACAACAAAAACAGCTGATTTGAAGGGAAAAAAGCTTGAAGCACTAATTCGAAGATATTATTTAAGTTGGCAGCACTAACTATGAAAACGTCGGAATGGCCAATACCAATTTACATGCATTCGGTAAATACATTCCCTTTACGACGGGAGCTCATGCGTAATTAATGATAGACCCCATTGTTATATTAATGATATAGAGAAGCGCCAACACGAATGCAAGTGGTTTCAAACCACTGGTAGGCAATTCACCACTTTAACTGTCAGAAAAAATGTTAAATTGTTTGTTTTATGTAAAAAAAATTTTGAAAGTTGCAATTGAAGTTCTGAAAGCTCGGGAATTGAAGTTCAAAAAATTACAATTGAACTCAGAATTTTCAAAAGAAGTTGAATAAATTATAATTGAAGCTCAGGAATTTCAACTGCAGTTCTGAAAATTACAACTGAAGTTCAGAAAATTACAATTTAAGTTCAACTATAATTTTCTGAACTACACACAGAAATTCTGAACTTCAATCTTAATTTTCTGAACTACAAATAGAAATTCTGAGCTTGAATTTAAAATGTCTGAACTTGAATTGAAATTTTTGAACTTCAATTGTAACTTTCGAACCTCAAATGCAGCTTTCTGAACTAAAATAAAAAATGTATAGCATTAAAATTGGCGAATTGCAAGTCAACTTACTCAAATTGTGAATTGCCTACTCGCGATTTGATGGCTTACTGCAACGAATAGTTCTGTTAGTTCTTCTCTTTTGTTTTCTATATCATTAATTAATTTGTTTAAGTTCCCCTTAATTTTGTATGCATACAATCGCATACAATAGAATTTGTATTTATGGCTCACCAACAAGACTGAAAAACTGTTCCTTCCTTATGACTTATAGTTAATAACTTACAACTATTATACTGCTTCCCAAGGCAGTCGGTTCTATGTACCGGAGCGACTCGGGATTTTTCCCGACCAAGGACTGTCATTTCAGTGTGACCCCATCTAATTTGTTTCGTCCCTCCCACAAATTGTCATCCTCCCAGCAGCTCCTTGCAGCAGGACTGCTACATATTCTCTTACTCCGGGAAGGCATCGAATCCAATCCGGGTCTGTCTCCTGACCCCGGTCCTGAGAAATGGCTTTGCTGCATCTGCCGGAAAAGAATCTTTTTAGGACGGTCATACTCTGTTCAGTATGTCTCGTGCAAGGGATGGTTGCATCGGACAGGTTGTTCTGGGCTTGATCCCAAAACCCGACGTCCACGTAACTTTTATAAATCTTTTGTGGCTCCTTGCTGTTCACTCCCAAGAGCGTCCTGTAGTCTACGCCTTAGCGCCCCCACTACCTTCCAGCAGCCCCGCTGCTAAGCAAGCCACAACAAGTACCCGCTGCTGGTCGCGCCCCACGGCGCCAACAACTCAAACAGCTGATACCACTCATAACTACTACCTTCGTAGTAGAATTGGTAGCAATGCTGAGCATCAGCCCCTGCCCCCGTCTTCTCCCCCCCCCCCCTCTTTTCCGGCAGCAATCGTGCAGGTCAGGGAAACATACTCTTAGTCCCTACCTCCGTTTGCACCGTCTGCCAGCACAGAATATATAGGTTTGCGACATCCGCCCAATGCAGCTCCTGCCTTGGGTGGTGCCACTTTCCTAGATGTTCTGGTCTCCGCGACGGCAACCCCCCGACGGGTTTCATCGCGCCATGTTTCCAGGTCGCAAACCCAAATCATCCGGGTACCCCAAAGCTTGCCCAAGGACGCCCAGTCCCAGGGCCACAACAGCAATTGCGTCCTGGCCTTCCCCAACCCAGGCGTAGTCACCCGCACTTACCCCCAGAGTGGCGACGTCTCCCCTTATGCACTTCAGAATCCTGCAGTTAAACTGTAATGGACTAACTGGGAAGATTACGGAGATAGTCGATTTCATGAAGCGGCACAACATCCGCATTGCTGCGATTCAAGAGACTAAACTCACAGCAAGATCTGCATTGCAGACCTGCTCTGGGTATAACGTCCACAGGAAAGACCGCGAGAGCGGAAATGGAGGCGGTCTCGCGTTTATCATACACCACTCTGTGCAATATTATATATTTGATCCTGGCATCGACCGCAGGGACAATGTCTTAGAACCAAGCCTATCTGTCCGGTCAGGTGATGCAAACCTAGAAATCATCAACATCTACATCCCTCCTGCCACCTGTTGCCCCAGTGGATAGCGCCCTAATATCAGGGCCTTACTCACTGGCAACAATCGCATTATCTTAGGTGATTTCAATGCCCATCATGATCTATGGCATTCAAACTTGCGGGCGGACAGTAGGGGTGAGATGTTGGCGGATCAAATAGAAGAAACGACGTTCTGCACAATAAATGGAGACGCCCCCACACGTATGGTAGGAAGCTGTCACAGCACAGATATCTCAATCGTGAGCGCAGAACTCGTAAACTGCGTCAACTGGCAGCCGATGGTAACTTTGGCATCCGACCACCTGCCCATACTTATTTCGCTAGAGCGTACCGCCGACTTCATCGTCACTGAAAAACGCACTTTCATAAACTTCAAAAAAGGAAAGTTGGAAGAATATAAATCCTTTACAGACAGCCGCTTTGCTGCCCTCCCTATCCCGACTGATGCCCGCCAACGGGAGCGTGCCTTCCGTAAGGTCATTAAATCCGCCTCGGCACATTTCATTCCCGACGGGAGAATTCCCGAAATCCGGCCCACTTCCCGGCGGAGGCCGCAAACTTAGCGAAAGAACGTGACCTTATAAGACAGCTTGATCCAGGCGACCCCCAAATAAGGGATATAAACAAACGCATCAGATTGCTTGTGGATGAACACAAGCCGGCGAAATGGGAGGAGCACCTAAGAGGTTGTAACCTCTCTACCTGTGTGGGTAAACTTTGGTCCACCGTAAAGTCCCTATCGAATCCGACTAAGCACAAAGACAAAGTTTCCATCGCCCTTGGCGACAAAGTGCTGTCGAACGCGAAAAAATGCGCGAGCGCTTTCTGCCGACAATATATAATGCATCCTACGGTCGACAAAGATAGACGGAGAGCCAATAGACATGCACATAGACACAAACTCCGCGCGTCGCCAATCACCATCATCGCTAACGAGGTTGAGGACGCCATTGGTCGTACCTAAAGCATCCAAGGCAGTGGGCCCAGACGGCATAGCCATGCCGATGCTTAAAAGCCTAGGGAAAGAAAGTTTCAAATATTTAGCGCATGTCTTCAATCTGTCTCTTTCCACCTTTGTCATACCTGAGAAATGGAAAATGGCCAAGGTGGTACCGCTACTAAAGCCTGGGAAACCAGCTAACATAGGTGAGTCGTATCGTCCGATATCTCTCCTATCGCCAGTGGCAAAGACGCTTGAAGCCATTTTGCTCCCTTATTTCCAAGCAAATTTGCAGCTAGCCCCTCATCAGCATGGTGTAGCATTATACGTCACACCCACTGTATTGTATCATTATACGTCACACTCACCGTAACATAGTCGCGGCATTACGGATAACAAACTCCAAATATATTTTAGTAATAATCATATTACAATATTTTCCAACATAAATTATTGAACTAACCCAGACGGCTAACCAACATCAATGGAATGCCGAATATGAGACCCATATCCATTCACAGCTCATAAACTATACATACAAACATACAACCCATGGTGGGAAAATATTAAAACACTCAAATTGATCTGCTGACGCTGCTAAATGTACAAAACTACATGTATGGAGTTATGCATACAAAACTACATGTATACAAAGACTGTATACAAACGTACATGTATGCATAACCCATTTCCTATGTACTTATTTTTAGTTATTAGTATTAAGATATTTATGAATGTATAGGTTAAGTAAATTACTATAAAAGACAAGAATTTATTTAATAAAACAAGATTTAATGTTGGAACATTGAACACTAAACATCTTTTCCTCACTGTAACATTTCATGGCGATCCTGCCAGTCTAGATCAATAATAAGCAAAACTGCTAAAAAGATCTAGCTGGTCAGAAGAGCCTGTTAGTAATAATAAACAAAGCAGGATTCGCCTGTAAACTTAACATTTCATGGCGATCCTGCCAGTCTAGATCAATAATAAGCAAAACTGCTAAAAAGATCTAGCTGGTCAGAAGAGCCTGTTAGTAATAATAAACAAAGCAGGATTCGTCTGTAAACTTAACATTTCATGGCGATCCTTCCAGCCTAGGTCAATAACTAGCACAACTGCTAAAAGACCTAGCTGGCCAGAAGAGCCTGTCAGTTCGGAAAAATAAAGAAAAAATAAAACCCAGGATTCACCTTATAGAATCAAATCAACACTCACCCAATGTTGACGAAAACACCAGGAAATGCAAATCAATTTCTACCACCACTATTTCAAACACATCAACCACAACCATTTGGATCTACCCACTATACACCTAACAACAAGTGGACAGGAAGATACACGGATACATATACATATATTCGCATAAGAAGTGGAATAAACTAGACAGAAGTTACATGGCTAAAATCATCGCATAAGAAGTGGAATAAACCAGGACAGGAGAAACATAGCTACATCGAGAGACGATACATCAACAGTCAACGGAGCATCGGTTATATGAACAAAAACTGGCAGCTTATATTATAAATAGGTATAAAATTTAGAAAACAAATTGGGCGGCCTTTATGGACGCTAAACAATTAGCAAAAACGAAAGTTTTTGCTTAGGATTTTTTTTTGTCTCTCTAAGTAGGAAACAAAATAAATAATATGAAAGAAAATTAGTTGAAAAAAATTTTTTGTATTAAACGTTGAGCAAAAATTTTGTTTGTTAAAAAAAAAAAAAATTATAGATAGATTAAAATTAAAAGACAAGATTAGAGAATTGAGAAAGAAAAAATAAAAATTTTTTGAGTAAATTGGAATGTCGTCTAATCACAGGGAACACCCCAGTACATGGGAAGATAAAGATATTAGAAATAAAACAGAGGTAGATTATGAAAAACAACTCCTATGGTTAAAACCATTTTGGAAAAAAATAGGCATGAAAAGGGAACCTACAGTAGAAGATGTAAAAAACCCTACAACAACAGAGGAAGAAATAGCTAGGATGATAAGAACGGTCTTCCCAAATGAAAAATATTTTTTTTTAGAATTAAAATCTAATACTAAATTATAGACTTGTTGGCAAATAAATGAATAAATAAATAAATACAAATTTTCTTAGTAAAATTTTTTTAAAAAATGGCATGGTGGAAAACTATACTAAATGGTATACTAATAGGTATCGCAGGATACGAAGTTGGTAAGGAAAATACAGAAAAATAACATAAAAAATTATCTTTAAAATATCGTGTAAAATGAAAAAAAAATTTTTACATTAAAATGCTAAAATTAAACAAATTTTTCCAACGAAACCTTTCTTAAACTTTTATGTCAACTAAATAAAGAAAAATAATAAAAGTAAAATGGAATGCATAGGATACAAGAATAAAATCGAAAAATTTTATTAAAAATTAAAATTTAGTTCATTACTCATAGAAGCAGGAAAATAGCCAAAATGTCTTGGTGGACAAAAATAGCCCAAGGCATTATGATAGCCATAGCTGGCTATGAATTCGGCAAAGAAACCTCTGAAGAGGAAATACTTGACAATAAATTAGTAAAATATGAGCCACAAGCCCAAGTGGACACAAAAACTACAGACATTTGGCTAGGTGCTTTAATATGCACGATAGGGCTATTAATAATAGCGATAGCCGCTATTCTTAAAAACTATATAAAAATCAAATATAGGCAAACGAATAACGTGCAACAACGCATATAAAATTTTTTTTTTTTGCCCTTTCTACCCAAATTTCCAAACTCAAAGCTGAGGAAGAGCCATAAATAATTGGAGTAAAATCTCAAATAGTGTCTCAAAATGTCACAATCGACAGTAAAGGTAGCTCTGCCTAATGCGAACAGCAAATCCAAAATTCGCATAATTCCTTCGATTGCCCCTGACAAAGATGGCCAGGAAGCAATAGGAAATTCTAGGACAGTGGAAGTAAGCAAGACCTAAAAAAAAAAAAAATATACTAATATTTTACAACCAGCTCATAACAACAAGCATGAAGAAAAAGTCACAACGAGAACCTATATATATATATAGATAAATATTAAAGCGCTATATAAATTTGCAAGAAAAGACTAGTCGCGCTCGTTTTCATCTTAGGATAGAAAAATGGTAGCGTAGAAAAATTTTCAAGCAACCAGATTGTTGAGGAAGTTATTGACTTAGGACAATATTCGACCAGGCATAAAAGAAATGCCGGCAATCCAGGACTTGAAATTTATAATGAAAACACAGTTGTCCTGAGGGACAAATTGGTGAAATTGAATATTTACTGCAGTAGGCGAATTTATAAAATAATAAATGGTACCGAAGTTCTCAAAGATCAAATAATTGCACTAACCAAAGAGGTTATGCATGTGACAACCCCGATATAAAAATAAAAATAATTCTTCATAAAAGTCATGACGATTCTGTCTTGGTGGCCGCCGCAGAAATCGCATGACTCATAAGATCAAAGATGTTGCTGGAAAATAGGGAAATTATCGAAAATATAAAAATAACATTTAAAAGATACGAAACATTCTTCTTTGCACCCACTGTACCTTCCACTCATCCATTAATAGAACTACTATCAATACATAGCTACCCCGCTCTTCCATCAGCAACCCCTCTATTGTATACAGTTTATTACAGATTTACCTTATTATGAATGAAAAAAAAAGAAAAAAAAAATGCCAAGTGAAAAAAAAATCTTTTTCCTTGAATAATAAACAGAATTAATTTAATAAAATAAAATAAATACAATCATTTATTGCCTAGGTCTAAGGTCATATTTTTACACATTAGCAAAATACTTCACTTTAACCCCAATAGATAGAATAGGAAAATAGGTTGCATAATTTACTACATAATGATAGGAACAGTAAGGATAAGGAATTAATAATCCATAAGAATAGGCTTAAACCGCATGAAATAAGCATTTCACGTTACTCATTGCACATTAAATATCTAAAAAATCGAAAAAAGAATTTTTTTTCTTTTTCAATTCCACATTTACATAAATTATTATAAATATATAAACATTAGGGAATATATACCGACAAGCGGATTTTAATTGGGTGCACACATTTAAAATCCGACTATAAAAATGTATACAATAAATAAAATAAGAATAATAATCATTAAAAAAAAAAAAAAAAAACTTTTTCCTTTTAAGATAATAATAATGTAAACAATAAATATAGAAGTAATAAACATATCAAGGTCAGCAAATCAAAAACAAAAAGCAAAATATCAAAATATTAACAATACGTCAAAGAGTCTTATACAATTTGTTCACACAACAAATGTATGACACTCTTTTTCTAAGGTGGATGGTGTAGCATTATATGTCACACCCACTGTATTGTATCATTATACGTCACACTCACTGTAACATATTCGCGGCATTACGCATAACAAACTCCAAATATATTTTAGTAATAATCATATTACAATATTTTCCAACATAAATTATTGAACTAACCCAGACGGCTAACCAACATCAATGGAATGCCGAATATGAGACCCATATCCATTCACAGCTCATAAACTATACATACAAACATACAACCCATGGTGGGAAAATATTAAAACACTCAAATTGATCTGCTGACGCTGCTAAATGTACAAAACTACATGTATGGAGTTATGCATACAAAACTACATGTATACAAAGACTGTATACAAACGTACATATGCATAACCCATTTCCTATGTACTTATTTTTAGTTATTAGTATTAAGATATTTATGAATGTATAGGTTAAGTAAATTACTATAAAAGACAAGAATTTATTTAATAAAACAAGATTTAATGTTGGAACATTGAACACTAAACATTTTTCCTCACTGTAACATTTCAATGGCTTCAGAAAACTCCATAGCTCTAAATGCCATTAGCACCCAGATAAATTGCGGTTTAAATCAATACCCTCACCATAGAACAGTACTTGTAGCGCTAGACCTATCAAAAGCTTTCGATACGGTCAACCATGGCTCGTTACTGCAGGACCTGGAAGGGTCTACCCTTCCCCCTTCTCTTAAAAGGTGGACCGCAAATTATCTGGGTGGTCGGCAGGCATCGGTGCAATTTAGAAACGAAACATCAAAACCAAGGAGAATTAAACAAGGGGTGCCACAGGGTGGTGTCCTATCCCCACTTTTGTTTAATTTCTTCATATCTAAGCTACCTTCACCACCGGAAGGAGTCACAATCGTTTGCTACGCCGATGACTGCACAATAATGGCCACAGGCCCAGGCCCAAAGATCGATGCGCTATGCAATAAAATAAACGGGTACCTCCCTGATCTCTCCAGTTTTTTCGCCTCGCGAAACCTGGCATTATCGCCGACGAAATCTTCCACGACCTTATTTACAACATGGACGCCCCAAATGTCGACCATTTTGAACATCCACGTCGATGGCACTACGCTACCGACTGTCCTACACCCCAAAATCTTGGGTGTGACGTTTGATCAGGATCTACATTTTGGTGAGCACGCAGCCGCAATTGTTCCGACAGTTCAGAGCCGTAACAAAATCCTCAAATACCTCGCTGGCAGTACTTGGGGAAAAGATAAAGAAACGCTCATGACTACATACAAAGCAATTAGCCAGCCGATTACGTGCTACGCGTCACCCATATGGTCGCCAAGCCTAAAAATCACCCACTGGAAGAAACTACAGGCCTGCCAAAATACTGCTCTCAGAATCGCCACGGGCTGTCTTCTTATGACCCCAGAACACCATCTGCATAATGAGGCGAGAATACTCCCCATCAGGGAGAGAAATGAGATGCTGACCAAACAGTTCCTGTTCAATACCCAGAAACCTGGGCATCCCAACAGACATCTGATTGATGAACCAGCACCGCCTAGGGGCTTAAGGAGTCATCTCCGTAAGCATTTTGAGGAAATACGGCACCTGAGAACCCAGCTGTATGAAGTGAAAAAACACAAGCAGGTCCTTGGTGAACTCCATAAACAGGCGTCGGACCTTTATGCCGGGAATTGCCCGGCGAATCCAGTGCTTAACGAAAATTATCCAAAACTTGCGGAAGAGGAACGCATACTCCCCAGGGAAACGCGTGTCACTCTTGCTCAACTTCGTTCTGGATACTGTAACAGGTTAAACTCTTACCTATCCAGAATCAACCCCGACATACAAAATGTATGCCCCGCTTGCAACGTGTCCCACATGACACCAACCATCTCTTCAATTGTAATGTGGAACCAACGCCTCTAACGCCCCTTTCCTTATGGTCAACCCCTGTTGAAACGGCAAGTTTCCTTGGACTCCCATTAGTGGATATTGATGACAATTTGTGATCGGTCGCGGCTATTAGGTGGGGCGAGCATTGCTACAACAACAACAACAACAACAACAACAACATAAATAATCTAATATATTATAAAAATGTTGAATAAAAGGAATGTTAATGGATTTGTATTAACGAAATGTTTTATTTATATAGCAATTTCAGATATAATCCGAGTAAAACAACGGTCGTAATACCAAAGAGGATAAATACAATAAGAGCCGTCACTCGTTATTTTTTAGGCATTTACTCGATGTATACTGAGAGGTAGTCGCTACTTTTTTTTTGGGCGAGATGTTTATAAATGTCTTCTATACATTTTCGTGGGGTATTTGTGTTTATTTTCCGACTGTATTTAATTAACCTACTTAATTCTCTTTCCAAAAATCACAGTTGCACAAGGGGCCGACACGGCATGGATAAATGCGAGACAATTAAAAACATCCCTCTAAGAAAACATTCGGCATCAATTTTTTTAATTTCCAGCGAAATACTCGCCACAAAATAACGAGTGACGGCTCTTATTGCATTTATCCTATTTGGTAATACTAGTCAAAAGGCGGTCATATTAACGTAAAAATACTCGTAAAGTTAGACGGCCCATACATGACACAAAAGCCATGCGCAAATATAAAACGACGGAATTTGTACAAATGAAAATTTTGACATACACGGCTCAAAAACACTGCGCAATATTCATTTTTAGTGTAGCGTAACAAATGAAGGATGTGTTTTAATTGTATAAATAAGGCACTAATTTTATAAAAAAAACACTATTTATTTTCCACAGTGCTGGTAATTTACAGTATAATAAGTCGAAAAACTCGCACCAGAAGCGTTTATTTTCCATTGTATTGATAATATATATTTTTTAGTTGCAAGACCAACTCAACTCATTGCAAGACTGCGCAATATTCATTTTTCAACTAGCGTAACCAATGAAACATTTGTTCTAATTGTATAAAAAATTATTATGTATTATTTAATTTATGTGAATTCCTGTTACAAGCTAGAGATGGTCCTTACGCCTTCGATATTAACATTTTTAAGCAACAATTACTAATGTTATATTATCAGAAACCACAGGTGAACTGTATAACATTCACCACACACGAAGAAAAAAGCATGTGCAATATTTGCATACATGCGTAAATATCAAAATCGTTTTGATTTTAGCGCAGTTCTCTGCGCAAATAGCGCAACCAGTGCACACACCGGGAAAATCCTTGTGCAAATTGGTAATTGGCACAAGGATACTTGAGCCGTGTAATTGGCGTATTACAGGTATATAACTTAAAAAATGACTGCCATTTGACAGTTAATGTGAGTGTAAGAACAGTACAGCACTATAGTTTGTTTACATTTAGATAACCTAATACCGTATATGTGTGAGCAGTATGGACAATCACATAAATAGGTACGACGGAATGGATTGGTCACAAAAGTTACCGATGCTCTTAAGAATGTTACTGAAGATTTTACGTGCTACTTCGCCACAGATAACAGTCATTTTGCTGGTCAATTTACGGGTACAGTGTTTGCTGGGTATTTATTTCATTTCTGTTGCACAACAAAAATTGATGTAACAAGGGAGGGTCACCCTTCAAAAAACGAGAGTACTCTATAAATAATGTAAGGAATACTCCTTTGGGAGTATAGGACTGCTCCAAATCTAATCTGTATTCATACAAAAAATGTACTCCAATTAACAATGCGATGTCTTAGGAGAGGAGTAGGTGATCCCACTCTCTCTTTGTTTGTGAGTATTCCATAGACTACATACGTGAGAGTACCTTCCAAAGTACTTTCACTGTAGTACTCCATGGAGCACCCACAGAGGATCATATGCCAAAGTACTAAAGAGGAATTGTGTCGGAAAGAATTATCGAAGTGAATTTAATTTAAAATGAAAGTAAATGAAGAGGGGCAATACAACTTTTATGTTTTATACTACGAATATTCTTATGTTATTTAGCATTTGCGTGAATAAAGAAACTAATATTTTGTTACGTGGCTGACTATTTCGGTAGCGAGGAGCGGCGGCAAGCAGGTATGCTTGCGGGCCCAGGCTAGCTCGTCGTCTGGGGCGGGGTATTTCACCACCGTCCTCACCCGCAGCCACATGAACAAAAAGGGAGTTCATACCTGCATATTTTGTAAAAGAAGGGAAAGCTGAAACAAATAGAAATAGACGTGAGGGGCAAAGTTATAGAGGGGAAAACGAAAGGGGTAGAAAAAGATGAAGGCCTGTCCTGTCAGGTGGAGTCTACCCTCCCTCTGCAGTGCAACTTGCACTGCACCGTGGGCACTGTGCTGACTCCTGTTTACCTTACAGTGCCCCCAAACCTGACATGAGTCTGTCCCCTGTCACTCAGTCATTTTCCCTAAACACTCACCTTCACCTAACCTTTCCGCGCACAAGCGCAGCACCAACACCAACTTAAAACTTTAGCCCTGCATAATGAATGTATTAAAATTTCATTCAAACATAATGCTTATAATTTATTTACAAAATTTTTGGTTTACAAATTACCGACTAACACCTTACTACCAGTTCAATAATTTCAATAAAACTTTAAACTCAAAGTTTACTACAAAATAATTTTCCAAGGGTTTCAAAAGTTTACTCAAAGTAACAATAAAAAAATTGCTCAAACTTAATTCTAAATTTTATTTTATAGAGTACATTTCAAATTCAATTCTATAAAAAAAATACCTACGACTAATAGACAAAGTGTCTGGCCTCAAACAAAAAAATTAAAACTTTTAGGGCCACCCTAATGCAATATTATTAATAGGAGCTAATTCTAAAGATACAAATTCAAATAAACTAAAGTAAAATAAAAGGGCGAACAAAAAAAAATCAAGTACCCTAATCTCTGACCTACCGCAACCGCTCAAGTAAACATAAGATCAAATATGTACAACACAAAAGTAGGTCATCAAAGCAAAAGAATTTACATGTTTATGAAAACAAAAGGTATGTATGTAAGTGCAAATGTACGTTTGTGACGTTTTTCATGCATGCACATATGTTCATTGCAATCTGTTCTTATTTTTCTGATTTGCTAATTCCTGTTCTATTTTTGCAAGAGCAGGAATCTGTGCTAACACATGTACATACAACTAAACAGGTGTATTTTGATAAATTTTTATGTTTCACTCAAAACACTCACCAAGGTACTCTTCTCGTCCAACGGCGCCGCTGCAGTTGAGTAGCTTTGCTGAAAACGATGAAAAGAAATACTCTTAGCATGCATACAATTCTACAGGCCACGCCCACGTTGGCCACCGCAATCACTCAGCCAATATCACTCGCTAGTGATCTTTAGTAATGAGTGCTTTGGTATTATTAATTCTACCAACGTGATGGTGAAACGTGTTTTAAAAGAAAGTATATTCGCACCAGCAAAACAAAGGATGCCTATGATGCTGAAGGCATCATTACAATTTCGGGGTGAGAGACCAATAACGCGGTATATTGGCCGGAATAAAAATAAAAAAAAATATTATTTTTTTTTTTCAAAAATCAAAAAAAACCGAAAAAAAGATTTTAAAAGCTCAAAGTTTAACGATTCTGAGTTACGGCTACCATGCATAGCCAAAAGAAAGAAACACCTAAGAAAAATATGTATCTGGTAAGGAAAGATCAAAAAAAAGGGGGAAAAAAAAATGGAACGTCAGACCAAAAAAACAAAAAAAAGGGGATGAAAGGAATAAACGAATGAGAATATTTAAATGGGAGGGAGAGTGCCACCATTAGGAAGTATGGTGTTAAAGTGAATCCCAAATAGGCGTCTGACCCCTGAAACTAAATGACCCCTGTTGCCCGTTTCCTACTAAAAGTATGCTCCTTCCGACAATATAAACGAGATATAAATAAACGTAATAATAAAAAAATACAATAAAAAAAATAATGTGGTGACCAAATCCAACGCCGGGACCGTTCCTCCTTCCGCCTGTGCTTGTGGTAGTTTGTAAGGCCAAAATGTGTAAATGTTGCTGCCAACTTTATTGTGATGGTTGCTGCCGTTTTTATTTATTTGTTGTGTTAGATCCCTAGGATTTTAGTTACCTGTGGTGTCGTTGCCGTTGTTGTTGTATTGCGCGCCAATACATAACGACTTAGTGTGGCGCTTGTGGGTATTGTTGTTGCGACCCAATGCCGCTGGTGGAAAATGCTCCTCCTCGATATTGCCAAGCCTTGTGTTTTCACTGTGGTTGTAGTGGTATGCGCCGCCAAATAAAATTATAGTGTAGTGCTTTTGGATGTGTAGTAATAGTTTTTGGGCAATATGTCACCGATATACGAAGGTTGTTGTACTGGTTGTTGGGCGGTGCGCCGCCAAGCTCACAAAAATAGTGTTGTTGTCGCCGAGCGGTATGTCGCTAAGATGGAAATATATACAAGTTGTGGTTGTTGCGGCCGTGTGTTGCCAACAAAAAAAAAATGCTGTAGTGGATGTTGTTTGCCGGTACCAATGTAGTTGCTGTTGTTGCTGTGTTCTTACCCCTCCAATAAAATTGCTTTGCCGTCGGCTAAATAATAAAGTGTTGTGACGATTACTGTTGGCATTGCGCCGCCAATACCAAAACTCGTGGTTGCTATTGTTGGAGCGGTATGTCGCTAATTCGGCCTTTAGGCCGCAAACCGTAATTTTCAATGCTCTGCCCAGTGCGTTCTTTCCAAAAGGGAGTGTCCTGTTAATATAAGGAAAGAAAAACATTATTCTTGGGGAATACCTAGTGCAAGAAGCCTGGTGATGCTAAAACTATTTTTTTTTTGTTTTTTTTTTTGTCTGCATGATTGATATACACACCGACATACATATGTCTGTACGGAGGCGTGCATATATGCATGCAAATTTGCTTTTGGCTTGCTTGGAAAATTGGCTATGTGGACGCCAGCTTCCCAGTGGGCATGCCAAGCTGGTGGGAGATAAAAAAAAATTCAAGGGCAGAGAAAACCATTGTACTTACCAGGAACTTCTGCTGCTGTCCTGAGTCGGGAACTGATTGGTGGTGGACAGGATATCCCTAGCCTTTACTTCTTTGTGCGTCGTTTTTTTTTCACGTTTCGCGAAAAACTTTTCGGCGCGCACAACTTAAAGTTTCGCTTTTATTCACGCACAACAACCTTTTTTTTTTTTGTTTCGCTTTAAGCCGCGCACTTCAAACTTTTTAAAATATTTTTCGGGGCACAAACTTTTAAATATTTACTCACTCACACTGAGCACTTGATAAAGTAATACTTTGTCCGTTGCCTAACGTTGCTCCCTTTTATAGCTACCGCCGTGGCAGAGAACGTTACTTAGAACGGAAATTTTTTACCTATACGTGCAAAGCTATCTTTCGGTTTTCCCGTATTTTCATTTATGCATCCATACACTCATACATTCACACGCTTACCGCTCCACAAAACGAACACCTACACAGATACATTCGGTTCGTGCCTTGACCGCTCACACTGATGCACTCACACGCTCATAGCCTTGCCAAATACACATCCTCATACACACCAGAACAGAACAAACACATATGTAGGTACATGGCATTCGTCAATGCTGCTAGGTTGTTAGCAACATGGTGAGATTTATATATTGATTGGACCAAATTCTTTATGAAAATGTTTGCTGGGTTGGAGCTGTTTTGGTCGATATGTATAAAGAAAAAAACCAAGAGTTTTTTACTTTTCTCTTCTATGCATTTCGACGCATCCGCGTCATCATCAGGAAGTCTATTTATTTTCAAACAAACAACATGAAAATACAAAAGTAATCATTATTTTCAATAAACATTACAAATTCAACATTAAAACAATAACTCACAATAATTTAATTAGTTGTACAAACACAATAATATCACAGGACAATCGACACATTCATTTTTCTTATTTTCTATTTTTGTTTTTATCATTTTTTATTATTGCTGTATAAGCGCTATTTGTATTGTCAATGTCTTCTTTAAAATTCATGACATTCGTCATATGTTGTTGGATGCGGAGACTTTCCAGTGTCATCCTCCTTTTGCATCTTCTCTCAACATCTAAAATTTTTGCGTTCCCAAAATCAGCTGTATGGTCATTGTCAGTCAGGTGTTGAGAAAGCGCGGTATTTGTTTTTCTGTTTTTTGCGTCCATTTCATGTTCGTGTATTCTCGTTCTCAATGCTCTTTTCGTTGTGCCAATGTAACATTTATTGCAGACATTGTTGTTGTTACCGTTGCATTGAATTTTATACACTATATTGCATTGTTGTCCCTTGTCTATTTTGTCTTTTGTTTTTGTAAAAAAACGATTAAGTGTATTGTGTGGTTTGTGAGCAAATGTTATGTTGTCTTTTTTCATAATTCTCCTGAGCGATTGATTACTTGTTAGTCCGGGTATATAGGTAACTCCAATATAAGTTTTGTTTGTGTTTGCTTCTGTTTGTCCATTTGATGAATTAGGGTGGTCCATTTCTTGTGTCGTATTAATTATAAGCTTTTCTATTAGAGTATTCGGGTAGCTATTTTTGAAGAGAATATTTTTTATTTTCTTCTTGTTTTCTTCTATGAAATCACCGTCACTTAGAAGATGTATTTTCCTTATTAGACTTGTTGCTGTGTTAATTTTCTGCTTCCATGGATGATTGGAGTGATAATTGATAATTCTTCCTGATGCCATCGACTTTGCATACCAGTTGAACGTTAAGTTTTGGTTTTTTCGGTGTATTTCTACGTCTAGGAAGGCAATTTTGTTGTTCTGCTCTAATTCTTTAGTAAATTGTATCCTGGTATGCTGTGCATTAAATACGGTTAGTATGTCTTCCACGTCTTTAGCTTTAACAATTGCGAATATGTCATCTACATATTTGGTTATGTATTTGACATATATGTCTTTGCTTTTTAATTCAGCGAGGCTGTCGTCCAATATTTTGTCCAGAACGATATTTGCAATGGTTGGAGATAGCGGGTTGCCCATTGGCATTCCGTAGATTTGTTGGTATATGGTGTTGTTATATGAAAAATAATTGTTGTCACGTAAGCAGAAATCTAGTATCGTCTAGAACTGTTTTTTGTCTATTTGTGTATGTGTCTCCAATTTTTCCCATTTTCGCATAATAGTGCGTATTGCTAAATGTATGGGTATATTCGTAAAAAGAGATACGACGTCGAATGAAATGAGAATTTCGTCGTCTTGAATTGTGAAATTATTGATTTTTTCTTTAAGTTGAAGTGAACTTTTTATATTAAGATCATCGGATATAATATTTTCTAAAATGCTTCCAACAAATTTTGATAATTTGTAACATGGTACATTAAGAGATGAGCAAATCGGTCTAAGTGGTGCGTGTGGTTTGTGAATTTTCGGAAGTCCGTAAAGTCTTGGAGCATTAGCAGCCGCGGATGTCAGCTGAAATTTTTGTTTTGCATCGAGTCTCCTTTGTTTGTAAAGATTATTTATAATTGTGTTATTCTTCCTCATCAGTTTTTGTGTGGGATCATTCCTAATTGTTTTGTATGTGTTTTTGTCGTTTAGCAACTCTTTCATTTTTAGTTCGTATTCATTTTTGTACATCATAACTGTCTTGTTGCCTTTGTCTGCATTTGTTATTATGATCTCGTTTCTGTGTTGGTTAAGGAATCTTTGGTGTCTGTCGATGTTTTCAGTATAAACTTGTCCTTAGTGCAGTTTCTAATTTTTTGCTGAAAAGTATTGATTTTTGCCGCAATGTCACTCCTTACAGTATCTTTTTCCCTCTCGTCCTCAAAACTTTGTACGCATTGTTCCAAATCGGCGATTATTTCAATGGGTGAAAATGTTTTTCTTGACACTGGTAGGGCGAATTTGTTGCCAAGTGACAATAAGTGAGATTTTACTTATGATAACAGCATGATGCCAAGCGCAACATCTTATTTCCGTTGCAACATTGTGTTCACTATAGGTACAATGTTGTCAATGTTAATGCTGTTATGGTAATATTATGTTAATGGCAACATTGCGGCTAAGGCACGGACCTGGACACAAAACACATAAACACATAGACGCATATACACTCTGCCACTCAATACCGGGCCTATTTCTCTTCACGCCTTTAAATTTTTGTTCTGTTTAACTACGAACTAAATCACTGGGCTAATGCTACTACTTAAACGTATATCACAGATACTACTCTACATATCTAATAGTAAATAAAATATCACAGATAAAATAAAAAAAAAAATAAAGTAAAATAAAATAAAATAAAATATCACAGTTAGCAGAACAATTACAAAAAAAATTTATAAAATAAAATATCAGATGGCAAAAAAAATGTATAAAAAAAATATCACAGAACAAAAAGTCAAGTAGGTAAAATAAATAAATAAATAAAATTTAAAAAAATAAATAAATGCAAAAATAATCAAATAAAAAAAGGTGAAAAAAAATAAATAAAAATAATTTAATAATATAACCACATACGTCAATAAATTAATAAATACAATACGTCGATAAATAAATAAATAACATAGAGCAAGAGTACTAGCACTACAAAAAACATTAAACTATTTTGCAAAAATGTCTTTAGCGTGGTATACGCCGATCTTTTTCACACTACTATCGCCAAGTTCATACATAGAATTCCCTATAACGTTTAAAACAATACATTTGACTCGTTTTGGTGCTAATTTAGCGTTGTAATTATCAACTTGGGAGCTTTGTTTGAAGTTGCGGCGATATACCACTTGTCCAATCTGAAACTTTATATCCTTACTCCTGGTGTCGTAGACCTTTTGACTTCTATCGCGGACCAGCTTCAGCTCCTTCATAATTCTCTTTCTTATGAGCTGCATTTTATCACCAGCCGTATCTATCTCCACGTCACCAGCCTTCAACGCCGCCAACTTTCCGTATAGCTCATATGATGCAGCATGCTGTATCATAGGCACACCGAAAGTGGCATAGTATGGTGACATGTTGATGGCTGAGTGAGTAACGCTGCGTAGTGCAAATGCGGCATCGCTGACGCATTTGTCCCAGTTCTTTTGGTTGCCCTTTATGAAGGACCTAATTATCTGCAGCACAGATCGGTTGACTCTTTCCGCAGCGTTACCCTGAGGTGAAAAAAATGCAGTTCTCACGTGTGTCGTGCCGTATTTCTCCAAAAACTCTTTGAATATTTCCGAGACGAATTGTTTGCCGTTGTCCGAATGGACATATTCGGGCACACCAAACACGTGAAAGACTTCTTTTTCTAAAAATTTTATAACCTCATCTGAAGTGGCCCTTCTCATAGGTTTTAAAAACACAAACTTAGTAAAGTGATCTAGACAAACCAATACATTCACGTTACCATCACTAGAACGAGGATAGGGACCCATAAAATCAATAAAAATACGCTGGAAAGGTCGTTCTGTGACTTTTTGTTTCCCCATTAATGGTTGTTTAAAAACGTTTTGTGTTTTATTTGCTTTGCAAGTTTCGCAGTCTTTAACGAATACACATACATCGCTTGCCATGCCTGGCCAGTAATATTTTTGACGTAGTCGGGATAGCGTTTTGTGGATACAACCATGACCGGCGGACGCTGAGCTGTGAGACGACTCTACCAGCCCCGGTCGCCATTCCGACGGTACCCAGAGCTTCCAGGTCTGGTCCGCTAGAAGATCATCCCCCCTGTCGAATTGCGTCCGTTTGTAAACGTAACCGTCCGATAAACCAAATCCGGTAACTTGTCTTTATTCTCGGTCACCGTCTTTTTCAACTCCGTATACTCCTCCGACTCGAAGCCCGGTGACTCGAGACATACGTCGATGGCTCTGTCGTTCGTCTGGATTTCGTGCGTGTGCATTCGTGAGAGTGTGTCGGGAACCACGTTTTGCGCACCTTTTCGATGTTGGATATCGAAATCATAACCCTGGAGTTTCAAACTCCACCTTGCCAATCTCCCAGAAAGATCTTTCTGATTCATGAGCCATTTGAGGCTGGCATGATCAGTTATGATGGTGAACGGGGTTCCTTCTACATAAGGTCGGAATCTTTTAACACTCACGATCGCAGCATAGCATTCTAGTTCTGTTATGCTGTAATTCTTCTGCGCTTTATTTAGTTTTGCCGAAACCTAGGCAATCGGTCTTTCGTTCTGGTCATCGTCTAGTTGGAACAAAACCCCTCCCACTCCATCCGTTGATGCATCACATTGAATATATAGACGACGCTTAAAGTCAGGATGTGTGAGCACCGAAGCAGAAACCAAACTCTTCTTTAAAATTTCAAATGATTTTATTGCTTCTTCCGTCATTGCAAACTTTTTGATTTTGTCTTTCTTGAGGCAGTCGTGCAGCGGGGCTGCAATAGTCGCATAGTCCTGTATGAAACGTCGGTACCAGCCCGATATACCCAGGAACCGTCGTAGTTGCTTCGGGGTTTTCGGAACTGGAAAGTCCCTCACAGCCACCACTTTATTGGCGTCTGTCCTAATACAACCATCCCCGACTACGTACCCTAGATATTGAACTTCTTTGAAACAAAACTTGCTCTTTTCGACATTAATTGTTAACTTAGCCTCGCGAAGACACCGAGCGACCTTCTCCAACAGACACATATGGGACTCGAAATCTACAGAACAAACTAATAAATTGTCAAGATAAACAAAAACACATTCACGTAAAGCGGCCGGAATGACCTTGTCCATGAGACGACACATTCGTTGTGCTGCATTGCACAACCCGAAAGGCATGACGGTAAATTGGTAAAGGGGTCGGCCAGGGACAGTAAAAGCAGTATTTTCTCTTGACTTCTTCTCCAGAGGAATCTGCCAGAAAGCGTCCTTCAAATCTATCGCGGAAATAAATCGTGTATTTTGTTAGTCGGCTGAGGATTCCATCAATGTGGGGTAAGGGGTAGGCATCCTTAATTGTTCGTTCGTTGACTTTGCGAGCGTCAAGGCACAAGCGGTTTTTCGTCCCTTTTATTACCAGTGATACCGGCGAATTCCAGCTGCTGTTGGACTCCTCGATGACTCCCATGTCCAACATTCGATCTAACTCTGCGTATATGAGTTTTTGGATAGCGGGTGAAATCGGGTAATGGCGCTGCTTTACTGGCAGATTCTCGTCAACCACCTCGATAACGTGTTTCTCCTTAACTGTTTGGCCTAACCCTAATACCGCGAAGGACGGGAACTGGGCTTTCACACGCTCCAACCTATTATTTTGCTCCGGCGTCAAAAAGTGCTGCACAGCATCGAAAGACAAGTCACCCTCGGCGGGAACGAGCTCCGCCACACTGGCACTATTCACACTACCACTCACACCCTTACTTACAACACTCATACCGAAAGCCTGCCAAAAATCTATCCCAAAATATACTTCCTGTTGCAGATCAGGAACTATCAAAAATTCTAATTCCCTGGTCGTATTATCCCACTCGACTGGTAACATTATGACACCTACCACGGCGGTTTCCTCCCCGTTCGCGGTCCGGATATTTTGGCCCCTGATTGGCACAATCAATGCCTCTTTACTGCACAGTAGTTCCGCTGAGCCTTTCCCTAAACAGCTGGGACTCGCCCCTGAGTCCAAGAGAGCTAAAACTTCCCTACCTCCTATCGCGGTTTTGGCGAAAAATCTATTGTCACCTTTTACAGTGACAATTGTCGCGACAATTTTGCTGCGCAACTTCTTAAAATATCTCATTTTCTCCCTCATCTTATGAATCTTCTCAAAATTTCTCTTTTTCCTATTATTACTTATGGTTTCACAAAATATCCTTCTTCTTGCTTCTTCATACTCTATCTTTCTTTGGTGTAAACTCTTTACTTCGCGTTTTCCACCATCCCTTGTGGTTTCTTAACCTCCTCTCTCTGTTCTATTTCTCCTTTCTTCAAAATTTTCATTTCAGGTTTGCCGGGTTGCCTAACTCCTGGCTGGAGTCCCTGGTCAACTCCGCCAGCCTCGGGTTTCCCTGTTTGGGCTTAAACACGCAAAAGGACGAATCACTTCCACACGCAAAACAGACCATATTGTGGAACGAGGACGAACATTTATTTGGTTTTTGTGCTTCTGCCGGGTTTTTCACAAAGTGATCCACCGGCATACCGCACGAAAAACACAACATCAAGTGGAAGGGTGATGCACAAAAGGAATTGACGGTAGAGTTGGACACGGAAGGACTAACAGAAGGACGAACACTATTGGGATTGGCTGTGGTTTGGTGTTGGGGTAAGGATTGGGATTGGTGTTGGGGTGGGCGATGCTTCTAACTTCCTCTCTCCCAGTATATCTGGCTGTTCAAACCCTATCTCATTAACTGGTCTGGACCGGTTCTTATTTTCCCTAATGAGTTTTTCCGCTCTCTTACACTCAGCTTTGAGCTCCGCCAACGAGTCCATTTTAATGGCGAAAGTTAGGTTGGCTAGGTACGGTTTAAGATTTCCCCTAATTATGCCAACCAATTCCCTCTCAGGGATCCTCTTCCGCAAACGGAACTTCGGGTTGTGGACTTCGCTATAAAAGTCGTCGAAAGCTTCTGCGGGCTGCTGTTTCCGTTCCATTATTTCACGGATTATTTCATAGTCGGACTCGGCGGGCTTGAAGTGACTTAGCAGTTCTGCTTTCAGACCAAAATACCCAAAATCGGGATCATCGGAATGGTCTTCGAGCACCTGCCAATACCACTTCAAGGCACCGCCGGAAACCAGACAATGAAAGTCCGTGAACAACTGGTAGTAGGAGATGTTGTGTTGTTCCCGCATTCTCTCTACCCGGAATACGAAGCTTTCGACGCTCATTGCCTTGTTTGGCACATCAACACTTGTCCAAATCTAATTTTTTCCACCTTGGAGGGTTACCACCGTCCCGCTCGGCAGTCCGATTGGTATTCGGCGTACCGTCACGAGCAGTAGTTTCCCCCCTCTGGTTTTGAGGTTGTGGCGTTGATGCCACGGCGGACCGATGTCCCGAAGGTTGCGCGGAAGCCTCCATATCCGCTACGCGACCACCAAGGATATCAACATTGGTCTTAATGCTCCTGACCTCCCCTGCCATTTGCACAACCAAGTCTTGTTGTTGCGCCAACATAGCCATCATTCGGCTCAGCTGTTCGACATTGGTGTCTTGGCGGGTGGCTTCAGGAAGAGGGGCATCAAGACCTCTGGGATCCCCTACTGGTGCGCCCATCACTGGAACATCGCCCCCTCGGGCACCCTCATCTCCGCTATCCGACATTTGGCACACCAAATCGATCTTCTGGGAAAAGTTCAATGAATTTTCAGCCTCACTGACTGACACCCCGTTCGCGACAGAGATCGTAATCGGGCGTTCAGGGCCAAAAGATCCGAAGATCCGCGACGCGCACCTATTAAAATAGTCTGTGGGCACAAAGTCGACGGCCCTCGGAATACAAGTGGCGATCTGGTTGAAAACTGAACCCACGATTTGATTTTCAAGCGCTCGAGTGTGACTTCTCGTAATGCGCCTATCGGAATTTAAAATCCCCAATCCCCCAATTACGCGGTTCTCTGTCTCTTTATCAGACATTCACTGTCTGAACAATAGATTTATGTCAAAAATTTGAAAAAAAAAATAAAATAAAAGAATCTATTTAGCCAGACACCCTAATATATCCAAGGACACGATATCCAAACCGCATCCCAAATGGAAAAAAAGAAGAGAAAAAAAAAATTATGCGAAAAAGAAAAAAATGAGATGCAAAGAAAATATCCCGATAAAAACAATCTGTTTGTACTTGCAGATCCAACAAATAATAAAAAAGTAAATACTATAAGATAACAGGTCCAAATTCACCCAAAACCCAATAAAAAAATATATAAATAAAGGATATTAAATAATGGATATAAAAATTACAATATATGTATGTATATAAAAATTCAATTCAATTATTAAGTGATAGGTTTGTGTGTATGTATGTATGTGTATGGTAATTCAAGTGATTTGTGGATTTATGCGTATGAGGAAAAAAAAAACTTACACGCTAGTATCAAAAACAAAAATGCTTAAGTATATAAAAAAAATTTATTAAAACTGAAGTTAAATTCAGGGGCTATGTGCGTGTGTGTGTATGTGAGAATTAAAACAAGGATTGTTTGGGTGTAAAATATTATGTATATGCTAATCGAAACATAGAAACTTAGGACTTGCAAAAGGGAGAATTCAAATTATATGTTGGCTTGTGTGTGTATGCGTCGCAAGACAAACCTTTTTTTTTCTGCCTTAAACGTCTCGTATCCAACCCAAAAATATGTTCCAAAACCAAAAACAAAATAACTCAGGGATCAAAAATTAAATGCGAATAATATTTTTGATACCTAGTGATCTAGGTTTGACGATTTAAGGGTCTGACCCAGAATCCAAAAAAAAATACCTCAGGGATAAAACTGAAAACAAAGTTAAACTAAAACTAAAACCAATCTCCAACACTACGTTTGTGTGGGTGAGCTAGTTGGATGTAAATTTTCAAAAAAAAACGCAATTCAAGTAAGATGTTTGGAAATAATCCTCCTAAGAAATATTCAGTAAAAAAAAATTTTGAATAATCTCGAAACTTCAAGAATATTAAATTTTGAACCAAATGAAATTTAATGTATTTGTATTGGTGTCTGTGGTGCTGCCTTGGCGAATGTTCAGCGAAGGTGGTTAGTCCGTCTCTATGTATTTGAAGTCTGGTCAATCGTGCTGTCCGTGGAAGTGTGGCACTTCACGTTCACGAACTTATTCCTATGAGTGGATGCCACACCTCCTACTCCTAAATATCGTGGCGACGACTGTAAACCTCACTTACCGGCAGTGCTGGACTCCCGGTAAGGTAGCTTGAACAGCTCGCCACGATCTCCTACCTAAGTACGTCGCTAGCTAAGTGTCATACCAGTTACCACTTTGTCGAGCTGTTAAAGTTCAACAAAGGAACCCTGACATGGACACTCAGCTAATCCCTATCATCTGGTCATGATGACACTTGTCGATCAGGTGAACCCAACCGGCGTTGCCATCATGACTGTCCCTGTCCTGCCAAAAGACGGAAATAAGGATTGGGTTTGGAAGGGTAAAAGAAAAAAAATGGAAAATCTAAGAAAGGAAAGGTTGAAAAAAATTAATAATTTCAAAAAATGACAAATAGGAAATAATTAATTAAAGTAAAAATGGGAAATTTGAAACAAGAGATCATTAATTAACGTGTAAATGAAAAATTGGTCGAGCTATTAACGTTCGGAATACCAAAGCTAAAAATTGATAGAAAATTTTGGAAACTAAAAAAAAAATGTAAGCGGAACTTGAAGGATTAATGGGGATCGAGAAAAAAAAAACTGCAAAACAAAATACAAATTTAAAATTGATAAAAAGGGAAATGGGAGAGTGAAAAAGGCGATCGGGCTATTGTCGTTGGGCGCCATTGTTACGTGGCTGACTATTTGGGTGGCGCGGAGCGGCGGCAAGCAGGTATGCTTGCGAGGCCAGGCTAGCTCGTCGTCTTGGGTGGGGTATTTCACCACCGTCCTCACCCGCAGCCACTTGAACATAAAGGGGGTTCATACCTGCATATTTTGTAAAAGAAGGGAAAGCTGAAACAAATAGAAATAGACGTGAGGGGCAAAGTTATAGAGGGGAAAACTTAAGGGGTAGAAAAAGATGAAGGCCTGTCCTGTCAGGCGGAGTCTACCCTCCCTCTGCAGTGCAACTTGCACTGCACCATGGGCACAGTGCCGACTCCTGTTTACCTTACAGTGCCCCCCAAACCTGACATGAGTCTGTCCCCTGTCACTCAGTCATTTTCCCTAAACACTCACCTTCACCTAACCTTTCCGCGCACAAGCGCAGCACCAACACCAACTTAAAACTTTAGCCCTGCATAATGAATGTATTAAAATTTCATTCAAACATAATTCTTATAATTTATTTACAAAATTTTTGGTGTACAAATTACCGACTGACACCTTACTACCAGTTCAATAATTTCAATAAAACTTTAAACTCAAAGTTTACTACAAAATAATTTTCCAAGGGTTTCAAAAGTTTACTCAAAGTAACAATAAAAAAATTGATCAAACTTAATGCTAAATTTTATTACTGGCGAACATTAAAAATTCATAAGAGTGCAAGAAGAAGTAGGTACATTTCAAATTCAATTCTATAAAAAAAATACCTACGACTAATAGGCAAAGTGTCTGGCCTCAAATAAAAAAATTTAAACTTTTAGGGCCACCCTAATGCAATATTATTAATAGGAGCTAATTCTAAATTCTAAAGATACAAATTCAAATAAACTAAAGTAAAATAAAAGGGCGAACAAAAAAAAAATCAAGTACCCTAATCTCTGACCTACCGCAACCGCTCAAGTAAACATAAGATCAAATATGTACAACGCAAAAGTAGGTCATCAAAGCAAAAGAATTTATATGTTTGTGAAGACAAAAGGTATGTATGTAAGTGCAAATGTACGTTTGTGACGTTTTTCATGCATGCACATATGTTTGTTGCAATCTGTTCTTATTTTTCTGATTGCTAATTCCTGTTCTATTTTTGCAAGAGCAGGAATCTGTGCTAACACATGTACATACAACTAAACAGGTGTATTTTGATAAATTTTTATGTTTCACTCAAAACACTCACCAAGGTACTCTTCTCGTCCAACGGCGCCGCTGCAGTTGAGTAGCTTTGCTGAAAACGCTGAAAAGAAATACTCTTAGCATGCATACAATTCTACAGGCCACGCCCACGTTGACCACCCGCAATCACTCAGCCAAGATCACTCGCTAGTGATCTTTAGTAAAGAGTGCTTTGGTAGTATTAATTCTACCAACGTGACGGTGAAACGTGTTTTAAAAAAAAGTATATTTGCACCAGCAAAACAAAGGATGCCTATGATGCTGAAGGCATCATTACAATTTCGGGGTGAGAGACCAATAACGCGGTATATTGGCCGGAATAAAAATAAAAAAAAATATTTTTTTTTTTTCAAAAATCAAAAAAAACGAAAAAAAAGATTTTAAAAGCTCAAAGTTTAACGATTCTGAGTTACGGCTACCATGCATAGCCAAAAGAAAGAAACACCTAAGAAAAATATGTATCTGGTAAGGAAAGATCAAAAACAAAGGGGGAAAAAAAAAATGGAACGTCAGACCAAAAAAACAAAAAAAAAAGGGATGAAAGGAATAAACGAATGAGAATATTTAAATGGGAGGGAGAGTGCCACCATTAGGAAGTATGGTGTTAAAGTGAATCCCAAATAGGCGTCTGACCCCTGAAACTAAATGACCCCTGTTGCCCGTTTCCTACTAAAAGTATGCTCCTTCCGACAATATAAACGAGATATAAATAAACGTAATAATAAAAAAATACAACAAAAAAATAATGTGGTGACCAAATCCAACGCCAGGACCGTTCCTCCCTCCGCCTGTGCTTGTGGTAGTTTGTAAGGCCAAAATGTGTAAATGTTGCTGCCAACTTTATTGTGATGGTTGCTGCCGTCTATGTGGACGCCAGCTTCCCAGTAGGCATGCCAAGTTGGTGGAAGATAAAAAAAATTCAAGGGCAGAGAAAACCATTGTACTTACCAGGAACTTCTGCTGTTGTCCTGAGTCGGCAACTACTTGGTGGTGGACAGGATATCCCTAGCCTTTACTTCTTTGTGCGTCGTTTTTTTTCACGTTTCGCGAAAAACTTTTCGGCGCGCACAACTTAAAGTTTCGCTTTTATTCACGCACAACAACCTTTTTTTTTTTTGTTTCGCTTTAAGCCGCGCACTTCAAACTTTTTAAAATATTTTTCGGGGCACAAACTTTTAAATATTTACTCACTCACACTGGGCACTTGATAAAGTAATACTTTGTCCGTTGCCTAACGTTGCGCCCTTTTATAGCTACCGCCGTGGCAGAGAACGTTACTTAGAACGGAAAATGTTTACCTATACGTGCAAAGCTATCTTTCGGTTTTCCCGTATTTTCATTTATGCATCCATACACTCATACATTCACACGCTTACCGCTCCACAAAACGAACACCTACACATATACATTCGGTTCGTGCCTTGACCGCTCACACTGATGCACTCACACGCTCATAGCCTTGCCAAATACACATCCTCATACACACCAGAACAGAACAAACACATATGTAGGTACATGGCATTCGTCAATGCTGCTAGGTTGTTAGCAACATGGTGAGATTTTACTTATGATAACAGCATGATGCCAAGCGCTACATCTTGTTTCCGTTGCAACATTGTGTTCACTATAGGCACAATGTTGTCAATGTTAATGCTCTTATGGTAATATTATGTTAATGGCAACATTGCGGCTAAGGCACGGACCTGGACACAAAACACATAAACACATAGGCGCATATACACTCTGCCACTCATCTAAGCCAGTATGGAGACAGGCTGTCGTTACAATTTCTCTATACATACTATATATATGTATACATAAAACCAGTGCGCAGTTGCATTTTATCAGAGTTGCCATAGTAAAATTTTATTATCAGTTATTTGTATGTAATATTTTACTTTTGGCAACTCTGTTCGATTGTCATCGTGTCGCGATCACGGTCGTTATAAAAACGAGCAATGATCGGCTGATGGTGGTCCGCAAACGCATTGCAAAGGAGTATTGTTAGAGTAATCCAACATGAAGAAAATGGAACACGTAATCCAACAATTTTTGCAGGGTTGTGTCGGAAAGAATTATCGAAGTCAATTTAATTTAAAATGAAAATAAATGAAGAGGGGCAATACAACTTTTATATTTTATACTACGAATATTCTTATGTTATTTAGCATTTGCGTGAATAAAGAAACTAATATTTCTCTATACATACTACACTATGTATACATAAAACCAGTGCGCTGTTACATTTTATCAGAGTTGCCAAAGTAAAATTTTATTATTAGTTATTTGATGCAATATTTTACTTTTGGCAACTCTGTTCGATCGTCATCGTGTCGTGATCACTGTCGTTAAAAAACGAGCAATGATCGGCTGATGGTGGTCCGCAAACGCATTGCAAAGGAGTATTGTTAGAGTACTCCAAAATGAAGGAAATGGAACACGTAATCCAACAATTTTTACAGGGTAAGTTCGGATGTTAGTGAGCATTACATATCCAGCATGATTGTACAATTCATTTCAGATAAATTACTTTTCTCGAAAAATTACTTTTCCAGTTTTTGTTACTAGGGGTTTATTTTTTTAGGCTTTAGAAATGTGTAATGCTTTATCGGAATAGGGGCGTGTTACCGCCCATTAAAAAAATGTCTCCCTATTTCCTCTTACAATAAAACTTGGTAAATGAAATGTCATTGATACAAAACTATTGTTCGATAATTTTTATATTAATTTGTTGTCTTCAAGACCAAGTTTATTAAATTTGTAAAATGTTTATTTTATAAGTTTTATTATATTAAATTATTATACATAGAAAACGAGTAAATTAGAAAGAACTAATTGAAGGCTTGACGTTTAGCGCATCAGGCCATCAATGGACTTTGCAACCTTCTACTCATATCTCGTATTCTACTCTTTGCTATTTTTACTCTTTACCACCGTCAATTGAGCGCACCAATTAGGTCCTATTAACTCATGAGACGAGGATTTTTGTTGCAGCCCATATGGCTTTTCTTTAAGCTCATGCTTTTGTTAGAATTCCAGGGTGCTTTTTCCGTAGACTGAAAGTATTTAATGTTATGTTTGGTTTTACTGATCTGTAAATAATTAATTATTATATTAATTTGTTGTCTTCAATACCAAGTTTATTATTTTTGTAAAATGTATATTTTACAAGTTATATTACATTAAATTATTATATACCGAAAACGAGAAATTAGAAAAAATAAAGCTCATAGACCGTATAGCCGCCTATTTCAAAACCCATGAAGGTTTTCCATCAGCGATCCACACATTAAAGGCTTGACGTTTAGCCCATCAGGCCATCAATGCACTTTGCAAGTTTCTACTTATAACTCGTTGATCTAGCCCTTCCTTCCATGCCGTGATGTCATTTGAAAGATCAGTCTTGCTAGCTGGAACATGTTCCTGGAGCTGTTCACAGTTAATAACTATTTCAGCCTATTGGCATATTCCCAATATAGCTACTTTTGTCATTGGGTACTCTTACTGTACGTTCTTACATTCATACATCCATCTTGTTTTGTCATAGCTAGGGTTTTCCCTACAAGTATGTTCGGTGTTGATTTGTTTGCTGCCTCGACAACCCACAATTTGTTTGTCCCACAATCGCCATCAACTTTTGCCCAGATGACTGCTTCGGACTTTGGTGGTATTTGCTGACTCTCTTCCCCCAGCACTCGATTACTGCTGTAGCCTCTCTCGTAGCCGAAATTAAGTGGCACATCCATGTTTTTATATGGCATCGTCTTGCTTTGCATATCCACTCCACTTATGATTTCATCAACAATCTCTGCCACTATAAAATTGTGTAGTACCGTGGCGTTCCCAATTGCTACTTCACATGCTACTTCTCCAATTACCTGGGTGTCCTCTCCCGTGGCTGCAAGCAATGGTCTTATCTTCTTGTTGACTAAATCTGATCGAATGATGGAATGGGATGCACCCGTATCTACAGTCAGTAAACGTTCCTTTCAATCCACATGTGCTCCGACAGTAAGATTGCTTGACCTTCTTCCAATTTGCGAGATAGAGATTATGGGGCATTAAATTGAGTGAGCCAGCTGTCGCCCCTTGCGGCTTACTCGCTTTAGCATAACGATTGAGTTGATGTGGAGATTTGCTCATCTCCTTCAGCTCTGCGTTTACGGCCACCCACATTGCTGGAACTGTTAGGATTGGTACTGCAATAACGTGCAATGTGCCCTGGCTTTCCACATTTAAAGCATTTGACGGCACCATCGTGTTTCTGCTGCTTTCCTTTTAATGCTTCCAAAATTGTGTATACCCAGTCTGGCCTTTCCACTTCCACGCGATGAGCTTTGCATGCGGGATTACACAAAAGTGACACTGTTTCCTGAGTCAGTGCATGGGATATCATTTCTGCGAATGTGGGTTTTGGGTTTGCATATGTCGCTCGCTTCGTTTCTACGTCCCATATGCCATTTATAAAACTCTGGATTTTTACCCTCTCGGTGTACTCCACGGGTTCGTCCGCATTTGCCAAATGACCCAACCTTTCAACATCCGAAGCAAATTTTTGCAAGTCTCATTAGATTTTTGGTAACGGTTTTGCAATTCTATCTGATATATCTGTTTCCTGTGTTCGCTTTCGTACCTTCGTTCTACAGCAGCCATCAATGCATCATAACTGTTCCGTTCGTACTCTGGAATAGTCTGTAAGATTTCGGCAGCTGGTCCTTTCAATGCTACGAAGAGTGCAGCAACTTTATCTTCAGCATTCCATTTGTTCACTGTTGCGGTCTTTTCAAATTGTAGCTTAAAGACCTGGAAAGGAACAGAACCGTCAAAGGGTGGTGTTTTTACCTTTGAATTACTCGCTGAAACTGCTGGGCGATTTAGCTGCAACTGCTCGATACGTCTTCTCAAAGCATCCACCTCGGCCTCGATTTTTTTCTCAAACTGTGAAATTTTTGTATCCTGGACCTCCAGGACCTGTGCTTTCAACTGCTCAGCCAACTGAGATGTCATATATGTCTTCTGTTCTTCCATTTGAGATGCCATATATGCCCTCTCTTCCTACAGTTGATATGTTATATTTGTTTATATTTTTTGTACTTCGAGCTGTGCTGACATATTTGTGGATATTTGTGATGACATTTCTGACATTTGTGCCGACATTCTTCCACATCAGGATAAAAGACATACTCGTCAACATTAATTCCTTCCAACTCCTATACCTCTCGTAGCCGTGCTCGAAGTTCGATCTTATCGCCGTTTGTATTCAATCGACGCCTCTCCAACTCCTTCTTCAATTGCTGGATCCTAAATTCACTCAACTTTGCCATGTCCAAGTTGTATTCGCAATCTTCGGAATTTCTTCAACAATTCCTCTTCTGACACCAATAGTAACGAATTTAGTGCAATTCCTCCTATTTGCAACCTTCTACTAACGTTCGAATCACTAAACTGTTGAATAAATAACTCCAATATTCGATAATGCAAAATGGTATTTATTAGACTCCTTTCAACAGATAGCGCGCTTAACCAAACTGATTCTCATGCCTCCACTGTTGCTGCCTTTTATACTGTCTGGTTTCCTCGTTGCATATTTCTAGGCTTTTCTATTATAGAATTTACTAGTTATATACACGTATATTTGTAATTTGTATCCATATGCGTGTGTATATGTGAGCGGCTGATGATGATATGCGTTTGTGAGTATCTCTCTGTTGCCTTGTATGTATGTGTGTAGACATAATGATTAATTTGTTTACGTACATACAAGTGTGGTAGCTTGCTTTATTGTTGTTGTGGCTTTATTTACTTCGTCTCTTCTCCGCTGCTCGTATAGACATATGGGTAGACATAATGATTGATTTGTAGATGTGCATACGAGTCACTGCTTAGCATCGGCTTAGAGATGATAGTATCCCTTAGTGTTGCTAATATTCGTCACAATAGATATTTAAAGTATGAAGAAGAGATCTATACATAGCTAAAAGGGCTTCCGATGGCACCTCCAGCATCGCCGGTAGTAGCAGACATCTCCATGGAGGAAATTCTCGAAAAAATAGGGACAAAAACGAGACTACTAAGCAAGTACGTAGATGATGTATTTGCCATAGTAAAGGAGGAAGACTTGAAGGAAACGAAGGACATATTAAACTCGTACCATAGAGATATTCAGTTCACAATGGAACTGGAAACAGAGAATAAATTACCTTTTTTGGACGCCTTAGATTAATAAGTTACAAATCGAAACACCCTAGGAATATGATAATAAATACTGCCAAAACTTTCATCGCGAGGGTTTTGGACACAAGCGACATAGTGTTCCATCCAGAAAACAAAAAACGAATTACACATATTTTGAAAATGAATGATTTCCCTACAGGAATAATACAGACGAAGATAAAATCACACAACCAACGCAAAGACCCAAAAAACATGGAAATGGACACAAAAATATACAAGTCGATGGAATATATAACCGGTTTTTCGGAAAGATTAGAGGGCTCGGATACATGCAATAAGGAGAATATAAAAATAGCACATAAATCGGCAGAATAGCAAGCATGGACAAGAATAACGTAATATACAGGATTGCATGTGCTGGCGGCGGAAACACGAAATGTAATAAGAAATATGTCGGGACAACGAAGAATAAGCTAAAAACGAGGATATCGGGTCATCGATCGGATATGAAAAATATAATATCAGGAAGAGCACAGAAAAGAGCAATCGCAACTCATTGTGCAGAGAGCGGGCATAAAGCAGATTTTGATGCTGTGAGGGTATTGCAAGAAGAGGAGCGTTATCAGAAACGCTTCACGTTATAGATGCTCCCCATAGCAAACGTACCAACAAATAAGAGGCTCAATTACAAATTAGACATTGCAAACTGCTCACACAACTACAGGCACCTATTAGATAATTGGAAACATTTTTTGAAAGCTGCATATCAAACAGGACAGACGTATGTAGTTTAGCTAAGAACAAAATAATGTTCGTATGAAAATTTGTATGTATGTAAAGAAAATTTGTAGATTTAAGCTAACTCACATTGTTGTTGTAGCCCATGATGACGATATCCGAAGGAAATCGAAATATATTGGGAATAAAAACAAACTAGCGTTTTATTAAAATTAACCTTGAGCCGGCTAAAATGAATACTTTAGACAAATCATAGAAAGGTCGCTGAAATCAACAATCGACAACGAATTAATATAATAATTAATTATATACAGACCAGTAAAACCAATATATGAAATACTTTCAGTCTACGGAAAAAGCACCCTGGAATTCTAACAAAAGAAAGAGCTTAAAGAAAACCCGTATGGGCTGGAACAAAAATCCTCGCCTGATAAGATAATGCCACTTGATTGGCGCATTCAATTGACGGTGGTAAAGAGTCGAAACAACAAACAGTAGAAAACGAGTTATAAGTAGAAACTTGCAAAATGCATTGATGGCCTGATGTGCTAAATATCAAGCCTTCAATGTGTGGATCGCTGATGAAAAACAGTCATGGTTTTTGAGATAGTCGGCTATACGGACTATGAACCTTGTATTTTTTTCTAATTTACTCGTTTTCTATGCATAATAATTTAATGTAATATAACTTGTAAAATATACATTTTACCAAAATAATAAACTTGGTCTTCAAGACAACAAATTAATATAATAATAGGCTGCAACAAAAATCCTCGCCTGATGAGATAATAACACCTGATTGGCGCGCTCAACTGACGGTGGTAAAGAGTAAAAACAACAAACAGTAGAAAACGGGTTATAAGTAGAAACTTGCAAAGTGCATTGATGGCCTGATGTGGTAAACATCAAGCCTTCAATGTGTGGACCGCTGATGATAAACCGTCATGGGGTTTTACGGTCTATGAACTTTGTTTTTTTTTGTCTAATTAACTCGTTTTCTATGTATAATAATTTAATATAATATAACGTGTAAAATATACATTTAATAAACTTTGGTCTCGAAGACAACAAATTAATCTAATAATTAATTATTTACAGACCAGTAAAACCAAACATAACAATAAATACTTTCAGTCTACGGAAAAGCACACTGGAATTCTAACAAAAGCAAGAGCTTAAAGAACAACCACATGGGCGTCTGATGAGATAATAGCGCCTGATTGGCGCACTCTAACACGAGTTATAAGTAGAAATTTGCAAAGTGCATTGATGGCCTGATGTGCTAAACGTCAAGCCTTCAATATATAGATCGCTGATGATAAACCGTCATGGGTTTTGAAATAGTCGGCTATACGGTCTATGAATTTTCTTTTTTTCTAATTTACTCGTTTTCTATGTATAATAATTTAATGTAATATAACTTGTAAAATACATATTTTACAAATACAATAAACTTGGTTTTGAAGACAACAAATTAATATAATAATTAATTATTTACAGACCAGTAAAACCAAACATAACATCAAATATTTTCAGTCTACAGAAAAGTACCATGGAATTCTAACAAAAGCAAGAGCTTAAAGAAAAACCATATGGGCTGCAACAAATATCCTCGCCTAATGAGATAATAACACTTGATTGGCGCACTAAATTGACGGTGGTAAAGAGTAAAAACAACAAACAGTAGAAAACGAGTTATAAGTACAAACTTGCAAAGTGCATTGATGGCCTGATGTGCTAAACGTCAAGCCTTCAATGTGTAGATCGCTGATGATAAACCGTCATGGGTTTGAAATAGTCGGCTATACGTTCTATGAACTTTGTTTTTTTCTAATTTACTCGTTTTCTATGTATAACAATTTCATGTAATATAACTTGTAAAATATACATTTTACAAAAATAATAAACTTGGTCTTGAAGACAACAAATGAATATAAAAATTAATTATTTACAGACCAGTAAAACCAAACCTAACATTAAATACTTTCAGTCTACGGAAAAAGCACCCTGTAATTCTAACAAGTTTGATGAGATAATAGCACCCGATTGGCGCACTCAATTGACGGTGGTAAAGAGTAAAAATAACTAACAGTAAAAAACAAATTATAAGTAGAAACTTGCAAAGTGCATTGATGGCCTGATGTGCTAAAGGTCAATCCTTCATTGTGTAGATCGCTGATGATAAACCGTCATGGGTTTTGAAATAGCCGGCTATACGGTCTATGCATTTTGTTTTTTTCTAATTTACTCGTTTTCTATTTATAATAATTCAATGTAATATAACTTGTAAAATACACATTTTACAAAAATAATAAACTTGGTCTTAAAGACAAAAAATTAATATAATAATTAATTATATACAGACCAGTAAAACCAAACATAACATCAAATACTTTCAGTCTACAGAAAAAGTACCATGGAATTCTAATAAAAGCAAGAGCTTAAAGAAAAACCATATGGGCTGCAACATATATCCTCGCCTAGTGAGGTAATAACACCTGATTGGCGCACTCAATTGACGGTGGTAAAGAATAAAAACAACAAACAATAGAAAACGAGTTATAAGTAGAAACTTGCAAAGTGCATTGATGGCCTGATGTGGTAAACGTCAATCCTTCAATGTGTGGATCGCTGATGATAAACCGTCATGGGTTTTGAAATAGTCGGCTATACTGTCTATGAACTTTGTTATTTTTTTAATTTACTCGTTTTCTATGTATAATAATTTCATGTAATATAACTTGTAAAATATACATTTAACAAAAATAATAATCTTGGTCTTGAAGACAACAAATTAATATACAGGCCTGTTCTGAATTCCGACTCGGAATGAAAAGTAAAACGACATTGATTCCGACTCGGTTTCTATTTGTTGTTCTCAATTCCGATTGTAAAAAATCGATTCGAAGTCGATTTCGAATCGTTTTCATTCCGATTCGGTAACCAGTTTAATCAGCTGTTTTTGTTTATGTGTTTTGGTTTAAGTATCATAAAATTTTATTTTAATTAAAAAATGTCTGCAGATATGGTTTTTGATGCGCAGACGCAAGAATACGTGCTATTGTGCGTGCGAGTCGTAAAAATGCGCTGGATCGGAATTCAGAACAGGTCGACTTCTTTTCGATCAGCATCGATTTGTTTGCCTAATAGATTTCTTGATAGAAGTTTTTAAAGAAAGATTTATTATGCCAATTTAACTCAAATTTAAACCAAAAATATACACAACACTTCCAAATAAAATGTAGAATGAAAAAAAAAATTATTTGAAAGACAAATATCGCAACATTTGTGTATAATCTGCCAATTAATTTTCATTCCGACTGCTCAGAGGCAATACTTTTCAAACCGATAATTTTTGGTCGGAATCGAAATTGAGAACACCAATCCATTTCGATTCCGAAAAAATTGATCGGAATCGGAATCCAGAACAGGCCTGATAATAATTAATTATTTACAGGCCAGTAAAACCAAACATAATATTAAATACTTTCAGTCTACGGAAAGAGCACCCTGTAATTCTAACAAGTCTGATGACACCATGGCACCTGATTGGTGCACTGATTGACGATGATAAAGAGTAAAAACAACAAACATTAGAAAACGAGTTATAAATAGAAACTTGCAAAGTGCATTGATGGCCTGATGTGCTAAGCGTCAAGCCTTCAACGTATGGATCGCTGATGATAACCCGTCACGGGATTTGAAATAGTCGGATATACGGTCTATGAACTTTGTTTTTTTTTTTTTAATTTACTCGTTTCTTTTTATAATAATTTAATAACTTGTAAAATATATATTTAACAAAAATTATAAATTTAGTCTTGAAAAAAAAAAAACAAATGGATATAATAATTTATTATTTACAGACCAGTAAAACCAAACATAACATTAAATACTTTCAGTCTACGGAAAAAGCACCCTGGAATTCTAACAAAAGCAAGAGCTTAAAGAAAAAACATATGGGCTGTAACAAAAATCCTCGTCTGATGAGATAATGGCACCTCATTGGCACACTCAATTGATGGTGGTATAGAGTAAAAACACAGTAGAAAACGAGTTATAAGTAGAAACTTGCAAAGTGCATTGATGGCCTGATGTGGTAAATATCAAGCCTTCAATTGGGGATCGCTGATTATAAACCGTCATCGGGTTTGAAATAGTCGGTTATACGGTCTATGAACTTTGTTTTTTTTTTGTCTAATTTACTCGTTTTCTATGTATAATAATTTAACATAATATAATGTGTAAAATATATATTTAATAAACTTCGTCTCGAAGACAACAAATTAATCTAATAATTAATTATTTACAGACCAGTAAAACCAAACATAAAAATAAATACTTTCAGTCTACGGAAAAAGCACACTGGAATTCTAACAAAAGCAAGAGCTTAAAGAACAACCCCATGGGCGTCTGATGAGATAATAGCATCTGATTGTCGCACTCACAATTGACGGTGGTAAAGAGTAAAAACAACAAACAGTAGAACACGAGTTATAAGTAGAAATTTGCAAAGTGCATTGATGGCCTGATGTGCTAAACATCAAGCCTTCAATGTGTAGATCGCTGGTGATAAACCGTCATGGGTTTTGAAACAGTCGGCTATACGGTCTATGAATTTTCTTTTTTTCTAATTTACTCGTTTTCTATGTATAATAATTTAATGTAATATAAATTGTAAAATACACATTTTACAAATATAATAAACTTGGTTTTGAAGACAACAAATTAATATAATAATTAATTATTTACAGACCAGTAAAACCAAACATAACATCAAATATTTTCAGTCTACAGAAAAGTACCATGGAATTCTAACAAAAGCAAGAGCTTAAAGAAAAACCATATGGGCTGCAACAAATATCCTCGCCTAATGAGATAATAACACCTGATTGGCGCACTAAATTGACGGTGGTAAAGAGTAAAAACAACAAACAGTAGAAAACGAGTTATCAGTAAAAACTTGCAAAGTGCATTGATGGCCTGATGTGCTAAACGTCAAGCCTTCAATGTGTAGATCGCTGATAATAAACCGTCATGGGTTTTGAAATAGTCGGCTATACGTTCTATGAACTTTGTTTTTTCTAATTTACTCGTTTTCTATGTATAATAATTTCATGTAATATAACTTGTAAAATATACATTTTACAAAAATAATAAACTTGGTCTTGAAGACAACAAATGAATATAATAATTAATTATTTACAGACCAGTAAAACCAAACATAACATTAAATACTTTCAGTCTACGGAAATAGCACCCTGTAATTCTAACAAGTCTGATGAGATAATAGCACCCGACTGGCGCACTCAATTGACGGTGGTAAAGAGTAAAAATAACTAACAGTAAAAAACAAGTTATAAGTAGAAACTTGCAAAGTGCATTGATGACCTGATGTGCTAAACGTCAAGCCTTCAATGTGTAGATCGCTGATGATAAACCGTCATGGGTTTTGAAATAGCCGGCTATACGGTCTATGAATTTTGTTTTTTTTTTTCTAATTTACCCGTTTTCTATGTATAATAATTCAATGTAATATAACTTGTAAAATACACATTTTACAAAAATAATAAACTTGGCCTTGAAGACAAAAAATTAATATAATAATTATTTACAGACCAGTAAAACCAAACATAACATCAAATACTTTCAGTCTACAGAAAAGTACCATGGAATTCTAATAAAAGCAAGAGCTTAAAGAAAAACCATATGGGCTGCAACAAATATCCTTGCCTAGTGAGATAATAACACATGATTGGCGCACTCAATTGACGGTGGTAAAGAATAAAAACAACAAACAGTAGAAAACGAGTTATAAGTAAAAACTTGCAAAGTGCATTGATGGCCTGATGTGGTAAACGTCAATCCTTCAATGTGTGGACCGCTGATGATAAATCGTCATGGGTTTTGAAATAGTCGGCTATACGGTCTATGAACTTTGTTTTATTTTTTAATTTACTCGTTTTCCATGTATAATAATTTCATGTAATATAACTTGTAAAATATACATTGTACAAAAATAATAATCTTGGTCTTGAAGGCAACAAATTAATATAATAATTAATTATTTACAAACCAGTAAAACCAAACATAACATTAAATACTTTGAGTCTACGGAAAAATCACCCTGGAATTCTAACAAAAGCAAGAGCTTAAAGAAAAGCTATATGGGCTGCAACAAAAATCCTCGTCTGATGAGATAATAGCACCTGATTGGCGCACTCAATTGGTGGTGGTAAAAAATAGAAACAACAAGCAGTAGAAAATGAGTTATAAGTAGAAACTTGCAAAGTGCATTGATGGCCTGATGTGCTAAAAGTCAAGCCTTCAATGTGTGGAACGCTGATGATAAACCGTCATGGGTTTTGAAATAGTCGGCTATACGGTCTATGAATTTTGTTTTTTTCTAATTTACTCGTTTTCTATGTATAATAATTTCATGTAATATAACTTGTAAATTATACATTTAAGAAAAATAATAATCTTGGTCTTGAAGACAACAAATTAATATAATAATTAATTATTTACAGACCAGTAAAACCAAACATAACATTAAATACTTTCAGTCCACGGAAAGAGCACCCTGTAATTCTAACAAGTCTAATGAGACCATAGTACCTGACTGGTGCACTGATTGACGGTGATAAAGAGTAAAAACAACAAACATTAGAAAACGAGTTATAAATAGAAACTTGCAAAGTGCATTGATGGCCTGATGTGCTAAAAGTCAAGCTTTCAATGTATGGATCGCTGATGATAACCCGTCACGGGCTTTGAAATAGTCGGATATACGGTCTATGAACTTTGTTTTTTTTTTTTAATTTACTCGTTTCTTTGTATAATAATTTAATAACATGTCAAATATATATTTAACAAAAATTATAAATTTAGTCTTGAAAAAAAAAAATTAATATAATAATTTATTATTTACAGACCAGTAAAACCAAACATAACATTAAATACTTTCAGTCTACGGAAAAAGCACCCTGGAATTCTAACAAAAGCAAGAGTTTAAACAAAAAACATATGGGCTGAAACAAAAATCCTCGTCTGATGAGATAATGGCACCTCATTGGCGCACTCAATTGATGGTGGTATAGAGTAAAAACAACCAACAGTAGAAAACGGGTTATAAGTAGAAACTTGCAAAGTGCATTGATGGCCTGAGGTGGTAAACATCAAGCCTTCAATGTGTGGATCGCTGATGATAAACCGTCATGGGGTTTGAAATAGTCGGTTATACGGTCTATGAACTTTGTTTTTTTTTTTGTCTAATTTACTCGTTTTCTAAGTATAATAATTTAATATAATATAACGTGTAAAATATTCATTTAATAGACTTGGTCTCGAAGACAACAAATTAATCTAATGATTAATTATTTACAGACTTGTAAAACCTAACATAACAATAAATAATTTCAGTCTACGGAAAAAGCACGCTGGAATTCTAACAAAAGCAAGAGCTTAAAGAACAACCACATGGGCGTCTGATGAGATAATAGCACCTGATTGGCGCACTCAATTGACGGTGGTAAAGAGTAAAAACAACAAACAGTAGAACACGAGTTATAAGTAGAAACTTGCAAAGTGTATTGATGGCCTGATGTGCTAAACGTCAAGCCTTCAATGTGTAGATCGCTGATGATAAACCGTCATGGGTTTTGAAATAGTCGGCTATACGGTCTATGAATTTTGTTTTTTTCTAATTTACTCGTTTTCTATGTATAATAATTTAATGTAATACAACTTGTAAAATACACATTTTACAAAAATAATGAACTTGGTCTTGAAGACAACAAATTAATATAAAAATTAATTATTTACAGACCAGTAAAACCAAACATAACATCAAATATTTTCAGTCTACAGAAAAAGTACCATGGAATTCTAACAAAAGCAAGAGCTTAAAGAAAAACCATATGGGCTGTATAGTGTTAACTACTTTGTACTCTTTACTTTAATTTTTAAAATAGTTTTAATTGAGTTTTCGTGTTAACTTAAAATTTTGAATAACTTCAAAAAAAGAAAATTCTAATTAGTTGGAAAATATCTAAACTCAAAAATAAAAAAAATTAATTTTTATACTTAAAATCAAAATAAAAGATTTTTAAAATATCAACTTGAATGTTGATATATTGGCGATCCTACGAACCTAAATGGTAGTTTGCATATTTAAAGCAAAAGAAAAATAAATACGAAGAAATTAAAATCTGCGAACAGATGAATTGCTTTAACAGTGTTGTAGCAAACTAGAAAAGTGGCGAGACTAATGTAATTTTATCCTGCGATCCTACAATTGCAATTTTTTTTTTTTTTTTATGTGTGGTTATTTGATTGACTTTTAAACTGCAACATTATATTTTAAATTAATATTCCTGTGCTACGATAATTTGTGTACCACGACATATTTTAGGGGTTCAATTTTAAAATAAACATTTTGAGTTAAAATAAACTGCATCGTGCAAATTACTTTAAATGAATATACATTATATATCGTGCACATACATTATACATTGTGCTAAATTTTTCGAGCGAATTAAACAAACTATATTATCATTGAAATTTACGCCTTATTCGAAGATTTTGAAATGCAACAACAAATATTCAGCTACAAGAAATTTAAAGTATATCAACATAATGTAGCGACAATTCAACAGAATATCAACCATCAATTATAACAACTTTATAGCATCAACAACAGATTTTTTCTTCGACTTTTTTACCATAACATCAATGTCCATTAAAGAAAAGAGCAACAATAACAAATAACAACAATTAAATAAAAACAAAGTACTTATAACAGAAATTTACTGGTAGACATGCTATGAATTTTATGCAACATAAATAAAAATTAAATTTTTCTACGATTTGTTAATTAATAAAGAACTCTTAAAAAACAACATACTACGCTTTAAAACAATGGTTAAGTTTTCCACTTCACTACAACAAGAGCTATTACAACAATTTTACGCAAAATACACACAAGAACGGATTTAAGGTATAAGACATCATGATGAAAATGATGAGATTTATAAAGAAAACAACAAAGCCATTGCATAAACAGCAACAGCAATGAATTTAATTGTTATCACGTCCAAAAAACGCCATTTATTCCCTCAAAATCTCTATAATCATCAATCAAATACTTATTAATTTTAATATTTTTTTACTAATTTAATTTTATGTAAGTATAATTTTTATTTTAATATCATATTACAAATTTTCCAATTATAATTTAAATTAAAATTTTAAACCTTTTAAACTTTCAAATTTATTTTAAGATTATTTTTATATTTTAACAATTTTAATACAAATTATTTAAATTTACTTATTTTTTATATAAAATTAAATATTTTATTTAAATTGTTAACTCCCTTTCCAAAAAAAAAATCTTAAATATTTTCTAATTTTCAAATTTTTCATTAAATTTTTTTTTTTTTTTTCATATGGTTCTACGTTCACAAATACGAACCCGTAAGTTTACAAATTCGGAAAATCAAAACAACAACTATTCAAATAACACAATGACTCACAATACAACTCAAAATTCTAACATTAATACAACACAAAACAACATCTCTAGTATAACACAAGATACTTCAACACAAGATAACTTTACAAATATTTCTTCTACTAAATCTATTAAATTACCATAATTTTGGCAAGAATCTCCCGATGCCTGGTTTTTGCTTGTTGAAGGACAATTTGAAATTAACAATATCAATGATGATAATTTAAAATTTCAAAATGTTCTAATTACTCTTCAACGAGATACTATATCTAAAATTGTAGATGTTATTAACCCTCATCCTCTTTTTAATAAATATGATACAATCAAAAAAATTCTATGTGAAAGATTTTCTCTTAGCGAAGAAAAACGATTAGAACAATTATTTTCAAAATTTGGTATCACAAAAAATTTAAGAATAACGCTCTTAAATGTATACCCCCATGCAATTTTAATCAAAATCATAATTCAAATTGCGAACAAAATTTAAACTGAAACGATCCATTATGACGGTGACGGATAATGGAACTATTATTAAACCTACTCGTCGCCTATTCATATTTGATAAAATCAATAAACTTAATTTTCTTATCGATACCAGCGCAGTTGTATCAGTTATTCCTTTTTCTAAATTTAAAATTTATAAAAGAAATTCGGATCTTACTTTGACCGCAGCCAACGGTTCTTCAATTGAAACTTTCGGTACAAAACTACTTAAAATTGATTTAGGTTTAAGAAGAGATTTTGAATTTCCATTCATTATTGCGAACATTGATACACCAATTTTAGGAGCAAACTTTTTAGAAAAATTCGGAATTATTGTCAATATTAAAAATAAAGAAATAATGGATTCTACTACAAAAATTAAAGTTGCTGGATCCTCTGGATTTTCTGATATTTTCTCACTCAAAATTCCTATTGTCGAAAATAAGTTTTCAAAATTACTTAACGAATTTCCATCTATTACCTGTGAACCAGATTATACTAAAAAAGTTAAACACCATACGGTTCACAGGATAGAAACAAAAGGTATTTTACCATTTTTGAAACCCAGACGTCTTGATCCAATCAAACTTAAAATTGCTAAAGCTGAATTTGAATTTTTAGTTAAAACGGGTATATGCAGACCCTCAAATCCTCCTATTGCCTCTCCATTTCATCTCGTTAAAAAAAAAGAACCAAATGATTGGAGACCTTGCGGAGACTATCGAAGACTTAATTTTATTACTACACCAGATCGGTATCCTTTACCACATATTCACGATTTAACAATTGATTTAAAAAACAAACAATTTTTTTCCAAAATTGATCTTGTGCGTGCTTACCACCAAATTCCAATGGCAGAAGAAGACATTCATAAAACTGCAATAACTACCCCTTTTGGAATGTTTGAATTCGTAAGAATGACTTTCGGTTTACGAAACAGTGCTCAAACTTTCCAACGCTTTATTAATGAAGTATTTTCTGATTTCGATTTTGTATTTACATACATTGATGACATTCTTATTGCCAGTGATAATGAAGATCAACATATAAATCGTTTAAAATCAGTTTTTAAAAGACTTGAAGAATATAATTTAAATGTCAAACCTTCAAAATCTGCTCTCGGTGTAAATAAATTAAATTTTTTAAGTTACGAAATTTCAGGCGAAGGTATTAAACCATCTTTAGATAGAATTGAAATCATAACAAATTTTGAAAAACCAATTTCTATAAATAAATTACAAAAATTTTTAGGTATGATAAATTACTATCACAGATATATTAAAATGTTAACAACAGAACTTAGTCCTCTGCATGAAATGTTAACACATGCAATTAAAAACAAACTCAAATAATCAAATTGGACAAATGAAACCACAACAGCTTTCGAAAATGTTAAAAAACTTTTTGCTAAAAATACTTTACTTACACATTTCGACAAAAATGGTACTTTATCATTAGCAGTAGATGCATCAAATGTTGCTATTGGAGCAGTTCTTCAACAAACTAGCAATAATATACTAGAACCCTTAGCTTTTAGAACTTTTGGCAATTTATAATTCAATTAAACATTTTAAATATTTTCTTGAAGGTAGAACTTTTACAATTTATACTGATCATAAACCTTTAATTCATGTTCTAAATTCTAAAGTAGATAGATCTCCTCGTCAACTACGTCATCTTGAATATATTGCTCAATTTACAAATGATATTCAATATATACGTGGAAAAGACAACATAGTTGCCGACACACTTTCCCGTATTCCAGAAATAAATGCAATTTCAACTCAAGATATAAATTTAGAAACTTTATATAAAGAACAACAAACTGATACATTTTTACAAAAAACCATTTCTGATCTAAATTCTAAAAATAATTTAAAAGAAATTCATATTCCAGTTATTAATTGAAACATATGGTGTGATGTTTCTCTACAACCTTTTCGACCTTATGTTCCACATTCTATGAGAAGAATTATATTCGACAAAATTCACTCATTATCTCATCCAAGTATAAGAACAACTAGAAAATTAATTCAAAATAAATATTATTGGTCTAACATGCGTAAAGAGATTAACGATTGGACTTCATCTTGCATCAATTGTCAAAAATCCAAAATTTCAAGACATACTAAATCTCCTATCCAAAAAATTCAAATACCATCAGGCCGTTTTGAACATATTCATATGGATATTGTTGGACCTCTTCCAGTTTCAAATGGAAATTGTTATATTTTAACAATTATTGACAGATTTTCACGTTGGCCTGAAACTTATCCACTTAAAGATATTTCAACAAATACTATAGTAAAAACTTTTATTCAAAATTATATACCACGATTTGGTATACCATTGAATATTACAGTAGATCAAGGTTCACAATTCACCTCAAAATGTTTTACGGAATTAACTAAACTTTTAGGTTCTCATAAAATTCATACATCTCCTTACCATCCCCAAGCAAATGGCATGATAGAGAGATTTCATCGAACTTTAAAAGCAGCAATTATAGCATCAAACGACTCGGTTCATTGGTCTCACATTTTACCATTCATTCTACTTGGTTTACGAACTTCTATTAAAGAAGATTTAAAATGTTCATCTGCTGAACTTGTTTATGGCCAAACACTTAGAATACCTGGTTAATTAATTATTTCAAATAGTAATAAAGAACATGATTTTTCTAATGACGCTCTTCATAAAATAAGAGATTATTTTTCGCTTGTTCGTTCTAAAGTTTTTCATAATAACAAAGAAAATTTTTTCGTTCCTAAACAATTAGAAAATTGTGAGTATGTTTTTGTTAAAGTTCTTCGTAAATCTAATTTAGAATCACCTTACGAAGGACCTTTTAAAGTTATCTCTAAGAAACAAAAAACATTTACAATTCAATACAAAAATACTATTAAAAATATTTCAATTGATTTACTTAAACCAGCAAACATACTTATTAACACTAATTTAAATACAAATACATTAAACAACAAAAAACAAAAAAGGTTACATTTAATATTAATTAATAATTTGTTTGTTTCAAATTTTCTTGGAGGGGGAGTAAATATAGTGTTAACTACTTTGTACTCTTTACTTTAATTTTTAAAATAGTTTTAATTGAGTTTTCGTGTTAACCTAAAATTTTGAATAACTTCAAAAAAAGAAAATTCTAATTAGTTGGAAAATATCTAAACTCAAAAATAAACAAAAATAAATTTTTATACTTAAAATCAAAATAAAAGATTTTTAAAATATCAACTTGAATGTTGATATAGGCTGCAACAAATATCTTCGCCTAATGAGATAATAACACCTGATTGGCGCACTCAATTGACGGTGGTAAAGAGTAAAAACAAAAACAATAGAAAATGAGTTATAAGTACAAACTTGCAAAGTGCATTGATGGCCTGATGTGCTAAACGTCAAGCCTTCAATGTGTAGATCGCTGATGATAAACCGTCATGGGTTTTGAAATAGTCGGCTATACGTTCTATGAACTTTGATTTTTTCTAATTTACTCGTTTTCTGTGTACAATAATTTCATGTAATATAACTTGTAAAATATACATTTTACAAAAATAATAAACTTGGTCTTGAAGACAACAAATTAATATAATAATTAATTATTTACAGACCAGTAAAACCAAACATAACATTAAATACTTTCAGTCTACGGAAAAAGCACCCTGTAATTCTAACAAGTCTGATGAGATAATAGCACCCGATTGGCGCACTCAATTGACGGTGGTAAAGAGTAAAAATAACTAACAGTAGAAAACAACTTATAAGTAGAAACTTGCAAAGTGCATTGATGGCCTGATGTGCTAAACGTCAAGCCTTCAATGTGTAGATAGCTGATGATAAACCGTCATGGGTTTTGAAATAGCCGGCTATACGGTCTATGAATTTTGTTTTTTTTTCTAATTTACTCGTTTTCTATGTATAATAATTCAATGTAATATAACTTGTAAAATACACATTTTACAAAAATAGTAAACTTGGTCTTGAAGACAACAAATTAATATGATAATTGATTACTTACAGACCAGTAAAACCAAACATAACATCAAATACTTTCAGTCTACAGAAAAAGTACCATGGAATTCTAACAAAAGCAAGAGCTTAAAGAAAAACCACATGGGCTGCAAAAAAAATCTCCTCGCCTAGTGAGATAATAACACCTGATTGGCGCACCCAATTGACGGTGGTAAAGAGTAAAAACAACAAACAGTAGAAAACGAGTTATAAGTAGAAACTTGCAAAGTGCATTGATGGCCTGATGTGGTAAACGTCAACACTTCAATGTGTGGATCGCTGATGATAAACCGTCATGGGTTTTGAAATAGTCGGCTATACGGTCTATGAAACTTGTTTTTTTTCTAGTTTACTCGTTTTCTATTTATAATAATTTAATATAATATAACTTGTAGAATATACATTTAATAAACTTGGTCTTGAAGACAACAAATTAATATAATAATTAATTATTTATAGACCAGTAAAACCAAACATAACATTAAATATTTTCAGTCTACGGAAAAATCACCCTTGAATTCTAACAAAAGCAAGAGCTTAAAGAAAAACCATATGGGCTACAACAAAAATCCTCGTCTGATGAGATGATAGCACCTGATTGGCGCACTCAATTGACGGTAGTAAAGAGTAAACACAGCAAACAATAGAAAACGAGTTATAAGTAGAGACTTGAAAAGTGCATTGATGACCTGATGTGCTAAACGTCAAGCCTTCAATGTGTGGATCGCTGATGATAAACCGTCATGGGTTTTGAAATAGTCGGCTATATGGCCTAAGAACTTTGTTTTTTTTTTTTCTTATTTACCCGCTTCTATGCATAATAATTTAATACAATATATCTTGTAAAATATATATTTTTCAAAAATAATTAACTTGGTTTTGAAGACAACAAATTAATATAATAATTAACTATTTACAGACCAGTAAAACCAAACATAACATTAAATACTTTCAGTATACGGAAAAATCACCTTGGAATTCTAACAAAAGCAAGAGCTTAAAGAAAAACCATATGGGCTACAACAAAAATCCTCGTCTGATCAGATGATAGCACCTGATTGGCGCACTCAATTGACGGTGGTAAAGAGTAAACACAGCAAACACTAGAAAACGAGTTATAAGTAGACACTTGAAAAGTGCATTGATGACCTGATGTGCTAAACGTCAAGCCTTCAATGTGTGGATCGCTGATGATAAACCATTAGGGGTTTTGATATAGTCGGCCACACGGCCTATGAACTTTGTTTTTTTCTAATTTACTCGTTTTCTGTGTATAATAATTTAATATAATATAACTTGTAAAATATACATTTTACAAAAATAATAAGCTTGGTCTTAAAGACAACAAATTATTGTAATAATTAATTATATACAGACCAGTAAAACCAAACATAACATTAAATACTTGCAGTCTACGGAAAAAGCACCCTGGAATTCTATCAAAAGCAAGACCTTAAGGAAAAACTATATGGATTGCAACAAAAACCCCTTCTGTTGAGATAATAGCACCTGATTGGCTCACTCAATTGACGGTGGTAAAGAGTAAAAACAACAAACAGTAGAAAACTAGTTATAAGTTGAAAGGTGCAAAGTGCATTGATGGCCTGATGTGCTAAACGTATTATTACCAGTAAAACCAAACATAACATTAAAAACTTTCAGTCTACAGAAAAAGTACCCTGGAATTCTAACAAAAGTAAGAGCTTACCGAAAACTATATGGACTGCAATAAAAATCCTCGCCTGATGAGATAATCACACTTATCGCGAGTTTTGTTTTCACCTGAAAATATTCACAGTTTTTGTTCACCCTATTGCAGAGGATGGCGAAAAAATTCTTCGTGATCGAAAAAGATTTCGCCTTATTGACAACTCTTTGTTCGGGCGAAATTGGGAAAACCCAAATTTATTCACTTATATTTTACAGACGAACGAAAGCAAATCAAAATGTGAGTAATTTTTTTTTGCATATTGATATTCTTACATATAATTTTATGTATTTTTATTATTAGGACTAAATCAATAAATAATGCGCAATCAGAAATACTACTTGAAAAAATGATGCAAAATCCCGAAATTGCAAGAGGGTTTTCAAAAGAAAATCGGGAAAAAGTCGTGGACTTCTGGAAGCAGCTGAATTTATGTATAAATAGCCTTGGTCCACCCATTAAGAGTGAAGCTGAGTGGTTTTTATGACAACGTATCTTTTTCTAGGTATGGAATGACCAAAAAAGATATGTACGGAAGAAGGCATCAAAAAATGCTATTTACGCGAGGGGGACAGGAGGCGGGCCCAACATAACACAAAAGCTTTCGACTGCAGAAGAGGCAATATACCAACTGCTGGATTTAAAAGATTCAGTTGAAGGTATTCAAGACTCACATAGCTACGGAGTCCCTTCAAAAAAGGCCAAAATTAGTTCGCCAATCGAAATAGTGGCGGACAGTGAACCTGTTGATCTTGTTGGTGCTGAACGAGAATGTCCACCAAGCGATAGCAACACTCAGCCGGTTCTGAAAGTAGACCTAAGTCCAACAAAAAATGTACAAACACAGAGTTAATTCGCAAGGAACTAGAGACTCAACGAGACCTATGTGGTAAATTGGGCGAAATTTTAGCAGAAATTAAACCAAATAACGATAGATTGTGCCATACCTCGATCGTATGTGCGATCTAAAAGAAAAAAGTGAGTTGAATTGAAAAAGCATAACCTGAAAATGGAAAAGTTGCGAAAACGTGAAATTGAGGAGCAAATTGAATTTAACCGACGGACGTTAGAGTTAAAAGAATTAAAAATTGAAATTTTAAGACGAAAAACCAAAGACTGAGTTTTAAATTTTTTCAAATTTATTTTAAGCGAATTTTCAATGAATGAGATAGTTATTTATTTATATATGTGTATAGTTTAGTGCAATGCGGTATTTGTGTTCCTTTTTTTGTACCATGAAATGAAGTATTGATGTTTGATTTTTGTAGAAATAAGTTTGATAACAAAGGCACCTTAATACTTTAAAATAAAAATAATGAATGAATTTAAATTAATATTTTTTATTTAAAGAGTGTTTGTAATTTCTGTACGAATACGCTGACCTGCCACCATATAGGTACTGTTTTCTTCGCCAATATGTTGATTTTCTAATGTAGGGGTCTCGTTCAAATATCCGTTATCAGATGGCGTTGGCAAATTTGCTTCACTTTTGTAATGAATGCAAATGTTATGTAAAGCGCAAACGTTAATTATTTTTATTGTCTTTGCAGGAGAATAATACAACTCTCTTGCACTTAAAAGACACCTCCATCGATTTTTAAGAATACCATTTGTTCTTTCGATTATATTTCGACAACGCGTGTGAACTTCATTAAATGCCTCAGGTGATCCACTTTCTGGAGTTATGTATGGAGTAAGTAGCCAAGGCTCTAGAGGGTACCCAGCGTCACCTGAAAACTTGTTGATTTCAATTGCATTCGTTTCATTGGTTTTAAGCTATTACCTATTAGACGTACATTGCCGTGATTTTGCAAATAATTCTGTCCCATTTCTGATTTTAAATCGCTTATATTCCATATAAAGGCATCGTGGCAAGCACCAGGGTGTGTAGCATCGATAGCACGAATTCTCAGATTGCTGTCACATACCTGGAAAAATATTTATGTATATAATTTACATTTTATTTTAGCTTTAGTTATATGCACAGCACTCACCAGCATAACATTTAAACTGCATTTGTCTTTTCTATTGTAAAATTGGTGAATGTTCTTGGAAGGGGTTGCTATGTTAACGTGTGTTCCATCAACACATCCTACAACTCCTGGTAAATGTTCAGCGCCTCTGAAAGTACCTCACTGAAACACGATTGGCTAAGACCCACCTTATGATCCTTTCCAACGCCTTTTTGCTGTCCTCCCTCTGCGAAAAAACGAACACATGCGCTCAACTTTACAATTGGTGGTATTCCAAATTTTTGCTTCAATGGTGGCAAGGAGTTGGTAAGAATATCTAGCAAATATTTGAATGCCGGCTTATTTAGCCTATAATATTGTAGAAAACTAGTTGAAGAGAAGTTAATTTGTTATTCAAAAGTACTGAAAATAGTAATTTTTAACTTACAGTGAGTCACTTAGCTCCAAAGGGTTAGAACTGTCCCTTAATTGCCTCCAAATCGCTTTCACATTTATATTCTCCTCGCGCTCAATCAACACCAACCTAAGAGCAATACTAAACATTTTTTTTCAAATTTTTTTATCTATATTTTTGCTGTATTTCAAGGAAATATATGCGTGTTTACAAAACTTACGCAATTGCAAATAAATTATTTGTTCACTGCTAATTCACAATAGAGCATTAGCTGTTTCGAAGTGAACTTTTGTTCGCCCGAAATTGCCGATAGGCGTAAAAAGTTCACCCGAACAAAAAAGTGAAGGCGAACAATTTTCCGCGTGAACTTCGCGATAAGGGTGAATAGCACCAGATTGGCACACTCAATTGACGGCGGTAAAGAGTAAAAACAACAAACATTAGGAAACTAGTTATAAGTCGAAACTTGCAAAGTGCATTGATGGCCTGATGTGCTAAACGTCAAGCTTTCTATGTGTGGATCGCTGATGGTAAAGCGTCATGGGTTTTGAAATAGTCGGCTATACGGTCTAAGAACTTTGTTTTTTTTTCTTATTTACTTGTTTCTATGTATAATAATTTAATATAATATAACTTGTAAAATATACATTTTACAAAAATAATAAACTTGGTCTTGAAGACAACAAATTAATATAATAATTAATTATTTACAGACCCGTAAAACCAAACATAACATGAAATACTTTCAGTCTACGGAAAAAGCACCCTGGAATTCTAAAAACACCAAAATTTCAATAAGCATTATACTCAAATGGAACTGAAATATGTGCCTATGTTTCACCTCTACTCTAATTCTATGTATCACCTCTAAAAATGGTGCGTGTCCATTATTCACCGCAACCGATTCAGCTATAGGTTATACACAGCCATACAACAGAGGTTTGTGTTTCCGCTTTTCGGTACAACATGTTGTGTAGCTAGTTGCCGCTAGATGGGTCTCCTAAGCATTATCTAAGAGACGATAAGCGTTTTATGTACGCGTGAACGTAGACGTATATACGTGTAAAAAAAACACGGCTATGGATAATTATTTACTGCCGTAGTGGTAAATTTTTTATAAAAAAGTAGTTTTACATCACTTTAAGTTATCTTTTTAGTAAATGTATCTAAGTTAGCGACTTTATTTTCCGGCAACACACAAGAATTGTTTCATTCCACTCCTTTTTGGGTGTTCACATTGTTCGATTATTTATTTCATTTCTGTTGCACAACAAAAATTGATGTAACAAGGAAAGGTGTCTAAATTCGGATGTTGCCGAACAATACATATTCAGCGTGAGTTTCAATTGTACAACTCATTTCAGATAAACTACTTTTCAAATTTTTGTTATTGGTGATTTATTTTTTTTGGCTCTAAAAATGCTGTGTAATGCTTTAACGGAATAGGGACGTGTTACCGCCCATTAAAAAAAAAAAAAAACAAAAAATGTCTGCCTATTTCCTCTTACGATAAAACTTGGAAAATGAAATTGATACAAAACTAGTGTTAGCTAATTTTTATATTTATTTGTGTCTTTAGGACCAAGTTTATTATTTTTGTAAAATAAATATTTTATCAGTTTTATTATATTAAATTGTTATACATAGAAAATGAGTAAATTAGAAAAAACTAATTGAAGGCTTGACGTTTAACACATGAGACTATCAATGCACTTTGCAAGTTTCTACTTATAACTCGTTTTCTACAGTTTGTTGTTTTTAATCTTTACCACCCTCAATTGAGTGCGCCAATCAGGTGCTATTATCTCATAAGAGGAGGATTTTTATTGCAGCCCATATGGTTTTTCATTAAGCTCATGCTTTTGTTAGAATTCCAGGGTGCTTTTTCCGTAGACTGAAAGTATTTAATGTTATGTTTGGTTTTCCTGGTCTGTAAATAATTAATTATTATATTAATTTGTTGCCTTCAAGACCAATTTTATTATTTTTGTAAAATTTATATTTTACAAGTTATAATATATTAAATTGTTATACATAGAAAACGAGTAAATTAGAAAAAAACAAAACAAAGTTCATAGACCGTATAGCCGACTATTTCAAAACCCATGACGGTTTTTCATCAGCGATCCACACATTGAAGGCTTGACGTTAGCACATCAGGCCATTAATGCACTTTGCAAGTTTCTGCTTATAACTCGTTTTCTACTGTTTGTTGTTTTTACTCTTTACCAGCGTCAATTAGAGCGCAAATCAGGTGCTATTATATCATCAGACGAGGATTTTTGTTGCAGTCCATATGGTTTTTCTTTAAGCTCTTGCATTGATGGCCTGATGTGCTAAACGCCAAGCCTTCTATGTGTGGATCGCTGATGATAAACCGTCATGTGTTTTGAAACTGTCGGCTATACGGTCGATGAACTTTTTTTTTTTTTCTAATTTACTCGTTTCTTTGTATAATAATTTAATAACTTGTAAAATATACATTTTAAACAAATTATAAATATGGTATTGAAGACAACAAATTAATATAATAATTAATAATTTACAGACCAGTAAAACCAAACGTAACATTAAATGCTTTCAGTCTACGGAAAAAGCACCCTGGAATTCTATCAAAGGCAAGAGCTTAAAGAAAAACCATATGGGCTGCAACAAAAATTCTCGCCTGATAAGATAATAACACCTGATTGGTGCATTTAATTGACGGTGGTAAAGAGTAGAAACAACAAACATTAGAAAAAGAGTTATAAGTAGAAACTTGAGAAGTGCATTGATGGCCTGATGTGCTAAACGTCAAGCCTTCATTGTGTGGATCGCTGATGATAAACCGTCATGTGTTTTGAAATAGTCGGCTATACGGTCTATGAACTTTGTTTTTTTCTAATTTACTCGTTTTATATGTATAATAATTTCATGTAATATAATTTGTAAAATATACATTTTACAAAAATAATGAACTTGGTCTTGAAGACAACAAATTAATATAATAATTAATAATTTACAGACCAGTAAAACCAAACGTAACATTAAATGCTTTCAGTCTACGGAAAAAGCACCCTGGAATTCTATCAAAGGCAAGAGCTTAAAGAAAAACCATATGGGCTGCAACAAAAATTCTCGCCAGATAAGATAATAACACCTGATTGGTGCATTTAATTGACGGTGGTAAAGAGTAGAAACAACAAAAATTAGAAAAAGAGTTATAAGTAGAAACTTGAGAAGTGCATTGATGGCCTGATGTGCTAAACGTCAAGCCTTCATTGTGTTGATCGTTGATGATAAACAGTCATGGTTTTTGAAAGAGACTTTCTATGTGTGGATCGCTGATGGTAAAGCGTCATGGGTTTTGAAATAGTCGGCTATACGGTCTATGAACTTTGTTTTTTTTTCTAATTTACTCGTTTTCTATGTATAATAATTTAATACAATACAACTTGTAAAATATACATTTTACAAAAATAATAAACTTGGTCTTGAAGACAACAAATTAATATAATAATTAATTATATACAGACCAGTAAAACCAAACATAACATTAAATATTTTCAGTCTAGGAAAAAGCACCCTGGAATTCTAACAAAAGCAAGAGCTTAAAGAAAAGCCATATGGGCTGGAACCAAAATCCTCGCCTGTTAAGATAATGCCACTTGATTGGCGCATTCAATTGACGGTGGTAAAGAGTAGAAACAACAAACAGTAGAAAACGAGTTATAAGTAGAAACTTGAGAAGTGCATTGATGGCCTGATGTGCTAAACGTCAAGCCTTCATTGTGTGGATCGCTGATGATAAACCGTCATGTGTTTTGAAATAGTCGGCTATACGGTCTATGAACTTTGTTTTTTTCTAATTTACTCGTTTTATATGTATAATAATTTCATGTAATATAATTTGTAAAATATACATTTTACAAAAATAATGAACTTGGTCTTGAAGACAACAAATTAATATAATAATTAATAATTTACAGACCAGTAAAACCAACCGTAACATTAAATGCTTTCAGTCTACGGAAAAAGCACCCTGGAATTCTATCAAAGGCAAGAGCTTAAAGAAAAACCATATGGGCTGCAACAAAAATTCTCGCCTGATAAGATAATAACACCTGATTGGTGCATTTAATTGACGGTGGTAAAGAGTAGAAACAACAAACATTAGAAAAAGAGTTATAAGTAGAAACTTGAGAAGTGCATTGATGGCCTGATGTGCTAAACGTCAATCCTTCATTGTGTGGATCGCTGATGATAAACCGTCATGTGTTTTGAAATAGTCGGCTATACGGTCTATGAACTTTGTTTTTTTCTAATTTACTCGTTTTATATGTATAATAATTTCATGTAATATAATTTGTAAAATATACATTTTACAAAATTAATAAACTTGGTCTTGAAGACAGCAAATTAATATAATAATTAATTATTTACAGACCAGTGAAACCAAAGGTAACATTAAATACTTTCAGTCTACGGAAAAAGTACCCTGGAATTCAAACAAAGGCAAGAGCTTAAAGAAAAACCATATGGGCTGCAACAAAAATCCTCTTCTGATGAGATAATGGCACCTGATTGGGGCACTCAATTGACGGTAATAACGAGTAAAAACGGCAAACATTAGAAAACGAGTTATAAGTAGAAACTTGCAAAGTGCGTTGATGGCCTGATGTGCTAAACGTCAAGCCTTCAATATGTGGATCGCTGATGATAAACCGTCATGGGTTTTGAACAGTCGGCTATACGGTCTATGAACTTTGTTTTTTTCTAATTTACTCGTTTTCGATGTATAATAATTTAATATAATATAACTTGTAAAATATACGTTTTACAAAAATAATAAACTTGGTCTTGAAAACAGCACTCGCAACCCACTGAGAGCGGGCATAAAGCAGATTTTGATGCCGTGAGGGTATTGCAGCAAGAGCAGCATTATAAGAAACGATTCACGTTAGAGGTGCTCCACATAGCAAACATACCAACAAATAAAAGGCTCAATTACAAAATAGACATTGCAAACTTCTCACACAACTATAGGCACCTACTAGGTAATTGGAAAAATTAGTTCAAAGCTTCATATCAAACAGGACGTAGTTTAGCTCAGAACAAGAAAAGGCAAGAGCTTAAAGAAAACCATATGGATTACAACAAAATGCCCCGTCTGATGAGACAATAGCACCTGATTGGCGCACTCAATTGACTGTAGTAAAGAGTAATTAACAACAAACAGTAGAAAATGAGATATAAGTAGAAACTTGCAAAGTGCATTGATGTGCTAAACGTCAACTTTGTTTTCTTTTTTCTAATTTACTCGTTTTCTATGTATAATAATTTAATGTAATATAACTTGTAAAATATACACTTTAAAAAAATAATAAACTTGGTGTTGAAGACAACAAATTAATATAATAATTAATTATCTAAAGACCAGTAAAACCAAACGTAACATTAAATACTTTCAGTGTACTTGGAATTCTAACAAAAGCAAGAGCTTAAAGAAAAACTATATGGGCTGCAACAAAAATCCTCACCATAAATACTTTCAGTCTACGTAAAAAGCACCCTGGAATTCTAACAAAAGCAAGAGCTTAAAGAAAAAACATATGGGCTGCAATAAAAATCCTCTTCTGATGAGATAATGGCCCCTCATTGGCACACTCATTTGATGGTGGTAAAGAGTAAAAACAACAAAAAGTAGAAAACGAGTTATAAGTAGAAACTTGCAAAGTGCATTGATGGCCTGATGCGCTAAACGTCAATGTGTGGATCGCTGATGATAAACAGTCATGGGTTTTGAAATAGTCGGCTATACGGTCAATGGAATTTCTTTTTTTTTTAATTAACTCGTTTCCTATGTATAATAATTTAATATAATATAACTTGTAAAGTATTCATTTTACAAAAATAATAAACTTGGTCTGGAAGACAACAAATTAATATAATAATTAATTATTTACAAACCAATAAAACCAAACAAAACATTAAATTCTTTCGATCTACGGATAAAGCACATTGGAATTCTAACAAAAGCAAGAGCTTAAAGAAAACCCATTTGGGCTGGAACAAAAATCCTCGCCTGATAAGATAATGACACCTGATTGGCGCATTCAATTGACGGTGGTAAAAAAACGAGTTATAAGTAGAAACTTGCAAAGTGAATTGATGGCCTGATGTGCTAAACGTCAAGCTTTCAATGTGTGGATCGCTGATGGTAAAGCGTCATGGGGTTTGAAATAGTCGGCTATACGGTCTATGAACTTTGTTTTTTTTTTTCTAATTTACTAGTTTTCTATGTATAATAATTGAATACAATACAACTTTTAAAATATACATTTTACAAAAATAATATACTTGGTCTTGAAGACAAAAATTAATATAATAAAACCAGTTACAAGTAGAAACTTGCAAAGTGCATTGATGGCCTGATGTGGTAAACGTCAATCCTTCAATGTGTGGATCGCTGATGATAAACCGTCATGGGTTTCGAAATAGTCGGCTATACTGTCTATGAACTTTGTTTTTTCTAGCTTACTCGTTTTCTATATATAATAATTTAATATAATATAACTTGTATGATATACATTTAATAAACTTGGTCTTGAAGACAACAAATTAATATAATAATTAATATTTACAGACCAGTAAAACCAAACATAACATTAAATACTTTCAGTCTACGGAAAAAGCACCCTGGAATTCTAACAAAAGCAAGAGCTTAAAGAAAAACCATATGGGCTTCAACGAAAATCCTCGTCTGATGAGATAATACCACCTGATTGGCGCACTCAATTGACGGTTCTAAAGAGTAAAAACAACAAACAGTAGAAAACGAGTTATAAGTAGAAACTTGAAAAGTGCATTGATGGCCTGAAGTGCCAAACGCCAAGCCTTCAGTGTGTGGATCGCTGATGATAAACCGTCATGTGTTTTGAAACCGTCGGCTATACGGTCTATGAATTTTGTTTTTTTCTAATTTACTCCTTTTCTATGTATAATAATTTAATGTAATATAACTTGTAAAATACACATTTTACAAAAATAATAAATTTCGTCTTGAAGAAAACAAATTAATATAATAATTAATATTTACAGACCAGTAAAACCAAGCATAACGTTAAATACTTTCAGTCTACGGAAAACCGCCCTGGAATTCTAACAAAAGCAAGAGCTTAAAGAAAAAACAAATGGGCTGCAACAAAAATCCTCGTCTGTTGAGATAATAGCACCTGATTGGCGCCCTCAATTGACGGTTCTAAAGAGTAAAAACAACAAACAGTAGAAAACTAGTTATAAGTAGAAACTTGCAAAGTGCATTGACGGCCTGATGTGTTAAAGTCAAACCTTCAATGTGTAGATCGCTGATGATAAACCGTCATGGGTTTTGAAAGAGTCGTCTATATGATGTATGAACTTTGTTTTGTTTTCTAATTTAGTCGTTTTCTATGTATAATAATTTAATGTAATATAACTTGTAAAATACACATTTTACAAAAATAATAAACTTGGTCTTGAAGACAACAAATTAATATAATAATTAATTATTTACAGACCAGTAAAACCAAACATAACATTAAATACTTTCAGTCTACGGAAAAAGTATCCTGGAATTCTAACAAAAGAAAGAGCTTAAAGAAAAACCATATGGGCTGCAACAAAAATCCTCGTCTGATGAGACAATAGCACCTGATTGGTACACTGAATAGACGGTGGTAAAGAGTAAAAACGACAAACATTAGAAAACGAGTTATAAGAAGAAGCTTGCAAAGTGCATTGATGGCCTGATATGCTAAACGTCAATCCTTCAATATGTGGATCGCTGATGATAAACCGTTATTGGTTTTGAAATAGTCGGCTATACGGTCTATGAACTTTGTTTTTTTTTTTATTTACTCGTTTCTATGTATAATAATTTAATATAATATAACTTGTAAAATATACATTTTACAAAAATAATAAACTTGTCTTGAAGACAACAAATTAATATAATAATTAATTACTAGTATCGCTCGTGGTCGAAATTCGACCAACTTGTATTTTTTTCAACTCACTCTATGAATCCAGTGTTGGGGTAGTGCAATAATGCGTTAATAGTTGAGCAGTGAGTGGAAATATAGCAAACTGATATATCTTACTTAAAGTTCTCATTAAAATTTTGAATTTGACCTAAGAAGTTATAATCTTTGATTGTATTTTCTTAAATTTTCTACAAACTTTTCAAATGTAATTATAAGTTTTGGTATGGAGCTCCTTAAAAAAAATATAACAAATATGTAAAATCAAATGAATTTTACATAGAATTGTGGTGAAATTACTTGAAATTGAATTGAAAATTTGCTTTTTCCACACCACCCGGGGGATACGCCGTTGGCGCGCTACCGAAGTTAGTTTTGGCTGCTCGGTTCCCCAGTAGGCCTATATCACTAATATAAACTACATATACATATATCGCCCATTTACTTCGATAGCGTCATAATTCAAAAAACACGAATTTTTAGTTAAGAACGAAGAAATGTGCTAAAGGAATTTAACCTATTTCACACCACCGGTATTTATAATTAATTAAATTAAATTATATTTAATTAAATTAATTATAAATAAATATGTAATATGTAAACGAAAACGAAAATTTCGAATAGAATAGAGCATACCTTCATAAAAAATAAAATAAAAATATAAAAATAAATTAGCATAAAAGACAATATACAAATTTTAATGTAATATCTTTGTAGCAAATTTAATATACAACGTGATCAAAGATAATATAATGAAATAAAATAAGAAATATCAAAATAAATTAGCATAAAAACAATATACAAATTTTAGTGTAATATCTTTGTAGCAAATTTATTTAACGTGTTGCATTCAAGTTGCATTTAAATAATAATAAACTAAGTTGAAATAAAAGATAATATTGTTGAACTTTTGAAGTTTATAGTGTACTTAACACTGTGGAAGTTTCCTCCGATCCAAGTAAAATCAATATACACACGTTTAAGTTCAATACAAAGTAGTTTTATTTAACACGAAATATAATACGAAGTTTATTTGTTGAAAGCAAAGAGAAGAAGCTAAAGAAGTTGAATTCAAATTTGACATCTTACAAGGTTGCATGAATATGTGAATTGTGAACAGAGTTGTATTTCAACACGCCCCCTCAATGAACATATTTATGCAATGAAAAAATATTGTTATTTTAAACCCATTTCATTGCAAAATTTTACATGACTAGGTTTAGCCAAGTTCTTTGTCAATATATCGGCGACCATATTGCTGCTGCTACAATATTTCAAATCGATTTTCCTATCACGATAAGCATTTCTAACGTAGTGATATTTAATATCAATGTGTTTGCTACGAGAATGGTACACAGGGTTTTTTACCAAATTTATTGCGCTCAGGTTGTCACCGTTAACGACGATTGTACGTGGACAATCAATTCTCATTTCTCGTAACAACTGCTTTAAATAAACAGCTTCCTTTACTACAGATGTCATGGCCATGTACTCAGCCTCTGTGCTACTAAGTGCTACAGTTTGTTGTTTCTTTGATTCATATGAGAATACTCCTCCAGCTAGAATAACTGCATATCCTGTATAAGATTTCCGGTCAGTCGGATCTCCACCCCAGTCCGCATCAACAAAACATTCGATTTGCTTGCCAGTTTTGTGATACTTCAACCGTTTTTCCTGTGTTGCACATAGGTATTTTAATATACGCTTCCCTGCCGCTAAATGTTCGGTATGTGGATCCTTATTACGTTGCGCTAGTTTACATACAGAATGTAATATATCTGGTCGCGTGCATACCGCAAGGTACATAAGCGATCCTATAAGCGACTGATACTGCTTTTGATCTACACGCTTACAATTTTCGTTTTCGCAGTTCACTCTATGACCTGGGTCCAAAGGTATAGCAATCGGTCGACAATCTTCCATACCAAACTCACGCAAAAGTTTTTTAATATGCCCTTTTTGGTTTATTGCGATGGCTCCAGTTTCGCCATTTCTATCGACTTCCATACTTAAAAAATTTTTAACTTGACCTTTGTCTACAACCTTTATTGCATTCGAGATCTTGTGCTTTATATCTTGCATATTTTGCCTATCTGAACATGCAATCAATAAGTCGTCTACATATACTGCCAAAATATTAATTTGACCCTCAATATTTCGAACATATACGCACGGTTCACTTTCACATGACTTGAAACCGATTCGCTTTAGTATGACATCTAGTTTCATATTCCATTTCCTACCGGACTGTTTGAGTCCATACAAAGCTTTCTTAAGTTTTAAGCAATGGTTTGGAAAATGTTCATTAACAAACATTTCTGGTTGCGCCATGTAAATATCTTCAGACAATTCACTATTAAGGTAAGCAGTTGATACATCCATTTGATGTAAATGCAAACCGTACTCTGCCGCAAGTGCAAAAATTAATCTAATTGTACTATATCGTACAACCGGTGAAAACGTTTCATCGTAATTAACACCATATACTTGCGAACAACTCTTCGCAACCAATCTAGCTTTAAAGCGTTCAACACTACCATCTGTGTTTCTCTTTACAGTGAATACCCATTTATTTTTCACAACGCTTTGGTTTTTGGGAAGTTCCATTAAATCCCAAGTGTCATTATTTAATAGCGCACGATACTCTACCTGCATTGCATTAAGCCACTCTTCTGCTAATTCGCCAGACAATGCTTCTTCTTCCGTGTTAGGTACCTTAACGTCATCAGCGCGCATAAAATTTAAAGTATTATATACCTTTTTTGGCCTACCGACCCCACCAGATCGAACTAATTTTGGTCTACCTGAACATCGCTTTGGTACAGCTGGTTCATCTTCTGCCGATTCAAATTCTGCATCGCTTACTTGCATACGCTCACTACTCTGATTGACATCTACCTCGTCTGCGCTTTTATTGCTATCATCACCATCTATTATTGGTATGTGTACATCGCTTGCTTTTGTATGCTCAACACTATGACTACCTGTCTCGTCAACGCTTGTGTTGCTAGCATCAACATCCATATTTGGTATGTATAACATCTGCTTACTGACATTATGGTCATCTGAACATACTACTACATTTGATTGTTGATCCGCGTCTGCTGATTCTATGAAATAAACATCTCTACTTATAATTAGCTGTTTTGTTGTCCGATCAAACAAGCGATATGCTTTGGACGTATCTGAGTATCCAACCAATGTATACTTTTTGCCTTTAGGTTTAAATTTTTCAACCTGTCTTTTATCAAGCGCTATAGCGATGGATCCAAATTCCCGTAAATGCGCCACTTTAGGTTTATGACCGTACCACGCTTCATAAGGTGTAATGGAATCTAATGCCTTTGTTGGTGAACGATTTCGTATGTATGCTGCAGTATGAACAGCCTCTGCCCATAGTGTCTCTTCTACATTTGCACCAATTAGCATACATCTTGACATTTCTATTAACGTACGGTTGAACCTTTCTGCCACCCCATTTTGTTGAGGCGTATAGGGCACCGTCAACTGCCTTACGATTCCATTGTCTTTTAAAAACTGGTCAAACGCATTGTTTACGAACTGTCTTCCATTGTCGCTCCTCAATATTTTTAATTTTTTGCCTGTTTGCCGCTCTGCCATAGTTTTAAATTCTTTGAACTTATCAAACATTTCGTGTTTGTGCCGCAAAAAATAAACAAATACGTAACGAGTATTGTCATCGATGAAGGTTAATAAATATTTCGCACCACCAATTGATGCTTTGTTTACCGAACCACAAACGTCGGTGTGCACCAAACCCAAAATAATCAGCTGCTCGATTTTCTGTATTGGTATATGGACGTTGACTGCATTTGCCTGTCATGCACACAGCACAACTAATACTTGTTGGTATGTTAATCTTACAGCCATGAACCATTTCTTTGTTTACCAATTCTCGCAGGCTTGCGAAATTTAAGTGGCCGAAACGTTTGTGCCATCTCATACTTTCATCAATAACCACTTTTGAAAGAAACAATTTGTTTTTATTTAAATCGAATAAATATAGATCACTTATCTTTTGTGCACGTAATATTATTCCTCCGTGCTCATTGATTATCTCTGCTGTGTCGCCTTCGAATTTCACAACATAGCCTCTGTTAACAGCCTTCGCTACTAATATGAAGTTGCACTGCAAACCCGGTACATACAGCACATCCACAAGTGTGACGTCGAACTTTTTTATTTTCAATCGAACTTCTCCTTTGCCGGCCGCTAACATTCTTTTGTCGCCTGCTAGCATAATTGACTCCTCACAAGCTTCAAACTTATTGAACATGTCGCGGTCGCAACATAAATGTGAAGAAGCACCGCTGTCGACGCACCATACGTGACTCTGTAAAATGTTATTATTGACTGCTGCAAACAACCCGTTGTTGTTTTTGTTGTTCTGTTGCGAACTTTCTCGTTGTTTCTGCTTAAACTGAGCAGCGAAATGTCCCTTCTTTCCACAGCTGAAGCATTTCAAATTTGATAACCGTCCAAAGTTTTTGCTTTTGCTTGCGTTAGCAACGCTGCCATTTGACTTTTCTTTCGAAGAATTCTGTTTACTGGCGCATGCATACTCTTGTGCTACGAATGCTTGCACGCTACTTCCAGCACACTCCGAATTATATGATTTTCGCCTTTCGCCTTCTTCTATTAGCTTTACTTTTACAGCATCAAGCTTTGGTAAGTCGTCTCGTGATTCCAGTGCCACAACCAAGTTTTCATATGATCTTGGTAGGCTTGCTAGTAGCATAATTACCAACAACTCTTCTTGCACTACTACACCAATTTCCGCAAGTTTTTCTGCATTAGATGTGAATTTGCAAACATATTGCTGAACACATTCTCCGTTGTTCATACGTGTACTAAGTAATTGTTTGAACAATGTTACTTTTCTTACGGGGCCTTTTGGACTGCTGTGCTGCAACTTTTTACGTGTTGAATTTGCTTGGGCGTTATGCTAAGGATTATTGTAGCCTTAGCCTTGTCGTCTTTTGCTTTCCAAAGCAACACATCCTTTTCCTCAGCATCTGTTCCCGGACACACCAGTTCTCCGCTCACAACGGACCACAGATCTTGATGAACAAGAACGCTCTTGAGTTGCAAAATCCACGAGTCATAATTTAACTCATTTAACTTCTCAATGTTGAACATTGATGACGCCATCTCGATTTCACAATTTTTAATGAAAAAACGCAATTCTACGTGGACAGCAGGAATTTGCACATGGGTCCATAACCTGTTGAACTTTTGAAGTTTATAGTGTACTTAACACTGTGGAAGTTTCCTCCGATCCAAGTAAAATCAATATACACATGTTTAAGTTCAATACAAAGTAGTTTTATTTAACACGAAATATAATACGAAGTTTACTTGTTGAAAGCAAAGAGAAGAAGCTAAAGAAGTTGAATTCAAATTTGACATCTTACAAGGTTGCATGAATATGTGAATTGTGAACAGAGTTGTATATCAACAAATATAATAAAATAAAATAAGAAATATCAGAATAAATTAGCATAAAAGACAATATACAAATTTTAATGTAATATCTTTGTATCAAATTTAATATACAACGTGATAAAAGATAATATAATAAAATAAAATAAGAAATATCAAAACAAATTACCATAAAAGGCAATATACAAATTTTAATGTAATATCTTTGTAGAAAATTTAATATACAACGTGATAAAAGATAATATAATAAAATAAAATAAGAAATATCAAAATAAATTAGCATAAAAGAAAATATACACATTTTAATGTAATATCTTTGTAGCAAATTTAATATGCAACGTGATAAAAGATAATATAATAAAATAAAATAAGAAATATCAAAATAAATTAGCATAAAAGACATTATACAAATTTTAATGTAATATCTTTGTAGCAAATTTAATATACAATGTGATAAAAGATAATATATTAAAATAAAATAAGAAATATCAAAATAAATTAGCATATAAGACAATATACAAATTTTAATGCTATATCTTTGTAGCAAATTTATTTATGTTTTGTTCACTATAAGACGTGCTATATCTAAAATGAGCATAAAATCTGGAAATGCAAAAACATTTGGGTCAAATTTGCAATTAATTGTTATAAATAAATAAATTTAGTGAGTTTGAACAAAAATTGACTCATTATTTCTGATTTCATTTTTTTTTAAAGCACCCAAAAAGAAAACCAAAGAATCTGTTAAATAAAGACCTATGATTTTACGTGTAAGTAAAATTTGTCCAAAAAAATTGGCCGGTTGAGTTATTACTTCTCTTTAAATTTTTTGTGCGCTAAAAATTATTTTAGAACAATTTTTTAAGGATTTTGGTACATACCAACATAGGTAATTGGCAACAATGGGAAACAATATTTTATTTCAACAGAAAATGAGCGAAGCAGTAGTTCTCTCACCGTTTGGCGTGTACAAATATATACATATGTAGAGATGAAACATTTGAGCAACGCGACAATTGAGAATTTGGAGCTATGTACTCAGGGGGGTTTGTGAACATAATGCGTCCTACAGATGGCAATTTCGATAGTTGCACAGATTTTCGAATTTACAAAAACCTTATTCTATTAATTATAAACAATTAGAGTAATATTTGTTAACAAAAATAGGCCTATGAACTGCGGCTGATCAACAAGAATCTATTCATATAACTTTTATATGATTTTACGTATGCCAAGTATGCGAAACAGCCTGTCAATTGATTGTATGGAAATTTAGTTAGCGTATTAATATATAGATAATAGATTAGTATACGGCCTATGCAATATTTCGACCCAAAATCGAAAACGTTTTTGGGTCGTTTTTTCGTTTAATATACAACGTGAAATATTCCGATGCAATCAAGTTGCATTTAAATAATAATAAACAAAATTGAAATAAAAGATAATATAATAAAATAAAATAAGAAATATCAAAATAAATTAGCATAAAAACAATATACAAATTTTAATGTAATATCTTTGTAGCAAATTTAATATACAACGTGATAAAAGATAATATAATAAAATAAAATAAGAAATATCAAAATAAATTAGCATAAAAGATAATATACAAATTGTAATGTAATATCTTTGTAGCAAATTTAATATACAACGTGATAAAAGATAATATAATAAAATAAAATAAGAAATATCAAAATAAATTAGCATAAAAGACATATACAAATTTTAATGTAATATCTTTGTAGCAAATTTAATATACAACGTAATAGAAGATAATATAATAAAATAAAATAAGAAATATCAAAATAAATTAGCATAAAAGACAACATACAAATTTTAATGTAATATCTTTGTAGCAAATTTAATATTCAACGTGATAAAAATAATATAATAAAACAAAATAAGAAATTTCAAAATAAATTAGCATAAAAGACAATATACAAATTTTAATGCAAAATCTTTGTAGCAAATTTATTTATTTTTTGTTCACTATAAGACGTGCTATATCTAAAATGAGCATAAAATCTGGAAATGCAAAAAAACATTTGGGTCAAATTTGCAATTAATTGTTATAAATAAATAAATTTAGTGAGTTTGAACAAAAGTTGACTCATTATTTCTGATTTCATTTTTTTTAAAGCACCCAAAAAGAAAAACAAAGAATCTGTTAAGTAAAGACCCATGCTTTTACGTGTAAGTAAAATTTGTCCAAAAAAATAGGCCGGTTAAGTTATTACTTCTCTTTAAAGTTTTTTTGTGCGCTAAAAATTATTTTAGAACAATTTTTTCAGGATTTTGGTACAGACCAACCTAGGTAATTGGCAACAATGGGAAACAATATTTTATTTCAACAGAAAATGAGCGAAGCAGTAGTTCTCTCACCGTTTGGCGTGTACAACAATATACATATGTAGAGATGAAACATTTGAGCAACGCGAAATTGAGAATTTGGAGCTATGTACTCAGGGGGGTTTGTGAACATAATGCGTCCTACAGATGGCAATTTCGATAGTTGCACAAATTTTCGAATGTACAAAAAACTTTTTCTATTAATTATAAACAAATAGAGTAATATTTGTTAACAAAAATAGGCCTATGCACTGCGGCTGATCAATACGAATCTATTCATATAACTTGTATATGATTTTACGTATGCTAAGTATGCGAAACAGCCTGCCAATTGATTATATGGAAATTTAGTTAGCGTATTAATATATAGATTATAGAGTAATATGCGGCCTATGCAATATTTCGACCTAAAATCGAAAACGTTTTTGGGTCGTTTTTTTCGTTTAATATACAACGAGAAATTTCCCGATTCAATCAAGTCGCATTTAAATAATAATAAACTAAGTTGAAATAAAAGATAATATAATAAAATAAAATAAGAAATATCAAAATAAATTAGCATAAAAGACAATATACAAATTTTAATGTAATATCTTTGTAGCAAATTTAATATACAACGTGATAAAAGATAATATAATAAAATAATATAATGAATATCAAAATAAATTAGCACAAAAGACAATATACACATTTTACTGTAATATTTTGTAGCAAATTTAATATACAACGTCGTAAGAAATAATATAATAAAATAAAATAAGAAATATCAAAATAAATTAGCATAAAAGAAAATATACAAATTTTAATGTAATATCTTTGTAGCAAATTTAATATACAACGTGATAAAAGATAATATAATAAAATAATATAATAAATATCAAAATAAATTGGCACAAAAGACAATATGGACATTTTACTGTAATATCTTTGTAGCAAATTTAATATACAACGTGATAAAAAATAATATAATAAAATAAAATAAGAAATATCAAAATAAATTAGCATAAAAGACAATATACAAATTTTAGTGTAATATCTTTGTAGAAAATTTATTTATTTTTTGTTCACTATAAGACGTGCTATATCTAAAATGAGCATAAGATCTGGAAATGCAAAAAACATTTGGGTCAAATTTGCAATTAATTGTTATAAATAAATAAATTTAGTGAGTTTGAACAAAAGGTGACTCATTATTTCTGATTTCATTTTTTTAAAGCACCTAAAATGAAAAACAAAGAATCTGTTAAATAAAGACCTATGCTTTTACGTGTAAGTAAAATTTGTCCAAAAAAATAGGCCGGTTAGGTTATTACTTCTCTTTAAAGTTTTTTTGTGCGCTAACAATTATTTTAGAACAATTTTTTAAGGATTTTGGTACAGATCAAAATAGGTAATTGGCAACAATGGGAAAAAATATTTTATTTCAACAGAAAATGAGCGAAGCAGTAGTTCTCTCACCGTTTGTTGTGTACAAATATATACATATGTAGAGATGAAACATTTGAGCAACGCGACAATTGAGAATTTGGAGCTATGTACTCAGGGGGGTTTGTGAACATAATGCGTCTTACAGATGGCAATTTCGATAGTTGCACAGATTTTCGAATTTACACAAAACTGTTTCTATTAATTATAAACAAATAGAGAAATATTTGTTAACAAAAATAGGCCTATGCACTGCGACTGATCAATACGAATCGATTCATATAACTTTTATGTGATTTTACGTATGCTAAGTATGCGAAACAGCCTGTCAATTGATTGTATGGAAATTTTGTTCGCGTATTAATATATAGATAATAGAGTAATATACAGCCTATGCAATATTTCGACCTAAAATGGAAAACGTTTTTGGGTGGTTTTTTTTTCGCTTAATATACAACGTGAAATTTTCCGATTCAATTAAGTTGCCTTTGAATAATAATAAACTAAGTTGAAATAAAAGATAATATAATAAAATAAAATAAGAAATATCAAAATAAATTAACATAAAAGGCAATATACAAATTTTAATGTAATATCTTTGTAGCAAATTTAATATACAACGTGATAAAAGATAATATAATAAAATAAAATAAGAAATATCAAAATACTTTAGCATAAAAGACAATATACACATTTTAATGTAATATCTTTGTAGCAAATTTAATACACAACGTGATAAAAGATAATATAATAAAATAAAATAAGAAATATCAAAATAAATTAGCACAAAAGACAATATACACATTTTACTGTAATATCTTTGTAGCAAATTTAATATACAACGTCATAAAAAATAATATAATAAAATAAAATAAGAAATATCAAAATAAATTAGCATAAAAGACAATATACAAATTTTAATGTAATATCTTTGTAGCAAATTTAATATACAACGTGATAAAAGGTAATATAATAAAATAATATAATAAATATCAAAATAAATTAGCACAAAAGACAATATACACATTTTACTGTAATATCTTTGTAGCAAATTTAATATAAAACGTGATAAAAAATAATATAATAAAATAAAATAAGAAACATAAAAATAAATTAGCATAAAAGACAATATATGCATTTGAATAATAATAAACTAAGTTGAAATAAAAGATAATATATTAAAATAAAATAAGAAATTTCAAAATAAATTAGCATAAAAGACAATATACAAATTTTAATGCAAAATCTTTGTAGCAAATTTATTTATTTTTTGTTCACTATAAGACGTGCTATATCTAAAATGAGCATAAAATCTGGAAATGCAAAAAAACATTTGGGTCAAATTTGCAATTAATTGTTATAAATAAATAAATTTAGTGAGTTTGAACAAAAGTTGACTCATTATTTCTGATTTCATTTTTTTTAAAGCACCCAAAAAGAAAAACAAAGAATCTGTTAAGTAAAGACCCATGCTTTTACGTGTAAGTAAAATTTGTCCAAAAAAATAGGCCGGTTAAGTTATTACTTCTCTTTAAAGTTTTTTTGTGCGCTAAAAATTATTTTAGAACAATTTTTTCAGGATTTTGGTACAGACCAACCTAGGTAATTGGCAACAATGGGAAACAATATTTTATTTCAACAGAAAATGAGCGAAGCAGTAGTTCTCTCACCGTTTGGCGTGTACAACAATATACATATGTAGAGATGAAACATTTGAGCAACGCGAAATTGAGAATTTGGAGCTATGTACTCAGGGGGGTTTGTGAACATAATGCGTCCTACAGATGGCAATTTCGATAGTTGCACAAATTTTCGAATGTACAAAAAACTTTTTCTATTAATTATAAACAAATAGAGTAATATTTGTTAACAAAAATAGGCCTATGCACTGCAGCTGATCAATACGAATCTATTCATATAACTTGTATATGATTTTACGTATGCTAAGTATGCGAAACAGCCTGCCAATTGATTATATGGAAATTTAGTTAGCGTATTAATATATAGATTATAGAGTAATATGCGGCCTATGCAATATTTCGACCTAAAATCGAAAACGTTTTTGGGTCGTTTTTTTCGTTTAATATACAACGAGAAATTTCCCGATTCAATCAAGTCGCATTTAAATAATAATAAACTAAGTTGAAATAAAAGATAATATAATAAAATAAAATAAGAAATATCAAAATAAATTAGCATAAAAGACAATATACAAATTTTAATGTAATATCTTTGTAGCAAATTTAATATACAACGTGATAAAAGATAATATAATAAAATAATATAATGAATATCAAAATAAATTAGCACAAAAGACAATATACACATTTTACTGTAATATTTTGTAGCAAATTTAATATACAACGTCGTAAGAAATAATATAATAAAATAAAATAAGAAATATCAAAATAAATTAGCATAAAAGAAAATATACAAATTTTAATGTAATATCTTTGTAGAAAATTTATTTATTTTTTGTTCACTATAAGACGTGCTATATCTAAAATGAGCATAAGATCTGGAAATGCAAAAAACATTTGGGTCAAATTTGCAATTAATTGTTATAAATAAATAAATTTAGTGAGTTTGAACAAAAGGTGACTCATTATTTCTGATTTCATTTTTTTAAAGCACCTAAAATGAAAAACAAAGAATCTGTTAAATAAAGACCTATGCTTTTACGTGTAAGTAAAATTTGTCCAAAAAAATAGGCCGGTTAGGTTATTACTTCTCTTTAAAGTTTTTTTGTGCGCTAACAATTATTTTAGAACAATTTTTTAAGGATTTTGGTACAGACCAATATAGGTAATTGGCAACAATGGGAAAAAATATTTTATTTCAACAGAAAATGAGCGAAGCAGTAGTTCTCTCACCGTTTGTTGTGTACAAATATATACATATGTAGAGATGAAACATTTGAGCAACGCGACAATTGAGAATTTGGAGCTATGTACTCAGGGGGGTTTGTGAACATAATGCGTCTTACAGATGGCAATTTCGATAGTTGCACAGATTTTCGAATTTACACAAAACTGTTTCTATTAATTATAAACAAATAGAGAAATATTTGTTAACAAAAATAGGCCTATGCACTGCGACTGATCAATACGAATCGATTCATATAACTTTTATGTGATTTTACGTATGCTAAGTATGCGAAACAGCCTGTCAATTGATTGTATGGAAATTTTGTTCGCGTATTAATATATAGATAATAGAGTAATATACAGCCTATGCAATATTTCGACCTAAAATCGAAAACGTTTTTGGGTGGTTTTTTTTTCGCTTAATATACAACGTGAAATTTTCCGATTCAATTAAGTTTCATTTGAATAATAATAAACTAAGTTGAAATAAAAGATAATATAATAAAATAAAATAAGAAATATCAAAATAAATTAGCATAAAAGGCAATATACAAATTTTAATGTAATATCTTTGTAGCAAATTTAATATTCAACGTGATAAAAGATAATATAATAAAATAAAATAAGAAATATTAAAATACTTTAGCATAAAAGACAATATACACATTTTAATGTAATATCTTTGTAGCAAATTTAATACACAACGTGATAAAAGATAATATAATAAAATAAAATAAGAAATATCAAAATAAATTAGCACAAAAGACAATATACACATTTTACTGTAATATCTTTGTAGCAAATTTAATATACAACGTCATAAAAAATAATATAATAAAATAAAATAAGAAATATCAAAATAAATTAGCATAAAAGACAATATACAAATTTTAATGTAATATCTTTGTAGCAAATTTAATATACAACGTGATAAAAGGTAATATAATAAAATAATATAATAAATATCAAAATAAATTAGCACAAAAGACAATATACATATTTTACTGTAATATCTTTGTAGCAAATTTAATATAAAACGTGATAAAAAATAATATATTAAAATAAAATAAGAAATATAAAAATAAATTAGCATAAAAGACAATATATGCATTTGAATAATAATAAACTAAGTTGAAATAAAAGATAATATATTAAAATAAAATAAGAAATTTCAAAATAAATTAGCATAAAAGACAATATACAAATTTTAATGCAAAATCTTTGTAGCAAATTTATTTATTTTTTGTTCACTATAAGACGTGCTATATCTAAAATGAGCATAAAATCTGGAAATGCAAAAAAACATTTGGGTCAAATTTGCAATTAATTGTTATAAATAAATAAATTTAGTGAGTTTGAACAAAAGTTGACTCATTATTTCTGATTTCATTTTTTTTAAAGCACCCAAAAAGAAAAACAAAGAATCTGTTAAGTAAAGACCCATGCTTTTACGTGTAAGTAAAATTTGTCCAAAAAAATAGGCCGGTTAAGTTATTACTTCTCTTTAAAGTTTTTTTGTGCGCTAAAAATTATTTTAGAACAATTTTTTCAGGATTTTGGTACAGACCAACCTAGGTAATTGGCAACAATGGGAAACAATATTTTATTTCAACAGAAAATGAGCGAAGCAGTAGTTCTCTCACCGTTTGGCGTGTACAACAATATACATATGTAGAGATGAAACATTTGAGCAACGCGAAATTGAGAATTTGGAGCTATGTACTCAGGGGGGTTTGTGAACATAATGCGTCCTACAGATGGCAATTTCGATAGTTGCACAAATTTTCGAATGTACAAAAAACTTTTTCTATTAATTATAAACAAATAGAGTAATATTTGTTAACAAAAATAGGCCTATGCACTGCGGCTGATCAATACGAATCTATTCATATAACTTGTATATGATTTTACGTATGATAAGTATGCGAAACAGCCTGCCAATTGATTATATAGAAATTTAGTTAGCGTATTAATATATAGATTATAGAGTAATATGCGGCCTATGCAATATTTCGACCTAAAATCGAAAACGTTTTTGGGTCGTTTTTTTCGTTTAATATACAACGAGAAATTTCCCGATTCAATCAAGTCGCATTTAAATAATAATAAACTAAGTTGAAATAAAAGATAATATAATAAAATAAAATAAGAAATATCAAAATAAATTAGCATAAAAACAATATACAAATTTTAATGTAATATCTTTGTAGCAAATTTAATATACAACGTGATAAAAGATAATATAATAAAATAATATAATGAATATCAAAATAAATTAGCACAAAAGACAATATACACATTTTACTGTAATATTTTGTAGCAAATTTAATATACAACGTCGTAAGAAATAATATAATAAAATAAAATAAGAAATATCAAAATAAATTAGCATAAAAGAAAATATACAAATTTTAATGTAATATCTTTGTAGCAAATTTAATATACAACGTGATAAAAGATAATATAATAAAATAATATAATAAATATCAAAATAAATTGGCACAAAAGACAATATGGACATTTTACTGTAATATCTTTGTAGCAAATTTAATATACAACGTGATAAAAAATAATATAATAAAATAAAATAAGAAATATCAAAATAAATTAGCATAAAAGACAATATACAAATTTTAATGTAATATCTTTGTAGAAAATTTATTTATTTTTTGTTCACTATAAGACGTGCTATATCTAAAATGAGCATAAGATCTGGAAATGCAAAAAACATTTGGGTCAAATTTGCAATTAATTGTTATAAATAAATAAATTTTGTGAGTTTGAACAAAAGTTGACTCATTATTTCTGATTTCATTTTTTTTAAAGCACCTAAAATGAAAAACAAAGAAGCTGTTAAATAAAGACCTATGCTTTTACGTGTAAGTAAAATTTATCCAAAAAATATGCCGGTTAAGTTATTACTTCTCTTTAAAGTTTTTTTGTGCGCTAACAATTATTTTAGAACAATTTTTTAACGATTTTGGTACAGACCAATATAGGTAATTGGCAACAATGGGGAACAATATTTTATTTCAACAGAAAATGAGCGAAACAGTAGTTCTCTCACCGTTTGGCGTGTACAAATATATACATATGTAGAGATGAAACATTTGAGCAACGCGACAATTGAGAATTTGGAGCTATGTACTCAGGGGGGTTTGTGAACATAATGCGTCCTACAGATGGCAATTTCGATAGTTGCACAGATTTTCGAATTTACACAAAACTTTTTCTATTAATTATAAACAAATAGAGAAATATTTGTTAACAAAACTAGGCCTATGCACTGCGGCTGATCAATACGAATCGATTCATATAACATTTATGTGATTTTACGTATGCTAAGTATGCGAAACTGCCTGTCAATTGATTGTATGGAAATTTTGTTAGCGTATTAATATATAGATAATAGAGAAATATACAGCTTATGCAATATTTCGACCTAAAATCGAAAAGGTTTTTGGATCGTTTTTTTTTCGTTTAATATACAACGTGAAATTTTCCGATTCAATTAATTCGCATTTGAATAATAATAAACTAAGTTGAAATAAAAGATAATATAATAAAATAAAATAAGAAATATCAAAATAAATTAGCATAAAAGGCAATATACAAATTTTAATGTAATATCTTTGTAGCAAATTTAATATACAACGTGATAAAAGATAATATAATAAAATAAAATAAGAAATATCAAAATAAATTAGCATAAAAGACAATATACACATTTTTATGTAATATATTTGTAGCAAATTTAATATACAACGTGATAAAAGATAATATAATAAAATAATATAATAAATATCAAAATAAATTAGCACAAAAGACAATATACACATTTTACTGTAATATCTTTGTAGCAAATTTAATATTCAACCTGATAAAAAATAATATAATAAAATAAAATAAGAAATATCAAAATAAATTAGCATAAAAGACAATATACAAATTTTAATGTAATATCTTTGTAGCAAATTTAATATACAACGTGATAAAAGATAATATAATAAAATAATATAATAAATATCAAAATAAATTTGCACAAAAGACAATATACACATTTTACTGTAATATCTTTGTAGCAAATTTAATATACAACGTGATAAAAAATAATATAATAAAATAAAATAAGAAATATCAAAATAAATTAACATAAAAGACAATATACACATTTTAATGTAATATCTTTGTAGCAAATTTAATATACAACGTGATAAAAGATAATATAATAAAATAAGAAATATCAAAATAAATTAACATAAAAGACAATATACAAATTTTAATGTAATATCTTTGTAGCAAATTTATTTATTTTTTGTTCACTATAAGACGTGCTATATCTAAAATGAGCATAAGATCTGGAAATGCAAAAAACATTTGGGTCAAATTTGCAATTAATTGTTATAAATAAATAAATTTAGTGAGTTTGAACAAAAGTTGACTCATTATTTCTGATTTAATTTTTTTAAAGCACCTAAAATGAAAAACAAAGAATCTGTTAAATAAAGACCTATGCTTTTACGTGTAAGTAAAATTTGTCCAAAAAATAGGCCGGTTAAGTTATTACTTCTCTTTAAATTTTTTTTGTGCGCTAACAATTATTTTAGAACAATTTTTTAAGGATTTTGGTACAGACCAATATAGGTAATTGGCAACAATGGGGAACAATATTTTATTTCAACAGAAAATGAGCGAAGCAGTAGTTCTCTCACCGTTTGGCGTGAATAAATATATACATATGTAGAGATGAAACATTTGAGCAACGCGACAATTGAGAATTTGGAGCTATGTATGGGTTTGTGAACATAATGCATCCTACAGATGACAATTTCGATAGTTGCACAGATTTTCGAACTTATAAAAAATTTTTCTATTAATTTTAAATAATTAGAGTAATATTTGTTAACAAAAATAGGCCTATGCACTGCGGCTGATCAATACGAATCGATTCATATAACTTTTATATGATTTTACGTATGCTAAGTATGCGAAACAGCCTGTCAATTGATTGTATGGAAATTTTGTTAGCGTATTAATATATAGATTATATAGACCAGTAAAACTAAACATAACATTAAATACTTTCAGTCTACGGAAAAAGCACCCTGGAATTCTAACAAAAGCAAAAGTTTAAGAAAACCCATATGGGCTGAAACAAAAATCCTCGTCTGATTAGATAATAGCACCTGATTGGCGCACCCAATTGACGGTGGTGAAGAGTAAAAACAACAAAGAGTAGAAAACGAGTTATAAGTAGAAACTTGCAAATGGCCTGATGTGCTAAACGCCAAGCCTTCAATGTATGGATCGCTGATGATAAACCGTCATGGGTTTTGAAATAGTCGGCTATACGGTCTGTGAACTTTGTTTTTTTTTCTAATTTCCTCGTTTTCTATGTATAATAATTTAATATAATATAACATGTAAAATATACATTTTACAAACATAATAAACTTGGTCTTGAAGAAAACAAATTAATATAATAATTAATTATTTGTAGACCAGTAAAACCAAACATAATATTGTTCGCTAAGATATAGCTTTTGGTAATCTACGGGTTGTATATAAAAGTGGGCGTGGTCTTAAACCGATCCGGTCTGTTTATACTATAGATATTTCCTGATATAAAGAAAAAATATGTGTACCCAATCTTTTTACGATCCGTTAATTTTTCTTCGAGTTATGGAGGGATCGAGTTGTCGAAGCACAAAAGGCCGAATCGTTAAAAACCTCTTTATACAGAAAACATTTTTTATCGAATTAAAAAATTTCGAAAAAAGAAAAATTACCGAAAATGGCCGAAAAAGTCGAAATTGGCATACTTAAAGCAAAACTCCAAAACCAATATTTTAAGGCAGTGTTTTATTATTATGGTTGTAATTTATGACAGCTTCAAAAAAACTATAAGACAACACCTATATTAAAAATCTGTTTCCTAAGCACAATAACGTAATTTGTGGAAATAGTATTCATATATAGTATATACATAGATAAAAAAAAAAGAATAAAGAGTTATATTTAACTCACAAAAATTTATCAAACTTCGAAAAATTTTTGCAAAAATTTATAGCTTATTATAAATATTTGATTCACTCTATACGGGGTATCTGCGAGATGATGGTGGGGACTGGTCGATGAGTAGCGAGGAGTCCCTAAAACTTTTACTGGACAATCATTTTCCCGATGTCCCAGTTGCGCAGGGATCTTCGCCTGCATGGTCGGCGGTCGTTTGCCATGCAGAAGTGCCTGCCATTCCAATACGGGAAAGTCAAATAACCTGGGCTATAGGTTGGTTCAAGCCCTATAAGTCTACGGGCCCGGATGGAATCATTCCTGCGCAACTTCAAAAGTCTTTGGGGTTTTCTGCCGCTGGTTGGCCATCATCTATACTAACTGCCTCAGGCTTAACTATATCCCGAAGTCTTGGCACACGGTTAGGGTTATTTTCATTCCGAAGGCCGGCAGAAGCTCTCATGTATCCCCTAGGATTTCAGGCCAATCAGTCTCTCGTCGTTTCTTCTTAAGACGTTTGAGCGGTTGATTGAACTGTACCTACGGGAAAGGATACCTCAGGGGTTATTGTCGGCTTCACAGCATGCGTACTGCAAGGGCAGATCGACGGAAACGGCTCTCCATTCGATTGTAAAGCAAATAGAGGGGTCCTTAGAACACAAAGAGTATGTTCTGGGTGCCTTTCTAGACATCGAGGGGCTTTTAACAATGTCTTACCAGGGGCAATCGAAAGAGCTCTGGTGGGTTTAGGAGTCGAGTCGGCTCTGGTTGAATTTATTAGCAAACTTCTATGCGGCAGAATTGTCACAGCGGAGTGGGGAGGGGCCATAATTAAGAGGTATGTGTGCAGGGGTACGCCACAGGGGGGTGTCCTATCTCCTCTCCTCTGGGTTGTGGTAGTCAACGAGCTTCTTATGGAGCTGGAAGCCAATGGTTGTCGGGTGGTTTCCTATGCAGATGACCTCGCTATACTAGTCAGAGGAAAATTTCTGGGCATCGTGCGCGATGTTTTGCAGGGCTACTTGGATACTGTGGCTAGGTGGGCTGAATCATGTGGATTTGCGGTCAACCCGGGAAAAACGGAATTGGTTCTTTTCACAAGGAGATATAAGTTGCCCGATTTCAGAACTCCCTCGATTGGAGGGGTACCGTTGGTACTTTCTGATAGGGTTGAATATTTGGGGATTGTTTTGGACAAGAAACTGTCCTGGAGACCCAATGTGGAAGATCGGGCCAGGAAGACTGCCATTGCCTTGTACTGCTGCAGAGGGGCTATCGGAAAGAGATGGGAACTCTCGCCAAGAGTAGTACACTGGCTTTATGAGATGGTGGTCAAACCGATTCTGCTATATGGGGTGCTGGTCTGGTGGAAAGCACTGGACACGGCGAGCACCTTCAAAATGTTAGTGTCAGTGCAACGGACGGCGCTGAACGGTATCAGTGGCGCTTTCAGAACAACACCTACCTTGGCACTGAACATCATGCTGAACATATACCCAGTAGATATTGCGGGAAAGGCGGCCGCGGCAAGCTCGTTGGTCAGGCTTCGTGATATGGGATATGGACTTTCTGACCGCGGACATTATAGCCTTCTTACCAGTTTCGACTTTATCCCGGACAGAACGGACTATTGTATGCCGATAACTGCTCCCTATACAACCTTCACGCCAGTCATTCCAGAGAGAGAGGAGTGGGGAAGAGGAATTATCTGGGGCATGGGACCGGTTAACTTGTACACGGATGGGTCGAAGCTGGATGGAAAGGTTGGAGGGGGGGGGTCTTTTGTCAAGAGCTAAATTTAAGCCGCAAGTTTTAGTTGGCTGATCACTGCAGTGTATTCCAAGCGGAAGTTGCTGCGATTAAAGATGCGGTGGATGGAATGCTATCCAGTGCTACTACGGTTAGGGAATTTAACATCCACTCTGATAGGCTATCAAGGCCTTGAGCTCAACTACAGTGCGATCGAGGGTAGTCTGGGAGTGCCTAGCCTAGCTTGCGATTGCATCGAATTATTTTACAATTAAGATTATCTGGGTCCCGGGCCATAGTGATATCCAGGGTAACTGTCAAGCGGATCTCTTAGCCCGCATCGGTACAACTGAACCGGATGAAGATGGCTGTAGGGATTTCGGGATCCCGCTGGCCACCTGTGGATTGCTCCTCCATAGCTGGGCCTCGAGTCAGCTCAGTTAACGTTGGACGGACACCACGTCTTGCAGGGTAGCAAGATCTTTCTGGTCGAAAGTGGATGGCAGGAGGTCTGCTGAAATAATTGGGTTCACTAAGGTTCACCTATCATCGTGCCGTATTTCTCCAAAAACTCTTTGAATATTTCCGAGACGAATTGTTTGCCGTTGTCCGAATGGACATATTCGGGCACACCAAACACGTGAAAGACTTCTTTCTCTAAAAATTTTATAACCTCATCTGAAGTGGCCCTTCTCATAGGTTTTAAAAACACAAACTTAGTAAAGTGATCTAGACAAACCAATACATTCACGTTACCATCACTAGAACGAGGATAGGGACCCATAAAATCAATAAAAATACGCTGGAAAGGTCGTTCTGTGACTTTTTGTTTCCCCATTAATGGTTGTTTAAAAACGTTTTGTGTTTTATTTGCTTTGCAAGTTTCGCAGTCTTTAACGAATACACATACATCGCTTGCCATGCCTGGCCAGTAATATTTTTGACGTAGTCGGGATAGCGTTTTGTGGATACAACCATGACCGGCGGACGCTGAGCTGTGAGACGACTCTACCAGCCCCGGTCGCAATTCCGACGGTACCCATAGCTTCCAGGTCTGGTCCGCTAGAAGATCATCCCCCCTGTCGAATTGCGTCCGTTTGTAAACGTAACCGTCCGATAAACCAAATCCGGTAACTTGTCTTTATTCTCGGTCACCGTCTTTTTCAACTCCGTATACTCCTCCGACTCGAAGCCCGGTGACTCGAGACATACGTCGATGGCTCTGTCGTTCGTCTGGATTTCGTGCGTGTGCATTCGTGAGAGTGTGTCGGGAACCACGTTTTGCGCACCTTTTCGATGTTGGATATCGAAATCATAACCCTGGAGTTTCAAACTCCACCTTGCCAATCTCCCAGAAAGATCTTTCTGATTCATGAGCCATTTGAGGCTGGCATGATCAGTTATGATGGTGAACGGGGTTCCTTCTACATAAGGTCGGAATCTTTTAACACTCACGATCGCAGCATAGCATTCTAGTTCTGTTATGCTGTAATTCTTCTGCGCTTTATTTAGTTTTGCCGAAACCTAGGCAATCGGTCTTTCGTTCTGGTCATCGTCTAGTTGGAACAAAACCCCTCCCACTCCATCCGTTGATGCATCACATTGAATATATAGACGACGCTTAAAGTCAGGATGTGTGAGCACCGAAGCAGAAACCAAACTCTTCTTTAAAATTTCAAATGATTTTATTGCTTCTTCCGTCATTGCAAACTTTTTGATTTTGTCTTTCTTGAGGCAGTCGTGCAGCGGGGCTGCAATAGTCGCATAGTCCTGTATGAAACGTCGGTACCAGCCCGATATACCCAGGAACCGTCGTAGTTGCTTCGGGGTTTTCGGAACTGGAAAGTCCCTCACAGCCACCACTTTATTGGCGTCTGTCCTAATACAACCATCCCCGACTACGTACCCTAGATATTGAACTTCTTTGAAACAAAACTTGCTCTTTTCGACATTAATTGTTAACTTAGCCTCGCGAAGACACCGAGCGACCTTCTCCAACAGACACATATGGGACTCGAAATCTACAGAACAAACTAATAAATTGTCAAGATAAACAAAAACACATTCACGTAAAGCGGCCGGAATGACCTTGTCCATGAGACGACACATTCGTTGTGCTGCATTGCACAACCCGAAAGGCATGACGGTAAATTGGTAAAGGGGTCGGCCAGGGACAGTAAAAGCAGTCTTTTCTCTTGACTTCTTCTCCAGAGGAATCTGCCAGAAAGCGTCCTTCAAATCTATCGCGGAAATAAATCGTGTATTTTGTTAGTCGGCTGAGGATTCCATCAATGTGGGGTAAGGGGTAGGCATCCTTAATTGTTCGTTCGTTGACTTTGCGAGCGTCAAGGCACAAGCGGTTTTTCGTCCCTTTTATTACCAGTGATACCGGCGAATTCCAGCTGCTGTTGGACTCCTCAATGACTCCCATGTCCAACATTCGATCTAACTCTGCGTATATGAGTTTTTGGATAGCGGGTGAAATCGGGTAATGGCGCTGCTTTACTGGCAGATTCTCGTCAACCACCTCGATAACGTGTTTCTCCTTAACTGTTTGGCCTAACCCTAATACCGCGAAGGACGGGAACTGGGCTTTCACACGCTCCAACCTATTATTTTGCTCCGGCGTCAAAAAGTGCTGCACAGCATCGAAAGACAAGTCACCCTCGGCGGGAACGAGCTCCGCCACACTGGCACTATTCACACTACCACTCACACCCTTACTTACAACACTCATACCGAAAGCCTGCCAAAAATCTATCCCAAAATATACTTCCTGTTGCAGATCAGGAACTATCAAAAATTCTAATTCCCTGGTCGTATTATCCCACTCGACTGGTAACATTATGACACCTACCACGGCGGTTTCCTCCCCGTTCGCGGTCCGGATATTTTGGCCCCTGATTGGCACAATCAATGCCTCTTTACTGCACAGTAGTTCCGCTGAGCCTTTCCCTAAACAGCTGGGACTCGCCCCTGAGTCCAAGAGAGCTAAAACTTCCCTACCTCCTATCGCGGTTTTGGCGAAAAATCTATTGTCACCTTTTACAGTGACAATTGTCGCGACAATTTTGCTGCGCAACTTCTTAAAATATCTCATTTTCTCCCTCATCTTATGAATCTTCTCAAAATTTCTCTTTTTCCTATTATTACTTATGGTTTCACAAAATATCCTTCTTCTTGCTTCTTCATACTCTATCTTTCTTTGGTGTAAACTCTTTACTTCGCGTTTTCCACCATCCCTTGTGGTTTCTTAACCTCCTCTCTCTGTTCTATTTCTCCTTTCTTCAAAATTTTCATTTCAGGTTTGCCGGGTTGCCTATCTCCTGGCTGGAGTCCCTGGTCAACTCCGCCAGCCTCGGGTTTCCCTGTTTGGGCTTAAACACGCAAAAGGACGAATCACTTCCACACGCAAAACAGACCATATTGTGGAACGAGGACGAACATTTATTTGGTTTTTGTGCTTCTGCCGGGTTTTTCACAAAGTGATCCACCGGCATACCGCACGAAAAACACAACATCAAGTGGAAGGGTGATGCACAAAAGGAATTGACGGTAGAGTTGGACACGGAAGGACTAACAGAAGGACGAACACTATTGGGATTGGCTGTGGTTTGGTGTTGGGGTAAGGATTGGGATTGGTGTTGGGGTGGGCGATGCTTCTAACTTCCTCTCTCCCAGTATATCTGGCTGTTCGAACCCTATCTCATTAACTGGTCTGGACCGGTTCTTATTTTCCCTAATGAGTTTTTCCGCTCTCTTACACTCAGCTTTGAGCTCCGCCAACGAGTCCATTTTAATGGCGAAGGTTAGGTTGGCTAGGTACGGTTTAAGATTTCCCCTAATTATGCCAACCAATTCCCTCTCAGGGATCCTCTTCCGCAAACGGAACTTCGGGTTGTGGACTTCGCTATAAAAGTCGTCGAAAGCTTCTGCGGGCTGCTGTTTCCGTTCCATTATTTCACGGATTATTTCATAGTCGGACTCGGCGGGCTTGAAGTGACTTAGCAGTTCTGCTTTCAGACCAAAATACCCAAAATCGGGATCATCGGAATGGTCTTCGAGCACCTGCCAATACCACTTCAAGGCACCGCCGGAAACCAGACAATGAAAGTCCGTGAACAACTGGTAGTAGGAGATGTTGTGTTGTTCCCGCATTCTCTCTACCCGGAATACGAAGCTTTCGACGCTCATTGCCTTGTTTGGCACATCAACACTTGTCCAAATCTAATTTTTTCCACCTTGGAGGGTTACCACCGTCCCGCTCGGCAGTCCGATTGGTATTCGGCGTACCGTCACGAGCAGTAGTTTCCCCCCTCTGGTTTTGAGGTTGTGGCGTTGATGCCACGGCGGACCGATGTCCCGAAGGTTGCGCGGAAGCCTCCATATCCGCTACGCGACCACCAAGGATATCAACATTGGTCTTAATGCTCCTGACCTCCCCTGCCATTTGCACAACCAAGTCTTGTTGTTGCGCCAACATAGCCATCATTCGGCTCAGCTGTTCGACATTGGTGTCTTGGCGGGTGGCTTCAGGAAGAGGGGCATCAAGACCTCTGGGATCCCCTACTGGTGCGCCCATCACTGGAACATCGCCCCCTCGGGCACCCTCATCTCCGCTATCCGACATTTGGCACACCAAATCGATCTTCTGGGAAAAGTTCAATGAATTTTCAGCCTCACTGACTGACACCCCGTTCGCGACAGAGATCCTAATCGGGCGTTCAGGGCCAAAAGATCCGAAGATCCGCGACGCGCACCTATTAAAATAGTCTGTGGGCACAAAGTCGACGGCCCTCGGAATACAAGTGGCGATCTGGTTGAAAACTGAACCCACGATTTGATTTTCAAGCGCTCGAGTGTGACTTCTCGTAATGCGCCTATCGGAATTTAAAATCCCCAATCCCCCAATTACGCGGTTCTCTGTCTCTTTATCAGACATTCACTGTCTGAACAATAGATTTATGTCAAAAATTTGAAAAAAAAAAATAAAATAAAAGAATCTATTTAGCCAGACACCCTAATATATCCAAGGACACGATATCCAAACCGCATCCCAAATGGAAAAAAAGAAGAGAAAAAAAAATTATGCGAAAAAGAAAAAAATGAGATGCAAAGAAAATATCCCGATAAAAACAATCTGTTTGTACTTGCAGATCCAACAAATAATAAAAAAGTAAATACTATAAGATAACAGGTCCAAATTCACCCAAAACCCAATAAAAAAATATATAAATAAAGGATATTAAATAATGGATATAAAAATTACAATATATGTATGTATATAAAAATTCAATTCAATTATTAAGTGATAGGTTTGTGTGTATGTATGTATGTGTATGGTAATTCAAGTGATTTGTGGATTTATGCGTATGAGGAAAAAAAAAACTTACACGCTAGTATCAAAAACAAAAATGCTTAAGTATATAAAAAAAATTTATTAAAACTGAAGTTAAATTCAGGGGCTATGTGCGTGTGTGTGTATGTGAGAATTAAAACAAGGATTGTTTGGGTGTAAAATATTATGTATATGCTAATCGAAACATAGAAACTTAGGACTTGGAAAAGGGAGAATTCAAATTATATGTTGGCTTGTGTGTGTATGCGTCGCAAGACAAACCTTTTTTTTTCTGCCTTAAACGTCTCGTATCCAACCCAAAAATATGATCCAAAACCAAAAACAAAATAACTCAGGGATCAAAAATTAAATGCGAATAATATTTTTGATACCTAGTGATCTAGGTTTGACGATTTAAGGGTCTGACCCAGAATCCAAAAAAAAATACCTCAGGGATAAAACTGAAAACAAAGTTAAACTAAAACTAAAACCAATCTCCAACACTACGTTTGTGTGGGTGAGCTAGTTGGATGTAAATTTTCAAAAAAAAAACGCAATTCAAGTAAGATGTTTGGAAATAATCCTCCTAAGAAATATTCAGTAAAAAAAATTTGATAAAATCAATAAACTTAATTTTCTTATCGATACCGGCGCAGTTGTATCAGTTATTCCTTTTTCTAAATTTAAAATTTATAAAAGAAATTCGGATCTTACTTTGACCGCAGCCAACGGTTCTTCAATTGAAACTTTCGGTACAAAACTACTTAAAATTGATTTAGGTTTAAGAAGAGATTTTGAATTTCCATTCATTATTGCGAACATTGATACACCAATTTTAGGAGCAAACTTTTTAGAAAAATTCGGAATTATTGTCAATATTAAAAATAAAGAAATAATGGATTCTACTACAAAAATTAAAGTTGCTGGATCCTCTGGATTTTCTGATATTTTCTCACTCAAAATTCCTATTGTCGAAAATAAGTTTTCAAAATTACTTAACGAATTTCCATCTATTACCTGTGAACCAGATTATACTAAAAAAGTTAAACACCATACGGTTCACAGGATAGAAACAAAAGGTATTTTACCATTTTCGAAACCCAGACGTCTTGATCCAATCAAACTTAAAATTGCTAAAGCTGAATTTGAATTTTTAGTTAAAACGGGTATATGCAGACCCTCAAATTCTCCTATTGCATCTCCATTTCATCTCGTTAAAAAAAAAGAACCAAATGATTGGAGACCTTGCGGAGACTATCGAAGACTTAATTTTATTACTACACCAGATCGGTATCCTTTACCACATATTCACGATTTAACAATTGATTTAAAAAACAAACAATTTTTTTCCAAAATTGATCTTGTGCGTGCTTACCACCAAATTCCAATGGCAGAAGAAGACATTCATAAAACTGCAATAACTACCCCTTTTGGAATGTTTGAATTCGTAAGAATGCCTTTCGGTTTACGAAACAGTGCTCAAACTTTCCAACGCTTTATTAATGAAGTATTTTCTGATTTCGATTTTGTATTTACATACATTGATGACATTCTTATTGCCAGTGATAATGAAGATCAACATATAAATCGTTTAAAATCAGTTTTTAAAAGACTTGAAGAATATAATTTAAATGTCAAACCTTCAAAATCTGCTCTCGGTGTAAATAAATTAAATTTTTTAAGTTACGAAATTTCAGGCGAAGGTATTAAACCATCTTTAGATAGAATTGAAATCATAACAAATTTTGAAAAACCAATTTCTATAAATAAATTACAAAAATTTTTAGGTATGATAAATTACTATCACAGATATATTAAAATGTTAGCAACAGAACTTAGTCCTCTGCATGAAATGTTAACACATGCAATTAAAAACAAACTCAAACAATCAAATTGGACAAATGAAACCACAACAGCTTTCGAAAATGTTAAAAAACTTTTTGCTAAAAATACTTTACTTACACATTTCGACAAAAATGGTACTTTATCATTAGCAGTAGATGCATCAAATGTTGCTATTGGAGCAGTTCTTCAACAAACTAGCAATAATATACTAGAACCCTTAGCTTTTAGAACTTTTGGCAATTTATAATTCAATTAAACATTTTAAAAATTTTCTTGAAGGTAGAACTTTTACAATTTATACTGATCATAAACCTTTAATTCATGTTCTAAATTCTAAAGTAGATAGATCTCCTCGTCAACTACGTCATCTTGAATATATTGCTCAATTTACAAATGATATTCAATATATACGTGGAAAAGACAACATAGTTGCCGACACACTTTCCCGTATTCCAGAAATAAATGCGATTTCAACTCAAGATATAAATTTAGAAACTTTATATAAAGAACAACAAACTGATACATTTTTACAAAAAACCATTTCTGATCTAAATTCTAAAAATAATTTAAAAGAAATTCATATTCCAGTTATTAATTGAAACATATGGTGTGATGTTTCTCTACAACCTTTTCGCCCTTATGTTCCACATTCTATGAGAAGAATTATATTCGACAAAATTCACTCATTATCTCATCCAAGTATAAGAACAACTAGAAAATTAATTCAAAATAAATATTATTGGTCTAACATGCGTAAAGAGATTAACGATTGGACTTCATCTTGCATCAATTGTCAAAAATCCAAAATTTCAAGACATACTAAATCTCCTATCCAAAAAATTCAAATACCATCAGGCCGTTTTGAACATATTCATATGGATATTGTTGGACCTCTTCCAGTTTCAAATGGAAATTGTTATATTTTAACAATTATTGACAGATTTTCACGTTGGCCTGAAACTTATCCACTTAAAGATATTTCAACAAATACTATAGTAAAAACTTTTATTCAAAATTATATACCACGATTTGGTATACCATTGAATATTACAGTAGATCAAGGTTCACAATTCACCTCAAAATGTTTTACGGAATTAACTAAACTTTTAGGTTCTCATAAAATTCATACATCTCCTTACCATCCCCAAGCAAATGGCATGATAGAGAGATTTCATCGAACTTTAAAAGCAGCAATTATAGCATCAAACGACTCGGTTCATTGGTCTGACATTTTACCATTCATTCTACTTGGTTTACGAACTTCTATTAAAGAAGATTTAAAATGTTCATCTGCTGAACTTGTTTATGGCCAAACACTTAGAATACCTGGTTAATTAATTATTTCAAATAGTAATAAAGAACATGATTTTTCTAATGACGCTCTTCATAAAATAAGAGATTATTTTTCGCTTGTTCGTTCTAAAGTTTTTCATAATAACAAAGAAAATTTTTTCGTTCCTAAACAATTAGAAAATTGTGAGTATGTTTTTGTTAAATCTAATTTAGAATCACCTTACGAAGCACCTTTTAAAGTTATCTCTAAGAAACAAAAAACATTTACAATTCAATACAAAAATACTATTAAAAATATTTCAATTGATTTACTTAAACCAGCAAACATACTTATTAACACTAATTTAAATACAAATACATTAAACAACAAAAAACAAAAAAGGTTACATTTAATATTAATTAATAATTTGTTTGTTTCAAATTTTCTTGGAGGGGGAGTAAATATAGTGTTAACTACTTTGTACTCTTTACTTTAATTTTTAAAATAGTTTTAATTGAGTTTTCGTGTTAACCTAAAATTTTGAATAACTTCAAAAAAAGAAAATTCTAATTAGTTGGAAAATATCTAAACTCAAAAATAAACAAAAATAAATTTTTATACTTAAAATCAAAATAAAAGATTTTTAAAATATCAACTTGAATGTTGATATAGGCTGCAACAAATATCTTCGCCTAATGAGATAATAACACCTGATTGGCGCACTCAATTGACGGTGGTAAAGAGTAAAAACAACAAACAATAGAAAATGAGTTATAAGTACAAACTTGCAAAGTGCATTGATGGCCTGATGTGCTAAACGTCAAGCCTTCAATGTGTAGATCGCTGATGATAAACCGTCATGGGTTTTGAAATAGTCGGCTATACGTTCTATGAACTTTTATTTTTTCTAATTTACTCGTTTTCTATGTACAATAATTTCATGTAATATAACTTGTAAAATATACATTTTACAAAAATAATAAACTTGGTCTTGAAGACAACAAATTAATATAATAATTAATTATTTACAGACCAGTAAAACCAAACATAACATTAAATACTTTCAGTCTACGGAAAAAGCACCCTGTAATTCTAACAAGTCTGATGAGATAATAGCACCCGATTGGCGCACTCAATTGACGGTGGTAAAGAGTAAAAATAACTAACAGTAGAAAACAACTTATAAGTAGAAACTTGCAAAGTGCATTGATGGCCTGATGTGCTAAACGTCAAGCCTTCAATGTGTAGATAGCTGATGATAAACCGTCATGGGTTTTGAAATAGCCGGCTATACGGTCTATGAATTTTGTTTTTTTTCTAATTTACTCGTTTTCTATGTATAATAATTCAATGTAATATAACTTGTAAAATACACATTTTACAAAAATAATAAACTTGGTCTTGAAGACAACAAATTAATATGATAATTGATTATTTACAGACCAGTAAAACCAAACATAACATCAAATACTTTCAGTCTACAGAAAAAGTACCATGGAATTCTAACAAAAGCAAGAGCTTAAAGAAAAACCACATGGGCTGCAAAAAAAATCTCCTCGCCTAGTGAGATATTAACACCTGATTGGCGCACTCAATTGACGGTGGTAAAGAGTAAAAACAACAAACAGTAGAAAACGAGTTATAAGTAGAAACTTGCAAAGTGCATTGATGGCCTGATGTGGTAAACGTCAACACTTCAATGTGTGGATCGCTGATGATAAACCGTCATGGGTTTAGAAATAGTCGGCTATACGGTCTATGAAACTTGATTTTTTTCTAGTTTACTCGTTTTCTATTTATAATAATTTAATATAATATAACTTGTAGAATATACATTTAATAAACTTGGTCTTGAAGACAACAAATTAATATAATAATTAATTATTTATAGACCAGTAAAACCAAACATAACATTAAAAATTTTCAGTCTACGGAAAAATCACCCTTGAATTCTAACAAAAGCAAGAGCTTAAAGAAAAACCATATGGGCTACAACAAAAATCCTTATCTGATGAGATGATAGCACCTGATTGGCGCACTCAATTGACGGTAGTAAAGAGTAAACACAGCAAACAATAGAAAACGAGTTATAAGTAGAGACTTGAAAAGTGCATTGATGACCTGATGTGCTAAACGTCAAGCCTTCAATGTGTGGATCGCTGATGATAAACCGTCATGGGTTTTGAAATAGTCGGCTATATGGCCTAAGAACTTTGTTTTTTTTTTTCTTATTTACCCGCTTCTATGCATAATAATTTAATACAATATATCTTGTAAAATATATATTTTTCAAAAATAATTAACTTGGTTTTGAAGACAACAAATTAATATAATAATTAACTATTTACAGACCAGTAAAACCAAACATAACATTAAATACTTTCAGTATACGGAAAAATCACCTTGGAATTCTAACAAAAGCAAGAGCTTAAAGAAAAACCATATGGGCTACAACAAAAATCCTCGTCTGATCAGATGATAGCACCTGATTGGCGCACTCAATTGACGGTGGTAAAGAGTAAACACAGCAAACAATAGAAAACGAGTTATAAGTAGACACTTGAAAAGTGCATTGATGACCTGATGTGCTAAACGTCAAGCCTTCAATGTGTGGATCGCTGATGATAAACCATTATGGGTTTTGATATAGTCGGCCATATGGCCTATGAACTTTGTTTTTTTCTAATTTACTCGTTTTCTGTGTATAATAATTTAATATAATATAACTTGTAAAATATACATTTTACAAAAATAATAAGCTTGGTCTTAAAGACAACAAATTATTGTAATAATTAGTTATATACAGACCAGTAAAACCAAACATAACATTAAATACTTGCAGTCTACGGAAAAAGCACCCTGGAATTCTATCAAAAGCAAGACCTTAAGGAAAAACTATATGGATTGCAACAAAAACCCCTTCTGTTGAGATAATAGCACCTGATTGGCTCACTCAATTGACGGTGGTAAAGAGTAAAAACAACAAACAGTAGAAAACTAGTTATAAGTTGAAAGGTGCAAAGTGCATTGATGGCCTGATGTGCTAAACGTATTATTACCAGTAAAACCAAACATAACATTAAAAACTTTCAGTCTACAGAAAACGTACCCTGGAATTCTAACAAAAGCAAGAGCTTACCGAAAACTATATGGGCTGCAATAAAAATCCTCGCCTGATGAGATAATCACACTTATCGCGAGTTTTGTTTTCACCTGAAAATATTCACAGTTTTTGTTCACCCTATTGCAGAGGATGGCGAAAAAATTCTTCGTGATCGAAAAAGATTTCGCCTTATTGACAACTCTTTGTTCGGGCGAAATTGGGAAAACCCAAATTTATTCACTTATATTTTACAGGCGAACGAAAGCAAATCAAAATGTGAGTAATTTTTTTTTGCATATTGATATTCTTACATATAATTTTATGTATTTTTATTATTAGGACTAAATCAATAAATAATGCGCAATCAGAAATACTACTTGAAAAAATTATGCAAAATCCCGAAATTGCAAGAGGGTTTTCAAAAGAAAATCGGGAAAAAGTCGTGGACTTCTGGAAGCAGCTGAATTTATGTATAAATAGCCTTGGTCCACCCATTAAGAGTGAAGCTGAGTGGTTTTTATGACAACGTATCTTTTTCTAGGTATGGAATGACCAAAAAAGATATGTACGGAAGAAGGCATCAAAAAATGCTATTTACGCGAGGGGGACAGGAGGCGGGCCCAACATAACACAAAAGCTTTCGACTGCAGAAGAGGCAATATACCAACTGCTGGATTTAAAAGATTCAGTTGAAGGTATTCAAGACTCACATAGCTACGGAGTCCCTTCAAAAAAGGCCAAAATTAGTTCGCCAATCGAAATAGTGGCGGACAGTGAACCTGTTGATCTTGTTGGTGCTGAACGAGAATGTCCACCAAGCGATAGCAACACTCAGCCGGTTCTGAAAGTAGACCTAAGTCCAACAAAAAATGTACAAACACAGAGTTAATTCGCAAGGAACTAGAGACTCAACGAGACCTATGTGGTAAATTGGGCGAAATTTTAGCAGAAATTAAACCAAATAACGATAGATTGTGCCATACCTCGATCGTATGTGCGATCTAAAAGAAAAAAGTGAGTTGAATTGAAAAAGCATAACCTGAAAATGGAAAAGTTGCGAAAACGTGAAATTGAGGAGCAAATTGAATTTAACCGACGGACGTTAGAGTTAAAAGAATTAAAAATTGAAATTTTAAGACGAAAAACCAAAGACTGAGTTTTAAATTTTTTCAAATTTATTTTAAACGAATTTTCAATGAATGAGATAGTTATTTATTTATATATGTGTATAGTTTAGTGCAATGCGGTATTTGTGTTCCTTTTTTTGTACCATGAAATGAAGTATTGATGTTTGATTTTTGTAGAAATAAGTTTGATAACAAAGGCACCTTAATACTTTAAAATAAAAATAATGAATGAATTTAAATTAATATTTTTTATTTAAAGAGTGTTTGTGATTTCTGTACGAATACGCTGACCTGCCACCATATAGGTACTGTTTTCTTCGCCAATATGTTGATTTTCTAATGTAGGGGTCTCGTTCAAATATCCGTTATCAGATGGCGTTGGCAAATTTGCTTCACTTTTGTAATGAATGCAAATGTTATGTAAAGCGCAAACGTTAATTATTTTTATTGTCTTTGCAGGAGAATAATACAACTCTCTTGCACTTAAAAGACACCTCCATCGATTTTTAAGAATACCATTTGTTCTTTCGATTATATTTCGACAACGCGTGTGAACTTCATTAAATGCCTCAGGTGATCCACTTTCTGGAGTTATGTATGGAGTAAGTAGCCAAGGCTCTAGAGGGTACCCAGCGTCACCTGAAAACTTGTTGATTTCAATTGCATTCGTTTCATTGGTTTTAAGCTATTACCTATTAGACGTACATTGCCGTGATTTTGCAAATAATTCTGTCCCATTTCTGATTTTAAGTCGCTTATGTTCCATATAAAGGCATCGTGGCAAGCACCAGGGTGTGTAGCATCGATAGCACGAATTCTCAGATTGCTGTCACATACCTGGAAAAATATTTATGTATATAATTTACATTTTATTTTAGCTTTAGTTATATGCACAGCACTCACCAGCATAACATTTAAACTGCATTTGTCTTTTCTATTGTAAAATTGGTGAATGTTCTTGGAAGGGGTTGCTATGTTAACGTGTGTTCCATCAACACATCCTACAACTCCTGGTAAATGTTCAGCGCCTCTGAAAGTACCTCACTGAAACACGATTGGCTAAGACCCACCTTATGATCCTTTCCAACGCCTTTTTGCTATCCTCCCTCTGCGAAAAAACGAACACATGCGCTCAACTTTACAATTGGTGGTATTCCAAATTTTTGCTTCAATGGTGGCAAGGAGTTGGTAAGAATATCTAGCAAATATTTGAATGCCGGCTTATTTAGCCTGTAATATTGTAGAAAACTAGTTGAAGAGAAGTTAATTTGTTATTCAAAAGTACTGAAAATAGTAATTTTTAACTTACAGTGAGTCACTTAGCTCCAAAGGGTTAGAACTGTCCCTTAATTGCCTCCAAATCGCTTTCACATTTATATTCTCCTCGCGCTCAATCAACACCAACCTAAGAGCAATACTAAACATTTTTTTTCAAATTTTTTTATCTATATTTTTGCTGTATTTCAAGGAAATATATGCGTGTTTACAAAACTTACGCAATTGCAAATAAATTATTTGTTCACTGCTAATTCACAACAGAGCATTAGCTGTTTCGAAGTGAACTTTTGTTCGCCCGAAATTGCCGATAGGCGTAAAAAGTTCACCCGAACAAAAAAGTGAAGGCGAACAATTTTCCGCGTGAACTTCGCGATAAGGGTGAATAGCACCAGATTGGCACACTCAATTGACGGCGGTAAAGAGTAAAAACAACAAACATTAGGAAACTAGTTATAAGTCGAAACTTGCAAAGTGCATTGATGGCCTGATGTGCTAAACGTCAAGCTTTCTATGTGTGGATCGCTGATGGTAAAGCGTCATGGGTTTTGAAATAGTCGGCTATACGGTCTAAGAACTTTGTTTTTTTTCTTATTTACTTGTTTCTATGTATAATAATTTAATATAATATAACTTGTAAAATATACATTTTACAAAAATAATAAACTTGGTCTTGAAGACAACAAATTAATATAATAATTAATTATTTACAGACCCGTAAAACCAAACATAACATGAAATACTTTCAGTCTACGGAAAAAGCACCCTGGAATTCTAAAAACACCAAAATTTCAATAAGCATTATACTCAAATGGAACTGAAATATGTGCCTATGTTTCACCTCTACTCTAATTCTATGTATCACCTCTAAAAATGGTGCGTGTCCATTATTCATCGCAACCGATTCAGCTATAGGTTATACACAGCCATACAACAGAGGTTTGTGTTTCCGCTTTTCGGTACAACATGTTGTGTAGCTAGTTGCCGCTAGATGGGTCTCCTAAGCATTATCTAAGAGACGATAAGCGTTTTATGTACGCGTGAACGTAGACGTATATACGTGTAAAAAAAACACGGCTATGGATAATTATTTACTGCCGTAGTGGTAAATTTTTTATAAAAAAGTAGTTTTACATCACTTTAAGTTATCTTTTTAGTAAATGTATCTAAGTTAGCGACTTTATTTTCCGGCAACACACAAGAATTGTTTCATTCCACTCCTTTTTGGGTGTTCACATTGTTCGATTATTTATTTCATTTCTGTTGCACAACAAAAATTGATGTAACAAGGAAGGGTGTCTAAATTCGGATGTTGCCAAACAATACATATTCAGCGTGAGTTTCAATTGTACAACTCATTTCAGATAAACTACTTTTCAAATTTTTGTTATTGGTGATTTATTTTTTTTGGCTCTAAAAATGCTGTGTAATGCTTTAACGGAATAGGGACGTGTTACCGCCCATTAAAAAAAAAAAAAAACAAAAAATGTCTGCCTATTTCCTCTTACGATAAAACTTGGAAAATGAAATTGATACAAAACTAGTGTTAGCTAATTTTTATATTAATTTGTGTCTTTAGGACCAAGTTTATTATTTTTGTAAAATAAATATTTTATCAGTTTTATTATATTAAATTGTTATACATAGAAAATGAGTAAATTAGAAAAAACTAATTGAAGGCTTGACGTTTAGCACATGAGACTATCAATGCACTTTGCAAGTTTCTACTTATAACTCGTTTTCTACAGTTTGTTGTTTTTAATCTTTACCACCCTCAATTGAGTGCGCCAATCAGGTGCTATTATCTCATAAGAGGAGGATTTTTATTGCAGCCCATATGGTTTTTCATTAAGCTCATGCTTTTGTTAGAATTCCAGGGTGCTTTTTCCGTAGACTGAAAGTATTTAATGTTATGTTTGGTTTTCCTGGTCTGTTAATAATTAATTATTATATTAATTTGTTGCCTTCAAGACCAATTTTATTATTTTTGTAAAATTTATATTTTACAAGTTATAATATATTAAATTGTTATACATAGAAAACGAGTAAATTAGAAAAAAACAAAACAAAGTTCATAGACCGTATAGCCGACTATTTCAAAACCCATGACGGTTTTTCATCAGCGATCCACACATTGAAGGCTTGACGTTTAGCACATGAGGCCATTAATGCACTTTGCAAGTTTCTGCTTATAACTCGTTTTCTACTGTTTGTTGTTTTTACTCTTTACCACCGTCAATTAGAGCGCAAATCAGGTGCTATTATATCATCAGACGAGGATTTTTGTTGCAGTCCATATGGTTTTTCTTTAAGCTCTTGCATTGATGGCCTGATGTGCTAAACGCCAAGCCTTCTATGTGTGGATCGCTGATGATAAACCGTCATGGGTTTTGAAACTGTCGGCTATACGGTCGATGAACTTTTTTTTTTTTTTCTAATTTACTCGTTTCTTTGTATAATAATTTAATAACTTGTAAAATATACATTTTAAACAAATTATAAATATGGTATTGAAGACAACAAATTAATATAATAATTAATAATTTACAGACCAGTAAAACCAAACGTAACATTAAATGCTTTCAGTCTACGGAAAAAGCACCCTGGAATTCTATCAAAGGCAAGAGCTTAAAGAAAAACCATATGGGCTGCAACAAAAATTCTCGCCTGATAAGATAATAACACCTGATTGGTGCATTTAATTGACGGTGGTAAAGAGTAGAAACAACAAACATTAGAAAAAGAGTTATAAGTAGAAACTTGAGAAGTGCATTGATGGCCTGATGTGCTAAACGTCAAGCCTTCATTGTGTGGATCGCTGATGATAAACCGTCATGTGTTTTGAAATAGTCGGCTATACGGTCTATGAACTTTGTTTTTTTCTAATTTACTCGTTTTATATGTATAATAATTTCATGTAATATAATTTGTAAAATATACATTTTACAAAAATAATGAACTTGGTCTTGAAGACAACAAATTAATATAATAATTAATTATTTACAGACCAGTAAAACCAAACGTAACATTAAATGCTTTCAGTCTACGGAAAAAGCACCCTGGAATTCTATCAAAGGCAAGAGCTTAAAGAAAAACCATATGGGCTGCAACAAAAATTCTCGCCAGATAAGATAATAACACCTGATTGGTGCATTTAATTGACGGTGGTAAAGAGTAGAAACAACAAACATTAGAAAAAGAGTTATAAGTAGAAACTTGAGAAGTGCATTGATGGCCTGATGTGCTAAACGTCAAGCCTTCATTGTGTTGATCGTTGATGATAAACAGTCATGGTTTTTGAAAGAGACTTTCTATGTGTGGATCGCTGATGGTAAAGCGTCATGGGTTTTGAAATAGTCGGCTATACGGTCTATGAACTTTGTTTTTTTTTCTAATTTACTCGTTTTCTATGTATAATAATTTAATACAATACAACTTGTAAAATATACATTTTACAAAAATAATAAACTTGGTCTTGAAGACAACAAATTAATATAATAATTAATTATATACAGACCAGTAAAACCAAACATAACATTAAATATTTTCAGTCTAGGAAAAAGCACCCTGGAATTCTAACAAAAGCAAGAGCTTAAAGAAAAGCCATATGGGCTGGAACCAAAATCCTCGCCTGTTAAGGTAATGCCACTTGATTGGCGCATTCAATTGACGGTGGTAAAGAGTAGAAACAACAAACAGTAGAAAACGAGTTATAAGTAGAAACTTGCCAAGTGCATTGATGGCCTGATTTGCTAAACGTCAAGCCTTCATTGTGTGGATCGCTGATGATAAACCGTCATGTGTTTTGAAATAGTCGGCTATACGGTCTATGAACTTTGTTTTTTCTAATTTACTCGTTTTATATGTATAATAATTTCATGTAATATAATTTGTAAAATATACATTTTACAAAATTAATAAACTTGGTCTTGAAGACAGCAAATTAATATAATAATTAATTATTTACAGACCAGTGAAACCAAAGGTAACATTAAATACTTTCAGTCTACGGAAAAAGCACCCTGGAATTCAAACAAAGGCAAGAGCTTAAAGAAAAACCATATGGGCTGCAACAAAAATCCTCTTCTGATGAGATAATGGCACCTGATTGGGGCACTCAATTGACGGTAATAACGAGTAAAAACGGCAAACATTAGAAAACGAGTTATAAGTAGAAACTTGCAAAGTGCGTTGATGGCCTGATGTGCTAAACGTCAAGCCTTCAATATGTGGATCGCTGATGATAAACCGTCATGGGTTTTGAACAGTCGGCTATACGGTCTATGAACTTTGTTTTTTTCTAATTTACTCGTTTTCTATGTATAATAATTTAATATAATATAACTTGTAAAATATACGTTTTACAAAAATAATAAACTTGGTCTTGAAAACAGCACTCGCAACCCACTGAGAGCGGGCATAAAGCAGATTTTGATGCCGTGAGGGTATTGCAGCAAGAGCAGCATTATAAGAAACGCTTCACGTTAGAGGTGCTCCACATAGCAAACATACCAACAAATAAAAGGCTCAATTACAAAATAGACATTGCAAACTGCTCACACAACTATAGGCACCTACTAGGTAATTGGAAAAATTAGTTCAAAGCTTCATATCAAACAGGACGTAGTTTAGCTCAAAACAAGAAAAGGCAAGAGCTTAAAGAAAACCATATGGATTACAACAAAAAGCCCCGTCTGATGAGACAATAGCACCTGATTGGCGCACTCAATTGACTGTAGTAAAGAGTAATTAACAACAAACAGTAGAAAATGAGATATAAGTAGAAACTTGCAAAGTGCATTGATGTGCTAAACGTCAACTTTGTTTTCTTTTTTCTAATTTACTCGTTTTCTATGTATAATAATTTAATGTAATATAACTTGTAAAATATACACTTTAAAAAAATAATAAACTTGGTGTTGAAGACAACAAATTAATATAATAATTAATTATCTAAAGACCAGTAAAACCAAACGTAACATTAAATACTTTCAGTGTACTTGGAATTCTAACAAAAGCAAGAGCTTAAAGAAAAACTATATGGGCTGCAACAAAAATCCTCACCATAAATACTTTCAGTCTACGTAAAAAGCACCCTGGAATTCTAACAAAAGCAAGAGCTTAAAGAAAAAACATATGAGCTGCAATAAAAATCCTCTTCTGATGAGATAATGGCCCCTCATTGGCACACTCATTTGATGGTGGTAAAGAGTAAAAACAACAAAAAGTAGAAAACGAGTTATAAGTAGAAACTTGCAAAGTGCATTAATGGCCTGATGCGCTAAACGTCAATGTGTGGATCGCTGATGATAAACAGTCATGGGTTTTGAAATAGTCGGCTATACGGTCAATGGAATTTCTTTTTTTTTTTAATTAACTCGTTTCCTATGTATAATAATTTAATATAATTTAACTTGTAAAGTATTCATTTTACAAAAATAATAAACTTGGTCTGGAAGACAACAAATTAATATAATAATTAATTATTTACAAACCAATAAAACCAAACAAAACATTAAATTCTTTCGATCTACGGATAAAGCACATTGGAATTCTAACAAAAGCAAGAGCTTAAAGAAAACCCATTTGGGCTGGAACAAAAATCCTCGCCTGATAAGATAATGACACCTGATTGGCGCATTCAATTGACGGTGGTAAAAAAACGAGTTATAAGTAGAAACTTGCAAAGTGAATTGATGGCCTGATGTGCTAAACGTCAAGCTTTCAATGTGTGGATCGCTGATGGTAAAGCGTCATGGGGTTTGAAATAGTCGGCTATACGGTCTATGAACTTTGTTTTTTTTTTTCTAATTTACTAGTTTTCTATGTATAATAATTGAATACAATACAACTTTTAAAATATACATTTTACAAAAATAATATACTTGGTCTTGAAGACAAAAATTAATATAATAAAACCAGTTACAAGTAGAAACTTGCAAAGTGCATTGATGGCCTGATGTGGTAAACGTCAATCCTTCAATGTGTGGATCGCTGATGATAAACCGTCATGGGTTTCGAAATAGTCGGCTATACTGTCTATGAACTTTGTTTTTTCTAGTTTACTCGTTTTCTATATATAATAATTTAATATAATATAACTTGTAGGATATACATTTAATAAACTTGGTCTTGAAGACAACAAATTAATATAATAATTAATATTTACAGACCAGTAAAACCAGACATAACATTAAATACTTTCAGTCTACGGAAAAAGCACCCTGGAATTCTAACAAAAGCAAGAGCTTAAAGAAAAACCATATGGGCTTCAACGAAAATCCTCGTCTGATGAGATAATACCACCTGATTGGCGCACTCAATTGACGGTTCTAAAGAGTAAAAACAACAAACAGTAGAAAACGAGTTATAAGTAGAAACTTGAAAAGTGCATTGATGGCCTGAAGTGCCAAACGCCAAGCCTTCAGTGTGTGGATCGCTGATGATAAACCGTCATGTGTTTTGAAACCGTCGGCTATACGGTCTATGAATTTTGTTTTTTTCTAATTTACTCCTTTTCTATGTATAATAATTTAATGTAATATAACTTGTAAAATACACATTTTACAAAAATAATAAACTTGGTCTTGAAGAAAACAAATTAATATAATAATTAATATTTACAGACCAGTAAAACCAAGCATAACGTTAAATACTTTCAGTCTACGGAAAACCGCCCTGGAATTCTAACAAAAGCAAGAGCTTAAAGAAAAAACAAATGGGCTGCAACAAAAATCCTCGTCTGTTGAGATAATAGCACCTGATTGGCGCCCTCAATTGACGGTTCTAAAGAGTAAAAACAACAAACAGTAGAAAACTAGTTATAAGTAGAAACTTGCAAAGTGCATTGACGGCCTGATGTGTTAAAGTCAAACCTTCAATGTGTAGATCGCTGATGATAAACCGTCATGGGTTTTGAAAGAGTCGTCTATATGATGTATGAACTTTGTTTTGTTTTCTAATTTAGTCGTTTTCTATGTATAATAATTTAATGTAATATAACTTGTAAAATACACATTTTACAAAAATAATAAACTTGGTCTTGAAGACAACAAATTAATATAATAATTAATTATTTACAGACCAGTAAAACCAAACATAACATTAAATACTTTCAGTCTACGGAAAAAGTATCCTGGAATTCTAACAAAAGAAAGAGCTTAAAGAAAAACCATATGGGCTGCAACAAAAAGCCTCGTCTGATGAGACAATAGCACCTGATTGGTACACTGAATAGACGGTGGTAAAGAGTAAAAACGACAAACATTAGAAAACGAGTTATAAGAAGAAGCTTGCAAAGTGCATTGATGGCCTGATATGCTAAACGTCAAGCCTTCAATATGTGGATCGCTGATGATAAACCGTCATTGGTTTTGAAATAGTCGGCTATACGGTCTATGAACTTTGTTTTTTTTTTTTATTTACTCGTTTCTATGTATAATAATTTAATATAATATAACTTGTAAAATATACATTTTACAAAAATAATAAACTTGTCTTGAAGACAACAAATTAATATAATAATTAATTACTAGTATCGCTCGTGGTCGAAATTCGACCAACTTGTATTTTTTTCAACTCACTCTATGAATCCAGTGTTGGGGTAGTGCAATAATGCGTTAATAGTTGAGCAGTGAGTGGAAATATAGCAAACTGATATATCTTACTTAAAGTTCTCATTAAAATTTTGAATTTGACCTAAGAAGTTATAATCTTTGATTGTATTTTCTTAAATTTTCTACAAACTTTTCAAATGTAATTATAAGTTTTGGTATGGAGCTCCTTAAAAAAAATATAACAAATATGTAAAATCAAATGAATTTTACATAGAATTGTGGTGAAATTACTTGAAATTGAATTGAAAGTTTGCTTTTTCCACACCACCCGGGGGATACGCCGTTGGCGCGCTACCGAAGTTAGTTTTGGCTGCTCGGTTCCCCAGTAGGCCTATATCACTAATATAAACTACATATACATATATCGCCCATTTACTTCGATAGCGTCATAATTCAAAAAACACGAATTTTTAGTTAAGAACGAAGAAATGTGCTAAAGGAATTTAACCTATTTCGCACCACCGGTATTTATAATTAATTAAATTAAATTATATTTAATTAAATTAATTATAAATAAATATGTAATATGTAAACGAAAACGAAAATTTCGAATAGAATAGAGCATACCTTCATAAAAAATAAAATAAAAATATAAAAATAAATTAGCATAAAAGACAATATACAAATTTTAATGTAATATCTTTGTAGCAAATTTAATATACAACGTGATCAAAGATAATATAATGAAATAAAATAAGAAATATCAAAATAAATTTGCATAAAAACAATATACAAATTTTAGTGTAATATCTTTGTAGCAAATTTATTTAACGTGTTGCATTCAAGTTGCATTTAAATAATAATAAACTAAGTTGAAATAAAAGATAATATTGTTGAACTTTTGAAGTTTATAGTGTACTTAACACTGTGGAAGTTTCCTCCGATCCAAGTAAAATCAATATACACATGTTTAAGTTCAATACAAAGTAGTTTTATTTAACACGAAATATAATACGAAGTTTATTTGTTGAAAGCAAAGAGAAGAAGCTAAAGAAGTTGAATTCAAATTTGACATCTTACAAGGTTGCATGAATATGTGAATTGTGAACAGAGTTGTATTTCAACACGCCCCCTCAATGAACATATTTATGCAATGAAAAAATATTGTTATTTTAAACCCATTTCATTACAAAATTTTACATGACTAGGTTTAGCCAAGTTCTTTGTCAATATATCGGCGACCATATTGCTGCTGCTACAATATTTCAAATCGATTCTCCTATCACGATAAGCATTTCTAACGTAGTGATATTTAATATCAATGTGTTTGCTACGAGAATGGTACACAGGGTTTTTTACCAAATTTATTGCGCTCAGGTTGTCACCGTTAACGACGATTGTACGTGGACAATCAATTCTCATTTCTCGTAACAACTGCTTTAAATAAACAGCTTCCTTTACTACAGATGTCATGGCCATGTACTCAGCCTCTGTGCTACTAAGTGCTACAGTTTGTTGTTTCTTTGATTCATATGAGAATACTCCTCCAGCTAGAATAACTGCATATCCTGTATAAGATTTCCGGTCAGTCGGATCTCCACCCCAGTCCGCATCAACAAAACATTCGATTTGCTTGCCAGTTTTGTGATACTTCAACCGTTTTTCCTGTGTTGCACATAGGTATTTTAATATACGCTTCCCTGCCGCTAAATGTTCGGTATGTGGATCCTTATTACGTTGCGCTAGTTTACATACAGAATGTAATATATCTGGTCGCGTGCATACCGCAAGGTACATAAGCGATCCTATAAGCGACTGATACTGCTTTTGATCTACACGCTTACAATTTTCGTTTTCGCAGTTCACTCTATGACCTGGGTCCAAAGGTATAGCAATCGGTCGACAATCTTCCATACCAAACTCACGCAAAAGTTTTTTAATATGCCCTTTTTGGTTTATTGCGATGGCTCCAGTTTCGCCATTTCTATCGACTTCCATACTTAAAAAATTTTTAACTTGACCTTTGTCTACAACCTTTATTGCATTCGAGATCTTGTGCTTTATATCTTGCATATTTTGCCTATCTGAACATGCAATCAATAAGTCGTCTACATATACTGCCAAAATATTAATTTGACCCTCAATATTTCGAACATATACGCACGGTTCACTTTCACATGACTTGAAACCGATTCGCTTTAGTATGACATCTAGTTTCATATTCCATTTCCTACCGAACTGTTTGAGTCCATACAAAGCTTTCTTAAGTTTTAAGCAATGGTTTGGAAAATGTTCATTAACAAACATTTCTGGTTGCGCCATGTAAATATCTTCAGACAATTCACTATTAAGGTAAGCAGTTGATACATCCATTTGATGTAAATGCAAACCGTACTCTGCCGCAAGTGCAAAAATTAATCTAATTGTACTATATCGTACAACCGGTGAAAACGTTTCATCGTAATTAACACCATATACTTGCGAACAACTCTTCGCAACCAATCTAGCTTTAAAGCGTTCAACACTACCATCTGTGTTTCTCTTTACAGTGAATACCCATTTATTTTTCACAACGCTTTGGTTTTTGGGAAGTTCCATTAAATCCCAAGTGTCATTATTTAATAGCGCACGATACTCTACCTGCATTGCAATAAGCCACTCTTCTGCTAATTCGCCAGACAATGCTTCTTCTACCGTGTTAGGTACCTTAACGTCATCAGCGCGCATAAAATTTAAAGTATTATATACCTTTTTTGGCCTACCGACCCCACCAGATCGAACTAATTTTGGTCTACCTGAACATCGCTTTGGTACAGCTGGTTCATCTTCTGCCGATTCAAATTCTGCATCGCTTACTTGCATACGCTCACTACTCTGATTGACATCTACCTCGTCTGCGCTTTTATTGCTATCATCACCATCTATTATTGGTATGTGTACATCGCTTGCTTTTGTATGCTCAACACTATGACTACCTGTCTCGTCAACGCTTGTGTTGCTAGCATCAACATCCATATTTGGTATGTATAACATCTGCTTACTGACATTATGGTCATCTGAACATACTACTACATTTGATTGTTGATCCGCGTCTGCTGATTCTATGAAATAAACATCTCTACTTATAATTAGCTGTTTTGTTGTCCGATCAAACAAGCGATATGCTTTGGACGTATCTGAGTATCCAACCAATGTATACTTTTTGCCTTTAGGTTTAAATTTTTCAACCTGTCTTTTATCAAGCGCTATAGCGATGGATCCAAATTCCCGTAAATGCGCCACTTTAGGTTTATGACCGTACCACGCTTCATAAGGTGTCATGGAATCTAATGCCTTTGTTGGTGAACGATTTCGTATGTATGCTGCAGTATGAACAGCCTCTGCCCATAGTGTTTCTTCTACATTTGCACCAATTAGCATACATCTTGACATTTCTATTAACGTACGGTTGAACCTTTCTGCCACCCCATTTTGTTGAGGCGTATAGGGCACCGTCAACTGCCTTACGATTCCATTGTCTTTTAAAAACTGGTCAAACGCATTGTTTACGAACTGTCTTCCATTGTCGCTCCTCAATATTTTTAATTTTTTGCCTGTTTGCCGCTCTGCCATAGTTTTAAATTCTTTGAACTTATCAAACATTTCGTGTTTGTGCCGCAAAAAATAAACAAATACGTAACGAGTATTGTCATCGATGAAGGTTAATAAATATTTCGCACCACCAATTGATGCTTTGTTTACCGAACCACAAACGTCGGTGTGCACCAAACCCAAAATAATCAGCTGCTCGATTTTCTGTATTGGTATATGGACGTTGACTGCATTTGCCTGTCATGCACACAGCACAACTAATACTTGTTGGTATGTTAATCTTACAGCCATGAACCATTTCTTTGTTTACCAATTCTCGCAGGCTTGCGAAATTTAAGTGGCCGAAACGTTTGTGCCATCTCATACTTTCATCAATAACCCCTTTTGAAAGAAACAATTTGTTTTTATTTAAATCGAATAAATATAGATCACTTATCTTTTGTGCACGTAATATTATTCCTCCGTGCTCATTGATTATCTCTGCTGTGTCGCCTTCGAATTTCACAACATAGCCTCTGCTAACAGCCTTCGCTACTGATATGAAGTTGCACTGCAAACCCGGTACATACAGCACATCCACAAGTGTGACGTCGAACTTTTTTATTTTCAATCGAACTTCTCCTTTGCCGGCCGCTAACATTCTTTTGTCGCCTGCTAGCATAATTGACTCCTCACAAGCTTCAAACTTATTGAACATGTCGCGGTCGCAACATAAATGTGAAGAAGCACCGCTGTCGACGCACCATACGTGACTCTGTAAAATGTTATTATTGACTGCTGCAAACAACCCGTTGTTGTTTTTGTTGTTCTGTTGCGAACTTTCTCGTTGTTTCTGCTTAAACTGAGCAGCGAAATGTCCCTTCTTTCCACAGCTGAAGCATTTCAAATTTGATAACCGTCCAAAGTTTTTGCTTTTGCTTGCGTTAGCAACGCTGCCATTTGACTTTTCTTTCGAAGAATTCTGTTTACTGGCGCATGCATACTCTTGTGCTACGAATGCTTGCACGCTACTTCCAGCACACTCCGAATTATATGATTTTCGCCTTTCGCCTTCTTCTATTAGCTTTACTTTTACAGCATCAAGCTTTGGTAAGTCGTCTCGTGATTCCAGTGCCACAACCAAGTTTTCATATGATCTTGGTAGGCTTGCTAGTAGCATAATTACCAACAACTCTTCTTGCACTACTACACCAATTTCCGCAAGTTTTTCTGCATTAGATGTGAATTTGCAAACATATTGCTGAACACATTCTCCGTCGTTCATACGTGTACTAAGTAATTGTTTGAACAATGTTACTTTTCTTACGGGGCCTTTTGGACTGCTGTGCTGCAACTTTTTACGTGTTGAATTTGCTTGGGCGTTATGCTAAGGATTATTGTAGCCTTAGCCTTGTCGTCTTTTGCTTTCCAAAGCAACACATCCTTTTCCTCAGCATCTGTTCCCGGACACACCAGTTCTCCGCTCACAACGGACCACAGATCTTGATGAACAAGAACGCTCTTGAGTTGCAAAATCCACGAGTCATAATTTAACTCATTTAACTTCTCAATGTTGAACATTGATGACGCCATCTCGATTTCACAATTTTTAATGAAAAAACGCAATTCTACGTGGACAGCAGGAATTTGCACATGGGTCCATAACCTGTTGAACTTTTGAAGTTTATAGTGTACTTAACACTGTGGAAGTTTCCTCCGATCCAAGTAAAATCAATATACACATGTTTAAGTTCAATACAAAGTAGTTTTATTTAACACGAAATATAATACGAAGTTTACTTGTTGAAAGCAAAGAGAAGAAGCTAAAGAAGTTGAATACAAATTTGACATCTTACAAGGTTGCATGAATATGTGAATTGTGAACAGAGTTGTATATCAACAAATATAATAAAATAAAATAAGAAATATCAGAATAAATTAGCATAAAAGACAATATACAAATTTTAATGTAATATCTTTGTATCAAATTTAATATACAACGTGATAAAAGATAATATAATAAAATAAAATAAGAAATATCAAAACAAATTACCATAAAAGGCAATATACAAATTTTAATGTAATATCTTTGTAGAAAATTTAATATACAACGTGATAAAAGATAATATAATAAAATAAAATAAGAAATATCAAAATAAATTAGCATAAAAGAAAATATACACATTTTAATGTAATATCTTTGTAGCAAATTTAATGTGCAACGTGATAAAAGATAATATAATAAAATAAAATAAGAAATATCAAAATAAATTAGCATAAAAGACATTATACAAATTTTAATGTAATATCTTTGTAGCAAATTTAATATACAATGTGATAAAAGATAATATATTAAAATAAAATAAGAAATATCAAAATAAATTAGCATATAAGACAATATACAAATTTTAATGCTATATCTTTGTAGCAAATTTATTTATTTTTTGTTCACTATAAGACGTGCTATATCTAAAATGAGCATAAAATCTGGAAATGCAAAAAACATTTGGGTCAAATTTGCAATTAATTGTTATAAATAAATAAATTTAGTGAGTTTGAACAAAAATTGACTCATTATTTCTGATTTCATTTTTTTTTAAAGCACCCAAAAAGAAAACCAAAGAATCTGTTAAATAAAGACCTATGATTTTACGTGTAAGTAAAATTTGTCCAAAAAAATTGGCCGGTTGAGTTATTACTTCTCTTTAAATTTTTTTTGTGCGCTAAAAATTATTTTAGAACAATTTTTTAAGGATTTTGGTACATACCAACATAGGTAATTGGCAACAATGGGAAACAATATTTTATTTCAACAGAAAATGAGCGAAGCAGTAGTTCTCTCACCGTTTGGCGTGTACAAATATATACATATGTAGAGATGAAACATTTGAGCAACGCGACAATTGAGAATTTGGAGCTATGTACTCAGGGGGGTTTGTGAACATAATGCGTCCTACAGATGGCAATTTCGATAGTTGCACAGATTTTCGAATTTACAAAAACCTTTTTCTATTAATTATAAACAATTAGAGTAATATTTGTTAACAAAAATAGGCCTATGAACTGCGGCTGATCAACAAGAATCTATTCATATAACTTTTATATGATTTTACGTATGCCAAGTATGCGAAACAGCCTGTCAATTGATTGTATGGAAATTTAGTTAGCGTATTAATATATAGATAATAGATTAATATACGGCCTATGCAATATTTCGACCCAAAATCGAAAACGTTTTTGGGTCGTTTTTTCGTTTAATATACAACGTGAAATTTTCCGATGCAATCAAGTTGCATTTAAATAATAATAAACAAAATTGAAATAAAAGATAATATAATAAAATAAAATAAGAAATATCAAAATAAATTAGCATAAAAACAATACACAAATTTTAATGTAATATCTTTGTAGCAAATTTAATATACAACGTGATAAAAGATAATATAATAAAATAAAATAAGAAATATCAAAATAAATTAGCATAAAAGAAAATATACAAATTTTAATGTAATATCTTTGTAGCAAATTTAATATACAACGTGATAAAAGATAATATAATAAAATAATATAATGAATATCAAAATAAATTAGCACAAAAGACAATATACACATTTTACTGTAATATTTTGTAGCAAATTTAATATACAACGTCGTAAGAAATAATATAATAAAATAAAATAAGAAATATCAAAATAAATTAGCATAAAAGAAAATATACAAATTTTAATGTAATATCTTTGTAGCAAATTTAATATACAACGTGATAAAAGATAATATAATAAAATAATATAATAAATATCAAAATAAATTGGCACAAAAGACAATATGGACATTTTACTGTAATATCTTTGTAGCAAATTTAATATACAACGTGATAAAAAATAATATAATAAAATAAAATAAGAAATATCAAAATAAATTAGCATAAAAGACAATATACAAATTTTAATGTAATATCTTTGTAGAAAATTTATTTATTTTTTGTTCACTATAAGACGTGCTATATCTAAAATGAGCATAAGATCTGGAAATGCAAAAAACATTTGGGTCAAATTTGCAATTAATTGTTATAAATAAATAAATTTAGTGAGTTTGAACAAAAGGTGACTCATTATTTCTGATTTCATTTTTTTAAAGCACCTAAAATGAAAAACAAAGAATCTGTTAAATAAAGACCTATGCTTTTACGTGTAAGTAAAATTTGTCCAAAAAAATAGGCCGGTTAGGTTATTACTTCTCTTTAAAGTTTTTTTGTGCTCTAACAATTATTTTAGAACAATTTTTTAAGGATTTTGGTACAGACCAATATAGGTAATTGGCAACAATGGGAAAAAATATTTTATTTCAACAGAAAATGAGCGAAGCAGTAGTTCTCTCACCGTTTGTTGTGTACAAATATATACATATGTAGAGATGAAACATTTGAGCAACGCGACAATTGAGAATTTGGAGCTATGTACTCAGGGGGGTTTGTGAACATAATGCGTCTTACAGATGGCAATTTCGATAGTTGCACAGATTTTCGAATTTACACAAAACTGTTTCTATTAATTATAAACAAATAGAGAAATATTTGTTAACAAAAATAGGCCTATGCACTGCGACTGATCAATACGAATCGATTCATATAACTTTTATGTGATTTTACGTATGCTAAGTATGCGAAACAGCCTGTCAATTGATTGTATGGAAATTTTGTTAGCGTATTAATATATAGATAATAGAGTAATATACAGCCTATGCAATATTTCGACCTAAAATCGAAAACGTTTTTGGGTGGTTTTTTTTTCGCTTAATATGCAACGTGAAATTTTCCGATTCAATTAAGTTGCATTTGAATAATAATAAACTAAGTTGAAATAAAAGATAATATAATAAAATAAAATAAGAAATATCAAAATAAATTAGCATAAAAGGCAATATACAAATTTTAATGTAATATCTTTGTAGCAAATTTAATATACAACGTGATAAAAGATAATATAATAAAATAAAATAAGAAATATCAAAATACTTTAGCATAAAAGACAATATACACATTTTAATGTAATATCTTTGTAGCAAATTTAATACACAACGTGATAAAAGATAATATAATAAAATAAAATAAGAAATATCAAAATAAATTAGCACAAAAGACAATATACACATTTTACTGTAATATCTTTGTAGCAAATTTAATATACAACGTCATAAAAAATAATATAATAAAATAAAATAAGAAATATCAAAATAAATTAGCATAAAAGACAATATACAAATTTTAATGTAATATCTTTGTAGCAAATTTAATATACAACGTGATAAAAGGTAATATAATAAAATAATATAATAAATATCAAAATAAATTAGCACAAAAGACAATATACACATTTTACTGTAATATCTTTTTAGCAAATTTAATATAAAACGTGATAAAAAATAATATAATAAAATAAAATAAGAAATATAAAAATAAATTAGCATAAAAGACAATATATGCATTTGAATAATAATAAACTAAGTTGAAATAAAAGATAATATATTAAAATAAAATAAGAAATTTCAAAATAAATTAGCATAAAAGACAATATACAAATTTTAATGCAAAATCTTTGTAGCAAATTTATTTATTTTTTGTTCACTATAAGACGTGCTATATCTAAAATGAGCATAAAATCTGGAAATGCAAAAAAACATTTGGGTCAAATTTGCAATTAATTGTTATAAATAAATAAATTTAGTGAGTTTGAACAAAAGTTGACTCATTATTTCTGATTTCATTTTTTTTAAAGCACCCAAAAAGAAAAACAAAGAATCTGTTAAGTAAAGACCCATGCTTTTACGTGTAAGTAAAATTTGTCCAAAAAAATAGGCCGGTTAAGTTATTACTTCTCTTTAAAGTTTTTTTGTGCGCTAAAAATTATTTTAGAACAATTTTTTCAGGATTTTGGTACAGACCAACCTAGGTACTTGGCAACAATGGGAAACAATATTTTATTTCAACAGAAAATGAGCGAAGCAGTAGTTCTCTCACCGTTTGGCGTGTACAACAATATACATATGTAGAGATGAAACATTTGAGCAACGCGAAATTGAGAATTTGGAGCTATGTACTCAGGGGGGTTTGTGAACATAATGCGTCCTACAGATGGCAATTTCGATAGTTGCACAAATTTTCGAATGTACAAAAAACTTTTTCTATTAATTATAAACAAATAGAGTAATATTTGTTAACAAAAATAGGCCTATGCACTGCGGCTGATCAATACGAATCTATTCATATAACTTGTATATGATTTTACGTATGCTAAGTATGCGAAACAGCCTGCCAATTGATTATATGGAAATTTAGTTAGCGTATTAATATATAGATTATAGAGTAATATGCGGCCTATGCAATATTTCGACCTAAAATCGAAAACGTTTTTGGGTCGTTTTTTTCGTTTAATATACAACGAGAAATTTCCCGATTCAATCAAGTCGCATTTAAATAATAATAAACTAAGTTGAAATAAAAGATAATATAATAAAATAAAATAAGAAATATCAAAATAAATTAGCATAAAAGACAATATACAAATTTTAATGTAATATCTTTGTAGCAAATTTAATATACAACGTGATAAAAGATAATATAATAAAATAATATAATGAATATCAAAATAAATTAGCACAAAAGACAATATACACATTTTACTGTAATATTTTGTAGCAAATTTAATATACAACGTCGTAAGAAATAATATAATAAAATAAAATAAGAAATATCAAAATAAATTAGCATAAATGAAAATATACAAATTTTAATGTAATATCTTTGTAGCAAATTTAATATACAACGTGATAAAAGATAATATAATAAAATAATATAATAAATATCAAAATAAATTGGCACAAAAGACAATATGGACATTTTACTGTAATATCTTTGTAGCAAATTTAATATACAACGTGATAAAAAATAATATAATAAAATAAAATAAGAAATATCAAAATAAATTAGCATAAAAGACAATATACACATTTTTATGTAATATATTTGTAGCAAATTTAATATACAACGTGATAAAAGATAATATAATAAAATAATATAATAAATATCAAAATAAATTAGCACAAAAGACAATATACACATTTTACTGTAATATCTTTGTAGCAAATTTAATATACAACGTGATAAAAGATAATATAATAAAATAATATAATAAATATCAAAATAAATTTGCACAAAAGACAATATACACATTTTACTGTAATATCTTTGTAGCAAATTTAATATACAACGTGATAAAAAATAATATAATAAAATAAAATAAGAAATATCAAAATAAATTAGCATAAAAAACAATATACAAATTTTAATGTAATATCTTTGTAGCAAATTTAATATACAACGTGATAAAAGATAATATAATAAAATAAGAAATATCAAAATAAATTAACATAAAAGACAATATACAAATTTTAATGTAATATCTTTGTAGCAAATTTATTTATTTTTTGTTCACTATAAGACGTGCTATATCTAAAATGAGCATAAGATCTGGAAATGCAAAAAACATTTGGGTCAAATTTGCAATTAATTGTTATAAATAAATAAATTTAGTGAGTTTGAACAAAAGTTGACTCATTATTTCTGATTTAATTTTTTTAAAGCACCTAAAATGAAAAACAAAGAATCTGTTAAATAAAGACCTATGCTTTTACGTGTAAGTAAAATTTGTCCAAAAAATAGGCCGGTTAAGTTATTACTTCTCTTTAAAGTTTTTTTGTGCGCTAACAATTATTTTAGAACAATTTTTTAAGGATTTTGGTACAGACCAATATAGGTAATTGGCAACAATGGGGAACAATATTTTATTTCAACAGAAAATGAGCGAAGCAGTAGTTCTCTCACCGTTTGGCGTGAATAAATATATACATATGTAGAGATGAAACATTTGAGCAACGCGACAATTGAGAATTTGGAGCTATGTATGGGTTTGTGAACATAATGCATCCTACAGATGACAATTTCGATAGTTGCACAGATTTTCGAACTTATAAAAAACTTTTTCTATTAATTATAAATAATTAGAGTAATATTTGTTAACAAAAATAGGCCTATGCACTGCGGCTGATCAATACGAATCGATTCATATAACTTTTATATGATTTTACGTATGCTAAGTATGCGAAACAGCCTGTCAATTGATTGTATGGAAATTTTGTTAGCGTATTAATATATAGATTATATAGACCAGTAAAACTAAACATAACATTAAATACTTTCAGTCTACGGAAAAAGCACCCTGGAATTCTAACAAAAGCAAAAGTTTAAGAAAACCCATATGGGCTGAAACAAAAATCCTCGTCTGATTAGATAATAGCACCTGATTGGCGCACCCAATTGACGGTGGTGAAGAGTAAAAACAACAAACAGTAGAAAACGAGTTATAAGTAGAAACTTGCAAATGGCCTGATGTGCTAAACGCCAAGCCTTCAATGTATGGATCGCTGATGATAAACCGTCATGGGTTTTGAAATAGTCGGCTATACGGTCTGTGAACTTTGTTTTTTTTTCTAATTTCCTCGTTTTCTATGTATAATAATTTAATATAATATAACATGTAAAATATACATTTTACAAACATAATAAACTTGGTCTTGAAGAAAACAAATTAATATAATAATTAATTATTTGTAGACCAGTAAAACCAAACATAATATTGTTCGCTAAGATATAGCTTTTGGTAATCTACGGGTTGTATATAAAAGTGGGCGTGGTCTTAAACCGATCCGGTCTGTTTATACTATAGATATTTCCTGATATAAAGAAAAAAATATGTGTACCCAATCTTTTTACGATCCGTTAATTTTTCTTCGAGTTATGGAGGGATCGAGTTGTCGAAGCACAAAAGGCCGAATCGTTAAAAACCTCTTTATACAGAAAACATTTTTTATCGAATTAAAAAATTTCGAAAAAAGAAAAATTACCGAAAATGGCCGAAAAAAGTCGAAATTGGCATACTTAAAGCAAAACTCCAAAACCAATATTTTAAGGCAGTGGTTTATTATTATGGTTGTAATTTATGACAGCTTCAAAAAAACTATAAGACAACACCTATATTAAAAATCTGTTTCCTAAGCACAATAACGTAATTTGTGGAAATAGTATTCATATATAGTATATACATAGATAAAAAAAAAAGAATAAAGAGTTATATTTAACTCACAAAAATTTATCAAACTTCGAAAAATTTTTGCAAAAATTTATAGCTTATTATAAATATTTGGTTCACTCTATACGGGGTATCTGCGAGATGATGGTGGGGACTGGTCGATGAGTAGCGAGGAGTCCCTAAAGCTTTTACTGGACAATCATTTTCCCGATGTCCCAGTTGCGCAGGGATCTTCGCCTGCATGGTCGGCGGTCGTTTGCCATGCAGAAGTGCCTGCCATTCCAATACGGGAAAGTCAAATAACCTGGGCTATAGGTTGGTTCAAGCCCTATAAGTCTACGGGCCCGGATGGAATCATTCCTGCGCAACTTCAAAAGTCTTTGGGGTTTTCTGCCGCTGGTTGGCCATCATCTATACTAACTGCCTCAGGCTTAACTATATCCCGAAGTCTTGGCACACGGTTAGGGTTATTTTCATTCCGAAGACCGGCAGAAGCTCTCATGTATCCCCTAGGATTTCAGGCCAATCAGTCTCTCGTCGTTTCTTCTTAAGACGTTTGAGCGGTTGATTGAACTGTACCTACGGGAAAGGATACCTCAGGGGTTATTGTCGGCTTCACAGCATGCGTACTGCAAGGGCAGATCGACGGAAACGGCTCTCCATTCGATTGTACAGCAAATAGAGGGGTCCTTAGAACACAAAGAGTATGTTCTGGGTGCCTTTCTAGACATCGAGGGGCTTTTAACAATGTCTTACCAGGGGCAATCGAAAGAGCTCTGGTGGGTTTAGGAGTCGAGTCGGCTCTGGTTGAACTTATTAGCAAACTTCTATGCGGCAGAATTGTCGCAGCGGAGTGGGGAGGGGCCATAATTAAGAGGTATGTGTGCAGGGGTACGCCACAGGGGGGTGTCCTATCTCCTCTCCTCTGGGTTGTGGTAGTCAACGAGCTTCTTATGGAGCTGGAAGCCAATGGTTGTCGGGTGGTTTCCTATGCAGATGACCTCGCTATACTAGTCAGAGGCAAATTTCTGGGCATCGTGCGCGATGTTTTGCAGGGCTACTTGGATACTGTGGCTAGGTGGGCTGAATCATGTGGATTTGCGGTCAACCCGGGAAAAACGGAATTGGTTCTTTTCACAAGGAGATATAAGTTGCCCGATTTCAGAACTCCCTCGATTGGAGGGGTACCGTTGGTACTTTCTGATAGGGTTGAATATTTGGGGATTGTTTTGGACAAGAAACTGTCCTGGAGACCCAATGTGGAAGATCGGGCCAGGAAGACTGCCATTGCCTTGTACTGCTGCAGAGGGGCTATCGGAAAGAGATGGGAACTCTCGCCAAGAGTAGTACACTGGCTTTATGAGATGGTGGTCAAACCGATTCTGCTATATGGGGTGCTGGTCTGGTGGAAAGCACTGGACACGGCGAGCACCTTCAAAATGTTAGTGTCAGTGCAACGGACGGCGCTGATCGGTATCAGTGGCGCTTTCAGAACAACACCTACCTTGGCACTGAACATCATGCTGAACATATACCCGGTAGATATTGCGGGAAAGGCGGCCGCGGCAAGCTCGTTGGTCAGGCTTCGTGATATGGGATATGGACTTTCTGACCGCGGACATTATAGCCTTCTTACCAGTTTCGACTTTATCCCGGACAGAACGGACTATTGTATGCCGATAACTGCTCCCTATACAACCTTCACGCCAGTCATTCCAGAGAGAGAGGAGTGGGGAAGAGGAATTATCTGGGGCATGGGACCGGTTAACTTGTACACGGATGGGTCGAAGCTGGATGGAAAGGTTGGAGGGGGGGGGGGGGGGGGGGGGTCTTTTGTCAAGAGCTAAATTTAAGCCGCAAGTTTTAGTTGGCTGATCACTGCAGTGTATTCCAAGCGGAAGTTGCTGCGATTAAAGATGCGGTGGATGGAATGCTATCCAGTGCTACTACGGTTAGGGAATTTAACATCCACTCTGATAGGCTATCAAGGCCTTGAGCTCAACTACAGTGCGATCGAGGGTAGTCTGGGAGTGCCTAGCCTCGCTTGCGATTGCATCGAATTATTTTACAATTAAGATTATCTGGGTCCCGGGCCATAGTGATATCCAGGGTAACTGTCAAGCGGATCTCTTAGCCCGCATCGGTACAACTGAACCGGATGAAGATGGCTGTAGGGATTTCGGGATCCCGCTGGCCACCTGTGGATTGTTCCTCCATAGCTGGGCCTCGAGTCAGCTCAGTTAACGTTGGACGGACACCACGTCTTGCAGGGTAGCAAGACCTTTCTGGTCGAAAGTGGATGGCAGGAGGTCTGCTGAAATAATTGGGTTCACTAAGGCTCACCTATCAATGGTCACTGGGGTTTTGATAGGGCACTGTCTCATGGGTATCCATGCGTTACGTCTCAATATACTGGAAACTCCATCCTGCTGCAGCTGTATGGAGGATGATGAGGTGGCATCACAAATCACTTTATGCTTGATTGCCCAGCTTTTGCCAGAACTAAGCTAAAGTACTTCGGTCGCGACTCACTTGGGTCTCCCGAGGATTTATCCAAAGTTGAGATCGGTATCATTCGGACCTTTATCGTTGCTACCCAACGATTTTCTAAGTAGCTAGATCTAAGTCACCGTTATTTTTAGTGTATGTGGTATCACAACGGACATTCGTGTCGTCCAAGTGAGCTATCTTTATCAGGGCAGCTACCACCTAACCTATCCTATCCTATGCGGTATATTCATACATACATGCACTAGACTTTAAGCCAATTTGCATTTATCATATCAAACAACAATATGACCACAACAACAATTAATGCGACGAATGTGAACAACCATTGCCCGCCAATTGTGATTATGTTACGTGCATGCATTGCAAGAATGTGTTCCATTTCACGACATGCACAACAATATCCGATGCCACCTATATGAACATGAATGCAGAGGGGTGTAGAAATTGGAGATGTCATAAATGCAGGCAAAGGACGAAATCTGCATCTATCCAACAAGCAGAAGATACTTCGAAGCAGCCACATGCAAAACCGAAGCCGTCATCGAAGCCGCCTACCCAAGCAATTTTGATGGGAAATAAAAAACGAAAGGCTGATGGCAGCGAAACCCTAGATGGTAATCTTAAATTGAATATATCTTATCTGAAGGCAGGTACTAAGGACATGAAGCGTCTAATTGAAGATGTGTCAACTAATTTTATGCAGCTGAAAGCGGATCTTAAAAAAGAGCTACAAAATACCACGTCAATAATTGAAAACAAAATATCCGACTTGGCAAAGAATATTACGGATCTGCATGAAAAGTGCAACGCAAAATTTATTCGTATGTAAGCACTGGAGCTAAAGGTAAGCAAGCTTGGAATTTAAAAACAAAAATATTTTATACCTCATATTATACATTTAATTTTTTTATATTGAATTTACATTTAACAATCCAAAAAAGGTTCAAATCAAAAATTAAGCTATTCCAGCTTGTTCGCTAATTTTTTTTTATATGATGTTTACTATTCCAGCTTGTTCGTTAGTACCAAATAGTAATTGAGGGGATGTGTGGAATAACGGTATAACTCAAAAATTAACCTTTTCAGAAAAGTGAAAAAAACTTAACAATACAGGTAAAAATAAATTTAAAATAATCCTACTAGGTAAGATTTTAGATAGTATGATTCTTTGATAAGAAAAAGTAATAAATTTTATATATACATAATTTTATTAGAAAATGGATGATTTCTTTTTTATTGAGTTATATCGTTATTCCATAGATCGAATATCAAATATTTTGATGGAGATACTTTATTAAACAAAATAGTAGATACATTAATAACCATTGTTAATTACATTATATTCTACTCTTTAGAAATGCTTATATCTATTTCTTATTTCTTTTTGTTATTTTTAGCAATCTTTTTTTACTACTTTTATCATTTTTATTCTTTTTTCTATTTTTAACAATGCAGTTCTCTGTCTGCTTAGTCGTTTTTGAAACCACTTCAATTCTTTTATTTTTCAGTTCTTTCTGGTCTACGACATTTAATATATTTTCATACCATTTCGATGCTTCACTACTGCAAAATTTTATTAGAGAGTTTTACCGTTTTTCCATAAATGAAGCTAATATCTTTGTTTAAATATCACTATTATTTTCTAAGATTAATATGGTATATGTATGTAATCGTGCTCTTTTTATTTAGTTGATTTATTGAAAAACGGTGTAACTCGACTTATACCATTATTCCACACATCCCCTCAATTAAAGAAATCTCCAAATATACATATAGGTATATGACCAAAAAAAAGGAAAAAAAAACAATTTTTATTATTTTAAGTAAATTTTGCGTTTCATATGTAGTATGTATATTCGTACCCACTTAAAATTGAGAAACAAAATTATTTAGTTTTCTGTATCATAGTCGAGGTTTTGCGGTAGGAGTAGTAGAGATTTCACTTCTTCGGATATTTCCTCATGCTTACTAGGTAATTTCGATCTCCTCGATGAAATAAATGGGTCAGAAGTAACTAACAAATTATTTAAAATATCCTTATTTGTGGCTTTGCGGCTAATTTTTCTTGCATGGTCTCGACGATATGCTCTAAAATCTTTATTTCTGGATTCAGCGGCTTCTTGGGACTACTTTCCGATAGGAAAGGAACCAAAATGCTCTCTTACTAAAGCTCCATGTACTAAAATTGTATGTACACTTGACGGCATGTAATACCATTCATATAGTTCGACGTAAACTCGAATGGTTTCATTGACGTACATGTTGAACTTTTGTACATTTATTGGACATATTATAGAGAATCTTTGAATGAGATTTTCACTAACACCAGTTATAGAGGCGGAAGTTTTAATATCAACGAAACATCGTCTAGCGGTATTTCCATCATTCGTTGTACCGTGCCCTTGCTTTACCACGTCTACCAATAAAGCAGTCTGAATAGTAAAAATTATTTAAGTGAAGCCAAAATTGCTGGAAATTGGAAAGAATACCTAGATGTACACATATGCTCGTTAGGATATGCGATATGAAATCCGGTTACTAAAAGTGTCATAACAGCTCGATTCGAACCCGCGATCTTAAAATCAGTAGGCCGATATAACAACAAAAATTGTTAATACATCCCAGAGCACGGGGAAAAAGTGTCAATAAAATATGACACTATGGCAGCATTGCCAACAAACAAGTCCAATTTTCACAGCCATTCTGCAACAGATGTCGCAGTGTTGTGAATATCAATTGGCACGAACCAGAATAGAAGTAGGATTAATGAAGACAAACAAAAAACCGCTGTGATGGCTGAATGGTTATAGCAGCGGCGCCTAAACGTTGCCGATGAAGGAATTTAGCAGTTCCCGAAATGGATCTATACAACGAGCTTTGGCAGTTGTCTAAATTTTTTCTTTCTTCTATTCTAATTTAAAAATTTTTTCAATTAAGGAAAAATTTTTCATAACAATAATAATGATAAAAAATTATTGTTAGGCCTTGAGCTCGATTCGAACCCGCGATCTTTTTAAATTAGTTTACTTATATGAGTTAACCGGGGATTGCCCGTATCGGTTTAGATGTATGAAAACATTTATTTCAAGCAATTTTCAATTTTATAATTTATTTAATAATTTGGGAAAAATTTAAACAACGTGACTTCAGGACGGACAAGGCGACAGATGTTTCGATTATACCTTGTAAGTCTCTTCAAAGCCTTTTCTCCCGGGAGAGGGAGTCGAACCTGGACTCCTGCGATAGTTGAAATGGTTACAAATGCATTCAGCTACGTCATGCATTAGTTGTAGTAAAGTTTTTCCCAATTGCGCTCTTTCGCATATATTATCTTCTACACATCACATAATTCAAGTTATGCATGTTTGTAAGGCGTTTTTCAGAGAAACTTGGTATTTGTTGTCGTTTTTGTTCTATTTATAGAACTACAACGAATTAACCAAATGTTGTCTACTTATATGAGTTAACCGGGGATTGCCCGTATCGCTTTAAATGTATGAAAATATTTATTTCAAGCAATTTTTAATTTTATAAGTTATTTAATAATTTGGGAAAAATTTAAACAACGTGAAATCAGGACGGACAAGGCGACAGCTGTTTCGATTATACCTTGTAAATCTCTTCAAAGCCTTTTCTCCACGGGAGTGGGAGTCGAACCCGCACTCCTACGATAGTTGAAATGGTTACAAACGCATTCAGCTACGTCATGCCTTAGTTGTTGTAAAGTTTTTCCGAATTGCCTTCTTTCGCATATATTATCTTCTACACATCACATAATTCGTATGTAGTTATGTGTTGAAGTAAGGCGGTTTTCAGAGAAACTTGGTATTTGTTGTTTTTTCTTCTATTTAGAGAACTACGACGAATTAACCAAATGTTGTATACTTATATGGGTTAACCGGGGATTGCCCGTATCGCTTTAAATGTATGAAAACATTTATTTCAAGCAATGTTTAATTTTATAATATATTTAATAATTTGGGAAAAATTTAAACAGCGTGTCGGGCAAGGCGACAGCTGTTTCGATTATACCTTGTAAGTCTCTACAAAGCCTTTTCTCCCGGGGCTCATATAAGTAGACAACATTTGATTAATTCGTTGCAGTTCTATAAATAGAACAAAAACAACAACAAATACCAAGTTTCTCTGAAAACCGCCTTACAAACATGCATAACTTCAACATATAACTACATACGAATTATGTGATGTGTAGAAAATAATATATGCGAAAGAAGGCAATTGGGAAAACTTTACAACAAGTAAGGCATGAAGTAGCTGAATGCGTTTGTAACCATTTCAACTATCGTAGGAGTGGGGGTTCGACTCCCACTCCCAGGAGGGCTTTGAAGAGATTTACAAGGAATAATCGAAAGAGCTGTCGCCTTGTCCGTCCTGATGTCTCCGTTGTTTAAATTTTTCCCAAATTTCTAAATAAACTACAAGATTAAAAATTGCTTGAAATAAATGTTTTCATACATTTAAAGCGATACGGGCAATCCCCGGTTAACTCATATAAGTACACAACATTTAGTTAGGATAGGATAGGTTAGGTGGTAGCTGCCCTGATAAGGATAGCTCACTTGGACAACACGAAGGTCCGTTGTGATACCACTTACACCAAAAATAACGGTGACCTAGATCCAGCTACTTAGAGAATCGTTGGGTAGCAACGATAAAGCTCCGAATGATACCGATCTCAACTTTGGATATATCCTCGGGAGATCCAAGTGAGTCGCGACCGAAGTACTTCCGCCTAATTCTGGCAAAAGCTGGACAATCAAGCATAAAGTGATTTGGTGATTCCACCTCATCATCCTCCATACAGCTGCAGCAGGATGGAGTTTCCAGTATATTGTGACGTACCGCATGGATACCCATGGGACAGTGCCCTGTCAAAACCCCAATGACCATTGATAGGTGAGCCTTAATGAACCCAATTATTTCAGCAGACCTCTTGCCATCCACTTTCGGCCAGAAAGATCTTGCTACCCTGCAAGACGTGGTATCCGCCCAACGTATGCTGAGCTGATTCGAGGCCCAGCTATGGAGGAGCAATCCACAGGTGGCCAGCGGGATCCCGAAGTCCCTACAGCCATCTTCATCCGGTTCAGTTGTACCGATGCGGGCTAAGAGATCCGCTTGACAGTTAGCCGGGATATCACTATGGCCCGGGACCCAGATAATCTTAATTGTAAAATAATTCGATGCAATCGCAAGCGAGGTCAGGCACTCCCAGACCACCCTCGATCGCACTGTAGTTGAGCTCAAGGCCTTGATAGCCGATTGGCTATCAGAGTAGATGTTAAATTCCCTAACCGTGGTAGCACTGGATAGCATTCCATCCACCGCATCCTTAATCACAGCAATTTCCGCTTGGAATACACTGCAGTGATCAGCCAACTTAAACTTGCGGCTTAAATTTAGCTCTTGACAAAAGACCCCCCACCAACCTTTCCATCCAGCTTTGACCCATCTGTGAACAAGTTAACCGGTCCCATGCCCCAGATAATTCCTCTTCCCCAATCCTCTCTCTCTGGAATAACTGGGGTGAAGGTTGTATAGGGAGCTGTTATCGGCATACAGTAGTCCGTTCTGTCCGGGATGAAGTCGAAACTGGTAAGAAGGCTAGAGTGTCCGCGGTCAGAAAGTCTATATCCCATATCACGAAGCCTGACCAACGACCTTGCCGCGGCCGCCTTTCACGCAATATCTACTGGGTATATGTTCAGCATGACGTTCAGTGCCAAGGTAGGCGTTGTTCTGAGAGCGCCACTGATACCGATCAGCGCCGTCCGTTGCACTGACACTAACATTTTGGAGGTGCTCACCGTGTCCAGTGCTTTCCACCAGACCAGCACCCCATATAGCAGAATCGGTTTGACCACCATCTCATAAAGCCAGTGTACTATTCTTGGCGAGAGTCCCCATCTCTTTCCGATAGCTCCTCTGCAGCAGTACAAGGCAATGGCGGCCTTCCTGGCCCGATCTTCCACATTGGGTCTCCAGGACAGTTTCTTGTCCAAAACAATCCCCAAATATTTAACATTTAGTTAATTCGTTGTAGTTCTATAAATAGAACAAAAACAACAACAAATACCAAGTTTCTCTGAAAACCGCCTTACAAACATGCATAACTTCAACACATAACTACATACGAATTATGTGATGTGTAGAAGATAATATATGCGAAAGAAGGCAATTGGGAAAAACTTTACAACAACAAAGGCATGACGTAGCTGAATGCGTTTGTAACCATTTCAACTATCGTAGGAGTGCGGGTTCGACTCCCACTTCCGGGAGAAAAGGCTTTGAAGAGATTTAGAAGGTATAATCGAAACAGCTGTCGCCGTGTCCGTCCTGCTGTCACGTTGTTCAAAATTTTCCCAAATTCTTAAATAAATTATAAAATTAAAAATTGCTTGAAATAAATGTTTTCATACATTTAAAGCGACACGGGCAATCCCCGGTTAACTCATATAAGTAGACGACATTTGGCTAATTCGTTGTAGTTCTATAAATAGAACAAAAACAAGAACAAATACCAAGTTTCTCTGAAAACCGCCTTACAAACATGCATAACTTCAACACATAACTACATACGAATTATGTGATGTGTAGAAGATAATATATGCGAAAGAAGGCAATTGGCAAAAACTTTACAACAACTAAGGCATGACGTAGCTGAATGCGTTTGTAACCATTTCAACTATCGTAGGAGTGCGGGTTCGACTACCACTCCCGGGAGAAAAGGCTTTGAAGAGATTTACAAGTTATAATCGAAACAGCTTTCGCCTTTTCCGTCCTGATGTCACGTTGTTTAAATTTTTCCCAAATTATTAAATAAATTATAAAATTAAAAATTGCTTGAAATAAATGTTTTCATACATTTAAAGCGATACGGGCAATCCCCGGTTAACTCATAAGTAGACAACATTTGGTTAATTCGTTGTAGTTCTATAAATAGAACAGAAACAACCACAAATACCGAGTTTCTCTGAAAACCGCCTAACAAACATGCATAACTTCAACACATAACTACGTACGAATTATGTGATGTGTAGAAGATAATATATGCGAAAAAAGGCAATTGGGAAAAACTTTACAACAACTAAGGCATGACGTAGTTGAATGCGTTTGTAACCATTTCAACTATCGTAGGAGTGCGGGTTCGACTCCCTCTCCCGGGAGAAAAGGTTTTGAAGAGATTTACAAAGTATAATCGAAACAGCTGTCGCCTTGTCCGTCCTGATGTCACGTTGTTTAAATTTTTCCCAAATTATTAAGTAAATTATAAAATTAAAAATTGCTTGAAATAAATGTTTTCATACATTTAAAGCGATACGGGCAATCCCCGGTTAACTCATATAAGTAGACAACATTTGGTTAATTCGTTGTAGTTCTATAAATAGAACAAAAACAACAACAAATACCAAGTTTCTCTGAAAACTACCTTACAAACATGCATAAATTCAACACATAACTACATACGAATTATATGATGTGTAGAAGATAATATATGCGAAAGAAGGCAATTGGGAAAAACTTTACAACAACTAAGGCATGACGTAGCTGAATGCGTTTGTAACCATTTCAACTATCGTAGGAGTTAGGGTTCGACTCTCACTCCCGGGAGAAACGGTTTTGAAGAGATTTAGAAGGTATAATCGAAACAGCTGCCGCCTTGTCCGTCCTTTAGTCACGTTGTTTAAATTTTTCCCAAATTATTAAATACATTTTTTAAATTAGGTTTTACGAAAAAATGTTATATAACAATAAATTATGGAAAAAGATCACAGAATACGAAAATGTACTTTAAATGTACATTTTCGTATTCTGTGATCTTTTTCCATAAGTCCCAAATTTTCAATTTCGTTCCACTGTGCACAGTGGGCTGGATTTGGCTTTCAGTGCACTTAGGGAAATGAAAAAAATATTAGTTAATACTACAAAAACTTTAATGGGGATCGATTTTAAGTCTCATTACATGACATTTTTATATATGAATATTTTTTCATAAAGTCTTAAACAAAAAAGTTATAGCAAATAAAAAAATTTTATGTATGGGAAAAATCAAATTTTTAACGTTAACTCATTTTCCTCACATTTGCTCAGAACTTGATTAATTTGTTTATGTAGTTAGGGTTATATACAATGCAATGTACTCGGTTTCATGGTTCGAAAAGGTTCGCGTTTTTTTTATTTTTTTTATTTTAGTATTGCGACTCACTTTTTAATTTTGGGTAGAATTTAAAAGCAAACAAATTTTTTTATTTTGTATTTTTTTTTTGTTTTTTTTTTTTAATGTTAGTATTGCGAACCATTTTTTAATTCTGGGTAATATTTAAAAACAAAAATATTTGATAACTCATATTATACATTTAATTTTTTTATATTGAAGTTACATTTAACAATCCAAACAAGGTTCAAATCAAAAATTTAGCTATTCCAGCTTGTTCGTTAATTTTTTTTTATATGATGCTTACTATTCTAGCATGTTCGTTAGTACCGAAAGAGTAATTAAAGAAATCTCCAAATATACATATAGGTAAATGACCAAAAAAAAAACCAAAAAAAAACAATTGTTATTACTTTAAGTAAATGTTGCGTTTCATATGTAGTATGTATATTCGTACCCAATTAAAATTGATAAACTCAAAAATATTTAGTTTTCTGTATCATAGTCGAGGTTTTGCGGTAGAAGTAGTAGAGATTTCACTTTCAATTTCGTTCCACTGTGCGGCGGCGGCGTAGGCTCTATTATATACCGGGGGTGTGGGCGGCGCGCCGTCGCTCTTACTTTAAAAAGCTTGATGTTTCTATTTAAAAAAATAATATTTAGGGAAAGGTTTTATTTGTATGTATTTAAGGAAATCAACGTTTTGGCCATTTCGGAAAGATCCGGGGGTTTTGCCTCAAAAACTCGCAGATCGTTCAAAAATTTTCAGGAGTACCTAGCTCGTTCACTTACTCTTGGGAGGCTTTGAACCTAACCCCGGTCTTAGGGATTGGTACTGCTGCGTCTGCTGAAATAAATAGGTCACACTTTTGTCTGTATATCTCGTGCAAAGCGCAGATTCACCTGGGATTAACTCCTAATAATCGTCGCGAACACAATTTCTTTAAATCATTTGTGGCACCTTGGCGGTCACGCACAAAGGCGACTTACGGTTGCTATTAATGGTCTCTTAATACTCATGACTATCGTAGCACAGGGCGCATCCAGTTTTTTCGAGCTACAATTCCCGATGATTAAGAGCTACAATTCCCGATGTGTACAGCGAACAACGGGACATTCATATGGCTTAGCAGCTAAAGGCTTGCACTGATATGAATGTTGGAGATTCGAGTTCAACGCTCAGCTCCCAAAAAGCTAGCTGATGAAGAAGTGAAATTCAGAAACATGTCCTAGTAACCATCGCCGTTTGTAAACTTACAATTTTTCTCTAATATCAATTACAAAAACCATTGTATAAAGCAATATGAGCAAAGCTCGCTAATTAAATACATATGATCATACTGATATAATAGTAACAGCGGAAGTATTAAAAACAAGTACTGTAAAAATCCGAACAAATGTTACTAAGCTTTCAAAAGCGCGCCTAAAAATCATATCCACACCTTTAGGAATAAACTACATACAGAGTGCCTACATGGTGATCAAAAGGAATATAAACAAAAAGGCAACTCTTAGAGACCAATTGTACAGCGAACAACGGGAAATTCATATGGCTTAGCAGCTAAAGGCTTGCACTGATATGAATGTTGGAGATTCGAGTTCAACGCTCAGCTCCCGAAAAGCTAGCTGATGAAGAAGTGAAATTCAGAAACATGTCCTAGTAACCATCGCCGTTTGTAAACTTACAATTTTTCTCTAATATCAATTATTAAAATAAAAAATTATTCATCATTTTAAATTTTTTTATTGATGATATTTTTTATTCAAGCATTTCTTGAATAATGAATAACATTTTCTCGTTATTCAAAATATTTTAATTGATGATAACCGCCCATTCTTATATTTACAAATTTTGAATGAAGAGTTGAGTTATTATTCATTATTTACAAAACATGGAATAACAATAAAATTTTAGTTTTTATTCGTTATTCAAAAATAAAAAAATAAACCATCGAGATGCCCTGAAAATATACCCATATGCGTAACCAGTTCGCATGTAGTTCTGAAGCTTCTTATTTCCCTATAATATTGAGATGATTTTGGGGAGTATTCGCGGGGTTTTTGGGGGTCGTTTGGGGGTAATTTCTGGAATACCCTAAGGATCCTCCCGGGGTCTATTGGGGTCCATTCCAGGGGCTCCCTGGCGATCCTCCTAGGGTTTTGGGGTCATTTCGGGATGGCTTTTGCGACTCCCTCAGCGTCTTTTGGAGGTCATTTTGGCATGGGTTAGGGGAGTACCTCGGGGTATTTCCATGACCTTTTTGGGACTCCCTCGGGGTCATTTGGGGGTCATTCCGGGATGATTATGGGGACTCTCTCGGGGTCCTCCCGGGGTCATTCGTGGGTCATTTCGGGATCTTTTGGGGACTCCCTCGGGGTCATTTGGGGGTCATTTGGGGGTAATTTCGGGATGGTTTTGGGGACTCCCTCGGTGTCCTCCCTGGGTCATTCCAGGATCTTTTCGGGGACTCCCTCGGGGTCATTTCGGGATATTTTTGGGGGCTCTCTCGGGGTCGTCCCGGGGTCATTTGGGGGTCATTTCGGGATCTTTTTGGGGACTCCCTCGGGGTCATTTCAGGATGGTTTTGGGGACTCCATCGGTGTCATTTAGGGGTCATTTCGGGATGGTTTTGTGGACTCCCTCGGGATACTCCCGGGGTCATTTGGGGGTCATTCCGGGATCTTTTTGGGGACTCCCTCGGGGTCATTGGGGGGGTCATTTCGGGATAGTTTTGGGGACTCCATCGGGGTCATTTAGGGGTAATTTAGGGGTAATTTCGGGATGGTTTTGGGGACTCCCTCGGGACCATTTGGGGGTCATTCCAGGACGACCCCGAGGGAGTCCACAAGAATATCCCGGAATGACCCCCAAATGACCCCAGGAGGACCCCGAGAGAGTCCCCAAAACCATCCCCAAATGACTCCCGATGGAGTCCCCAAAACCATCCCGAAATGACCCCCAAATGACCCGGATGGAGTCCCCACAACCATCCCGAAATGACCCCCAATGGGCCCGAGGGAGTCCCCAAAAAGATCCCGGAATGACGCCCAAATGACCCGCATATGACCCCGAGGGAGTCCCAAAAAGGTCACGGAATGACCCCGGGAGGACCCGAGGTACTCCCCTAAACCATGCCAAAATGACCTCCAAAAGACCAAAGCCATCCCGAAATGACCCCAAAACCCTAGGAGGATCGCGAGGGAGCCCCTGGAATGGACCTCGGGAGGATCCTCAGGGTGTCCCAGAAATTACCTCTAAACGGCCCCCAAGAAACCCCGCGAATACCCCCAAAATCATCTCAATATTACACTAAGAAACTTCAGAACTACACGTGAATTGGTTACGAATATGTGTATATTTTCAGAGCATCTCGATGGTTTTTTTTTTTTATTTTTGAATAACTGAATAAAAACTAAAATTTTATTGTTATTCCATATTTTGTAAACAATGAATAATAACTCAACTCTTTATTCAAAATTTGTAAAAATAAGAATGATAACCGCCCATTCTTATTTTTACAAAAAAATCAATTAGAATATTTTGAATAACGAGAAAATGTTATTCATTATTCAAGAAATGCTTGAATAAAAAAGACCATGTTATTCATCACTCATGTTTTCTTGAATAATGAATAAAAATTTATTTTTTATTTTTTCGTCAATGGTTATTCAAATTTGTTGATAACGCCCATCCCTGATTCAAACTAGCATCCACTTGTAACACTGGTACTTTTTTCGTTCACTATTGTATCGTCTTATTCATGACTACTTCTATGTAGTAAGATACTTATGAGATCAGCCCACTGAAAACATACCAACTCTAACCTCTGTTTATAACTAAATAATAGTATAATTATATAATAAATAATATACAAAAACGCAAGTTTACTCGTTTGTGTAAAAGGCTCTTTCATTTTCACAGTCAATTGTTTCAAATAGTACTGAAGTATAGTACTGAAGTATATATTTAGGCCGTTGTTCATTTAAAAGTTCCTCTAGCAGTAGCATAGTTCGAATTTTAAATGTGCGTAAATTCTCGTGAGAAAGGCTTCTTACGTCGGGAAGTAAGCTCATTAGAAACATTTTTTTTTTTGGATCTTCCGAAGTTGTATTTCCCTTTTTTGTTTTAAGGTAATTTAGCACCGCCACATCGACTTCGTCTCGGGCAGTTTTCTTTCTCTTCTTGGCACTAAATGTTGTTTCAAAATTGCTTTCTTTGGCTGGGTGTGATTCTAGGTCTTCGTGGAGGCACAATCGCTGTAGTTTTCGTCAACAGTTGATCCATTATCAATTTCATTCAAATATTGTTCTTCTATTTCTGATATTATAACGTTGCTGGTATTCTCAGATGCACTGGTTTTACATATGGAAGAACGAATTGGATAATGTCGTGCAAATAGTAAGGCCTCTTCGCTTCAGTAGAAGATCCGCTAGGGGATACTTTGGCACTGCAAGGAAAAGTGTAATAAATTTAGATCTATTTATACATATTCCTCGTTTTTATTTATAAAAAGAAATCCAAAATATAAACACCTGACCAATTCATTTCCACACCAATTGCTGGCAAGGCCCTTTCTATAATATCTTTCTTCGAATATTCTGCTAAATTATTTTTGTATAGGCAAGGATAATTCTCAACCAATTGAACAAATTTAGTCGGGTCGACCATTTTATATTTTTTTATATGAAATAAATTCAATATATATTTATAGCAACAGAAGCACAGCACACAAGTTTGCAAACGAAAAATTGTAAATAAACATCTACTTCTTGCTATTTTCTAGGCGTATTTACGCCTAGCGACGAACATTGCTGTACTCCTAGCTACATAAAAATTTCATGCTTTGTCGCTTTCATACAGCTGACGCCACGTATGCAGCTCTCCATTCAAATATATGTGTTCGGCATTAAAGCGTACAAATTTCGCCTGCAGCGTCTAATACGCGTAGCCTCGTGTGCACCTTGCCTAAATATAATGTATAGAAATTTATTCAAATAATACAATATTCTAAATAAATAGTACATATAATGCTTTAAATAAATGTTTATATATAAATATGTATATATAATTATAAAAAAATATTGGAAATTAAATTTTTTTGGTTGTTATTTTATTCATGTGGCTGCAAAGAGGATAAATACAATAAGAGCCGTCACTCGTTATTTTTTAGGCATTTACTCGATGTATACTGAGAGGTAGTCGCTACTTTTTTTTTGGGCGAGATGTTTATAAATGTCTTCTATACATTTTCGTGGGGTATTTGTGTTTATTTTTCCGACTGTATTTAATTAACCTACTTAATTCCCTTTCCAAAAATCACAGTTGCACAAGGGGCCGACACGGCATGGATAAATGCGAGACAATTAAAAACGTCCCTCTCAGAAAACATTCGGCATCAATTTTTTAAATTTCCAGCGAAATACTCGCCACAAAATAACTAGTGACGGCTCTTATTGTATTTATCCTCTTTGGTGGCTGATCCAGGTAAAGTAAATCGTCAGGTAAATTTCAAGTAATACGCCGGCTATAGAAATGGTAAAACCGCAGTAAAATTTATTGTCAAAAGACTCGAAAATGTAGAGTGAAATGACCGAAGAAATGGCCGTCATTTGACGAGCAGTGTGACGTGTGTGAGCAGAACAGTGCTATGCTCACATCCTATAAGTGAGAGCGGAATGCACGATCACATTAATAGGAACGAAACGGAAAATTTCGTCACAAAAGTTCATCACGCCCATGCAAACCTGACCATGAATATAAAGGATATGACGATTCGAATGAAAAATTCTGAAAATGAAATATCATCTTGACAATTTTATCTTTCCTACAATGTATCGTTCTCTCTCACACCTGTTATGTTCATAGGGCTGGTCCTTGTTGCGTCCAAAAAATTGTCTGCGAGTCCGCAATTTATAATTGAGCATATCCCAGAAAAAACTGTGCCCGTAAATTGGCTAGTAAAACGACTAAAACCTGTGTCGATGGAACACGTAAAACGTTCAGTAATATTTGTACAGGGCGTCGGGAACTTTTGTGACCAGTACATTCCGTCGTACCTATTTATGTGTTTGTCCATACTGCTCACACATATACGGTATTAGGTTATCGAAATGTAAACAAACCATAGTGCTGTACTGTTCTTACAGTCACGTTAACTGTTAAAAGTCCCTCATTTTTTAAGTTATATACCTGTAACTTTACGAGTATTTTTACAGTATTTTTACGTTAATATGGCCGCCTTTTGACTAGTATTACGACAGTTTTTTTACTTGGATTATATCTGAAACTGCTATATCAATACCAAAGAGGATAAATATAATAAGAGCCGTCACTCGTTATTTTGTGGCGAGTATTTCGCAGGAAATTTAAAAAATTGGTGCCGAATGTTTTCTGAGAGGGACGATTTTAATTGTCTCGCATTTATCCATGCCGTGTCGGCCCCTTGTGCAACTGTGATTTTTGGAAAGAGAATTAAGTAGGTTAATTAAATACAGTCGGAAAAATAAACACAAATACCCTACGAAAATGTATAGAAGACATTTATAAACATCTCGCCCAAAAAAAAAAGTAGCGACTACCTCTCAGTATACATCGAATAAATGCATAAAAAAAACGAGTGACGGCTTTTACTGTATTTATCCTCTTCGTCAATACAACATTTCTTTAATTCAAACAAAGAGGATAAATACAATATGAGCCGTCACTCGTTATTTTTTAGGCATAAACAGCTAACTCCGGTTTTGACGCCTCGCGAAACCTAACATTGTCATCGACCAAATCATCGGCGTCTTTATTTACAACATGGACGCGCCAATTCGGTCAATTTGAATTACATTTAAAAACAGCCATACAATGCATGCAACCACTATCATCGGTACAACATTACTTACCTAGCGCTGTAGCAGCACGTATGGAACCCAATATGCAAGACAACCCTGGTTGACCTATGACATATTCTACATACCTTAATGTTGTACGTGTACATGTGCAATCGGCAAATGATATACATGAGACTCTAATTAGTGCTACACAGAATATTTCACAGGCTGACTGATAAATAAGCAATAAGCTGTATTATCGTAAAATTTATTCGTAGAGCGCTTGAAATAACAGATTTCACTGCTAACATTTAATTATAAGAGACAATCGCTGTATTTTTATTTATTTCTTTTTACATGTGGCTCTCCTGCGCAAAGATAAATTTATTACAGTCCGTGGAGAGAATATCCCACCACCTTTTACATCATTTGAACAACAACAACAACAATCTCCCGGAAGGTTTTGGGGAGTGTTATCGATGGTGACGGTCCTTTGCCGGATATAGATCCGATACGTTTTGGTAACAATGCACCATTAAGGTACTAGCCCGACCATTTCGGGAACGATTAATATGATCACATTAAACCATCTAAGCCATCCCGCTCACCCCCTAGTTCCACGAGGAACTTGGGGTCGCCAGAGCCTCGCCTGCTAAATATGCGTGTGATACAATTATATTTGTAACAGGATTCCTATCACGTAGACGAGGTTGACAATTGGGTTGGGGAAGTTCTGAAGCTATAAAGCTTTGTCGCTTATCAACACCTTGAGTCCCTCGTTTACTTTGGTGTACAAACATGTTTTGATTGTTCTGTGATAGGACTGAGCTACATTACATTGAACGAGTCACGGCGACGTTACTGATCAGCTTAACGCCATACAAGTAGTTGGCAAAAGAAACGGCATATACGATCAGAAGGCACTCGAAGACGATGCCTCAAAACTAATAACCAAAGCAATAATTATCATTTCACTGACACAAATTTTATAGTTTTTGCTTCCGGAGTTGGACACAATCTTTTCATAATATTACTTAATAATTTAAGGTAAAAGTCTAGTTGAGGGGTGGACTGCTAATACGTTACCAAAAATATCGAGAGAGGTATCAAACAACGCATCTTGACATCAGTATTAATAATCCGGTAGAAAATAAAAATTTTAACTCGTTCAAAAGATATTAACGAAAAACCGAAAAAGGCCCGCGGGTCCCTCCGAAACCGGGGGTGTATCCGTAGTATTTTTGCTCAAAACATCTTTCTGTCGAAGGCCGACCGCGCTTAAAAAAATTACCCTGGGTGGGTCCAACACCGGTTTGGAGACCAAAACTATATCCGCGCAAACACTTCTGTTCACCATTTTTTTTTGGTGGGTACAACAACATTACAAGAGCCAGATAAAAATCGCCAACTTCAATTGCAAATATCTCCGAACAGAGGTAAAAATAATCGGATTATTGTTCTCGAGATTAATACGCGTTTTTTAACTTCTCTCTCGATATTTTTTGACACGTATTAGCACTCGACCCCTCAACTAGACTTTTACCCAATTTAAGATTCGACATTTTTTTCAATTTATATTTTGACTTACCAGCAACAACATAATCATGTTTAATTGTACGCCGCACAATCATTATAGCATCATGGAACAAAGCTAAGCTCAGTCTCTTCCAAAAATTGTTCGGCACCGCCACGTGAAATCAATGTACATGTTCCAGCATTAACGCAACCTTTAAATAATTGTAAACTATGAAAATAAAATCAATGTCAAACCCACTATCAAACCTTGAAAAATGTTGAAACGTTCACCACCAACTTGACGTTCTTCAAAGTAATCACATTGACCCAAAACACTTGAATTAATATCATTAGCTGTAGTCTTAACAGCACCACCACAAGCTTTCATTGTACGTTTCAAATCTTCTTCTGGTACACGAACAGTACAGAACATATCACAATCTGCAAAATACTGTGTAGCAACATCACCAATTGGTAGTTTAGATAACACAACATTGGAGCCTTACGTAAAATCAATGTACATGTTCTAGCATTAACGCAACTTTTAAATAATTATAAACTATGAAAATAAAATCAATGTCAAACCCACTATCAAACCTTGAAAAATGTTGAAACGTTCACCACCAACTTGACGTTCTTCAAAGTAATCACATTGACCCAAAACACTTGAATTAATATCATTAGCTGTAGTCTTAACAGCACCACCACAAGCTTTCATTGTACGTTTCAAATCTTCTTCTGGTACACGAACAGTACAGAACATATCACAATCTGCAAAATACTGTGTAGCAACATCACCAATTGGTAGTTTAGATAACACAACATTGGCGCCTTACTTATCTAATTTATTGTCCAGAATACGCCATTCAGCATCAACAATTTTCTGATTCTCTTGAACATTATCAACACGTACTTCAGCATTATCACGCTCAGCCTTAAATTCCAATTCTATATTTAATAATGCGAATTTATATTTTTTGTATGACGTCGGGTCCATCGAAGAAAAGTACAGCGGCCACAACCATTTTAGAAAAGGAATATTTTTGTTGATGAATAAGTTTGGAGGACATTGCTGTGGCAGCGCATTTTTCCTATAAAGCACGTTGTTGTTCCTTTGATTGGCGCTTCGACATGTACAGCCATGTCATATTTTGGTAATGCATAATTGTAATGCTATCGAGGACCCATCTTACTGGATCCGACAAAATTGTTCTGATCGCACACACAGAGCTGCTAAGTGCTCTCACTCACCTTTAATTATTCTTCTAGAGATTAATAAAATAAATTGTTTTTAGGCAATAGTAGTAAACACGTACTTTTAATTTATAATCTTTTGTTTAAACACTCGGTTTCTCTTTTTAGTTCTTATTACACTTGTCGTTTTCTATAAACTAGGTTCTGGCGTATAAAACTTTGTTTTAGACAATTTTTAGTCTTTCCTTGTGTTCTTAGAGAATGTACTTTTAGTTATAAATTTTTTTCACTAAACTTTTCTCTTACACTTTTATTTTTCGCGTACCGATGCATCTGCCGGTTCACTTCAAACTAAAATCTAAGGCCGAGCTTCTCTTCCAATTTGCGTCGTGCTCCTCTTGATTTTCCCTACAAATTGGCCGGACGGGACCTACATGTTTTATGCCGACTCCGAACGGCATCTGCAAGGCAGATGAGTTTTCACTGAGAGCTTTTCATGGCAGAAATACACCCGGAGCGCTTGCCAAACACTGCCGAGGGGCGACCCCGCTTAGAAAAAATTTCTTCTAATTTAAAAACCTTATTTCTAAAATTTTGATGTTGCTTTGCCCGGGGTGCGAACCCAGGGCATACGGTGTGGTAGGCGGAGCACGCTACCATCACACCACGGTGGCCGCCACTAAGCTACGTAAGGGAAAAAAGGTGCCTAGCCGCAGAGTTGCGTTAGCGGCAGTTTTTAGTTTGAAGTGAACCGGCAGATGCATCGGTACGCGAAAAATAAAAGTGTAAGAGAAAAGTTTAGTGAAAAAAATTTATAACTAAAAGTACATTCTCTAAGAACACAAGGAAAGACTAAAAATTGTCTAAAACAAAGTTTTATACGCCAGAACCTAGTTTATAGAAAACGACAAGTGTAATAAGAACTAAAAAGAGAAACCAAGTGTTTAAACAAAAGATTATAAATTAAAAGTACGTTTTTACTACTATTGCCTAAAAACAATTTATTTTATTAATCTCTAGAAGAATATATTAAAGGTGAGTGAGAGCACTTAGCAGCTCTGTGTGTGCGATCAGAACAATTTTGTCGGATCCAGTAAGATGGGTCCTCGATAGCATTACAATTATGCATGACCAAAATATGACATGGCTGTACATGTCGAAGCGCCAATCAAAGGAACAACAGCGTGCTTTATAGGAAAAATGCGCTGCCACAGCAATGTCCTCCAAACTTATTCATCAACAAAAATATTCCTTTTCTAAAATGGTTGTGGCCGCTGTACTTTTCTTCGATGGACCCGACGTCATACAAAAAATATAAATTCGCATTATTAAATATAGAATTGGAATTCAAGGCTGAGCGTGATAATGCTGAAGTACGTGTTGATAATATTCAAGAGAATCAGAAAATTGTTGATGCTGAATGGCGTATTCTGGACAATAAATTAGCTAAGTAAGGCGCCAATGTTGTGTTATCTAAATTACCAATTGGTGATGTTGCTACACAGTATTTTGCAGATTGTGATATGTTCTGTACTGTTCGTGTACCAGAAGAAGATTTGAAACGTACAATGAAAGCTTGTGGTGGTGCTGTTAAGACTACAGCTAATGATATTAATTCAAGTGTTTTGGGTCAATGTGATTACTTTGAAGAACGTCAAGTTGGTGGTGAACGTTTCAACATTTTTCAAGGTTTGATAGTGGGTTTGACATTGATTTTATTTTCATAGTTTATAATTATTTAAAAGTTGCGTTAATGCTAGAACATGTACATTGATTTTACGTAAGGCTCCAATGTTGTGTTATCTAAACTACCAATTGGTGATGTTGCTACACAGTATTTTGCAGATTGTGATATGTTCTTTGCTGTTCGTGTACCAGAATAAGATTTGAAACGTACAATGAAAGCTTGTGGTGGTGGTGTTAAGACTACAGCTAATGATATTAATTCAAGTGTTTTGGGTCAATGTGATTACTTTGAAGAACGTCAAGTGGGTGGTGAACATTTCACCATTTTCCAAGGTTTGATAGTGGGTTTGACATTGATTTTATTTTCATAGTTTACAATTATTTAAAGGTTGCGTTAATGCTGGAACATGTACATTGATTTCACGTGGCGGTGCCGAACAATTTTTGGAAGAGACTGAGCTTAGCTTTGTTCCATGATGCTATAATGATTGTGGCGGTGCCGAACTATTTTTGGAAGAGACTGAGCTTAGCTTTGTTCCATGATGCTATAATGATTGTGGCGGTGCCGAACAATTTTTGGAAGAGACTGAGCTTAGCTTTGTTCCATGATGCTATAATGATTGTGCGGCGTACAATTAAACATGATTATGTTGTTGCTGGTAAGTCAAAATATAAATTGAAAAAAATGTCGAATCTTAAATTGGGTAAAAGTCTAGTTGAGGGGTCGAGTGCTAATACGTGTCAAAAAATATCGAGAGAGAAGTTAAAAAATGCGTATTAATCTCGAGAACAATAATCTGATTATTTTTACCTCTGTTCGGAGATATTTGCAATTGAAGTTGGCGATTTTTATCTGGCTCTTGTAATGTTGTTGTACCCACCAAAAAAAAATGGTGAACAGAAGTGTTTGCGCGGATATAGTTTTGGTCTCCAAACCGGTGTTGGACCCACCCAGGGTAATTTTTTTAAGCGCGGTCGGCCTTCGACAGAAAGATGTTTTGAGCAAAAATACTACGGATACACCCCCGGTTTCGGAGGGACCCGCGGGCCTTTTTCGGTTTTTCGTTAATATCTTTTGAACGAGTTAAAATTTTTATTTTCTACCGGATTATTAATACTGATGTCAAGATGCGTTGTTTGATACCTCTCTCAATATTTTTGGTAACGTATTAGCAGTCCACCCCTCAACTAGACTTTTACCTTAAATTATTAAGTAATATTATGAAAAGATTGTGTCCAACTCCGGAAGCAAAAACTATAAAATTTGTGTCAGTGAAATGATAATTATTGCTTTGGTTATTAGTTTTGAGGCATCGTCTTCGAGTGCCTTCTGATCGTATATGCCGTTTCTTTTGCCAACTACTTGTAAGGCGTTAAGCTGATCAGTAACGTCGCCGTGACTCGTTCAATGTAATGTAGCTCAGTCCTATCACAGAACAATCAAAACATGTTTGTACACCAAAGTAAATGAGGGACTCAAGGGGTTGATAAGCGACAAAGCTTTATAGCTTCAGAACTTCCCCAACCCAATTGTCAACCTCGTCTACGTGATAGGAATCCTGTTACAAATATAATTGTATCACACGCATATTTAGCAGGCGAGGCTCTGGCGACCCCAAGTTCCTCGTGGAACTAGGGGGTGGGCGGGATGGCTTAGATGGTTTAATGTGATCATATTAATCGTTCCCGAAATGGTCGGGCTAGTACCTTAATGGTGCATTGTTACCAAAACGTATCGGATCTATATCCGGCAAAGGACCGTCACCATCGATAACACTCCCCAAAACCTTCCGGGAGATTGTTGTTGTTGTTGTTCAAGTGATGTAAAAGGTGGTGGGATATTCTTTCCACGGACTGTAATAAATTTATCTTTGCGCAGGAGAGCCACATGTCAAAAGAAATAAATACAAATACAGCGATTGTCTCTTATAATTAAATGTTAGCAGTGAAATCTGTTATTTCAAGCGCTCTACGAATAAATTTTTCGATAATACAGCTTATTGCTTATTTATCAGTCAGCCTGTGAAATATTCTGTGTAGCACTAATTAGAGTCTCATATATATCATTTGCCGATTGCACATGTACACGTACAACATTAAGGTATGTAGAATATGTCATAGGTCAACCAGGGTTGTCTTGCATATTGGGTTCCATATGTACTGCTACAGCGCTAGGTAAGTAATGTTGTACCGATGATAGTGGTTGCATGCATTGTATGGCTGTTTTTAAATGTAATTCAAATTGACCGAATTGGCGCGTCCATGTTGTAAATAAGGACGCCGATGATTTGGTCGATGACAATGTTAGGTTTCGCGAGGCGTCAAAACCGGAGTTCGCTGTTTATGCCTAAAAAATAACGAGTGACGGCTCATATTGTATTTATCCTCTTTGTTTGAATTAAAGAAATGTTGTATTGACAAAGAGGATAAATACAGTAAAAGCCGTCACTCGTTTTTTTTTTATGCATTTACTCGATGTATACTGAGAGGTAGTCGCTACTTTTTTTTTGGGCGAGATGTTTATATATGTCTTCTATACATTTTCGTGGGGTATTTAGAAAGGAAAGAAGAATTTGGTAAGATTAGTAATTAATCTTGCCACATTCTCCTTTGGGATTTAGTAATTTGTTGTAATGTTTTGAATGAACGGTGTTAACCCGGAATTCGTTCATTCAGAACAGTAAATAGAAATTTTGTTTCAAATGAACCGGTTTTTCTATTCTTAGTAGGATCTAAGTTAGTAAATTTATATTTACATTTTCATAAAATTTCTTTTCTTTAGCCTTCATTGGCGGATTCTTAAAATACACTTGTATATTTATATCTAAAGATTATTTAATAACTTTTATAGGAATAAGTACAGACTAAATTTAGTTAATTTTTTGTACTCTATTGTTATGTACAATTTTTTCGTTTTCTTTACTTATCTCACAAATTGTTACATTTGGTCCATCAATATTCTTTACGATGTACGGACCTTGATATATATTTTTATGTTTGTTTTAGGCTCTGTTTCTACTAAAACTCTATCATTAATTTTAATTTCTAAAGGCTTAGCCGTTTTATCGTATAAATCTTTATTTCTAATCTTATGCTTATTAATCAAATTTTTTGCCATTTTATGCGATGCTTGCATTTTAAACTTAAGCTCTTTCGCGTAATTTTCTACGTTATAGATCGGATCAATTTTCTCTTTTTGCAATTCGTGTGGCATTGTAGTTTTTCTGCCAAATATTAATTCAAACGGAATAGCTTTATTATCAAAAACCGAACTACTTGTAGTATTGTGTAAAAATGTAAAGTATTTAAATATGTATCCCAATCTGAATACGTTTCGTTTAGATATGCACGCAAGTATTCGTTAAAGACTCTATGATTTCTTTCAACAGTACGAACAGTTTCGTGGTGGTAAGCTGTTGAGAAATCATGATCAAACTTTAAAAGTTTTGTCAATTCAGAGAATAATCGGATCTAGTAGCTTTCATTGTACCATATGTTAATATAAAGGTTTCAAAAATAGCACAAGCAATAGTTTTTGCTGATTTATCTGGTACAGCTACTCTTACCAGGTATTTAAAAAAATCACAAATCATATTAACAGCGAACTTGTTACCATATTTTGATTCCGGAAGTGGACCTATAGTATCGACAATTACTATGTCAAAGGGTTTACAGGGTGTTGGAGTCAACACAAGATTTTCTTTTGTTTTTGGTTTTACTTTATTTAAAAGGCATTTATTGCAATTTTTGACAAACTTAGCTATGTCACGAGTCATATTTTTCCAATAGTATTTTGTTCTTAATTTGGAATATAATCGTTTTTTACCGCAATGACCGCCTAACAAAGGGTTCTCATGATAAATTGTCATAAGTTTTTGTTTTTGCTCTGTTTCTGTTACAGTTTCTACAGGGTCTGTTAGTGTTATTTGTAATGATTTTAAAATTTTATTACCGCTGATTATAAAATTTGTAACTGAAAATTCTTTGAAAAATATATCATTTTTTGGCCATTCTAACTGCTTAATATTGTGACTGCCGGCTGCCTTTTCAAGCCTCGAAAATAACTCATTTAAATTTTTTTTTCCGTTAGCATTCACAAAATTAAGTAAGTTTAGTTTTTTATGTTTAAAATGCGCATAAATTTGTATATTAGAGATCTCATTGTTTTTATTAAATTGTATAGTCGACTTTATTCGCGGTATCTTTTTTGAAAAATCGTATGAAAATTTGTCATAAACTTGTACTTTAGGCGTTTCGCAAAAGGTATCAATATAATGATCGTGCTTATTTTGTAATTCCTTTTGTTTGGTTTGTGATCGCGTTGGGACTGCTAAAACATGCTTTGTATATTCTTTTATTTCGTCTATACTAATGCGTGAAATAGCGTCAGCCACAACGTTAGATTTCCCTTTTATATATTCAATCATAAATTTATATTCTGACAGTTCTAATCGAATTCTAGAAAGTTTAGACGAAGGGTCTTTCATGTTAAAAAGATAAACTAGTGGTCTATGATCGGATTTTACTGTGAAAGTTTTACCGTAAACATATGGACGAAAATGCTTTATAGCGAAATGTATTGCTAGGAGTTCTAGTTCGATAATTGTTTTTTTCTGTTCTGCTTTATTAAAGGATTTTGACGCGAAACAAATTGGTAAATCGTTATCACCATGCTTTTGGCTCAGTATAGTACCACACCCACTCTTAGAGGCATCTACTATAATTATAAATTCTTTTGTAAAGTCAGGGTATTGTAGTAGTTGAGGAGACATTAATGCAAGTTTTAGCTTTTCGAAAGCGTTTTCGCACACTTCGTCCCAAACAAATTCAACTTTTTTCCTATTTAAACGATTTAAAGGCGCTGCCAGTGACGCAAAATTCGGTATAAATCGCCTGTAGTAATTTGCAAACGCGACAAATCGCCTAACCGCATCTTTGTCTTTTGGTTTAGTACACGTTTTAATAGCATCTATTTTCGAATCATCTGGCAGCAAACCTTTTGACGTGCATTTGTGGCCTAGAAAAGTTACTTCGGAACGAAGGAAATTGCATTTGTTTGGATTCAGCTTTAAATTAAGCTTTCTACAGGTTTCGAAAACTTTTTCTAAATTTTTAAGGTGGTGTACCTCACTACAACCAATGACGATAACGTCGTCAATATACATAAAAGCCTGATTTGGCGAAATGCCTGAAAATGCTATTGACATCATACGAGAAAAAGAGTTGGGTGCTATATTCAACCCGAAGGGTAAAAATTTCCAACGAAAAGCTCCTCGATCTGTACTGAAAGAAGTTACGTCTCTAGATTTAGGGTGAAGAGGTATTTGGTGGAAACCAGAAAAAAGATCTAAAGTTGAGAAGTTTTTGGCTCTGCCAAGATTGTCGAGGATGTCATCAACGCGTGCTAGTGGAAATTTGTCGGCTATAAGCTTTTTATTGACTGCTCTGAAATCTACGCACATACGATACGACTTTTTGCCTGTTGGATCTTTTTTCGGTACCAAAATTAATACTATGTTCAAACAGAAAAATAAATTGAGGAAATTTCGATTTGAATTGAGTGCTGTTCATACAACTCGATTTAGCTTACACAATAGTAATTTCATAGCTGGTTGGCTCATCTCTACAGCAAGAACATACCTTTGTTCAGACAGTCAAAATGTGCGTGTTGGTATTAGGCGAATGAAATGGAATGAAAACATAAAACTTTGAAATTTTTGTGTGTTGTAAGAAAATGTGTTCAATGTTTTGGTTTCATTTTGAGTTTGCCATCTTCTTTTGACAATCCCTACTCCAGTGAAATGAAAGACATAAAATCAGCTGATGAGATGAGCCAACCATATAGTTCAGCCATGCGCAACTGACGTTGAAATCTACTCAATAAACACACTTTACAAAGTTGTATTTGCAGTTTCAAACAATTTATTACGCACTTTTTTTTAAATTGGCAATTTATTATTACAATTTGTTATATGATAAATTGCGTAATAAATTGCCCAAATAGTATAAATTGCCAATTTTGTGTGTGTTTGAACCTAGTATTAAGGACTGTTATAATTTGAAAAACTAGGTTCGATTAAATCATTCTGTAATAGGTTTTCGACTTGCTTATTTATTTCTTCGCGTTGTGTGTATGGCAAACGGTAATATAGACAGGAGGTTTGTCAGTTAATCTAAGTTTTTGTTCGTAGAAATTATTAAGCGTCATTAAGTCGGTTTTTAATGCAAAAATATCAGAATATTTCAAACATAAATCAAGTAATTTCTTTTTAGCGTAAGAAGGCATTGGCTTTGCTAAAATTGATTTAAGCTCTTCTATGCATTTTGAATCGATAGGTGTTTCATTTATGCGATAGACATTGAAGTTTTTTATGTCTTCAGTTTTAATATTGAAATCTTTTACGTACTTGACCTCGTCGGTGGAGTTGATAACTTTTATTATTGGATTTTTTGAATCAACGATACATTTTGCTGTGAAAACACCGTTAAAAAGTTCCTGAGAATCAACAAAAACTGGAATTGTCGAATTTTTCAAACTAAAAACACGAAAAACTTCGCATCTTGGTGGAATTACAAGAGTATTTGTCGAAGTGCTATGCAAAATTGAAATATTTACCTTTTCTGTCCCTTGCCCGAATGTAATTGTATCATTAGCATAATTGATTATGCATTTGTTCGTTTTTAGGAAGTCTTTCCCTATTATACCGTCCGAAGGAATATTAAAGTTGTCATTGACAACGTGAAGAGTCAGAGGAAAAAATGTATTTGATGCAATTATACTTGTATTAACTGTTCCTAGTGTTGTTACTGTGTCTGTGGTTACGCCTGTTATATTTATTACGCTACTATCGGCTACTTCTACATCGTTTACCAAACTGGACATTTTTATTAATAAAATGTCTGCCTGTGAATCTACTAGAAAGGAACACATTTTATGAGAATCGCTACAAGCGACTTCGACGAAACCAGAAAAATTTTAATTTAGACAATATATTGACTGAGAAGTATTTAGTCGAATTGCTCCTGCTCCCTCAGTGTTCGCGCATGAGAGGCTTCGGCATTTAAAGAACGAACATTGGCTGAATTTCTAGAATTTGAACCCTGATTATTGGAATTCCCGTTATTTCCGGACCGACTATTATTGTTATTGTTGCAATTGCTGTTGCCTCTATTGTAATTGCGATTATTGCCTCTGTTATAATTGTTATTTCGGAAATTTGTATTATTTGCCGTTTTTCAGTGAGTTTTACAGCTCCGGCTCACACTCAATTCTCACGGAAATGCTCTGGATCATTGAGAGAAATGTGATAGGCAGATTTCGCCGCTGTTTTTCATTTAACTCATACGGCGAAAGGCTAAGCAGCGACATCTATTTTTTAAAAAGTAGGTATATTAAAGGCCGCGTTGCCAACCTTAAAAGAAGTAATTAACAAATTATCTGGCTCACAAATTGAACCAGACTTCTATCTGGATTTATCTGGCTCAAATCGTTGTTGTTGCATTTACATGCAAAATTATTTATCTGGCTCAGGATTTTGCCACCGGATGATAGCTATTGTGTTGCCTATTTGCGTTATTGTTAAATCGAAAATTACTATTGTTGTTGTATCTGAAATTACTGTTGCCTCTGGAATTTCCACGGAAATTACTATATCTTATCGGACGTGACCGAACCGCTAACACTTGCCGCTCTTTAACTTCCTGTTCTCGCTCTATAATCATTTTCGCTACTACGTCCTTTGAATCTTTGAAGGTTGTTGACGCAAGGATTGATTTCACCATATCTGACCTACTATTTAATCTACAAACGCTAATGGTTTGTTCAACCGCCATCTCATGGGCTTTTGCCTGCGTCATACCCTCAATGATTAGACAGCGTTCTAACGAATCAGAAAGCTCTTCTATCTGCTTGGAAAATTCTGAAAAAATTGTCATTTGTTACTCTTAAGGCTGCAATTTTTCCCGCGACAACTTTCCAGTTGTCTAATTTTACTACATAGCGCTTCTTTAATTTGGCTGACTGATTCTATATGCGTTGGTAGGGCTTCGCGAGCTTTGCCTTCGAGCTTGGATTTTAAAAATGCAATGAAAGTAGGAGTTAAATTTTCGCTAGAGAATACTTCCATTAATTCAACTTTATTTATAAATGAGCCAAGTGCTAACGGGTCCCCACTGTAGTTTTCTCGCATAATCGAGGCACACGTACTAATAAACGATCTTTTCTCCTCTATTGTGGCCATAGTTGTAACGTTAAGAAAGAATAGGAAAACTAGAATTTGGAATTACGGGTTGATCAGCCAGTCCTAAAAAGTCTGCACTCAGGGATAATTTATAATGTTCACTTGTTAAGGTATCAGTTGAAGATGCAGTTGAAGCTGAATCGGAATCTGAATTATTGGAATCTAAATCTTGCTCTGAGTTTTTGGAATCTAAATTTTGCTCTGAATTTTTGGAATTTGAACCTGGGTGTGAATTTTTAGAAACTACCTTCCCGTTTCTTAGGTCCATACGTGTTGAAGCAAACAGACAAAATATGATAATTTTATTGGAGCAAGATATGTCGAATTTGTTTATGAAGATTGAATAGAAATTGAATTTAAAGGAAATTAAGTTTGAACGAGAGAATTATTCGAAAATGGATTGTGCTTGATTAGAAAAGTTATACAGAATTGAGAGACAAGTGGGATTTGAGAGAGTAAAACTGAAAGAATTTAAAAGATGTTGAATATTGTTTACGAATATATTTATTGAAATGTAAGAATTTTTAATTATACAGAATGTGAAAAAAAATTTGAAATGTATGGCAAAAATTATAATTTTGGAATTTTTATTATCTAAATGCAAAAATTAAAGAATGGCAAATAATTATATTTAAGGCCTGAAACGGACGCACCGCTTTTATCAGAATTGTAGATACGGGTGCACCGCATCTTTCCAAAATTGTAATATAAATGTCTTTGGACGCACCGAAATTTAAAAAAGGTATGTCATATTTTTTCACAGACGCACCGCTTTAAAGAAAATTTGTAATTATATCTTTACGCGGACGCACCGCTTAAGAAAAGAAACATTTTTTTTTGTTTCTAATTTTTTTTGATGGGGCCCACTGTAGGGCAGAGTGGGACTAAAACTAGAAGCAATTAATGAAAAATTAAAAAAAAATTTCAGTTTTTGTCCGACCATGTCCCACAGTGCCTACCCAAAATCTTACCCATATACCTAAAGTATGTGAAATTCTATAAATTTATGTATTACATGTATGTATATTAAATTTTTTGAGTATAATGAAAAATTTTTTTTTTGTAATACGTATGGTAAGTATTTTTTGAAAAATTGGGAAAATTAAGTGAAATAAAATGTGTTTACATTTTAATGAGTATGGTAAGTGGATATCGAAAAATGAAAATTAAAAAAAAAAAATTTTTTTTTACTTAATTTAATTAATTAACATATGTTTGTACGTTTTATAATAAGTTTTGAAAAATAGTTGCAAATTTAAAAATAGTTATATAAAAAAATTGAAAAGTATATTTTATAATAATGTAGATAATAAAAATTTTCGCACACCATACCAAGTGCGGCTGGGCTCGCTTCATTGCTTGCTGTACCTGCTGTTCTGCTGCTGGTGCTGCTGTTCTGCTGCTGCTGTTGTTAGATGGCGTTACTTGTCTTCCGCTTGTTCTTGTTGTTGATGTACGGTGGTTTGCCGTTATGATGGTGGCGTGGCTAGTGCCGTTTAATGTTTCTTTTCCCACTAGGAAATTTGTACAGTTGATTCAAAAGGTTTAGTTTTTCGTTTCTCGAATTATATTATTTATGCATCCGTTTAGTTTTTGCTTTATTATTAATTCCGAAATTTCTCTTTATTATCTCCGTTTTTATTAACTCTTTGTGTTATACGTATATATTTTTCCTTTAAATGTCTTTCAAAAATTTGTTCCTCTCACTAGCCACTACCATTAGCCACAACTACTGCCATATTTGCGTTGATTTCTTTAAAATTTAAGCTTTTTTATTGTATGTTTTTTGAAAATGATAAAATTTTTGTATATTTTATGTCTTTGTATTTTTTGATTTTTCCGTGTTTTGTATTTTTTTCTTAAAATTTTAAATTTTGTAAATTTTTTTTGTAGAAGTTGTTTTAAATTTTTTGTATTTTTATGTTTGTAATTTTTTCAGTTTTAAAATTTTTTTTTGTAGATGTTATACTTCTTTGTAGGAATTTTTACATGTTTTGCATTTTTTTGTAAATGGCTTTTAAATTTTTGTAGTTTTTTTTGTAGATTTTTGATGTTTTTAACTTTTTTTTGTAGATTTTCTGTTTTATATTTTTTTTGTAATCGTATTATATTTTGTAAAAAAATTTTTTGTAGATGGTTTTATTAACTTTTATATTTTTTGTAATTAAATTTTTTTTTTGTAAATTATTAATTTTTTCAATATTTTTGAAATTTTGTGCTGGGCTTCTTTTTTTCTTCTTTAATTTGAGCACCCACGCTTGTTGGGAGGCTTGCCTCCTTTCGGCCACACACCGTTTTTACGAGGCTTCGGCCCACGGCCGCCATTTCGAGGACCCATCTTACTGGATCCGACAAAAGCGTTCTGATCGCACACACAGAGCTGCTAAGCGCTCTCACTCACCTTTAATATATTCTTCTAGAGATTAATAAAATAAAATGTTTTTAGGCAATAGTAGTAAAAATGTACTTTTAATTTATAATCTTTTGTTTGAACACTTGGTTTCTGTTTTTAGTTCTTATTACACTTGTCGTTTTCTATAAACTAGGTTCTGGCGTATAAAACTTTGTTTTATACAATTTTTAGTCTTTCTTTGTGTTCTTATAGAATGTACTTTTAGTTATAATTTTTTTTCACTAAACTGAAGGAACGTTCTGCACTAGCTACAGTGACAGGTATAGTGCAAAAGATACGTAAAGCAACACAAATGTTAGGGAAAATCGTATACAGATTTTGAACATAGATGGCATTTAGCAATTCCAATGGTGACAGACCTTTATCAAAATTTGCTTCGTAAATGTGTTTCAAATGAATTATTTCGCATTCTAAGCTTTGAGAAATGTCCGACTTGTATTTTTCGACAAATTTTCCTGCGCTCGCTCGAACCGTAGTTTCATCCATGTCTTCAAATTGCCACAAAAAGGAAAACGTCTCGCTCAAATTTCTCATAGCTGCAAATCGTTCAGTAATGCCAGTGATTACCGAATCAACGATCACCAGGAATGTATTGTTTTTAAAATCAGACTCTGAGTCATCCGTAATCATCTCATTTAAATTATCTTCAGAACGTCTTTTGGGTTTTCTCTTTCGAATGTCCGGAAACTTTGGCGAGATGTTCAATTGAATAGCAACTGTTTTGCATTCGTTTAAAATTGTTTCCCATTGGTTCCTGATCAACTTCAAATCAGCTAATAAGGCATCTAGATGTCGAACCTCAACATCTATGGTGGCGTCTCTAGCTTGGAGGCCACGTTTCTTTCATTAATGGTAGTCAGTATTTTGAACCAAATTGAGGACAGTAATACGCCAATTACACGGCTCAAGTATCCTTGTGCCAATTACCAATTTGCACAAGGATTTGACCGGTGTGTGCACTGGTTGCGCTATTTGCGCAGAGAACTGCGCTAAAATCAAAATGATTTTGATATTTACGCATGTCTGCAAATATTACACAGTTTACCTGTGGTTCCTGATAATATAACATCAGTAATTATTGTTAAAAAATGTTAATATCGAAGGCGTAAGGACCATCTCTAGCTTGTAACAGGAATTCACACAAATTTAATAATACAAAATAATTTTTTATACAATTAGAACACATGTTTCATTTGTTGCGCTAGTTTAAAAATGAATATTGCGCAGTGATGCCATGAGTTGAGCTGGTCTTGAAATTAAAATATATATACTATAAATACAATGGAAAATAAAATCTTCTTGTGCGATTTTTTCGACTTATACCGTGAATTACCAGCACTGTAGAAAATAAAGAGTGGTTTTTTATGCAATTAGTGCCTTTTTTACACAATTAAAACACATGTTTCATTTGTTGCGCTACTTTAAAAATGAATATTGCGCAGTGTTTTTGTGCCGTGTATGTCAAAATTTTCATTTGCACCAATTTCGTCGTTTTATATTTGCGCATGGTTTTTGTATCATGTATGGGCCGTATAAGATACATTCGAACTTGTTGATGTACTTCAGAATGCCGGTAACATCGCCATATGCTTGCGCAGTCAAGTTTGGCTTTTGGCTGAAAGACTATGAAGAGAGCTCGGTACATTTTTTTTTTTTGAGGATGACCCATCGTTGTGGAGTGCTGCTGAAAATAGTAAAACATTTTTGTACAACTCCGAAGAAAGTAATTGCAGCCGTACAACATTCTGCAGCATCAACACCACATAAATTGAGACTGTGGGTTGCACAAGGCGAGAAATCAGCATTCGAGTTTTTGTCGAGAATGTGACGTAGTGCTCCGTTGTAACTCCTTTCATATTGGCGTCGTTATCGTACCTTTGTGCACGACAATCTTAAATCAAGTATGGCAAATTAGGTCAGCGATTTTCTGACCAGCTTTTTTGTTATAATTCACGAAAGCCAAAAACCGTTCTTGAATTGTAAAATTTGATGCTTTCGAATAAAAATGTAGTTAGCGTAAAATGAGATCTTAGATGCCCATAAAATGTCTATTGTTTCTGTTAAGATAATTAACTAAAGTTTATATATTTTAGATTTCAGTTTGATCTTTATTTCATTTTATTTCTGCTTGTCAAAAAAACGCGTGTTCACCAAACACGATTTTATGAAGAAGGAAACATTTTTTCTTACCACGGAAGTATACAAGTACATATAGAATCTAATATCGTGGCGTTGCCATATAGTAGGAATAAAGATGTACAAATTCAACACGCCACCTTACATTTATATTCCGTACATTTTATGAAATTAATTTAATAACATGTATTTAAATTTTGCAAACTTAACACTACCTAAGGCTTTTGTGAAAATGTCTGCAACATTGGAATTAATTTTAATAATTTCAATTTTTCCACTTTTTAAGTTTTCATTTACAAAATGGTAATGAAATTCATGTGTTTTGAATTTTTTGTAAAATTTCCATAATTTGCAATAGATATTGCTCCTGAATTATTTCAAATATCTTTATTGGCTTACAAGCTTTTGTAAACACATCTTCAGTTATATTAAGTAAGTGAATAATTTCTGTTACAGCTTCTGATATGGCAACATACTCAGCCAAGGTTGAGGATTTTGTTACACATTTTTGTTTCTTAGATTTCCAATAAATAGCATTTCCGAGCAATCTTATAACATAACCAGTGCTGGATTTTCTATCTACAACATCTCCTGTAAAATCTGCGTCCACATAACAGTCAATTATATCTGCACTTTCATTTTTATAATATTTCAGTGTAGCATTTTTTGTTAAATACAAATACTTAAGCACCACGCAAGGCGTACTTAAAATGTTTTTCATTACAACAATTTTGGTATTTACTTAAGAAATTTACACTATAAGCTATGTGTGGTATTGTGCCGGAACTTATGTACAATAGCGCACCGATTAAGTTTCTGTACTTTACATCTTCATTTAGTGCGGACTGTTCCAATTTCAAATTTTCTTCCATTGGTGACTTACACAGTTTTGCATTTTCAATATTATACCGTTTCGCTAAAGTTTCTATATACTTTTCTTGACTTAAAACCATAATGTCGTTTGTACCGAATTCATATTCAATATCAATTCCGGTATATGTTTTCACTTTTCCCATATCTTTCATTTTAAATTTCCTTCTAAGCTTGTTTTTAATATTCATTATTTCTTTCGTATCTTCACAAGAAATCAATAGGGGGACTCATGAAAGCATATAAACTTATAAGGTGTAAAATTATATCCATTTACACACGCTGTTATATGAACGCACCTAGTAATACTCTTGATAAACTTGATTGTTTATCGGCTGTATTGTTGCCGAACAACATTTTTTTGATTGTTATACAAATTAAAAAATGCCATGATTAAGTGAAAAATCAAAACTAAAACGTCTTTACTAAGATATACTTGTAAATGACTTGCTAATTTTGGAGATTTCTGATGAAAATGCCTGCTGTAATGACTGCAAGGTTGCATTCCTTTGAGTTTACCGCGTTTACACAATGAAATGTGCGCGTAAATTTATACAAATTGTATAAATGATTTTTCATACAAAATTTGAAAGCTCGTTTACGCACTAGATAAATTTATACGTTTACACACTATATAAGGCATTTATACGGTTACATGAGTCCCCCTAATATGTCATCTACGAATAATAGCAAATACGTATTATAATGTTTTTCGTTTTTTACATACAAACAATAATCATATTTACACCCTCGAAAATAGAGGGTCTATAGGAATTTGTTAACACATTCATACCAAGCACGAGAGCTTTATTTTAATCCATACAGGGATTTTTTTAATTTATATACCTTTTCAGATGTATCTTTAAATCCTATTGGCTGTTTTATATAGACTTCTGATAATAAATTTCCGTTTAAAAAATCTGTCTCCACGTTCATCTGATGGACTTCTTAACTCTTTTGACAACAATAATTTCAGTGTTTGCATTTTAGCAACCGGAGAATAAGTATTATCAACTCCCTCTTTTTGTTGAAACCCTTTTACAACTAATCTAGCTTTATACTCATAGTTTGGTTTTTTTCGGTATTCCCACTTAACATCTAAAACGTTTTTGTCATATGGTTTCTCTACAAGCTCCCACGTGTTATTCTCCTTCAAGCTTTCCATTTCCCGGTTCATTGCGTCTATCGATTTCCGTGCTTCATTGCATGATACCGCCTCCTGGTAGGTGAGAGGATTCGTTGCATCGCAGAAATCAGCTCCTATGCAATAGTATCCAAATTTTTCGCCAAACCTTTTTGGTGCTTTTATTTGTCTTTTTGTTGTTCTTTGATTATGTTAGTCTTCATTGTTTTCACTATCTTCATTCTTTTCGTTGCTATAGTTTATTTCTTCACACGTCTCGTTGCTTTCCGATTTCAATTGTTGTTGTTGTTGTAGCAATGTTTCGCCCCACGTAATAGCCGCGACCGATCACAAATTGTCATCAATATCCTCTAACAGGAGTCCTAGGAAACTTGCTGTTTCAACAGGGGTGGACCATAATGAAAGAGGTGTTAGAGGCGTTGGTTCCACATTACAATTAAAGAGATGGTTGGTGTCATGTGGGGACACATTGCAATTTAAGAGATATTTAAGAGTTTAACCTGTTACAGTATCCAGAACGAAGTTGAGCCAGAGTAACTCGCGTTTCCCTGGGGAGTATGCGTCCTCTTCCGCAAGTTTTGGGTACTGTTCCCTAAGTACTGGATTCACCGGGCAAATCCTGGCATAAAAGTCCGACGCCTGTTTGTGGAGTTCACCAAGGACGTGCTTGTGTTTTTTTGCTTCATACGGCTGAGTTCTCAGGTGCCGTATTTCCTCGAAATGCTTACAGAGATAACTCCGTAAGTCCCTAGGCGGTGCTGGCTCATCTATCATATGTCTGTTGGGATGCCCAGGTTTCTGGGTATTCAACAGGAACTGTTTGGTTAGCATCTCATTTCTCTCCCTGATGGGGGGTATTCTCGCCTCATTATGTAGATGTTGTTCTGGGGACATATGACGACAGCCCGTGGCGGTTCTAAGCGCAGTATTTTGGCAGGCCTGTAGCTTATTCCAGTGGGATATTTTTATGCTTGGCGACCATATAGAGGACGCATAGCATGCAATCGGCTGGAAAATTGCTTTGTAAGTGATAATGAGCATTTCTTTGTCTTTTCCCAAAGTACTCCCAGCAAGGGATTTGAGGATTTTATTACGGCTCTGGATTTTCGGTACAATTGCGGCTGCGTGCTCACCAAAATGTAGATCCTGATCAAACGTCACACCCAAGATTTTGGGGTGTAGGACTGTCGGTAGCATAGTGCCATCGACGTGGATGTTCAAAATGGTCGACATTTGGGACGTCCATGTTATAAGGTCGCGGAGGATTTAGTCGGTGATAATGCCAGGTTTCTCGAGGCGAAAAAAATGGATAGATCAGGGAGGTGGCCGTTTATTCTGTTGCAAAGCTTATCGATCCCTGGGCCTGGGCCTGTGGGCATTATTGTGCAGTCATCGGCGTAGGAAACGATAGTAACTCCTTCTGGTGGCGAAGGTAGCTTAGATATGTAGAAATTAAACAAAAGTGGGGATAGGACACCACCCAGTTGCATCCCCTGTTTAATTTTTCTTGGTTTTGATGTTTCATTTCTAAATTTTACCGATGCCTGACGACCACCCAGATAATTTGCGGTCCAACTTTTAAGACATGGGGGAAGGCTATACCTTTCCAGGTCTTGCAGTAACGTGCCATGGTTGACCGTATCAAAAGCGTTTGATAGGTCTAGCGCTACGAGTACTGTTCTATGGTGGGGGTTTTGATTTAAACCGCATTTTACCTGGTTGCTGATGGCATTTAGCGCGGTGGTTAGGCTAGGTTAGGTTGAACTGGCCGGTCCATGAGGACCTCACATAGACTGATTGAGTCCGTAGTGTTACCAGAAGTATGTTTTAACGACCAAACTGAAAAACCCTATCAAAAGCCAAATAACTCCGTCCTCTTGGCAAATACTAGAAGCTTCCTAGGACTTAAACCAATTGCTGCTTCTAGAGACTGACAGCTGTATCACTCCTAATAGCTGGAGTCTTAGCCTGGCAAGTGCAGGACACGAGCACAGAACGTGCTCGATCGTTTCCCCCTCCAACCCGCACTTCCTACATCTGTTATCACTGACCAAGCCTAATTTAAAGGCATGTGACGCTAGAAGGCAGTGTCCAGTCAGAATACCCGTCATGAGTCTACAGTCCTCTCTTTTTAATGATAGAAGCAACTGTGTTAGTCTAAGTGTGTAAGACCTACACATAATCTTCGATACTTTACAGCCCCGCGCTTGAACCCACGCCTTTCCCGCTTGGTCGATCATGTGCACCTCTCTCCTTCGCTTGATCTCGCCCAATCTAGTTGGGACGTCTACGGAGCAAGCCTCAAGGGATGCGCCCTCTTTAGCTAGTTCGTCCGCTTTTTCATTCCCATCTATTCCCATATGCCCTGGTACCCAATATAGATGTATGCTTTGTACCGTAGTACAAGGCAGCAAGCCTCCTTTTTTTATTTTCTTAGTTCTATCCCCTGCTGCATTTACTTTTTTTTCGTATCCCGTTTAGATAAGCACCACTGTTTCTAGTTACCAAAAATTGCTTCACAAAGCATCTGTCAAAAACAGGTGATATTGAACTCATTTATCGACCCATCTGAGCAAGGTAGGTCAAGAGCTATTTCCGTCATAAGCTCTCGATCTTTTCCTATGGAGTTTCGGAGCAGTAAACATAGTGGTCGTGGTCAAGTTTCCTTGCTTTTTTTCAAACATATAGAAAATTGGAGTAAACTTTTAGACCTCCAAAATTTTACATATTTTGAACATTTAAGTAGTGTGGCATATAATAAAATCAACTAAGTCTGATTCCATATAAAATTTGACTATTTTGTGTTTGATTCAAACAAAAATAATGGATTAATTAGCCAAGTTCTCGCGATCAAATAGAGCAGTCCAGTCCACCTTGAGCAGAAATACGTACATGATATCTACGGTAAGTATTAATGTTTTATTTAAACAATTAAACCATTTTACCCCCCCTGTCTAACATTAAATTGTGTGGTGTGAAAAGTCAAAGTAAAAATTCTAACATAGCGGTATCGGTTTCTTCCGCAGATTTTCTTCTCAAGAAAACGAGCACCACATTTCTCTGAAAATTCATTTGCCAACTTATTTTGCATTATATGCATGTGGGTTGCTTGTGCGAATCGCAAGCAACCCTCCCTTTTACTTCACCCGCATTCCGCTTCCACGGTGATAAGCTTCAATTCATCACCAGTTCCTGAAAATCTACATGCCCATGATCTTCATCTAGGCCGTACATAAAATCTCGTCTTAACATACATACGTTCATCATCGTTGGAGTCTTCAAAACCCCAAATCATATAAGGAAATGTGAATTATAAAACTAAAGTTAAAAATTAGATTTTTAATCTACATACACATAATACATATACATATCTATAATGTAAAGTTGTTTAAGAGTTTCAACTCAAACTCGAAGAAATGAGTTCCTCTCCTTCGTTAGTTTAGGTTTAGATACAAAAATTTAGATACATAAAATGTTGCAGAGAAACTGGAATTAATTTTATAAAAGTTAATGAAATAACTAGTATAGCAGCCAGGCTTAAAGAAAATCCTGCATAGATTTCGGTCCCTTTATTTTTACGAGCCGCTGTAACTTAAGTTAGCCAATTTCGAAAAGTTGGTCCAAATGCATTACTTACCAAACTGTAGTTAGGCAAACGCAACATATAATATTTTTTTGTTGTTTTTGCTGCACAGCAGACTCTCAAGCATTTCTGCGATCAAATTCATGTGAGTGAAGTGGACATGTTTGAGAGAGCGGTATGGTGCAATATTAACAAATTTTGTATGACATTTTTCGATGCAACCAATTGCTAACATTTACACGTTGCGGTTAAATAGTTTTTGGTATGGTATTACTTAGAGGGAGCTTTTTTGTATGACTTATAGATATTCCTTTAACTGAGTTCTCTCCGTAACACTTTAATATTTTTAAGCATGGTTGCCAATATTTGCGGTTAGCTAATATTATTAAGACATTTTCTTTTGATAATTTAAACAATTATATTTTGTAATTGGCTTAGGAAATATTTTAGTTCTTATTTAAGGAATGAAAACACAACTCTCCAAGCAAGAAGGCCTTCGACGCTAGGTAGAAAAGCTATCTATATATATATATATATATATATATATATATATATATATGAATCTATTTGTTATTGACTAATGCCCCATATACCCATGAGAATTTACCAATTTTTTAATATTTTCGTTTTGATCATACATACATATTTATATATCCACTCAAATGCCTGTACATACATATGCATGTACATATGTACATAAATAGATATTAATATACAAAATGAAGCTTCCTTTTCTTCAAACATACAATCTTAGTGTAAAATACATTTTTTTTATTTTTGCATATGTGTAATGATATGCGAGCATACATTTTTACATACATATGTATATTCATCTTCAGTGGTAAGATACTATTCAGTGCGCACGCAGGAATGATTACTGTTCTATGATGTCATTTTTTTATACTTTCTTTCATACTACTTTCTCTTGTTCAAAATCAAAGCCGATTTTGTGAGTTAAGTTCAGGTCAACTAGGCGAAAACTAAACAAACTTGTATAATGCATTGAATTTGTGAATGATAATTATTAATGTGTACATAATTTTGTTTTACTTTGGTTTGTGACATGGGAGGTTAGTGGTAATATAACGGGGCCTCAATAACATCCATGAGGCCAATGGTAGGGCGGGTACAAAGGCAGCCACCAAACGTTGCAACAACTAGCTGCCAAGCATAAAGGTAAGTTGAGGTGTATCGGGTTGGCGAAGTGTGGCATGCAAGTGCGTTTGTTTTTTTTTTTTTGTTTTATATTTTCCTTTTGGTTGAATATCCCCAGTGTGCAAAATAAATTATCCTGTTTGACCATTGACTGGGGAGAGCAGTGCTGTGTGATGACCATGTATAAGAATTCACGAAGCTGAAGCTCCGGGCCTAAACGCCAGTGCACACGCCGTGGTCATTGCACCTTGCCACAAGCACTGCTGCTCTTTAGTCCGTGAATGTGCCTATCGCACACTCAGTCGATGGATATCATAACAGATAAAATGGCGCCAAACGTGGGGCCCAATAGAGGAAAGTAACTTTTGTGTGCTTTTGTTAAATATTGGCTCCACATACATGATTCACTCATTGAATCAAATAGTCTGTCTGCTTTGGAATTTTTTTATTAGGTTAATATTTTATAAATTTTTGATTTTTGTTTTCGATTGTTGTTGTTTCAAACAGTTTTGTAGGCTAGATGCCTTGAGATGCGTACCGCGTTAAGGCTTCGTATTTAAGCATGACACTTCTTTTGGTTTTGTGCAAAAATACGCGATACACTTTCTGGAATTTTCGTCATTAAGGCTAAATGCCAATTGACTTACCAGGTATTCACTTTTGCTACAATCCAAAAGAAAAAAATATGCAAATAGTAAGGTACATCTCGAACTCATTGTCGAGATGCCAGTATTGAGATGCGAGTATTTGAGAAAGAATATATATATTTATATTGTATATTTCGGAAATTATGGTTGTATATCAAATAAATCACAACCGATATTTCTTTCTTAAAAATGTTGCATGCCACAACACACCATGACATTATGCCCTTACTTACACCTTTGTGCCACATTACCACTACAGAGACTCCCATGGTCTCAAACCAAGTTTCTTTTGATGATTTTTGTTTTTTTGATAGATAACCTTTTCGCGTTTAATTACAAGCGGAAAAGATATAATTATTTTGATTTTTGTTGAGTTTACTTTAATAGAAAGTTTTTTTGCGTTTAAGGACATAACAAGCGGATAAGCTTCTAATATTTTTGGTGATTTTTTTTATTGGTTTTCTCAAAAACAATTCTGTTTGCGTTAAACTATTTTTTTAACACTGCGTTAAAGGGTCATATCTTTTTTTTTTTGCGAGTGCAAATATACATATACTTTATTTTTTATTTTTTTGGGAACATGCCATTTCGTCACAGCGATGAACACACTCCTTTGCGGGTTAGATGTTTTCTATGTAGGAAGGCTTTTACGAATAGGGATAACATTCTAACTACCGCGTGTGATCACCGCTTCCACCGAAACTGCCTATTGTCGTGGCTTAAGAACAATTCTTCTTGTCCACTCTGTAGAGCTCCTTGCCGCAGTAGGGAATTTAATCAGAATATATATAACACTAGATTGTTGAAGACAATGTCTCAGGGCAACGCAGGTAATACCAGTGGCAGTGGGAATCTGCATAAGTCCCATAGGTAAGGGCAACAAGAGCTGCAACAAGGAGCAGCAAATGGTGATAGCTTGTCAGCTAAAGGAGCGCATGGAGATGACGTACCGCCGGCAAATGATTATGAAGCTCGCATCAGAAACATGGTTTCAGCAATTGTGTCTGCGAGGTCAGCAACGGTTTTTGAGGATTTGGAAAATCGCGTAGCCCAAATAGTATAGGCGAGGATAGAAAACACCTTATCCAGTCTTTTAGAGCGGTTAAATATAAACCCTGCTCAACAAGTCCCTGTAGGCAATGATATAACTCAGCCAGCTAACTTATCTGCTGCTCAACACCTACCAAATAGGTATACATCAGTGTGGCCTAGAGATGCACCTCCATTGCCAAATCAAAGTAGTACTGATTTTCATTACCAGATTGGCCAAATTCGATTGAGCGAATTGTCCACTGTTCCGTATACGAGTAGAATAGCGCATCTAATTTCTAGTTGGGATGTAAAGTTCGACGGCACTTCTCGTCTATCAGCCGATAGTTTCTTGTCCCGAATAGAGTTACTTGTGATAGACACACTTAATGGTAATTTTAATATCTTGTGCGAACACATACAATGTCTGTTTGTGAATGAGGCCAAAGACTGGTACTGGCGTTACCGTAGGTCGGTAGAACGAATTACCTGGCTAGCCCTTTGCCAAGCTTTGAGGACTAATTTTCAGCAGCATAGGAGTGATTTCGAGATAAAGGAGTTAATTCGCGCGCGTAAGCAAGGTCAAAATGAATGTTTTTATGAATTCCATAACGCCATATTGAAAATCGCGGAACCTCTTGAAACACCACTTTCAGAGGTAGAGTTACTCGAAATTCTCAAACATAATTTACGGCTATGTCTTTGGCAACAACTTCTTTTTGTACCAACTAATTCTGTAGCAGAGTTGCGCCGACTCTGTTTGAAAGGCGAGAGTCTTGCTAACGAAATTGCTAAGACCACACCCTTTCTCAAACGAACAGCTCTTGACCATTACCAAAAAGGCAAGTGAATGAAGCCTACCTTGACTTAGAACTACATGAGGAAGCAATAGCGCAAAGCGAATTTGCTCAAGTAGAAGCTGTTTCTCAGCCAGCTACCAAATTAAAACCTGGTTGCTGGAACTGCAACAAAGAGGGACATAGATACTGTTTGGTTACGCCTGCACTGTCTACAGCAGAACCATTAGCTGTTGGCTTGCTGGGCACTGCCGAAAACGGAACAATGCTAGCAGCACAGTCCAGTTAATATAATATGACAAACTCCACTCTAAATTAATACATTTTACATATGTACATACATACATACATTGTAAATTTCTGTGCGAAGCAATGAGAAGTCAAATTCATTTTAGATACATACTAGCATATACATACATACGTGCATATACACAAATTTATCCAAATTAATCTCATTTATTGCTTTTGCCTTTGCTAAAGGCTCTCATTAGTTTCACCTAACATTTACATATTTTTACTCGTTGTTCAATCGCTAATCAGAGTGCACGGGCTAAATCGAACCCGGCTGCATTTCAAATCGCTTCAATAAAATTTATACGCTTATTGGAAATTTGCATTTTTTATTTCGGCAAATTAAAATAGCCATCGAAAAGGCTCGTTGACTACACATTTTTTGGTGACCCCGACGTGATCTTTATTGTTAAATTCAAGACAATATCGAACGTCTTGATAAATATTTTTTAATATCGATTTTGTGACATAAAAGTAGCGGAGATTCGCATCTATATATATATATATTCCGGCTTGGGTACATGTGTCGCTGGTGGTGCATATTTTTTCAGGCAATTAAAAGCCGTTCATTTTTACCGCTACAAAATCTCGTGATTGATTTTCATCAGGGTGCTTACCGCAGCATTTTTAATTTTAGTAGCGGAAATAAAGTTTTTTCCTGAACCTTGTCTACAACAAAATTCTTGTTTTTAATTGGTAAGGTACACTGCTACGATGGCAGAAGATCTATCTGCAGAAAATAAAGTGACCTTTTATAAGCGTAAAGCACAGTCGTTTTATGTGCAAGCGCAAACAATTGAAAACGCCATTGAAGGTGAAAAAATTGGTTTAATCAACGAAACTGAATTGAATGTGCGATTGGAACGTCTTGAACACATTAGCACTTCGTTTTGTTCAGCGCATGACATACTCGAAGAACTTGATTTTAATGAAATCGGTGGGGAGCTGCGATCAAACTTCGATGAGTTAATCATTTCACTCAGGTCTCGTATTCAGCATGAGATTCGAAAGCGTTCATATCAAATGCCACCTTGTTCAACTATGCGCCATGACCAAACATATGAAGGGCAAACCATTATAATGCAAAGTCGGCCACGTTTACCTGAGCTGAAGTTGCCTGTTTTCAGCGGAAACTACACTGAATACACCGACTTTATCTCCATGTTTACTACCATAATCGGGAAAGATCCTGATCTAACGGATGTCGAAAAGATGCAGCATTTGCGAACATCGCTGAAAGGGGCAGCATTAGACACCATCCGTTCGTTAGAAATCAGTGGTTCAAATTATAGTGTTGCTTTAGAACTACTTGAAAAACGTTTTAACAATAAGCGTCTTATTTTCCAGGCACACATCACTGATATTCTGGGGCTTAAGAGGGTAGAGTCTTCTTCGGCAGCTAAATTGCGTGAGCTGTCTGACAAGGTTAACGCCAACTTAAGAGCACTGCTAACAATTGGGAATTTGGAACAAATAGCGGCATGCATTGTCATACATATTCTTCTTCAAACGGTAGACAGTGCAACGCAGACAAAGTGGGAAGAAACTGCTCCCTTGGATGTTATACCGTCGTGCGAACAATTCACTACCTTTCTAGAGAAACGATGTCAAAAGTTGGAAAATGTTGAACACTCAGTTGCAGCAAGCACGCGCATATCTCAGGTAGAATTTCTAACACTAGTAGAAAATCTTTTATAACAACTAACATATCTAATGGCTGTGTGTTTTGTGACAATACAGACCACTCAATATATAGTTGCATTCGTTTTAATAATTTATCGCCACAACTACGACTAAAAGAAGCCAAACGGCTTTTGTTATGCCTTAATTGCCTTCGAAAAGGTCACCAGCTTAGAGCATGCAATGCTGGCTTATGTCGTTCGTGCGGCAATAAGCATCATAGCTTATTGCATCTACAACACTCCAACAAGCAGGAAGCCGCAAACTCGGATCATAATCCTAAAACATCATCGCAAGCTGCTTTACAACCGCCCCATAGCTCTTTGACAGTAGTTTACCCCTCTTCCTCAGTTGCTCAGAATATCAAATTTGATGTTGTGCTCTTGGCTACTGCAGTGATTGACGTCAAAAACAATGCCGGTACTTGGGTACCATGCCGTGCACTGCTCGACTCTGGATCGCAGTTACACATAATCACATCGCGTCTTGCTCAGCAATTACAGCTGCGTAGAACTAAATCGTCTGCATCAGTATCTGGTCTTGGTTACTCCAAGTTCCATTCCGATGGCTTCACCGTTGAAATCAATCTTCGCTCCCAAACTTCCGAATACTCAACTCTTATTACTGCTTTGGTAGCTCCCAGCATAACGGATAATCAACCCAACATAGGCCTGAATATATCGTCGTGGAACATTCCTTCAAATATCCGACTAGCAGACTGTGAATTTTATAAACCCCAACGCGTTGATATGCTTATTGGTGCAAGTCTTTTTTATGAGCTCTTGTGCGTTGGACAAATTAAACTTGCAGCTGGCCTCCCAGTACTTCAAAAAACCAGGTTAGGGTGGATAGTCTCGGGAGGTGACTGTCAATCAAAAACAGCAATGGCCTTGAATGCAATATCCTCAGCCGATTTGGAGGATGAAAACATGGTTCAACTTGATCAGATTGTTCGTAGATTTTGTGAAATGGACAGCTCTTGCTCCGCTGTTGCCAAATATACCAAAGAAGAAATGGATTGTGAATCCCATTTTAAGGCTAACTTCGTTAGACTACCCTCTGGGGATTATTCTGCTCGTTTGCCTATTAAATCAAATATAAGCCTGTTGGGGGAGTCATACTCACAAGCTTTGCGTAGATTTCTGAATTTAGAGCGTAAACTAGAGCGACAACCAACATTAAAGGCTCAGTACGGTGCTTTCATTCATGAGTACTTAGACTTGAAACATATGTCGTTAGTTAGCGAATCAAATCATAATCTTTGTAAATATTTTCTACCACATCACTGCGTTTTAAAGGAAAGTACTACCACTAAACTTCGGGTAGTATTTGATGGCTCGGCAGCCACGTCAACCGGGTATTCGCTCAACGATGTGCTCATGACAGGGCCTACCATACAACCCATACTCTTTAACACATTATTGCGATTTCGAACATTTCCGGTCGCCTTGACAGGCGATATCTGCAAAATGTATAGATGCGTTCGGGTGGCAGAGTATGATTCCTACTTGCAGTGCATTTTATGGCGCGATACCCTACGACACCCCATTCAAATTTTCAAACTTGATACAGTTACGTATGGTACTCGCCCGGCTGCATTTTTGTCGGTGCGATCAATGCATCAATTAGCGTTTGACGAACAGCACTCATTTCCTGTTGGTTCTAAAATATTGAAGAGGGACTTTTATGTCGACGATCTTATTACCGGAGGAGATTCTGTTCAAGAAGTTCGACAAATCATGAATGAAATAACTGAAATGTTGACTAGGGGCCAGTTTAAATTGCGTAAGTGGTGCTCCAATAACTCTAATCTTCTTCGAGACATACCACCCGAAGACACCGAAACTCTCTTAAGCTTCGATGATGGAACTAACATCACTAAAACACTCGGTCTTACTTGGGATCCTGCCTCCGATTGCCTGCTGTTCACATTTACACCCACAAATACAGCAAAGAGAAACTGCAAGCGATCGGTGTTATCAACAATCGCTCGTTTTTACGACCCATTGGGTTTAATTGGTCCGATAATTTCAAGGGCAAAGATTTTCCTTCAGCATCTGTGGAGAGAACGACTCAACTGGGACGAAAGCTTGCCCTCATCGTTGGACTCATCGTGGAATAGTTTGTACGAAGACCTCGTAAGCATACCTAAACTTTGTTTTCCTAGACTGTCTATCTTTACAAAAGGAGTAGTTGAGGTTCATGGTTTCAGCGACGCAAGCATAGAAGCCTACGGAGCCTGTGTATACGTAGTATCTGGCAATGAAAAGGGGAAGCAGGTACTTTTAGTTTGCTCGAAATCACGTGTAGCACCTCTCAAAACTCTCACAGTACCGAAACTAGAATTGTGTGGCGCAGCATTGCTATCGCAACTAATGCACGATATAGCTGAAATGAATGTTTACAATTCCCCCTTTTATTGTTGGTCGGATTCCGCAGTTGTATTAGCCTGGATCCGCGAAGAACCATCTCGATTTCAAGTTTTTACATCCAACCGTATAGCACAAATACAAGAGCTGACGACAAAAATGGAGTGGAATTACGTGCCGACTAAGCTAAATCCAGTAGACATCTTATCAAGAGGTGCATCTCCTAGCGAACTAATAGAATCACCAATTTGGATGCATGGTCCAGAGTTTCTAGTTGATGGTCGAAACAAATGGCCATTAAGTTGTAGTGCAGTAAAGGAGCTCCCTGAACTTCGCAAGAAAGTACTACTGGCCGTCCCTCGGTTATCTGATATAACTTTGGAATGCAAATACAATACTTCGTTTACAAATCTGCAACACGTTTTCGCTTACATTTACAAATTCGTTCATAAGGCTCGACATCCAGGGTTGACAGTTGACGATATTCGTGGAGGGATAAAACTGCTTTTGCGCACAATTCAAATGACGAATCTTCGTGATGATTACAGTGCTTTGAAAAATGGTGAAGGTGTAAGGGCATCCAGCTGCATCGCGTCTCTCTCCCCATTTATCGACGATTATGGTTTACTCCGTGTGGGTGGGCGACTCCAAAAAACAGCTTTGGACTTCAATGCAAAACATCCTATCATATTGCCCAGACGCCATCCGGTAACGCACGCACTCATCATGCACTTCCATAGGCGCAATTTACATGCTGGACCTCGTGCGCTGCTGGCTAACATTCGCTTGCAATACTGGCCAATCGGAGGTCGAAAAACCGTCTCGAATACTGTAAGTAAATGCATAATCTGCTTTCGAGCTAAACCGTATATAGCTGAACACATCATGGCGGACCTCCCTCATGATCGAGTTAATACATCGTATGTATTCATGGTCACAGGCGTTGACTTTTGTGGACCATTCTTTTACAAAAACGAAATACGTAACAAGCAGCCCATAAAGTGTTACATTTGTATCTTCATATGCTTCGCTACCAAGGCCGTTCATTTGGAGCTAGTTATGGATCTCTCTACAAAGGCTTTTATAAATTCTCTCAAACGCTTCATTCTCACTCGACGTTGTCCTGCCAGAATATGGTCAGACAACGCTACCAACTTCGTCGGCGCAAAGAATGAACTTGCTGAATTGGGGCGGCTTTTTCTTAGCGATGATCATGCGAAGGCAGTACATGAGTTTTGTTTAGACAATTCTATCGATTGGCGATTCATTCCTCCACGCTCTCCTCACTTTGGTGGATTGTGGGAGGCAGCAGTAAAAACGGCAAAACATCATTTCTATCGAACAGCCGGAAATTCTTTGTTAAACTTTGATGAGCTGCGCACGCTCGTATGTCACATTGCGGCAATCATTAACTCTAGACCTTTGTTTTCACTTTCAGAGCATCCCGATGATCTGGACGTTTTGACACCTGCGCACTTCATAGGAACGGCTCCTCTCGCCTTGTTTCGAGCCTAACCTCACCGCTCTTAAATTTAATCGCTTAGATCAAAGGCAGCGAATGTCATACTACCAGCAAATATTTTGGGCCCGATGGCGTGAAGAGTATTTAACTTTGCTACAACAGCGGTCGAAATAGCGTAAACAAAAAGCTGGCCTATATATCAACGACGTCGTTTTAGTGAAAGACGAAAATTTGCCACCACTAAAGTGGCCACTAGCAAGAGTCGTCAAACTTATCAGCGGAACAGATGGAGTATCGCGAGTTGCAGAACTAAAAACTGCCACTGGGACCATCCGGAGAGCTATCAAAAAATTGTGCCCACTCCCGAAGCAAGATGAGGTTGAAAGCCCTGGCCTTCCAACGGGGGGAGAATGTTTGGTTACGCCTGCACTGTCTACAGCAGAACCATTAGCTGTTGGCTTGCTGGGCACTGCCGAAAACGGAACAATGCTAGCAGCACAGTCCAGTTAATATAATATGAAAAACTCCACTCCAAATTAATACATTTTACATATGTACATACATACATACATTGTAAATTGCTCTGCGAAGCAATGAGAAGTCAAACTCATTTTAGATACATACTAGCATATACATACATACGTGCATATACACAAATTTATCCAAATTAATCTCATTTATTGCTTTTGCCTTTGCTAAAGGCTCTCATTAGTTTCACCTAACATTTACATTTTTTTACTCGTTGTTCAATCGCTAATCAGAGTGCACGGGCTAAATCGAACCCGGCTGCATTTCAAATCGCTTCAATAAAATTTATACGCTTATTGGAAATTTGCATTTTTTATTTCGGAAAATTAAAATAGCCATCGAAAAGGCTCGTTGGCTACACAGATACTACGATTGCCTTGAGGAGCGTACGGTTGTTGTTGTTGTTGTAGCAATGCTTCGCCCCACCTAACAGCCGCGATCGATCACAAATTGTCATCAATATCCTCTAACGGGAGTCCAAGGAAACTTTCTGTTTCAACAGGGGTGGACCATAAGGAAAGGGGTGTTAGAGGCGTTGGTTCCACATTACAATTAAAGAGATGGTTGGTGTCATGTGGGGACACATTGCAGGCGGGGCATACATTTTATATGTCGGAGTTGATTCTGGATAGGTAAGAGTTTAACCTGTTACAGTATCCAGAACACAGTTGAGCAAGAGTCACACGCGTTTCCCTGGGGAGTATGCGTTCCTCTTCCGCGAGTTTTGGATACTTTTCTTTGAGTACTGGATTCGCCGGGCAATTTCCGGCAAAAAGGTCCGTCGCCTGTTTATGGAGTTCACCAAGGACCTGCTTGTGTTTTTTCGCTTCATACGGCTGGGTTCTCAGGTACCGTATTTCCTCAAAATGCTTACGCAGATGACTCCTTAAGGCCCTAGGCGGTGCTGGTTCATCAATCAGATGTCTGTTGGGATGCTCAGGTTTCTGGGTATTTAACAGGAACTGTTTGGTCAGCATCTCATTTCTCTCCCTGATGGGGAGTATTCTCGCCTCATTATAAGTGGTGTTTTGGGGACATAAGAAGACAGCCCGTGGCAATTCTGAGAGCAGTATTTTGGCAGGCCTGTAGCTTCTTCCAGTGGGTAATTTTTAGGCTTGGCGACCATATGGGTGACGCGTAGCACGTAATCGGCTGGCTAATTGCTTTGTATGTAGTCATGAGCGTTTCTTTATCTTTTCCCCAGGTACTGCCAGCGAGGGTTTGAGGATTTTGTTACGGCTCTGAATTCTCGGAACAATTGCGGCTGCGTGCTCACCAAAGTGTAGATCCTGATCAAACGTCACACCCAAGATTTTGGGGTGTAGGACAGTCGGTAGCGTAGTGCCATCGACGTGGATGTTCAAAATGGTCGACATTTGGGACGTCCATGTTGCAAATAAGGTCGCGGAAGATTTAGTCGTTGATAATGCCAGGTTTCGCGAGGCGAAAAAACTGGAGAGATCAGGGAGGTAGCCGTTTATTTTATTGCATAGCTCATCGATCTTTGGACCTGGGCCTGTGGCCATTATTGTGCAGTCATCGGCGTAGGAAACGATTGTGACTCCTTCCGGTGGTGAAGGTAGCTTAGATATGTAGAAATTAAACAAAAGTGGGGATAGGACACCACCCTGTGGCACCCCTTGTTTAATTCTCCTTGGTTTTGATGTTTCGTTTCTAAATTGCACCGATGCCTGCCGACCACCCAGATAATTTGCGGTCCACCTTTTAAGACATGGGGGAAGGGTAGACCCTTCCAGGTCTTGCAGTAACGAGCCATGGTTAGGGTGGGGGTATTGATTTAAACCGCAATTTATCTGGGTGCTAATGGCATTTAGCGCGGTGGTAGTGCTATGGAGTTTTCTGAGGCCATGCTGATGAGACGCTAACTGCAAATTTGCTTGGAAATAAGGGAGCAAAATGGCTTAAAGCGTCTTTGCTACTGGCGATAGGAGAGATATCGGACGATACGACTCTCCTATGTTAGCTGGTTTCCCAGGCTTTAGTAGCTGGACCACCTTGGCCCGTACGGTGTTTTGTTACGGCTGTGGCGCACCAAACACGTATCGTCAAAAATGCCCAAAGTGTAGTACGGGAAACTGCAAAGCGAGCGAGGAATCTCGACAGATCCCTCGCAACGACACCAAACGCTAGACAGTAATAATAACGCCAACATATATACGCAACATCAAACTGGCTGCGTAGCGTCCAGTGTACGCACTGCTGACTCACAGTTTTTTACAACACCCTTAAGAAAGCAAATAATACCGTACGATGAACGTTTGAAAAGATACAATGAGGTCCGGAATAGGATATTTAGTAGCGATTATAATAAATATGAAAGTCCAAAGCGTTCCACTCTGCGCATGAAAGAATTTTGGAGTAAAGTCAAAATCAATAAAAGCAATTTAAAGAGAGTAATTTGTTCACTGAAGCTGAAGGCGAATGATTTAAGACCATATGCGAAATTTAGGTTGTTGGAAAGCGACCACCTAGGCCTATTAGACAGCGGAGCGAAAGTCTCTTGCTTAGGAGGTTTGATAGCAAAAGAGAGCCCTAAAAAACAATTGCGAAAACACCAAGTTCCAAGTTGTACAGCTGATGGCAAAAGCCAAGTTATTTTTCGGTTCAATAGATCTTAGTGTCCAATATAAAAGTAAAACCGAAACGATAACGATCTTTGTTGTTCCCAGGATATAATTTTAGGAATTGACTTTTGGCATAAGTTCCAAATCGCGCCGAATATAATCTCAGAAATTTCACTCAATGAATCTTGTAACTGTGACGAAAACTCGCTTTCGTTAAACGTTGAGCAACAGCATCATTTAAGTTTAATTAAAAACAGGTTTCCCAGCTTCGAGAAAGAACTCTTAGGAAAAACTTCTTTATTGGAGTACGAGATTCAGCTCGAACCCAATGTCCGTCCGATAAAGCAGCGTTATTTCCCAATTTCACCAGCTGTCGAGAAATTGATGAAATGCTTAAGTTAGGTGTAGTCGAGGAAGCTGCTAATAGTCCATGGTCCAGTCCGGTTCTGTTAGTGAAAAAGTAAGGTAAAGTCCGTCTGTGTCTTGATTCAAGGAAAATAAATAGTGTTACCGTGAAGGACGCTTTTCCCCTTCCTCATATTGATGGGATTCTTAGCAGAATACCCAAGGCAAAATTTATAAGTTCACTAGACTTAAGGTGTGCCTTTTGGCAAATTCCCCTAGCCGAACAATCCCGAGATTACACCTGTTTTACCGTCCCTAATCGTCCGCTTTACCGATACCGTGTCATGCCCTTCGGCCTTTGCAACGCCCCACAAGCACTTTGTCGCTTGATGGATCGCGTGATTCCACCCAATTTACGAAACCAAGTCTTTGTCTATTTAGACGATTTATTAATTGTGTCAGAAGATTTTGACCACATATGTCCCTCCTTGCTGAAGTTGTTCTACATATAAGGAAAGCGGGGTTGACCATAAACGTCAACAAAAGTAAATTTTGCATAAAGGAAGTGAAATATCTGGGGTATATCGTGGGCAATGGAACTATACGTACCGACCCCGAAAATATTTCGGCTGTTACGCAATATCCGGTTCCAACTAACGTCAAGCAAATTAGGCGGTTTTTGGGAATTGGCTGGTATCGCCGATTCGTTGACAATTTCGCTGCAGTGAAAACCCCTCTTACTAAGTTATTAAAGAAGTCCAAAAGTTTTGAATGGAACGACGACGCCCAACTAGCTTTCGAAACACTGAAAGAAAAACTTTGCGGTGTTGGTCCAAAAGAATGCCGACGATGTTGGGGTTCCTATAGCCTATTTTTCGAAAAGCTTAACAAAGCGCAAAGTATTTATAGTGTGACGAAGCTCGAGTGTTTAGCAGCTCTACTAAGTTTAAAGAAATTTAGAGCTTATGTCGAGGGACAAGAGTTCACTATAGTTACTGATCACGCTAGCTTGCAGTGGCTTATGCGACAAAGCGATTTATCCAGCCGACTAGCACGTTGGTCTTTAAAATTACAAGGATGTAAGTTTAATATTGAGCATAGGAAAGGTTCACTCAATGTGATACCTGATTGTCTGTCATGACGGAAGTAGCTGAATTCCGTGAGATTGAGGTCCGTCCGTTAGTTGATTTACAGTCGTCCGATTTTTTGTCCGATGATTATTAAAAGTTGATAAGTCACGTCCGTCAAAATGAGAGCCGCTTGCCTGATCGTCAGGTAATCGAAAACCGGGTTTATAAGACAACCGCATACTCCGATGGCAACACGGAAAGGGAATCATTTAATTGGAAGCTTTGGATCCCCACCTCTTTAGTTCCGAGCACCATGGAAAAAGCGCACTGTCCTCCAAATAAATGTAATGGTGGGATAGCAAACACTTTGGAGCGATTGCGCAATTTGATGTCAAGAATTACGTCAGCCGATGCGAAATCTGTAAGCAAAGCAAATCGCCCAATGCAACGCTAAGACCACCAATGTCCGCACAGTACACAATACAAAGCTATTACAGAAACTATATGTTGACTTTCTTGGACCTTACCCAAGATCCAAGCACGGCAACATAGGCATATTTATAGTCCTAGATCACTTAACAAAGTTTCCCCTGTTAAAAACTGTCAAAAAGTTCAATACTTTCTCTATTTGTGACTACTTGCGTGACAACGTTTTTAATATTTTCGGAACTCCGGAAATTGTAATGAGTGACAATGGAAAACAGTTCAGATCCTCGCAATTTAACACGTTGTTGTCGGCCCGTGGAATTAGACATGTTTATACCGCTTTATACAGTCCGCAAGCCAATGCAAGCGAACGTGTCAACCGTTCAATAATCGCTGGTATCAGATCTTACCTGAAGAAGGATGAGTCACACTGGGACAGGAATATCCCCGAAATCGCTGAAGCCCTCAGAAGCTCGTATCATCAAACGATCGGAGCACCTCCGTACTTTGCATTGTTTGGACAGCAAATGATTTCTCATGCTGGTGACTATGAACTCCTAAGGAAGCCCAAAACATTGGATGATACCGTATTCGACAGAAACGACACTCTGAAACTAATAAGACGAAAGCTTTTGATAACTCGTCAAAGCGTTACAATCTTCGTAGCACTGACAAACGCTTTGAAATTGGTGATTTTTTTTTTCGTCGTAATTTTATCTTGAGCGATGCCTCAAAGAAATTTTCCGCCAAACTAGCTCCAAAGTTCGTTAAATGTAGGGTGGTATCCATAAAAGTCAACTGCATGTACGAGTTGAAAGACGTCGACACAGGCAGAAAAGAAGTTTATCACAGAAAAGACATCCAACATAGCACTTAGGTCACACCGTACCAACTCTCTGGGTGGGGGGATGTGTACCGTAGTACAAGGCAGCAAGCCTCCTTTTTTTTATTTTCTTAGTTCTATTCCCTGCTGCATTTACTTTTTTTTCGTATCCCGTTTACCTAGGCACCACTGTTTCTAGTTACCAAAAAATCTCTTCACAAAGCATCTGTCAAAAACAGGTGATATAGAACTCATTTATCGACTCATCTGAGCAAGGTAGGTCAAGAGCTATTTCCGTCATAAGCTCTCGATTTTTCCTATGGAGTTTCGGAGCAGTAAACATCGTGATCGTGGTCAAGTTTCCTTGTTTTTTTTTTTCAAACATATAGAAAATTGGAGTGAACTTTTAGACCTCCAAAATTTTAAATATTTTATACGGTTCGGTATCGGTTTCTTCCGCAGATTTTCTTCTCAAGAAAACGAGCACCCCATTTCTCTGAAAATTCATTTGTCAACATATTTTGCATTATATGCATGTGGGTTGCTTGTGCGAATCGCAAGCAACTCTCCCTTTTACTTCACCCGCATTCCGCTTCCACTATGATAAGCTTCAAGTCATCAACAGTTCCTGAAAATATACATACATGCCCATGATCTTCATCTAGGCCGTACATAAAATCTCGTCTTAACATACATACGTTCATCATCGTTGGAGTCTTCAAACCCCCAAATCATATAAGGAAATGTGAATTATAAAACTAAAGTTAAAAATGAGATTTTTAATCTACATACACATAATACATATACATATTTATAATGTACAGTTTTTTAAGAGTTCCAACTCAAACTCGAAGAAACGAGTTCCTCGCCTTCGTTAGTTTAGGTTTAGAAACAAAAATTTATATACATAAAATGTTGCAGAGAAACTGGAATTAATTTTATAAAAGTTAATGAAATAACTAGTATTGTTATGCTGGCAGCCAGGCTTAAAGAAATTCCTGCATAGATTTCGGCCCCTTTATTTTTACGAGGCACTGTAACTAAGGTTAGCCAATTTCGAAAAGTCGGTCCAAATGCATTACTTACCAAAGTGTAGTTAGCCAAACGCAACATATAATATTTGTTTGTTGTTTTTGCTGCACAGCAGACTCTCAAGCATTTCTACGATGAAATACATGTGAGTGAAGTGGACATGTTTGAGAGAGCGGTATGGTGCAATATTAACAAATTTTGTATGACATTTTTCGATGCAACCAATTGTTAACATTTACACGTTGCGGTTAAATAGTTTTTGGTATGGTATTACTTAGAGAGAGTTTTTTTGTATGACTTCGTTCGAAGCAACTTTCATTATAGATATTCCTTTAACTGAGTTCTCTCCGTAACACTTTAATATTTTTAAGCGTGGTTGCCAACATTTGCGGTTAGCTAATATTATTAAGTCATTTGCTTTTGATAATTTAAACAATTATATTTTGTAATTGGCTTAGGAAATATTATAGTTCTTATTTAAGGAATGAAAACACAACTCTCCAAGCAAGAAGGCCTTCGACGCTAGGTAGAAAAGCTATCTATATATATATATGAATCTATTTGTTATTGACTAATGCCCCATATACCTATGAGAGTGTAGTTTTGATCATACATAAATATATATATATCCACTCAAATGCCTGTACATACATATGCATGTACATATGTACATAAATAGATATTAATATGCAAAGTGAAGCTTCCTTTTCTTCAAACATACAATCTTAGTGTAAAATACATTTTTTTTATTTTTGCATATGTGTAATGATATGCGAGCATACATTTTTACATACATATGTATATTCATCTTCAGTGGCAAGGTACTATTCAGTGCACACGCAGGAATGATTATTAAACTAAACAAACTTGTATAATGCATTGAATTTGTGAATAATAATTACTAATTTGTACATAATTTTGTTTTACTATGGTTTGTGACATGTGAGGTTAGTGATAATATAACGGAGCCTCAATAACATCCATGAGGCCAATGGTAGGGCGGGTATAGAGGCAGCCACTAAACGTTGCAACATCTAGCTGCCAAGCATAAAGGTAAGTTGAGGTATAGGGTGTATCGGGTTGGCGAAGTGTGGCATGCAAGTGCGTTTGTTTTTTTTTTTTTTTGTTTTGTTTTATATGTCCTTTTTGGTTGAATATCCCCAGTGTGCAAAATAAATTATCCTGTTTGACCATTGACTGGGGAGAGCAGTGCTGTATGATGACCATGTATAAGAATCCACGAAGCTGAAGCTCCGGGCGTAAACGCCAGAGCACACGCCGTGGTCATTGCACCTTGCCACAAGCAATGCTACTCTTTTTTCCGTGAATGTGCCTATCGCACACTCAGTCGATGGATATCATAACAGCTTCTCCCTGTCCCGATTCTCTCCAGAGACTGCTTACACTATAACACGCATTTAGATGCTGTGCTATGCGAGATTATTGCCTTAATTGCCACTTTACTGTCAATATAAAAGTTAACACGGTTGCAGCTTAAGCTACTCTCTTCCAGGGTTTCTACTGCTTTGATTACGGCTAATATTTCGGCTTGGAAAACGCTACAGTATTCCGGCAGCCTGTAGGATCTGCTTATTGCCGGATCAGCGCAGTATTCCTCAGACCCTACTCTTTCCACTTCTTTGGAACCATCGGTGTACACATGTGTCGCCTCGTCCGCCATTTGCGCACCCTTGCGCCAACCGTCCACCTCTATTGTGGCCTTAAGATCTCCCTCGAAGCGCAGATAGGGAATCAGGTAGTCTGTTCGTCTTGTGATTGGTGATGCTATACTACTATGGCCATATGGTCGGCGCTCAAGCTACCCGAAGCACCGAGTCTGGCTGCGGTAGTTAATGCTTTGTTCTTTGCTACCAGGTCTACAGGTGGAATGTGCAGAATGGCATACAGTGCAGCCGTCGGGGTTGTTTTCAGGGCTCCCGTAGTGCTAGGCATCGATAGTCTGCACACCCCCTTTAATTTTTTGAGGTATGTTGTTTTTTGTGTGGCTTTCCACCAAACAAGAACTCCATAGTATAGAAATGGGCTTACAATCGCTGTAAAAACCCAATGAGAAAGAGAGGGTGATAGGCCTCACGTACACCTGAGCATTCTTTTACATGCATAGAGTGCCGTTGAGGCCTTCTTGATCCTCTCCTCCACGTTGAGCTTCCATGACACCTTACTGTCTAGGATGATTGCTAGATATTTTGTGAAAGGTTTCTCCTGTAAGGTCACCCCTCCTAACTTAGGCCTGCTCCAATTTCGGACCTTGTACCCCTTTGTAAAAAGATCATATCCGTCTTCTCCGCATTGACTTTCAACCCGACATTAGATGCCCAGGTATGAATATTCCGAAGCACCCGATGCATCAAAGAACTAATCGTTGCAAGGCACTTTCCACTTATGACAATTGCAACGTCATCTGCGTAAGCCGTAAGTTTTACGGGTCACTCGTCAAATTGCCTGAGCAGTTGGTTGATGACCAGCGTCCACAGCAGATGTGATGGCACCCCCCCCCCTGCGGCTTGCCCCTGTCCACTGATTTCGTGGCCTCGTACAATCCCCATTGTGATGTGATCTTTCTCCAATTTAACATGCAGCCGATCCATCTGATTAAGGCAGGATGTACTTTAATGTAATTAAGACCATCCATAATCGCCCATTTTGCAACATTATTGAAAGCCCCGGCAATGTGCAAGAAGTGGTGCTACGGTGGTGGTGTTATGGATTTTCTTAAGCCATGCTGATGGCAGGCTAGCTGCAAATTTGCTTTGAAGTAGGGGAGCAAAATGGCTTCACGCGTCTTGGCTACTGGCGATAGGAGAGATATCGGGCGATATGACTCTCCTATGTTAGCTGGCTTCGCAGGCTTTAGTAGCGGGACCACCTTGGCCATTTTCTATTTTTCAGGTATGACAAAGGTGGAAAGAGACAGGTTGAAGACATGTGCTAAATATTTGAAACCCTCTTTCCCTAGGCTTTAAGCATTGGCATGGCTATGCCGTCTGGGCCCACTGCTTTGGATGACTTAGCATGACCGATGGCATCCTCAACCTCTTTGGTGGTGATGGTAATTGGTGACGCGCTAAATTTATGTTTATGTGCGTGTCTGTTGGCCCTTCGTCCATCTTTGTCGACCGTAGAATGCATTATATATTGTCGGCAGAAAGCACTCGCGCATTTTTTCGCATCCGACAGTACTTTATCGCCGAAGGCGATGGAAACTTTGTCATTGTGCCTAGACGGATTCGATAGGGGCTTTACGGTGGACCAAAGTTTACCTAAACCAGCAGGGAGGTTACAACCGCTTAGGTGCTCCTCCCATTTCGCGCGCTTGTGTTCATTCACAAGCAGTCTGATGCGTTGATTTATATCCCTTATTTAGGGGTCGCCGGGATCGAGCTGTTTTATAAGGACACGTTCTCTCGCTAGTTGGGACAGGGAGGGCAGCAAAGCGGTTGTCTGTAAAGGATTTGTATTCGTCCCACTTTCCTTTTTTAACGTTAATGAAAGTGCGTTTTTCTGCGACGATGAAGTCGGCGGAACGCTCGAGCGAAATAAGTATAGGCATGTGGTCGGATGCCAATGTTACCATCGGCTGCCAGTTGACGCACTTTACGAGTTCTGCGCTCACGATTGAAATATCCGGCGAACTGTGACAGCTTTCTACCATACGTGTGGGGGCGTCTCCATTTATTGTGCAAAACGTCGTTTCTTCTATTTGATCCGCCAACATCTCACCCCTACTGTCCACCGGCAAGTTTGAATCCCATAGATCGTGATGGGCATTGATATCGCCTAAGATAATGCGATTGTTTCCAGTGAGTACGGCGCTGATATTACGGTGGTATCCATTGGGGCAACAGGTGGTAGGAGGGATGTAGGTGTTGTGATTTCTAGGTTTGCATCGCCCGACCGGACAAATAATCCTTGATGTTCTAAGACACTGTCCCTGCGGTCGATATCGGGATCAAATATATGATATTGCACAGTGTGGTGTATAATAAACGCGAGGCTGCCTCCCTTTCCGCTCTCGCGATCTTTTCTGTGGACGGTATGCCCAGAAAAGGTCTGCAATGCAGATCTTGCTGTGAGTTTAGTATCTTGAATCGCAGCAATGCGGATGTTGTGCCGCTTCATGAAGTCGACTATCTCCGTGATCTTCCCAGCTAATCAATTACAGTTTAACTGCAGAATTCTGAAGTGCATAGGAGGAGACGTCGTCACTCTGGGAGTAAGTTACGGGTGACTACGCCTAGGTTGTGGAAGGCCAGGACGCGGCTGCTGTTGTAGGCCTGGGACTAGACGTCCTTGGGTAAGCATTGGGGTACCCGGTGTAGTTGGGTATGCGGCCTGGCAACATGGCGCAATGAAACCCGTCGGTGGTTTGCCGTCGCGGAGACCAGAACATCTAGGAAAGTGGCACCATCCATGGCAGGAGCTGCATTGGGCGGATGTTGCAAACGTATATATTCTGTGCTGGAAAACGGTGCAAAGGGAGGTAGGGACTAAGAGTCTGTTTCCCTGACCTACATAATTGCTGCCGGAAAAGAGTGTGAAGAAGACGGGGGCAGGGGCTGATGCTCGGCATTGCTCCCGACTCTACTACGGAGATTGTAGGTATGAGTGGGAGCAGCCGTGTGAGTTGGTGGCGCCGTGGGGCGCGAGCAACAGCGGGTACTTGTTGTGGCTTGCTGAGCAACGGGGCTGCTGGAAGGTAGCGGTGGGCGCTAAGGCGCAGACTACGGGACGTCCTAGGGCGTGAACAGCAAGGAGCCACAAAAGTATTATAGAAGTTACGTGGACGTCTGGTTTTGGGGTCTGGCCCAGAACAACCTGTCCGATGCAACCATCCCTTACACGAGACACACTGACAAAAGTATGACCGTCCTAAAAAGATTCTTTTCCGGCAGATGCAACAAAACCATTTCCCAGGACCGGAGTCAGGAGACGGACCCGGATTGGGTTCGATACCTTACCGGAGCAAGAGAATATGGAGCAGTCCCGCTGCAAGGAGCTGCTGGGAGGATGACAATTTGTGGGAGGGACGCAACAAATTAAATGGGGTTACACTGAAATGGCAGTCCTTGGTCGGGAAAAATCCCGAGTCGCTCCGGTACATAGAACTGACGGCCTTGGGAAGCGTTTTCCATTTCAATTCTTCATATCCTTTAATGCTTTTTAGAGCTGCATTTTCTTCTTCTTGCTCGTCGTGAAAACCAATACAAGTCACACCCTCTGTCACAATGCCTTGCCACTATCACTTTATTTCAAACTAGTACTCTATAGCCAACGTCTGTATAACCCAGTAAGGTTCCAAGCCAGCCTTTTTGTCCCATTTTGAAATTCTCTTTATTTCTGGGATTCTCACATAAACTTTGCTACCATACATTCGGTGTTTTTCTTTCTATTGTGCACGTTAAGATGCAATTTTTCAAATACGCAGCAGCTTTTATCACTTCTGGCCAATATTTTCGTTCGACTTGTGCTTCAGTAAAAAGACATCGGGCCGTGTCCATGATCGATCTGTTATAACTTTCTCCTTTCCGTTTAGCTCGTGCACATAGGGTGGGCAAGTTTTCAAGCGATTACCCTTGTAATTAAAAAGCTAATGTACCCTTTTATTTATATATTCCGCTCCATTATCGCACCGCAATTCTTTTATTGTTTTTTCTGTACTGTTTTGTATCTCATTTACGTACTGCATTATATATTCGCACACTTAGTCTTTTGTTTTTATACAGAATACTTTTGCCAATTTACTGTAGTCATCTACGAAGCTCAGGAATTATTTTTCACCATTATTTCCAGCAGTTTTATGCGGCCCGTTTAAGTCTGTATGCATAATTTCCAGAATGTCTCCGGCCTTGTGCCTATCGTTATGAAAGGGCAAATTATACATTTTATTTTCTGCACATGTGGCACATTTCATATATTCTTTTTCAATACTCTTTGGCAATCCTTTTAGAAGTTCGTTTTTAAACATTATCTCTAAATTTTTAAAGTTCACGTGTCCAAGTGTACGATGCAGTTTTCTTTTGTTGCTAATTTAGTATTAGCGGCAGCATTCACGTAGCGATGGCTACAATATTTCGATAACCATTGTTTATTTACGATAGTCCACCTTTCGATATGATGGAGTGATTGTCAGTGATTTTAGAGTAGCTTAACAGATTTGCTTTCATATCTTTGACATAAAACACATTAATTAGTGTAACTTCTGATTGTGTATCGTTAACTAGAAATATCGTTTTTATGTTTCCGACTTTAGTTGCTTCCATTCGTTGAGAGTGCTTTTCGGACGTGCTGATTGTCGCTCTGATTTAATTATTAAAAATATATGAACTTAAATTAAAATAATCATTATCCGACCGCTTAATAATTAAAAAGTGACACACTTCTAAGTTTAGTACATGATTTTATTAAGTGAACTTAATAATTAAAAAAGTGACACATTTGCACATAATCGTGCATACATAATTGTTTATAATGCCGTATGTTTGTGCCTCTAAAGTCGATCGCAAAGATAGCGATAAGGTTCAATGTGCCGAATGCACCGAATTCTCCCACTTGGTTTGTGTTGGTGTTTCTCACGACGACTTGGATTATTATCTCAACAGTGACAGAAGGTATGTTTGCAAAAGCTGTGCTAATGCTCGTCGCCTATCCCTCCGAAATCCACCCACTACCCCTTGCCTAATCAACTTGAGCGAGAGTAATAATGAAGAAGAGCAAGAGCAAATTGAAGAAGTTGACGTATTCGAAGAGATGACTCTGCAAAGTGTTTTTAACGAGTTGGTCGCTCTTCGTTCTGAATATGCTCGCTCTTAGTTCTGAGTTGGGCTTGGTGAAAAAAATTGCACGATAACGACGTCACCACTGCTGTTAATGCGCTCACTGTTGAAATTAATAACCTAAGTCATCAATTTGCCAGCAATGATGTTTGCCGTGTTAACGTTAAGCAACAACAACAACAAGTAAAGAAACAAGAGCAGTCTCGCTCTCGCAATAATCCTCAGCGCTCTGCCCTCTTGCCTTTGGTTACAGGCAAAGATGGTCCTCCGCCCACTATGCCAATAGATACCATAATTCTCTCGACATCTCTGGCATACAATCTGCTCTGCCGTCTTTGTTAGACGATGCCTCCACCTCTGCCCCACCCTCGACTCAACACAAACAATATTACCCACATATGCTAATGCCGTCGGCGCTGCAGCCTCTAATTTACTTTTGCAATCTTCGTCAACCATCCCCAATGAAACACTGCAACCAACATTACCAACCAACGATAATGCCGACACAGCTTAAAATACTAGTGTACCACTGCCTCTCAATAATAGCTTGCCCAGTAGGGCAAATACCAACATGCCCACTGGAGAAAGTTTGCATAATGTGGTTAGAGGTAGTAATACATAGAACGAGTTGGAGGTAGTATTTCGCAATAAATGGGTACATTTCTCCTCATTTAGGACTTCGGTTACCGCTGCAAATATCATCGACTATGTTGCGAAGAATGCTGCTATTAATGCGGATGAAATTTCTTGTTTCGCTTTGGTGAAGAAAGATGTGGCTCCGGATTCGTTAAAACGTATAACCTTCAAATTGGGAGTACCGCCTAATTATTATGGCAAGCTGTTGGACCATTCGCTTTGGCCATCTGGAGTAAACGTGAGAGCCTTCCGGAATTTTCTTTAATTGGGGGAATAAGCTCCGGAGATCTTTTACCATCCTCCCAAATACCGAGCTCAGTATTAAATAGCGGTGGAAAAGCGCTAGATCTGGTGTTTGTATCAAGTGACCTTAAGGCTATCTGTAGTGAACACTTTTCTCCTTTTTCCTTAAATTGTTTTCAGCATAAAGCACTTAACATCAGTTTTGAATTTTATAGCTTTGATCGCGTTACAGTTGACTCATTACAGCAATACGACTTCTTAAAAGCTAATTATTTTGCAATTAATGATTTTCTAAACTCAGCTGATTGGTTATTTTTGAACACACCAAATAGTCCGCTGTTATCTTATAAAAATTTTCACTTGCTACTAAATCAAGCAATATCAAAGATATGTTCCGCTAAAACGCATATCCGCAAATAATAAACCACATTGGTTTAATAAACGTTTATGTAATCTAAAAAAAAAAAAAGAACAAAGCCTTTAAATATTTCAAATTAAGTCAGAACGAGAGGAACTTTCAATACTTTGAGCGACTTCGTATTGACTTTGATTGCCTTCAAAAATTTTTGTTCAAGCAGTATATGTTTAAAGTTGAATCAGGACTCAAATCTAATCCATCATCTTTCTGGCAGTACATTAATTCAAAAATAAAGTCAAATGGGTTTCCAACTACCTTTGTGTTTAACGGGTTAGTTTCTGTTAACCCACAGGCTTCATCCAAAATGTTCGCTGAATTTTATCAGGGGAATTTGAAGTGCACGAAAACCAATCTCTTCCTACGACGGCTTTCCTATCATTACCGCCAATATCAATGTTTGTTGTGGACGAGTGTGATGTGACTCTTGCGATTTCGAACCTTAAGTTCAGCAAAAAGTTGGATAACGAGGGACTTTGTTCCGCAGTTTTCAAAACTTGTTCACAAGCTTTAGTGGGTCCAATTACCAGTATATTTAACGCATGTCTTTCTAACGGCGTTTTTATTGACGACTGGAAGGTGTGCTCTTTACACCCAATTTTTAAATCAGGTGACCGGTATAACATTTCTAACTATTGGCCTATAGTGAAACAGAGCACTGTGGCAAAGTTATTTGACAGTGTCATTCAATTAAAACTTTATCTTCACGTTCATAATATACTTAATCCCTGCCAGCACGGTTTTATGCCTGGAAGATCTACGTGTACTAATCTACTCCTAGTCACGCACAAGATCGTTAAGGCATTCAATTGCCAGTCCCAACTTGATGTGATATACACAGATTTCTCTAAACCCTTCGATAAGGGAGACCATGAAGTTTTGTTGCATTTATTAAAAATATACGGCATTACTGGTCAACTACTGAAATTTTTCTCTAGTTTTCTTAGTGGTAGGAAACTATTTGTGAAAATGGGGTCCTCCACGTCCAGCACTTGTGTTAATACGTGGTCAGGTATTCCGCAAGGAACCCACAGCGGCTCTTTATTGTTTCTACTATTTATTAATGATTTACCCTTTGGCTTTAAATATGCGAATTGTTTAATATTTGCTGACGATGTCAAACTCTTTCTGAAAGTTGATAGTACCTCTGATAGCGTTAAGTTGCAGCATGAGTTAACTTCTCTCGAAGCGTGGTGTAGTTTAAATCATTTATATTTAAATATCATTAAATGCTCTACAGTAACATATGCTAGGAAACCGGATATTGTTGTCTTCGACTGTCAGTTGGATACTAATGTGCTTAATCGTCTGCCAGATATGAAGGGTGTGTTATTTGACACCAAGCTCTCTTTTAATAAACATATCGATTTCATAACCTCCAAATTGTTTGCAATGATAGGTTTCATTCAAAGAAACACTAGGGATTTTAGAAACCCAAATACCCTTAAATCTTTGTTTTTTGCTCTTTTACGGAGCCGGTTAGAATATTGTTCCTTGGTTTGGAGTCCGTACTACGATCTATACTCAGCAGAAATTGAAAGAGTCCAGCGAGTCTTTACGAAATATGCTTTATATAAAACTAACTTCGAAGGTGGTCGCCCGCCTTACAGCTAAGTAAGCTTCTCGGCCTGCAGTCTTTACATGACCGAAGAATTTGCTGCTCATTACCATTTGTATATAATGTAATTAACCATCAATGTTTATATTCCCCCAAGATCGCTAAGATCTAATCGCTTATTTGCTGATTCAGTTAGTAAAACTAATTACTCGTTGAATGAACCCATTAATAGGCGTATCCGCCTTTGTAGTAGTTACGCTATAGTTATTGATCTCAATTCAAGTTTTTATACGTTTAAATAAAGTTTGTTTACACTATTTAATTAAATTTGTTATATTTATACTTATGTGATAAACTGTCTAGTCTGTAAGATTTATAAATCAGTAGACTGAAATAAATAAATAAATAAATAAATAAATAAAATAAAAATACTCTATCAACACCTACTTTAACTTTTATAGGGTTTTTCAACATCACATACTCATAATAATATTCATCTCCACTATCTAGTAGCCATATTATTTCATCTCTATTCCAATTGCAGTTTTCGGGTTTTCCTTCGATATTATTTGCTATAGTAATATGGAAGGTGTTGCCTTGATATTCTCCAGTCAATTGGCTTTGGTAACTTACTCGTCCTCTTTGAAAATACCGTTGGTTGTGTGCACCACGTTCCTGGTTCTTAAATCCGCGGCCCCGTCCACGATTACCAGCTCCAAGTCAACAATCTCGTTTAATATGTCCTGGCTTTTCGCAGTTATAGCATTTTGGCTTTTCTGTAGAGGTTAAACGACCACTGCAATCCGCCTTTAGTACATTTTATTTATTATTTAAATCATCTTGTGGACTTTCTGGAGTACCTTCCATTGACTTCATTTTGAGTTCACTCTTGAGATAGTCTACGGTTCTGTCCTTTTCTGGCAGAACGTCAATAAGATCACCAATGTAACTATAAGCTCCGGATTGGTTTAGCTCGTTCACCTGCTTTACAAAGTCATAAAAAAATGTGTTGACATCCGAGTAGTTTTTTACTTTAATATTCTCAAGGTTATTTCGGCACAGAATTTGCAAGGCTGTGGATTTATTTAGGTACATTTCGTCGAATTTTAACATGACTTTATACGTGGAATCAAGGTCACAAATGTATTCTAATTGTTTAGTTGAGATTGCACTATATATGTAATTTGTTGCCTGTACATCCTTGGCTTCCCACTCACTATCTTGATCTGTATCAGTATTTTCCCTGACTGCTACCTCTCTACATTTCTTAAATTGTAGGAACTTCAAAATATGCAACCTCCAGTTGCTATAATCAACTCCGTCGAATATTGGTATTATTATTTCGCTGCTTTAATTGATGCCATTTTGTCTCTTCTTTTTACCTTAATCTCAATTTACTTTCCGATAAGCTGCCGACCCAAATTTTAACTCCTTACAACTCAATGCCATCAGCATACGCCAGTAATTGCACGATTTTATATAATATTATTCAATACCATCAGCATACGCCAGTAATTGCACGCTTTTATATAATATTATTCCAGAGCGGTTAAGTTCTGCAGCTAGTTTAATGTTCTCCAGCATCAAATTAAAGAATCGCACGATAGGAGTCACCCTGTCTGAAACCTCGTTTAGTTTCGAACGGCTCAGACAATAAAAACATCAAACAGAAATGTATGCTTACATGAATTCGAAATCGCAAAGTTTTCGTGGTGACACTGATGAAGGTTTATCTTCAAAAAGTCGTCCAACAATACCACCATCTCTGTATCAAAGTCCAGAATATTTAAGCGACTTCGATATCGGTACCAATAATGAGTTTTTGCGATCTGAGGAAGTCAACGAAATAATTCGTGAAGGTCATCAAAAGTCTCCTGTTATTTTTCCACGTGATTGTCATGACGAGGCATTTCCTACCTCGTTCTTAAACAGAATCTTGCCAAATGGAGAGAAAGTGGAACGTGACTGGTTAGTGTGAAGTGCCAGTAGCAATGCTTTTTATTGCTTACCATACCATTTATTAAGTACCAATACTTTAAATCGACCTAAAATTTGTTCTGCGGATATTAAAAATTCCAGCTATGGAAGAAGCTATACGATAAACTGCCATCACGCGAAAATGCTCAAGATCATATTAAATGTTATATTCAAATGGCGATCTTTACAAAATCTAATTCAAAAGGAGGCTACAATTGATGCACTTATCAATGACCAGCTAATCACTGAAACTCAAAAGTGGAAAGAAATTTTATATAGAATTTTGGACACTTTTTTATTTTTGGTTGAAAGAGGCCTAGCTTTCAAAGGCGACAGTATATATCTTGGTGAACGAAACTGTTGAAATATCTACATTTTTATTCCTACTATATGGCAACGCCACGATATTAGATTATATACTTGTATACTTCCGTGGTAAGAAAAAATCTTTCCTCCTTCAGAAAATCGTGTTTGGTGAACACGCGTTTTTTTTTTTTTTTTTGACAAGCAGAAATAAAATGAAATAAAGATCAAATTGAAATCCATGATATATAAACTTTAATTAATTATCTTAATATGGTAGCAGATCAAAGTTTGTAAAAATTGAAGCCTTTCACCACGAAAACTTTGCGATTTCGGATTCATGTAAGCATACATTTCTGTTTGATGTTTTTATTGTCTGAGCCGTTCGAAACTAAACGAGGTTTCAGACAGGGTGACCCCTATCGTGCGATTCTTTAATTTGATGCTGGAGAACATTAAACTAGCTGCAGAACTTAACCGCTCTGGAATAATATTATATAAAAGCGTGCAATTACTGGCGTATGCTGATGGCATTGATATCATCGGCTTAAACACCCGGGGCGTTAGTTCTGCTTACTCCAAACTGGAAAAAGAAGCGGTAAAGATGGGTTTGATGGTGAATGAGGACAAAACGAAGTACCTGCTGTCATCGAGCAAAGAGTCAGCGCGTATGCTCCTTGGCAACAACGCTACTGTTGGCAGCCATAATTTCGAGATAGGAAAATATTTCGTTTATTTGGGAACCAGCATCAACACTAGCAGCAACATCAGCTCCGAAATCCAGCGAATAATCACTCTTGCCAATAAATGCTACTTTGGACTAGGTAGGCAATTGAAAAGTAAGCCCTCTCTCGGCAAACGAAAATCATACTCTAGAAGTAACTTATCGTACCCGTCCTGCTATATGGTGCAGGAGCATGGACCATGACAACAGCATATGAAGCGGCTCTGGGAGTGTTCGAGAGAAAAGTTTTCGAAAGATTAATGGACCTCTACGCTTTGGCGATGGCGAGTACCGAAGAAGATTTAACGATGAGCTGTACGAGCTGTAGGCAGACATCAACATAGTCCAGCGGCTGCGCTGGCTTGGCCATGTTATGCGAAGGAAAGATGATGCTCCGACCAAGAAAGTGTTTCTATCGGAACCCGCCTATGTAAGCATAGGTAGAGGGCGGCCCCACTCCGTTGGAAGGACCAGGTGGAAAACGATTTAAACTCCGTTGGTGTGACCAATTGTCGCCGGTTGGCAGAGAGAAGGAGCGACTGGCGCGCCTTGTTGGACGGCCATAACCGTTTAAACGGTTAAGCGCCAATTAAGTAAGTAAGTTTTTATTGTCTCTTCAGGCCCAGGCAAAAAAACGTTATCAATATTCGTTGCTTTTGAAATTCGGCTTAAAATTTGCACATGGAACAACTAAAGACTCTTCTGAATTAAAAAAAATGTCATAGTACCTCTAAATCGCGGGCCCTCTGAGAAACACATTTTGTTTGATGTTTTTTTGTCTCCTCAGACCCAGGCAAAAAATCGTTATCAATATTCGTTGCTTTTGAAATTCGGCTTAAAATTTGCACATGGAACAACTCGGAATTAAAAAAAATTTGTTAGTACCTCTAAATCGCGGGCCCCTGAGAAACACATTTTTGTTTGATGTTTTTATTGTCTCATCAGGCCCAGGCAAAAAATCATTATCAATATTCGTTGCTTTTGAAATTCAGCTTAAAATTTGCACATGGAACAACCAAAGACTCTCTTGAATTAAAAAAATGTCTTAGTACCTCTAAATCGCGGGCCCCCTGAGAAACACATTTTTGTTTGATGTTTTTATTGTCTCATCAGGCCCAGGCAAAAAATCATTATCTATATTCGTTGCTTTTGAATTTCGGCTTAAAATTTGCACATGGAACAACTGAAGACTCTCCTGAATTAAAAAAAAATTTCGTAGTACCTCTAAATCGGGGGTCCCCTGAGAAGCCCCGGTCCCGGGGAGAATCCCCCCCCCCCTCATTCTGCGCATCTACGTCACACCTGACTGCTTGAGTGAATGAAAGAAAGAGGGAAAAAACAAGAGAGAGGCATTGATGTTGGATATGAGTGGCTCATATTCACCCTCAACCGTGCGTGCCGTTGGTGAGAAGCTGTTGTTTTTAATAAATCAGCTGTTGCAGGTATGCAATACAAAGAGGGCCTGCAAACGAGAAAGATCCACAAATCACACACAGAAGATTCCGCATTCACGAGTTCAAAATTGCTTCGTTCTGCGCATCTACGTCACACCTGACTGCTTGAGTGAATGAAAGAAAGAGAGAAAAAAAAACAAGAGCTAAAAGAAAATGACGTAAAAATTGCCCATAAAAAACAGCTGATCTTTTGTTTACATGCGCAATGCGCAATCTTGTGTGTGTGATTTGTGAGAAAAATCAATGTAATTGCCAAAACATTAATTTCGAATATCAATACCTTACAAAAGCTTAGTCAGAAGTAAGATAGAGTACTGTAGCATATCTATGTCTAATTCCACAAAATCGGTTAAAACAAATTCAGGTATACCAAAACAGTTTCTTGAGAAGATGCCTAGGACTTACTTCTGCGACTCATGTTCCTTTAATATATGCCATTGCCAATGAACTTCCTCCAGCTGAAAAAGCCAAGTGGCTTACTGCAAAGGAAATACTAAATATTATGTAAAAATAATAAATAAATGAAAGGCGCGATAACCTCCGAAGAGATCTAAGGCCGAGCTTCTCTTCCAATTTGCGTCGTGCTCCTCTTGATTTTCCCTACAAATTGGCCGGACGGGACCTACATGTTTTATGCCGACTCCGAACGGCATCTGCAAAGCAGATGAGTTTTCACTGAGAGCTTTTCATGGCAGAAATACACCCGGAGTGCTTGCCAAACACTGCCGAGGGGCGACCCCGCTTAGAAAAATTTTCTTCTAATTGAAAAATCTTATTTCTAAAATTTTGATGTTGCTCTGCCCGGGAGTTGAACCCAGGGCATACGGTGTGATAGGCGGAGCACGCTACCATCACACCACGGTGGCCGCCGTGCATAGATGAAAATCTAAGAGAGAATTAACAAATGACTTTAGTTGTAATTCAAGTTACAGTCTTGAATATAATTAATTTAGACATATGTATACATATTTGATAACGTGGAAGTAATCAATAGGCAATTCGACTGCAAAAATCTAAAAATAATCACCTCACGTTAAATAAAAAAAAAAAAAACTGAAATTACTTCAATTGCAATACAAGCTGTATATAGTCAAATGATTTCAGATTATAAGAATCCAAATTGTGATATCTTTTTCACGGATGCAATCTGCTGGTACTAATAGTAGCGGAATGGCTGTATACAATCATACAACCAAAGTTGAGTACTCCTTTAAATTAAATTTCAAGTCCTGCTCAAGTTTTGCGGAAGCAGTAGCAATACTGAAAGTAGTTGAGTTGGCTAAACAACTTAAATATGATGAATTTCATATCAAAGGCTGAAAAAAACGTACATTTTGAACCCGACACCCTCAGAATTTGATGAAATTTTGCATGGGGTTACATCTTACCCACCCAAACACAACCTCATTTTTAGAAATTGCATTTTCGAAAAATTGTGGGCGTGGTAAGGTATCGAAATATCCGAAAATATTAGAAAAATGACGATAATAGGTACTTTTAAAGTGTGATTACTACGGAATGGCTTTACCGATTTCAAAGATCTTCATACCATTAGAAAGGTATTGAAATAAGCTTTCAAACAAATACACTGTAACAAAATAAATAAAATTTAAAACTGAAAAAACACTTCAAAGATCAAGCGATTTTGAAAAATAAAATTTTATTTTAGAAAGGTCTATTTAATATATATAACATATCTGAAAACTAAAATGGTTTTTTTTTTTAATTTATTTAAGTAAATGCATCTCTTGGTTACTTTCTCATATTTGGATATCACGCGTAAATTAATCAACCAATTTGAAAAATTTTTATACCGTTAGAAAGGTATTAGAATCACCTTTGAAAACATATACTGTAAAGATTCTATATTACACTGAAAGAAAAAAAATTTTTAATTTTTTTCTACATTTTTTCTTCAAACTGGGAAAATACTTCAAAGATCAAGCGATTTAAAAAAAAATTTTTTTGGAAAGGTCGATTTAATATAAAAGCTAGAATGGTGTTTTTTTTTCAAACTGGGAAAACACTTCAAAGATCAAGCGATTTAAAAAAAATTTTTTTAGAAAGGTCGATTTAATATAAAAGCTAGAATGGTGTTTTTTTCTTTTAAAAAAATTTATAAGTAAAACCATCTCTTGTTAACTTTTTTTTATTTTGCTATAATTGTGTGACAAAAAAGGTACCTAGCTATACTTTGGAAGTTATACAGATACAGATACTATGACTAAGTATTCTAATAGATTCGAACAAGAATCGTATTATCAAATTTTTCAGACACGCACAATAAATAGACATACACTTAATAAAGTTAATTTTTTATTTTTATTTATTTAGATTTAATATACAACTTTGCGCAGCTCAAACTGCTGACTTTCGGAATATTTGCTTACTTTTAGTGATGTTTCATCTAAAGGTACAAAAGAATGGAAGTTTGAGTTCCCGTAATAGTTTTGGAATTTTTGTATCTTGAAAGTAGCTCTTCTTTTGTTTTGTTGTATTCATCAGCGTCTGTGTAAGCAACTTCTATGGAGGTGTTATACGTTCGTGAAGCCCAATGATAAAGGTCCTTCGCCGTTTGAATTTGATTTTTATTTGCTCTTTTTAATGTCCCACCTATACCATCACATGCAGATTTTCCATGGCTAGTTGCGTAAAAGTGCCACTCAGCGAATATTTCGAAATCAATTTTATGATGACATAAATTAATTAAGTTGTATTTGTTTTTGTACTGTGCTCCTGCACCATCTGACACGTAGATAATTTTCGTAATTGAATTGCTTATATTAGTCTTAACAAAATTAATCATTTTTGAAATATATAGATGAACTGCTATGCTATCATGGATATTACAATCGGATATTATGACAAAGGTTCTATGAATTAAATTATCGTTATCTTTGTAATAAATAACGAACGGATGTATGGTGGCTTGATTATTATTCCAATGATATCCTTGAATGGCATCTTGTATAACAAACGCATAGTTTTCAGCGAAATCCATTTGAATTAGCAGTTCTCCTGGCAGCAGTGTCATTTTTCGTTCACTTACGAAGCGGGACTGGCGCTTAGCTGTGAAATGATGTGACACCAGCTTATTGATGTGTTGTACAAATCGTCAACAAATGTGTTTGTAGTAGAGGAAATGGTTTCTAGATTACATCTGAGTGTTTTGTTCCATTTTTTGTAAATGACTTCTTGAATCGAATTTTTTTCGTAATATTCCAACATCATCGTTCTAAGGTTCGTTAAATTATCGTAGCACCGACCACACATTGATACGCAACACTCGCTGTTTTCTATATTACCATTACAAACAACGAATTTAATAACATCTTTATAGCTTCTGAAATTATGTTGACCTTCCATCGATTTCAAACCGGATTTTTCGAACATCAGTTTTACATTCTGATGCAATGTGCACACACAAACATTTTGCTGGTTTCCAACCCCAAGTTTGATACAATTCTCTGGTCGCAACATGGTAAATTTTGTAAATCCTAATTGAAGTGAAGGATGTATTTTTCTAAATTCATAGTAAGTCTCACGAAGCGATGACAGCATTAGTCTTTTTTGAACTTTCTCGCGTACGTTTCCTTGTCTTACTACAATTAAGTCCTGTGACCCAGGCATGATTCGGCTGATTTCATCATCTCCATAAAACAATTTTACTGTGTTTAAAGTTTGTTCAGGTAAACTACGCCTGTCCATGCTAGAGCGTTTGACGTCCGAAAACTTTGTTTTATTTTTTTTTATATCTTTGCTAATTTTTATCAATTCGTAAGATAAATCATGCCCAAAAATGTCTTTAATTTCCTTAGATGTCATAGTGTTTGGTAATAGAAATAATATTTTTTGCTTATTCAAATTATTTGAGCAGTTTTCGATTTGATATTTCATGTTCTCTGTTATGGCCCACTTGGGAGATTCACCCTTGGAACGTACCAGTTGGCTGAGGATAGGAGAAGGGCTAGGATTCACCCTCACTCATGGTTACCTGGGGTGGCTAAACACTTTGCTGGGTAATTCATCTCATCAGCTGGTTCTGTGTTTTTTTTTTTTTTTTTTGTATTTTCACTGGTATAAAGATTGCCACAAAGAGATGGCAAAAGTAAAACATAATCAACACCTTGGTAGTCAATATCCTCTCACGACACAAAAGTTGTTTCCCCTAAATCCCATACGCCTATCATCAACAGGACGACTTTAAAATCGGAACATGGTATGTGTGACAGGGACATGAGCCAACACGTGGGTTGAACGAACCGATAAAAACATTGAAGTATCGAGTGATCGGTGGGATAGATAGCAGAACCATATACGGAAGCGGGCTTGGGTTTTTTCTTTTTCTGCTGGATTCGACTCGAGAGAGGTTGGGGTTTTTTCTTCCCGGTACTACCAAGGCTGAGTCAACAAAATAAATTTAAAAATTTAAGTAAGGTGCAAGTAAGTGGTCAAGCTAAATTTTTCTTGCGTGTAAGTGGCATTGGAAACAGCAATCTAACACATAGAAAGATTATGCTGAGAATGCTAAAATAATTTCAAGAATAAGTGGTGGATTTGACCAAGACATGGATGGTGCGCTTCCATGGTTATGGTGATCAGCACAAACAAGTGATGTGCAACTACAATTTTTCCATTACATATTGATTCACACATTTTGTTACAAGCGGACAAGGCATCGCCTGCACTACAATTTTTCAATTTCATATGTGACTCACTATTCTTGCTAGAAGCTGACGAAACAGCGCAGGCACTACATTTCTTTTTCTATTTCATATTGATTCACACATTTTTCTACGGCTAATAAAACAACGCAGGCACTACCGTTTTCCAATTCTTGCGTGGTTCACTTATTTGGCTACAAGTTGGTAAAGGCATTTTGCAAAAGCTGGGCAAGGGTGACCGTACGAAGAAGATATTTTCGAGGATCACTTAAATGATTTTAATCGGCAACCTGGACCTGCGAACCAATTTTGATAAGAATTCGTACATTATATTGAGGCATTAGACCTATCAAGCTTCGTCCCCGTAGCGCCATGCCTAAAACCCAGACGCCCTAAATCTATACATCGCCAGGAAACAGTAGGTGTCAATTGGGATCTGGGGCGTAGAACCAACCCTCCCGTTCACTATCAAAATCAACGCGACGCAATCATTTTTGATAACGCACATACTTGCCACAACCACCAGCAACCACAACCATTTCAACACGCCAACCACCACCAACGGCGCCCATTATTACCACGAGCATCACCATCGCCAGGACAACCACAACCATTTCAGCGCGCCAACCACCACCAACCGCGCCCATTATTACCACGAGCATCACCATCGTCAGGACGCGTTGAAATGCCAGCCACCACCAACAGCGCCCATTATTACCACGAACATCACCCTCGGTAGTACCTCCCCCAACCCCTTCAATAGCGCCAACCACGAGCGCGACAACCACCAGACGTACCACCACCACCAGCTGCAACGCACGTAGCAGGGCCGCTGAACATAGGCCTACGGCCACTAATGTTAACAGCAACAACAGGCGGTACCACCGACAACAATACTAGCCGCAACCATATCAGCTACAACCATACCGGCTACAACAATACTAGCCGCAACTCTATCAGCTACGACCATACCGGCTACAACAATACTAGCCGCAACCATATCAGCTACGACCATACCGGCTACAACAATACTAGCCGCAACCATATCAGCTACGACCATACCGACTACAACAATCCCAGCGTAACAATACCAGCTACAACAACAACCGCAAGGCCGCGAGCATAGGCCTGCGGCCATCCCGATTACGACAATCGTTCCGATACTGACTAAATATACGTATTTGTACTCTCAACCTTGTTCTTTCATTTTTTGACTCTGCAACAACGTATAGTATTAATATACAAACATATTCAAATTTAAGGCTACAACCCTAGTTTAATCTTAACACGTAATACATACATACATATACCTAAGTTAAAGAGAGCAAGCAGCATCCACTTGTTGTAAAGTTAAAAATGTAGACGTAACGTAAAGTTAAGTTAAAGAAGTTTAATTAATTTAGAAGCAAGAAAAAAACAAAACAATACCGGCACTGACTGTTAAATGCAAAACGATTACGTTAATGAGTATTATTTACTATAAATTTAAAAGTTTACGTTTTACCTGAATATGTAAAACGATTTCGTTAATGAGTAGGAGTTACTATAAATTTAAAAGTTTACGTTTTACTTGAGTATGTAAAACGATTTCCTTAATGAGTATGATTTACTATACATTTAAAAGTTTACGTTTTACCTGAATATGTAAAACAATTTCTTCAAGGAGTATGATTTACCACAAATTTAAAAGTTTAAGTTTTAATTGAATATATATTTACTAGGAATACACTAAAAGAAAATTGCAAAAAAAAAAAAATTATTTTCAAACTATACATTATGGGCGCTATAAACGTTAACTTGGTTATTAAGTTATCTAGAAAACCGCATAAGTAGGTCTACGCGACTGACGCACTGCCTACTACCTAGATAAGCATACATAGCTATTAGTCTAAATCACGGATGAATTGGTACTCTAGAGAAGAATGAATTTATAGGTGCATACAGGTTCTTACCGTTGCGAATTTTGCTAAGTTAACATAAAAGCTTTTTTGGATGAAAATATAAATTATTGACAAGGAAATGTTTATAGCTGGGAAAAGGGAAAAAGGAGGGGGGAAATACGTTCAAATGAAAGTAATGGTAAAATCAAACAAAAATTAATATTAAATAAGGATAAAGTTACCTAACCTAAAACAAAGTAATTGAAATAAAATAGACTAAAGGAAATAACCTAACCTCAATAAAATAAAGAAAAGAAATAAAACTCAAATAAAACAGCATAAACTACCGCAAAACAAACTAAAATAAAATAACACAATTTTTTTTATGTACCCCTCCCTTTCTTACTGGTTACATCTAGGGCCTTCCTCTAACCTAGCAACCAATAATTTTTTTTTTACGGAGTAGGTATTTCGGCCAGGGCCTAGATAAGTGCAAAGGTCGCAAGCACCTGCAGTGCGGTGCAGAACAATAGCAACACAGACATACAATGTAATAGTGATAAGTAAATTTGTATAGTAGGTGAGAAAATTATGAGTAGTCGGCCAATTGATGCAACTTTGATCAATGTTCTAGAAAGTTTTTTTTTTTGCTCCAACCAGTTAGCAACAAACTTCCCAAATCACATTGGCAGTAACCTTTAAACGCTTTTACACCAAGTTCAAAGGAAAAGGGAACCAAAGGAAGAATTGATTTGATTTTGAATTTGACCAATGTAGACCAATCGGGCTGCGATCGAAGCGACAGGATCCGGTGTTTCGACTTCAAGTCAACTGTCTTCAGACTATTATTTTAAAAACAAGGTTTCAAACTGGCATGATCATAGTTGTATTAAGATGACCTCAGCTCTCGCTCTATCAACCTGAAATGTGAAATTGATGTATGCAACGTCTGAGTACCTAATTCTTTGAATTTATATATCTAGGTTTTATGTCAGAAAGTTTGCAAGGAATATTATCTTACAAAATCAACATCTAAACAGACTCAGTTTTCTTCTATTATCCTCATTAACAATCAAAACCAAATTCACTTTCGATGATAAGCAAGCCTACGTCTCTTTTGATCGTGATTTTGGAAGACTTAACATTAGTTAGCCGTAATCTCTCGAATTTTGCCTAATATTAATTCAGTTTTCTTTTGGTCATATAATGAATTGTCAATAAAAACCTTGTAGTAATGGGAATGCTGGCATTCTTTTTCTTTTAGAAGGCACGTAGGGTCTACAGGTAAGGGGCCACCGGAAAATTTAGGTGCGTCGGTGGCCATGGATTTTGAGGGTGGGTATAAGCACCGGGCGTCGCAACAACACCCGCGGCGCCCCCATGTATATTCGGCCCTTTTCTTTTTTATTTTAATTTTTCAGCGTTTTTTTTTTTGGAATTTCAGCAGTTAGTAACCGGTCGTGTCCGGTTCGGGAATTTTTTTTTTTGCGTCACATAGTTTTTGTTTAGCTTTTTTTGAATTTTTAAATTTTGAATGTTGTAACGGTCTGTCCGTGACATCCGGTTCGGCCGGATGTTGTTTTAGTTTGAATTTATAAGCGTTTTGAGTCGGTCTCTGCGCTTCTGTCGGTTTATTTTTGAAATTGACAGCTGCTAGTTTGATAGGCATTTTTTTCTGTTTATGGCGCAGGAACAGTAAGGTTGGCAAAGACCCGCCCCAGCCGACAATGACTAGCCACTGTGCACCACCACATCTTGCCGACCGCCTCCCTTACTGCTTTCACTGTAAATGCGATACCATAACATCTCCAAAATTTGTTCGTAGTAAGCTTTGATCTTCTTTAGGTCTTCTGATAAAGTTGACAGTGAACCACCTCCAAGTGAATCCGAAATACTTTGCGCAATTTGATGTTTTTTTTTTTTTGCAGTATGAATCCCTTTCTAAATATTTTCGCTTCATTGACGATGGATGGCTTCCAAGATAAGGAATAACATGCTTATTTTTATTGTCGACGAGTTCGTTACGTTCGAGAGATTTAGTATAGCTGCTGCATGTTGGAACTTCCTTATATTCTTGATACAATTCACCGCTAGTCAAGATTTCTTGTGCCTCTTCACTTTCCGTTTCAGTAGAACACTGATTATCAGCAATCTTGATAGCATCCTTAAGTTTAAAGCGACAACTTTCGCAAATACGGCAACGATGAATGTCGGAGACTGCTGGAAAATGCTCAGATATCAGCGCTGCTTCGTTTAAGCTAATGTTTCGAAGTTGAGAGGAACATTTTCTTGATAGCTGCACACATCTGTATTTATTAGTTCATTCCATATCAATGCCTAGTTTCATTCTGGTCTGTGTCTATCCGTTGTGTTGTTTTTTATAGTCCATGGGTGCTGTGGCAGGTAATGTCAATCTATGTGTCCGTGGTAGGTAACGTTAATATGAGTGTGTGTGTGCGCGGTATTGATACGTCCGAATTGTTACCTTTTCCAAGGGTTGTTTTTATAGGTATCTAGACATACCGCTTGTTAGCTAAGCGGTAGGTTGAGGTAGGTAGAAATCGGTGATTTTTGCCGTTTGGTAAATTTCTCGTTTTTGCTTGTTCATTGTTACGTGTTTGGTTGCTGTACCTTCTGGCTCATGCTGTTTTTTGTAAACTAGTTTTAAGGGTTCAAATATTTCGTCAGAGATAGTGTTGGTTTGTTCGTTTATTATCCTGCCGTCAAATGTTTTTAAACTTGTATATCTCCATGTTCTCAAGTACATTGAGCCGCCGACCTTTTCCTTGTACGTGAAGTATTCGAGCCGTTGTTTTGATGTTAGATGGGGTGCACCCCACTGGAATAAAATTTTTTTACAGTGTATTTTTTCAAAAGGTGATTTTAATACCTTTCTAACGGTATACACATTTTTGAAATCGGTTGATTAGTTTACGCGTGATATCAAAATATCAGAAAGTAACCAAGAGATGCATTTACTTAAATAAATTAAAAAAAAAACCCCCCCTTTTAGTTTTCAGATATGTTATATATATTAAATAGACCTTTCTAAAATAAAATTTTATTTTTCAAAATCGCTTGATCTTTGAAGTGTTTTTTCAGTTTTAAATTTTATTTAAAAAAAATTTTTTTTTTCACTGTACTAAAAATTTTTTATTCCAATACCTTTCTAATGGTATGAAGATCTTTGAAATCGGTAAAGCCATTCCGCAGTAATCACACTTTAAAAGTACCTATTATCGTCATTTTTCTAATATTTTCGGATATTTCGATACCTTGCCACGCCCACAATTTTTCGAAAATGCAATATCTAAAAATGAGGTTGTGTTTGGGTGGGTAAGATGTAACCCCATGCAAAATTTCATCAAATTCTGAGGGGGTCGGGTTCAACGCATATTGGATTTGATATGAAATTCATCATATGAGAAAATTGTGATTTTCACAGACAGCCTCATGTCTGTCAACTAATGTCCAAAAGTAAAACAAACAATCATATAATTGCCAAAATACTTGATACAATTCAGGATTTCTATCGTGTAATTGTTGTATGGACCCCTAGCCACACAGGAATTAAAGGTAATGAAAAAGCTGATGAGATAGCCAAAAATGCCATAATATCAGGTAATACCTTAAATGTTAAGTTAATCATTGAAAAGGCACTCAAAAATATTAAAAATGAAATCTATAACAGCTGGTATGAGGAATTCATTAAATTTTCTGAAAATAAACCAAATCTATTTCAAAAAATCTTTATTATAAGCCAACCAAAACCTGGTTTCATGCTCAAATCTAAGGAGCCAAGGAAACCAAAATTATGAATAGAATACTGAAGATACGCGTAGGATAATGAATATCTATGCAAAATCAAACCACGTAACTCTAACATCTGTGGATGTGGCCAGACACACAATTACATTCACCGAACCTTTCATTGTCCCTTGCTCGGCCAAAATAGAGATAATTACCAAATTTTTAAAGATAATGCCAATTTCTATGACATTCTTCATGATTAAGATTATCGCAAAATTACTCAACGAAGTGAATTTTTAACAAAAGCTGAAGTTAAATTTTAATAATAATTACAAATATCAAAATGCTTGTAGTGGTGCAATAGCGTCCACCACACTCTTTTTTTTTATGCGTAAAATACTACTACAAATTACTCCAAACACGTATAACAAACAACACATCTGGCAATGTCATACATTTAACTACATCAATCAACCCCACAAACACTGGAAAAACTACAACCTGGCGTATTCGGACCGAATGTTTCAGCCATTATCATCTTAAAACCAAAAAAAAATATCAATGCCTAACGTAACGTGGCGAGGAGTTACCCTGATCTTGTACCACATATTTTGTGGTCACCACTGGTGGTAATAGACCCTGTTGATTAGTAATAAAAGCACAACCAGCGCTATTTTTATTTTCAATGATAACGCTTATCGGATTTGGCATCTAATCGGGATCTAAACGGCGTTGAGCTTGATCATACTATTGCGGCTGTTGATATATATCAGTACCAGGTGCAGGTGGTTGCTAAAGAAAATAATACAAAAATAATCATCAGCAATATTTCAAATATATATATATGCTAATACAACTAGCATACATTATAAGCAGGACATCCGGGTATTGGGGGTTGACCCGGCATGGGTGGCTGACTGGGCATTGGCGCCTGTCCAGGTTGTGTTGGTGGCATCATTTGACTCATGTAACCACCTAGTGCACCTGGTTGTTGTAGAGGATAACCTGGCTGTTGAGGTTGTGGAGGATAACCAGGTGGACCAGGTAGTGGTGGATAGCCCGGATGTTGTGGCATTGGCAGATAGCCAGGCTGGGGAGGTTGTTGCTGCTGCTGTCGTGGCATTGCATAACCCGGTTACTCTTGTGGTATATACCTTGGCATAACTGGATGTGGTGTCATTGCCCCACCTGGTCCAGTAGATGCGGGCGGCATACCTGGAGGACCATGTTGCTCATGGCCACCAACTCGCTGGTGCATAGGGTGTTGAGGTGGACCGGATTGTGACTGCATTATACCAGACTGTCGTGGCAATGGACCCAATTGCGGTGGCATTTGCTGTTCACCTCTTTGCTGGTATGGAGATGTAACACCGCCTGTAATTGATGTTGGTGGTGTAGCTGACCAGTTTGAGGAGGACCAGTCTAGAAAAATAACAAAATTTATTAGACAGAAAATTATTTAAAACATATGTTTACGTAAACTGCTTGTTTTGGTGGTGGCATATAAGGCAAGCCAGGTATAATTCTGCTATTTATAGTCATCTGATTGGGACCACCAGGTACAGATTGCCCTGGCGGTGTCGTTGCTGGAGGCGCTGGCGAATACATGGAAGTTGGCGCATTGGCTCGAGGCTTCTAAATGGATTTGCGAAAAATAAGTGCAATTATCACACCTATTCATATTTGCATAAACGTTTTATATTTACCTACAAAAATTATATATATTCCACAATATTTAATGCTCCAAAAACAGCACAGGTCTACAGCTAAATTCGCGGAAAAAGTTTTAGGCCAGGGAATGTACACGATATACACTTAAAGTTTAGCTAATGAAGGCCAACCACAACAGCACAGTAATTTATTTATTTATTTATTTAAATATATTCAACCTGCTGGGTTAGCCCTTACAGATTGCAGAAGTATAAACGTATAAATTAAATATAATAATTGGATACACAGTTAATTCAAAAATTAGCCTTTTAAATAGTTTTTGAATGAGTGTCTGGACATTTCGGTATCGATTTGTGAAGATATAACATTAATAGCGACATAAACTTATGAATCGGTTCATTCAAGCCATATGTGGTTCTTCGAAACCTAATGTGAAATACAGGCATATCTCTGAGAGGTCTGGCAGGAGTAATTGTAATTGTATCAAAATCGCACAATGTAAATTAAATTATATCCCTTAACAAACATTTTCCACCACAGATATGGAACGCTAAATTAGAAATGGCGGACTCGCGGAAAATTTTTTTGACATATTTGAGGGTACATACAGTTAGTCGGACATTGCAGTTAGGCCATCTCATTCTTTCATACCAACAATTGTGGAACAATGTGGGATTTTTTGTTATTGGCCGCCATTTTCGGCCACTAGATTTTTAGTGGGTTAAGACAGCGCACATTGTTTCGTGTAGAGCAAGCTAGCTGGACAAAAACAATGTTCTTATTCCAAGAAAAGAGTAATGAGAAATGAAAGAAAACAAACAAAATAAAGAAATGTTTGCTTTTTTTGATTTTTTTTCCCATATATATTGAGTAATTGAAGTAAGAAGGCAGGAGTGGCCGTAAAATGCATTGATTAATTTGCAAAATTCTTGTTGAATATTAAGCTTCATATTTCTTTTAAGTGAACGCTTTTATATAATTTTATAAAATTTTTTAATAGTAATTCACTCGCAATTAGAGTATTTTCAATATATTTAACATTCCGTTATTAAGAAGAGAAGGTATTTTTCTCTATATTTTTAACTTTAGGGACAAAAAAGTTACATACATCCGCGGAAATTCGGACTAAATTTTACATATTTTATAACCCCAAGTATTCTCTAATGGTTGAAAGAAAAACCCATTGCGAATTCTTTGCGCATCTACTTTACATTTTTTTTTTTTTTTTTGTAGATTTAGTTATCTCTACATATAAAATAGGATGTATGTACGTACCAGCTCCGACGAGATATTTGAACCTTTAAAGCTGATCTACAAACGGCAGAACCAATTCCCAGGTACAGGTAACAAACACGTAGCCATAAAACACACAAAAATAAACGCGCAAGATCAACAAGAGCACACCAAAAGCAAAAAGGCGAAGATCACTCACTTAAACCTGCCACAACCTACCGCTCCAGTCACCAAGGCATAAAAACAGGTACATACAAAACAATCCTAATGCAGGTATAACCACACAGGAACGCTACACAAAACAACCCAATTTGATAGCATCTACGCCAATACCTGAATGTAATATAAATACGGCACAACTGACAACAAATCAGAACGATCAACGACACTTAAGATGGCAGCACAACAATCATCAACTATTCACCCTGTCGGAAAATCAACAACACAAAGCAGTTTAGTTATAATCGTAACAAGAATGGAGTTTTTTGACATTTGGGTTCAACATTCGAAGGAAACCAGATATAAAGAATTATTGAGTTTTGTTTTACTTAAGTACGATTTAAGCGAAGCAGCCAAGTATTCGATAAAAAGTTTAAGCTTACAAATATCGGCATATTCGTCGAAGCTGGATCAAAAGTGGAACACTTCTGGAAGATATAAGGAGCGATTTTTGAATAAAAACTCGGAGTGGCTTTCGGGTCCAGACTTCACATTTACAATAACGGTGGATGCAAAGTTGCCATCAGACCAACCAACCACTTCTTCAGGTAACCCCAGCCCCGGAAGACGAAAGAAGGACTTTGTTAGCTGCAGTGAAAAAACCAAACGGCGTCGAGTGGATGACCTCTTGCAATCTACTTTATGCGGCAGAAGTATCAACGCGTATGTCCGGCAACAGAAATGTTGTTAACATTATAAAAAAATCACAGGAAACCACTCAAATATTCAGCAAAAAGATGATATGTGATCCAGATGCAAGATGTTGAGCAATGTAGAAGCTTTAGCATACTACGTAGATAGCAAGTCTACGACTCATGGGTACAAAACAACTCGGAAGTGGAGCATCAAGGCAGGCCAAAAGGTTTATCCATCATTTTATAGTCTAAGAGAAGCTAAGGCAGAATAACTCCAATTGAAATCGATGCGGGTGAAATACGTGCGGAAATTAAAGTCCAGTCCGTATTAGATAAAACTGTTGAGCGTTTAGTTTTATCAAATCAAGAAGTTTTTGTTAGTTTATTATCTGCAAACTTGACGTATACTTTAATCAGCAAGTGGGGTTGCGATGGAAGCTCTGGCCATAGCACATATAAGCAAAAGTTTACATGCAGTTCTGACACTGATGAGTTTTTGTTTATATTTTCTTTTGTTCCTCTTCAATTACAGGATGAAAAAGGTAACATTGTTTGGTAGAATCCTCGACCTTCTTCTACCATGTATTGTCGTCCAATTAAATTTATTTTTTCTAAAGAAACAAAAGATTTTATTGTTTTTGAAACGAACAAAGTTTTAGAGGAGATAAATGCGTTGTTGCCAACAAAGTACATGCTCGAAGAATACGAAGTTTCCGTAAATCACAATATGCTTCTAACAATGATTGACGGAAAAGTTTGCAATGCTTTGACTGAAACTTCTTCGGCACAAAATGTTATATTTGTGGTGCCACTCCAAAAGAGATGAATAATGAGTTACGGGACTTTACGCCTAACCGAGATAATTTTGGTTATGGTTTGTCTACTCTCCATGCATGGATAAGATGTTTTGAATGCTTGCTTCACATAAGTTATCGCCTCGAAGTAAAAAAATGGTAGCTTAGGAATGAGGCAGATAAAGAGAGTGTAAAGCTACGTTCCAACGAAATCCAGAATAAATTTAAAAGTGTACTTGGATTGATAGTAGCAACACTGCTTGCAGGTTTTTCGAAAATTCTGAGGTTAGTGCTAAGATTACGGGATTGAATGTAACGCTCATCAAAAGATTCGACACTCTCCTTCGCGCATTAGCATATGGGTACAATATAAGTATCCAAAGATTTGAAAAATTTGCGGTCGAGACTAAAAAACTATACATAGATCTCTATCCATGGTTTAATATGCCTGTTACAGTTCATAAAATCTTAGTGCATAGTACTGATATTATAAAATAAGCAATTTTACCTATTGGTCAACTTTCTGAGGAAGCACAGGAAGCCCGTAACAAAGATTTGAGACGATTCAGGGATGATAACACACAAAAGCAGTCGCGTGAAGCCACGAATAGAGATCTTATGAATATGTTGCTTATAACATCGGATCCTTTAGTTAACAGTTTAAGGGAGATACCTAAGAAAAAATTTAAAAGTCTGACTTCAGAAGTCTAAAATTTACTGTCCCCCGATAATGTTGAGGGGTCAATAAATACCCCAGTTGTTTCAAGCTTTCACAGTAGTGTTGCTGATGCTCATGACTATTCCACAAGTGACTCATCGAATGAGTGATTATAGCGAATAATAACATAATTATAAAAGAAAACCTACCCTAAAACTTTTTGTTTGATCAGGTTTTATTTAATTTAATTCTATTGTCTTTTCTAATTTGTATGATACTTTACTTTTAAGTTTTTGTAATAAGTAATTTTCACATAATTAATTTAATTATTTACATTGTTGGCGGCCGCCGTGGTGTGATGGTAGCGTGCTCCGCCTATCACACCGTATGCCCTGGGTTCAACTCCCGGGCAAAGCAACATCAAAATTTTAGAAATAAGATTTTTCAATTAGAAGAAAATTTTTCTAAGCGGGGTCGCCCCTCTGCAGTGTCTGGCAAGCGCTCCGATTGTATTTCTGCCATGAAAAGCTCTCAGTGAAAACTCATCTGCCTTGCAGATGCCGTTCGGAGTCGGCATAAAACATGTAGGTCCCGTCCGGCCAATTTGTAGGGAAAAATCAAGAGGAGCACGACGCAAATTGGAAGAGAAGCTCGGCCTTAGATCTCTTCGGAGGTTATCGCGCCTTACATTTATTTTTTATTTTATTTACATTGTTATTATTATTATTGTAATTCACTTTTACATTCCTGACTGGTACTATAAAATAATTTTCTAAAAATTGTAGTGCCAGGATAATTACTCAAATAAATACAAAATATGTATGTACATATTCACTCACAAAAATAAGTAGACACCCCTTTTTGGACAATTCTTAAAATTTTCGCTTTCGCAAATTTATTTTAACTAATTTCCCATAAGAAAATTTGTCATAATCTATAACAAAAACTAAATTATATTTAAAAAATGTTTGAAAAAGTCCTTTAATTTTTTTGATCTATGTCACTTATTCACATGAGTTACTGTATATGAAATAAGCAAATGTATGCATATGAAGTAAAATTTTGGAAAAAAATAAAAAAAAGAACATATGGCTGAAAAAAATGCATATTAAACGGAAAATCTCATAAGATAATTTTGTCCAGATAGCTTGTTCTACACGAAACACTGTGCGGCGGTGGAAAATTTTTCTTTGCCAACTTTAGCGTTATCATTGAAAATCAAAGTAGCGCTGGTGATGCTTTTGTTATTGTTTATTAATATAACTATTTTCATTATCATAAACAAATCTTAGTTTGGAATTGCGGCCAAGTACTAAATATTTTTTTTTTTACATAACAAATTCTTGAATATGTCCTCCGGTACGACTTTGCAGAAGGCAATCGATTGGGTGACCAAAGCGACGGAAGAAGATCGCAGTAAAAATTATGCTGCAGCTTTGCATCTGTACAAGCATGGCGTTGAGTATTTTTTGCATGCTATTAAATGTGAGTATGTATATACTAAAATAATATTTAACTAGATGTTTTTACAATTTTCCAATTTAGATGAAGCACAGGGGGAAAAAGCTAAGGATTCGATTCGTGCCAAGTGCATACAGTACTTGGATCGTGCAGGGAAGCTTAAGGAATATTTGAAAAAGAAGCCAGTGAAGGAAGGTGAACCAAGTTCACGCTAAATAAATCACTACTTCAATAATATAGCAGTGGTAACAAAAGTACTGAAAAAATTTGAAATAATTGCGAGAGTACTTACTGTTAGAGCTATTCAATGGGCACGACCACTCGCAAACTGTCATCAAAGTCCTCTAACGGAAGTCCAAGCACACTGGCTGTTGCAACAGGGGTGGACCATAGGGAGATAGGTGTCAGAGGCGTAAGTTCCACATTACAATTGAAAAGATGGCAAAGGCGTTTAACGATTCTGTGTGGATTTGGCTTAGGGCCTGATTATGCTTGTCTGTATCAAACGGCTGTGTTGGCAGGTGCCGGATCTCGTCATAGTGCTTATGCAGATATTCCCTAGTAGTAGTAGTAGCACGACGTCTAGCTTTGTCTACAGAAGAATGCATTATAAATTGTCGGCAAAAGGCGCTCGCGCATTTCTTCGATTTGCCGAAGATTATAGGTATTTTATTCGTGTGTTTAGTTGGATTAAACAAAGATTTGACGATTGACCACCCGCAGAGAGGTTGCAGTTCCTTAGAAGCTCCTCCCATTTAGTACGTTTGTGTTCATTTACCAGCCGCATATTATCCGAGATATGGAGGTCTCTAGGGTTGAGATGTCTTGCCAGGTCACGTCCTTCACGGCTTCAGCCGAAAAATGCGGTGTGATTTCAGGTATTCTACGGGCCGGAATAAAACGTGCAGAAGCTGAGGCGATGACCTTGCGGAACGCACGCTGGTCTTGCCGGACATCAGTTGGAATGGGGAGAGCAGCAAAATATTGATTTGTGAAGCTTGTGTAGTCTTTTAAATTAATAAAAGTCCGCCACCCTCGAACTTTGTAGATTTTAAAAAGGTAGACTTCTTAAATATCATTTTGGATTCATTCAAAATAAGTCACTGCACATGATTTCATTAGGTTAAACATAATCAATTAATTGTTTATTACAGAGATGGCAAGGATAAAACGGATGATAGCGATTTCGACGGTGAGGATCCAGAAAAGAAGAAAATTGGAAGGAGGCATTTTAATTGAAAAACCGCATGTAAAGTGGTCTGATGTAGCCGGTTTGGATGCTGCCAAAGAGGCACCCATAGAAGCTTTTATCCTACCCATTATATTTCCGCATCTTTTTACTGGAAAACGTATACCATGGAAGGGCATACTATTATTTGGTCCTCCTGGTAGTGGTAAATCAAATCTTGCCAAAGCTGTTGCCACGGAGGCACGTAACCATTCCATCACCATTAAATAAGGAGGAAATAGTTGACGATTTATTGGTTCCCTGTTCGCCTGGCGATGAGAGTGCAGTTGAAATGTCTTAAATGAATGTGCCGAGTGTCTGGCAGTGTACAACAAGCACCACCTATTCAATTTATCGTAGCTACTCAGTAACCGGTAAGTTTTTTTGGTTATGAATCTCAATAGGATAAATATTTGTTTAAAATAAATATTTTTTAGCCGGAGCGTCGTCTTTCATTCGCATAACATTGCCCAGCCAGCGTAGCCGCTGCGTTTTAATTCGCTGGACTCTGTTGACGTATTCGTAAAGCTCGTACAGCTCATCTTTAAATATTCTTCTGTACTCACCATCGCCAACTCGCCAAAAAGCTGTGAATTTAACTTTACACAATTCGTTACCTACAAAAATAGTAAAACTCCATCAACCATCGGGAAACCTACGAGGTGTGTTTATGGCTAATCCAAATTTAAAGTTATCTGCTGGAGCAATAAAGCTCAAAGCAATTAATATATTTTTTATGTTATTATTAAGGTACTGCTCGTGTAGCTTTCCTACCAAAGGCGGAAATCGGTCACGTGTATCCCAAAGACTATAGACCCATTAGCTTAACTTCATTTCTGCTCAAAACCTGTGAGAGGCTGATAGATGTGTACATAAAGTCCAACGTGGATGAAAAGCTGCTCTCCACAACACAGCATGCGTACACCAAAGGTACCTAAGTCGGTAGACACCGCATTGCATAGGGTGGTAATAAGCATATAAGCATCTCTGCTGTGGACGCTGGGCATCAACCAACTGCTCAGGCGATTCGATGAGGGACCCGTAAACTTACGGCTTACGAAGATGACGTTGCAATTGTCATAAGTGGAAAGTGCCTTCCAACGATTAGTGTTTTGATGGATCGGGCACTTCGGGATATTCATACCTGGGCATCTAATGTCGGGTTGAAAGTTAATGCGGATAAGACGGATATGGTCTTGTTTACAAAGAGGTAAAAGGTTCCAAATTGGATCAGGCCTAAGTTAGGAGGCGTAACCTTACAGGAGAAACCTTGCACAAAATATCTAGGAATCATCCTAGACAGTAAGCTGTCATGGAAGCTCAACGTGGAGGAGAGGGTCAAGAAGGCTTCAACGGGACTATATGCATATAAAAGAATGCTGGGGTGTACGTGGGGCTTATCGCCCTCTCTTTCTCATTGGGTTTTTACAGCGATGTTACAATCAATACTATGGAGTACTTGTTTGGTGGAGAGCCACACAAAAAACAACATACCTCAAAAAATTAGAGGTGGATGCAGACTATCGATGCTCAGCATTACGGGAGCCCTGAAAACAACACCGGCGGCTACACTGTATGCCATTCTGCACATTCCACCTGTAGACCTGGTAGCAAAGAACGTAGCATTAACAACCGCAACCAGGCTCGGTGCCTCGGGGCAGCTTGAGCGCCGACCATATGGCCATAGTAGTATCGCGTCATCAATCACAAGACGAACATACTACCTGATTCCCTATCTGCGCTTTGAGGGAGATCTGAAGGCCAAAATAGAGGTGGTCGGTTGACGCAAGGGTGCGCAAATGGTGGACGAGGCGATACATGGTTCCAAAGTAGTGGAAGGAGTAAGGTCTGCGGTATCTGTGCTGATACGGAAATAAGCAGATCCTACGGGCTGCCGGATTACTGTAGCCTTTTCCAAGCGGAAATATTAGCCGTTACGAAAGCAGTAGAAACCCTGGAAAAGAATAGCTTAAGCTGCAACCGTGTTAACTTTTATATTGACAGTCAAGCAGCAATTAAGGCAATAATCTCGCATACCACAGCATATAAATGCGTGTTAGAGTGTAAGCAGTCCCTGGAGAGAATCGGGCAGGGAGAAGCATAAATCTATATTGGGTCCCAGGGCATATGGGAATAGATGGGAATGAAAAAGCGGACGAACTAGCTAAAAGGGGCGTATCCTTTGAAGCTTGCTCGGTAGACATCCCCATTAGACTGGGCGAGATTAAGCGAAGGTGAGAGGTGCACATTATCGACCAAGCGGGAAAGGCGTGGGTCCAAGTGTCGAAAAGTATGTGTAGGTCCTACAAACTTAGACTAACACAGTTGCTTCTATCATTAAAAAGAGAAGACTGTAGACTCATGACGGGTATTCTGACTGGACACTGCCTTCTGACGTCACATGCCTTTAAGTTAGCATTGGTCACTGATAGCAGATGCAGGAAGTGTGGGTTGGAGAAGGAAACGATCGAGCACGTTCTGTGCTCGTGCCCTGCACTTGCCAGCTATTAGGAGTGATACAGCTGTCAGATCTAGAAGCAGCAAGTGGCTTAAGTCCTAGGAATCTTCTAGTATTTTCCAAGAGGACGGAGTAATTTTATAACATAGGTCCTGGTTTTTGATAGGGTTTTTCAGTGTGGTCATTAAAACAAACCTCTGGTAACACTACGGACTCAATCAGTCTATGCGAGGTCCTCATGGGCCGGCCAGTTCAATCTAATCTAACCTAAGATATTTACTTCTTTTTTATATCAACTGTATTAATTTAAGTTGCAATTTCGTGTACATATTGTAACGAATTTACGGAAATTCCTTTTATTTGCAACCTTCTACTAACGTTCGAATCACTAAACTGTTGAATAAATAACTTCACTATTCAATAACGCAAAATGGCCTTTATTCAAGCCTTCACAATAACACTACTACTTCTCGACAGATAGCGTGCTTAAATCAAACTGAATCGTCGTGCCTCAACTGTTGCAGCTTTTATACAGTTTGGTTTCCTCATTGGCATATTTCTAGGCGTGTCTATTTCTAGAATTTACTAGTTAGTTACAAGCTATAAAATTACCAGCTATAACTACTGAAAAGTTAAAATTAATGAGACGAAAGTTTTCAGCTTCAATGTCTGACAATAATTGATTTTATTAAAGAAATTCTTTTTTCTTTTATACATACTTTCTTAACCTACACATTCATAATTATTCTAATACTAACAAACTAAAAATATGTAAATTTGTAATAATAGTATGCAAAGTCAGCAGATTGCTATTTATGTAAACCATGTAAAATGTTTGTGTATGAATATTTGGGTGATTCACATTACCAAAGTAAACAATGTAAATTAGTTGTGTGTAAATATTTTGGTGACAAACTAACACTGACGATCGGCAAGTGTATTGACCGGGGTGAGTGCCTGAGCAAAAATGTTAAGGTGTGAACTGACAAGGGTTTCGTATTCGGCATTCAATTGATGTTGGCTTCCCGCTGTGTCGGGTCAATGTAATTTATGTCGCATAATATTGTAATATGATTATGCGATGACTGCGTGTGGTCGGTTCATAAAAATGCATTGGCATAGAAGTTCATGATGCATAATGCCGCAAATGTATTACATAGGTGGGCATGACGCATAATGCTACACCATCCGCCTTAGAAAAAGAGGCTTATATAATTGTGTGAACAATTGTGTAAGATTCTTTGTTTGAGTTTTGAATGCTTTTGGTAACTTGATATGAAAGTGAAATAGTTTGTGTACTTTGTTTCTAATATGCTGACTTTGATAATTTTATTATTTTTACATATTGTTTTTTTTTTTAACAATGTTTTGTACAAGTATTTTTCGCATCAAAATTTTAAATTTAACGATTATTTTACTTATTTTATTTATTTTATTTATTTTACTTATTTCATTTATTTTACAGCCGTATTTTAAATGTGTGCACCCACTTAAAATCCGCTTGTCTGAAGATATTCTCTATTATTTATGTATTTATGATAATTTATGTAAATGTGGAACTGGGAGAAAAAAAATTTCGTTTTCAACTTCTTAGATATCTAATCTGAGGAGTAAAGTGGAATGCTTATTTTAAGATTATTATCAAAAGGTGTTTTAAATGGGTTTAAGGCTATTCTAATGGATTATTAATTCTTTATCTTTATTGCTTCTATTACTAGTTTCTTTTCTATATGTTATTTAAGTAAAATTGTTATTTTTGTCAATTTTCTTTACCTTATACCGTCCTTTATATCTACTGTCTAGCTTATGGCTAGCTTCTTCTCTAACTAATACTAGATCGCCTAATGTAATTCCCATACTGGTGCTACTTATATCGTAATTAACTTTTTGTTTTTCTTTGACTTCTTTTACTAATTTTCTAGCTCTTTGTTGTGCTATTAGAAGTCTATATTTAATTTCCTTGTCATATGCCTCGTGATTATACACTGAGCTTATTTTATTCTCGTATTCTCGTACGTCGGGGGATTTTTTGCAAATATAAGCTCGTAAGGGCAGTACCCGTGTACGGTCGATGGGGTCGTGTTGTAGCAGTATGCGAAATACCTGAGATATTCGTCCCAATCATCTTTATCACTGGCTATGTATGAACGTACATATTCGTTAAACGTCCTATGACTACGTTCTACAGTGCCAAAAGTTTGCTGGTGGTATGGTGTTGAGGTTTTATGCTCATTTTATAAGAGTTTGCATAGTTCTTCGAATAAGCAATTTTTGTATTCGGTTCCCATGTCTGTTAGGATTGTTTTCATGCACCCATAAATCAGAATGAAGTGTTCGAATACAGCTTTAGCAACTGTTATCGCGTGTTTTCTCGGTACTGGAATTGCTACCAAATATTTGGTGAGATCGCATATGATGGTAACTACGTATTCGATTCCGTTTATTGAACTCGGTAATGGTCCGACCGTATCGATCTGTACTGTATCAAAAGCCTTCGGAGGTGTCTCCGTTATTGTCATTGGCTCTTGTATATGCTTATTTATTTTGTTTTTCTGACAGTGGACGCAGCTCTTTACGTATTTTCTTACGTCATTTTTCATGTTTAGCCAGCTATATTTCTGCTTGATTTTATTTGTCATGTGATTTATTCCTGGGTGGCCACCACTAATAGGATTGTCATGATATTTTTGCAGAATTTCCTTAATTTTCCAGCAATATCTTTGATCTTATGTGTCATGCGATTTCTGCGGCGGCCACCAAGACAGAATCGTCATGACTTTTATGAAGAATTATTTTTATTTCTATACCGGGATTGTCACATGCACAACCTCTTTGGTTAGTGCAATTATTTGATCTTTGAGAACTTGGGTACCAATTATTATTTTATAAATTCGCCTACTGCAGTAAATATTCAATTCTTAATCACCAATTTGTCCCTCAGGACAACTGTGTTTTTCGTTATAAATTTCAAGTCCTGGATTGCCGGCTTATTTCAGCCTGGTCGAATAGTGTCCTAAGTCAATAACTTCCTCAACAATCTGGTTGCTTGAAAATTTTCTACGCTACCATTTTCTATCCTAAGATGGAAATGAGCGCGGCTAGTTTTTTATCGCAAATTTATATAGCGCTTTAATATTTCTATGTATATATTCTCTTTGTGACTTTTTCTTCATTTTTCTTTTGTTGTTATGGGCTGGTTTTAAAAGTTTTGTATTTTTTTTTTTTGCCCACTTCCACTGTCCTAGAAGTTCCTATTGCTTCATGACCATGTTTGTCAGGAGCATTCCCAGGAATTTAAGCAAATTTTTGATTTGATGTTCGCTTTAGGCAGGGCTGCCTGTGCTGTCGATTGTGACATTTTTAGATTTACTATTTGAGATCTACTTGAATTATTTATTGCTCTTCCGCAGTTTTGGGTAAAAAGAATTTAGATGCGCTGTTATACGTTTTTCAGTTGAATATATTTGATTTTCAAATATTTTCTTAGTATCGCGGCCATTGCAATGATCAATAGCCTGACTAGGCAAATCATTGCTCCTATCCAAAAATCTGGAATTTTTGGTGTAATTTTTGTGTATAGTTGGTCTGGTGGCTCATATTTAACTATCCTATTTTCAGATACTTTATTTTCTGAACTTGCTGAATTTTCCTTCCCTAGTTCATATCCGGCTAACACTATCATGATGCCTTGCGCAATCTTTGTCCACCAAGCCATGCTGAAAATTTTCTATAATTATCTTTCTGAGAAATGAACTAAGTTTAATTTTTAATAAAATTTTGATTTTATTATTTATCCTATGTTTTTATTAGGTTTATGAACTTAATATAGTTTATAAAACAAATTTTAAAATAAATTTTACTAATTGTCCTGTTTTGCTGGCTCGAGGTCCGTGTTTCATAAATTAAACACAATCGTTTTTTTTTTTCAAAAAACCGATATATTTCGATTGCTCTACGGCAATCGTCTTCAAGGTTACAGAGCTAACAAAAACATAATAACAACAATTACCAAATATACATATCAAACATTTAACATATTTATATACTTTTCTTAACACGTTTGCTCTGTGTGACGTGGAGTATGATACTGCCTTTTACTTAGCAGGTGTTTGTAAATATGAGCGGAATGGTCCACATCACTCTTACGCCCCGATTCTAGTGTGGTAACAACATTCTTCACCACGGTAACGAAATAATGTGGCAACTTTTACACCCTTTTGGTATTCTACCCGCGAAAGTAACCGGAAAATTTTTTACCCAGAAAAGTAGGTGGTTACATCAAAATAACCACACAATAGGTGTTATTTAGAAAAAGGCAAAACTGAAAAATAAAGAATTGTAAGCGCAAATAAGTAAAGATAACAGTAAAAAAGTGTTGCCTCTTGCTATACATATTTGTTTACATTATGTACTGTCACAGAATAAATTACAATATACCTATGTAGAAACTTATCTTGCATAATATGCATATACACATCGTCCCGTTTATTCGTTAACCCCGTATCTACAAGTGAGACGTTTTCGGTAAACGAACACGGTTGCCACATTATGATTTCATTTGGGACCAAAAAAATGACAAAATTTTTGTTTTATTTTATTAGTATAAAATACAAAATTTTAGGATGTTTCCATATAAAATTTTACTATACAAATATATAAGCATGCAACCAAAAATGGTATTATATTTTGACATAGGATAGATAAGTCTATGTCTTTCACCAACCAAACGTTGTGAACCTAGTTTTGGTCACAAAGCTCTTGGTTCTAGCATTATGTTGTTGATTGCAATGAAATAAAATGTATAGTGCAGTTAGGTTTTAGCAAGAAACGGTTCAAAATTTGCGTTCTGGTGTTGCCGAACTATGTATGTGGAAAACTCAGTAATTCATAAATTAAACTAGGCAATTTTGTTAGTGCTATTTTTATAGATGCTTACTTTTCCCCTTAACGTTTAAACTTCATATCAGAGCCCAGATTCAGTAAGTGTGAGTTTTGATCGCAGGCCTCAGGGGTTCTGCTAGCACCAACGGGAATAATTTTATACAAAATTTTCTTCCGAAATCAAATCTCTTTTGCATTAGCTTCCTTCTGTCTTCGAGTTAAAATATTTCTTGTGCCAAGATACTTAGTTTTCAATTACCTTGCGTGGCTTAACACCACAATAGTCCTGGAATTCCTTGAACTCATTGAGCTGGGTGAGAAAGATTTAAATATCAACGTGCCAAACGAGAAGTAATGCATAGAATTTCTTTGTATAAGTTTTGAAAGTGTTAGGCTCACGGCAGAGTGCTCGCTATAAGCTATGCTAGGCGAGAAGCAATTTTTATTTTCATATATTTTACATAGTGTTGTATAACCGTTATTAATATTATTATAAAACAAGAGTTTTTTTGATTAGTCGGTTATTTCATCAACAATTAACGACAATGTGTTTGCCAACACTTTTCTTTTTAATGCCTGGCATAAAATATATCCTAGGTGAAATGTTCAGCCCTATTCTGCATTTCGACTTGGATTAGAATTTTTTCGCTTTGGCAATTTTGGTATTCTGTGTTCCAATCTCTTTCGATCCAACTTCGAATCGTTCGGTTTTGTTTATTCTGCATTCCGATCGTAGTTCCGTTTTTCTAAGTTGCAAACTTGTTGGCGGAAAAATATGTTCCTTTTATTTTTTTATTAATTTATAACAGAATTTTAACAAAAATGTAAGTAAAACTTGTTAAGAAACGTAAAAGGCTTGATGATGATTGTTTTTTATATGTTTCCAGGCAAAAACCACATGTCGATGTCGAAGTCCTTGAAAGCATCCTTCAATTTCTTACAATTCGTCACTCATCTCAAATGGATTACACAAATCTCGCAATATTTGCCTTTCCATTCTCGCCTGGCCATTTTCGTTTTCGTTGCTCTCCAACTCCACAAATAATGCCACGGCTATTGGTTCCATTATAATAGACAGCTTTAATTTGTGTCTGTTCGTTGGGTCCAGTTATATGCCAAAGCAAGCTGCCGGAGTGGAGGAAGGTGAAGCGAAAACGGAAACTATCCTTGCGGAAAGAATAAATAAAACTTCATAAAGTATTTTAGGCCAGTGCAGTGAAATTAGCATCCATAAAATTCAGAAAATGTCAACTATATTCGTGCAGGAATCCGTTTTAACAAAACTTGGTGGCCACGACAGGGAATTGGCCAAAAGAACGACAAAAGCACACTTACAATTATGAAAGCACTTCACTCAAAAAAATATAACACTACGGCAATATATTCTATTGCTTTTTTTGTACAAAATGGCGTGGATAATAAAATATAAACGTTTATCAGTGTTTTTTAGAAATTTTCCTTAATTTATTTTGTTCCAATGTTCACACATTCCGTATAAACAGCTGATTTCGAAAAATAATTTGCTCTTCCTCTTCTCGTTACGATTCCGTCGTAAAACAGAATACCCAACTTCGATTAAAGCGGAGCGTAGAACGGGAACGTAATCGAAATGCAGAATAGGGGTGGTTATTGTTCTGGTACATTTTATTGACTGAGCAATTTTTTATGGTGAGAGTTCCATTGAAGTAAATTCAAAATTATAGGGAGGTTAACGAAAGTGTTTCGAATTCTTGGGCAATATTGTCAATTTTTACCTGAGAAAAAAGAAAGAAAAGTACCAATCGTGGCTACAGCCTAAAAAGGACCAAAATTGAAGAAAAGGGACCAGCGGACCAAATGGGGTTGGAAGGGACAATTTTTGGTCCAAATGGACCAAAGTGGCAACCGTGAAAGCGAAGAAGACTACCTTTCAAATTTCTCCACATACACTGGTGAGTTTTTCGGTGATGACAACGTTACCACTTGGGCCAGAATCGCGCATAAAAGAACTGGTAACGATATTCGGTTACATAATGTTCTGGGTATTATTTTACCGGTAACACTCAGAATCGGGCGCTATAGTTGAGTCGTATGTTTGTCGGTACGTTGATAATATGTAACATTTCAAGAGTAAATCGTTTATTATAGTGTTTCTCTTGTTGTAGTATTTTGGTCTCGTCAAAATTAGGTATGTGGCCGCTAGTTGCACAGTGGGCCATGAGTGCAGTTTTGTGATTATTTAGTTGATGGCATTGTTTTAAATCCGATTTGTGTTGTGATAATCTTGCTTTTAATTTTGACTTGGTTGTACCGACATAAATGTTATTGCAAGTTTCCCCAACATTGCCTTTACAGGGAATTTTGTATACAACGTTGCTTTTGTCCATATTTGATATATTCGATTTGGTTTTATTGAAAATACTTTTTAATGTGTTAGAGGGCTTATGTGCTATTTTTACGTTTTCTTTGTTATAACAGTCAGACTTGGCCAGACGCTCTGACAGTTGTGGTACATAAGCCAGCCACTTAAAAATAAATGGTTTGTCGGGGTTTTGGATGTTTTTTGGAAGTTTGGCTTTTTTTATTAATTTTTTAATTGTGTATTTCGGAAAATCGTTATTTCTTAATATTGTGAATATTTCTTTCTTTATTTCATCGTGGTATACTTCGTCCGAGGTGTGTAGCATTCTACGTATACAGCCCATTGCTGTATTAATAATCATAGATTTAGGATGCTTTGAATTAAAATTTATTATTCGTCCTGAAGCTGTGGGTTTTTTATACCACTTTAATTTAAGTTGATTTCCACGTCTATTTATTTCGGAGTCCAGATAAGCTAATGTTCCATCATTTTCTATTTCTAAAGTAAATTGTATACTCTTATCAAAATTGTTAAGTGTGTCCAGTGTATTTTGTACCTCATTCTCACGTACTATGGCGAAGAGGTCGTCGATATATTTTGTAAGTAACCTTGGTTTGTAGCGTAATTTTTCAATACTATTATCCAAAAGTTTTTCCATCATAATATCTGCTATAATTGGAGATGTTGGTGCTCCCATAGGCATTCCTTTCAATTGTGTGTATATGGTATCCTTAAACTTGAAATATCGGCTCTCTTGAATGCAAAATTTTAATATTTCCATGAACAGCTGTTTCGGTATCTTGGTATATTCTTTAATTATTTCCCATTTTTCTTGTATTGTGTCAAGAGCCAGATGTATAGGTATGCTAGGAAAGAGTGATACGACGTCGAAGGAAATAAGTTTCTCGTCGTCAAATACGTAAGTGTTGTTCACCCTTTCCTTCAACTCCAGTGTATTTTTTACGTTATGTGTCGAACTTGCCGTTACGTTTTTTAATATTTCCGCGATATATTTGCAAAGTCCGTACGAGGGCGATCCAATGGCTGAACAGATTGGCCTTAATGAGGTTCCTTCTTTATGGATCTTCGGGAGGCCATAGATTCTGGGTGGCAATGCTGTGGTTGTTGCAAGTTTATTTCTCTCGGTTTTTGTTATTAATTCCATTTTAAATAGTTTTTCTGCTAGGCAGTTATTTTTGTTCTGTAGTCGTGATGTTGGATCTTGCCTTTGCACCCTATATGTTGTTAAATCCATTAAAATATCTTCCATTTTCTTGTTGTAATCATCGATCTCCATTGCTACCGTTTTAGTCCCTTTATCAGACGTTAAAATTCGTATATTATTGTTTTCCATAAGAAATTTCTTGGTTTGCCCCACTGTATCTGGAATTGCACTGTCAACTGCACTTAGCTTGTTTGTTGTTGTGTGGTTTGTTATTAACAACGAAAGTTGTGCGCGAGCTTCTTCTTGCTGATCTTTATTTTTTATGGTTTGTATTAACTCTTCACCATCCGCTATATACTAAAAGAGCGGGAAACTCTTGTTATCCACAGGTAAACCGAACTTCGGTCCCAGACACATGGACACAGATAAATTATTACCCAGGCATACGCAGTTTTACTTCATGAAAATCTTGAGCCTACTGATAAAACACAAACACAACATATTACAAAGATTAAATCAGCGAATGGATCAAACAACAAAAAAACTTAGAGATCATTTGGGTGAGAACGACTTCAAAGAGTTAATGGAAAGGGAAAATAATCTCGCAAACAAAACAAAAACAAAACTTAAAAAGCGCCAAGAGTTAAAATGCAAGAAAATCCGAGCGAAACGTAATGAAATACTCACTAATAACAACAAGCACGATGAGTGATATATAAACAAAACGAAATTAGAATTTCCGAAAGAGGTGAAGGCGTTATTGGCAAAGGGACCGAAGTTCGATTTACCTGTGGATAACAAGAGTTTCCCGCTCTTTCAGTGTATAGCGGATGGTGAAGAGTTAATACAAACAATAAAAAATAAAGATCAGCAAGAAGAAGCTCGCACAAAACTTTCGTTGTTAATAACAAACCACACAACAACAAACAAGCTAAGTGCAGTTGACAGTGCAATTCCAGATACAGTGGGGCAAACCAAGAAATTTCTTATGGAAAACAATAATATACGAATTTTAACGTCTGATAAAGGGAATAAAACGATAGCAATGGAGGTCGATGATTACAACAAGAAAATGGAAGATATTTTAATGGATTTAACAACATATAGGGTGCAAAGGCAAGATCCAACATCACGACTACAGAACAAAAATAACTGCCTAGTAGAAAAACTATTTAAAATGGAATTAATAACAAAAACGGAGAGAAATAAACTTACAACAACCACAGCATTGCCACCCAGAATCTATGGCCTCCCGAAGATCCATAAAGAAGGAACCCCATTAAGGCCAATCTGTTCAGCCATTGGATCGCCCTCGTACGGACTTTGCAAATATATCGCGGAAATATTAAAAAACGTAACGGCAAGTTCGACATATAACGTAAAAAATACACTGGAGTTCAAGGAAAGGGTGAACAACACTTACGTATTTGACGACGAGGCTCTTATTTCCTTCGACGTCGTATCGCTCTTTCCTAGCATACCTATACATCTGGCTCTTGACACAATACAAGAAAAATGGGAAATAATTAAAGAATATACCAAGATACCGAAACAGCTGTTCATGGAAATATTAAAATTTTGCATTCAAGAGAGCAGATATTTCAAGTTTAAGGATACCATATACACACAATTGAAAGAAATGCCTATGGGAGCACCAACATCTCCAATTATAGCAGATATTATTATGGAAAAACTTTTGGATAATAGTATTGAAAAATTACGCTGCAAACCAAGGTAACTTACAAAATATGTCGACGACCTCTTCGCCATAGTACGTGAGAATGAGGTACAAAATACACTGGACACACTTAACAATTTTGATAAGAGTATACAATTTACTTTAGAAACAGAAAATGATGGAACATTAGCTTATCTGGACTCCGAAATAAATAGACGTAGAAATCGACTTAAATTAAAGTGGTATAAAAAACCCACAGCTTCAGGACGAATAATAAATTTTAATTCAAAGCATCCTAAATCTATGATTATTAATACAGCAATGGACGAAGTATACCACGATGAAATAAAGAAAGAAATATTCACAATATTAAGAAATAAGGATTTTCCGAAATACACAATTAAAAAATTAATAAAAAAGCTAAACTTCCAAAAATCATTCAAAACCCCGAGAAACCATTTATTTTTAAGTCGGTGGCTTATGTACCACAACTGTCAGAGCGTCTGGCCAAATCTGACTGTTATAACAAAGAAAACGTAAAAATAGCACATAAGCCCTCTAACACAAAGTATTTTCAATAAAACCAAATCGAATATATCAAATATGGACAAAAGCAACGTTGTATACAAAATTTCCTGTAAAGGCAATGTTGGGGAAACTTGCAATAACATTTATGTCGGTACAACCAAGTCAAAATTAAAAACAAGATTATCACAACACAAATCGGATTTAAAACAATGCCATCAACTAAATAATCACAAAACTGCACTCATGGCCCATTGTGCAACTAGCGGCCACATACCTAACTTTGACGAGACCAAAATACTACAACAAGAACAACACTATAATAAACGATTTACTCTTGAAATGTTACATATTATCAACGTACCGACAAACATACGACTCAACTATAAGAGTGATGTGGACCATTCCGCTCATATTTACAAACACCTGCTAAGTAAAAGGCAGTACCATACTCCACGTCACACAGAGCAAACGTGTTAAGAAAAGTATGTAAATAGGTTAAATGCTTGATATGTATATTTGTTAATTGTTGTTATTATGTTTTTATTAGCTCTGTAACCTTGAAGACGATTGCCGAGAGCAATCGAAATATATCGGTTTTTTGAAAAAAGAAACAATTGTGTTTAATTTATAAAACACGGGCCTCGAGCCAGCAAAACAGGACAATTAGTTGAAGAAAAAAGTCGCAAAAAATTATAATTTAAAATTAATTTTAATTTTCAGAGTCAAACAAAAATTATTAGGTGCTACTATAGCTTAACATTTAGCATTTTCGGGGAACACTCTCCTAATAATTCCCATTATTTCTTCTACCTTGGTTGTGGGATTTATTATATCTTCTATTGTGGGTTCCCTTTCCATTCCCGTTTTTTGCACAATTTATTTAACCCTTCTAATTCCTTTTTTAGGTCCCTAGTGTGTAATGTATTTTCGTCCCACCATTGGAGGGGGAAATCTGGAAAGTCCCTTTCCATTGAAAAAAAATTAATAAAATGTCCTATAGGCTTTCTCCAAAGGGATAGGTGAAACTATCGGAAGTTAACTGACTGTTTTAAAAAATTTCCTATACATTCCATTTTACTTGTTATCTAGTTAACTTTATTAACGCATAAGAAAACTTTTATTCTTAGCTGGAAAAATTTGTTTAACTTAAAAAAAAAATTATAGCATTTTTATTATTTTTTTTTTAATTTACAAAATATTAATTTCTATGTCATTTTCATCGGTAGTGTTAAAAATTTTCTTTAGCGTTTAATATTTAAAATTTTCTTTTCAAATAATACATTTTAATTTTATCCTTACTCCCTTTTTTTTTTTTGAAATTTTCTTTGAAAAGGAGCGTTTTACCTTTTATTTATTTTTCGATACTTGCGACACACTTTACAGTATAAAAAAATATATACTCACTGCCTTGAACACATAACTGTTTCAAAATCACATGTTAAACTATATCTGTTACCTGGTCCAGTTACTTTGGGTGGGTGGCTTGGAATCACGTCCTTTCCAACCTCCCACACATCGCAGCCCTACTCATTGTGTGTTAAATATATATCAGCAGCTCGAAATCACGTTCATTCCGACAGCACTAATAATCAATAGTTACTTTGGGCGGGTTTCTTGGAATCACGTCCATTCCAACCTCCCAAACATCACAGCCCTACTCATTGTGTGTTAAATATACATCAGCTGCTGGAAATCACGTCCATTCCAACAGCACTAATAATCAATTGTTACTTTGGGCGGGTGGCTTGGAATCACGTCCTTTCCAACCTCCCACAACCCGCAGCCCTACTATTGTGTGTTAAATATATGTGGCAACGCTATTCAGCTGAGCGTAGCAGAAAACCAGCAACATTCATTTAGTACTTTTTAACATTTTAGTTTTATGAAACCCTTTCATTTTTTCCGTTATACATTCTTCTTATTTTTCACTTGGTAAATTAAACACACGTTTTTTGTAGAACTCTAAAGAGAATTTCTATTTAATCATTGGTACGAGAAACATTGGTAAGACTAAAGTGGTGACCCCGTATAGCATTAACACTCAATATAATGGGAGGAAACAACGACAATGAAAGTGCTCAACCACTTCCACTGGCAAACACGCAGCCGGTAAGCAATCAAACACAACCTCAAAATGTTTTGCCAACTACGCCAATGCAAAATACTCTGCAGGAGTTTCACGTGGATGCAGCAGTAGTTCAGAATTAGCAGAATTCGACAATTTGATAAAGTTAGGTATCTGTCGGCCTTCAAGTAGCAGTTGGGCTAGTCCTCTCCACATGGTGAGGAAAGCAGATGGTACATGGCGCCCTTGCGGTGATTTTAGAGCTCTAAACAGCAAAACAATCCCTGACAGATACCCTATACCATACCTGCAGGATTTTACCAGCAATTTATATGGTAAGTCTGTATTTTCTAAAGTCGACTTGCAAAAAGTCTTTCACCAGGTCCCCGTAAACCCCGAGGATGTACCAAAAACGGCGATCATCACCCCATTTGGCCTCTTCGAATTTATGTTCATGCCATTTGGGCTGCGGAATGCAGCACAAACTCTACAGAGGCTTATTCACGAAGTCCTACGTGGGCTCGACTTTGTCTTTCCGTACATGTGCGACATTTGCGTAGCGTTATCGTCCCCTGCCGAACATTTATCGCACCTTCGCCAGCTTTTTGAGCGCTTAGAGAAGCACAACCTAAAAATAAATGCTACGAAATCTGTGTTTGGTAAATCAGAAATCACATTCTTGTTGCATGCTGTCTCCTCTGGCGGCGTCAAGCCACTGCAGCAACGCGTTCAGGCAATTCAATAGTTTAAGAGACCAACAACCGTAGCCGAGCTTAAGCGTTTCCTTGCTACAATAAACTTTTACAGACGGTTCATCCCACATGCTGTCGAAACGCAATTACCTCTGTTGGCCATGTGCCCCGGGAATGTAAAAAACGACCGTTCAAAGCTCAGATGGACGGATACAGCTATAACTGCCTTCGAAAAATGCAAAACCCAGCTTATGAATGCTGCTCACTTAGCACACCCATCAAAATACGCAGAATTGTCCTTGTGGGTAGACGCAACGGATAATGCAGCAGGTGCTGTTTTGCATCAGGTTACAGCTAGGAATCTCGAACCACTTGGATATTTCTCGAAAAAGTTCGATAAAACACCGATCCGTTACAGCACATACGACCGAGAACTTACAGCGATGTTCTTAGCAGTGCGTCATTTTAAGTACATGCTGGAAGGGCGAACATGCCACATTTACACCGACCACAAACCACTAATTTATGCATTTCATAAGAACTCTGAGAAGACATCGAGCAGGCAAGCTCGCCAGTTGGACTACATATCCCAGATAACAACCGACATTCGACACGTCGAAGGGAAAAACAATGTAGCAGCTGACATGTTCTCAAGAATCGCAACGCTTGACGCAAGAGGCATAGACTACGACAAGTTAGCAGATGATCAACAAAGAAGAGCTACAGCGGCTGCGTCAAGGCAGCGCAAACTCGTCCCTACGGCTTAAGTTATTCAGCGTCCCCGGTAGTAACAAGCAAATAATCTGCGACTGTTCAACAGGTAACATCAGACCATTTATCACCCAAAAATTTCGCGCAGCCGTCTTAAAGACAACACATGGTTTATGTCACCCAAGCACACGTGCTACAGCAAAATTGGTTTCCAGCAGATTCCTTTGGCCAGGTATCCAGCGTGACAGCAAAGCCTTCGCTCGGTCATGTATGCAATGCCAAAAATCTAAAGTTACTCGGCACACGTTCTCGCCACTCATGCGATATGAATCGGGTCATACGCGGTTTGGCCACATCAACGTCGACGTTGTAGGGCCATTTCCTCTTCACAACGGCAATCGTTACGTCTTCACCATCATCGATCGCTTTTCCAGATGGCCAGAGGCAGTTCCAATTCCAGATATGACAGCAACAACTATTGCTAAAGCACTCCTACCTACCACTATAACTTCGGATCAAGGGCGACAATTTACATCCACGTTATTTAAAGAGCTAACTAAATCACTCGGAATAATGCATTTAAAAACAACAGCCTATCACCCGCAGGTTAACGGAATAGTAGAGAGATGGCACCGAACATTAAAAGCTTCCATCCACTGCATCGACTCAGAACGCTGGACTGATTTCCTACCGACTATTCTACTAGGTTTACGCACCATCTACAAAGAGGATCTAGGAGCATCACCTGCTGAATTAACCTATGGTACAGCATTGCGAATCCCATCGGAATTTTTTACACACAACAGTCAAATTAAAACGCAATCGGACTTCGTTACCGAGCTTAGGGAGGTAATGAACTCCATCGGTCCCACCGAAACAGCGTGGCATGGAAAAAATAAAATGTTTATCCACCCGGATCTATCAACTTGCGAGCACGTATTTATGCGGAACGATTCAGTACGTCCATCATTTTCAAAACCGTACGAAGGACCTTACAAGGTAATGTCGAAATCAGATAAATACTATAAGATCATCGTAAGGGGTAAACCAGTCAACATTTCTATCGACAGACTGAAGCCAGCGTATTTGCCCACGGAAGACGTATCGCCACAAAGCAAAAGGTGTCGAACCTTATCGACTGGGTCAGAACAACGGCGGGTAATTTGTTCCATACCAACCACAATAAACGGTTCACCCAGTCTAAGGGGGGATACTGTGGCAACGCTATTCAGCTGAGCGTAGCAGAAAACCAGCAACATTCATTTAGTACTTTTTAACATTTTAGTTTTATGAAACCCTTTCATTTTTTCCGTTATACATTCTTCTTATTTTTCACTTGGTAAATTAAACACACATTTTTTGTAGAACTCTAAAGAGAATTTCTATTTAATCATTGGTACGAGGAAGATTGGTAAGACTAAATATACATCAGCTGCTCGAAATCACGTTCATTCCGACAGCACTGATAATCAATTCCGTTGCTCGGCATCACAGTCCATCTCGACAACTGATTCAATAATATATGTATATACATATTTTATAATATAATTTTGCTCACTATGCATGCTTGTTAATTTTACACTGTAATCCGCATTTATATTCATTCATTCATTCATATTTAGTCTGTTTGATTGTAAAATTTGTAGACTAACAAATAAATAAATAAATAAATTTTGAACCAAAAAGCTTTCGTTTTTGCTACTAGTTTAGCGTCCGTAAAGGCCGCCCAATTTATTTCTAAATATATTAATTAGAACTGCTCTCCGCCAGTCATGCCGCCAATTGGTCCTTCAGAATATTATGTTTAAAATGTGTCCTTTTATTCCACTTCGCCTTATGCTTTATTCATCCTTGGTCACTGCTGTTGCTTAATTGTTTTCTTCAATGTTATTTGCCTTCTGCATTTGTTTCTTCGTTATTTTGTTGATAACATTGCCTCCATGCTGATATTTGATTTGGTTTTATTGTATTTGTGCTGCAATAGCCGTTGTAATGCTTTGTATTTGCTTATTATTTCAGGATCCTTTAAAATTCAACTTTTGCCCGGATGGTAAGATTATTAATTTTTATACTTTGTTTTTAAAATTTCCTGGGCAGGATCTCTGAGCAGCTAAATCTGTTAGGCGATATTTGCTTGGTCAGCAAATCTTATGCTTATTGCAGATAAAACTGGCAGGATCTTTTTCCTCAGCCAGATCTTTTAGCAGTTTTGCTGATTTCTGATAAAGCTGGCAGGATCGCCATGAAAAGTTAAAATTAATGTAACGAAAGGTTTCAGCTTCAATGTCTGACAATAATTGATTTTATTAAAGAAATTCTTTTCTCTTTTATATATAATTTCTTAACCTACACATTCATAATTATTCTAATACTAACAAACTAAAAATATGTACATTTGTAATAATAGTATGCAAAGTCAGCAGATTGCTATTTATGTAAACCATGTAAAATGTTTGTGTATGAATATTTTGGTGATTCACATTAACAAAGTAAGCAATGTAAATTAGTAGTGTGTAAATATTTTGGTGATAAACTAACACTGACGATCGGCAAGTGTATTGACCGGGGTGAGTGACTGAGCAAAAGTGTTAAGGTGTGAACTGACAAGGGTTTCGTATTCGGCATTCAATTGATGTTGGCTTCCCGCTGTGTCGGGTCAATGTAATTTATGTCGCATAATATTGTAATATGATTATGCTATGACTGCGTGTGGTCGGTTCATAAAAATACATTGGCATAGAAGTTCATGATGCATAATGCCGCAAATGTATTGCATAGATGGGCATGACGCATAATGCTACACTACGTTTACAACTTCTCACATGCCCGTGTATATGTAAGTGATACTTGCACAAATTATTGCCTACTTTTGGGAGTATCTCAGATATATGCATGTGTTTGTTCGTTGCTCTCCGCTGCTCGTATGGACATATGTATAGACATAATGATTGATTTATTGATGTTCATACAAGTCACTGCTTAGTATTGGCTTAGAGATGATAGTATCCCTTAGTGTTGCTAATATTCGTCACACTTCCCTCCACCTAAGTCTGATCGTCCCGATCAGACAAATCTCTCGATCTAAACGCTGCCAGCATCTCCAAATGAACCACTCTTCTTTTTCGTGGTTCCCCAATTGTTTGTATGCGGTAGATGACATCACTGATCCTCTCCACAACTCTGCACGGGCCCTCCCAACTGCACCAAAATTTTGTTGGAACACCTTTCCGCCAGTGAGGGTTGTATAACAATACCAAATCTCCCTCCAAGAAACCTTCCGAATTATTGTTCTCATCGTACCTGCGATTCATCTTACTACTAATTATCCTGGATCGTTCCCTCGCACTCTGTTGTTTGGCCAATGAACTACTTTGTAGAGATTGCTCTTGAAGGCTTCACATAATCAGTATCGTTCCGACTTTTCCCAACAGTAATGCGCCCTGGCTTGAAACCACCCTTGCATTATTTCTGGGAAATTCTTTCGTTCGTTTTAGTGCGTCCATTAGGGTTTTTCAATTCCAGTGTTTCTCTCGCAGGTACCTTCGGTTTTTATTTGTTTGGCCCATTAGTCCCATCAACCTTTGCCCCACCTACTTTCCTTGACTTTTGTGGTTTATGTCGAATCTCTTCCTTGTGATTACACAATTAACCAAGTCATTCGTTTTGTAGACCTTGGGGTTACGTTGGACCCTAAACTCGACTTTAAATTGCCCATAGAAGGTTGCATGAACAGAGCCAAAGGGACTTTGGCGTTCGTCAAACTATGGTCTAAAGAATTCGATGATCCATATATTACTACAACTCTCTTTATATCGTTAATGCGGCCAATGTTAGAATACGCTTCGATAATATGGAACCGTCGTTACCAGACGCACTGCGACAAATTAGAGTCGGTTCAAAAGCAATTCCTGATTTTTGCGCTAAGGAACCTACGATGGGACCCCTCAAGGATTCTTCCTCCCTACTCCTGCCGTTTAAAACTTATTCAGCTCCCTACGTTACGGAGTCGTAGGGAGATGGTAGGTGTGTTATTCGTAGAAAAACTTATTATAGGGATGGTAAATAGCCCTCTTCTGCTCGGTGAAATTTTATTTAATGTTCCCTTTCGACCATCTAGACACTTTCAACCGCTTCATATATGATCGAATTTTAAAATTCACGAACCTCTTCGTTGTCTGTGTACTGACTTCAATAAGCACTGCAAAAACATTGATACGTAATACAAAAATATCTGCTGACTCCCTTAAATACGCAATGGTTTGAGTGGGTGGCTTGGATCGCGTCCTTTCCAACCTCCCACTCTTATCACTAGCTCCAGTAACTTTGGGCGGGTGGCTTGGAATCACGTCCTTTCCAACCTCCCACACATCGCAGCCCTACTTGTTGTGTGTCAAATATACATCAGCTGCTCGAAATCACGTCTTGTTACCAGCTCCAGTAACTTTGGGTGGGTGGCTTGGAATCACGTCCTTTCCAACCTCCCACACATCGCAGCCCTACTTGTTATGTGTCATATATACATCAGCTGCTCGAAATCACGTCCATTCCGACAGCACTAATTATCAATGTCCGTTGCTCGGAATCACAGTCCAACCCGACAGCTGATTTAATAGTGTATATACATATTTTATAATATAATTTTGTTAAAATTGTATGCTTCTGTAATTTATCTGTACTATATTTAGTCTGATTAATTGTGAAATTTGTAGACTAATAAATAAAAAAATAAAAAAAAAATAATCTTTCTCCGCGTATCAATCCTGATGTCATGGTCAACTAAGGATTTCACTCCCAATATGACTTCATCAACGATCTCCGCCACAACGAATTTGTGTAGAAACCTTCCCAATTAAGACTTCACAGATCACTTCTACCAGTACTTGGTTATACTCGCCAGTGGCCGTACGCAACCTTGCTCCAGGTAATGGCTTTACTCTCCTGTTGACCAAATCGAATCAAGGAATGAGATGCGCCCGTATCTACAGTCAGTACACGTTCTTTGCCATCCACATTCCCTCAGATGGTAAGACTGCTTGGTTTCCTTCCAATTTGCGACACAGATATCACAGGACACTCAATAGCTCTACATCTTACTCGCTCTTGATCATCCCCTCCAGCTTTGTTATTAAGACCACCCATGCTGTTGCAACCACTAGGATCAAGATCGCAATGACGTGCAATGTGACCGGGATTCCCGCATTTGATAACTCTTTCACTCCGCTTTTGCGATCCTTTCAGCGCCTCCAATATTGTGTTCACCCAGTCTGGCCTTTCTACCTCCACACGGCGTGCTTTGAACGCTGGCTTACACAGAAGCGATGCTGTTTCCTGAATCAAAGCATGTGATACCGTTTCTGTGAATGTAGGTTTTGGGTTTGCGTATGTCGCTCGCTTCGTTTCGATATCCCGTTTCCATTAATAAAGCTCTGGATTTTTGCCCTTTCGGTATATTCAACGGGTACCGTCCGCATTCGCTAAATGTGCCAGCCTTTCAACATCCGACGCAAACTCTTGCAATGTTTCATCAGGCCTCTGAAAGCGGTTCAGTAACTCCATTTAGTATATCTGTCTCCTATGCTCGGTTCCGTATTCTCTCTCTAGAGCGCCGATCAATGCTTCACAACAGTTCCGTTCGCCCTCTTGAATGGTTTGTAAGACCTCAGCTGCAGGCCCTTTCAATGCCATGAACAGTGCAGCTACTTTATAACCCGCATTCCAGTTGTTCACTGCTGCGGTATTCTCAAACTGTAGCTTAAAGACTTGGAAAGGAACAGGACCGTCAAAGGATGGTATTGTGTTACTTGGCTGACTGTTTGGGTGGTGAGGAGCGGCGGCAGGCAGGTATGCTTGCGGGCCCAGGCTAGCTCGTCGTCTTGGGCGGGCTATTGCACCACCGACCTCACCCGCAGCCACATGAACAAAAAGGGTTCATTCCTACATGTATAAGGAAAGGAGAGAAAAGCTAAAACAAATAGCAATAAACGTGAGAGGCGGAGTTAAGAGGGGAAAAAGATGAAGGCCTGTCTGTCAGGTGGAGTCTACCCTCCCTCTACAGTGCAACTTGCACCGCACCGTGGTCACTGTGCTGACTCCTATCTACTTACAGTGCCCCCAAACCTGACACTAGTCTCTCCTCTGTCAATCGGTCATTTTCCCTAAACACTCACCTTCACTTTACCTTGCCACGCACAAGCGCAGCACCAACACCAACTATTGTCAACCTAACCCTGCATAATGGATATATTAAAATTTCATCCAAACATAATTCTTAAAATTTATTTACACAGTTCTTGGTTTACAAATTAGCAAATACCACCCTACTACTAGTTCAATGATTTATAAAAAAAAGAGAACTTTAAACTCAGAGTTTAATAAAAAATAATGTGACAATGATTTCAAAAAGGCTTCGCTACTAGGATCACTTCCAAAGTTTCTATTTACTCAAAAATAAAATTAAAAAAAAAAATGCTTAAATTTAATGCTAAACTTTATTGCTAATTAAAATTGCAAATTCAATTCAATCGATTCTGAATTCAATTCAATAAAAAATACTTACGACTAATAGACCAAGTGTCTGAACTCAAATAGAAAAAAGTTAAAACTTTTAGGGCCACCCTAATGCAATATTATTAATAGGAGCTAATTCTAAATCCTAAAGATACAAATTCAAACAAAATAAAATAAGAGGGCGAACAAAAAAATTCAAGTACCCTAATCCCTGACCTATCGCAACCGCTCAAGTAAATATAAGATCAATTTTATATAAAACAAAAGTAGGTCACCAAAGTAGAGCAAAAAAAAACCAGTTTGGCATATTATAAACAAAAGGTGTGTATGTTTGTAGTTATGTATGTACATATATTCCTTAAGTTTAGGTTTCCTTCTTCTATTTTCTCAAGAAGATCAGGCATCATATGTTAATATATGTACATACATTCAAATATGTGTATTAGCAAAAATATTGTGCTCAAATTTCACTCACCCATATACTCGTACTCCAAAGGCGCCGGTGCAGTTGAGTGGATGTGCTGAATTCGCTGAAATGGCAAAAACATACATACATATATACGCTCACGGTAGCCACCCTCAATCACCCAACCAGATCGCTCGCTTGAAATCTTGGTTATTGAGTGTTTTGATAGTATCAATTTTAACAGCGGGCTGATTAGATGCAAAGATTGAAAAAAATGTGCATTCTATAAAAAATGTCTGTGGTGCCAAAGGCACCCTAACCTGCATAATCTCGGGATGTGAGGCAAAAACAAACATATGTTAGAATTGATTTTGCCTATAATCATCAGTAGAAAAGTAAGTGCAAAAAAAATTGAAAATAGGGCAAAAGTTCGAAATTTTAAAATTTTTAGTTAGTACTACAGTAGGTAGCAAAAAAAAATGTGTAAAAGAAAAATGTGTATATGGTAGAATATGGGGATATAAAAATACTAAAAAAAAAGTTAAATGTCAAACTGAAGAGGAAAAATTAAAAAAAAGACGACAAGAAAAGAAAAAAAATGAGGGAGGCAAAAGTGCCACCATTAACTCCTGAAATATGGAGTCAAAGTAAAACTCAGACTTTATATGCGCGAAACGGAAATGCTTGGCCCCGGAGATATAATGCCCCTTTTTGGCCGTTCCCTGTAAAAATTATGACCCTTATACCAATTTTAAATATACTTAATAATATATCCAAAATATACAAATTTCAAAATATAACCTAATGTGTTGTTTGAAAAGCTCCTCCCTCCGCCGGTGTTTGTTGTTGCTTGTGTTTTTCCCTTTTGTCCACTTTGCCCAAAAATTCGTCTTCTATTTTTTTTTTGTTGTATATGGTGTTGTGGCTGTTGTTGTTGCGGCCCAATGCCGCCGGTGAAAATTGCTATCGGTGTTGAAAATTTTATTGTGTTTTTGGAGAATTTGTTGTTGTTGTTGGTGTTGTGTGCGCCGGTAAAATAAACATATAATATAGTGCTTTTAGATGCGTGTTAATTGTTGTTGGCCGGAATGTCACCAGTATGATGTAGTTGTTGTTGGCGTTACGCTGCCAATATAAACGTTGTTATAGGGCGGTACGTCGCCAATAAAAAAAGTTCTGTTGTGGTTGTTGCGGCCGTATATTGCCAATAAAAAAGGTGCTGTAGTGGTTGTTCTTGTGGTGTGCGCCACCAAATTACAGATGTCGTGTAGTGCGTGGTAGTTGTTGCCGAGCGGTATGTAGCCAAAACCAGCGCCATTGTTACGTGGCTGACTGTTTGGGTGGCGAGAAGCGGCGGCAAGCAGGTATGCTTGCGGGCCCAGGCTAGCTCGTCGTCTTGGGCGGGGTATTTCACCACCGTCCTCACCCACAGCCACATGAACAAAAAGGGGGTTCATACCTGCATATGTTGTAAAAGAAGGGAAAGCGAAACAAATAGAAATAAACGTGAGGGGCAGAGTTAAGAGGGGAAAAAGATGGAGGCCTGTCCTGTCAGGTGGAGTCTACCCTCCCTCTGCCGTGCAACTTGCACTGCACCGTGGGCACTGTGCTGACTCCTGTTTACCTTACAGTGTCCCCAAACATGACACTAGTCTGTCCTCTGTCAATCGGTCATTTTCCTTAAACACTCACCTTCACCTTACCTTGCCACGCACAAGCGCAGCACCAACACCAAATATTGTCAACCTAACCCTGCATAATGAATATATTCAAATTCCATCCAAACATAATTCTTATAATTTATTTACAAAGTTCTTGGTTTACAAATTAGCAAATACCACCCTACTACTAGTTCAATGATTTATATAAAAAAAGAGAACTTTAAACTCAGAGTTTAATACAAAATAATGTGACAATGATTTCAAAAAGGCTTCGCTACTAGGATCACTTCCAAAGTTTCTATTTACTCAAAAATAAAATTAAAAAAAAAATGCTTAAATTTAATGCTAATTAAAATTGCAAATTCAATTCAATCGATTCTGAATTCAATTCAATACAAAATACTTACGACTAATAGACCAAGTGTCTGAACTCAAATAGAATAAAATTAAAACTTTTAGGGCAACCCTAATGCAATATTATTAATAGGAGCTAATTCTAAATCCTAAAGATACAAATTCAAACGAAATAAAATAAGAGGGCGAACAAAAAAATTCAAGTACCCTAATCCCTGACCTATCGCAACCGCTCAAGTAAATATACGACCAATTTTGTATAAAACAAAAGTAGGTCACCAAAGTAAAGCAAAAAAAAAACCAGTTTGGCATATTATAAACAAAAGGTGTGTATGTTTGTAGTTATGTATGTACATATATTCCTTAAGTATAGGTTTCCTTCTATTTTCTCAAGAAGATCAGGCAGCATATGTTAATATATGTACATACATTCAAATATGTGTATTAGCAAAAATATTGTGCTCAAATTTCACTCACCCATATGACTAAGTGGTATCTGGTATGACACTTAGCTAGTGACGGACTTAGGTAGGAGATCGTGGCGAGCTGTTCAAGCTACCTTACCGGGAGTCCAGCATTCCCGGTGAGTGAGGTTTACAGTCGTTACAACGATATTTAGGAGTAGGAGGTGTGGCATCCACGCTTAGGAACAAGTTCTTGAAGTGAAGTGCCACACTTCCACGGACGGCACGATTGACCACACTTCAAATAAATAGAGACGGACTAACCACCTTCGCTGAACCTTCGCCAAGGCAGCACCACGGACACCAATACAAATACATTAAATTTCATGTGTTAACTTTTTATTTCGAATTCAAAATTAAATATTTTTGAAGTTTCGAAGTTATAAACTATTTTTGTTTTTTTATATTTTACGGATTATTTTCGTATTAAGATTGTTTCCAAAAATTTTTTTTGAAATTGTGTTTTAAAATTGTTGGGTTTTGGGGTGAATTTGGAGCTATTATTGATCTTATATTTACTTTTTTATTATTTGGATCTGCAAATACAAAGAGATTGCTTTTATCGGAATATTTTCTTCGCACCTAATTTTTTCTTTTTTTTTCTTTTTCGCATAATTGTTTTTTTTTACCATTTCGGTTGCGGTTTGGATATCGTGTCCTTGGATATATTAGGGTGTCTGGCTAAATAGATTCTTTTGTTATTTTTTTTTCAAATTTTTTACATAAATTTATTGTTCAGACAGTGAATGTCTGATAAAGAGACAGAGAACCGCGTAATTGGGGGATTGGGGATTTTAAATTCCGATAGGCGCGTTACGAGAAGTCACACTCGAGCGCTTGAAAATCAAATAGTGGGTTCAGTTTTCAGCCAGATCGACACTGGTATTCCGAGGGCCATCGACTTTGTGCCCACAGACTATCTTAATAGGTGCGCTTCGCGGATCTTCGGATCTTTTGGCCCTGAACGCCCGATTAGGATATCTGTCGCGAACGGGGTGTCAGTCAGTGAGGCTGAAAATTCATTGAACTTTTCCCAGAAGATCGATTTGGTGTGCCAAATGTCGGATAGCGGAGATGAGGGTGCCCGAAAGGGCGATGTTCCGGTGACGAGCGCACCAGTAGGGGATCCCAGAGGTCTTAATGCCCCTCTTCCTGAAGCCACCCACCAAGACACCAATGTCGAACAGCTGAGCCGAATGATGGCTATGATGGCGCAACAACAAGACTTGGTTGTTCAAATGGCAGGGGAGGTCAGGAGCATTAAGACCAATGTTGATATCCTTGGTGGTCGCGTAGCGGATATCGAGGCTTCCGCGCAACCTTCGGGACATCGGTCCGCCGTGGCATCAACACCACAACCTCAAAACCAGAGGGGGGAAAACTACTGCTCGCGACGGTACGCCGAATACCAATCGGACTGCCGAGCGAGACGGTGGTAACCCTCCAAGGTGGAAAAGATTAGACTTAGAAAAATAGCACATCAAATTTGATGGGACCGATAAGGGTATAAGCGTCGAAAGCTTCATCTTTCGAGTCGAACGCATGCGGGAGCAACACAATATTTCCTACTTCCAGCTTTTCACGGACTTTCATAGTCTGGTTTCCGGCGGTGCCTTGAAGTGGTATTAGCAGGTCCTAGAGGACCATGCAGATGAGCCCGATTTCGGCTACTTCGAGCTGAAGGCCGAAATGCTAAGCCACTTTAAGTCTGCTGAGTCCGACTATGAAATAATCCGTGAAATAATGGAACGGAAACAGCAGCCCGCAGAAGCTTTCGACGACTTTTATAGCGAAGTCCACAACCTGACGTTCCGTTTGCGGAAGAGGATCCCTGAGAGGGAGTTGGTTGACATCATCAGGGGCAACCTCAACCTTCGCCATAAAAATGGACTCGTTGGCGTAGCTGAAGTCGGAATGCAAGAGAGCCGAAAAGCTTATTAAAGAAAATAAAAGTAGGTCGAGGGTCATTAATGAAATTAATTTTGAACAGCCAGAGCAATTAGGGGAAACAAAAGTCGAAGCTTTTGTTAGGAAGCCTCAGCACCCACCCCCAACACCAATCCCAATCCTTACCCCAACACCAAACCACAGCCTATCCCAATAGTGTTCGTCCTTCTGTTAGTCCCGCGTCCAATCCCACTGTTAACTCCTTTTGTGCTTCTCCCTTCCACTTAATGTTGTGTTTTTCGTGTGGTATGCCGGTGGATCACTTTGTGAAAAACCCGGCAGAAGCACAAAAAGCAAATAAATGTTCGTCCTCGTTCCACAATATGGTATGTTTTGCGTGTGGACTTCAGCCAGAAGACAAGCAACCCGGCAGCACAACCGTAAAGATTTTGAGTAGGGAAGAGGGAGATAGAAGAGTCGAAAAGGTAGAGGGAAAGGTGAAAAAGCGCGAGGTAAAAAGCTTACACCAGAGAAAGGTAGAATATGAAGAAGCTAGGAGAAGAATTTTTTGTGAAACAATAGATATTAATAGAAAGAAGAGAAATTTTAAGAAAATAGAGAAAATGCGTGAGAAGAGGAGATATTTTAAGCGGCTGAAAAGTAAAATAATTGCCACCATAGTCACCGTGAAAGGTGATAATAGATTTTTTGCAAAAACCGCTATAGGAGGTAGGGAAGCGGCACTCCTGTGCGGTAAAGAGGCCTTGATTGTGCCAATCAGGCGCCAAAATATCCGAACCGCGAACGGGGAAGAAACCGCCGTGGTAGGGGTCATAAAGTTACCAGTCGAGTGGGATAATACGACCAGGGAATTAGAATTTTTGATAGTTCCTGATCTGCAACAGGAAGTATATTTCGGGATAGATTTTCGGCAGGCTTTCGGTATGAGTGTTGTGAGTAAGGGTGTGAGTGGTAGTGTGAATGGTGCGAGTGTGGCGGAGCTCGTGACCGCCGAGGATGACTTGTCTTTTGACGCAGTCCAACACGTTTTGACGGCGGAACAAAACCATATGTTGGAGCGTGTGAAGACCCAATTCCCGTCCTTCGCGTTACTGGGGTTAGGCCGGACAGACAAAGAGGAACACGTCATCGAGGTGGTGGATGATAATCTGCCGGTCAAGCAACGCCATTATCCAATTTCGCCGGCCATACAAAAACTCATATACACAGAGTTAGATCGAATGTTGGACATGGGAGTTATCGAGGAGTCCAACAGTAGTTGGAATTCGCCCGTATCACTGGTCATTAAAGGAACGAAGAATCGGCTTTGCTTAGATGCCCGCAAAGTGAATGAGAGAACTATAAAGGACGCATACCCCTTACCACATATTGATGGGATTTTGAGCCGCCTACAAAATACGAGATATATTTCCGCAATCGACTTGAAGGATGCTTTTTGGCAGATTCCCCTCGAGAGGAAATCACGTGAAAAGACTGCCTTCACTGTCCCTGGCCGACCCCTTTACCAATTTACTGTCATGCCTTTCGGGTTGTGCAATGCAGCACAACGAATATGTCGTCTCATGGACAAGGTCATTCCGACCGCTTTACGTGAATGTGGTTTTGTTTATTTGGATGATTTATTAGTGTGTTCTGAAGATTTTATGTCCCATATGTGTCTGTTGGAAAAGGTCGCTCGGTGTCTTCGCGAGGCTAAGTTAACTATAAATGTAGAAAAGAGCAAGTTCTGTTTCAAAGAAGTTCAATATCTAGGGTACGTAGTCGGGGATGGTTGCATTAGAACAGACGCCAATAAAGTGGTAGCTGTGAGGGACTTTCGGGCTGGTACCGACGCTTCATACAGGACTATGCGACTATTGCAGCTCCGTTGCACGACTGCCTCAAGAAAGAAAAAATTGAGAAATTCACTATGACTGAAGAAGCAATAAAATCATTTGAAATTTTAAAGCAGAGCTTGGTTTCTGCACCGGTGCTCACACATCCTGGCTTTAAGCGTCGTTTTTATATTCAATGTGATCATCAACGGACGCAGTGGGAGGGGTTTTGTTCCAACTAGACGATGACCAGAACGAAAGACGAATTGCCTACGTTTCGGCAAAACTAAATAAAACGCAGAGAAACTACAGCATAACAGAACTAGAATGCTATGCTGCGATCGTGAGTGTCAAGAGATTCCGACCTTACGTGGAGGAAACCCCGTTCACCATCATAACTGATCATGCCAGCCTCAAATGGCTCATGAATCAGAAAGACCTTACTGGGAGGTTGGCAAGGTGGAGTTTGAAACTCCAGGGTTATGATTTCGATATCCAACATCGAAAAGGTGCGCAAAACGTGGTTCCCGATACACTCTCACGAATGCACATGGACGAAATACAGACGAACGACAGAGCCATCGACGTATGTCTCGAGTCACCGTGCTTCGAGTCGGAGGAGTATACGGAGTTAAAAAAGACGGTGACCGAGAACAAGGACAAACTACCCGACCTATGTGTATCGGACGGTTACGTGTATAAACGGACGCAATTCGACCGGGGGGATGACCTTATAGCGGACCAGACCTGGAAGCTTTGGGTTCCGTCGGAGTTGCGACCGGGGCTGGTAGAGTCGTCTCACAGCTCACCGTCCGCTGGTCATGGTGGTATCCACAAAACGCTATCCCGTCTACGTCAAAAATATTACTGGCCAGGAATGGTCACAGATGTATGCGCCCATATAAAAGATTGCGAATCTTGCAAAATCAACAAGACACAAAACGTTTTCAAACAACCGATGATGGGTAAGCAAAAGCTCACAGAGTGACCTTTCCAGCGTCTGTTAATTGATTTTATGGGTCCGTATCCGCGTACTGTAGATGGTAATGTATATGTCTTTGTGTGTGTTGATCATTTCTTGAAGTTTGTGTTTTTAAAACCGATGAGAAGGGCAACTTCAGCTGAAGTCATAAAATATTTAGAGAGGGATGTTTTCCACATATTCGGCGTGCCCGAATATGTCCATTGGGACAACGGAAAACAATTTGTATCAGAGATCTTCAACAACTTTTTAGAAAAATATGGCACCAAACATATAAAACTGCATTTTACTCGCCACAAAGTAACGCTGCGGAGAGGGTAAATAGATCTGTCTTGCAAATCATAAGATCCTTTATAAAGGACAATCAAAAGAATTGGGACAAGTGCGTCAGTGATGCCGCATTTGCACTCCGCAGCGTCACACATTCTGCCATCAACATGTCGCCATATTTTGCCACTTTCGGTATGCCTATGATACAGCATGCTGCATCATATGAGCTATACCGGAAGCTGGCGGCGGTAAAGGAAGTTGATTGTGAGGTAGAGGCAACAAGCGATATAATGCAAATGATTAGGAACAAGATTATGAAAGAGCTGAAGTTGGTCCATGACAGGAATAAAAAGATATATGACACTAGAAGTAGAGATGTAAAGTTTCAGATTGGACAAGTGGTATACCGCCGAAACTTTAAGCAAAGTTCCCAGGTCGATAACTACAACGCCAAGCTAGCTCCGAAACAAGTAAAATGTATCGTACTTAATTCTATAGGTAATTCAATGTACGAGCTTGGCGATAGTAGTGGGAAAAAGATCGGCGTATACCATGCTAAAGACATTTTTGCAAAATAGTTTAATGTTTTTCGTAGTGCTAGTACCTTTGTTCTATGTTATTTATTTATTTATCGACGTATTTTATTTATTTATTTATTGACGTATTGTATTCATTAATTTATTGACGTATGTGATTATATTATTAAATTATTTTTATTTTTTTTTTTTTTTGACCTTTTTATTTATTTGATTATTTTTGCAGTTATTTATTTTTTTTATTTTATTTATGTATTTATTTTACCTACTTGACTATTTGATCTGTGATATCTTTTTTTTATACATTTTTTTTTGCCATCTGTGATATTTTATTTTATAAATTTTTTATATAATTGTTCTGCTAACTGTGATATATTTTTTTTTATTTATTTTTTTTTTATCTGTGATATTTTATTTACTATTAGATATGTAGAGTAGTATCTGTGATATAGGTTTAGGTAGTAGCATTAGCCCAGTGATTTAGTTTGTAAGTAAACAGAACAAAAGTTTAAAGGCGTGAAAAAAATAGGCCCGGCATTGAGTCGTGGGTCGAGGCCACACGTTGGACGCGGGAAATGATACTCGTCAGGCCGCGTTGAAAACCTTTTACGCACACGCTCCATAGTGCAGGCACCATCGGCGGTTGCGAGCCTGTAACGACAGCCTGTCTCCATACTGGCTTGAATGAGTGGCAGCGTGTATATGTGACTATGTGTTTAGGTGTTTTGTGTCCAAGTCCGTGCCTTAGCCGCAATGTTGCCATCAGCATAATATTAACATAATAACATTAACATTGACAACATTGTACCGATAGTGAACACAATGTTGCAGCGGAAGTAAGATGTTGCGCTTGGCATCATGCTGTTATAATAAATAAAATGTCACCATGCTGCTAATAACTTAGCAACATTGATGAATGCCATGCACCTATGTGTTTGTTTTGTTCTGTATTATGTATGTGGATGTGTATTTGTGCAAGGCTATGAGCGTGTGAATGCATCAGTGTGAGCGGTCAAGGCACGAACCAAATGTAGCTGGGTAGGTGTTCGTTGTGTGGAGCGGTAAGCGTATGAATGTATGAGTGCATGATTGTATAGATGGAAAATACGGGAAAGCCGAAAAGAAAGTTTGGTATGTATAGGTAGGAATAATTTTCCGTTTCTGGATAACGTTCCTTACCACGGCGGTGGCTATAAGAAGGGGAAAAATCAGTCAACGGGCCAAAGTCTTGTTTCAACAGTGCCCAGTACAAGTTAAGTGCAATTGAGTCAAAAGTGAAGTGCGCGCTTTTAAAACGAAAGTGAAGAAAAAAAAAGGTTCACAAAGTTTGTAGTGCGCGAATTTAATCGCGTTTTTGAAAAATTTGTGCGCGTCGAAAGTTTCCGCGATACGTAAAAAGGGATAGCAGTTTCCAGCAAGCATATGTTGCGAAAGAGTACACAATTTAATCTCCGTTGGAAAAGACCCACTGGGCGCTGGTTTTGGCTACATACCGCCCGGCAAAAACTACCACGCACTACACGACATCTGTAATTTGGTGGCGCACACCACACGAACAACCACTACAGCACCTTTTTTATTGGCAATATACGGCCGCAACAACCACAACAGCATATTTTTTTTTATTGGCGACGTACCGCCCTATAACAACATTTATATTGGTGGCGTAACGCCAACAACAACTACATCATACTGGTGACATTCCGGCCAACAACAACTAACACGCATCTAAAAGCACTATATTACATGTTTATTTTACCGGCGCACACAACACCAACAACAACAACAAATTCTTCAAAAAAACAATAAAATTTTCAACACCGATAGCAATTTTCACCGGCGGCATTGGGCCGCAACAACAACATTCAGAATCGATTGAATTGAATTTGCAATTTTAATTAGCATTAAATTTAAGCATTTTTTTTTAAATTTTATTTTTGAGTAAATAGAAACTTTGGAAGTGATCCTAGTAGCCTTTTTGAAATCATTGTCACATTATTTTGTATTAAGCTCTGAGTTTAAAGTTCTCTTTTTTTTATATAAATCATTGAACTAGTAGTAGGGTGGTATTTGCTAATTTGTAAACCAAGAACTTTGTAAATAAATTATAAGAATTATGTTTGGATGGAATTTGAATATATTCATTATGCAGGGTTAGGTTGACAATATTTGGTGTTGGTGCTGCGCTTGTGCGTGGCAAGGTAAGGTGAAGGTGAGTGTTTAAGGAAAATGACCGATTGACAGAGGACAGACTAGTGTCATGTTTGGGGACACTGTAAGGTAAACAGGAGTCAGCACAGTGCCCACGGTGCAGTGCAAGTTGCACGGCAGAGGGAGGGTAAACTCCACCTGACAGGACAGGCCTCCATCTTTTTCCCCTCTTAACTCTGCCCCTCACGTTTACTTCTATTTGTTTCGCTTTCCCTTCTTTTACAACATATGCAGGTATGAACCCCCTTTTTTTTCATGTGGCTGTGGGTGAGGACGGTGGTGAAATACCCCGCCCAAGACGACGAGCTAGCCTGGGCCCGCAAGCATACCTGCTTGCCGCCGCTTCTCGCCACCCAAACAGTCAGCCACGTAACAATGGCGCTGGTTTTGGCTACATACCGCTCGGCAACAACTACCACGCACTACTTACTTACTTACTTAATTGGCGCTTAACCGTCTAAACGGTTATGGCCGTCCAACAAGGCGCGCCAGTCGCTCCTTCGCTCCGCCAACCGGCGCCAATTGGTCACACCAAGGGAGTTTAAATCGTTTTCCACCTGGTCCTTCCAACGGAGTGGGGGCCGCCCTCTACCTCTGCTTCCATAGGCGGGTTCCGATAGAAACACTTTCTTGGCCGGAGCATCATCTTTCATTCGCATAACATGGCCTAGCCAGCGCAGCCGCTGCGTTTTAATTCGCTGGACTATGTTGATGTCTGCGTATAGCTCGTACAGCTCATCATTAAATCTTCTTCGGTACTCGCCATCGCCAACGCGTAGAGGTCCATAAATCTTTCGAAGAACTTTTCTCTCGAACACTCCCAAAGCCGCTTCATCTGCTGTTGTCATGGTCCATGCTTCTGCCCCATATAGCAGGACGGGTACGATAAGTGACTTGTAGAGTATGATTTTCGTTCGCCGAGAGAGGACTTTACTTTTCAATTGCCTACCTAGTCCAAAGTAGCATTTATTGGCAAGATTGATTCTTCGCTGGATTTCAGTGCTGATGTTGTTGCTAATGTTGATGCTGGTTCCCAAATAAACGAAGTCTTTTACTATTTCGAAATTATGGCTGCCAACAGTAGCGTGGTTGCCAAGGCGCATATGCGCTGACTCTTTGCTCGATGACAGCAGGTACTTGGTTTTGTCCTCATTCACCATCAAACCCATCTTTACCGCTTCTTTTTCCAGCTTGGAGTAAGCAGAACTAACAGCGCGGGTGTTTAGGCCGATGATATCAATGTCATCAGCATATGCCAGTAATTGCACGCTTTTATAGTATATTGTTCCAGTGCGGTTAAGTTCTGCAGCTAGTATAATTTTCTCCAGCATCAAATTAAAGAAATCGCACGATAGGGGGTCACCCTGTCTGAAACCTCGTTTAGTTTCGAACGGCTCGGAGAGGTCCTTCCCAATTCTGACTGAACTGATGGTGTTGCTCAACGTCATTTTGCACAGCCGTATAAGTTTTGCGGGGAAACCAAATTCAGACATAGCGGCATATAGGCAGCTCCTTTTCGTGCTGTCGAAGGCGGCTTTAAAGTCGACGAAGAGGTGGTGTGTGTCGATTCTCTTTTCACGGGTTTTTTCCAAGATTTGGCGCATTGTGAAAATCTGGTCGATGGTAGATTTACCAGGTCTGAAGCCGCACTGATAAGGTCCAATCAGCCGGTTCACGGTGGGCTTCAATCTTTCGCACAATACACTTGAAAGGACCTTATATGCGATATTAAGAAGGCTGATTCCACGATAGTTGGTGCATTTTGCAGTATCCCCCTTCTTGTGGACTGGGCAAAGAACACTTAGATTCCAACCGTCGGGCATGCTTTCGTCCGCCCATATTTTGCTAAGAAGCTGCTGCATGCGCCTTACCAACTCCTCGCCGCCGAACTTGAATAGCTCCGCAGGAAATCCATCAGCGCCCACGGCCTTGTTGTTTTTCAATCTGGTTATTGCTATTTTAACTTCGTCATAATCGGGCGGGGGGACATATATTCCATCATCATCGATTGCGGGATCGGGTTCTTCATCTCTGCGCGGTGAATTGCTGCCTCCATTTAGGAGAGCAGAGAAGTGTTCCCTCCATAATCTAAGCACTCTCTGGACATCAGTTACAAGGTCGCCGTTTTCATTCCTACAGGAGTTTGCCCCGGTCTTAAAACCTTCCGTCTGTCGCCGTATTTTTTGGTAGAATTTTCGGGCGTTATTCCTGGTGGCTAGCAGCTCAAGCTCCTCGCGCTCACGCCTTTCTGCTTCTGCTTTTTTCTTCCTGAAAAGGCGTCTCGCTTCCCTTTTCAACTCACGATAGCGTTCACACACTCCTCTTGTCGCGCTCGCTTTTAACGTAGCCCTGTAGGCAGCGTCCTTTCTTTCGGTTGCAACGCGGCATTCTTCATCATACCAGTTGTTTTTCTAGCTTTCCTTGTGTTTTTTGTTCCTTGTTTTTAGCCGCGTTGAGGCGGGTGCGTATTTTGGCTGCAACGAGATAATGGTCCGAATCGATGTTAGGTCCTCGGATCGTTCGCACATCTAAAACACTGGAGGCATGCCGTCCGTCTATCACAACGTGATCGATCTGATTGCCAGTATTTCGATCAGGAGACAGCCATGTAGCTTGATGTATCTTTTTATGCATGAACCTCGTGCTTGATATGACCATGTTTCGAGCACCGGCAAAGTCAATCAGCCTCAGTCCGTTAGGAGAAGTTTCATTGTGTAGGCTGAACTTTCCGACTGTAGGGCCAAAAACACCTTCTTTGCCCACCCTGGCGTTAAAGTCGCCAAGCACGACTTTTATATCATGACGGGGGCAGCGCTCGTATGTGCGTTCTAATTGTTCATAAAAAGTGTCTTTCACCTCATCGTCTTTCTCCTCTGTCGGCGCATGGGCGCAGATGAATGATATATTAAAAAATTTTGCTTTTATTCGAATAGCGGCGAGACGCTCGTCCACAGGCGTGAACGCCAGCACTTGGCGACAAAGTCTCTCTCCCACCACGAATCCGACGCCGAAACTGCGCTTATTCGCATGGCCACTCCAATATATGTCACAATTTTTGATCTTCTTTCTTCCTTGCTTCGTCCAACGCATTTCTTGGATGGCGGTGATGTCAGATTTTGCTTTGACGAGGACATCAACCAGCCGGGCATCTGCACCAATACCACGCACTACACGACATCTGTAATTTGGTGGCGCACACCACAAGAACAACCACTACAGCACCTTTTTTATTGGCAATATACGGCCGCAACAACCACAACAGCATCTTTTTTTATTGGCGACGTACCGCCCTATAACAACGTTTATATTGGCGGCGTAACGCCAACAACAACTACATCATACTGGTGACATTCCGGCCAACAACAATTAACACGCATCTAAAAGCATTATATTATATGTTTATTTTACCGGCGCACACAACACCAACAACAACAACAAATTCTCCAAAAACACAATAAAATTTTCAACACCGATAGCAATTTTCACCGGCGGCATTGGGCCGCAACAACAACAGCCACAACACCATATACAACAAAAAAAAAAATACAAGACGATTTTTGGGCAAAGTGGACAAAAGGGAAAAACACAAGCATCAGCAAACACCGGCGGAGGGAGGAGCTTTTCAAACAACACCTTAGGTTATATTTTGAAATTTGAATATTTTGGATATATTATTAAGTTTATTTAAATATTGGTATAAGGGTCATAATTTTTACAGGGAACGGGCAAAAAGGTGGCATTATATCTCCGGGGCCAAGCATTTCCGTTTCGCGCATATAAAGTCTGAGTTTTACTTTAACTCCATATTTCAGGAGTTAATGGTGGCACTTTTGCCTCCTTCATTTTTTTTCTTTTCGTGTCGTCATTTTCTTAATTTTTCCACTTCAGTTTGACATTTAATTTTTTTTTAGCATTTTTATATCCCTATCTTCTACCATATACACAATTTTTTTTGCACATGTTTTCTGCTACCTATGGTAGTATCAACTCAAAATCTTCGAATTTTGAATTTTTTCTGCCATATTATTTTTTTTTTCTTGTACTTACTTTCATTATTGGCAAAATGAATCGCAACATTACACCCCGAGATTACACATGATTTTGTGCCTTCAGCACTAAAGACATTTTATTTGTCGAATATTCATTTTTTTTATTCTCGCATTTCATCATCACGCTGGTAGAATTGATACTACCAAAGCACTCAATAACCAAGACTGCAAGCGAGCGATCTGGTTGAGTGATTGAGGGTGGCTACCGTGAGCGTATGTATATATGTATGTTTTTGCCATTTCAGCGAATTCAGCACCGGCGCCGTTGGAGTACGAGTATATGGGTGAGTGAAAATTTAACACAATATTTTTGCTAATACACATATTTGAATGTATGTACATATATTATCATATGCTGCCTGATCTTCTTGAGAAAATAGAAGGAAACCTATACTTAAGGAATATATGTACATACATAACTACAAACATACACACCTTTTGTTTATAATATGCCAAACTGTTTTTTTTTGCTTTACTTTGGTGACCTACTTTTGTTTTATACAAAATTGTTCGTATATTTACTTGAGCGGTTGCGATAGGTCAGGGATTAGGGTTGCCCTAAAAGTTTTAATTTTATTCTATTTGAGTTCAGACACTTGGTATATTATGTCGACGTGCCACCACATTATAATGTTCTACCAAGATAAAAAGATCTTGTTCCGGATCTGGCAACACTATTCACAACCTTCATATGTTTTCGTTTCTTTAATTACAACAACGGAAAAAGCGACAATAGTACCGACGTGTTTTCCGCGAATAACTTTAAAACGCTAACTTGATATCGCTGTCGACATGTGCGAGCCGAATTTTAAGTGCTGGACTTAAGTTGAAATTTTGCTAAATTTGGAAATTAAAAAGCTTATATTTCATAAACTAAGAGTTTCCTAGAGTTGCGGATGATAATTTTGTGATTTTTGGGACCCCCGCCGCCCCTCGAAAAAAAAAGTTGGAAAATCGGGGCACCTTATTCAAAATATTCCCCCGATATTATTTAAAAGCGTGTTTTTTAGTTTTTTAAACTATATTTGATACCTCCTTATAAATTATTTGATCGATACAAAAGTATCGATTCGATTACAAATTTTCCTCGAATCGGTCCAAAAGTATCGGTATCTACTTGTATCGTTTCATCCTTAAATTATGTGCCATGTTTGGGAAATTGAATAAGTAAATAAAGGTCAAAGTTTCTAAAATAGAACACACAATAAATCTAAGTAATTTGAAAATAAAATTTAGCTATTTAGCTTATTATTATCGAGCCGCACACTTCATTAAAATATAAATATTGTTTTTCCTCTGGATATGATCACGTACCAAGGTATGTATCCGCTTATGTACATACTTGTGTATGTATGATATTTCAAAATATGAGACATTCCAATTGGATATGATGTCAGAAGAGGCAATGATTGTATTGCATATGCGCGTCAAAAAATAAAAAAAAAAAAAAAAAAATTATCGATTATGGATAAATTATAAATTTTTTGCAATAAAATCACACGGTGCAGACAATATCAGAAAATTGACACGCTTTTGATAATACTCGCCTTAATAGTGTTGCTACTCGATTTCGTAGGATTGACCTTTTGAGTAACACACCAAAAATGCTAACGGAAGGCCAAGGAAACTGGCCGTTGTTGTTCTTGTAGCAGTTCGTCGCCCCATCCAATAGGTGCGACCGATCACAAATTCCCCAGGTACTGCCAGCGAGGGATTTGAGGATTTTGTTACGGCTCTGAATTCTCGGAACAATTGCGGCTGCGTGCTCACCAAAATGTAGATCCTGATCAAACCCAAGATTTTGGGGTGTAGTACAGTCGGTAGCGTAGTTCCATCGACGTGGCGGTTCAAAATGGTCGACATTTGGGACGTCCAAAATGGTCGACATTTGGGACGTCCATGTTGTAAATAAAGTCGCGGAGGATTTAGTCGGTGACAACGCTAGGTTTTGCGAGGCGAAAAAATGGAGAGATCAGGGAGTTAGCCGCGTATTCTGTTGCAAGGCTTATCGATCCCTGGGCCTGGGCCTGTGGCCATTATTGTGCAGTCATCGGAATAGGAAACGTAGTAACTCCTTCTGGTGGCGAAGGTAGCTTGGATATGTAGAAATTAAACAAAAGTGGGGATAGGACACCACCCTGTGGCACCCCTTGTTTAATTCTCCTTGGTTTTGATGTTTCGTTTCTGAATTGCACCGATGCCTGCCGACCACCCAGATAATTTGCGGTACACCTTTTAAGACATGGGGGAAGGGTAGACCCTTCCAGGTCTTGCAGTAACGAGCCATGGTTGACCGTATCAAAAGCTTTTGATAGGTCTAGCGCTACGAGTACTGTTCTATGGTGGGGGTATTGATTTAAACCGCAATTTATCTGGGTGATAATGGCATATAGCGCGGTGGTAGAACTATGGAGTTTTCTGAAGCCATGCTGATGAGGGGCTAGCTGCAAATTTGCTTGAAAATAAGGGAGCAAAATGGCTTCAAGCGTCTTTGCTACTGGCGATAGGAGAGATATCGGACGATACGACTCTCCTATGTTAGCTGGTTTCCCAGGCTTTAGTAGCGGGACCACCTTGGCCATTTTCCATTTCTCTGGTATGACAAAGGTGGAATGAGACAGGTTGAAGACATGCGCTAAATATTTGAAACCCTCTTTCCCTAGGCTTTTAAGCATCGGCATGGCTGTGCCGTCTGGATGGTTTAGCGCGACCAATGGCACCCTCAATCTCTTTAGCGGTGATGGTGATTGGTGACGCGCTGAATTTGTGTTTATGTGCGTGTCTATTGGCCCTCCGTCTATCTTTGTCGACCGTAGAATGCATTATATATTGTCGGCAGAAAGCGCTCGCGCATTTTTTCGCATCCGACAGCACTTTGTCGCCAAAGGCGATGGAAACTTTGTCTTTATGCTTAGTCGGATTCGATAGGGACTTTACGGTGGACCAAAGTTTACCCACACCGGTAGAGAGGTTACAACCCCTTTGGAGCTCCTCCCATTTCGCCCGCTTGTGTTCGCCGACAACCAATCTGATGAGTTGGTTTATATCCCTTATTTGGGGGTCGCCTGGATCAAGCTGTCTTATAAGGTCACGTTCTCTCGCTAAGTTTGCGGCCTCCGCCGGGAAGTGGGGCCGGATTTCGGGAATTCTCACGGCGGGAATGAAACGTGCCGAGGCGGATACAATGACCTTACGGAAGGCACGTTCTCCTTGGCGGGCATCAGTCGGATAGGGAGGGCAGCTAAGAGGTTGTCTGTAAAAGATTTATATTCTTCCCACTTTCCTTTTTTGAAGTTTATGAAGGTGCGTTTTTCGGTGACGATGACCATCTCGGGAACGATTTATGTGGCCACATTAAACCTTCAGACCATTCCCTCCCTACCTACCCCCAAGTTCCATGAGGAGCTTGGGGTCGCCAGAGCCTCGTCTGTTAGTGAAACAGGATTCGCCGCGGATAGGTGAGGTTGACAATTGGGTTTGGAGAAGCTATATATTGCGCTGGCAACCTGAAAGGTTGCGCTACACAGCCCCTTGAATCTGGTATTTTAGTGGCCTCTTACGACAGGCATACCTACCGCGGGTATATTCTGATCCCCTAACCCGCTGGGGATCAGGTGGTCGGATGCCAATGTTACCATCGGCTGCCAGTTGACGCAGTTTACGAGTTCTGCGCTCACGATTGAGATATCTGGCGAACTGTGACAGCTTCCTACCATACGTGTGGGGGCGTCTCCGTTTATTGTGCAGAACGTCGTTTCTTCTATGTGATCCGCCAACATCTCACCCCTAATGGCCGCCCGCAAGTTTGAGTGCCATAGATCGTGATGGGCATTGAAATCGCCTAAGATGATGCGATTGTTGGCAGTAAGTAAGGCTCTGATATTAGGCCGGTATCCACGGGGGCAACAGGTGGCAGGAGGGATGTAGATGTTGATAATTTTTAGGTTTGCATCGCCTGACCGGACAGATAGGCCTTGACGTTCTAAGACATTGTCCCTGCGGTCGTTGCCAGGATCAAATATATAATATTGCACAGAGTGGTGTATGATAAACGCGAGGCCGCCTCCATTTCCGCTCTGTTGTTGTTGTTGTAGCAGTGCTTCGCCCCACCTAACAGACGCGACCGATCACAAACTGTCATCAATATCCTCTAACGGGAGTCCAAGGAAACTTGCTGTTTCAACAGGGGTGGACCATAGGGAAAGGGGTGTTAGAGGCGTTGGTTCCACATTACAATTAAAGAGATAGTTGGTGTCATGTGGGGACACATTGCAAGCGGGGCATACATTTTGTATGTCGGGGTTGATTCTGGATAGGTAAGAGTTTAACCTGTTACAGTATCCAGAACGAAGTTGAGCCAGAGTGACACGCGTTTCCCTGGGGAGTATGCGTTCCTCTTCCGCAAGTTTTGGATACTTTACTTTGAGTACTGGGTTCACCGGGCAATTCCCGGCATAAAGGTCCGACGCCTGTTTGTGGAGTTCACCAAGGACCTGCTTATGTTTTTTCGCTTCATACGGCTGTGTTCTCAGATGCCGTATTTCCTCAAAATGCTTACGGAGATGACTCCTTAAGCCCCTAGGCGGTGCTGGCTCGTCAATCAGATGTCTGTTGGGATGCCCAGGTTTCTGGGTATTCAACAGGAACTGTTTGGTCAGCATCTCGTTTCTTTCCCTGATGGGGAGTATTCTCGCCCCATTATGTAGATGGTGTTCTGGGGACATAAGAAGACAGCCCGTGGCAATTCTGAGAGCAGTATTTTGGCAGGCCTGTAGCTTCTTCCAGTGGGTAATTTTTAGGCTTGGCGACCATATGGGTGACGCGTAGCACGTAATCGGCTGGCTAATTGCTTTGTATGTAGTCATGAGCGTTTCTTTATCTTTTCCCCAGGTACTGCCAGCAAGGGATTTGAGGATTTTGTTACGGCTCTGAATTCTCGGAACAATTGCGGCTGCGTGCTCACCAAAATGTAGATCCTGATCAAACGTCACACCCAAGATTTTGGGGTGTAGGACAGTCGGTAGCGTAGAGCCATCGACGTGGATGTTCAAAATGGTCGACATTTGGGACGTCCATGTTGTAAATAAGGTCGCGGAAGATTTAGTCGGTGATAATGCCAGGTTCCGCGAGGCGAAAAAACTGGAGAGATCAGGGAGGTAGCCGTTTATTTTATTGCATAGCTCATCGATCTGTGGGCCTGGGCCTGTGGCCATTACTGTGCAGTCATCGGCGTAGGAAACGATTGTGACTCCTTCCGGTGGTGAAGGTAGCTTAGATATGTAGAAATTAAACAAAAGTGGGGATAGGACACCACCCTGTGGCACCCCTTGTTTAATTCTCCTTGGCTTTGATGTTTCGTTTCTAAATAGCACCGATGCCTGCCGACCACCCAGATAATTTGCGGTCCACCTTTTAAGACATGGGGGAAGGGTAGACCCTTCCAGGTCTTGCAGTAACGAGCCATGGTTGACCGTATCAAAAGCTTTTGATAGGTCTAGCGCTACGAGTACTGTTCTATGGTGGGGGTTTTGATTTAAACCGCAATTTATCTGGGTGCTGATGGCATTTAGCGCGGAGGTAGTGCTATGGAGTTTTCTGAAGCCAGGCATGCTTAACGAACGAAACGATATCATTTCGTTACGATAATCAACGTTAATAAACGAAACAAAGTCACTTCGTTTCGTTTATTAACGTTAAGATCGTCAAATTAACGTTAATTTCGCGTTCTTAACGTTAATAAACGAAACGAAATGACTTCGTTTCGTTTATTAACGTTGATTATCGTAACGAAATGATATCGTTTCGTTCGTTAAGCATGCCTGTCTGCTAGTTGCAAATTTGCTTGGAAATAAGGGAGCAAAATGGCTTCGAGCGTCTTTGCTACTGGCGATAGGAGAGATATCGGACGATACGACTCTCCTATGTTAGCTGGTTTACCAGGCTTTAGTAGCGGGACCACCTTGGCCATTCTCCATTTCTCGGGTATGACAAAGGTGGAAAGAGACAGGTTGAAGACCTGCGCTAAATATTTGAAACCCTCTTTCCCTAGGCTTTTAAGCATCGGCATGGCTATGCCGTCTGGGCCCACTGCTTTGAATGGTTTAGCGCGACCAATGGCGTCCTCAACCTCTTTAGCGGTGATGGTGATTGGTGACGCGCTGAATTTGTGTTTATGTGCGTGTCTGTTGGCCCTCCGTCTAACTTTGTCGACCGTAGAATGCATTATATATTGTCGGCAGAAAGCGCTCGCGCATTTTTTCGCATCCGACAGCACTTTGTCGCCAAAGGCGATGGAAACTTTGTCTTTGTGCTTAGTCGGATTCGATAGGGACTTTACGGTGGACCAAAGTTTACCCACACCGGTAGAGAGGTTACAACCTCTTAGGTGCTCCTCCCATTTCGCCCGCTTGTGTTCATCCACAAGCAATCTGATGCGTTGGTTTATATCCCTTATTTGGGGGTCGCCTGGATCAAGCTGCCTTATAAGGTCACGTTCTCTCGCTAAGTTTGTGGCCTCCGCCGGGAAGTGGGGCCGGATTTCGGGAATTCTCCCGGCGGGAATGAAACGTGCCGAGGCGGATTCAATGACCTTGCGGAAGGCACGCTCCCCTTGGCGGGCATCAGTCGGGATAGGGAGGGCAGCAAAGAGATTGTCTGTAAAGGATTTATATTCTTCCCACTTTCCTTTTTTAAAGTTTATGAAAGTGCGTTTTTCGGTGACGATGAAGTCGGCGGTACGCTCGAGCGAAACAAGTATAGGCAGGTGGTCGGATGCCAATGATACCATCGGCTGCCAGTTGACGCAGTTTACGAGTTCTGCGCTCACGATTGAGATATCTGGCGAACTGTGACAGCTTCCTACCATACGTGTGGGGGCGTCTCCGTTTATTGTGCAGAACGTCGTTTCTTCTATTTGATCCGCCAACATCTCGCCCCTACTGTCCGCCCGCAAATTTGAATACCATAGATCATGATGGGCATTGAAGTCGCCTAAAATAATGCGATTGTTTCCAGTGAGTAAGGCTCTGATATTAGGGCGGTATCCACCGGGGCAACAGGTGGCAGGGGGGATGTAGATGTTGATGATTTCTAGGTTTGCATCGCCTGACCGGACAGATAGGCCTTGACGTTCTAAGACGTTGTCCCTGCGGTCGATGCCAGGATCAAATATGTGATACTGCACAGAGTGGTGTATTATAAACGCGAGGCCGCCTCCATTTCCGCTCTCGCGATCTTTTCTGTGGACATTATACCCAGAGCAGGTCTGCAATGCAGATCGTGCTGTGAGTTTAGTCTCTTGAATCGCAGCAATGCGGATGTTGTGCCGCTTCATGAAATTGACTATCTCCGTAATCTTCCCAGTTAGTCCATTACAGTTTAACTGCAGAATTCTGAAGTGCATGAGGGGAGACGTCGCCACTCTGGGGGTAAGTGACGGGTGACTACGCCTGGGTTGAGGAAGGCCAGGACGCAATTGCTGTTGTGGCCCTGGGACTGGGCGTCCTTGGGCAAGCATTGGGGTACCCGGATGATTTGGGTTTGCGACCTGGCAACATGGCGCGATGAAACCCGTCGAGGGGTTGCCGTCGCGGAGACCAGAACATCTAGGAAAGTGGCACCACCCAAGGCAGGAGCTGCATTGGGCGGATGTCGCAAACATATATATTCTGTGCTGGCAAACGGTGCAAACGGAGGTAGGGACTAAGAGTCTGGTTCCCTGACCTACACGATTGCTGCCGGAAAAGAGGGGGGGAGAAGACGGGGGCAGGGGCTGTTGCTCAGCATTGCTTCCGACTCTACTACGAAGATTGTAGTTATGAGTGGTAGCAGCTGTTTGAGTTGTTGGCGCCGTAAGGCGCGAGCAGCAGCGGGTACTTGTTGTGGCTTGCTGAGCAGCGGGGCTGCTGGAAGGTAATGGGGGGGCGCTTAGACGTAGACTACGAGGCGCCCTTGGGCGTGAACAGCAAGGAGCCACAAAAGATTTATAAAAGTTACGTGGACGTCGGGTTTTGGGATCAAGCCCAGAACAACCTGTCCGATGCAACCATCCCTTACACGAGACACACTGAACAGAGTATGACCGTCCTAAAAAGATTCTTTTCCGGCAGATGCAGCAAAACCATTTCTCAGGACCGGGGTCAGGAGACGGACCCGGATTGGATTCGATACCTTCCCGGAGCAAGAGAATATGGAGCAGTCCTGCTGCAGGGAGCTGCTGGGAGGATGACAATTTATGGGAGGGACGAAACAAATTAAATGGGGTTACACTGAAATGACAGTCCTTGGTCGGGAAAAATCCCGAGTCGCTCCGGTACATAGAACCGACTGCCTTGGGAAGCACCGACCGCTCTCGCGGTCTTTCCTGTGGACATTATACCCAGAGCAGGTCTGCAATGCAGATCTTGCTGTGAGTTTAGTCTCTTGAATCGCAGCAATGCGGATGTTGTGCCGCTTCATGAAATCGACTATCTCCGTAATCTTCCCAGTTAGTCCATTACAGTTTAACTGCAGAATTCTGAAGTGCATAAGGGGAGACGCCGCCACTCTGGGGGTAAGTGACGGGTGACTACGTTTGGGTTGTGGAAGGCCAGGACGCAATTGCTGTTGTGGCCCTGGGACTGGGCGTCATTGGGCAAGCATTGGGGTACCCGGATGATTTGGGCTTGCGACCTGGCAACATGGCACGATGAAACCCGTCGGGGGGTTGCCGTCGCGGAAACCAGAACATCTAGGAAAGTGGCACCACCCAAGGCAGGAGCTGCATTGGGCAGATGTCGCAAACATATATATTCTGTGCTGGCAAACGGTGCAAACGGAGGTAGGGACTAAGAGTCTGTTTCCCTGACCTACACGATTGCTGCCGGAAAAGAGGGGGGGGGGGGGGGGGGGAGAAGACGGGGAAGGGATGACAATTGTGGGAGGGACGCAACAAATTAAATGGGGTCACCCTGAAATGACAGTCCTTGGTCGGGAAAAATCCCGAGTCACTCCGGTACATAGAACCGACTGCCTTGGGAAGCGACACATCAATACCCTCTAACGGGAGTACAATGAAACTTGCTGTTTCAACACGGCTGGACCATAATGTGAGGGGTGTTAGAGGCGTTGGTTCCACATTACAATTAAAGAGATGGTTGGTGTCATGTGCGGACACATTGCAAGCAGCGCATACACTTAGTATGTCGTGGTTGATTCTGGATAGGTAAGAGTTTAACCTCTTACAGTATGCAGAGCAAAGTTGAGCTAGAGTGACTCGTGTTTCCCTGGGGAGTGTACGTTCCTCTTCCACAAGTTTCGGGTACTGTTCTTTGAGTACTGGGTCCCGGGGAAATTCTTGGCATAAAGGACCGACGCCTGTTTGTGGAGTTCACTGAGGACCTGCTTGTGTTTTTTTGCTTCATACGGCTGAGTTCTCAGGTGCCGTATTTCCTCATAATGCTTACCGAGATGACTCCTTAAGCCCCAGCGGGTAAGGGGTCAGAATATACCCGCGGTAGGTATGCCTGTCGTAAGAGGCGACTAAAATACCAGATTAAAGGGTTGTGTAGCGCAACCCTTCAGGTTGCCAGCGCAATATATAGCTTCTCCAAACCCAATTGTCAACCTCACCTATCCACGGCGAATCCTGTTTCACTAACAGACGAGGCTCTGGCGACCCCAAGCTCCTCATGGAACTTGGGGGTGGGGAGAGAGGTGATGGCCTGAAGGTGTAATGTGGCCACATAAATCGTTCCCGAGATGGTCGGGCTAGCACCTTAATGGTGCTGTGGTGCCGGAGCGTACCGGAGCGTACCGGATCTGTATCCGGCAAAGGACCATCACATCGATAACACTCCCCAAAGCCTTCGGGGGCAACCTTATCGCTACAACAACAACAACAACAACAACTCCTTAAGCCCCTAGGCGCTACTGGCTCATCAATCAGATGTCTGTTGGGATGCCCAGGTTTTCTGGGTATTCAACAGGAACTGTTTGGTTAGCATCTCATTTCTCCCTCTGATGGGGAGTATTCTCGCCTCATTATGTAGATGGTGTTCTGAGGACATAAGAAGATAGCCCGTGGCGGTTCTGAGAGCAGTATTTTCTCAGGCTTATAGCTTCTTCCAGTGAGTAGTTTTTAGGCTTGGCGACCATATAGGGGACGCGTAGCATGCAACCGGCTGGCCAATTGCTTTGTAAGTAGTAATAGCGTTTCTTTGTGTATGTTAGTTTTTTAATAAGCTGATGCGGTTTGATGTGCGCTAGTGCAAGAAAAAAATATACACTTTTTCTCCACTTAACTCCCTACGTTTCGCCAATCTCCTTGGCATCCTCAGGGGCAGGATCTTTATTCTATAAGACACAAACAAAGATAATACATAAGAGAGAATATCATAAAAAACATGTATAAGTGTCACTTACATTGAAAAGCTGGAAAAAATATTTAATATAAAAACATTAAACAATAACAACAAATGTTATTTAAATTTGAGTCACATAGCATAATTTATCTGTACCATCAATGTCAGGTACATTTGTCAGAATGATTTGTTATCATAAACATAACAAATATGCTGCCGCGATTTCGTCGCTATCTTCCTTTTTGTTCATTGTTTTTTCTCTGTTTTTCAAAATATGTAGGCTCTCCAGTGTATAGTCGGGCTAGCACCTTAATGGTGCTGTGGTGCCGGAGCGTACCGGATCTGTATCCGGCAAAGGACCATCACATCGATAACACTCCCCAAAGCCTTCGGGGGCAACCTTATCGCTACAACAACAACAACAACAACAACAACTCCTTAAGCCCCTAGGCGCTATTGGCTCATCAATCAGATGTCTGTTGGGATGCCCAGGTTTTCTGGGTATTCAACAGGAACTGTTTGGTTAGCATCTCATTTCTCCCTCTGATGGGGAGTATTCTCGCCTCATTATGTAGATGGTGTTCTGGGGACATAAGAAGATAGCCCGTGGCGGTTCTGAGAGCAGTATTTTCTCAGGCCTATAGCTTCTTTCAGTGAGTAGTTTTTAGGCTTGGCGACCATATAAATAATAAATAAAAATAAATAAATAAATATAGGGGACGCGTAGCATGCAACCGGCTGGCCAATTGCTTTGTAAGTAGTAATAGCGTTTCTTTGTGTATGTTAGTTTTTTAATAAGCTGATGCGGTCTGATGTGCGCTAGTGCAAGAAAAAAATATACACTTTTTCTCCACTTAACTCCCTACGTTTCGCCAATCTCCTTGGCATCCACAGGGGCAGGATCTTTATTCTATAAGACACAAACAAAGATAATACATAAGAGACAATATCATAAAAACATGTATAAGTGTCACTTACTTTGAAAAGCTGGAAAAAATATTTAATATAAAAACATTAAACAATAACAACAAATGTTATTTAAATTTGAGTCACATAACATAATTTATATGTACCATCAATGTCAGGTGCATTTGTCAGAATTATTTGTTATCATAAACATAACAAATATGCTGCCGCGATTTCGTCGCTATCTTCCTTTTTGTTCATTGTTTTTTCTCTGTTTTTCAAAATATGTAGGCTCTCCAGTGTATATCTTGTTCTCTCCCTCTTCTCTGTGTCTAAAATTCTCGCGTTTTGTATATCAGCTGTATGCGCATGTGTCAGTATATGTTGCGCAAGAGCTGTACCGCTTTTGTTTCTTCTTATATCCGATTCGTGTTCTTGTAATCGCACTCCTAGTGGTCTTTCTGTCGTTCCAATGTATATTTGGTTGCAGTCGTTGCTCTCTCCTCCGTTGCATTTAATTTCGTATATGACATTGTTTCTATGTTGTGATTCTATTTTGCTTTTGGTTTTGGTGTATACAGTTGAGAGTGTGCAATTTGATTTGTACGCCAGAGATATGTCTTGTTTGTGTTCTTCTAAGTTTTTGTTTAGCTCTTCTGAGAATTTTGTTTTGTCTCATTTGTTGTTTGTGAAAGGGTTATTTGTTTGGACGTATTATTAATTTCTTTGGTTTTTTGTTCAATGAGGGTATTTACTAAATGACGCGGGTAGTTGTTATTTATAAGCACTTTGCAAATTTATTCCTTGTTCGATTCCGTAAATTGTTCATGGCTAAGGGTTAAAACTTTGTCATATTTTTAGCTGTATTGATTTTGTATTTTTTCGGCTGGGCTGAGAGAAAATTGATTATTCTGCCTGACGCTATAGGTTTCGAGTACCAATTGAGAAAAATTTCATTGTTGTTTCTGTGTATAAGGACATCCAAAAACGGGATCTTTTGGGTTTCTTCTTTTTCCATAGTAAACTTTAATTTGTTATGATACTGGTTGAAAGTGTTCAGAATGACCTGAACGTCGCTTTGTTTTACAATAGCAAAAATGTCGTCTACATATTTTACTATAAACTTTATATTTATGCTGTGAAGTTTCTTTAATTGTAAAATGGTGGCATCGAGTAAATCGTCCATGATTACGTCCGCTATTGTCGGAGATAGGGGGTTGCCCATGGGCATTCCAAAGCTTTGCGTATAAGTTTTGTTATCGTACATGAAATAGTTATTGTCCTTCAGACAGAAGTTCAGTATTTTCAGAAACTTATTTCTCGGTATGTTTATTTGGATCTGATGAAACTTACTCATTATGATTTTGATAGCAAGATATGTGGGTAAGTTAGTGAATAATGACACCACATCGAAGAATACCAATAAGCCGTCTTCGCATATTTCAACCTTCTGTTGTTGTTGTTGTAGCGATTAGGTTACTCCCCGAAGGCTTTGGGGAGTGTTATCGATGTGATGGTCCTTTGTCGGATACAGATCCGATACGTTCCGGTAACACAGCACCATTAAGGTGCTGGCCCGACCATCTCGGGAACGATTTATATGGCCACATTGAACCTTCAGGCCATCCCTCCCTCCCCACCCCCAAGTTCCATGAGGAGCTTGGGGTCGCCAGAGCCTCGTCTGTTAGTGAAACGGGATTCGCCGCTCGAAGGTGAGGTTGACAATTGGGTTGGAGAAGCTATATGTTGCGCTACACAACCCCTTGAATCCCATTTCAACCTTCTCCAACCTATCTTTGAGTCTAAAAGAGCTTATATTGTACTCGTCCGAAATTAAGTCTCAGGAATTTTCCAACAAATTTGGACAAACCATAGCAGGTAAGATTGACCGAGGATGTTATTGGACGTAGAGGTAGATCCGGCTTATGAGTTTTCGGTAAGCCGTACAGTCGTGGCGCATTAGGTGCTGTGCATGTAAGTTGCTGTTTGTCTTTAAAGTTAATTAGTTTGCTTTTGTAGAATTCGTCGACGATGTTGTTCTGTTTCTGTAGCTTGTTAGTTGGGTCACTTCGGGCTAGAAAAATTTTATCTTTTTTTCTTGCACTAGCGCACATCAGACCGCATCAGCTTATTAAAAAGCTAACATTAATAAAAAAATCCATAAAGCGGTCAGCAAATAAATATCATAATAAGTTTCTTTGTCTTTCCCCAAGTACTGCCAGCAAGAGATTTGAGGATTTTATTACGGCTCTGGATTTTCGGTACAATTGCAGCTACATGCTCACCAAAATGTAGATCCTGATCAAACGTCACACCCAAGATTTTGAGGTGTAGGACGGCGGCGTAGTGCCATGTTGTTTTTGTTGTAGCAGTGCTTCGCCCCACCCAATAGGTGCGACCGATCACAAATTGTCATCAAATACCTCTAACGGCAGTCCAGGGAAACTTGCTGTTTCAACAGGGGCGGACCATAATGTGAGGGGTGTTAGAGGCGTTGACACTTTGCAAGCAGGGCATACATTTTGTATGTCGGGGTTGATTCTGGATAGGTAAGTGTTTAACCTGTTACAGTATCCAGATCGAAGTTGAGTGACTCGCGTTTCCCTGGGGAATGTGCGTTCCTCTTCCGCAAGTTTTGGGGACTGTTCTTTGAGTACTGAATTCACCGGGCAATTCCTGGCATAAAGGTCCGACGCCTGTTTGTGGAGTTCACTGAGGACCTGCTTGTGCTTTTTTGCTTCATACGGCTGAGTTCCCAGGTTTCCTCATAATGCTTACGGAGATGACTCCTTAAGCCCCTAGGCGGTGTTTGCTCATCAATCAGATGTCTGTTGGAATGCCCAGGTTTCTGGGTATTCAACAGGAACTGTTTGTCTCCCTGATGCGGAGTATTTTCGCCTCATTATGTAGATGGTGTTCTGGGGACATAAGAAGACAGCCCGTGGCGGTTCTGAACGCAGCAGGAAACGATAGTAACTCCTTCTTGTGGCGAAGGTAGCTTTGATATGTAGAATTTAAACAAAAGTGGGGATAGGACACCACCCTGCGGCACCCCTTGTGTAATTCTTCCGGATTTTGATGTTTCGTTTCTAAATTGCACCGATGCCTGCCGACCACCCAGATAATTTGTGGTCCACCTTTTAAAACATGAGAGAAGGGTAGACCCTTCCAGGTCTTGCAGTAACGTGCTATGGTTGACCGTATCAAAAGCTTTCGATAGGTCTAGCGCAACGAGTACTGTTTGTGGTGGGAGATTTGATGTAAACCGCAATTTATCTGGGTGCCAATGGCATTTAGCACGGTGGTGGTGCTATGCAGTTTTCTGAAGCCATGCTGATGACAGGCTAGCTGCAACTTTGCTTTGAAGTAGGGGAGCAAAATGGCTTCAAGCGTTGTTGTTTAATTTAATTTAATTTATTTATTATTACGGCTGTTTAGGCCTAAAACTTAAACTACTAAGTACAATTCATTATTATAATCACTTCCCACTAAGCATTTAGATGATTAAATTTTGAATTTCCCTACATATAAATACAATTTGATTACTCTTTCTGACTAAATAATAATATTATCAAAAAGAAATAATCAAATATGAATACTTTTGATGATCAAAAACTGAAAAGCATTTTTCGATCACTTTTTGGAATCATTTTTGAAGTCCTTTGATGACTAAATTTTAATATTTCATAAAAACAAACAAAAAGAATAATCAAATATGCTTACCTTTGATGATCAAAAACTGAATATAGTTTTTCAATCACATTTTGGAATCATATTAAATCAAATGTGTTTACCTTAGGTGGTCAAAAATTTATAATCATTTTTAATTCAGATTTCTGAATCTTTTCTGACTATTATTTGACTGAATAATGAATTTTATACTTGTTAAAATTTTACTTTTCATTGAAAATTTTATTTTTTTTTCACATAAACACATTTTTTCAATCATGAAGTTCAAAAAAATATTTTTATTTTTATTTTTATTTATTTATTTATTAGTCTACAAATTTAACAATTAATCAGACTAAAGAAAGTATAGTATAAAAAACAAACAAAAGGCTTAGCAACTTAAATATATGATAATTACAAAAATATACTGTATACTTATGTATTAAATAATTCAAATGCAAAGACATACAGAGGTATAGGGGTTACACCTTACATATTTAAGGTAGTAAGTAGGTACTTTTTAATCCTGAAAATCGGATCGCATGTATCTAAATTTTTGCAGTGATTATTGAAATCATAACAAATACAACGAAGTGGGTCATGCATTTCAAAGTTCGTTCTGCATGTACTTATATGCAGTTGCTGAAAATATCTAGACGTTCTGACTGGCGCGTTGAACTTAATTTCGCTAAGCAGAAATGGGCTAGCTATCATCCCTCTTAAGAGTTTTACTATAAATAAAACATTAAGCATGTCCCTACGGCTCTGTAATGTAGGCAACTGTAATAGTTTTAACCGGCTGCAGTACGGTGGAAGATTCCTTGACGTGTCCCAAGGCAATTGTTTCAAAGCAAAAAGCAAAAACTATTTTTGGACCGATTACAGTTTATCGCAGTGAATTTGATAACGTGGGCTCCAGATTATCGAAGCATATTCCAATATTGGCCTCACCAATGATGTAAAAAGAGTTTTAGTAACGTACGGATCATTAAATTCCTTAGACCACCTTTTCACGAACGCCAAAGTACCTTTAGCCCTATTAACGCAAGTTTCTATATGTAACCTAAAGTCAAGCTTAGGGTCTATTGTAACACCTAGGTCAGTGAGTTGGTAACTTGCTTAATAGATAGATAGATGCTGTGAGGTTAAGCACTGCGACCTATTGGTCTATTGTGCCCTCATTCTCTTTACAACACTTCATCCAAGCCGAGTTCTCTGAGAAAATCCAGAATGGTTCTCGGCTTCAGAGAGTGTATGTCATTATTTTCTAGTTTGGATGATCCTAGGATCCTAAGTCTTCGTCTCGCGACTGCCTCACATTCCTTCAGGATGTGTTCTGCAGACTCATCTTCGACATAACAGAATCGACAGAGGCTACATCTTCGACATAACAGAATCGACAGAGGCTACTAGCTGATATGCCCAATTTATTCATTTGGCTCTTTAGCCTACAGTGACCTGTGAGTATACCTGTTAAAATCCTAAGGCTACTTTTTGGGAGGTTAATCATAGCCTTATATCACTTCGAGTTGTACCCTCCTATTAGTGCCTTTGCCTGCCGAAGTCCTGGACTTTCGCGCCAGTGTTGTTCTCTAAGGCACGCTTCCTTTTGTCTAAAGTCCTCCCTTATTGTATGTGACCCTATTGGCACCATAGGCTCGGGACCTATTGGCTTTCCGACCGCTGCCATCCTGGCAAGCTCGTCCGCTCGCTCGTTACCATCTACTCCTCTGTGTCCAGGTACCCATGCCAAAAGGATGGTGTTATTGACTCCTAGATTGTTTAACCTCTCCACGCATTCAAGGACCGTTGATGATTTAATCTCAACTGAAGATAATGCCTTGAATGCAGCTTGACTGTCTCCGAGTATAGCGATTTTCTCGTTAGTATATCCCCGCTGTAAGTATATCTCTGCACACCGGCTTATGGCGACAACTTCAGCTTGGAAGATGCTCGGATATTTTCCGATTGGTAGGGATATTTTGGTTCGGGGGCCGAAGATCCCCGCTCCTATGCCCTCCGGTGTCTTCGAGCCATCGGTGTACCATATTATAGTGTGTTCCTCGTGAAGCGCTTCAATCCTGGAGGTGTCCCACGTACATTTGTTCCCCAGCTCTATTTTGAAGCGCTTCGCAAACTTAATTATCTTCCTCGTATCATCTCTGGGAAGTTGGATAAGTGGAATCTGCTCTTGCAGCTTCGCCATGTTCCGTGACTGTATCACTTTGCCTCTTCCACATCCCTCTTTAGCTATGTTTACTAAAGTACTCCTGGCTGCCTGCTCAAGTATTATATGTAGAGGCGTTAACTCAAGCAGCACTTCTATTGCTGCCGTCGGGCATGTTCGCATGGCTCCCGTAATGCAGACACACGCTAAGCGTTGAAGCTTCGTGAGCGATTTTTGTACGGTCACCATGGTTGTTCTTGATGCCCACGCAACTGTTCCGTACACTATAGCCGTGTTTTTTAACACGCGTATATCCGTTTACGCTTAAACTTTATATGGACTGCTAAGCGACAAACTTTAAATACACCTCTGAAATTGCTGCGCGTAAATTTTGTCCTACTAAATTTCAATACGCATTATACTCAGATGTAACTGAAATATGTGTCTTTGTTTCACCCTATACACTAATTCTATGTATTCTATGTGTGTCCACAATTCATCGCAACGGATTCAGCTATATGTTATACCCTATGGCCATCAGAGCGCTGTGTCTCCGCTTTTCGGTACACCCTGTTGCTGTAGCTAGTTGTTTAACCACAGCCGCTAGATGGGTCTCCTAAGCATTATCTAAGCGAGGATAGGCGTTTTTTTTTCACGCGCAAACGAAACGCATACGCGTGTAAAAAAAAACACGGCTTATGATAGGTCTCACTATCATAGTGTACTGAAATATTTAAATTTATAAAACGAAAATGTTTGTGGTTTGAATGTCTGAACATCAATCTTCTTTATTAAACAAATTCTTTCTCTTTTATGGATACATTCTTAACCTACATATTCATAATTACTTTAATACTAAAAATATGTACATTTGTATTAACACTAATCATACATGTAAATTTGTATACACGGTATGCATACATGTAGATTTGTAAGCATGGTATGCTTACCTGTAGATTTGTATGCATAGTCTGCATGCATGTAGATTTGTATGCATGCTATGCAGATATGTAAATTTGTATGCATAGTCTGCATGCATGTAGATTTGTATTCATGCTATGCAGATATGTAAATATGTATACATTCGTCAGCAAATCGATATTCTGTCTGGTTAATTCTCATGATTGGTTGTATGTAAATATTTTGGTGAGAAACTAAAATTGATAATAAGCAGAATTTATTATTTGTGAACAGACAAGAGTTTCATATTCGGCATTCCATTGATGATAGGTAACCGCTGTGTTAGGTCAATAATTTGTATAATATTGTAATATGATGAAATGTATTGCATATGAGTTCATGATGCGTAATGCCGCAAAATTTATTGCATTGGTGGGCATAGACGCTTAATGATACAGTACATACATCTTAAGATCTTTGGGCTGCATCCCCAGGATCTTCCTGCAATACGTCTGCACATCATTATTGCTCTTGTGGCCTTTGATATGGTGTTGTCAACGTGTTTCTTCCATAAGAGCTTAGAGTCAAACGTGACTCCCAAGTATTTCATCTCAGACGTGTACTCCATCCATTGTGATTTGCCTAATCCCTTCCAGTTTTCTTCTCCTGGTGAAGGGCACAATGGATGTCTTGTTAGGGTTGATGCTTAGCCCTACCTCAGTACACCATTCTTTCCTTAACCTCAATGCCCTTTGCATTATGTCGCAAAAGGTGCTCTCAAATTTGCCCCTTACAATGATAACAATATCATCCGCGTACCCCTGACATCGGATTCCGTTGTCTGAGAGCCTCTGTAGAAGTTCATCTACTACCAGGCTCCACAGTAGGGGTGACAGGACGCCCCCTTGTGGACATCCTTTCGTTGTTTTAATCTCTACGGTACCGTCCCCACTTGAGGTTTCGGCAATCCTCGTACGCAATAAGGCGTTTATCCACATACGGATTGGACGTTGTATCTCTCTTCTCTCGAGTACCCGATTCACACTTTCGTGTGTCGTGTTGTCGAAGGCCCCCTCTATGTCCAAAAATGCGCATAGAGTTAACTCCCCGCACTCGAAAGCACTTTGGATTTCTGTGGACAGCTGATACAGTGCAGTTTCTGTCGACCTGCCTGTTCTGTATGCATGCTAATCTTTATGTAGTGGCACTCTATCGAGAGCCTTTGATCTAATCTCGTGGTCTACAATCTTCTCCATTGCTTTAAGAGCAAAGGATGCCAGGCTTATAGGCCTAAAGGACTTAGGATTGGAGTAGTCCTTTTTAGCCACCTTAGGTATAAAGACCACTTTTGTTCTTCTCCACACCGTCGGGATGTATGCCAGTGCGAGACTATCCCTCATAATCCTGACCAGATGTGGGATCAATTCCTCGCCCTGCTGCAGAAAGGCTGGATATATACCATCCACTCGCGGAGATTTGTAGCTCTGGAAAGACTTTACTGCCCAATTAACTGTGCCATCGTTGAAGAGTTCTTTGGCAAGGTTCCAATCTGTGGGTGTCGGTCTCTCTTCTCGAGCCTCCTCCGCTGAGGTATCCCAGGATGCATCCGGGAAATGCGCTGCAAGCAGGGCGCGTGCTCTTTCTTCCTCAGTCCTTGAGTAGGTTCCATCAGGGAGCTTAATCGATAGTCGTGTCTCCCTTTGATCCTTGGCTAGTGCTTTGTGAAGCCTTGCCGCCTCTGGAACCTCCGAAATACCGTCGCAAAATTTCATGAAGCTATTTCTTTTAGCTTTTCTAATCTCTTTGTTATATTTTGTTAGATTCGCTGTGTATTGCTCCCAGTTTCCCGTGCACCTCGCTTGGTTGAAGAGTTTGCGCACGGTTTTCCTCATTTCCGAGAGTTTCTTCGACCACCAGGGGGTTTTATTTCCTGGGCCCTTGGATTCTCGGCAGCGAAAGTTAAACGCTTCAATAATGACACGGTTGAAGTTATTAACTCTGGTCTCTAGTTCCATATAACTTGTTCCTCTGTTCCTACTATCTATAATAGAAAGATTTCCCTGTATTATATTCCTGAACATGTCCCAGTTTGTGTTCCTGGGGTTTCACCTTGGTGGTCCTTCTATGGGTATAGCCACGATGACGAACTGGATAATAAGATGGTCCGACATTGAGGGTTCAGAGGAAACCCCCCAGCTCATCAGCCAGATCGTTACCCAGGGTTATGTCCAGGACTTCTTCTCTAGACCTAGTGATGAAGGTTGGTGAATTCCCAACGTTGTATATGCTTAGGTCATTACTAATAATAAATTCAAGAACGGACTCACCCCTCGAATTGGTGTCTGTGCCGTTCCATACCTCGTGGTGCGCATTCGCGTCACATCCCATGATCAACGGTAATTTTGCCCATCTACAATATTCCGTCAGTTTTTTCACGCCCTCTGGAGGGACCTCGTGGTTGTCTCCCGCAAAATAGGCCGTTGCGAAGACGATGTTCGTTGCCTCTCCTTGTATTACCATCGTCGCCTGAACTGCTGCGAGGTCTTGACTCATAAACTCTGTAATGCAAAAATAGTTAATGGAGTTGTTAAGCACTACACACGCTCTTGGTCTTTCTTGAGAAAGATCCCAAATTACCTTATTATTTCTCCCTTTTAGGCCTCTTACCTGACCCTTATACACCCAAGGTTCTTGGATGAGTGCTATGCCCAGATCTTCCGAGGCAAACCTGCGTGCTATTACTGCCGAAGTAGCTTTAGCATGGTGCAGGTTGATCTGGGCAACCTTTGTGTATGGGCCGTTTAGTGCTGAAGCCTTAACGGCTCGTCCTCACCGGACAGCCGCAGGTCTTCTCCTCTGTCCTCCAACCCTAGGTCTTCTAAGTTTAGACCTTCCAGTAGCTCCTCTGTTGATGGAGCTTGCGTAGGCTCTTGACCGGTGATTAACCCGGTTGTTGACCCTGTGGCTGACGAGACACTGGCTGGCCACTGGTTGGATGTTGCTGCCCTGGATGTTGTTGCTGCCTCCTCGATTTGCTCCCCAGTGCTCTGGACTTGTCCTGGAAAGTGGGTTTTTTCCACACTGGCGTTTCCCAAGGGCGTCCCGTAGCCTACGCCTAAGCGCCCCTCCACTACCTTCCAGCAGCCCCGCTGCTCAGCAAGCCACAACAAGTACCCGCTGCTGCTCGCGCCCCACGGCGCCAACAACTCAAACAGCTGATACCACTCATAACTACTACCTTCGTAGTAGTGTTGGTAGCAATGCTGAGCATCAGCTCCTGCCCCCGTCTTCTCCCTCCTTTTCCGGCAGCAATCGTGCAGGTCAGCGAAACAGACTCTTAGTCCCTACCTCCGTTTGCACCGTCTGCCAGCACAGAATATATAGGTTTGCGACATCCGCCCAATGCAGCTTCTGCCTTGGGTGGTGCCACTTTCCTAGATGTTCTGGTCTCCGCGACGGCAACCCCCCGACGGGTTTCGTCGCGCCATGTTGCCAGGTCGCAAACCCAAATCATCCGGGTAACCCAATGCTTGCCTAAGGACGCCCAGTCCCAGGGCCACAACAGAAATTGCGTCCTGGCCTTCCACAACCCAGGCGTAGTCACCCGTCACTTACCACCAGAGTAGCGGCGTCTCCCCTTATGCCCTCCAGAATTCTGCAGTTAAACTGTAATGGACTAACTGGGAAGATTACGGATATAGTCGATTTCATGAAGCGGCACAACATCCGCATTGCTGCGATTCAAGAGACTAAACTCACAGCAAGATCTGCATTGCAGACCTGCTCTGGGTATAATGTCCACAGGAAAGACCGCGAGAGCGGAAATGGAGGCGGCCTCACGTTTATCATACACCACTCTGTACAATATTATATATTTGATCCTGGCATCGACCGCAGGGACAATGTCTTAGAACGTCAAGGCCTAGGCGTAGTCACCCGTCACTTACGCCACTTACAGTGGATACCGCCCTAATATCAGGGCCTTACTCACTGGCAACAATCGCATTATCTTAGGCGATTTCAATGCCCATCATGATCTATGGCATTCAAACTTGCGGGCGGACAGTAGGGGTGAGATGTTGGCGGATCAAATAGAAGAAACGACGTTCTGCACAATAAACGGAGACGCCCCCATACGTATGGTAGGAAGCTGTCACAGCTCGCCAGATATATCAATCGTGAGCGCAGAACTCGTAAGCTGCGTCAACTGGCAGCCGATGGTAACATTGGCATCCGACCACCTGCCCATACTTATTTCGCTCGAGCGTACCGCCGATTTCACCGTTACTGAAAAACGCACTTTCATAAACCTCAAAAAAGGAAAGTGGGAAGAATATAAATCCTTTACAGACAACCGCTTTGCTGCCCTCCCTATCCCGACTGATGCCCGCCAAAGGGAGCGTGCCTTCCGTAAGGTCATTGAATCCGCCTCGGCACATTTCATTCCCGCCGGGAGGCCGCAAACTTAGCGAGAGAACGTGACCTTATAAGACAGCTTGATCCAGGCGACCCCCAAATAAGGGATATAAACCAACGCATCAGATTGCTTGTGGATGAACTCAAGCGGGCGAAATGGGAGGAGCACCTAAGAGGTTGTAACCTCTCTAGCGGTGTGGGTAAACTTTGGTCCACCGTAAAGTCCCTATCAAATCCGACTAAGCACAAAGACAAAGTTTCCATCGCTTTCCAAGGCAGTCGGTTCTATGTACCGGAGCGACTCGGGATTTTCCCGACCAAGGACTGTCATTTCAGTGTGACCCCATTTAATTTGTTTCGTCCCTCCCACAAATTGTCATCCTCCCAGCAGCTTCTTGCAGCAGGACTGCTACATATTCTCTTACTCCGGGAAGGTATCGAACCCAATCCGGGTCCGTCTCCTGACCCCGGTCCTGAGAAATGGTTTTGCTGCATTTGCCAGAAAAGAATCTTTTTAGGACGGTCATACTCTGTTCAGTGTGTCTCGTGCAAGGGATGGTTGCATCGGACAGGTTGTTCTGGGCTTGATCCCAAAACCCGACGTCCACGTAACTTTTATAAATCTTTTGTGGCTCCTTGCTGCTCACGCCCAAGGGCGTCCCGTAGTCTACGCCTAAGCGCCCTTCCACTACCTTCCAGCAGCCTCGCTGCTCAGCAAGCCACAACAAGTACCCGCTGCTGCTCGCGCCCCACGGCACCAACAACTCAAACAGCTGATACCACTCATAACTACTACCTTCGTAGTAGAGCTGGTAGCAATGCTGAGCATCAGCCCCTGCCCCCGTCTTCTTCTCCCCCCCGCCCCCCCCCCCCCCCCCCCTCTTTTCTGGCAGCAATCGTGCAGGTCAGGGAAACAGACTCTTAGTCCCTACCTCCGTTTGCACCGTCTGCCAGCACAGAATATATAGGTTTGCGACATCCGCTCAATGCAGCTCCTGCTTTGGGTGGTGCCACTTTCCTAGATGTTCTGGTCTCCGCGACGGCAACCCCTCGACGGGTTTCATCGCGCCATGTTGCCAGGTCGCAAACCCAAATCATCCGGGTACCCCAATGCTTGCCCAAGGGCGCCCAGTCCCAAGGCCACAACAGCAATTGCGTCCTGGCCTTCCTCAACCCAGGCGTAGTCACCCGTCACTTACCCCCAGAGTGGCGACGTCTCCCCTCATGCACTTCAGAATTCTGCAGTTAAACTGTAATGGACTAACTGGGAAGATTACGGAGATAGTCAATTTCATGAAGCGGCACAACATCCGCATTGCTGCGATTCAAGAGACTAAACTCACAGCACGATCTGCATTGCAGACCTGCTCTGGGTATAATGTCCACAGGAAAGACCGCGAGAGCGGTCGGTGCTTCCCAAGGCAGTCGGTTCTATGTACCGGAGCGACTCGGGATTTTTCCCGACCAAGGACTGTCATTTCAGTGTAACCCCATTTAATTTGTTTCGTCCCTCCCATAAATTGTCATCCTCCCAGCAGCTCCTTGCAGCAGGACTGCTCCATATTCTCTTGCTCCGGGAAGGTATCGAATCCAATCCGGGTCCGTCTCCTGACCCCGGTCCTGAGAAATGGTTTTGCTGCATCTGCCGGAAAAGAATCTTTTTAGGACGGTCATACTCTGTTCAGTGTGTCTCGTGTAAGGGATGGTTGCATCGGACAGGTTGTTCTGGGCTTGATCCCAAAACCCGACGTCCACGTAACTTTTATAAATCTTTTGTGGCTCCTTGCTGTTCACGCCAAAGGGCGCCTCGTAGTCTACGTCTAAGCGCCCCCCCATTACCTTCCAGCAGCCCCGCTGCTCAGCAAGCCACAACAAGTACCCGCTGCTGCTCGCGCCTTACGGCGCCAACAACTCAAACAGCTGCTACCACTCATAACTACAATCTTCGTAGTAGAGTCGGAAGCAATGCTGAGCAACAGCCCCTGCCCCCGTCTTCTCCCCCCCTCTTTTCCGGCAGCAATCGTGTAGGTCAGGGAACCAGACTCTTAGTCCCTACCTCCGTTTGCACCGTTTGCCAGCACAGAATATATAGGTTTGCGACATCCGCTCAATGCAGCTCCTGCCTTGGGTGGTGCCACTTTCCTAGATGTTCTGGTTTCCGCGACGGCAACCCCCCGACGGGTTTCATCGTGCCATGTTGCCAGGTCGCAAACCCAAATCATCCGGGTAACCCAATGCTTGCCTAAGGACGCCCAGTCCCAGGGCCACAACAGCAATTGCGTCCTGGCCTTCCACAACCCAGGCGTAGTCACCCGTCACTTACCCCCAGAGGGGCGGCGTCTCCCCTTAATGGACTAACTGGGAAGATTACGGAGATAGTCGATTGCATGAAGCGGCACAACATCCGCATTGCTGCGATTCAAGAGACTAAACTCACAGCAAGATCTGCATTGCAGACCTGCTCTGGATATAATGTCCACAGGAAAGACCGCGAGAGCGGAAATGGAGGCGGCCTCGCGTTTATTATACACCACTCTGTGCAATATTATATATTTGATCCTGGCATCGACCGCAGGGACAATGTCTTAGAACGTCAAGCCCTATCTGTCCGGTCAGGCGATGCAAACCTAGAAATCATCAACATCTACATCCCTCCTGCCACCTGTTGCCCCAGTGGATACCGCCCTAATATCAGAGCCTTACTCACTGGCAACAATCGCATTATCTTAGGCGATTTCAATGCCCATCATGATCTATGGCATTCAAATTTGCGGGCGGACAGTAGGGGTGATATGTTGGCGGATCAAATAGAAGAAACGACGTTCTGCACAATAAACGGAGACGCCCCCACACGTATGGTAGGAAGCTGTCACAGTTCGCCAGATATCTCAATCGTGAGCGCAGAGCTCGTAAACTGCGTCAACTGGCAGCCGATGGTATCATTGGCATCCGACCACCTGCCTATACTTATTTCGCTCGAGCGTACCGCCGACTTCATTGTCACCGAAAAACGCACTTTCATAAACTTTAAAAAAGGAAAGTGGGAAGAATATAAATCTTTTACAGACAACCTCTTTGCTGCCCTCCCTATCCCGATTGATGCCCGCCAAGGGGAGCGTGCCTTCCGCAAGGTCATTGAATCCGCCTCGGCACGTTTCATCCCCGCCGGGAGAATTCCCGAAATCCGGCCCCACTTCCCGGCGGAGGCCGCGAGCTTAGCGAGGGAACGCGACCTTATAAGACAGCTTGATCCAAGCGACCCCCAAATAAGGGATATAAACCAACGCATCAGATTGCTTGTGGACGAACACAAGCGGGCGAAATGGGAAGAGCACCTAAGAGGTTGTAACCTCTCTACCGGTGTAGGTAAACTTTGGTCCACCGTAAAGTCCCTATCGAATCCGACTAAGCACAAAGACAAAGTTTCCATCGCCTTTGGCGATAAGGTGCTGTCGGATGCGGAAAAATGCGCGAACGCTTTCTGCCGACAATATATAATGCATCCTACGGTCGACAAAGATTGACGGAGAGCCAATAGACACGCACATAAACACAAATTCAGCGCGTCACCAATCACCGTCACCGCTAGAGAGGTTGAGGACGCCATTGGTCGCGCTAAACCATCCAAAGCAGTGGGCCCAGACGGCATAGCCATGCCGATGCTTAAAAACCTAGGGAAAGAGGGTTTCAAATATTTAGCGCATGTCTTCAACCTGTCTCTCTCCACCTTTGCCATACCCGAGAAATAGAAAATGGCCAAGGTGGTCCCGCTACTAAAGCCTGGGAAACCAGCTAACGTAGGTGAGTCATATCGTCCGATATCTCTCCTATCGCCAGTGGCAAAGACGCTTGAAGCCATTTTGCTCCCTTATTTCCAAGCACATTTGCAGCTAGCCCCTCATCAGCATGGCTTCAGAAAACTCTATAGCACTACCTCCGCGCCAAATGTCATTGGCACCCAGATAAATTGCGGTTTGAATCAATACCCCCACCATAGAACAGTACTCGTAGCGCTAGACCTATCAAAAGCCTTTGATACGGTCAACCATGGCTCATTACTGCAAGACCTGGAAGGGTCTACCCTTCCCCCATGTCTTAAAAGGTGGACCGCAAATTATCTGGGTGGTCGGCAGGCATCGGTGCAATTCAGAAACGAAACATCAAAACCAAGGAGAATTAAACAAGGGGTGCCACAGGGTGGTGTCCTATCCCCACTTTTGTTTAATTTCTACATATCTAAGCTACCTTCACCACCGGAAGGAGTCACAATCGTTTCCTACCCCGATGACTGCACAATAATGGCCACAGGCCCAGGCCCAGAGATCGATGAGCTATGCAATAAAATAAACGGCTATCTCCCTGATCTCTCCAGTTTTTTCGCCTCGCGAAACCTGGCATTGTCATCGACTAAATCTTCCGCGACCTTTTTTACAACATGGACGCCCCAAATGTCGACCATATTGAACATCCACGTCGATGGCACTACGCTACCGACTGTCCTACACCCCAAGATCTTGGGTGTGACGTTTGATCAGGATCTACATTTTGGTGCGCACGCAACCGCAATTGTTCCTAGAATTCAGAGCCGTAATAAAATCCTCAAATCCCGTGCTGGCAGTACCTGGGGAAAAGATAAAGAAACGCTCATAACCACATACAAAGCAATTAGCCAGCCGATTACGTGCTACGCGTCACCCATATGGTCGCCAAGCCTAAAAACTACCCACTGGAAGAAACTACAGGCCTGCCAAAATACTGCTCTCAGAATCGCCACGGGCTGTCTTCTTGTGTCCCCAGAACACCATATGCATAATGAGGCGAGAATACTCCCCATCAGGGAGAGAAATGAGATGCTGACCAAACAGTTTCTGTTGAATACCCAGAAACCTGGGCATCCCAACAGACATCTGATTGACGAACCAGCACCGCCTGGGGGCCTAGGGAGTCATCTCCGTAAGCATTTTGAGGAAATACGGCACCTGAGAACCCAGCCGTATGAAGCGAAAAAACACAAGCAGGTCCTTGGTGAACTCCATAGACAGGCGTCGGACCTTTATGTCGGGAATTGCCCGGTGAATCCAGTACTTGAAGAAAAATATCCAGAACTCGCGGAAGAGGAACGCATACTCCCCAGGGAAACGCGTGTCACTCTTGCTCAACTTCGTTATGGATACTGTAACAGGTTAAACTCTTACCTATCCAGAATCAACCCCGACGTACAAAATGTATGCCCCGCTTGCAATGTGTCCCCACATGACACCAACCATCTCTTTAATTGTAATGTGGAACCAACGCCTCTAACACCCCTTTCCTTATGGTCCACCCCTGTTGAAACGGCAAGTTTCCTTGGACTCCCGTTAGAGGATATTGATGACAATTTGTGATCGGTCGCGGCTATTAGGTGGGGCGAGCATTGCTACAACAACAACAACAACAACAAAGTTTCCATCGTCTTTGGCGACAAAGTGCTATCGGACGTGAAAAAATGCGCGAGCGCTTTCTACCGACAATATATAATGCATCCTACGGTCGACAAACATAGACGGAGAGCAATAGACACGCACATAAACACAAATTCAGCGCGTCACCAATCACCATCACCGCTAAAGAGGTTGAGGACGCCATTGGTCGTGCTAAACCATCCAAAGCAGTGGGCCCAGACAGCATAGCAATGACGATGCTTAAAAGCCTAGGGAAAGAGGGTTTCAAATATTTAGCGCAAGTCTTCAACCTGTCTCTTTCCACCTTTGTCATACCCGAGAAATGGAAAATGGCCAAGGTGGTCCCGTTACTAAAGCCTGGGAAACCAGCTAACATAGGTGAGTCGTATCGTCCGATATCTCTCCTATCACCAGTGGCAAAGACGCTTGAAGCCATTTTGCTCCCTTATTTGCAAGCAAATTTGCAGCTAGCCCCTCATCAGCATGGCTTCAGAAAACTTCATAGCACTACCACCGCGCTAAATGCCATTAGCACCCAGATAAATTGCGGTTTAAATCAATACCCCCACCATAGAACAGTACTCGTAGCGCTAGACCTATCAAAAGCTTTTGATACGGTCAACCATGGCTCGTTACTGCAAGACTTGGAACGGTCTACCCTTCCCCCATGTCTTAAAAGGTGGACCGCAAATTATCTGGGTGGTCGACAGGCATCGCTGCAATTTAGAACCGAAACATGAAAACCAAGGAGAATTAAACAAGGGGTGCCACAGGGTGGTGTCCTATCCCCACTTTTGTTTAATTTCTACATATCTAAGCTACCTTCACCACCGGAAGGAGTCACAATCGTTTCCTACACCGATGACTGCACAATAATGGCCACAGGCCCAGGCCCAAAGATCGATGCGCCTCGCGAAACCTGGCATTATCACCGACTAAATCCTCCGCGACCTTATTTACAACATGGGCGTCCCAAATGTCGACCGTTTTGAACATCCACGTCGATGGCACTACGCTTCCGACTGGCCCACACCCCAAAATCTTGGGTGTGACGTTTGATCATGATCTACATTTTGGTGAGCACGCAGCCGCAATTCTTCCGAGAATTCAGAGCCGTAACAAAATCCTCAAATCCTTCGCTGGCAGTACCTGGGGAAAAGATAAAGAAACGCTCATGACTACATACAAAGCAATTGGCCAGCCGATTACGTGCTACGCGTCACCGATATGGTCGCCAAGCCTAAAAATCACCCACTGGAAGAAACTACAGGCCTGCCAAAATACTGCTCTCGGAATCGCCACGGGCTGTCTTCTTATGTCCCCAGAACACCATCTGCATAATGAGGCGAGAATACTCCCCATCAGGGAGAGAAATGAGATGCTGACCAAACAGTTCCTGTTGAATACCCAGAAACCTGGGCATCCCAACAGACATCTGATTGATGAACCAGCACCGCCTAGGGGCTTAAGGAATCATCTCCGTAAGCATTTTGAGGAAATACGGCACCTGAGAACCCAGCCGTATGAAGTGAAAAAACACAAGCAGGTCCTTGGTGAACTCCATAAACAGGCGTCGGACCTTTATGCCGGGAATTGCCCGGTGAATCCAGTACTTAAAGAAAATTATCCAAAACTCGCGGAAGAGGAACGCATACTCCCCAGGGAAACGCGTGTCACTCTTGCTCAACTTCGTTCTGGATACTGTAACAGGTTAAACTCTTACCTATCCAGAATCAACCCCGACATACAAAATGTATGCCCCGCTTGCAATGTGTCCCCACATGACACCAACCATCTCTTCAATTGTAATGTGGACCCAACGCCTCTAACACCCCTTTCGTTATGGTCCACCCCTGTTGAAACCGCAAGTTTCCTTGGACTCCCGTTAGAGGATATTGATGACAATTTGTGATCGGTCCCGGCTATTAGGTGGGGCGATCATTGCTACAACAACAACAACAACAACAACAACCAGCTGCCCATACTTATTTCGCTCGAGCGTACCGCCGACTTCATCGTCACTGAAAAACGCACTTTCATAAACTTCAAAAAAGGAAAGTGGGAAGAATATAAATCCTTTACAGACAGCCGCTTTGCTGCCCTCCCTATCCCGACTGGTGCCCGCCAAGGGGAGCGTGCCTTCCGTAAGGTCATTGAATCCGCCTCGGCACGTTTCATTCCCGCCGGGAGAATTCCCGCAATCCGGCCCCACTTCCCGGCGGAGGCCGCAAACTTAGCGAGAGAACGTGACCTTATAAGACAGCTTGAGCCAGGCGACCCCCGAATAAGGGATATAAACCAACGCATCAGATTGCTTGTGGATGAACACAAGCGGGCGAAATGGGAGGAGGTTGTAACCTCTCTACCGGTGTGGGTAAACTTTGGTCCACCGTAAAGTCCCTATGGAATCAGACTAAGCACAAAGGCAAAGTTTCCATCGCCTTTGGCGACAAAGTGCTGTCGGATGCGAAAAAATGCGCGAGCGCTTTCTACCAACAATATATAATGCATCCTACGGTCGACAAAGATAGACGGAGAGCCAATAGCCACTCACATAAACACAAATTCAGCGCGTCACCAATCACCATCACCGCTAAAGAGGTTGAGGACGCCATTGGTCATGCTAAACCATCCAAAGCAGTGGGCCCAGACGGCATAGCCATGCCGATGCTTAAAAGCCTAAAGAAAGAGGGTTTCAAATATTTAGCGCATGTCTTCAACCTGTCTCTTTCCACCTTTGTCATACCCGAGAAATGGAAAATGGCCAAGGTGGGCCCGCTACTAAAGCCTGGGAAACCAGCTAACATAGGTGAGTCGTATCGTCCGATATCTCTCCTATCGCCAATGGCAAAGACGCTTGAAGCCATTTTGCTCCCTTATTTCCAAGCAAATTTGCAGCTAGCCCCTCATCAGCATGGCTTCAGAAAACTCCATAGCACTACCACCGCGCTAAATGCCATTAGCACCCAGATAAATTGCGGTTTAAATCAATACCCCCACCATAGAACAGTACTCGTTGCGCTATACCTTTTTTGATACGGTCAACCATGGCACGTTACTGCAAGACCTGGAAGGGTCTACCCTTCCCCCATGTCTTAAAAGGTGGACTGCAAATTATATGGGTGGTAGGCAGGCATGGGTGCAATTTAGAAACGAAACATCAAAACCAAGAAGAATTAAACAAGGGGTGCCACAGGGTGGTGTCCTATCCCCACTTTTGTTTAACTTCTACATATCAAAGCTACCTTCGCCACCAGAAGGAGTTACTATCGTTTCCTACGCCGATAACTACACAATAATGGCCACAGGCCCAGGCCCACAGATCGATGAGATTTGCAAGAGAATAAACAGCTACCTCCTTGATCTCTCCAGTTTTTTCGCCTCGCGAAACCTGGAATTATCACCGACTAAATCATCCGGGATGGAACTACGCTACCGACTTTCCTACACCCCAAAATCTTGGGTGTGACGTTTGATCATGATCTACATTTTGGTGAGCATGCAGCCGCAATTGTACCGAAAATCCACAGCCGTAACAAAATCCTCAAATCTCTTGCTGGCAGTACTTGGGGAAAAGACAAAGAAACGCTCATTACCACTTACAAAGCGATTGGCCAGCCGATTGCATGCTACGCGGCCCCTATAAGTTCGCCAAGCTTAAAAACTACACACTGGAAGAAGCTACAGGCCTGCCAAAATACTGCTCTCAGAACCGCCACGGGCTGTCTTCTTATGTCCCCAGAACACCATCTACATAATGAGGCGAGAATACTCCCCATCAGGGAGAGAAATGAGATGCTAACCAAACAGTTCTTGTTGAATACCCAGAAACCTGGGCATCCCAACAGACATCTAATTGATGAGCCTAGGGGCTTAAGGAGTCATCTCCGTAAGCATTATGAGGAAATACGGCACCTGAGAACTCAGCCGTATGAAGCAAAAAACACAAGCAGGTCCTCAGTGAACTCCACAATCAGGCGTTGGACCTTTATGCCAGGAATTGCCGTGTGAATCCAGTACCCAAAGAACAGTTGCGGAAGAGGAACGGACACTCCCCAGGGAAACGCGAGTCACTCTAGCTCAACTTCGATCTGGATACTGTAACAGGTTAAACTCTTACCTATCCAGAATCAACCCCGACATACAAAATGTATGCCCTGCTTGCAATGTGTCCCCACATGACACCAACCATCTCTTTAATAGTAATGTGGAACCAACGCCTCTAACACCCCTCACATTATGGTCCACCCCTGTTGAAACAGCAAGTTTCCTTGAACTGCCGTTAGAGGATATTGATGACAATTTGTGATCGGTCGCACCTATTGGTGCACAACAACTAGACTATCATCAGCATGGCCTTAGAAAACTAAATGCCATTAGCACGCAGACAAATTGCGGTTTAAAACAAAACCTGTCAAAAGCGTTTGATACGGTCAGCCATGGCACGTTACTGCAAGACCTGGAAGGGTCTACCCTTCCCCCATGTCTTAAAAGGTGGACCGCAAATTACCTGGGTGGTCAGCAGGCATCGGTGCAATTTGGGAATGCAACATCCAAACCAAGAAGAATTAAACAAGGGGTGCCACAGGGTGGTGTGAGCATGCAGCCGCAATTGTACCGAAAATCCACAGCCGTAACAAAATCCTCAAATCTCTTGCTGGCAGTACCTTGGGAAAAGACAAAGAAACGCTCATTACCACTTACAAAGCGATTGGCCAGCCGATTGCATGCTACGCAATCAATATCCTCTAACGGGAGTCCAAGGAAACTTGCCGTTTCAACAGGGGTGGACCATAAGGAAAGGGGTGTTAGAGGCGTTGGTTCCACATTACAATTAAAGAGATGGTTGGTGTCATGTGGGGACACATTGCAAGCGGGGCATACATTTTGTATGTCGGGGTTGATTCTGGATAGGTAAGAGTTTAACCTGTGACAGTATCCAGAACGAAGTTGAGCAAGAGTGACACGCGTTTCCCTGGGGAGTATGCGTTCCTCTTCCGCGAGTTCTGGATATTTTTCTTCAAGTACTGGATTCACCGGGCAATTCCCGACATAAAGGTCCGACGCCTGTCTATGGAGTTCACCAAGGACCTGCTTGTGTTTTTTCGGTTCATACGGCTGGGTTCTCAGGTGCCGTATTTCCTCAAAATGCTTACGGAGATGACTCCTTAGGCCCCTAGGCGGTGCTGGTTCGTCAATCAGATGTCTGTTGGGATGCCCAGGTTTCTGGGTATTCAACAGAAACTGTTTGGTCAGCATCTCATTTCTCTCCCTGATGGGGAGTATTCTCGCCTCATTATGCAGATGGTGTTCTGGGGACATAAGAAGACAGCCCGTGGCGATTCTGAGAGCAGTATTTTGGCAGGCCTGTAGTTTCTTCCAGTGGGTAGTTTTTAGGCTTGGCGACCATATGGGTGACGCGTAACACGTAATCGGCTGGCGAATTGCTTTGTATGTGGTCATGAGCATTTCTTTATCTTTTCCCCAGGCACTGCCAGCAAGGGATTTGAGGATTTTATTACGGCTCTGAATTCTCGGAACAATTGCGGTTGCGTGCGCACCAAAATGTAGATCCTGATCAAACGTCACACCCAAGATTTTGGGGTGTAGGACAGTCGGTAGCGTAGTGCCATCGACGTGGATGTTCAATATGGTCGACATTTGGGGCGTCCATGTTGTAAATAAGGTCGCAGAAGATTTAGTCGGTGACAATGCCAGGTTTCGCGAGGCGAAAAAACTAGAGAGATCAGGGAGATAGCCGTTTATTTTATTGCATAGCTCATCGATCTCTGGGCCTGGGCCTGTGGCCATTATTGTGCAGTCATCGGCGTAGGAAACGATTGTGACTCCTTCCGGTGGTGAAGGTAGCTTGGATATGTTGAAATTAAACAAAAGTGGGGATAGGACACCACCCTGTGGCACCCCTTGTTTAATTCTCCTTGGTTTTGATGTTTCGTTTCTGAATTGCACCGATGCCTGCCGACCACCCAGATAATTTGCGGTACACCTTTTAAGACATGGGGGAAAGGTAGACCCTTCCAGATCTTGCAGTAACGAGCCATGGTTGACGGTATCAAAGGCTTTTGATAGGTCTAGCGCTACGAGTACTGTTCTATGGTGGGGGTATTGATTCAAACCGCAATTTATCTGGGTGCCAATGACATTTAGCGCGGAGGTAGTGCTATGGAGTTTTCTGAAGCCATGCTGATGAGGGGCTAGCTGCAAATGTGCTTGGAAATAAGAGAGCAAAATGGCTTCAAGCGTGTTTGCCACTGGCGATAGGAGAGATATCGGACGATATGACTCACCTATGTTAGCTGGTTTCCCAGGCTTTAGTAGCGGGACCACCTTGGCCATTTTCCATTTCTCGGGTATGACAAAGGTGGAAAGAGACAGGTTGAAGACATGCGCTAAATATTTGAATCCCTCTTTCCCTAGGTTTTTAAGCATCGGCATGGCTATGCCGTCTGGGCCCACTGCTTTGGATGGTTTAGCGCGACCAATAGCGTCCTCAACCTCTCTAGCGGTGATGGTGATTGGTGACGCGCTGAATTTGTGTTTATGTGCGTGTCTATTGGCTCTCCGTCTATCTTTGTCAACTGTAGGATGCATTATATATTGTCGGCAGAAAGCGCTCGCGCATTTTTTCGCATCCGACAGCACCTTATCGCCAAAGGCGATGGAAACTTTGTCTTTGTGCTTAGTCGGATTCGATAGGGACTTTACGGTGGACCAAAGTTTACCTACACCGGTAGAGAGGTTACAACCTCTTAGGTGCTCTTCCCATTTCGCCCGCTTGTGTTCGTCCACAAGCAATCTGATGCGTTGGTTTATATCCCTTATTTGAGGGTCGCCTGGATCAAGCTGTCTTATAAGGTCGCGTTCCCTCGCTAGGCTCGCGGCTCCCGCCGGGAAGTGGGGCCGGATTTCGGGAATTCTCCCGGCGGGAATGAAATGTGCCGAGGCGGATTCAATGACCTCAGGCACGCTCCCCTTGGCGGGCATCAGTCGGGATAGGGAGGGCAGCAAAGCTGCTGTCTGTTGCAGATTTATATTCTTCCCACTTTCCTTTTTTGAAGTTTATGAAAGTTCGGTGACGATGAAGTCGGCGGTACGCTCGAACGAAATAAGTATGGGCAGGTGGTCGGATGCCAATGTTACCATCGGCTGCCAGTTGACGCAGTTTACGAGTTCTGCGCTCACGATTGAGATATCTGGCGAGCTATGACAGCTTCCTACCATACGTGTGGGGGCGTCTCCGTTTATTGTGCAGAACGTCGTTTCTTCTATTTGATCCGCCAACATCTCACCCCTACTGTCCGCCCGCAAGTTTGAATGCCATAGGTCGTGATGGGCATTGAAATCGCCTAAGATAATGCGATTGTTGCCAGTGAGTAAGGCCTCGATATTAGGGCGGTATCCACTGGGGCAACAGGTGACAGGAGGGATGTAGATGTTGATGATTTCTAGATTTGCATCGCCTGACCGAACAGATAGGCCTTGACGTTCTAAGACATTGTCCCTGCGGTCGATGCCAGGATCAAATATATAATATTGCACAGCCATCCCGCCCTCCCCACCCCTAGTTCTATGAGGAACTTGGGGTCGCCAGAGCCTCGGCTGTTAATGAAACAGGATTCGCCACGGATAGGTGAGGTTGCCAATTGGGTTGGAGAAGCTATATATTGCGCTGGCAACCCCTTGAGACGGTTGCGCTACACAACCCCTTGAATCAGTTTTGTATTTAAGTCGCCTCTTACGACAGGCATACCTACCGCGCGTATATTCTAAGCCCCCTAACCCGCCACCAGAAGGAGTCACTATCGTTTCCTACGCCGATGACTGCACAATAATGGCCACAGGCCCTCGCGAAACCTGACATTATCACCGACTAAATCATCGGCGACCTTATTTACCACATGGACGTCCCAAATGTCGACCATTTTGAACATCCACGTAGATGGCACTACTCTACCGACTGTCTTACACCCTGTGTGTGTGACGTTTGATCAGGATCTACATTTTTGTGAGCATGCAGTCGCAATTTGGCAAATGCTTAGATTTACAATTTTTTACAAAGAGGCACTTGCAATTGTATGGGCCGTGCGAGACATTTGACATTGATAACAGAAAATAAACCGCTGGCTCAGATATTACATCCATCGAAATCCCTGCCGGTATTATGAATATCCCGAATGGCAAACTACGCTGATTTCCTGAGCAACTTTATTTTCGCTATAAAAAGTCTAAGGAAAATGGTAACGCAGATTACCTCTCCCGCTTACCGGGTTCTACAAATAAGCTAAAGCAACACAGCACGGTATATGGTGAGGAATTCGATAATTTTATGATACGACAGATTAGCCAACTACCAGTTACAGCTCCACTTATCGCCCAAGAAACCCGTAGAGATCAAAGTTTAGGAAAAATATTTCAAATACCAGAAAAAGGTCAATGCCTCACTAGAGTGGAATACAAAGCCCCAGAATGCCAGTACCAAGTATCATTTGGCTGTCTTACATTCGAGCATCGGGTCGTTATTCCTTCTCCTACTCCTTCCTGCGAAAGTTATTACTTCAAGAATTACACAAGGCACGCCTGGGTGTTGTTAAAATGAAGAGAATCGCACGTTCTTTTATTTACTGGCCAGGTATCGATAAAGACATCGAGAATGGGGCTAAATCGTGCGAATATTGCGCAAAAATGCGAATAAACCACCGAAGTTCACCAATCATCATTGAGAGTACCCAAAAGGACCATGGGAACAAATTCACATCGATTACGCAGGACCTGTCGAAGGTATGATACTGCTCATTATCACCGACGCTTACTCTAAGTGGCTAGAAGTCAAGACTACCAACATAATGACCTCAACCGCTACAGTTACCTTTCTGGATGACGTATTTGCAGCGTATGGGGTCCCGGAAGTACTAGTTTCTGACAACGGAACTAATTTCAAGTCTGCTGAGTTCAAAGAATTCTTAAGCCAAGTAGGCGTCAAATACCATAAAACTACAGCCCCATATCACCCAGCCACAAACGGTCAAACGTTAATGTGCAAACGGTGAAAAATGCCTTAAAAGCAATGGGGACCACAATGAGAGCGTTAAAACAAAATATAAATGAGTTCTTACGGCAATACATAAATGCTCCACACAGTACAACAGGCGAATCCCCACCAAAACTGTTCTTAGGGCGACGACTACGCACGCGCCTAGAGTTGTGTCCACCCGAAAACATTAACGAGCGAGTGGGCAAAACAATTTATCCAAGAAAAAGACGGGTATCGCGAATTCGCAACTGGCGATTCGGTGTATTTCCTTTCGGGAAATCCACAGCAGAACAAGTGGCTCCGCGGTCAGGTAATAAGGCGCATGGGTGATCTGCACTACGAGATCTTATTCAACAACAAGTACTACAAGAGGCATGTAAACCAAATACCGGCTGCCGGCGCACCAAGCACCGAACAACCAAGTTACAGAGAGGACGGGGAAACTACATGCATGGCAACAACGGCAACACGAGAGAGTAGTAACAGAGCCAAGCCACACTCCGGGGAGCGAAAATATTAAACCACATATAGCTATTCCGATCATAGAGCGTACGAACACAGAAAATGATATCCGCGAAGTAAGTAGAACCTTACCTAATAGAAATGAGTTACCATCGGCTGCCAGTTGACGCAGTTTACGAGTTCTGCGCTCACGATTGATATATCCGGCGAACTACCCTACGTGTGGGGGCCGTCGCGGAGACCAGAACACCGTCCATGGCAGGAGCCGCATTGGGCGGATGTCGCAAACATATATATTCTGTGCTGGCAAACGGTGCAAAGGGAGGTAGGGACTAAGAGTCTGTTTCCCTGACCTACAAAATTGCTGCCGGAAAAGAGGGGGTAGAAGACGGAGGCAGGGGCTGATGCTCGGCATTGCTCCCGACTCTACTACGGAGATGAGTGGGAGCAGCTGTGTGAGTTGGTGGCGCCGTGGAGCGTGATCAGCAGAGATACTTGTGGCTTGCTGAGCAGCAGGGCTACTGGAAGGTAGTGGAGGGGGGGGGGGGGGCGCTAAGGCGTAGACTACAGGACGCCTTAGGGCGTGAACAGCAAGGAGCCACAAACGATTTATAGAAGTTACGTGGACGTCTGGTTTTGAGATCTAGCCCAGAACAACCTGTCCGATGCAACCATCCCTTCACGAGACACACTGACAAGAGTATGACCGTCCTAAAAAGATTCTTTTCCGGCAGATGCAGCAAAACGATTTCTCAGGACCGGGGTCAGGAGACGGACCCGGTTTGGGTTCGATACCTTCCCGGAGCAAGAGAATATGGAGCAGTCCCGCTGCAAGGAGCTGCTGGGAGGATGAAAATTTGTGGGAGGGACGCAACAAATTAAATGGGGTTACACTGAAATGACAGTCCTTGGTCGGGAAAAATCCCGGTACGCTCCGGTAACAAAGCACCATTAAGGTACTAGCCCGACCGTCTCGGGAACGATTTATATGACCACATTAAACCTTCAGGCCATCCCTCCCTCCCCACCCTCTTAGTCCAAGAGGAGCTTAGGGTCGCCAGAGCCTCGTCTGTTTATGAAACAGAATTCGCCGTGGGTAGGTGAGGTTGTCAATTGGGTTGGAGAAGCTATATATTGCGCTGGCAACCCCTTGAGAGGGTTGCGCTACACAACCCCTTGAATCCCAGAAGCATGGAGTCTCAGCTACAAGTGGCATGCTAAAGGACTGCTTAGCAGCTTTGTCGGCTAGCTCATTGCCTGTTATCCCCACGTGACCTGGTATCCATAGGAGATTACACGCTATGTATATTAACTCCGCTCAGTACAAATCTGCGAGCTTCACTGTGTTCGTCAGTCGACGCTTTAAGCACACTTAAACTATCCGAGGTAATTACCGCCCGTCTGTTGTTACTTGCTGCGTGGTGCAGCGCGAATTTGTTTGCTGATAGTTCTGCATTAAATATACCAGCATGTGGCGATACAAGAGCTTGATGGATTGTTTTGTAGATCCCATCAATCAGCTGTTCCACTACGCCATATGTCGGTGTTTCTCTAAGAAGAGAGCCGTCGGTGAAATAAAATACATTAGTTGGATGTCTTGCTTTATAGTGTAAGAACGTTTGATTGTACACCTCCGGATATGTATTGTTTTTCTTTACGACGCTCATTGAGAGGTGCATTGAGATGTTTGTGGTGGTTTCATACTTGTCTGGTGGTATTGGTGTGTGTATGTCAAGAAGGTGCTTGGAAATAACTTGAATACGGTAAGTGCTTCTGTAGGTCTATAGGTTATGCTTTGGGCTGGTGAAGAAACTCGAGAATGCCTTGTATAGGCGATGTAAGGTAGTTACAATGGCTTTGGCAGCTAATTTTCCTGAATAACTATGGACAAGTCGTTGTAGCATGCTTCGAATTTGGCGGCTATTGTTGGTGTCGCTTTCAAAAAATAATTTACGGCTGTATTTATTTTGTTTATATTAGCATCGGATGCCCATACATTGGGATGCAGTCGTTTAGAACTCCTTCGGTGAATGCCCTGCATATGTTTATTGCAATGTTAATGTGAGGACCTTTATAACTGGTGCATATTATTTTAAGTAAATTATGTACCCCGCCGAGTTTTGCTATGAATGCTTTTACATGCTTATTCCATCATCGTTTCTCAGGGTGATGGAGGTAGTACTATATTTTCTCTTTCTACCGATTGCAAAGCTTGAGTTTTGTTACCTGAGATGACCACTCCTGTTCCCAGCGCCCATTCATAAATAATTCTGTCAAGTTCATTTAGGTTTTCACATACTTTTGCGGGTGTCCCTGATGCAAGTGCGAAGATGTTATCTGTGTATATGCCTATGTAGTGTACCCCATTTACCTGACGCAACTCCGTTCTCAAGATTATAGCTCCTAAACGTATAACCATCTACTCTAACCGCAATTCTTCTATTGGAAAGAAAAGAAAAAGCAAATTTTAGGAGAGTTTTGGGTGGACCCCATTCGTGTAGTTCTTTTAATACGTAAGTGTATACTACCCGGTCAAAAGCTTTCTCGAGGTCTTCGGATATACATAAGTACACAGTGCTTTTGGGCTGTTAAATTTTTCTTTATATCTGTTTCGATCTGAGGACAGAGTGTATGTACTCCACTGTGTTCCATGTAGGCGTGTTGTATTTTTAGGAGTTTTCATTCGAATGCTTTCCATAGTATACGTGTAACGATTTTGTCGAAAAGTTTCGACAGTATAGACAATAGCGAAATGGAACGATAAGCTTCGGTGGAATTTTGGTTTTAACCAACCTTTGGTATGGGTATTAGGACGGCTTGTTTCCATTCGTGTGGATATTTTATTTAAATGCTCTTTAAATGTTCTTTATTTTTTTTTTTTTTAATTATGCAAAGGCGCCATTTAAATTTATTATATAACTTTTCATTTAGTGTTTTGTTTTAGTAACTTCGTGAATTCGGTGATGCAAAATCGGCGTTGAGCTGGCATTGAAAGCGCCTGTTTTTTTTAACGGTTAGAAAGAGTTAAATTTCGCAATTGAGTTCTTATAACTGGGAGGGATGCGCATCCGTTGATACCCCTTTCGACCACACCGAACCAATTTTCGACATGAACAATAAATGGGCTAGACAATCTTAAAAGAGTAGAAAATACAGATGTGGTCAACTAAGTAGAGCCAACGTACACTTTCTTATTCTCTCTTAACGTTTCATTATTTTCTCTTGGATAACAGACATTTTTCGCCCTTTTATAGAGATTGTGAGTCGTTGAATGAGATACCGCTTGATTGAAAATATTGCGATGGTTTTATTTATTTATTTATTTATTTATTACAGCTTATAAGCCTAGATTAATAACTCCATATCACATACTACATATTATATGAAATCTCTTCTATCTATCTTATTGCAGTTGTACGACAATATAATATTAATTTCTTTTTAAATACATTCAGCTCTTCACAGTTTCTTATATCTATAGGAAGTTCATTAAATCTTTTTAATCCTTTGTAAAATAAGTTGAGCTGTCCGCTTTCTGTGGAAAAGAGCGGAAGCCTAAAATTATTCTTATTTCTAGTATTAATATTGTGAATATCTTTTTGGTATGCAATATTATTGCTCAAATACTCCGGTAAATTCCCTTTTTTAATATTAAAAACAAAAATCATTACAAAATAAAGTATACGCTGTTTAACACTAAGCCATTGTAATATGTTCAGCATATCACTTGTTGGAGTATCATGTTCCTTATTTAATATAAATCTCATCGCCTCATTTTGCATTTATTGTAAGCTATCTATTATGTTATCTGCCACCAGAAACAGTATGGTAGGGCAGTAAGTAAAATGGGGCTCCACTATAGTTCTATATACTAAGATCTTGTGCTTCTTCGATACGTATTTACATGACCTGTACAGGAAACCTATTTTTTTTAGCAATCTTTTTCTTAAGACCATTTATGTGGTCTTCAAATTTCAATCTATTATCAATAACTATACCTAAATAGTTTAGTTTTGACACTTCCATAAGTACACTGTTGTCTATTTTTAGTTCATAACTGTTACTAACGGGGGTTCCACTCAGAATCATATACTTGGTCTTATCGGCATTTATCTTTAATTTGTTTTGGCACGTCCATAGGTATATATTATCTAGGTCTGATTGCATTTTTTGCATAGCTATATTAAAATTTGTATCGCTTATCAAAATGAGAGTATCATCTGCAAACAACTTTAAGTTACAATGCTTTACTGATTTAATTATATCATTTATATATATTTTTAACAATATTGGTGCAAGTACTGATCCTTGTGGAAGGCCAATATCGACTGGTGTTTCATTTGAGAGAAATGTTCCATTTACTAGTGTTCTTTGGCGACGATTTGAGAAGCAACTTTTGAACCATGCAAGCGCTTTATCTCTCACTCCAATGCTGTAAAGTTTTTCTATCATAATTTGTTGAGATATTGTTTCGAACGCTCGTTTTAGGTCTAAGAATACCGCAATTACAAAATTTTTTTTATTAAGTTGGTTTTTCCATTCAAAAACAATTGAGTTTAAAAGAGACTCGCAAGAATATTTTTTTCGAAAACCAGATTGCTCTGGTATTACAATTTTGTTCAACTCCAGGTACTGTCCCAGCTGTTCTTTTACAATTGATTCAATGATTTTTTCATCGGCCGGCAAGGTATTTATGGGTCGCATTTCATTAGATTTTATAGTATTTTTAACTTTTTGAATAGGTATAACTGTTGTTAGCTTCCAAAAGTCTGGCATTGTACCAGTTCTGAAGCTTTCATTAATAATATTCGCATAAAAGTATCCCGTGTACATAACAGAGTCTTTAATTGCACCTTCCGTAATAAGATTATTTTCGCCTATCTTATGTTTAAACTTCTTAACAATTTGTGTCACTGTATCGACAGTCACTTTATAAAGTTATTTGTGACTATTTCAATGTCATTGTTTATATCTTTTATACTCTTAACGAAAAATATATTAAGATTATTAGATATATCTTTTCCATCTTCATATACTTTATTATCGATTTCGACCTTTTTAATTAGAGATTTTTCTTTTTTCAAATTTACAGTGTCTTTTAGACATTTCCACATTTGTTTACTGTTTTTGCTATTTAACGAAATTTTATTTTCTAGGTATTTAGTCTTCTTAATTTTAATTAATTTTTTGTATTGCCTGTTTATAGTTTTATACTGTACCCAGTCACCGTTTATTTGACAAATTTTATACAAGCTATTCTTACACTTATATAAGTCTGTTAGCTCTCGATCATACCATTTGTTCATGCTCTCGATCATACCATTTGTTCATGAGTTTTACTTCAACTTGTTTTTCAAAAGATAAACATTTCATGGCTTGAGCCATAACATCATTTATTATTCGAACTTTTTCTTCGACTGATACCATATTCATTAAACTCAGGTTATAGTTTCGGAATATATTCCAAAGATTCTCAGCACTGTAGTATTCCCATGAGGTTATACACTTTTTTAAACGCATTTGGTATTCTTTCTCTGATATCAGATTAAACCTAATTGTTTCGTGGTCAGATATTTTATTATCTTCAAGTCTCACACAATTAATGTTATCACTATTAGAGTATAATAAATCAATCCTTGTTTGGGAGGTTTCTGTGATTCGGGTATTGAAATCTATTTTTTGGGTCATGCATACATTTGCTAGAGTGTCATTTAAGCTATTTCGAATTGTAGTATTTCTGTTCATGTCTATATTGAAATCTCCTACAAGAATATTACTCTCAGTTGGTACAAATTTCACTAAAATACTTTCATTTAAGTAATATATAAAATCAATGTCATTACTATTGGGTGAATGATATAATACTCCGACACACCATTTTGTACCACTGTTCCTTATTTTAATAATTATACACCACACATTTTGGCTTATACTGCTGTATATTACCTTATATTCTATTGTTTCATGCACGTATATAAGTACACCGCCAGTATGTCTGCTGTGCGAGTCACATCTATCTACATTCGGAACATAACACAATAAATGGATTTTTTTCATATATTAGCATTTCAAGTTCATATTTGTTAGCTAAGATGCTATTTATATTAAGATATATGCCTAATAGTTGCTATTTACGGTTTGGCTTTTTTGTTGGCAGTATTTTGTATATGCCGGGCATTTAACACTAAATGCAGAATGATTCACGTCAACGTCTAATAACTTTTTTTGCACTAGTTCGTAGCAATTAACACATTTTATTACTTCAGACTTACAGTCTTTTTCTTCATGTGCACCACCGCACTTTACGCAGGCAATTTTGTTCGTACATTCACTGGCTTTGTGTTGAAAGCCTAAACATTTAAAACATCTTAGTACGTTGTAATATTCGAACACTCTGCAACTATCGTACTCTATTTTGATTCTTCTTTTCGCAATTAACAACTCGCATGTATCAAAATCACTCTCTAAAAGTACATAATACCTTTCTTCGCGTTTGTTTTTATCCTCATATACTTTTATTATTTTGATAACATTGCTGTCATCCATTTCATTTTGTTTTATTAAACATTCAACAATTCTTTCTTCGCGTAGTTTACTTGTTAGGCCCAACACTTTAACCATTTTCTTTTTTGTTTGGTTTCTTATCTTTTCAACTTCGTATTTTTCACCGATCTGTTCACTGATTTTCTTTTGCACTGTTTCTAATGCATTTCCATCAGCGCATTCAACAATTATGCCGCCACTGTTTATTGCTCTCACATCTTTAATAAGGCATTCTGTCGGCTCAATGACCGATTTAAGAGCATTTTTTGTTTCTTTGTTATTTTTCTTTGCATTCCCTTTTGGTTTAATAACTACTTTGTTGACTTGCTGCTTGTGCATATGTCGGTTTGTTATTAACATTGCTCTCCACATTTATTGCATTCAAATTAGTTGTGCTCTGTTCGTTCGGTAATTTACTCTTTGCGATGTTATTGTTTAGCTCTTTGGTCACTTCTTGAACTATTTGTTTTTTCATTTCATCATATTTCGCTTGTAGCTGTTGGTCTAATATAACACTAAGTTCATTTACTATGTCGCTCTTAAATTTTTGACGCTTCCTATTAAAAATATCATCAACAATTTCCTTCACATCGTTTTTCTTCAATTTATTTTGTTCGGATTTTTAAATTACATGTTTTATTTCCAAAAATTTCATGTTAGTGCTAGATAAGCTACATTCATTGCAAAACCATTTAATGTTAAGGTTTTCATTTAAAACTTTTAATTCTGCTCTCTTAATATTACTGCATTTAAGGCAATAGCTTTTACCGCAGCCCCCATGACACTCCACGATTTCATCTATGAGCGACAATTTCGCTGTGCAATCACAACACTCGGAAGGCATGTTAAACGGCACTTTAGATATTATTTATATAAAATAATTTCCACTGATTTTCAATAAAATTTATTATTATAAAATAGAGTCACTCTCTCTTACTTCTTTAAAGCTATCACTTTAGATAATTTATATCACATAAGATATATTTTTCACTGACATCCATTATGCAAAGAAAAGATTGAACGTAATTAAAAAAAAAAACGTTAGTAGTGCATTATTGCTTAGACAGCTTAATAGAGCCTTTTCGATAATTTTAAAATTCTAAATAAACAAAAGCAGTAAAAATCCTTTATTCCAGTAAGTAGATAAGAGCATTACGAAATAAAATATTGTTGCTGTTGAATTTCATAGTCTCACGTTTGGCAGGTCAAAACATTGTACTCCAAGCCAGCGAGCAGTAATTATTGAGCTTAGCAAATGTGGAAACTCTCAAAGGCGAATTGCATCACGTTTAGGTTGCTCCAAAAAGATGGTGGAGAACGCCCTAAGTTATTTTAAGAAAAATAAGAACTGATGCCATTCCAAGGTAAAATCGACTTCGTAAAACATCGGCATATACTGATCGCAAGATTGTGCGATTGTCAAAATCTGACCGCCGCCTGACTTCCTCTGATATTAAACGATAAATTTCTAAAGAATTGGCAGTTCGAATATCTAGTGGAACGTTTGGGCGTCGTTTGGATGAAGCAGGTCTTTTTGGAAGAGTGGGACGTAAGCGCCCTTTAACTGCTCCAGCTCAAAGAAGAAGATCACTAGAGTTCGCGCGCTCCTATGCCAGCTCGGCAGCGAATCAGTGGAAGTTTGTGCTATGGAGCGACGAATCTAAAATAGATAGGATATCTCCCTATGCAAAACGATTTTTTCGGCGGCTCCCAATTCAACCCCAAGTACACATCAACCGTCGTAAAGCGCGGTGGAGGAAACATAAAAATGTGGGGATGTTTTTCTTGGAATGGCGTAGGGCCGATCCACAGAATCTGCAAAATTTGTACTGCCCCTCTTTACTGTTGTTGTTATTGTTGAGATCAAGACCGGATTAAATAAAACACTTTTATTTTGTTTTTATTTAATTAATGTAATGCCAATATTTCGACCTCAGTCTGAAGGCATCAACAGGACTTCAAAAACAATACGTAGTCATAACAAACATATGTACCTAAAAACATTAATTAACATATATCATATCAACACAACTTACATCTTAAGCTGCACTTGCAAGACTAACATTTCACAAAACAATTATAAAATGAATCAGCGATTGATAATCTAAACAGAGAGTATAACCAAATGAAAGAACCGTAATTGTAAACAAAAAACTTTCAAAACAACAATGTAATAGACGGCGAATATATAAATGCGTGGTCATCTCAGCATTACAATTAAATTTAAATCGAAGACGAAGCCTTTATATTTGTGTGGGTGGGTAAAAATGTGTCACGAATGTTAGTTGTTCCTAATTAGGTTGCGGTAGACATGTGAACAATTCGCGATGTCCGTTTAAAAATTCATCCTCTTATCATTAGGGGTGTCCACTATTTGTAGCATTTCTAACATGAAACGTTTATTATAATTTCTCTCCTCTTCTAAAATAGCGACATTGTCAAAGTCCGGGTAATGTCCTGTATCTTGGCAGTGCGAAGTTAAAGCTTTTTTGTTGTCCGCAAAATTGTTCCTTAATTTTATGTTAGATTTGTGTGCGGATATCCCTCTTTACGTGGAAATAACAAAAGATGTTATGCTGCCTTTGGCCGAAGAGAATATGCCAGTTATTTGGAAATTCTAACAAGATTCATATCCGAAGCACACTGGGCAGGATTCCGAGCAGTTTTTTGAGGGAATAACTTTGACGTGTTCGAATGGGCATCAAGTAGTGCTGATTTAAACCCCATTGAGCATTTGTGGCAGACTTGAAAAGGGCAGTAAGCCAAGAGAAATGCAAGATTTTAGACGAACTTTTTGAAAAGGAGAAGGAGCATTGGGTATGCTGTACCTGTAGAAAAATGCCGCTTTTTAAATAATTCCATGCATTGTAGATGCTGTAAAGCTTTGAAACAACGTGGATTTCCAACGAAATATTAAGAAAAAATTTACAAAATTTACTTTGGAAAAATCTATTTGTACTGGTTTTATTTAAGTGTCCCCTGGAACAACTTCACTGAAGTGAGCATTTTAGTCTAATTTCTTATTAATGTATGATATTGTTCAACTAGTATTGTAATTTTTGTATTTTATTATTTATTTATTTATTATCGCTAACTCATAATTAAAATTATAGGCTAACGGAAAAAACAGCTATAGCAACGCAGGCCATCAGCTCACTGCTGGGTTTAAAAGTTTGTATGTATATGTGCTTAATTTCTTATGTATAGTTATAATGTTTTTAAAATAAGTAATTACGTTGCATGTTAACTTAACTCTTTAGATTTCAAAGTACAGGTGTGATGATTTTAAAAATCTCAAGATTGTGGATATGCTTTGAGGGCTGGGATTTGATAGCAGGGAATTTTGGATTTTGGGTTAGTATAGTTGTGCGTTGGGCATGGAACATACTGGAGTCGCTTAGGATGTGCTCGACATTAATTAGTGTGGTGCTATTGCAGTAGGGACATGTTTGAGATAAGTTGTTGTCGAATCTGTGCTGGTGTGTTAGTTTAGTGTGACCTAATCTGAGGCGAATGATTTTAGTTAGATCTAGTCTGTGCGGGTTATCTTTGTGGGCGAAGTTAAGGTATGTCTGGATGCATGGTTGTTTAACGGTCATGTTTTTATACCAGGCGGTTGTGTTGTGCATTTGTGATCTGTGTATTTTAGTGAAGTGCGTTTTTATGAAGTTCTTGATGTCGTTGTGATTGTAATTTGCGGTCACAGTTAAAGGTGAGGAGGTAGCTGCTCTCGCTGTTTGGTCGGCAAATTCATTGCCAGGAATTTTAACGTGTCCTGGTATCCAGATAAGTTTCAGTCTAGGATGGAAGTCTATAAGAGTACTTCTGATCATGGAAGCATAGTGATTATGGTTATTTGTGTTTGAGATAGCGTCGAGGTTGTTATGCTGTAGGATACGCCACTGCGAGTTTTAGATCCGTCGGTATACAAAAATTTGTTGTTACCGAGTTTGCTTTGTATGTCAAGGAAACTACATCGGTATACTTCGGGGGCGGTGGTTGATTTGTTGAATATACGAAGACTGGTATTTATGGATGTAGGATTTAAGAACCATGGCGGGCGTCTTTCTGCAGTAGTGTTTATCGGTATAAATGGGATTCCTAAAGATTGGGCTATATTAACAGTTTTATATAGTGCTGATTGTATTTTAGGAGCTCGTTTGGCTTTATTGAGACGTTTGGTAATAGCAGAAATGGGACTATTTCTGTTATTTAGTATTTGCTTACTTAATTTTGCAATTGTTAAATCTCGGCGAATTTCTAGTGGTTTGATGTTTGCTTCGTGTAGTAGACTAGTCACTGGAGTAGTTCTAAAGGCACCTAACGAGGTTCGTATCGCCGAATGGTATATAGTTTTAATTTTGTTTGTTTGAGATTTTGCGCTGTATCCATATAAAAACAGGGCGTAATCTATCTTCGACATGAGAAGGGCATTGACTACATTTATAAGTGTCGACGGGTTGGCATTGAATTTGTTGCTAGCCAGACATTTTATTATGTTGAGTCTTTTTGATAGTGACGCTTGCAGATTTTCTATGTGATTTAACCAAGTGTATCGATTGTTGACGAGTACACCTAAAATTTTTAGGCTGTTACTGGTGTTAAAGTTAAAGTTATTGGCTGTTAGTGTGCAAGTACAGCTTTTCTTCCGGCATATGTGGAGATGTTTGCACTTTTCTGTAGATAGGACTGCACCTGAGTAATTACACCAATTTTGAATGTCGCTAATTATATCGTCAAGATTCACGACTATGTTTTTGTTTTTGTTTAATTTGCGTATTATTTGGAAATCATCTGCATATGCACAGAACTCTACTTCTTTGTGAAGCCTGATAACGTCGCATAATTTATTGTTGAAACAGTACGACTGAGAGGGGGAGCCTTGTGGTATACCGTTATATAGGGGGCGGCTGTCTGAATATTGGTTGTTCACTTTGACTATTATTTTTCTATTTTCCATGTAGTGTATAATATAGTTGATGATTTTGTGACCAGCTCTCCATTCTACTAGTTGGTCGACGATGGTATGAATTCCCACATTGTCGAATGCTTTCGCGAAGTCTAGCGAAAGTATTGAAATGTGGCCTTTTTTGGATAGGGTGCTTGTTATTTGGTGGTCCAGGTAGAGTAAGACGTCAGTTGTGGATTTGCCTTTTTTGAAGCCGAACTGTCGACTATTGAATAGGTTGCCCTTCGAAGCAAACCACCATAGTCTGTTGGCTATAATTTTGTCTAATAATTTTGAGCAGCAGGGATTGAGTGATATGGGTCTGTAGGAAGCTATGTTAGTTTTAATATAGGGATTATGGCACTATTTTTATACATCTGAGGGATATAGTTGTTGAAAATGTTGTTATATAGTTTCAAAAGTCTCAGTTTGACGGAATGGGCAGAGTTTTTAATCATGGGATATGATATTCTGTCGGATCCAGGAGTTTTCCCTTTTAGTTGGTTGAGTGCTGTTGTAAATTCGAGAAAGTTAATTTCTTCATTAATTATTTGGGTAGGCTCGCTGGTTTGTGTGGGACTTGTAGGAGGGAGAATGGTAATTCTAGATTTGGCTTGTAAAAAAGGTTCCGGGTATTTTTCATCACTGGACAAGTTTGACCAGTATTTACAGAATTCGTTTGCCATTGCTGGCTTGTCTAAAATTTGCTGATCGGGGTTGTTGGCTGGGTTAATGCTATGTATGCTGTGGTGTGTCTTTAATCCGCAAAATGCCTGGATGTTTTTCCAGATTTTGCGGGGGGGGGGGGGGGGGGGGGCCACGTAGGGTTGATATCAGAAGTAAATTGGTTTATTGATTTTCTTTTTTAATTTCTCGTTTAAATATTGCGTCAGCTCTTTTGTAGTTTAATAAGTTTTGTTGTGTAATGTTACGTTTGAAGGTGTGCCAAAGTTGGTTTTTTGTTTTGCGTAGTTCTTGTAATTGTGAATTCCACCAGGGAACTTGTTGTTTGCGTGTGTATGTTGTCTGAGGGATGGATTGGTTGGCTGATTTAAAAGGATCTTGTGTAGGTTTCCTGCTTCTTGGTTAATGTTGTTGCTGATTGTTGTTTCGCTGTTGTGTTGGTCTGTGAGTGTTTGGTACAAGGGCCAGTTCGCTTTGTTCAAGTTGAATCGAGGTCTTTGTTTTTGTAGAGGTATTCTTGCCGTTGGGAAAAGGGTTTTTATTATGGGGTAATGGTCGCTACTATATAAAGTGGTCTCTAAATCCCCTTTTTGCTTCGACCGCTATTGAGGGTGAGCAAAAGGTTAAATCAAGGTGGCTGAACGTACCGTGTGTGCTCAGATGAGTAGGCGAGCCGTCATTGAGCAACACAAATTGTGATTGATTAATAAATTTCGATATAAGTTTACCTCTTTTGTTGTTTTTGGGAGAACCCCCAGTCGTTGTGCCAGCTGTTAAAGTCGCCTGCTGCTATGCATGCGGAATGGCAGTTGTGGAATACATCCTCAAGGTTTCTTAGATTGAAAGGTTTTTTTGGTGGTATATATATAGAAAACACTGTGAATTTTATTTTCGAAAAGACTGTGGCAGCGACTGTATCAATTGCGCCGCGAATGTGTAGTGGGGTGTGTTGAATAGACTTATGTATCAGAAGGGCGGTGCCACCGTATGAACTGCAGGAATTAGAAGCGTAGATATTGTAGTTAATTGGTATTGGTATATTCGAGACGGTTTGCAAATGTGTCTCTTGGAGTGCAATGATTGTTGGAGAATGAGTCTTTATTAGTATAAGGAGTTAGTTATAGTTATTGCTATAGCCTCGTATGTTCCATTGAATAAATTTTAATGACATTTCGTGAAAAGATGGGACTTGGAGAGGGTTAAGGGTAATGGAGTGGGATATGTGTTTAGTTTCTTATAAATCTAACTAGCTTAAGTTAAAGTACCTCCATGTCGGAGGATTCTGTGCTATCGAAGTTGTGTGTATTGGTCTTTGATTTGTTATTCTTAAAACTATCATGAGTTTTCTGTTTTGCCTTGAGTTGCCTCTTTAGCCTATTTGAGGCGGTTCTCGGGAAAATTTGAGCGGCTTTTGGTGCGTTTTGAGTTATTTTATTTGTAATTGATTTTGTTGTTGACGGTTTACAGTCTTCGTTGGAGATTGTATGAGTTGTTGGTTTGCTAGGCTTTGCGTTACTTGTTTCTCTCTGAGTAGTCGTTGATTGACAGGGTGTTGTGTTTTCGTCTTCGTATGTTATTTGATTGCGGCCAGCTGAATAGTTTGTGGTTTTTGCTTTAGTTGCTGATGCGTATGTAACGGGGTCGTGTTGATGGCGCTCGTAATTAATTTGTTTGGTGTTTTGCTATCCACTCTTTGGAGTGTTTTAATGGCTTGTAATTCTTTTTGTGTGATGAATATTGGACAGCTTTTGTTGAGTACAAAGTGTTTAGTGTCGTTCTGTGGTGTTTTTCGCAGTTGAAGCAAACTGTTGTGTTGTTGCACTTTTATTTGAGTTCTTCATTGGTATGAGCCGTGAGACCGCAGTTAATGCAACGCTTGGTGTTTTTACAAAACTTTGCGGTGTGTTCGAATTCCAAACAGTTTCTACAACGAAGTGGGAGAGGATTGTAGGGCCTTATGTTTATTGATTGGTAGCCAATATTGATGCGTTCGGGTAAGTTTATGGTGGAAAAAGTTAGGATTATAAGGCCTGTTTCCGTTAGGATGTCATTAGACTTCTTCATATTTTTTTTTTACTTCAATGACATTTTGTTGTTGGAGTTCGCTTTGAATTTCTTCTTCGCTTATTCCTCGGAGATCGTTAGAGTAAATGACACCTTTGCTAAATCGATGTGTGCACACTAACCTCGACTCTTATATTTTCATTAATTGCTGATAGCTTAATGAGTTTCTCAGCTTGTTGTGTTTTTGTTTTAACTAGAAGTGTACCGTTTCGAAGTTTTTTACAAGTTTCTATTTCTCCTCCACATACACTGTCTATTGTTTTCTTTAATAGGAATGGTGACACATTTGTTAAGGTTTGTTCGGAATCTATTCTGTTGATAATTAGATATTTAGGTCCGGGAGAGGCGATGTCTAATGTTTTCTCTTTGTTAGTTTGTATAAGCGGTTGGCTTCTTTTGATGCTCGATTGAGCATCGGGTGGTTCGTTCATAATTTTTCTTTTTGTTTTGCTCAATTGTGAGCTTTTTTTTTGCTTTATTAACAACCGTTTACAACAAGAGTGTGTGTGGTTCACGAGTAGAACAAGAGATAATCACTTTTACTTTTTGGAAGGTTGTCGCGATTAACACGGTGGTAGGTGTCGACCGATCAGTGTGATGTCTCGACAATGACTGTGTAATTTTTGTAAGCTTACTCTTAGAAAATAAAACCAAAAACTAAAACTAAATAGTTATATTTAGTCCTGGGAAACTTATTAGTCGCCTTGTTGGCGCTATTTTGTTGGCCACATGAGTATAGTAACGCGCCGAACGCCGCCTCCGCCGCGCCGATATTTTTGCCTTTCGGCGGCGGCGTGCGAAAAACGACGAGAATCGTCGGCAGTGGCGGCGTATATATCTGTATTGTTAGAGTGTGTTTTCTATGTTTAAAGGTGTATAGTTATTTGTCTGCTTGGTTTTCACTAGGTCAAAATGAAATTTTAATATCAAATTTGGTCAATTTAATTGCCCTTTGTAGTTAACCCGAACGGCAAACGCATTTGACGTTGTATGACAAGCCGTTTTTATGATATGGCTAAGTCTGTGGTCAAACTTAACCTAGGGAAAACCAAGTATGTACTAGCAAAATAACTGATAAAACAAAGCAGGCAACTAGATCAGTACATTGGACCAGTAATAAGTTTTAGTTTGTGTTGTTCACTAAGTTTTCTGTATATAAACATGCTAACATACAAACATAAATACATAATATGCCCTTTATATTTCAGGCAGTATTAGTTCATGTTACGCGCATAATTTACCGGTATAATTTATTACAGCGAATCATCTCTCCATTGCAGTAACATTGCGGCTAAACAATTATTAAATAATAACGGTGACAGCGTAAACAATTCAATGGCTACTGTAACAGTAATACCAAACTGTAATAGGCAGCAAAGGTACATATTAATATAAAATTTAATTCTATGAGCTGAAAGTAATTTAATTTCTTGTTACAGTACTGAGTCTGGATGGGATAACCCGTTTCGACCTGGTGGAGATTTATCAAGGGAGGCTGATGAAATAGTCAATATGATAAGAGGTATCTTCTAGCTTCATGTTTTCATATGTAAAGCATTATTTCTCACTTACATACTTAATTGGCGCTTAACCGTTTAAACGCCAAAGGAGTTTAAATCGTTCCCATCTGGTCCTTCCAGAAAGAATAAGAATACTTTTTTCCGTGCGCATCATCTTTCATTCGCATAACATGACCTAGCTAGCATAACCGCTGTGTTTTTGGTAGTTGGTCTGCATAAAGCGAGTACAGCTCATCATTTAATCTTCTTCGGTGCTTTTGTTGTTTTTGTAGCAGCAGTGCTTCGCCCCACCTAACAGCAGCGACCGATCACAAATATCCTCTAACGAGAGTCCAAGGAAACTGGCTGTTTCAACAGGGGTGGACCATAATGAAAGGGGTGTTAGAGGCGTTGGTTCCACAGTTAAAGTTTTTTCTTCGGTGCTCGGCGTTGCTGATGCGTAGAGGCGCATAAATCTTTCGAAGAACTCTTCTCTCGAACACTCCCATGGCCGCCTCATCTGATCTTGTCATGGTCCATGCTTCTGCTCCATATAACAGGACGGGTTCGATATGTGACTTGTAGAGCATGTTGGCTTTGGGGAGTGTTATCGATGTTGACGGTCTTTTGCCGGATGCAGATCCGGTACGTTCCGGTACCAAGCCCGACCATCTCGGGAACGATTTGTTATGACCACATGCCACCTTCTAAGCCATACCGCCCTCCCACCCCCTAGATCTGTGAGAAGTTCGGGGTCGCCAGAGCCTCGGCTGTTAAGGAAACAGGATTCGCCACGGATAGGTGAGGTTGCCAATTGGGTTTGGAGAAGCTATGCATTGCGCTGGCAACCTGAAAGGACTGCGCTACACAAACCCCTTGAACCCGGTATTTTAGTCGCCTCTTACGACGGGCATACCTACCGCGGGTATATTCTAACCCCCTAACCCGCTGGGGGCACTCATTCACCATCAAGCCCATCTTTTTCTCTTCTTTTTCCACTTTGGAGTAAGCAAAACTTACGGCGCGAGTGTTGAGGCCAATGATGTCAATATCCATCATCCATCGATCCCGTAACAAATTTTTTGTGGCACTTTGCTGGTCATGCCCAAGGCGCCCGTCTCTGCTTTGCAGACCTGCTTTGGGTGCAACGTCCGCAGAAAATAGCGGGAGGGCGAAAATGGAGCCGGACTCCCATTTATCACCCACCGCTCAGTGAAATATAATATATTTCATCTCGACATCTGTCATAGGGACAGCGTCCTGAGGCGTCAAGGCATATCTATCCGGTCAGATGATACAAATTTAGAAATTATGAACATCTACATCTATCGTCATTCGTAGGAAGCCGCTGGCTACAAATGCCTTAGATATTATTATTTTCGAAAACTCTGTTAGAATATGTTGACACGGCAAGGAATTTTGGTATAGTTTTTAACAAAACATTGACATGGAAAGACCATATCTTTAATACAGAAGGAAAAGTGTACGGAATGCTCCGTACGCTGTGGTTGCCACAGTATTTCACCCCGCTACATATACGATCACTTTTATCAAAGCGTACTTAATATCTACGTTTCTTTATGGCTGTGAGGGTTTTTCTAACTGTGACTATGCGAGCAAAAAGAAGTTAAATGTTGCTTACAATAACATTGCCAGATATGTATACGGGCTGAATAGGCTTGGTCACGTTTCCTATTACTCTGAAAAGTTGCTAGACATATCCCTTGACAACCTTCTAAAGTTTAGAATTCTTACTACCTTACATAAGATAATTTCCAGCAAAGAACCTCATTTCCTATTTCGAAGGCTTCAATTTCTTCATTCAACAAGGTCAATGCTCCTCGTGCATGTTAAATACCGCATGTTAGTTTCTGAACGGGAATTCTTTGTCACTTCGATCCGTCTTTGGAACTCCCTCCAACTAGAATACGGCAATTAAGCAATGCACTGCATTTCAAAAAGAGATAATTTGCTTTTACAACTGGCTCTATTTTCCTTCCATAACTTATGTACTTTCTCATCCTGTTTTACTCACCACCTTCAACCTTTTTTAAGGGTTAAACTTACTACCGTACTACTATTGCTCTCCTTTAACCTTAATTTCTGTTCTTCATCCCTAGCCTAAGCTCTATTAAAACTTTTTTTAATGAAAATTTCTTATCAATTGTCTATTATCTATTGAAACTTAATTAGTTAATTTATTGTCATATTTTTAGATATTACATTTTTTGTTTTTGTTACTATTTTTTTGATCTTATGCTGTTTTGACTAACAGTTTAAAATAATTTTGTCAAATTGTTGTGCTGGGAAATTAAATAATAAAATACAAATACAATACATCCCTCCTGCCCAGTGCACGGACCTTTAAAAAGAGAATGTTGGTAGACGAAAAATTAAAATAGTGGTAGAAGTTGCTAGAGTTTTTTCCCAAGAAAACAATAGCTACACTTTATATTTGTACAAAACAATTTATGATTTATTGTGAAACAAATAAAGCACATTTCACGGAAATAACACTTAAAAAAATTATGTAAACAAAACAAAAAAATTCATGTAAATTTGTATATTCATACATAGTTTATGCCTATATGATACTTGCTTTTTTCTGTATTTTGAGCTTGAAATACTGAGGAAACTTTACCGATACGTCTAATTACAACAACAATTTTCCAATGTGCCAGTATTTTTCAGCCACATTGGCATGTTATCGTTTACTTAAAACTTTTTTATTTTCGTTCAAAATTATTCATTAAACACTGATGAAAATAGTGTTGGAAAATATTTGCGCGTAGATGACTACTACATTTCATTCATAAACAAATTTATTTCTTGTATTGAATTAGTGCCCAAATTTTTCAAAATAAAAACCAAATTTTCGACAACAAAAAATTGTCAGAAAAAACAAAAAAAAAAATCTAGTGCCACATGGGTGTTATTAAATACAAGGAACAAAATCACCTCGCTTCCCAAGGCAGTCGGTTCTATGTACCGGAGCGACTCGGGATTTTTCCCGACCAAGGACTGTCATTTCAGTGTAACCCCATTTAATTTGTTGCGTCCCTCCCACAAATTGTCATCCTCCCAGCAGCTCCTTGCAGCAGGGCTGCTCCATATTCTCTTGCTCCGGGAAGGTATCGAATCCAATCCGGGTCCGTCTCCTGACTCCGGTCCTGAGAAATGGTTTTGCTGCATCTGCCGGAAAAGAATCTTTTTTAGGACGGTCATAATCTGTTCAGTGTGTCTCGTGTAAGGGATGGTTGCATCGGACAGCTTGTTCTGGGCTTGATCCCAAAACCCGACGTCCACGTAACTTTTATAAATCTTTTGTGGCTCCTTGCTGTTCACGCCCAAGGGCGTCCCGTAGTCTACGTCTAAGCGCCCCCCCCACTACCTTCCAGCAGCCCCGCTGCTCAGCAAGCCACAACAAGTACCCGCTGCTGCTCGCGCCCCACGGCGCCAACAACTCAAACAGCTGCTACCACTCAACTACAATCTTCGTCGTAGAGTCGGAAGCAATGCTGAGCAACAGCCCCTGCCCCCGTCTTCCCCCCCCCCCTCCCCCCCCTCTTTTCCGGCAGCAATCGCGTAGGTCAGGGAAACATACTCTTAGTCCCTACCTCCGTTTGCACCGTTTGCCAGCACAGAATATATATGTTTGCGACATCCGCCCAATGCAGCTCCTGCCTTGGGTGGTGCCACTTTCCTGGATGTTCTGGTCTCCCCGACGGCAACCCCCCGACGGGTTTCATCGCGCCATGTTGCCAGGTCGCAAACCCAAATAATCCGGGTACCCCAATGCTTGCTCAAGGACGCCCAGTCCCAGGGCCACAACAGCAATTGCGTCCTGTCCTTCCTCAACCCAGGCGTAGTCACCCGTCACTTACCCCCAGAGTGGCGACGTCTCCCCCCATGCACTTCAGAATTCTGCAGTTAAACTGTAATTGACTAACTGGGAAGATTACGGAGATAGTCAATTTCATGAAGCGGCACAACATCCGCATTGCTGCGTTTCAAGAGACTAAACTCACAGCACGATCTGCATTGCAGACCTGCTCTGGGTATAATGTCCACAGACAAGATCGCGAGAGCGGAAATGGAGGCGGCCTCGCGTTTATAATACATCACTCTGTGCAATATCACATATTTGATCCTGGCATCGACCGCAGGGACAATGTCTTAGAACGTCAAGGCCTATCTGTCCGGTCAGGCGATGCAATCCTAGAAATCATCTACATCTACATCCCCCCTGCCACCTGTTGCCCCAGTGGATACCGCCCTAATATCAGAGCCTTACTCACTGGCAACAATCGCATTATCTTAGGCGATTTCAATGCCCATCATGATCTATGGCATTCAAATTTGCGGGCGGACAGTAGGGGTGATATGTTGGCGGATCAAATAGAAGAAACGACGTTCTGCACAATAAACGGAGACGCCCCCACACGTATGGTAGGAAGCTGTCACAGTTCGCCAGATATCTCAATCGTGAGCGCAGAGCTCGTAAACTGCGTCAACTGGCAGCCGATGGTATCATTGGCATCCGACCACCTGCCTATACTTATTTCGCTCGAGCGTACCGCCGACTTCATTGTCACCGAAAAACGCACTTTCATAAACTTTAAAAAAGGAAAGTGGGAAGAATATAAATCTTTTACAGACAACCTCTTTGCTGCCCTCCCTATCCCGATTGATGCCCGCCAAGGGGAGCGTGCCTTCCGCAAGGTCATTGAATCCGCCTCGGCACGTTTCATCCCCGCCGGGAGAATTCCCGAAATCCGGCCCCACTTCCCGGCGGAGCAAACTTAGCGAGAGAACGTGACCTTATAAGGCAGCTTGATCCAGGCGACCCCAAAATAAGGGATATAAACCAACGCATCAGATTGCTTGTGGACGAACACAAGCGGGCGAAATGGGAGGAGCACCTAAGAGGTTGTAACCTCTCTACCGGTGTGGGTAAACTTTGGTCCACCGTAAAGTCCCTATCGAATCCGACTAAGCACAAAGACAAAGTTTCCATCGCCTTTGGCGATAAAGTGCTGTCGGATGCGAAAAAATGCGCGAGCGCTTTCTCCCGACAATATGTAATGCATTCTACGGTCGACAAAGATAGACGGAGGGCCAACAGACACGCGCATAAACACAAATTCAGCGCGTCACCAATCACCATCACCGCTAAAGAGGTTGAGGACGCCATTGGTCGTGCTAAACCATCCAAAGCAGTGTTCCCAGACGGCATAGCCATGCCGATGCTTAAAAGCCTAGGGAAAGAGGGTTTCAAATATTTAGCGCAGGTCTTCAACCTGTCTCTGTCCACCTTTGTCATACCCGAGAAATGGAAAATGGCCAAGGTGGTCCCGCTACTAAAGCCTGGTAAACCAGCTAACATAGGAGAGTCGTATCGTCCGATATCTCTCCTATCGTCAGTAGCAAAGACGCTCGAAGCCATTTTGCTCCTTTATTTCCAAGCAAATTTGCAGCTAGCCTCCCATCAGCATGGCTTCAGAAAACTCCATAGCACTACCTCCGCGCTAAATGCCATTAGCACCCAGATAAATTGCGGTTTAAATCAAAACCCCCACCATAGAACAGTACTCGTAGCGCTAGACCTATCGAAAGCTTTTGATACGGTCAACCATGGCTCGTTACTGCAAGACCTGGAAGGGTCTACCCTTCCCTCATGTCTTAAAAGGTGGACCGCAAATTATCTGGGTGGTCGGCAGGCATCGGTGCAATTTAGAAACGAAACATCAAAGCCAAGGAGAATTAAACAAGGGGTGCCACAGGGTGGTGTCCTATCCCCACTTTTGTTTAATTTCTACATATCTAAGCTACCTTCACCACCGGAGGGAGTCACAATCGTTTCCTACGCCGATGACTGCACAGTAATGGCCACAGGCCCAGGCCCACAGATCGATGAGCTATGCAATAAAATAAACGGCTACCTCCCTAATCTCTCCAGTTTTTTCGCCTCGCGAAACCTGGCATTATCACCGACTAAATCTTCCGCGACCTTATTTACAACATGGACGTCCCAAATGTCGACCATTTTGAACATCCACGTCGATGGCTCTACGCTACCGACTGTCCTACACCCCAAAATCTTGGGTGTGACGTTTGATCAGGATCTACATTTTGGTGAGCACGCATCCGCAATTGTTCCGAGAATTCAGAGCCGTAACAAAATCCTCAAATCCCTTGCTGGCAGTACCTGGGGAAAAGATAAAGAAACGCTCATGACTACATACAAAGCAATTAGCCAGCCGATTACGTGCTACGCGTCACCCATATGGTCGCCAAGCCTAAAAATTACCCACTGGAAGAAGATACAGGCCTACTAAAATACTGCTCTCAGAATTGCCACGGGCTGTCTTCTTATGTTCCCAGAACACCATCTGCATAATGAGGCGAGAATACTCCCCATCAGGGAAAGAAACGAGATGCTGACCAAACAGTTCCTGTTGAATACCCAGAAACCTGGGCATCCCAACAGACATCTGATTGACGAGCCAGCACCGCCTAGGGGCTTAAGGAGTCATCTGCGTAAGCTTTTTGAGGAAATACGGGACCTGAGAACCCAGCCCTATGAAGCGAAAAAACACAAGCAGGTCCTTGGTGAACTCCACAAACAGGCGTCGGACCATGCCGGGAATTGCCCGGTGAATCCAGTAGTCAAAGTAAAGTTTCCAAAACTTGCGGAAGAGGAACGCATACTCCCCAGGGAAACGCGTGTCACTCTGGCTCAACTTCGTTCTGGATACTGTAACAGGTTAAACTCTTACCTATCCAGAATCAACCCCGACATACAAAATGTATGCCCCGCTTGCAATGTGTCCCCATATGACACCAACCATCTCTTTGATTGTAATGTGGAACCAACGCCTCTAACACCCCTTTCCCTATGGTCCACCCCTGTTGAAACAGCAAGTTTCCTTGGACTCCCGTTAGAGGATATTGATGACAGTTTGTGATCGGTCGCGTCTGTTAGGTGGGGCGAAGCACTGCTACAACAACAACAACAACAACAAAATCACCTAAAAATTAAAATTTTTTATATAATCCTATTAATTCAATTGGAGGCTGAAATAAAGTCCGTCTGATACAATACTCTTTTATTAATATTTGATTGGAAATGCTTACAATTTTTAATCCATTATGGTTGGCGGTTTTTATGTCGTTTATTATAGAGAACGACCTTTCTGCGGTGGCACTACTCTGAGGTAATATTGCTAAGGAGCACATTTATTCACTCAAATTTTCAAACAAATTTTCTTCTAGAAGACTCTTTTCAGTTCCCAATTTTATCCATCCTTTAAGAATATCGTCGGAAAATATCTTTTCTATTTTTTCCTTATCATATAACATTAATGATCGCCATTCGTTGCTAAGAATTTCCATGGGTCTTGTGAAATGGAAAAGCTTTAAGTAAGGAACAATCGTTGTCATTTGACTAGATTGAATATTTTTTGCATCAAAATAATCCAAAAGGTGTAATTTTTCGTCTTCGAAATTGAATCGTTTCTTAATTTCCTTACAAAGGCAAATGTTGGTAGAATTTTGGGCTTTGGTGGTAGAAGTGGTAGAAAATGAAAATGGGCTAAAAAGTTGGTAGATCTACCAATAAAGTGGTCCGTGCACTGCTCCTGGAACTTACTGGCCCAGTGGATACTGCCTTGAAATCAACGCACTACTCTCGAAACAAACATTTTCTGTTGAATACCCAGAAACCTGGGCATCCCAACAGACATATGATTGAAGAGGCGCCGCCTCTCAGGGCTTAATAAGTCATCCCCGCAAGCATTATGAGGAAATACGGCACCTGAGAATACAGCTGTATGTAGAAGAAAAACACAAACACGTCCTCAGTGATATCCACAAAAAAGCGTCGGACCTGTATTCCAGGAATTGCCCGGCAAACCCCGTTCTTTAAGAAAAATACCCTGAACTCGCAGAAGATTCTCATTCTCCCTAGGGACACGCGCATCACTCTAGCTCATTTCGATCTGGATACTGTAACAGGCTAAACTCTTACCTATACAGAATCTTTGGGTGACTGATAGTCGGTAGCGTGACACCACGAGGTGAAGAAACTAGAAAGACCGGGGAGATTGTGGTTTATTTTAGAAATTAATTGATCTATTGAAGGGCCAGGCCTCGTTGCCATAATCGTGCAGTCGTCGGCAAAGGAAATAATATTAACTTCTTCTGGTGGGAAAGGGAGCTTTGATATGTAGAAATTAAACGGAAGCGGAGATTGTTATTATTATTTATTTAATTATTTTCCTAGCACAAGAATTTGGTAAATTATTTTACAGCACTAGTCAGGAATTTTAAATAGTTGAATTTAAAATGAATTAATATGACAACAGAATTAACGACAAGTAAATAAAACAATACAGCAATAATATTAGTAAAAATAACAAGTAAGGATGGCTAAATTCGGTGTAACCGAACATTACATTCTCAGCTGCCAAATTACAGCTTGCAAAACTTTTAAATTACCTTTTTTTTAAAGTGGGCGGTGCCACGCCTATTGGAAAAATTTTACTAATTTTCTATTCTGCGTAATAAGGTCATCCCACCTACCAAGTTTCATCACTTTATCAGTCTTTGGTAATGAATTATCGCACTTTTTCGGTTTTTCGAAATTTTCGATATCGAAAAAGTGGGCGTGGTTATAGTCCGATTTCGTTCATTTTAAATAGCGATCTGAGATGAGTGCCCAGGAACTTACATACCAAATTTCATTAAGATACCTCAAAATTTACTCAAGTTATCGTGTTTAAGGACAGACGGACGGAGGGACATGGCTAAATGGATTTCTTTTTTCGCCTAGATCATTTTGATATATGTCTATATCGATTAGTTTATGCCGTTACGGGGTACCGTTATGCGAACAAAATTAATATACTCTGTGAGCTCTGCTCAGCTGAGTATAAAAATAATACGTATACAAATATGATTATGAGATTAAACAAGTAGAAATCAGCATTAAGACAATAGGGGGAAAAAAGGAAACAAGATGACGAGATAATACATTTTAATTAGTAAGAATACAGAAATAGTTTCGGCTTACAAATCATTATAAAAAGTGGTTAGCTCATTTTTGAAGTGCCGAGCATTTCTTATTTGTCTAAGTCTTGCGGGAAGAGCGTTACAAAAGCGTATAGAAGTAACAAAGAACTGCCGTCCAGAGGTTAGCAAACGGTAAGAAGTTCGTAAGAAGAAGCACTGATCTCGATGAATGAAGAAGCGGAAGCCTCCGATATAAAGTTCCTTTGTGTATATAATTTTTTGAAGGATAGTCAGTGTTTCAACTTTTAAAAGATTGTGAAAAAATAGGAGTTATATGAGGTCAATCCCTAACACCACCAAAAAAATGTGGAATTTGGAGAAAGGGGGCGTGGCACCTCCCATACAAATGGAATCTTTAGTAATGCATAACTTTGAAGGTATACATGCCAGAACATTGAAATTCAGTAAGGAGTTATATGAGGTCAATCCCTAACACCACCAAGAAAAGGCGGAATTGGGAAAAAGGGGGCGTGGAACCTCCCATTCAAATGGAATCTTTGGTACTGCATAACTTTGAAGGTATACATACATGCCAGAACATTGAAATTCAGTAAGGAGTTATATGAGGTCAATCCCTAACACCACCAAGAAAATGCGGAACTGGGAAAAAGGGGGCGTGGAACCTCCCATTCAAATGGAATCTTTGGTACTGCATAACTTTGAACATTGAAATTCAGTAAGGAGATATTTGAGGTCAATCCTTAACACCACCAAGAAAATATGGAATTGGGAAAAAGGGGACGTGGCACCTCCCATACAAATGGAATATATTATACTGCATATATCTGGATGTCGTAATGGTGGGATAATTAAAATTGGTAAGGAGCTATGTTGTAGTGTCAAATTGGGTTACTGCTTTTAAGTCTGGCAACTCCCCCTCTAATAAATAAAAAGATGCAACACTCATATTAACACTTGGCATCACTTAAAATGTTAGAGTGGAATGACGCGGAGATTCAACCCCATTGGCTGAATCTCCCGTTACTAGCTATAGAATCATACGATTTTCCCGTTATGCACTTTTGCATACCGGCAAAGCTGCTTTTGAAGCGTCAGCAGTTTTTGAGTATTGAGGAGAGTTTGAAGTAAGCCGGCCGCCGCGTTAGAACAAAACGCTAAGTTAAATTGAAGTGAAACAAACTAAAAAGACTAAAACTAATTGTTAAAATAAAAACTTAAAACGATATTTAATCGTATTAAAAACCAAAAACTGTGTTTTAAATAAAAGGTTAAAATAGTGTTGTGTGTGTGTGCGTGGGCTAGTTGCCCAAAAATGAGTGGCATCGGTATGCCACTTTACATGGCGACCGTAACCAAAAGATGGTATTAAATTTATAAATGCTTCGCCGTTGATGCATTTACAAGATCATTAAATTTTGTTCATCGGCAAATGGCACCAATTGCGACAGCAAATACCATCGAACCGGAAAACGCATTAAAAGGATTAGAATGATTAGTCGGTGAGCCACGTGCTGATTTCCTATTTATGATCAAAACATTTTCATATACACATTTTGCGACTTACAACAACATTTGTTATAAAGCCTATGCCTTTGCACTTTAATTGCGTGCAAGATTACAATTACAAGGTGATGCAAAAATCGATGCTAATGTTAGGTTATGGGTGCGTCAAACTACGCCCATTATGAATAATTTAGCCTGCGAACAATATAAATCAAATAAAATACATATTGTGGCATGGAAATTAAAGGCAGTATTATCATCGCGCTGCGAACAGCGTGGACACTATGCAACAGCTATGTTACAATTAAAGGCAAGGTAATGGTGAACATATGAATTTGGAGATGAACCACGAGGAACTAGGAGAAGGAGCTTTTCAGACTAGATCTATCAACGGAATTTTTAACCAGCACGCAGCACATCTTATACCAACACGTGAAGTTAATGCAAAGTATGTATTCTATTTTAAAAATATATCTTATTTTAATCGTAAGCGAAAACAATTTTTGCTAAAATAAAGATTTTTGTATACATGCTTTTCAAAGCGATAAACTTTCCTATTTGTACATTTACCCTCAATACAAAATGCTTTAAAAAAAAAAATCAACATATATTAAAAATTTAATATTGAATTTCTCGTTCTCTTGAAAAATGTTTTTGCTAAAATAAAGCTTTTTCTACAGTTTTACGCAAATATTTTTCTAATGCTTTTTAAATAATGCATTTTTGTATTTAATTCAATTATTGCCATTTCCAAGTTTTAGAAGTTTCCGTCAGAAAAAGTTGAAAAATAGTTTTCGTAATTTTTGTAAACATTTACAATTTACATTGCACAGATGAAATACTTATAAACATTTAAATTACATTTAAATTTAAATGTATCAAAATTGAATTTACTGAATTTATGGTATATCACAGAGAGTTTCCTTGGTCTCTTTTAAAAACATTTTTGAGAAATTACTACTGAAATGTAACATATTTTGTGGAAAAAAAAAACAAACAAAAAAAATTATATTAATTAAAATACATTAGGCAGTTCAGAGTTTTGTGCATTTACTTCGGTTTTGATGTTGCGTTTTTGCCATGACGTTGCTAATGCATAGCCACATAAATTTTTCGCGCTTTGGTGTAACAATACTACACCAGTTTGTAAATTCAATGACCATTTGCACAAAATCCTGAGCTCCCCTATTTTCTTAAATATGAATGCCATAAAATGAAATTTTTGCCTTCGTATACATAAAACACGTGAATTTAATATGAAAAAAAATTAAAATATTTTCATTAACTGCACTTTAAACAAAGCATTTCGTTTGCTGTAGAAATTTGATATATATGTTCTCGTGAAACAGTTTGGAAATTTTTTTTTCAAAAGCGGTGCGTCCGTGATATAATAGATTTTTTTGATATAAAGCGGTGCGTCCATGAGACAAAATACCTTTTTTATAATTCCGATATAAAGTGGTGTGGCCCTAAACACTACCATATATTCAAAAAAAAAAAAAAAAAAAAAAAAACAAACCGGATCTACAAATAATACTCGCACATACAAAATATTTACCTGATTTACAAAATTTTTTCTTTTAAAATAATTTTCAATAAAATTACCCTGTTTCAAACACATGTCCGATTCTGAGGGCAATTCCAGCGATAAATCAAGCTCTAAAGGAAGGTGTTCACTAGCTCGTCAAGAAGATTTTTTAGGATTTAATGACTCAGATTTCGCAGAAAATAATAATTCAAATTTTCAGTCAGTAACTAATATTATAATAAACACTCAGCCTTCAGCAAATCCGTCTAATAATTCAGACAACCTACTAACTAGCACTTCCAATTTTCAGTCAGGAGCTCACTTTTCCAATTCTCACTCTACTTCAAATTCTTCTACTTTGCCTTCAACAAATAATTCTTCAGATTTACAATCGAATAACAATATTTCAATCATGGCAACCTGAGAACAGAAAAAGGTGTTCATTACCAGTTGCGCCTCAATTATTAGGGACAACTACAGCGGCGATCAACTGGCATTAGAATCTTTTATCGACAAAATAAAATTAATTGAAGTCTTCTCAGATGAAAATTTAAATAGCACTTTTATTGCATTTTTGAAATCCAAACTTGAGGGAAAAGCACGCGAAGCACTACCAACCGTAATAAATTCAGTCGATGACATAAAGACTGCCTTGAGAAATAGAATAAAACCCGACAACTCGAAAGTTGTTTCTGGTAAAATCGCGTCTTTACATGTCATCAATAATAACTACTCAGACTTTGCTAAGCGCGTTGAAGAATTATCCGACGCATTGAAACGTTTTTTGATTATTGAAGGTATGACACAAGCCAAGGCACATGAAATGGCCGTAGAGCAAACAGTGAATGTGTGCAGGTTGAACACTCGTTCAGAATTGGTCAAATCCATCCTGGCTTCAACTACCTTCAGTGATTCAAAAGACGTAGTTGCAAAAATGATAGTCGAACGTAATAACGAGGTAAAAGAAAGACAAGTACTAGCATTCCGTACTCGTGGTAATTGGCAAAATAGTTTTCCAGGAAATTATAGGGGTAATAATTTCAATAATAGGTACAACAATCCAAATGCAAGATTCAACAATAACAATAGAAATAATTACAACAATAATAATTACGGGTACAATAATTCTAATAGAGGTAATAATGACAGATATAGCACTAATAGAAACAATCAGCCTAGTAGTAGTAACAATAATGCTAATAATAATAATAGACGTTCAAATTCGCGAAGTAATGCCAATGTACGCGCTTTAAACGTGAACGACCCTCAGGAGCGAACACTGGGGGATCGGGATCACGATTTAGACAATTAAACGAATCTTCTCCAAAAATATTAAAATCCATCTACTGCTTGAACCTTAATTATTCAGATTTTATTGAACTTCAATGTAGCGATTCCTACAAACCATGTACTTTTCTAGTAGATTCTTAAGCAGATATTTCTTTAATCAAAATTTCAAGTTTATCTCAAAATTGTAACTTTAATAGTAACGAAATAACCAACATAACAGGCGTAACACCTAAAACAATTTCAACTTTAGGAACCTTAAAAACTAACTTAATTGCATATACATTTTTAATACCGCATACTTTACATGTAGTTAACGACGATTTCAATATACCTTCAGACGGAATACTCGGCAAAGACTTTTTAAAATTAAATAAATGCATTATTAATTATGCAAGCGATAGCATAACTATTAATACCGGATTAGATAACGCAAATATACCAATTTTACACGGCACAAGTACCGATTCTTTAGTTATTCCTCCAAGATGTGAAGTTTATCGGTTATTTCAATTACCAAAATGCGATAATCCTGTTTTTGTAGACTCGCAAGAAATCTGTAGTGGTGTTTTTACGGCAAAGTGCATTGTTGACACAAATAATCCAGTTCTAAAAATTTTAAATATTACTGACGAAGTAAAACATGTCAACAATTGCAATATCGTAACGGAAGATATCACCAACTACAATGTCTACAAAATTAATGAAACTTCAAAAGATCAAAAACGCTTAGAGGAATTAACGAAAATTTTGAAAATTCAAATGACGGGTTATGCTCAAAAACAATTACTAGATTTATGCTTAAAATATGCCGATGTATTCGCTTTAAAAACTGATCGTATGACTTTAAATAATTTTTACGAACAAAAGCTACGTTTAACTGATAAAAATCCAGTCTATATAAAAAATTATCGTTTACCATATACACAACGTGAAGAAATTAATAAACAAGTCGAAAATTTATTGCGAAATGATTTAATAGAACCCAGCTTTTCTAATTATAACAGTCCTTTAATTTTGGTGCCGAAAAAAGATCCTTCAGGCCAAAAGTCTTATCGTATGTGCGTTGATTTCAGAGCAGTCAACAAAAAGCTTATCGCAGACAAATTTCCGTTGGCACGCGTAGACGACATACTCGACAATCTTGGCAGAGCCAAATTCTTTTCAACTTTAGATCTTTTTTCTGGTTTTCACCAAATACCACTTCATGTTAATTCTAGAGACGTTACATCTTTCAGTACAGATCGAGGAGCTTTTCGTTGGAAAGTTTTACCATTCGGTTTAAATATAGCACCAAACTCTTTTTCACGTATGATGTCATTAGCATTTTCAGGCATTTCGCCAAATCAAGCTTTTATGTACATTGACGATGTTATCGTCATCGGATGTAGCGAGACACATCACCTCAAAAATTTAGAAAAAGTTTTCGAAACTTGTAGAAAATTCAATTTAAAGTTAAATCCCAACAAATGCAATTTTCTTCGTTCTGAAGTCACTTTTTTAGGCCATAAATGCACCTCAAAAGGCCTGCTGCCAGATGACTCAAAAATAGACGCAATTAAAAAATACACTAAGCCTAAAGACAAGGACGCTGTTAGGCGATTCGTTGCATTTGCAAATTATTACAGGCGTTTTATACCTAACTTTGCGTCACTGGCAGCCCCTTTAAATCGTCTAAATCGAAAAAAAGTTGAATTTGTTTGGGATGATGCTTGCGAAAAGGCTTTCGAAAAATTAAGATTATCATTAACGTCTCCCCAACTATTACAATACCCTGATTTTTCAAAAGAATTTATTATCACTGTAGATGCATCTAAGAGTGGTTGTGGCGCTTATTAAGCCAAAAACATGGAGATAATGATTTACCGATTTGCTTTGCATCAAAATCTTTCAATAAAGCCGAACAGAAAAAGGCAATCATAGAATTAGAACTTTTAGCAATACATTTTGCTATAAAACATTTTCGGCCGTATGTTTACGGTACACATTTCACGGTAAAATCAGACCATAGACCATTAGTTTATCTATTTAATATGAAAGATCCTTCCTCGAAAGTCTCTAGAATCAGATTAGATTTATCAGAATACAATTTTACAATTGAATATATTAAAGGAAAATCGAATGTCGTGGCTGATGCTCTTTCGCGTATAAGTATAGACGAGATTAAAGATTCGACAAAACACGTTTTAGCCGTTAAAACGCGATCACAAACTAAACTACAAGAATTACAAAATGAAAAAATAAGTTTCAATGATACGACTTCTAACGATAATAAAGTACAAGTTTATGATAAATTTTCATACGATTTTTCAAAAAAGATACCGCGAGTAAAATCAACAATACAATATAATAAAAAATAAGGAGATCTGCAATTTACAAATTTATGCGCATTTAAAACATAAAAAATATAATTTACTTAATATCGTGACTGTTAACGAAATAACGAATTTAGATGAGTTACTTTCGAGGCTGGAAAAAGCAGCCGACAATCACAATATTAAACAATTAGAATGGCCAAAAAATGATTATTTTTCAATAATTTTTCAATTACGAATTTTAAAATCCGCGGAAATGAAATTTTAAAATCATTACAAATAATATTGACGGACCCTGTAGAGACAATGAACAGAAACAAAAACTTATGACAATTTATCACGAAGATCCAGTGTTAGGAGGTCATTGCGGAACAAAAAGGTTATATGCCAAATTAAGAACTAAATATTACTGGAAAAACATGACACGTGATATAGCGAAATTTGTGAAAAATTGCAATACATGTCTTTTAAATAAAGTGAGACCAAAAACAAAAGAAAATCTTGTCCTTACCCCAACACCCTGTAAACCATTTGACATAGTAATTATCGATACAATAGGTCCACTTCCTGAATCAAACTATGGTAACAAGTTCGCTGTTACTATGATTTCCCAGTGGGAAAAAGTAATGCATAGTAATCGAAAAAATGATCATTAAAAGGGCAATTTACACATTCCAAAATGCATTTTTCCCCCCACGGCGATGTCCTAGAAAAGTGTGCCATTCAATTTTGCATTTATATGTAAACGAAAGAAGTATGCATTATTTTTATTAAATTTTTATATTGATTTATTAATGTATACCGACTTATGCAGTTTATTATGCATAAACAAGGCTTTAATTTTTACATTCATTACACAAGTATTCATTTTTGGATGTATGAAAACAAAAGTAGAATTTAAATGGGTATTTAAATCAATTCATTTAACATATAATTAATTATGATTTTAAAATGTATAATGTCTTATATAGATAATTATGCATGAACAAAGTTTACATTTTTATATTCATATGTGACTATTGATAATTGAATGTATGAATATAAAGGAGTATTGTAATCGGTATTTAAACTTATTTGTAAGATTAATAATCTATAAATAATAAATACTAATAAAAAATACTTCATTTAACATATTATATATAAATAATAAATAATTATAAAAACATAATTCATTTTACAAATAATGGACAAGTGGAAAATGTTAGAAAACGTTCATTATTTCTTCGATTTCTGCCTCTCGTCAAATTGGTGCTTGTGGAAACGCAGCTTAGCCTTTTTGATTGCCGACTTTATTTCTTTTGAATATTGTGACTGGTTGTAACCGTCTTTTTGAAGACAATCTAAAAAAAGTGTTATATATACATACATATGTGGTTAGTATAATATTATATTATATAGCATTCATAATGGAAAAAAACTTACCGTACAAAATGGAATTGAAATTTTCAAGATTTTTAAATGACTTTTTTCCTTTTATTCCCATATAGTTGAATAGCGTCAGCACTTTTGGTGTAATTAGCTTTGGTAAACCATTGTTCAACCCATTTTCTCGTAAAATTGAGTTAATCATGGATTTCTGGAAGTAAATAATAAAACATATGTTTAGTTACTCGCGTAATTATAATTTATTTAATATAAAAAAATAATAAAAATAAATTTAAGGCGTGGTAACCTCCGAAGAGATCTAAGGCCACGCTTCTCTTCCAATTTGCGTCGTGCTCCTCTTGATTTTCCCTACAAATTGGCAGGACGGGACCTACATGTTTTTATGCCGACTCCGAACGGCATCTGCAAGGCAGATGAGTTTTCACTGAGAGCTTTTCATGGCACAAATACACCCGGAGCGCTTGCCAAACACTGCCAAGGGGCGACCCCGCTTAGAAAAATTTTCTTCTAATTGAAAACCCTTATTTCTAAAATTTTGATGTTGCTTTGCCGGGGTGCGAACCCAGGGCATACGGTGTGATAGGCGGAGCACGCTACCATCACACCACGGTGGCCGCCATATTTATTAATATAGAACATATTTATTTAATACAGAAAAATCAAATTAGGCATCTTACGTAGGTATCGCCATTTTCTGCCATATTGCTGTCAATTTCGTACAACCGTTCAATCGAATTAATAGGAAAATGAAGCGCTTTATTTTTAACTTTCCATAAAAGTTCCAGACTCACATTGTTTTTTGCTTGTTCTGTAATCAGTTTTCCAATATACTCATTACATTTACCAACTTGATCTTTAAATAGAAAATACAATTAAAACAAAAAATTAAATAGAAAATAAAAAATCAAATAAAAAACGAGAAATTTAATTAAATAAAAATAAAAATTAAAGAGAGAAATTTTGTATAAAATAAATTGAATCAAAAATTTAATATAAAATGAGAGTTTTAATAAAAAGTAAAAAAACTAGATAAAAATATTATTGAGGTGACTTTACCTGACAAATTTTTGATTTCCACTTTCAGCGCAGAAACTTCTGATTTTATATCATTTATATTACAGTTTTCCAATTGTTTATTTTTGTCATCCAAACAACCTAAACAAATAAAAATAAAAATAAATTATTTAAGTTATTACAGAAGTGTTATTACTGCAATAACTAAACTCTTGAATCATTCTTCAACGATTTGCTCATATTTCCGCTGGATTTTTTTTTCATATCTTAAATTTCTATAATAAAAAGTAGTAAATATTATTAATTTTCTATTTAATTTCATTTCAATTAATTATTGGAATGCAAAACAGGTATAAATAATAATGAATTTCCATATGGCAAGCACATTAATTTATACTCTATCGAATCAGCTTCAAAATATATATTTCGACTGTTCGATTCCACGCTTTGGGAAACAAAAATGCGTAAAACTTCCATAGAGTTCAATGGTTCTTCAAAGAAACTGCGACGATCTTCTAATTTTTTGCCACTTAAGATAACTTTACCATTTTGCATTGAAAATGCTGTAATCTTAATAGCCTCCCCCGACTTAAGATAACAATAATTGTCGGGTATTTTCGTGCTTAAAAAAAGTTTGTTGTACTGAAAGAAACAATTGTTCCATCTTTATTCATTCGTATTCCAAATTTGGTACCATGTTCGGCAATATCTTCGTTCTCGATTTTATTTTGAATTTGGTCGAGTATTTTACTTGGCTTTTTGACTAATCACTTTAGATGCTGCATGTAGTTTTCAAACTTGTACGCTGAGAAAGTATTTACATAACCAATTTCTTCTACGCAATCAGTTAAATGCAGAAGAGAATGAACGTTGTAAGAAACTTGTTCCTCAGAGTAAATAGTGGGAAATAGTTCAACAAAATCCTTTAAGAGACCTTTACATGCATTGAGATTAGACATAAAGCTTTTTTCATCTGATAGAAATCTGTAGGCACAGTGGAGAAGGCAAAAATGGTAATATGTTTCGCTATCTAGTTTGTCTTTTAAAACTAATATGCCCGTGTAAAGTACGAATTGACGAAACTCAACTGCTTTCCAGCGCAAAACCTCCTCGAAACCTCTTGGCTTGCGAACAAATTCTCGGGGAATATGGGGACCTAAAGATAGTATATGACTTGATATAAATTGGCTTTAGTTTCTAAAGATAGTCTGGGTCTGTTTGTTTTATTATTAAAGATTCGTAAAATAATTTTTTTGACTACTCCCAGATCCACTAGATGCATCGGCTCCAGTGGAAATTTACTAACCATTTTCACCCCCACATCTTCCAAGACATTACTAATGGTATCTAAGTCTTTATGGTATCCATTATAAGACCGTCTTGAAAATTCATCGTCCGTACGAAGGCGTACGCAAGATGTACTATAAGTCGTCGTATTATTTATTTTTCTACCCACTTGTATGCACTTACTGCATCCATTGAAAGAATTGTGACCAACAGTTTTACATAAAAAAGCACGAGCCGGAACATCACAAACAAAACAGCGGAGTTCAAAATTTACTTTTTTGTCACCAATGAAGAGACCTTCATTTTTAAGTTTAGAAATTTCGGAGCACAAATCATGCAAATACGAATTTACTTCATTAGGTTTCTTTTTTCCCAAGTATACACCTACCAATAATACTTTTACTTGTGGAGCGTTCACAACATTTGCTAATATAGGCCACAAGCTTAAATTTGAAATTTTGTACAAAGGGAGTCCATCGATTCCGATATCTAAAATGATGGTGCTTAAGTTTTGTAAAAGGTGCTTCGCTTTATTTATTTGGTTTTGAAGACCGATATGTGTATACGAACCAGGAGATACCGTTCTTATTATGTGCCTTTTGGAAACACTCAAAGATTTAGACGATTTTGGTACATTAATATTTTCATCGCGAAGTATTTCTAGCAATCCGTCAACCGCTTCCCTACAAATATTGAAAACTGTAGCCCAATTTCCTATTTTTTGTGCTATCGGTATTTGATTACTACACTCCGTCATCTCATCGATTATACCTACCGGTACCTCATCCCTAATACTTGAAAAATCAGCTGGAGCGCTAGCGCTCCCTTCATCTTGCCGCCAGTTGCAAACGCTATCACCTTCTATTTTCACTAGTCTACGCATATGACGCTTACTAAACATATTTAATTTTAATTATGTTTACTTACCGAATAATTTAAATCACTTTAATAAAGTTTTTGTCCCAAATAATTTATTATAAATTTAATAGCACTTGAGCTGCGACCACAAATTGATAAAACACAAATTGAAATGCGCAAAAAGATGTGTATTTGCTATTACAGATACCCGTAGTAGCATATCGATAACTGCTAAGGTATCCCGTTGTAGTTATGCATTAAATTCTCGTTTACTTTGTAATGCAGATTTGAATGCGTTTTAAATAGATTATATTTCAGATTACTACATACTAAGAAAAAATAATGTATAAACTTAGAAATATTTTAAACACATTTGAGTTTTGATTAAGATATAATCAGCAAATGCATCTATAATTACTTAAAATGGAATTCATAATGTATGCTTGTGTTATTCATTTGAAAATTAACATTTTGAATGCATTATAAAATGATATACTGGAATAATTCATTACCATTTTTCCCACTGGGTTGTGACTTTTCTAAATACCTGGTAACAGTAGCTGTACCAGATAAATCAGCAAAAACTATCGCATGTGCTATTTTTGAAACCTTTATACTAACATATGGTACAATGAAAGCCATTAGATCCGATTTAGGGACGAAATACAAAAATGAATTATTCTCGGAATTAACAAAACTTTTAAAAATTAATCATGATTTCTGAACAGCTTATCACCACGAAACTGTTGGTACTGTTGAAAGAAACCATAGAGTCTTTAACGAATATTTACGTGCATATCTAGATGAAACGTATTCAGATTGGGATACGTATTTGAAGTATTTTACATTTTTACATAATACTACAAGTAGTTCGGTTTTCGATAATAAATTTACTCCGTTCGAATTAATATTTGGCAGGAAATCTACATTGCCACATGAATTACAAAAGGAACAAATCGATCCGATATATAATGTAGAAAATTATACAAAAGAGCTAAAATATAGAATGCAAAAATCTCATAAAATGGCAACAAATTTGATTAATAAACATAAAATTAGAAATAAAGAATTATACGATAAAACGGCTGAGCCTTTAGAAATTAAAATTAATGATAGGGTTTTAGTAGAAACAGAACCGAGAAATAAACATAGAAATATATATCAAGGTCCCTACATAATAAAGAATATCGATGGACCAAATGTAAAAATTTTTGATGAAATTAATAAAATTGAAAAAATTGTACACAAAAATCGTATACAAAAAATTAATTATATTGATAGCCGAAAATAATCTTTAAATATAAACCTACTTTAAGAACATGCCAATGAAGGCCAAACTAAACAAACTATTAATGTTAATTTTTAATACGGCCTAATGTACAAAATTTAGATGTTAAATTGAACTACTTAATAAATATATATTTTACTCAATTTAATAATAAGCATACAAAATAGTAACGGCTTACTTCAAACTAAAAACATTATTTTTAACATATTTCATTTTCTTATAAATTTAAATCTTAATCTTAGTAAAGCCTAAAGAAGAATGTGGCAGGACTGATCACCTTGCCAAATTCTTCTTTTCTAAAGGGGGATGATGTAGTGTCAAATTGGGTTACTGCTTTTAAGTCTGGCAACTCCCCCTCTAATAAATAAAAAGATGCAACACTCACATTAACACTTGGCATCACTTAAAATGTTAGAGTGGAATGACGCGGAGATTCAACCCCATTGGCTGAATCTCCCGTTACTAGCTATAGCATCATACGATTTTCCCGTTATGCACTTTTACATACCGGCAAAGCTGCTTTTGAAGCGTCAGCAGTTTTTGAGTATTGAGGAGAGTTTGAAGTAAGCCGGCCGCCGCGTTAGAACAAAAGTTAAATTAAAGTGAAACAAACTAAAAAGACAAAAACTAATTGTTAAAATAAAAACTTAAACGATATTTAATCGTATTAAAAACCAAAAACTGTGTTTTAAATAAAAGGTTAAAATAGTGTTATGTGTGTGTGCGTGGGCTGGTTGCCCAAAAATGAGTGGCATCGGTATGCCACTTTACAATGTCACGTTAAGTCCTAAAACCTCCAGTAAAATGTGGAATGGGGAAAAACTATGGCTGCCGTACAAACTGAAGTTATTTTAACACCTAAAGTTTGACTGCATTGTTGAGTTTAGCTGTTATGCCTTTTGGACGTTTAGTTGTTGTTGTTGTTGTTGTAGCAATGCTCGCCCCACCTAATAGCCGCGACCGATCACAAATTGTCATCAATATCCTCTAACGGGAGTCCAAGGATACTTGCCGTTTCAACAGGGGTGGACCATAAGGAAAGGGGTGTTAGAGGCGTTGGTTCCACATTACAATTAAAGAGATGGTTGGTGTCATGTGGGGACACATTGCAAGCGGGGCATACATTTTGTATGTCGGGGTTGATTCTGGATAGGTAAGAGTTTAACCTGTTACGGTATCCAGAACGAAGTTGAGCAAGAGTGACACGCGTTTCCCTGGGGAGTATGCGTTCCTCTTCCGCGAGTTCTGGATATTTTTCTTCAAGTACTGGATTCACCGGGCAATTCCCGACATAAAGGTCCGACGCCTGTCTATGGAGTTCACCAAGGACCTGCTTGTGTTTTTCCGCTTCATACGGCTGGGTTCTCAGGTGCCGTATTTCCTCAAAATGCTTACGGAGATGACTCCTTAGGCCCCTAGGCGGTGCTGGTTCGTCAATCAGATGTCTGTTGGGATGCCCAGGTTTCTGGGTATTCAACAGAAACTGTTTGGTCAGCATCTCATTTCTCTACCTGATGGGGAGTATTCTCGCCTCATTATGCAGATGGTGTTCTGGGGACATAAGAAGACAGCCCGTGGCGATTCTGAGAGCAGTATTTTGGCAGGCCTGTAGTTTCTTCCAGTGGGTGGTTTTTAGGCTTGGCGACCATATGGGTGACGCGTAGCACGTAATCGGCTGGCTAATTGCTTTGTATGTGGTCAAGAGCGTTTCTTTATCTTTTCCCCAGGTACTGCCAGCAAGGGATTTGAGGATTTTATTACGGCTCTGAATTCTTGGAACAATTGCGGTTGCGTGCGCACCAAAATGTAGATCCTGATCAAACGTCACACCCAAGATTTTGGGGTGTAGGACAGTCGGTAGCGTAGTGCCATCGACGTGGATGTTCAATATGGTCGACATTTGGGGCGTCCATGTTGTAAATAAGGTCGCGGAAGATTTAGTCGGTGACAATGCCAGGTTTCGCGAGGCGAAAAAACTGGAGAGATCAGGGAGATAGCCGTTTATTTTATGGCATAACTCATCGATCTCTGGGCCTGGGCCTGTGGCCATTATTGTGCAGTCATCGGCGTAGGAAACGATTGTGACTCCTTCCGGTGGTGAAGGTAGCTTAGATATGTAGAAATTAAACAAAAGTGGGGATAGGACACCACCCTGTGGCACCCCTTGTTTAATTCTCCTTTGTTTTGATGTTTCGTTTCTGAATTGCACCGATGCCTGCCGACCACCCAGATAATTTGCGGTCCACCTTTTAAGACATGGGGGAAGGGTAGACCCTTCCAGGTCTTGCAGTAACGAGCCATGGTTGACCGTATCAAAAGCTGTTGATAGGTCTAACGCTACGAGTACTGTTCTATGGTGGGGGTATTGATTCAAACCGCAATTTATCTGGGTGCTAATGACATTTAGCGCGGGGGTAGTGCTATGGAGTTTTCTGAAGCCATGCTGATGAGGGGCTAGCTGCAAATGTGCTTGGAAATAAGGGAGCAAAATGGCTTCAAGCGTCTTTGCCACTGGCGATAGGAGAGATATCGGACGATATGACTCACCTACGTTAGCTGGTTTCCCAGGCTTTAGTAGCGGGACCACCTTGGCCATTTTCCATTTCTCGGGTATGACAAAGGTGGAAAGAGACAGGTTGAAGACATGCGCTAAATATTTGAAACCCTCTTTCCCTCGGTTTTTAAGCATCGGCATGGCTATGCCGTCTGGGCCCACTGCTTTGGATGGTTTAGCGCGACCAATGGCGTCCTCAACCTCTCTAGCGGTGATGGTGATTGGTGACGCGCTGAATTTGTGTTTATGTGCGTGTCTATTGGACGTTTAGTAATCTGCCGCTGTTAAAAAAAATTGTTTAGCTTCAGTCTATCTACATCTTCTATAAAAATCAAATTCTGTGTGTGTGTTCCCTATGAAAACGTGTTTGCTATACTTCGATCATCACCAAATTTTGGCTCGAGGTTCCTTCGATCAAGACGAAAGTTTTACATATTTCATATTTCAGAATTAAGAATTTTAAATTTAAATGTTTTTGTTTTTTGGCTATGCGAAAGAACTATCTTAGCTCCCAAAAATGATCATGTTAACAAAATCAATGATCGCTTTCAAAATCAATTTCCTGGTGAAGTGACGAAATATAAATCGATCGACACAGTTACAGATGAAGATAAAATTTTGAATTATCCAAATGAATTTCTATACTCCTTAGAACCAAAAGGAATGCCTGCGCATATATCAACTTTGAAAATTGGCTCACCAGTCATGCTTCTTCGGAATGTAATCAAAGCAACAATCATCAGCGGTAAAAGCAATACAATAATATAAAATAAGATACAAGAATAAAATGTTTTAACAGAAAATTTCACCAAATATGCGTACAAAATTCAATTCAATTTACAGAACAATAAATTAAATTATCAACAAACAAAACAGAAAAAATAACTCAACATCCATTCGATCTCCGGCGTTACAACGTGCGCCTGGTAAAGCTAGTATGTTATAAAAATTTGACATCGCATTGCATAAGAAAAAATAAAATGAAAATATCAGGCTAAACCTAAGAGTATGGCAGTATGTAAAGCGGCAAACGAACATTCAAAGCCAATGCAGTTATACAAATCATTGTAACATGAGCACCAATGACGTAAGGGACCATTGCTGGCAAAATTCTGCCGGCATAGAGGTAAATGAAAGGGCACAAAATGTCTGGAGGCCCTAGCAGGAACAGCAAAATTTAGTTGACTGATTAGGTCAGGGGAGTCAATCACGCCGATGATGAGCTTGTGAATGAACATAACGCCGAGTAACACTCTACGATTCTCTAGAGATGGCAAATTAATTAGAAGAAGCCTATTCCTGTATGGTGGAAGATGAGTACTTGATTCCCAGTTGAGACCTCGTAATGCAAAAATTGAAAACTGTCTCTGGACCGACTGATCTGATCTATATGGATTTGATAGATTGGAGACCAAACACATGAACAGTACTCGAGAATAGGACGTACCAGCGAGGTATTAAAAATCTTGGTGAAATAAGGTTCATCAAACTCTTTTGCCCAACGTTTGATAAATCCTAGTACACCAGTTGCTTTGTTTATAGTGGTTGAAATATGTATGGTAAAACTTAATTTCGGATCAAAAATAATACCTAGATCAGTTACAACAGATATCCGCTCCAAAGGGTAGCCGTTAAGTATATAAGATGTCAGGACCGGCTTCACCTGGTGAAGTCATTTGCTTGCATTTAGAGCATTTCAAAAAAAGTAAATTTGCAGTACACCAGCTTTGAAATGAGTCAAGATCGGCCTGAAGCTGATTAAAACAGGCCAAGTTTGAAGGCAGATATGTGTAACAAAGTTTTACATCATCTGCGTACATAAAAACTCTAGAATGTAAGACAGCATGTGGCAAGTCATTAATGAACAAGGTAAAAAGTAATATACCCAAATGACTACCCTGGTGCACGCCAGAAGTTATATTACCCCTATCTTTTTTATAAAAAGGTATAATAAAGGATTGTTTCCAAATAGATGGGAATGATGCGGAATCCAGAGACAGTTTAAATAATTTAAAGATAGGCTCAGATAAGCTGGCAGCACAGTACTTAAGTACGCAACTAAGAACACCATCTGGACCCGGTGAAGATATCGGTTTCAATGCAAGAAGACTATGAAGAACAGTATCTTTATCAATAAATGGGTTTAAAATATTATTAGAACTTTCCAAGCTATATGGATAAACATCAGGCTGTACAAATTGGGATGAATAGGTTGATTTAAAGAACTCAAGAAATAAATCTGCGATTTCATGATCAGAACTTGCGTTTTTGCACCCATAAATAAAAGTAAATGGAACCACCAGAAGTTTTCCTTTTGGAATTAACAAATCTGTAAAAACGTTCCGGGTTATTAATAAATTGGAATTTGCAGCATGTTACTTATCATATTACTATACCTTTCACATTACTATACCTTTGTAACATTGCTGGTTAAGACGAAGAAAATTGGAGCGCGCCACTAAATATTTAGAAAAATCCATAGCTTTTCCAGATATTTTGAAACGCTTATAGAGTCTAGATTTAATATTAGCAAGTCTTCATAGTTGCCTTGAGAACCAAGGTGGTTTACCCGTGGGAGTACTGGAATAACGAAGGGGAACACAGCTTTCAAAGAAAGCTTCAAGAGAGCTATAAGACAAGAATGCCGCTGTTTCTACGACTGTACACGTGTAAAGACTCGACCAGTCATAGGCAGCAATCAATTTATTGAGCTCACTAAAATTCGTCTTTCAAAAACATCTCGAACGGGGTCGGGAATTCGCTTTAAGAACATACCACGGCACGCTACTCCAATACATAGAAGGCTCACACCTTGCCGCTTGTCTAAGAAGATGGGCCGCTAATTATCTGAGTAGTCGACAGGCGTCGGTTGAATTTAGGAACGAAATTTCTAAACCTAGAAAAATCAAACAGGGGATTCCACAGGGTGGTGTCCTATCCCCGCTTCTGTTTATTTTTTACATATCATAACTCCCTTCCCCACCAGAAGGAGTCACAATAATTTCCTATGCTGACGACTGCACGATTAAGGCTATAGACCTGGCCCTTCAGTCGATGAATTAGTTTTTAAAATAAATAGCTATCTCCCCGATCTTTCCGGTTTCTTCGCCTCGCGCAACTTGACATTATCACCGACAAAATCCACGGCCACCCTGTTTACGACGTGGAAGGAACAGATGCCGCAAATATTGGACGTACGCGTTGATGGTGTCACACTACCGACTGTCAGTCACCCAAAGTTCTTAGGGGTAACGTTGGATAATGCCACCGAGATTATTTCTAAAGTACAAAGTCGCAACAAAATCCTCAAGTCGCTTGCCGGCAGCACATGGGGAAAGAAACGTTGCTAACCACGTACAAAGCAATTAGCAGGCCGCTCATGAGCTTCGCGTCACCAGTCTAGTCGCCTGGTCTTAAAAATACACACTGGAAGAGGCTACAGGCCTGTCAAAATGCTGCAATCAGAACTGCCACCGGATGTCTCCTTATGACTCCCGAACACCATCTACATAGTGAGGCCAAAGAGCTCAATATTAAAGAGCACAACGAAATGCTGAACAAGCAGCTATTGCTTAATTGCCACAAACCAGGACATCCTAGCAAACAACTGCTTGAATTAGCACCGCCTCCACGGGGATTAAGGGAACATCTCCTAAAGCACTATGACGAGATGCGGCACCTACCAACACAGCCTTTTGATCCAGGGAAGCATAAGCAGGCCTTTAGCCAAATCCACACAGAATCGGTAAACGCCTTTGTCAGGACGCGCCCGGTGAACCCCGTTATTAATATGCAATATCCCACCCTTGCAGAAGAAGAAAGCACACTACCAAGGCAAACACGAGTCACCCTGTCCCAACTTCGTTCTGGATACTGTAACAGGTTAAACTCTTACCCATAATCAACTCCGACATACGTAATGTATGCCATGCATGTGATGTGTCCCCACATGACACCAACCATATTTTCAATTGTAATGTGGAACCTACGCCTCTAACACCCATCTCCCTATGGCCAGTTTCCTTGGACTCCCGTTAGAAGATTTTGATGACAACTTGTTAGTGATCATACCCGTTGAATGCGGCGAAGCACTGCTAATGCAACAACAACAACAACATGACAGAATTGTCAATAACTATGTTGTCCAAATCATGAGTAGAGAACGAGTTTCTATTAATAACGATGCATTTCGACATTTTGGAGTTAAGACATAGGCCGTTCTTAGCAGCACACACACTTATTTGATTCACAAAGCGGTACCATCACGGGGACAACATGTGTACAATTGCACATCAGCAGCATAAATGTGGACATTACAAAACTTAAGGACATTGGCCACGTCATTGATGTACAGAACAAATAAAAGAGGGCCCAGAATATAGCCTTTTGGGACGCCTCTGAAAACATGTAGGAAGTCAGACTTTCTACTGTCTAAACATACCGCCCGAGTCCTAAGGCCAAGATACGATCTAATGAGTGAAGTTGCACGACTCGAGAAATTAAATAAATGTTTCAGCTTCTTACAGGATAGGGTATGCTCGATAGAGTCAGAGGCTTTAGAGTGGTCAAGAAGGGTCAGAAAAACAATATGATTATCATCAACTCGCTCTCGAATGTCTTCTATCACAGATAGAAGTGCCACTGTACAGCTTCTTTTTGACCGGAAACCGGACTGACAGCATTTAAGAAAAATACCAGTGGTCAGAATAGAGTTGGCCAAATAAGATAAATGGGGAAGGATTGTGGGAAGAATGATCTTTAAGAATTTGAAATTTATACCATCAAACCCCATGACATTCGACTTCACAGAAAGTAGGGCTTACAGTACATCACAGTCATCGACACACATAAACGCAAAAGCACTGGAATCTATATTAACACACTCAATGCTAACATCAGCAAGATCAGACAGTTCTCCTTTGGACTTTCCGATCCCGATTTCTTTGATATTGATGTTTCTCTAGTACTCAAAGCAGCACTGAAGTTATACTTATAATAATTTGCCTTGACCGACCTTATAGCTTTGTTGACAGTAAGGCGAGTTGTTTTGAAGAAGGTAAGCGTTTCTGCAGTTCTTTACCTTTTCCAGTGAGAGAAGGCATGGTTCCGTTGGTTTATTAGATGTTTTATAAAAAATAAATGTAAGGCGCGATAACTTCCGAATAGGTCTAAGGCCGAGCTTCTCTTCCAATTTGCGTCGTGCTCATCTTGTTTTTCCCTACAAATATACCTACCCTATACCTACAATGTTATCATCTGTTTTTTGCAATGTCAACGGCACTTCGCCATTCGTAGAGTCAAATGGTGTGATGGGCAAAATACATGTTCTAGGGTCATGCAATGTCTGCGAATAATGCTATCGTGAGCAACGTACCTTCTGCCGATGGGACTGTTATTGCTTCGACTGGTGCTCAAACGTTTGCCTCTGTTGTTGCTAACAGTGTGAATGCATTGGCTTCTTCAGCTGACGATGTTTATAATCGTAACAATGCTACTTATACTTCTACGAATCCTGTTAAATCAGATGCTGCTGATACTGCTAATGCTAAAGCGTCAAAATCTACAAAAAGCGCACACTTAAGGAAAAACCTACTGCAATTGCTGTTCACCCTGATGAGTTAAATATTACTGCAAGTGGTGGGAATCCTAATATGCAATCAAGTACATCGTCGGGATTGGACATCCAACCTAGCTCGCCTAATGACAATAATAATAATAACAATAACAAGAATGCCAAAAACAACAACAATGTCGGTAACAACAACAATAATGTTAATAACAATCATAGGCGTTCACGGAGGCGCGTGATTGGCTCTTGTGTGTCTACTGAACTTGGGGTAGCTGCTCGTTTCAGATGGTTTCATCTTTCTTCTTTTTTACCCTCGGTCAAACCTGAGGATATTATTGAGTATGTGATTAAACGTACTAATCTAAATAAGCATCAACTGCAGTGTTTCAAGCTTGCTAAGGAGTCGGAGTCGATTAACCGTAAATATGTAAATTTTAAACTTGGTGTAGATGAATTGCACTTTGATAAAGTTCTGAAGCCTGAGTTGTGGCCAGTCAATGTGACGATCAGCCACTTCCGTTTTTTTCAAAAGGACGCAAAACTACAACAGCGGACTTAGTTCATAGTGTCAATCACATGCCATGCAAATATATCAATATCTTTTTTCAAAATGTTTCTGGCCTTAGAAGCAAGACCGAAAATGTGCGCCTATTTAGTTCTTTATTGGAGTATGATGTATTTGTCATCATTGAGACTAGGTTGAATAGTAATTTCTTAGATGCTGAATTTTTTGATCCTAAGCTGTATCATGTTTTCCGTAAGGAGGAGGTGGTGTGCTGATTGCCGCCCGGGTCGGTCTCCAGGGCTCGCTTATTTCTTTAACTGTTAGTGACACGCTTCTTGATCAACTTTGTGTGCGGATTCATGGCTCTCTGGGTCAACTGCTCATTTGTGCTTCATACATTCCGCCGTCCAGTCCAGAAAGTATTTATAAGGCTCATGTAAATAATATCTTAAATCTTAAGCGAAGTTTAGGAGAAACGCAGCTATGTGTACTGGGGGATTTTAATTTAAGTAATGTTAGCTGGATCTCTATTTAACTCCTACTAATATTAACAGCTCTTATGAATCGTATCTTATTGATAATTTTGGAGGGGTTGGTTTATCTCAAATTAATAGTTTCCATAATTCTTTACATCGCACTCTTGATTTAATTTTTGTAACTAATAATATTAGTTTTGTTATCTCGGAAGCTGCGTCTTCAATTTCGCCACCAAACTTGCATCACCTGCCCTTAAAGCTTGAAATTCAATTCTTTGAGTATTTCTGTATTCCTACATCAAATATGAAAACATCGTTCAATTTTCGAAGATGTGATTTTAATCGTTTAAATTCTGCTTTACGTGGAGTTGATTGGGATGATATGCTTGGCGAAGGGAAGTTGGAAAGTCTTTCAATGTATTTAAAAATGAAATTCATAAGATTTGCAAAAAAATCGTGCCGGTATATAAAAATAAAATTTATAAATCTCCCTGGCACAATAGTGAGCTCAAACATCTAAAAAATTTGAGAAACAAGTTCTTTAAAAAATATAAGTTTACTACTAATCAGCGTCGATTTTATGATTTGTTTATTGTTTATAAGAAAAAATTTAACAATCTTAATAAGTCTTTATATGCTAAGTACGTCAGAAATTTTGAGGTAAACATCAAGAGCAATCCGAAGAACTTTTGGAATTACATTAACTCCATGAAGAGCGTATCTAGCATACCGAAATCAGTAAGCTACAATAATATTACTGCCAACTCTGTTAATGGGGCTGCTAATCTCTTTGCTGACTTCTTCTCGGCGAACTTTATCACAGATAATGATTTAACTGTGGAAGATACAGATAACATACACAAGTTAATTAAGTCTCCCTCCGCTAATAATTTTGGGTCACTTACTCTCACTGAGGCAGACATAGTTGAGGGGATTATAAAACTTAAAAATTCCTCCAGAACTGATGTTGACAATCTTTCAGTTATTCTATTGAAAAATTGTCCTTCGCTAGTACGACCGTTAATGATTATATTCAATAAATCATTGGCATCGGGTATTTTTATTGATGACTGGAAACAAGCATCAGTCACTCTCATTTTTAAGTCTGGCAACAATAGTAACTGTTCTAATTACAGGCCTATTTCCAAATTGTCTACAACTTAGAAGCTTTTTGAATGTGTTGTCAATGACAAGCTTTACTTTAGTATTAAACACCTGATTTGCGCCAATCAACATGGTTTTGTCCCGGCCAGATCCACATTAACGAACCTCGCTGTCTTTTCTGAGGATTGCTACGCGGCATTTAGGCGGGGTTTTCAGGTTGATACATTATACCTAGACTTCTCCAAGGCATTCGATAAAATTTCTCATAGAATTTTAATTGCGAAATTAGCTTGTTATGGGTTCCACTCTACGTTCCTACAGTGGATTAAATCTTACCTGCACAACAGAAGTAATGTTGTAAATATTGACGGTGTTTATTCGAAACCATTTTGGGCCACGTCTGGAGTGCCCCAGGGCAGTATTCTGGGCCCTTTACTATTTATCTTGTTCATTAATGACATTAGCTCTTGCTTCTCATCTACCAAATTTCTGCTTTATGCTGATAATCTCAAGATCTATTCTGAGATCAGTTGTTATAATGATCTCGTTGTTCTTCAATCTGAGATTAATAAGCTTTATATCTGGTGTGTTAAGAACCCTTTTTTCCTTAATATAAGTAAGTGCCACACTGTGACGTATGGTAAACTGCTGAGGCCACTTCATACCTTCTATCATATTGCAGAAACCTTTCTTCGAACGGCTCTTGAAGTTAAAGACTTGGGGGTATACTTCGACTCAAAGTTTAATTTTAACACTCACGTCAGCTTCACAATTTCTAAGGCGCTTTCAATGCTTGCTATTGTCAGACGCCATTCCGCAAACTTCTCTGACCCCTACACACTCAAAGTTTTATATACGTCCTTTGTGCGGTCCAAACTTGAGTATGCGGCTTTCATTTGGCGGCCCTACCACGCAGTTCACATCAACCGCCTGGAGCGGGTTCAAAAAATCTTTATGCGCTTCGCGCTTATTTCATTACGTTTCTCTGAACCGATCCCGTCTTATGAGTCTCGATGCCAACTAATATCCTTATTATCCCTAAACAATCGCAGAATTCTTTTGGCCTCGTTGTTCATTTTCGATCTTTTCACGGGCAAAATTGACTGCGCACTGCTTCTTGAAAGACTATGCTTAAATACTCCCTGTAGAAACCTCCGCCACTTTGAAATCTTTTTCATAGGGCTGAGTAGAACTGTTTATAACTCAAAAGCGCCTATTAACAGAGCCCTATCAGAAATTAATTGCTTCTCAAGTGTTTTGGATATTGATTTCTCCGACTCAAAATACGCTTTTCAACTTAAACTAAAAAATTACTTAATCTGTAATAATATAAATTCTTTTTGCTAGTGTTCTCCATAGCTTAATATAAGCTGGTCTCTGTAATTTAGTCATAAGTGTCTGTACTAAACATTTGTTACTAGACTAAATAAATAAATAGATAAATTGGCCGGACGGTACCTACATGTTTTATGCCGACTCCGAACGGCATCTGCAAGGCAGATGAGTTTTCACTGAGAGCTTTTCATGGCAGAAATACACCCGGAGCGCTTGCCAAACACTGCCGAGGAGCGATCCCGCTTAGAAAAACGTTCTTCTAATTGAAAAACCTTATTTCTAAAATTTTTATGTTGCTTTGTCCGGGGTGCAAACCCAGGGCATACGGTGTGGTAGGCGGAGCACGCTACCATCACACCACGGTGGTAGATGTTTTAGGGTGGCATTAAACCAGGGTCTACTTTTATGTTTGCATACTTTTAGTTTTACCGTCAATGTTTCAATGTTTCTAAAATCCCGATAGGTAAACAAACAAGGCTTGCTTGACGTTTTAAAGTCGTAAATTAAGAACATTAGGTCATGTTTAAAGAAGCTAGATGCGGATAGTGGGTATAGTGAAGCAATATCTGAAGATCATTCACGAAGAATAAATCTAAGAGCGAGGAGCTAGAGCTTGTGAAATGCGTTGGTAGAGTACAGTTGGTGGGAAAGAGTCCCAAAGATTCCATACTCAGTTTCAAACAGCCATCCACAAGCAAATTACTATTAACATCACCAGCGATGATAATATTGTAACGAATTCTGGGTATTTCTGATAATTATCCACCTTCTGCTAAAGTTCGAATCGCTGAACTGTCGAATAAATAACTCCAATATTCAGTATTGCAAACACTAAGCTGTTAGGAAATAAAGGCACAACAACAAAAACACTAAAGCCAGCTACACTTGTGTACATGAACACGTCAATCATCATTTACATACATACATGGAAGGCAACGATAAGTACATACACACACATAACCAGCAGCTCGAAGTGAAGAGATATCTTACACACACACATCTAATCATCAGCCGAAGTTCTTACTCACACATACACACACATATAACTAATTACCACGCAGGAGGTACAAGAGTTGTAGAAGGTGAAACGTCTAGACCTTTGGAGAAATATGCGGATGAGGCAACAGAGAGTATAAAAGCAGCGCAAGCTTAGTAATAACCAATCAGTTTGATTTAAATATGCTATTAGTTGCGAAGTGAAGTATAATTGTACTACCACCAAAGTAGTCTGATAAAGACCATTTTGCAATACAGAAAATTGGAGTTATATATTCGACAGTTCAGCGATACGAACGTTAGCAGAAGGTTGCAAATAAGCGGAATTTCCCAAAACTCGCTACAATCTGTGTCATAAGAGGAATTGTTGAATAAATTCCAGATGACAACAAGGACATGGCCAAGTTAAGTGATTTGAAGATCCCGCAGCTCAAAAAGGAGTTGGAGAACCGTGGGTTGAATAAAACCGGCACTCAACCCGAACTACAAACACGACTACGAGAGGCAATGGAATCAGAAGGAATTGACGTGGAAGGGTATGTGTTTCATTTTGAGGGCGATGAGACAACAAAATTGGAGGAGAAAAACGAAACACCGCAGACAATGGCGAATACAGACTTGAACATGATATTGGCTGCAATATCGGCACAAATGTCCGAAATGTCATCACAAATATCCACAAACATGTCATCTAAACTGGAAGAACAGAAGTCATATATGTCATCACAACTGGAAGAGCAGAAGACATATATGGCATCACAACTGGAAGAACAGAAGACATATATGTATGACATCTCAGTTGGCTGAGCAGTTGAAAGCACAGGATGCCCGCATATCCTCGTAGCTGGAGGCACAGGAGATAAGGGTATCATCAAAGCTGGAGGCGCAAGATACAAAAATATTGCAACTCTAGGACAAAATCGATGCCAAGATTGAAACATTGAGAGGTCGTATACAGGAGTTGCAACTAAATCGCCCAGCAGTTTGAGCGAGTAATCCAAAGGTAAAAACACAATCCTTTGACGGTTCTGTTCCTTTCCAGGTCTTTATGCTACATTTTGAGAAGACCACAACAGTGAACAACTGGAATGCTGAAGATAAAGTTGCTGCTCTCTTCGTAGCATTGAAAGAACCAGCTGCCGAAATCTTACAGACTATTGCAGAGTACGAACGGAACAGTTATGCAACATTGATGGCTGCTGTCGAGAGACGTTACGGAAGCGAGCATAGGAAACAGATATACCAAATCGAGTTGCAAAACCGCTATCAAAAGGCGAATGAGACTTTGCAGGAGTTTGCGTCGGATGTCGAAAGGCTGACCCATCTATCAAATGGGGACGCTCCCGTGGAATACACCGAGAGAGTAAAAATCCAGAGCTTTATAAATGGCATAACGGACGTGGAAGCAAAGCGAGCTACATACGCAAACCCAAAGCCAACATTTGCTGAAACGGTATCCCATGCATTGACTCAGGAAACGGCCTCACTATTGAGTAAGCTAGAATACGAAGCTCATCGCGTGGAAGTGGAAAGGCCCACACTGTGTACACACAATTTTGGAATCATTAAAAAGATAAAAATGTATCGTACTCCACAACGCGGCACAAGAACACCTACACACACATAATAATAACGATTCTCTTATTGATTTGGATAATAATGAAGGCGAGTTACCAAATCAGTTGTTAATCAGAATACGAATGAAATTTTTGCGACATCTGTTAAAATGCCCAAATTTTGGACTGAAGCATGGTTCATCCATGCTGAAATGCAATTTAGTCGAAAGAATACTACTCAAGAAAGGACAAAATATGAATATGTCATAACTGCACTTACGCAGGATGTAATTATGAAAATTCTTGATTTTATTCAAAATCCCCCCGAAAATAACAAATTTTCTGCATTAAAGCAAATTTTAATTGAACGGCACTCATTAAGTGAGAATGCCAAGTTAGATCGAGTGTTATCCGATGATATCGGAAATGGGAAATCGCAAGCCTTCTGAGTTTTATCGCCCTCTTGCTACTCTCTGGAAACAATTTTAGCTTCAGTTAGCAATTCTTCAAATTCTAAAAGCGAAAATGCAATTAATAACAATAGCTCGAAAAAGTAAAGTATTCCGTTGTTGCAGCGACGAACAACGGGAACTTAGATATTTCAACTCGTCGCTGATTTGTATTTGACAGAGAGAACAAATTGAATTTTTTAATAGATAGTGGAGCAGAAATTTCAGTGCTTCCGGTTTCAAAATTTTCATGTTCGAAAAATTCATCAGATATTATTTTTACCGGCAGCTAACGCTTCAACGATTTCGACATACGGTAAAAAAACTTTTAGATATAAATTTAGGACTACGTCGCGAATTTCCGTTCACGTTTTTAATAGCGGATATAGCCAAACTAATTATCGGTGCTGATTTTCTGTGTAAATATGGTCTCTTAGGTGATATTAAACGCAAACGCTTAGTATATCCGGTATCGCATCTCTACGGTTACCTTGCGGGCAGCTGTTACCAAAAAAACTCCTGGTACGCCGGGTGGCGTCACCTTCGCCGTCTCTGACACCGTGGAGGGCGCCGCCTCCAGATTGTGGCCATTTTTAATAGAAAATTTATTAATAGGTTAACGTGGCGGCCTTCTCCGCCAGATTTGGTAAAACATTAAAAGAAACAACTTCTCTTTTATTTCAAATTAATTTTAATTATTTAACTTAATAAAATGCACACACGAACTTGGAAAAACGTCTGTCTCTTACAGTTGCCGAAAATATATTAATGGCGGTGCAATATAAAAATGCCGATGGCACTATTGCCAATCGTCATTTTTATATTTCATTACGCTCATGCAAATGTGACTATGAACATCACCTACGACTGTAGAGTGTCTGGTCAAATGACGTGGAATGACGAGAGCGTTTTAGAGGGTTCTATACAGTCCGGTTGAACTATTTAACAGGGGTCGATTTTTTTGTCAAATTGTATTATTGAATACTCGAAATTGTTGGCTATTCAACAAGGAGCATACATCTCCTTTTCTTCATTTTAAAGATATTTTTTCTTGCTTCAAAATGATTGAAGTTAGCTCGATAAGTTTTTAGTCATAAGAAAAGCGGTCTGTAGCATTTGAAAAGTTTTAGCGTTCCATTTTTGGAGCTCAACCATAAATTTAAAGACTTTTTTTTTTGCGACAGCAGCCATTCGTCGATTATGCACGAATTGGCAAAAGGATTTCAATTTAATTTTTTTCTTATATCATACAAATGCAATATATATATATATATATACATATGAATCCCTATTGCGGGCAATATCTTTCGAACAACAAGACGAAAGTAATATACGTGCACGTAATACATATTGCTATCGCAATTTCATCTTTATTTCTTTTGTAACCAATTTTCTTAGTACATATTAGTATCATTATACTGTGCGCATTATATCAAATTGACATTTTGTTATACTCAAAATTAAGTTCTACTACAACCACATAATAATTTTGTAAGCGAGCCCAATTATCGAAATTTGTATCCAAATTGTATAGTATTAAAATATGTTTTGTGAATGGATAAACAAAAAATTCAACCAAATTCTTACTTTGTAGGTAGTATATTTACTATACATAAGTACATTTAATTACATAGTTTTCTCACACACAGCGTTTATAACGATTATCGAAAAAAAGGAAACATAAATAATTGTATAATTTGAAATATTACGAGCAAAAGTAAGAGAAAGGACAAGAACCCCCCGACGCTTCCCAAGGCAGTCGGTTCTATGTACCGGAGCGACTCGGGATTTTTCCCGACCAAGGACTGTCATTTCAGTGTAACCCCATTTAATTTGTTTCGTCCCTCCCATAAATTGTCATCCTCCCAGCAGCTCCTTGCAGCAGGACTGCTCCATATTCTCTTGCTCCGGGAAGGTATCGAATCCAATCCGGGTCCGTCTCCTGACCCCGGTCCTGAGAAATGGTTTTGCTGCATCTGCCGGAAAAGAATCTTTTTAGGACGGTCATACTCTGTTCAGTGTGTCTCGTGTAAGGGATGGTTGCATCGGACAGGTTGCTCTGGGCTTGATCCCAAAACCCGACGTCCACGTAACTTTTATAAATCTTTTGTGGCTCCTTGCTGTTCACGCCCAAGGGCGCCTCGTAGTCTACGTCTAAGCGCCCCCCCATTACCTTCCAGCAGCCCCGCTGCTCAGCAAGCCACAACAAGTACCCGCTGCTGCTCGCGCCTTACGGCGCCAACAACTCAAACAGCTGCTACCACTCATAACTACAATCTTCGTAGTAGAGTCGGAAGCAATGCTGAGCAACAGCCCCTGCCCCCGTCTTCTCCCCCCCTCTTTTCCGGCAGCAATCGTGTAGGTCAGGGAACCAGACTCTTAGTCCCTACCTCCGTTTGTACCGTTTGCCAGCACAGAATATATATGTTTGCGACATCCGCCCAATGCAGCTCCTGCCTTGGGTGGTGCCACTTTCCTAGATGTTCTGGTCTCCGCGACGGCAACCCCTCGACGGGTTTCATCGCGCCATGTTGCCAGGTCGCAAACCCAAATCATCCGGGTACCCCAATGCTTGCCCAAGGACGCCCAGTCCCAGGGCCACAACAGCAATTGCGTCCTGGCCTTCCTCAACCCAGGCGTAGTCACCCGTCACTTACCCCCAGAGTGGCGACGTCTCCCCTCATGCACTTCAGAATTCTGCAGTTAAACTGTAATGGACTAACTGGGAAGATTACGGAGATAGTCAATTTCATGAAGCGGCACAACATCCGCATTGCTGCGATTCAAGAGACTAAACTCACAGCACGATCTGCATTGCAGACCTGCTCTGGGTATAATGTCCACAGAAAAGATCGCGAGAGCGGAAATGGAGGCGGCCTCGCGTTTATAATACACCACTCTGTGCAGTATCACATATTTGATCCTGGCATCGACCGCAGGGACAACGTCTTAGAACGTCAAGGCCTATCTGTCCGGTCAGGCGATGCAAACCTAGAAATCATCAACATCTACATCCCCCCTGCCACCTGTTGCCCCGGTGGATACCGCCCTAATATCAGAGCCTTACTCACTGGAAACAATCGCATTATTTTAGGCGACTTCAATGCCCATCATGATTTATGGCATTCAAATTTGCGGGCGGACAGTAGGGGCGAGATGTTGGCGGATCAAATAGAAGAAACGACGTTCTGCACAATAAACGGAGACGCTCCCACACGTATGGTAGGAAGCTGTCACAGTTCGCCAGATATCTCAATCGTGAGCGCAGAACTCGTAAACTGCGTCAACTGGCAGCCGATGGTATCATTGGCATCCGACCACCTGCCTATACTTGTTTCGCTCGAGCGTACCGCCGACTTCATCGTCACCGAAAAACGCACTTTCATAAACTTTAAAAAAGGAAAGTGGGAAGAATATAAATCCTTTACAGACAATCTCTTTGCTGCCCTCCCTATCCCGACTGATGCCCGCCAAGGGGAGCGTGCCTTCCGCAAGGTCGTTGAATCCGCCTCGGCACGTTTCATTCCCGCTTGGAGAATTCCCGAAATCCGGCCCCACTTCCCGGCGGAGGCCGCAAACTTAGCGAGAGAACGTGACCTTATAAGGCAGCTTGATCCAGGCGACCCCCAAATAAGGGATATAAACCAACGCATCAGATTGCTTGTGGATGAACACAAGCGGGCGAAATGGGAGGAGCACCTAAGAGGTTGTAACCTCTCTACCGGTGTGGGTAAACTTTGGTCCACCGTAAAGTCCCTATCGAATCCGACTAAGCACAAAGACAAAGTTTCCATCGCCTTTGGCGACAAAGTGCTGTCGGATGCGAAAAAATGCGCGAGCGCTTTCTGCCGACAATATATAATGCATTCTACGGTCGACAAAGTTAGACGGAGGGCCAACAGACACGCACATAAACACAAATTCAGCGCGTCACCAATCACCATCACCGCTAAAGAGGTTGAGGACGCCATTGGTCGCGCTAAACCATCCAAAGCAGTGGGCCCAGACGGCATAGCCATGCCGATGCTTAAAAGCCTAGGGAAAGAGGGTTTCAAATATTTAGCGCAGGTCTTCAACCTGTCTCTTTCCACCTTTGTCATACCCGAGAAATGGAGAATGGCCAAGGTGGTCCCGCTACTAAAGCCTGGTAAACCAGCTAACATAGGAGAGTCGTATCGTCCGATATCTCTCCTATCGCCAGTAGCAAAGACGCTCGAAGCCATTTTGCTCCCTTATTTCCAAGCATATTTGCAACTAGCCTCCCATCAGCATGGCTTCAGAAAACTCCATAGCACTACCTCCGCGCTAAATGCCATCAGCACCCAGATAAATTGCGGTTTAAATCAAAACCCCCACCATAGAACAGTACTCGTAGCGCTAGACCTATCAAAAGCTTTTGATACGGTCAACCATGGCTCGTTACTGCAAGACCTGGAAGGGTCTACCCTTCCCCCATGTCTTAAAAGGTGGACCGCAAATTATCTGGGTGGTCGGCAGGCATCGGTGCTATTTAGAAACGAAACATCAAAGCCAAGGAGAATTAAACAAGGGGTGCCACAGGGTGGTGTCCTATCCCCACTTTTGTTTAATTCCTACATATCTAAGCTACCTTCACCACCGGAAGGAGTCACAATCGTTTCCTACGCCGATGACTGCACAGTAATGGCCACAGGCCCAGGCGCACAGATCGATGAGCTATGCAATAAAATAAACGGCTACCTCCCTGATCTCTCCAGTTTTTTCGCCTCGCGAAACCTGGCATTATCACCGACTAAATCTTCCGCGACCTTATTTACAACATGGACGTCCCAAATGTCGACCATTTTGAACATCCACGTCGATGGCTCTACGCTACCGACTGTCCTACACCCCAAAATCTTGGGTGTGACGTTTGATCAGGATCTACATTTTGGTGAGCACGCAGCCGCAATTGTTCCGAGAATTCAGAGCCGTAACAAAATCCTCAAATCCCTTGCTGGCAGTACCTGGGGAAAAGATAAAGAAACGCTCATGACTACATACAAAGCAATTAGCCAGCCGATTACGTGCTACGCGTCACCCATATGGTCGCCAAGCCTAAAAATTACCCACTGGAAGAAGCTACAGGCCTGCCAAAATACTGCTCTCAGAATTGCCACGGGCTGTCTTCTTATGTCCCCAGAACACCATCTACATAATGAGGCGAGAATACTCCCCATCAGGGAAAGAAACGAGATGCTGACCAAACAGTTCCTGTTGAATACCCAGAAACCTGGGCATCCCAACAGACATCTGATTGACGAGCCAGCACCGCCTAGGGGCTTAAGGAGTCATCTCCGTAAGCATTTTGAGGAAATACGGCATCTGAGAACACAGCCGTATGAAGCGAAAAAACATAAGCAGGTCCTTGGTGAACTCCACAAACAGGCGTCGGACCTTTATGCCGGGAATTGCCCGGTGAACCCAGTACTCAAAGTAAAGTATCCAAAACTTGCGGAAGAGGAACGCATACTCCCCAGGGAAACGCGTGTCACTCTGGCTCAACTTCGTTCTGGATACTGTAACAGGTTAAACTCTTACCTATCCAGAATCAACCCCGACATACAAAATGTATGCCCCGCTTGCAATGTGTCCCCACATGACACCAACCATCTCTTTAATTGTAATGTGGAACCAACGCCTCTAACACCCCTTTCCCTATGGTCCACCCCTGTTGAAACAGCAAGTTTCCTTGGACTCCCGTTAGAGGATATTGATGACAGTTTGTGATCGGTCGCGTCTGTTAGGTGGGGCGAAGCACTGCTACAACAACAAGAACAACAACAACAACCCCCGACAGAACAAGCTCAGCCAGACTTAAGTATTCATTTCGATTTCGGCCCAATAAAGTGTGAACTGTTGGATCATTTTTTTTCTCTCACTTTATACACTACACACTCTTACATACATTTTCATAGTGTAAATAGCTATTCGTAGTCCAACAATGCTGTAGCCCTGGTTAAGAAACCTGCACTATCTTATTATTTTTTTTTTGTTGCATACAGACGTTAATATGAATTGTTAATAAAATTGTAATTAGAATGGGAATGCTGGCGTCCACATTTATTTAGAAAGCACTAGGTAGGGTCTATAGGTAAGGGGCCACCGAAAATCTAGGTACGTCGGTGGCCATGGATTTTGAGGGTGGGACAAGCACCGGGCGTCGCAACAACACTCGCGGCGCCCCCAAGTTATATTCGGCCCTTTTCTTTTTTATTTTTATTTTCAGCTTTTACTTGTATTTTTATTTTTCAGCGTTTTTTTTGAGTTTGATTTTAACTGTTAGTAACCGGTCATCTCCGGTTCGGTAATTTTTTTTGCGTCAATTTCTTTTTCTTCGTTTTTTTGAATTTTTGAAAATTTGAATGTTAACGGTCTGTCCGTGGCATCCGGTTCGGCCGGATGTGGTTTTAATTTTGAAGTTATGAGCGTTTTGAGTCGGTCTCTGCGCTTCTGTCAGTTTTTTTAAAGGCATGATATGACCTTTTCGCTGGTCGCGAGGGTCAGTCGGGTCAACCTGTGAAGTTGACCATCCCACCAGTCCGAGTGAGCAGCCACAGGAGCTGCCACCTACGTTGCGGTGGGATGGTTGGACGGATCAGGTTGTCCGGGCTGGTCATCCGGGGCAGTAGCTGACGGAGCCATGTGACTTAACGTCGTGTCCTTCGGACTTTTGCATTCACCCGGTGAGGCAGTGCTGCACGCACTTTATTTTTTGGTTGTAAGTGGGATTTTAGTTTGCCGGATGTTGTCCGTAGTCGGCTAGGAATAATTTTGTCCGCTAATTGGGATTTTTTTCTTTTAATGTTTAAAATTTTTTGTGCCGAATTTGTGTTGTCTTGTGTGAGTGTGTGTGTGAGTTGCACGGACCCCAGCTCATCCTACGTCTCAGGTGGTAGCACCGAATATCACCTGGATTATGACGATAGTGCCATCGGCATTTTTATATTTCATTTTACACAACATACTTTGCATACTGTCTTACACATTGTATTACAATAGCTGACTAATTATTAGAATATGATTGAACATGTTTCTTACTCTTTATTACAGAGTGCACCATTCACAATGACACATCTTGCATAGTCAGCAATGGCGTTGCCAGATGTGTCGCTATGTATTAAAATGGGGAATTTTATCACTACATCATCCTTTTTGGGGAAAAGAAGAATTGACAAAGTGATCAGTTTTGTCACATTCTTCTTATCCATAAACTTATAAAAATTGTTGCTAACAAACGAATATGTTTACATTAGGATGTTCCTCCCCTTTTGAATTCGTTTGTTCGGAACCATTTTTATTATTAATTGAAAAAAAGTACTTAGAACTAAAATACTTGAATTATAGTTACATTTTTGTTTAAAATATTCTGTTTGTTGCTTGTGTTTTTTTTTTTTTTTGTTTGAATTTTTCTTTGTACAATATTTACATTTGAATGTCAATATATTTACATGTTATATATGTAGTTAACTTGGATTTTTTTTTGTTTTACAGCTTGTCTTATACTTTTGATAGCTTATACACGTATGAATAATTTTGATGATTTACATTTTTTCATGTGGGTGTACAAAATTGTGTGTTATTTTTTTTTTTTTTTGTTTTTATATATTTTTGTTTTAACAGTTTTTGAGCCTTCGTGGCTGCTTAAATGCTAGTAAAAAAAATTTTTGGATTTATTTTTCAATCAAATTTAAAGTTTAATCAAAGTATTAAAGTAATGTTAATTTACTTTACTAAGGCAGTTTTTATGTACCACTTTTTCAGCGGCAAACACAAATTCGTGTTTGTATTAGTGCATATATATATATATATATATATAAGCGAAACTATTGGTCTACAGGCAGACACAGGTATGCGGATTGATTTACGAGGGTGGGCCGAAATATTTAGGTCTCGGACCTAAACACAGGTTTTTACTTTGTAACTTATTTTTATTAATTAGGTTTTGTGCAGTTTTGTGCGTTTTCTGCATCCTAAACTTAACTTCTTTGCCATAGTTTTCGACATTATAGATCGGATCAATTTTTTCTTTATTTAATCCATTAGGCAAAGTTGCCTTTTTCCCAAAAACTAACTCGAAAGGAGAAAACTGATTGTCGAAAACTGTGCTACTCGTAGTATTGTATAGGAAAGTAAAGTATTTTAAATAAACATCCCAATCAGAAAAAGTATCTTTCAAATATGCGCGTAAGTATTGATTAAACACTCTGTGGTTACGTTCGATTGTACCAACAGTTTCGTGATGGTATGCAGTTGAAAAACTATGTTGAATATTTAAAAGTTTGGTTAATTCTTCGAATAATTCATTTTTAAATTCTGTACCTAAATCTAATTTTATGGCATTCATTGTGCCGTATGTTAAAATAAATGTTTCAAAAATTGCTGAAGCGATTGTTTTTGCTGATTTGTCTGGCACAGCGACTGTTACCAGGTATTTAGTCATGTCGCAAATCATGGCAAGTGCGAACTTGTTACCATATTTGGACTCAGGTAGGGGTCCTACTGTGTCAATTACTAGTATATCGAATAGTTTGCAAGGAGTTGGTGTTAAAAAAGTTTTTCTTTTGTTTTAGGTTTAACCTTGTTTAAAAGATAATCATTACAACTTTTGATATATTTCGATATATCACGAGTCATATCTTTCCAACAAAATTTTCTTCGTAGTTTTGCGTAAAGTCTTTTCATTCCGCAATGTCCACCAGAAATGGGATCATTATGGTAAATTTTTATTAGTTTTAATTTTGTATCTTCATCTGTTACTGTCTCCACTGGATCTGTTCAAATAATTTCTAATGATTTTAAAATTTTATTTCCAATATTTTTGAAATTTGTAATATTATAATGTTCGAACAAAATATCGTTTTTAGGCCATTCAATCTGCCTAACTTTGCGTTTGCCGGCTTCTGATTCAAGCCTCGAAAGTAATTTCTCTAAAGTCATTATTTCGTTAACAAGCTCAAAACTAAGTAACTCGAGTTTCTTGTGTTTAATATGCGCAAAAATTCTTAAACTTGTTGTTTTATTATTTTTATCGTACGTAATTGCAGATATTATCCGTGGAACTTTTTTCGAAATTAAATGAAAATTTGTCGTAGACATGTAAATTAAGTTGTTTTTCGCCGTTTTTGTCTGTTTTAAAAGGAAGATTATTATCGTTTTGCCGTTTTGTTTGTTCGATTCTTTAATCTCATGGATTGTAATACGCGATAGTGCATCAGCACAAACGTTTGATTTACCCTTTATATATACAATAGTAAAGTTATATTCAGATAGTTCCAGTCTTATTCTTGAAAGTTTTGAAGATGGGTCTTTCATATTGAATAGGTATACTAGAGGTCTATGATGTGATTTTACAATAAAATGGATGCCATAAACGTACGGTCGAAATTGCTTGATTGCAAAGTAAATAGCTAAGAGTTCCAACTCTATAATTGGTTTTTCTGCTCTGCTTTATTAAATGCTTTAGAAGCGAAACAAAATGGTAAATCACTACCTTGCTGTTCTTGACTTAAAATAGTGCCACATCCAGTTGTGGAAGCATCAACGGTAATAATGAATTGTTTAGTAAAATCTGGATATAGAAGTAATTTTGGTGAAAGTAACGCTGCTTTCAAAGATAAAAATGCTCTTTCGCACTCAACATCCCATACAAATTCAACTCTTCTTGCTTAATCGATTTAGAGGCGCTGTCAGAGACGCAAAATTAGGTATAAACCGTCTGTAATAGTTTGCAAACGCAACGAATCGTCGTACCGCGTCTTTGTCAGTCGGTTTTGTATACTTTTTAACTGCGTTTATTTTGGAGTCGTTGGGCAACAAACCTTTGGCTGAAAATTTGTGACCAAAAAATGTAAATTCTGGTCGTAAAAAGTTGCATTTATTTGGGTTAAGCTTGAGATTGAAAGACCTACAAGTATTGAAGTATTTTGAAAGATTTTTAATATGGCGATAATATCGTCGACGTACATAAATGCGACGTTGGGTGGTATACCAGAAAAAGCTATTGTCATCATTCGTGAGAATGAATTTGGTGCTATATTTAAGCAGAATGGAAGCACTTTCCATCTAAATGCACCTCGGTCAGTGCTGAAAGACGTAATGTCACGTGAGTCAGGATGCAAGGGGATTTGATGAAATCCCGAGAAAAGATCTAATGTGGAAAAATACTTTGCCCTGCCAAGATTGTCTAAAATATCGTCAACTCAAATTTATCAGCAATGAGTTTTTTGTTTACTGCGCGAAAATCTACGCACATACGATATGCTTTCTGACCATTGTATCCTTCTTTGGGACTACACTGAAAGGACTATTGTAATTCGAATAACTGAGTTCAATCATATCGTTGTCTATTAATTTATTTACTTGACGATTTATTTCTTCGCGTTGAGAGTATGGCAATCGATAGTTCTTAACATATACCGGCTCGTTGTCTGTCGAATCTTAATTTTTGTTCGTAGAAGTTGCTTAAAGTCATTTTGTCCGTGTCAAGAGCGAAAATGTCGGCATAATCAATGTAAAGGTCAATTAATTTACTATGAGCATGTTGAGGTATTTGATTTTTTAAAATTGAAGTCAGTTTTTTCGTTCGTTTCTCTTCTGTTTCTGTCTTGTTAATTGTATGAACATCGTAGTTTGAAAGTTTTTCTGTCCGAATACTTTTTCTTTTCACATACTTTACATCATCCGTGGTATTTATGACTTTAATTATTGGGTTACTGGAATTAACAATGCACCTAGCTGTGAAAACGCCTTTTTCAATTTCCTGCGAATCCACGAAAAGTGGCTCGGGCGAATCTCCCAAATCAAAAAGTCTGAATATTTCACATCTGGGAGGAATGATACAACGGTCGCTTTCTGTTCCGTGTAGGATTGGTACCGCGACTTTTTCATTACCTACCCAAAAGGAAATACTATTTCTTTCATAATTAATAATGCATTTGTTAATTTTCAGAAAATCTTTACCCAGTATGCCATCGAAAGTCTTCATTTACTACATGTAAAGTATGTTTAATAGAAAAGTTTTAAAAATTTAAATTTGCGGTAATTTTACCTAAAGTAGAAACTGAATTAGAAGTGACACCGGTAATGTTGATAATATCGTTTGTATTTAAGGAAATATTACTGTCTAAACAGGATATCTTTATTAAAGAAATGTCGGCTTGAGTGTCTACTAGGAAAGTACAAAATTTTTGTGACTCGTTAAGTTGTAATTCTATGAAATCTGAATAATTTAAATTTAAACAGTATATGCCTACTGGTGAAGGAAATTCGCTTACTCGCTTAGTTCGTCCTTCCTCAGTGTTCGCTCCCGAGGGGCATTCGCGTTTAAAGCCTCTACAGTTGGATGATCTAGAATTGTTAGGGTTTGTATTTGAACGTGTGTTACTATTGTTGCTATCTATTTCCGTTATAATTCATATATCTCTGATTATTGTTGCTATTACGGTTGCCGTTGTATGCAAATGAACTATTGTTTCTATAACCGGTATAGCCGCGGTAACTACCACGTGAATGTATTGTTTCTACGTGATCGAAAAGCTAAAACCTGACGCTCAGTTACTTCGATGTTTGGTTCTACAATTAATTTCGCTACTACGTCTTTCGGATCAGTAAATGCCGTTGAGGCTAAAATGGTTTTTACTAAATTTGATTTTGCATTTAAACGACACACGTTAACAGTTTGTTCGACTGCCATTTCGTGAGCTTTCGCTTGAGTGATCCCTTCAATAATAAGAGACCGCTCAAGTGAGTCAGCTAAATCTTCAACTTTTTTGGCAAAATCTGTATAATTGTTGTTATTAACGTGCAACGCGGCAATTTTTCCTGCTAAAACTTTCGAGTTGTCTGGTTTGATCCTACTATGTAGAGCTACTTTAATTTCATTGATTGAAGTTACTTGTCTTGGTATTGATTCCCGGGCTTAACCCTCAAGTTTTGATTTTAAAAACGCTATAAAGGTATTAGTTAAATCTGCAGTAGCGAACTGTTCAAGTAATTAAATTTTGTCTATGAAAGAATCAAGTGCTAGAGGATCACCACTGTAGTTCTCTGTAATAGAATTAGCATATGTGTTAATGAAAATTCTCTTTTCCTCAGGTGTTGCCATGATTTGATCGTTAAGATCTGAAGCTGAATTAGAAGGAGGTAAGGCCACGTTTGTACTAATTGGATCGTTAAGATCTGGGTTTACGTCAGAAGAAGGGTTAACGAAGGTTGTACTATTTGAGTCGTTAAGATCTAATTTTAAAATAGAAGTTTAAGTTAATTTTGCACTATTTGAATTGTTAAGATTTGAATCTAAATTAGAAGTTAAATTTTTACTGGAAGAATCTTCGAAGCCTAGAAAATCTGTTGACAAAGAAAATCTATTTTCCTGGTTTGTGACTTCTTCGGTCGAAGATGAATCTAAACTTTAGTAGCTTGAGGCTGAATTATCGGAATCGGATTCTGAGTCTGAATTTTTTTGCACTTGCTTACCACTTCTTAGGTACAAATTTTTCAAATCTTTGGATATTTATATTGTACCCACATGCTAATGCGCGAAGGAGAGTGTCGAATCTTTTGATGAGCGTTACATCCAATCCCGTAATCTCAGCACTAGCCTCAGAATTTTCGAAAAACCTACGAGCAGTGTTGCCGTCATTGGTATTGCCGAAACCTGGTTTTGGTTTATCTACTATCAATCCAAGTACACTTTTAAATTTATTCTGGATTTCGTTGGAACGTAGCTTTACACTCTCTTTATCTGCCTCATTCCTAAGCTGCCACTTTTTTACTTCGAGGCGATAACTTATATGAAGCAAGCATTCAAAACATCTTATCCATGCATGGAGAGTAGACAAACCAAAATCAAGATTATCTCGGTTAGGCGTAAAGTCCCGTAACTCATTATTCATATCTTTTGGAGTGGCACCACAAATATAACACATTTCTGCGGAAGAAGTTTCAGTCAAAGCATTGCAAACTTTTCCGTCAATCATTGTTAGAAGCATATTGTGATTTACGGAAACTTCGTATTCTCCGAGCATGTACTTTGTTGGCAACAACGCATTTATCTCCTCTAAACCTTTGTTCGTTTCAAAAAGAATAAAATCTTTTGTTTCTTTAGAAAAAATAAATTTCATTGGTAGAAGGTCGAGGATTCTGCCAAACAATGTTACCTTTTTCATCATGTAATTGAAGAGGAATGAAAGAAAATATAAACAAAAACTCATCAGTGTCAGAACTGCATGTAAACTTTTGCTTATATGTGCTATGGCCAGAGTTTCCATCGCAACCCCACTTGCTGATTAAAGTATACGTCAAGTTTGTAGGTAATAAACTAACAAAAACTTCTTGATTTGCTAAAACTAAACGCTCAACAGTTTTATCTAATACGGACTGGACTTTAATTTCCGCACTACATCAATTTCATTTGGATAGCATTCTGCCTTAGCTTTTCTTAGACTATAAAATGATGGATAAACCTTATGGCCTGCCTTGATGCTCCACTTCCGAGTCGTTTTGTACCCATGAGTCGTCGACTTGCTATCTACGTAGTATGCTAAAGCTTCTACATTGCTCAAGCATCTTGCATCTGGCTCACATGCCATCTTTTTGCCGGATATTTGAGTGGTTTCCTGTGATTTTTTTATAATGTTAGCAACATTTCTGTTGCCGGACATACGCGTTGATACTTCTGCCGCATAAAGTAACTCGCCAGGACTTCTAGATTGCAAGAGGTCATCCACTCGACGCCGTTTGGTTTTTTCACTGCAGCTAACAAAGTCCTTCATTCGTCTTGCGGGGCCGGGGTTACCTGAAGAAGTGGTTGGTTGGTCTGATGGCAATTTTGAATCCACCGTTATTGTAAATGTGAAGTCTGAACCCGAAAGGCACTCCGAGTTTTTATTCAAAAATCGCTCCTTATGTCTTCCAGAAGTTTTCCACTTTTGATCCAGCTTCGACGAATATGCCGATATTTGTAAGATTAAACTTTTTATCGAATACTCGGCTGCTTCGCTTAAATCGTACTTAAGTACAACAAGACTCAATTATATCTGGTTTCCTTTGAATGTTGAACCCAAATGTCAAAAAACTCCGTTCTTGGTACGGTTATAACTAAACTGCTTTGTGTTTTTGATTTTCCGACAGGGTGAATAGTTGATGATTGTTGTGCTGCAATCTTAAGTGTCGTTGATCGTTCTGATTTGTTATCAGTTGCGCAGTATTTATATTACATTCAGGTATTGGCGTAGATGCTACCAAATGGGGTTGTTTTGTGTAGCGTTCCTGTGTGGTTATACCTACATTAGGATTGCTTTGTATGTACCTGTTTTTATGCCTTGGTGACTGGCGCGGTAGGTTGTGGCAGGTTGAAGTCAGTGATCTTCGCCTTTTTGCTTTTGGCGTGCTCTTGTTGACCTTGCGCGTTTATTTTTGTGTGTTTTATGGCTACGTGTTTGTTCCCTGTACCTGGGGATTGGTTTTGCCGTTTGTAGATCAGCTTTAAAGGTTCAAATATCTCGTCGGAGCTGGTACGTACATACATCCTATTTTATATGTAGAGATAACTAAATCTACAAAAAAAATTAAAAATAGATGTGCAAAGAATTCGCAATGGTTTTTTCTTTGGACTATTAGAAAATACTTGCGACTATAACATATGTAAAATTTAGCCCGGATGTCGGCGGATGTATGTAACTTTTTTGTCACTAAAGTTAAAAATATAGAGAAAAAATACCTTTTCTTCTTAATAACGGAATGTTAAATATATTGAAAATACTCTAATTGCGAAAGAATTACTATTAAAAAATTTTACTTACCTTCGAGCTTAGAATCCATCAAAAAAATTATATAAAAGTGTTCACTTAAGAGAAATATGAAGCTTAATATTCAACAAGAATTTTGCAAATTAATCAATGCATTTTACGGCCACTCCTGCCTTCTTACTTCAATTACTCAATATATATGAGAAAAAATATCAAAAAAAAGCAAAAATCCCGTTATTTTGTTTATTTTCTTTCATTTCTCATTACACTTTTCTTGGAATAAGAACTTTGTTTTTGTCCAGCTAGCTTGTTCTACACGAAACACTGTGCACCGGTAACAATTCTTTCAGTTAATAAAATTTCATGTGCTTGTCACGTTTCACTACCAAAGGTTTTTGCTGCTGATAACCAATTTACAAAGTTATTGAACGAATTTCCTTCTCTATTTTCTGAACCTGATTATTCACAGCCAGTTAGACATACAACAATTCACAGACTCGTCAGTGAAGGAAATTTGCCATTTTCTAAACCAAGTCGTTTAGACCCTATTAAATTCAAAGTAGCTGAAACTGAACTCGATTTTTTAGTAAAAACAGGAATATGTAGGCCTTCAAATTCAGCGGTAGCATCTCCACTGCATCTTATACCCAAGAAGGAAATAAATGACATCGTCATACAAAATCTCCAGTTATTAAAATTCCAATTCCAAAAACTAGATTTGAACACATTCATTTAGATATTGTCGGACCCTTGCCTGTTTCAAAGAGATATCGTTACATATTAACTATAATTGATAGATTTGCACGTTGGCATTCGCGCTAAGAGATATTTCACCAGTTACGGTTGTAAATAAATTTTTTAAGGAATATGTTTCACGGTTTGGGGTTCCATTGGAAATAACAAGGATCTGGGCTCCCAGTTTACTACAAATTTATTCTCAGAATTAACGAAATTTCTTGGAAGTCATCAAATAATGACTTCTTCCTATCATCCCCAAGCTAATAGAATGGTAGAACGCTTCCATAGGCCGCTTAAATCTTCAATAATGGCTAGGAATGGGTCCAGGGATTGGTATGAAGAGTTACCAATAGTGCTTATGGGTTTGGGATCGATATTTAGGGAAGATATTTCGGCAACAGCAGCTGAAATGGTTTATGGTCAAAATTTAAGGCTACCTGGTGAATTGTTTGTTTCAACTACAGATAATGTAACTTCAGCGGATGTTTTAAGTAGTTTGTGTGAACTTTTTAAAAAAATTTAAATCAAATTTAGAATATCATCAAAATTCTAGTGGTATTTTTGTTCCAAAAGATTTACAAAATTGTCATTTTGTTTTTGTACGTTTAGTAAACAAACATTCCTTGCAGCATCCATATGAGGGGCCTTATAGAGTTATTGAAAAAAATATTAAAAATCCCCGGTTAACTAACTCATAAAAATATTAAAAACTTTAAAATTGAGATAAATAATGAAATTTCGTTTAAAACGAGAAATGGTGGATAAAATACAGATACCTAACGCAAAAACAAAAAAGAAAGTTACTTTTAATTTATTTAACTTTAAATCTGTGGAAGGGGGAGTATTGTAGGGTTAATTGTATTTAATAATTATAATGTTATTTATACTTTGTATTGTAATACTTTAAATATTTGTTCGAAAATAATATTATCGAGTTTTTAATTTTAAATATGAATTTTCAAAAATTTTCATTAACCACTACATGCCGTCAGTCGGTGTTGTTGTTGTAGCGATAAGGTTGCCCCCCGAAGGCGCTGGGGAGTGTTATCGATGTGATGGTCCTTTGCCGGATACAGATCCGGTACGCTCCGGTAACACAGCACCATTAAGGTGCTAGCCCGACCATCTCGGGAACGATTTATATGGCCACATTAAACCTTCAGGCCATCCCTCCCCACCCCCAAGCTCCTCATGGAACTCATGGTCGCCAGAGCCTCGTCTGTTAGTGAAACAGGATTCGCCACGGATAGGTGAGGCTTACAATTGGGTTTGGAGAAGCTGTATATTGCGCTGGCAACCTGAAAGGTTGCGCTACACAGCCCCTTGAATTAGGTATTTTAGTCGCCTCTTACGACAGACATACCTACCGCGGGTATATTCTGACCCCCTAACCCGCTGGGGCGCCGTCAGTCGGTCACTGAGAGGATTGCCAATTGCGAGGTTTGCAGCAGAGCGAAAGGACCCAAAACCCGAAGTCATGGCCAGATGAAGCAATATAACTCAGGTACGCAATTTGAAAGGATCGCTATGGATATCGCAGGTCCATTTCCTGCAAGCAACCACGGAAACAAATATGTACTGGTGATTATGGATTATTTCAGCAAATGGCCGGAGGTATACCCAATCCCAAATCAAGAAGCGGAAACAGGAGCAGAGGTGTTTATAAACCTGACCAAGGGAGAAATTTTGAATCAGCAGTGTTCCATGAAATGTGTAAGACATTGGGCATTCGAAAACACGAACAACTGCATTGTATCCTCAGTACGATTGTATGGTGGAACGCGTCAATAGAACCTTGGAGGAGCACATAAGGAAAGTAGTGGACAAGTTAAATAAAGAGTGGGATACGCACATATCATTATTCTTGATGGCTTACCGATCGGCAGTGCATGAGACAACGGGTCAAACCCCCGAAAAGGTAATTTTTGGCAATGACCTTCGACTGCCAGCTGATTTGAAGTTTGGGATAAATACCGGTGCGGAAGAAAATGCCAAGAAATCCACTGGTGTCTTGGAGGAAGATATGAGGGAAATACACGATCTTGTAAGACAACGAACCAAGATTTTGAAGATCTAAGTAGTTGTAACTTCTCTGCCGGTGTGGGTAAGCTTTGGTCCACCGTAAAGTCCCTATCGGATCCGTCCAAGCACAACGACAAAATTGCCTTTGGCTATAGAGTGCTGTCGAATGCGAAAAGATGCGCGAGCGCTTTTTGTCGACAATATATAATGCATTCTACGGTTGACAAGGTTAGACAGTGGGCCCAGACGGCATAGCCATGCTGATGCTTAAAAGCCTAGGAAAAGAGGGTTTCAAATATTTAGCACATGTCTTCAACCTGTCTCTTTCCACCGTTGTCATTCTCCAAAAATGGAAAATGGCCAAGGTGGTCCCGCTACTAAAGCCTGGGAAACCAGCTAACATAGAGTCATATCGCCCGATATCTCTCCTATCGCCAGTAGCCAAGACGCTTGAAGCCATTTTGCTCTAGAGTTGGCAAATATCTGTGTACCTGTGATTTAGTCACAGGTACTGAATGATCACAGCTGAACGCTGTGACTGCTTCTGAGGAATAGCCGTGACTGACTGACTGTGATAGCATCTGCACTTCGTTCACAATCACGTTTAATGATAATCTCAATCACATGAGTCAGAAAATCTGTGAATCGTGCTGCAACTAATTAGCAGCAGATGGCGCAGTCGCCATGTAAAATCATGCATGTATATATGTATTTAGAATGGATGTTTTTTTTGCATTCCGTTTTGAATTCGGTTTCTATTGATGTGAATACGTCTGTTACTTACGTTCTGAAAATCGTTTCATTTTGAATATTCTCGTGTTGACTGGGCTGGGGCGATTTGGAGTGTATCACTTTAAGCTTAAAGTTTTATAAAAATTTATTATTTATGAAAGATGTCGTTAAAAAATCCAAAACCAGTTTCCTATGGCAGTTGTTTGAAAAGGTGGATCATTCTTTTGCCACATGCAATATTTGCAAAACCAAAATATCTTATAAAACATCGACAAGTAATTTGAAGAGTCATATGATTCGGAGGCATCCGACCGTACAACTGGAAGAGCTTGCGGTAAATTTTAACGAATTCCAAGCTCTGTTAGTGTCCCTGTGTATGTTTGCATTTCCATTTGCAGGATAAACCTCAACCTATCGAAATTGAACCTGTCGTTGATATCACCGAAGGGCAGCCATCAACTTCCAGTGCAGCACCAAAACGGATGACACAATGCAAAATTATAAAAAACTATCGCCCAATTTCAAAAGAGGGTTTGAATAGCAAGCTTCTGCAGTTATTTGCTATAGACTTATAGCCATTCAGCGTTGTAGACGACAGAGGGTTCAGGGAATTTGTGAAATCTTTGAATCCTATGTACGTACTCCCAAGCAGACGGGTAGTTTCCAAAACCATGATTCCTGCTTTGTACGAAGAGTGCAGACATAAAATGCAAGGAATGATACAAGGCGGCAACCAATTTTGTATTACAACGGATTGTTGGACTTCAAGAAATGTTTGTAGCTTCATTGCTGTGACAGCGCATTTTGTATCACCGGAGTTTGAGCTGAAATCCATACTATTGTCGGCTTCAGAGCTCAATATTAATCATACGGCCGAAAAATTAGCTAACGCGATACACAAGATTGTCTGTGACTGGAATATAGAAAGAAAAATTTTGCTTTCTGTTTCCGATAACGCCAGCAACATAAAATGTGCCCTTACAACAAAGTTGAATTGGAAACATTTTGGATGTATGGCTCATACAATGAATTTGATTGTGAAAGATGGCTTGCGTGTAACGGAAGTTGCTGAAATAATCGATAAGATCAAAGGTATAGTTACCTATTTTAAGAAAAGTTCTTCAGCCAACGAAGCTTTTCTGAGCTATCAACGAAACAGTGGCAGGGACCCATTGAAGCTGATTCAACAAGTTGAGACTAGGTGGGACTCTACTCTTGCAATGATGGAACGATTCGCTGCGCTTGAGGAAGCAGTAAAATGTACGCTAGTTATTTTAAACAGGAGCCTTTTAACCTTGTCCAGTGAAGAATAGCAAATAGTCAAAGATTTATGTATAATATGTCAACCATTCAAAGACGCTACAGTAACCATAAGTGGCGAAACGTATTGTACGGGATCCCTGGTAATACCGATTACAAATGGTCTTCAGGACGTTTACAGGCATTTGCTAACAAAAGTTTGGCCCGATCCTGTGCGCAAGGTTATAGACATTTTTGTAATTGGTATTCGGGAACGATTGGGCAATATCCAAAAAAGCAACACATTTTCTGTAGCTACATTTTTGGATCCTAGGTTTAAATTATAGCATTGACGGATGAATTAGCTGCAGAAAATTGTAAAAAAATGGTGGTGTCTTTATATTAAACTTAGGTGGAGCACCAATTTTGCAACTTACTTTTCTTTCAAATGATAAAAATATGGATCACCGTAACATATAATTAGGGTCACACCGATGGAGCTTCGCTTCACGATTAAACTTCAAAAACTAAGCAAAGCACAAAAATAAGTCTTCTTATACACGCCAAGGTTGCCAGAGGACACCACACTGTGGTATCCCCTGTTGAATTTACCTAAACTTTGAGATTTCGCTCCTAAATTGAACCGACAGCGCTTGCCGACCATTCAGATAATTTGCGGTCCATCTCTTTAGACAACGGGGAAGGTGTGGGCCATCTATATCTTTGAGTATCGTGCCGGGGTTGACTGTCAACAGCTTCTGACAGACCAGGTGCTACGAACACCGTCCTGTTTTTTTCTATTTAGTCCGTAATTTATCTGAGTATTTATGGCATTTAGCGCAGTGGTGGCGCTAATCATTTTTCGGAAGCCATGTTGCTGGGGGGCTAGGCGAAGATACACCGTCAAATAAGGGACCAAGACGGTTTCCAATGTCTTCGCTACAGATGTTGTTGTTGTAGCAGTGCGATCCAATAGGTGCGACCGATCACAAATCGTCATCAATATCCTCTAACGGGAGTCCAAGGAAACTTGCTGTTTCTACAGGGGTGGACCATAATAAGAGGGGTGTTAGAGGCGTTGGTTCCACATTACAAGTAAAGAGATGGTTGGTGTCATGTGGGGACACATTGCAAGCAGGGCATACATGTTGTATGTCGGGGTTGATTCTGGATAGGTAAGAGTTTAACCTGTTACAGTATCCAGATCGAACTTGAGCTAAATTGACTCGCGTTTCCCTGGGGAGTGTGGGGAGTGTGTGTTCCTCTTCTGCAAGTTTTGGGTATTGTTCTTTGAGTACTGGATTCACCGGGCAAATCCTGGCATAAAGGTCCGACGCTTGTTTGTGGAGTTCACTGAGGACCTGCTTGTTTTTGTTGGCTTCATACGGCTGAGTTCTTAGGTGCCGTATTTCCTCCATGCTTACGGAGATAACTCTTTAAGCCCCTGGGCGGTGTTGGCTCATCAATCAGATGTCTGTTCGGATGCCCAGGTTCCTGGGTATTCAACAGGAACTGTTTGGTTAGCATCACATTTCTCTCACTGATGGGGTGTATTCTCGCCTCATTATGTAGATGGTGTTCTGGGGACATAAGAAGACAACGCGTGGCGGTTCTGAGAGCATTATTTTGGCAGGCCTGTAGCTTCTTCCAGTGAGTAGTTTTTAGGCTTGGCGACCATATGTGGGACGCGTAGCATGCAATCGGCTGGCCAATTGCTTTGTAAGTGGTAATGAGCGTTTCTTCAACTTTTCCCCAAGTACTGCCAGCAAGAGATTTGAGGATTTTGTATTCGGTACAATTGCGGAAGCATGCTCAACAAAGTGTAGATCCTGTTCAAACGTCACACCCAAGATTTTGGGGTGTAGGAAAGTCGGTAGCGTAGTTCCATCCCGGATGATTTAGTCGGTGATAATTCCAGGTTTCGCGAGGCGAAAATACTGGAGAGATCAAGGAGGTAGCTGTTTATTCTCTTGCAAATCTCATCGATCTCTGGGCCTGGGCCTGTGGCCATTATTGTGTAGTTATCGGCGTAGGAAACGATAGTAACTCCTTCTGGTGGCAAAGGTAGCTTTGATATGTAGAAGTTAAACAAAAGTGAGGATAGGACACCACCCTGTGGCACCCCTATTTTAATTCTTCTTGGCTTTGATGTTGCGTTTCTAAATTGCACCGATGCCTGCCGACCACCCAGATAATTTGCGGTCCACCTTTTAAGACTTGGAGGAAGGGTAGGCCCTTCCGGGTCTTGCAGTAACGTGCCATGCTTGACCGTATCAAAAGCTTTTGATAGGTCTGGCGCAACGAGTACTGTTCTGTGGTGGGAGTTTTGATTTAAACCGCAATTTATCTGGGTGCTAATGGCATTTAGCGCTGTGGTTATGCTATGAAGTTTTCTGAAGCCATGCTGATGACAGGATAGTTGCAAATTTGCTTTGAAATAGGGGAGCAAAATGGCTTCAAGTGTCTTGGCTACTGGCAATAGGAGAGATATCGGGCGATATGAATATCCTATGTTAGCTGGTTTCCCAGGCTTTAGTAGCAGGACCACCTTGGCCATTTTCAATTTTTCTGGATTGACAAAGGTGGAAATAGACAGGTTGAAGACATGTGATAAATATTTGAAACCCTCTTTCCCTAGGCTTTTAAGCATCGGCATGGCTATGCCGTCTGTGCCCACTGCTTTGGATGGTTTAGCATGACCGATGGCATCCTCAACCTCTTTGGCGGTGATGGTAATTGGAGACGCGATGAATTGATGTTTATGTGCGTGTCTGTTGGCCCTCTGTCTAACTTTGTCAACCGTAGAATGCATTATATATTGTCCGCAAAAAGCACTCGCGTATTTTTCGCATCCGACTGCACTTTATCGCCAAGGCCGATGGAAATTTTGCCATTGCGCTTAGACGGATTCGATACGGACTTTACGGTGGACCAAAGGTTGCCTATACCGGCAGAGAGGTTACAACCGCTAAGATGCTCCTCCCATTTCGCCCGCTTGTGTGCATCCATAAGCAATCTGATTTGTTGTTTTATATCCCTTTTTTAGGGGTCGCCGGGATCGAGCTGTCTGTCTTATTGTCTTATAAGGTCATGTTCTCTCGCTAAATTTATAGCTTCCCCCGGAAAGTGAGGCCGAATTTCAGGAATTCTATCGGTGAAAATAAAGCGAGCCGAGGCGGATTCAATGACCTTGCGGAAAGCACGTCCCCTTGGTGTGCATCAGTCGGGATAGGGAGGGCAGCAAAGCGGTTGCCTGTAAAGGATTTGTATTCATCCCACTTTCCTTTTTTAAAGTTTATGAAAGTGTGTTTTTCTGTTACGATGATGTCCGCAGTATGCTCGAGCGAAGTAAGTATAGGCAGGTGGTCGGATGCTAGTGTTACCATCGGCTGCCGGTTGACGCAGCTTACGAGTCCTGCGCTCTCGATTGATATATGCGGCGAACTGTGACATCTTCCTACCATACGTGTAGGGGCGTCTCCGTTTATTGTGCACAACGTCGTTTCTTCTATTTGATCCGCAACATCTCACCCCTACTGTCTGCCTGCAAGTTTGAATGCCACAGATCGTGATGGGCATTGAAATCGCCTAAGATAATGCGATTATTGCCAGTGAGTATGGTGCTGATATTACGGCGGCATCCACTGGGGCAACAGTTAGCAGGAGGGATGTAGATGTTGATGATTTCTAGGTTTGCATCGCCTCGCCGGACAGATAAGCCTTGACGTTCTAAGACACTGTCCCTGCGGCCGATTTCGGGTTCAAATATATGATATTGCACTGAGTGGTGTATAATAAACGCGAGGCCGCCTCCATTTCCGCTCTCGCGTTATTTTCTGTGGACATTATACCCAGAACAGGTTTGCAGAGTAGATCTTGCTGTGAGTATAGTCTCTTGAATCGCAGCAATGCGGATGTTGTGTCGCTTCATGAAATCGACTATCTCCGCGATGTTCCCAGTTAATCCATTAAAGTTTTACTGCAGAATTCTGCCGGCAGCCGGTTCTATGTACGGAGCGACTCGGGATTTTTTCCCGACAAAGGGCTGTCATTTCAGTGTAACCCCATTTAATTCTTTGCTTTAAGGCTTTCGAAGTCCTTTTCGACTTCGCGCACTTCTAGCATATTAGGGTTGTTATCCTTGGGGCTTTTTTTCCTGAGTCGCCAATACATTTTGCCAATCTGCATGTACAACATATCCTTCGTAGGTTGTATATTTGGAAGATGTACAGCTGACTCTCCTCCGTATGCCGAGATACAGTAAGTACCTCCCAATCCTGTGTCGGTATATTCGGACTCTAACTCAGCAGAAGTCGCAGCGTATCCTCCGACTTCATCACGGTAGTATCTATACTTTGACTTTTGGTACCGTGGGGAACTGCTTTTGATGCAGGTTTGGAACCACTTCCTCCAGCCACCGCAAGCTCGCGATGTTGTCGCACGCCATCATCTACACACAATTGTTGCTTTCGAGGCAGTTACTACCTCGCTATTGGGCCCCTCTGTCCCTTCATCTTTAGGCCTACTTTTATTGTCTGTGCGGCTGCCTGTCTCGCGGCTCTCCTTTCTGCCTCTTGAAAGCAGGCTTTTCGCCTTCCGCCGAACATTTCCTCTCCTCTGCCATACGACGCTTTTTCCTCCTGGTACCGGTTGTAGTACAGGGTTTCCGCAGCAAACTTCTTGAACTGCCATCGACCTACTTGTACCGCCCCTTGGGCCCATTCCAAGCGCTCGCTCTCTAGCTTTCTGGGTCGACCACTGCTCCCAAGCGTTGTACAATTCTTGGAGCTGCAAGGTACTGCGACTCTTTTACTTCCTCTGCTCCGTACCCTTCTCCACACGACTTCTCCGTTGGCATTGTATGCCTTTCCAGCACTAAGCTCATTGACTTGCAACTACTTTCGCTTCCCGAGTCCGACGCATCGCTTAGTGAGTTGTCGTCTTCCTTGCCTTCCGATTCGGTCCTCCATTTCTCATCCTCCTTATCAAAATAAGATATTCAGTAGTTCATCTTGTTCCTACGACTGCCTGCCTGTCAAGGCGGGCTCAGCGGTGGAAGAAACTGTCCGCCACAGCAGCGCCCCTTACTATGGTAAGGCCATCAATACTTCCCGAGTGGCCAGGTATCGCGACTCGGTATAAGACTTCGTTGAAATACACCCGAATATATCCCCTGGCTGCAAATCGTCCAATTTGCACGGTCCGCATAACACCCTGGATTAGGAGGTTGGCAGTTCTTGGTCGTCGACATTCAGGCTCCCTCGTATGAGGCGAAACGGCATTGATAACAGCCATAAACTTCTCAGCCTCATAGTGGGGCGCTATAGAGTTCGGCTAAGCCCTCACAAAAACGATAAGGATCCTACCCTAGTGAGGGACGGACGAACATGGCTTAATCAAAAACTTTTTTGATGCTGATAATTTTGGTATGAAGAAGTTTATATCTATCTCGATTATTAAAATAATAATAAACGTACTACCGTTTTCCAATTAAAGTTTCCCTTTTGTTTACAACAACTAAGGCATTACCTGGCTGAATGTGTTTGTAACACTACAACCATCGTAGGAGTGTGGGTTCAAATCCCACTCCCCGGAGAAGAGGCTTTGAAGAGATTTACAAGGTATAATCGAAACAGTTGTCGCCTTATCCGTCCTGATGTCACGTTTTAATAAAATAAAAAAATTGCTTCAAATAAATGTTTTTTTTTACATTTAAAAGCAATGAGGGCAATCTCTGCTTAATTCATACAAATAGACAACTTTGGTAAATTCTTTGTATTTCTATAAACATAACAAAGCAAATACCAGTTTCTTTGAAACCGCCACGAACAAAAAAGCATAATTACATACAAAACATGTACTGTGCAAAGAATAAAATATGCAAGGAAGGCAATTGGGATAAGTTACAACAACTAAGGCATTACGTGACTGAATGCGTTTGTAACCATCGTAGGAGTGCGGTTCCCACTCCCGGAAGGAAAGGCTTTGAAGGTATAATTGAAACAGCTGTCGCCTTGTCCGTCCTGATGTCCCGTTGTTTTTGAATTTTTTTTTTGTCCATCTAGCCTTTTTTCTGAAATAGTTCTGGAAACATTGCCGGTTACCATTAATCAGAATACTTTGATTAAAATATCCAAGAATCGCTTGATTAAAAAATTACATTTTATTCATCACTGGCAATATTTTCTATGAAACAAGTATTTAAAAACCGGCTAAATTCTGTCCGTCAAAAAAAATTTTGTCGTGACAGTCGGGTATTGTGAACAATGTAATTTAACTTTCCAGTTTGCTGGCTCGAGGTCTATGTTTTTCTTGCAAAAACTAATAAAACACAAGTTTTTCGTTCTGCCAATATATTTCGAATTACCGTCGGTAATCGTCTTCAGGACAAACTAATAACAATATAAAGCATTAATATAATAAATAATTATCCCTACAACAAATTTATTCATATATGTACATACATTTATTTACACGTTTGTACTGCTTAACGTGGAGTATCATACTAACTCTTTTTTGATAACAAAAATCTGTACGCCTGTGCTACGTTCTCTACATCAGATTTGTAATTTAATCTCTTGTCTGTCGGTGTGTTGATTATGTGCAGCATTTCTAATGTGAATCTCTTCTTGTATTGTTTTTCTTGTTGGAGCACAGAAGCTTCATCAAAGTTTGGTGAGTGTTCATTGCTTGCACAGTGGGCCATTAAGGCCGTTTTATGGTTCTGTGTTTGTTTACAATATTTAAAATCAGATTTATGTTGTGCTAATCTGCTTTTTAATTTTGATTTTGTAGTTTCTACATAAAACTTGTTACAGGATTCGTTGGCCTTACCTTTGCAAGGTATTTTATATAAATTAAACAATTTTAGTTTCTTTATAAATGTTAACATTTACTTCAATATCAATTATATTAATTTTACAATGTAATGTCGCGCAAAACGTCTTGTTGGTCCAATTGCCACAAAGTAAAGTGAACAACATCATTCTCATAAGAATATGTGAAGCTACCGCTGCTTACTCATCGCTACCATCCATTTACCTTCCCACCAACAATGAATCCAATAAGAATGCTCTCTTATACGTTATTCCAATTAGAACCACTGCAGTAGGGCCAGCGTTCACACCATCTCCGCTGCCAGCAACACAGATCGCTCTCCCAGCATTCATCGTACTCTTGCATTGCAAGTGTTTGCGAACCCGTTAAGTATTTTACTTATTATGATAGCGAAAATATATCTATTACGTGGGTGGGCATCAATAGTTTCTCGTCTTAACTCCTCCCCTTCTAAGTGAGGAGCGTCCTCGATCCTTTACATTTAACGTACGTAACGTTTTGTTCAGTTTGGTGGAATTAAATTATACGCAATGGCTTTGCCAATTTGCAAATTGAAAATATGTACATATAATCTTGCTGACTGGACATAATGAATTATAGTTTGATGTATTGGCAATTTATTAGTGGTGGAGCAAAAGAACTTCCGTGGGACTTTTATCAATTTTAAAATGTCGAAGATAAATTGTTGCCGAGGTGTTATTTTCTTTGGAATGTAAAGGTTCTCTCAAGCCCACTCATACCATTTTGGTGAAAATTTTGTTTTGGTTTCTAAGCGAGCGGTAACTTATGGTCTTAAATGTAAGATATTAAAATTAATTCCTTAATACTATTTAATTATTTCACAAACTATAATTTAAGCAATTATTTAGATTAAGTATTTAGTTTAAACTTAAATAACTATCTGTGAAATGCTCAGTAAAAAGTTCCAAAATTACGATGTAGTAGTTCAAACTGAATATTGACCTTCCGTTAAATGCAATGCGAACTCCATGTTAAAGGTATAATAAATACTTCCTCAAAAGGTTGCTTATTTTAGATTAGAGATATACGGCGCCGCCGCCGATAAAGTGATCGGCGTAAACCTCTATTTTAGATTGTCCTTATGTACCACCCTCCCCTTAATAAGAACTGTAGTTCCTAAGTCCTTTTCTACAATTTGTTCTTCATAAAGGGGGGTTAATTTATTTCCTAGCCTTCTGTTTCTTTTTACCATGACCTTATCACCTGCATTAAATGTACGTTGTATCCGATTTTTGTTGTGACTTTTTAATTCGGATTGCTGAGCTTGCCTTATACGTGCCGATACTTCATTATTTGTATTTTCTGTAGCAGGCCGAAATATGTCGATTGGCCTTTTATTGGTGACAGAATGTATTGTTTTATTGTACTCTATAGTAGAAAGCAATATCAAATCTTTTGTGTCATCAATGCATTTCTCTAGCTTCATGCATCTAGCTATTTCTACCAATGTACTGTGAAATCTCTCTACTTGGCCATTAGAAGTGCTGTGGAGAGGTGGAGCATTTACGATTTCAATACCAAAACTGTTGGCAAGAAGATATCTGACGGTATTTGAGTTCAATGATTTCTCATTATCGCAGTAAATGACTCTGGCCTTAGGAAATACATTCAAAAGTTGTAGGATTTTCGGTTTTATATCTACGATCGTCCTAGATCGTATTGTTTGAACAACTGCGAATTTGGAAAATTTATCCAAACATGTTAGAAAATAATTCGAGTCTGTAGAAAAAATATCAATATGCAGGGTTTCGCCTACATATGATGGGATTGGTGTTTCGGATATTCTATGTTTCTGGTGATGTCTACTATATTTTGCCCTTGAACAAATTTTGCAGTTACCAACTGCTTCTTTTGCCTTCTTCTCTAGTTTTGGAAAAAAATAATCCTTTAAAATTTGTTTGACGTTTTCTTGTGGAGCGCGGTGCGCCCGATTATGTTCTGTAACTATAATCTCTAGCTGGTCGTTTGGATCAAATATGTCTGTTACAAACGTTTTTGCATATTTGAATTTCGTATTTGGAAATATACGTACTAAGTCATGTTGAATGTGTGCTAAGGTAGGCAAACTACAATGAATTGCATTCACCACTTTGGTGTTAACAAGGTCTTGAATGATGCCTAAAAGTGTGTTTTTATCACGAAATCGGATAATATGCCTTGTTCTGTTTCCAAAAATAATAAAAGTTCTTTTCGACGGTATTTCAGCCTCTTCAATAATGATTTGGTTTTTAAAACAATTTACTGGCTTTTCAACTGCCTCTATCGTATAAGTTAGGGACTGTTCGCTATGAATCGTTCCCGAGTTTGAATTTGAATCTTCTTCTATTACGTTGAGTTGCTGACGCGACAGGGCATCGGCAACAAAGTTTTCTTTTCCTGGCTTATAGTATAATTTTGCATTGTGCTCATCGATGAACGCTTTCCAACGTTTGAGCTTAGCATTCGGATTTCTATCCGAAACTGCAAACGTTAGAGGCTGGTGATCTGTAAAAATGTTTAAATTTTTTACACCGTAAAGGTAGTTTCTCAGGTTCTTTAACGCCCACACAATGGCTAGAAGCTCCCTTTCGTTTGTAGCGAAGTTAAGCTCATTATCTTTTAATGTTCTAGAAATCATGGTTATGGGCCTACCATCCTGAGACAAAACAGCGCCCAGGCCATGGTTAGAAGCGTCTGTTGTCAAATCGAAAGGTTTTTTATAATCAGGGTAACCAAGCATAACATTTTCTGATACCAAAATATGTTTTAGGGAATCAAATGCTTGAAGCTGTTCTAAGTTTAAAACTATTTTGACTCTTTTGGATTGAGTAGCACTGACTCTGCCGTTTTCGCCTTTTAGAATATCTGTCAGAGGTTTAGCTATGCGGGCAAAATCTTTAATGAAACATCTGTAGTAGCTGGCTAATCCTAGAAACGATCTGAGACTATACAAATTTTCTGGAGCCGGGAAATTTAGCATTGCATTAACCTTGTCGGGACATGTTTTTATGCCCTTCCTTGACACGACAAACCCGAGGTACTCAATTTCAGTCTTGAAAAAATGCGATTTTTCCACCGAAACCTTCATGTTTGCATCACATAAACTTTTTAAAACCCAGTCTATATCTTGAACGTGTTGCTCTTTTGTAGGTGAGAATATTATTACGTCATCAACGTAAACGTAACAGCTTCTACCTATTTGCTCCCTAAGTACATCATCGATAGCCCTTTGGAATATACTTGGCGCGTTCTTTAAACCAAATGGTAGTCTACAAAATTCATATTTGCCATTGTTCACAGAAAATGCGGTTTTCTCCCTATCTCGCTCTGCGAGCTCAATTTGATGAAATCCTGATTTCAGATCAAGGGTTGAAAAGTACTGGGACTGGCCCATGCTTGAAAGAATGGACATAACGTTTGGTATGGGGTACTTATCGTCGATAGTAATTTCGTTTAACTTTCGAAAATCTACTACCAGACGTTTCTTTTTATTGCCTAGCTCGTCGAGTCCTTTTTTATCCACTACCCATATTGGGTTGTTGTAAGGAGACCTAGATGGTCTAATAATACCGTCTTTCAGGAGTTCCTTTACCTCCTTATTGACAAAATCTATTACGCCCATTGGGTATGGATATAATTTGGAATAAATGGGTTCCTCATGTTTTGTTCTAATTGTGGCAACTACATTCGTATTGTATGGTAGAGCCGTATTTGGATCGGCAAAAGCCTTTTTTCTTTTATCGATCATATTTAAAAAATCTTTTTTTATAGCAAGGGGTACATTATCTTGTTGAATTTTGATGATATTTATGCTTTCGTATTTAATAAATAATAGCTTCTCGGTCCCATAATCATGAATAATTTCGCCTTTTTTAAGGTCTACTATAGCGTTAACCTGCTTAAGCAGGTCAAGCCCAACTATCGCATCAAAGCTTAGCAAATTAGGTAAAATAATGAAGTCGGAGTTCACACCAAATAGGTTTATAGTGCATTTTCTATTTACTTTCGTCTCTCCATGTATTGATCTGGCTAAAATTGGTTTATTTAGGGGTACGGTCCCTTTTAGCTCGGCAAACGGTTTAATATAACTTTTTGAAGCGCCAGTATCAATTAACATCTTTATAACCCTTCCCTCAGATCCTATTGATCTTCTAATCCAAGGGAGTAGGGTACTATCCCTAAAAAATTAATATGTTCTTCAATATTTTCGACTTCATTATCCACTATGCTATCGTATAAATTTTCGTCAGCTGTTTCCTGCGAGATGTGATTAACTCTCTGAATTTTCGGCCCGGTATTTCTATCGGACTCAAGGCGTCGTTTAAACTGTTGCCCTTGATTACTGGTATTAATGGGGAGATGTCTTTGCTTAGAGCTTTGGAAGTTATTGGTCCTATTTTCTTGTAAAAAATCATTGGACGGATTTTGAGGTACGTAGTTCGTTGAACGACGTAACCGGGATAGTGATGGATCTATATCCATCGGCTCAGATCTTTCTTGCCTACCATTATAAGAAAAATTCCGTTTTTGTTGCCTATTGGGATTGGTTTGAAAATGTGGGTTTTTGTGGCCACTTAAATTATCCAATTGATTGTTGCTGCTTTCGCTTAGTTTCTTGTCTATAGTTTGACTTTTGCTATTTTCATCGAAACGGTTTGAAAAGTTTGTCGCAAATACGTAACGCGCATGGTTTGCCTCTACCTCCTGTGCAAGTGCCAAAGCAGATGGTAAATCCGCCGGCCGAGCAGAAAACAAAATATCGCAAAGGGGTTTCTTTAGACCCGAAATAAAAACGCGTAGAGCATCCATTCTGTACTTCTCATTAATAGAAGTCGCTATCTGACTTTCGTAAGTCATTATAGTCTTATTGGTAAGAAGGGTGAGTTTTCTCTCGACTTCATCATAAAACTTCAATACCGTCAGATTTCCTTGTCGCAAAGTACTCATCTCCTGCTCGATCAAATATATCGGCCTCTTATCGGCATAAGTAAAATCTAACCTCGCTATTATGGCTTTAAAATTCAACACGGTATTGAATGAAGCCAAAACACCATCAGCGGCGCCTCTAATCTTATTTCTGATGATTGCGACCGCCTGGTAATGTTTTGCGCTTCCATCGTACCTTTCGTACAGTTTGTAGGCCGTGTGCGCCGCTTGCCTCCATGATACATATTTTTCTTGTTTACCGTCAAACTCAGGCAAGGATTTGACGAGGTCGAGGGTCTCATCGCATTGCACATTGCCTACAATCTGCACTTCCTCAAAAGATTCTACATTGGCCGTCAATGTAGTTGTAAATTTCTTGGTAACTTCGTCTAACTTTTTGTCGAAATCCGCTTTCTGTGTAGAGAATGCAGCCGATATCGCTGCGGCTACAATAGCTTGAAGTTCTTCGGAATTCATTTCTGGATTTTTGTCTTTTAAAACTAATGAATTGAAAAGGGTAACTAAGTCAGAATCGCTCATTAACTTGAGGTACTATGCGCTATTTAGATTAAATGGGCCGAATACCGAAAGGCTAATTTAATGGCAGAAATAGACCATAAATTCCCTGAATATTCTTATTAAATTTTATACTAATATTTTTCCCTAAATATTTTTATTACATACATTTTTCTGAAGTTGATTAAAGAAGTAGGTAACATTAATGGAAGGTACCATACGCAGTTTATAAAAAATGGTGAACTACAATAGGCTAATTAAATTTCAGATTGAGCCCACAAATTACCACAATATTTTTTTATTTTATTAAATATTTATTTAATAATAATTTACCGAAATACACTGAGCAAATCACTTACATGGATTTTTCTAAAACCGTTTCTTTATTTGTCTCCGTTGTCTTTCCTTTGTGAATGTCATCCAAGGTCGATGCGATATGGGTTATTTTCCTTCAATTTTCTGTTATTTTGTAGGTACTGTTTTTCCTCATCAGCAATAACATTCCAGAATATTAATTAATTACGATCTTCCCGGCCCCACGTTTGGGCGCCAATTAAACAATTTTAGTTTCTTTATAAATGTTAACATTTACTTCAATATCAATTATATTAATTTTACAATGTAATGTCGCGCAAAACGTCTTGTTGGTCCAATTGCCACAAAGTAAAGTGAACAACATCATTCTCATAAGAATATGTGAAGCTACCGCTGCTTACTCATCGCTACCATCCATTTACCTTCCCACCAACAATGAATCCAATAAGAATGCTCTCTTATACGTTATTCCAATTAGAACCACTGCAGTAGGGCCAGCGTTCACACCATCTCCGCTGCCAGCAACACAGATCGCTCTCCCAGCATTCATCGTACTCTTGCATTGCAAGTGTTTGCGAACCCGTTAAGTATTTTACTTATTATGATAGCGAAAATATATCTATTACGTGGGTGGGCATCAATAGTTTCTCGTCTTAACTTATATAATAGCCGTGTTTTTTAACACGCGTATATCCGTTTTCGCTTAAACTTTATATTGACTGCTAAACGACAAACTATAAATACACCTCTGAAATTGCTGCGCATAAATTTTGTCCTACTAAATTTCAACACGCATTATACTCAGATGTAACTGAAATATATGTCTTTGTTTCACCCTCTACACTAATTCTATGTATTCTATGTGTGTCCACAATTCATCGCAACTGATTCAGCTATATGTTATACCCTATGGCCATCAGAGCGTTGCGTCTCCGCTTTTCGGTACACCCTGTTGCTGTAGCTAGTTGTTTAAACACAGCCGCTAGATGGGTCTCCTAAGCATTATCTAAGCGAGGATAGGCGTTTTTTTACACGCGCAAACGAAACGTATACGCGCGTGTTAAAAAACACGGCTAATATTGCTTTTTTCCGCGGTTGGTATTTTTGACTTTGTTCTATTAAAAATGTGTTTTAGTGTGTTTACTGGTTTATGGGCTACTTTTATTTCGTTTTTGTTGTAGCAATCTGATTTCGTAAGCCGCTCTGATAATTGTGGTACATATACTACTGACTTGAATATCTTTGGCTCGTCTACTATTTGATTTTGGGTTTCTGATACCGTTCTTTTTATTAAAGAATTTATAATACTATCCGGAAAGTCATTATTTTTTAATATCATTCTAATTTCAGTCTTAATTTCTCTGTGGTAAGTGTCGTCAGATATTTGTAACATTCGTCGAATACAGCCTCTCGCTGTATTAATTATCATCGTTTTTGGATGTTTAGAATTATAATTGATGATTCGTCCTGATGCTATAGGTTTCTTATACCACTTTAGCTTTATTTCGTTACCATGTCTTATTATGATTGAGTCCAGGTACGGTAGTTTTCCTTCGTTTTCGAGCTCGGTAGTAAATTTAATATATCTATTGAAAGAATTTAATGCGTCAAGAGTGTTCTGTACCTCGTTTTCGTTTATAATTGCAAATATGTCATCGACATACTTTGTAAGTAGTCTCGGCTTTTGTTTAACTTTTTCCATCGAACTTTGAAGCAACTTATCCATAACAATATCTGCGATAACTGGTGACGTTGGCGACCCCATTGGTAATCCTCTTATTTGTGTGTATATTTGATCTTCGTATTTAAAATAACTGTTTTCCTCAATACAAAATTTCAATATTTCCATGAATAGTTTTTTCGGTATTTTAGTGTGCATTTCTATTATTGTCCATTTCTCTTGAATAACCTCAAGAGCTAGCTGTGTTGGAACGCTCGGAAACAGCGAGACAACATCGAACGAAATAAGTTTTTCATCATCATTAATATGAGTATTACTTATTCTTTCTTTAAATTCGAGTGTATTTTTGACATTATAACTAGACTTTTCTGTTAAATTTTTTAAAATATTTGTAATGAATTTACATAGACCCAACGATGGTGATCCAGTGGTTGAACATATCGGCCTAAGGGGTGTCCCTTCCTTATGGATTTTTGGGAGTCCATAAATTCTAGGGGAAAGGGTTGTGGTGGTGATCAGACTATTTCTTTCGGCCTTTGAAATTAGCTCCATTTCAAACATTTTATTTGCTAAGTTGTTGTTTTTTGTTTGTAATTTTGACGTAGGGTCTTGCCTTTGTAATCTGTACATCGTTAAATCATTTAATATTTCTTTCATTTTTAGATTATAATCATCTTTCTCCATAGCCACAGTTTTATTGCCTTTGTCAGACGTGAGAATTTTAATGTTGTTATTTTGCCTAAGAAAGTTTCGCGTTCGACCCACTGTATCAACTATTGCACTATCCATTGCATTCAGTTTATTTGTTTTTGTATGCTCTTTTATTAGTACCGAAAATTTTGTGAGAGCTTCCTCTTGCTGCTCTTTGTTTTTAATTGTTTGTACAAGTTCTTCACCGTCTGCGATGCATTCGAATAAAGGGAAATTCTTATTGTTTGTTGGTAACGCGAACTTTGGACCCTTAGCTAAGAGCGACTTTATGTCCGATGGAAAGCTTACATTTGTTGTGTTAATAAACCAATCTTGTTGCGTGTTGTTGTTGGCGAAGATGTTGTTGCGCTTGCTTTGTAGTTTTAAATATTTACTTTCCTGCTTCTCTTTTAACTTCGTTTTTAGTTTGCGCGCTATAATTTCTTCGCTAATTTTAAATCTTTCAAAGTCATCTGCGCTCAGACGCATTCAAAGTATTTTTTAATTAGAAGATTCAATATTTTTGTGTGAAAGTAATAAGTGTATCTATCTAAAGTTCTGTCTATATTTTTGTGTGTGTTACGGTCAAAAACAAATAACTTATCACATCTAGTCGTATTTTTAATAAAATTAGGAACTAACCTAGATTTTCTACATTTTAACAAAAATTTTATGTTGGATTCAATTTTTACCACTTTCTTTGATACAACCTGATATTTATTTATTACTGCTTTAGAGTTGCTAATGTTGTTTTTTATTTCCGCATATCCCATTTTCTTGTTGTTTGTATGCTGACGGCGTGCCTTCCGTTTCTTTAAAAATACTGATTTATCGACCTTTTCTTCTTAACTTTCCAGTTTGCTGGCTCGAGGTCTATGTTTTTCTTGCAAAAACTAATAAAACACAAGTTTTTCGTTCTGCCAATATATTTCGAATTACCGTCGGTAATCGTCTTCAGGACAAACTAATAACAATATAAAGCATTAATATAATAAATAATTATCCCTACAACAAATTTATTCATATATGTACATACATTTATTTACACGTTTGTACTGCTTAACGTGGAGTATCATACTAACTCTTTTTTGATAACAAAAATCTGTACGCCTGTGCTACGTTCTCTACATCAGATTTGTAATTTAATCTCTTGTCTGTCGGTGTGTTGATTATGTGCAGCATTTCTAATGTGAATCTCTTCTTGTATTGTTTTTCTTGTTGGAGCACAGAAGCTTCATCAAAGTTTGGTGAGTGTTCATTGCTTGCACATTGGGCCATTAAGGCCGTTTTATGGTTCTGTGTTTGTTTACAATATTTAAAATCAGATTTATGTTGTGCTAATCTGCTTTTTTATTTTGATTTTGTAGTTCCTACATAAAACTTGTTACAGGATTCGTTGGCATTACCTTTGCAAGGTATTTTATATATAATATTGCTTTTTTCCGCGGTTGGTATTTTTGACTTTGTTCTATTAAAAATGTGTTTTAGTGTGTTTACTGGTTTATGGGCTATTTTTATTTCGTTTTTGTTGTAGCAATCTGATTTCGTAAGCCGCTCTGATAATTGTGGTACATATACTACTGACTTGAATATCTTTGGCTCGTCTACTATTTGACTTTGGGTTTCTGATACCGTTCTTTTTATTAAAGAATTTATAATACTATCCGGAAAGTCATTATTTTTTAATATCATTCTAATTTCAGTCTTAATTTCTATGTGGTAAGTGTCGTCAGATATTTGTAACATTCGTCGAATACAGCCTCTCGCTGTATTAATTATCATCGTTTTTGGATGTTTAGAATTATAATTGATGATTCGTCCTGATGCTATAGGTTTCTTATACCACTTTAGCTTTATTTCGTTACCATGTCTTATTATGATTGAGTCCAGGTACGGTAGTTTTCCTTCGTTTTCGAGGTCGGTAGTAAATTTAATATATCTATTGAAAGAATTTAATGCGTCAAGAGTGTTCTGTACCTCGTTTTCGTTTATAATTGTAAATATGTCATCGACATACTTTGTAAGTAGTCTCGGCTTTTGTTTAACTTTTTCCATCGAACTTTGAAGCAACTTATCCATAACAATATCTGCGATAACTGGTGATGTTGGCGACCCCATTGGTAATCCTCTTATTTGTGTGTATATTTGATCTTCGTATTTAAAATAACGGTTTTCCTCAATACAAAATTTCCATGAATAGTTTTTTCGGTATTTTAGTGTGCATTTCTATTATTGTCCATTTCTCTTGAATAACCTCAAGAGCTAGCTGTGTTGGAACGCTCGGAAACAGCGAGACAACATCGAACGAAATTAGTTTTTCATCATCATTAATATGAGTATTACTTATTCTTTCTTTAAATTCGAGTATATTTTTGACATTATAACTAGACTTATCTGTTAAATTTTTTAAAATATTTGTAATGAATTTACATAGACCCAACGATGGTGATCCAGTGGTTGAACATATCGGCCTAAGGGGTGTCCCTTCCTTATGGATTTTTGGGAGTCCATAAATTCTAGGGGAAAGGGCTGTGGTGGTGATCAGACTATTTCTTTCGGCCTTTGAAATTAGCTCCATTTCAAACATTTTATTTACTAAATTGTTGTTTTTTGTTTGTAATTTTGACGTAGGGTCTTGCCTTTGTAATCTGTACATCGTTAAATCATTTAATATTTCTTTCATTTTTAGATTATAATCATCTTTCTCCATAGCCACAGTTTTATTGCCTTTGTCAGACGTGAGAATTTTAATGTTGTTATTTTGCCTAAGAAACTTTCGCGTTCGACCCACTGTATCAACTATTGCACTATCCATTGCATTCAGTTTATTTGTTTTTGTATGCTCTTTTATTAGTACCGAAAATTTTGTGCGAGCTTCCTCTTGCTGCTCTTTGTTTTTAATTGTTTGTACAAGTTCTTCACCGTCTGCGATGCATTCGAATAAAGGGAAATTCTTATTGTTTGTTGGTAACGCGAACTTTGGACCCTTAGCTAAGAGCGACTTTATGTCCGATGGAAAGCTTACATTTGTTGTGTTAATAAACCAATCTTGTTGCGTGTTGTTGTTGGCGAAGATGTTGTTGCGCTTGCTTTGTAGTTTTAAATATTTACTTTCCTGCTTCTCTTTTAACTTCGTTTTTAGTTTGCGCGCTATAATTTCTTCGCTAATTTTAAATCTTTCAAAGTCATCTGCGCTCAGACGCATTCGAAGTATTTTTGTAATCTTTTCAAACCGTCGTTTTTGTTCTTTTAACAATGTATGTTTTTGTTTAATTAGAAGATTCAATATTTTTGTGTGAAATTAATAAGTGTATCTATCTAAAGTTCTGTCTATATTTTTGTGTGTGTTACGGTCAAAAACAAATAACTTATCACATCCAGTCGTATTTTTAATAAAATTAGGAACTAAACTAGATTTTCTACATTTTAACAAAAATTTTATGTTGGATTCAATTTTTACCACTTTCTTTGATACAACCTGAATAGTCCATAAACCAGTAAACACACTAAAACACATTTTTAATAGAACAAAGTCAAAAATACCAACCGCGGAAAAAAGCAATATTATATATAAAATACCTTGCAAAGGTAATGCCAACGAATCCTGTAACAAGTTTTATGTAGGAACTACAAAATCAAAATTAAAAAGCAGATTAGCACAACATAAATCTGATTTTAAATATTGTAAACAAACTTACTTACTTACTTACTTAATTGGCGCTTAACCGTCTAAACGGTTATGGCCGTCCAACAAGGCGCGCCAGTCGCTCCTTCGCTCCGCCAACCGCGCCAATTGTAAACAAACACAGAACCATAAAACGGCCTTAATGGCCCACTGTGCAAGCAATGAACACTCACCAAACTTTGATGAAGCTTCTGTGCTCCAACAAGAAAAACAATACAAGAAGAGATTCACATTAGAAATGCTGCACATAATCAACACACCGACAGACAAGAGATTAAATTACAAATCTGATGTAGAGAACGTAGCACAGGCGTACAGATTTTTGTTATCAAAAAAGAGTTAGTATGATACTCCACGTTAAGCAGTACAAACATGTAAATAAATGTATGTACATATATGAATAAATTTGTTGTAGGGATAATTATTTATTATATTAATGCTTTATATTGTTATTAGTTTGTCCTGAAGACGATTACCGACGGTAATTCGAAATATATTGGCAGAACGAAAAACTTGTGTTTTATTAGTTTTTGCAAGAAAAACATAGACCTCGAGCCAGCAAACTGGAAAGTTAAGAAGAAAAGGTCGATAAATCAGTATTTTTAAAGAAACGGAAGGCACGCCGTCAGCATACAAACAACAAGAAAATGGGATATGCGGAAATAAAAAACAACAATAGCAACTCTAAAGCAGTAATAAATAAATATCAGGTTGCATCAAAGAAAGTGGTAAAAATTGAATCCAACATAAAATTTTTGTTAAAATGTAGAAAATCTAGGTTAGTTCCTAATTTTATTAAAAATACGACTAGATGTGATAAGTTATTTGTTTTTGACCGTAACACACACAAAAATATAGACAGAACTTTAGATAGATACACTTATTACTTTCACACAAAAATATTGAATCTTCTAATTAAACAAAAACATACATTGTTAAAAGAACAAAAACGACGGTTTGAAAAGATTACAAAAATACTTCGAATGCGTCTGAGCGCAGATGACTTTGAAAGATTTAAAATTAGCGAAGAAATTATAGCACGCAAACTAAAAACGAAGTTAAAAGAGAAGCAGGAAAGTAAATATTTAAAACTACAAAGCAAGCGCAACAACATCTTCGCCAACAACAACACGCAACATGATTGGTTTATTAACACAACAAATGTAAGCTTTCCATCGGACATAAAGTCTCTCTTAGCTAAGGGTCCAAAGTTCGCGTTACCAACAAACAATAAGAATTTCCCTTTATTCGAATGCATCGCAGACGGTGAAGAACTTGTACAAACAATTAAAAACAAAGAGCAGCAAGAGGAAGCTCGCACAAAATTTTCGGTACTAATAAAAGAGCATACAAAAACAAATAAACTGAATGCAATGGATAGTGCAATAGTTGATACAGTGGGTCGAACGCGAAAGTTTCTTAGGCAAAATAACAACATTAAAATTCTCACGTCTGACAAAGGCAATAAAACTGTGGCTATGGAGAAAGATGATTATAATCTAAAAATGAAAGAAATATTAAATGATTTAACGATGTACAGATTACAAAGGCAAGACCCTACGTCAAAATTACAAACAAAGAACAACAATTTAGTAAATAAAATGTTTGAAATGGAGCTAATTTCAAAGGCCGAAAGAAATAGTCTGATCACCACCACAGCCCTTTCCCCTAGAATTTATGGACTCCCAAAAATCCATAAGGAAGGGACACCCCTTAGGCCGATATGTTCAACCACTGGATCACCATCGTTGGGTCTATGTAAATTCATTACAAATATTTAAAAAAATTTAACAGAAAAGTCTAGTTATAATGTCAAAAATACACTTGAATTTAAAGAAAGAATAAGTAATACTCATATTAATGATGATGAAAAACTAATTTCGTTCGATGTTGTCTCGCTGTTTCCGAGCGTTCCAACACAGCTAGCTCTTGAGGTTATTCAAGAGAAATGGACAATAATAGAAATGCACACTAAAATACCGAAAAAACTATTCATGGAAATATTGAAATTTTGTATTGAGGAAAACCGATATTTTAAATACGAAGATCAAATATACACACAAATAAGAGGATTACCAATGGGGTCGCCAACGTCACCAGTTATCGCAGATATTGTTATGGATAAGTTGCTTCAAAGTTCGATGGAAAAAGTTAAACAAAAGCCGAGACTACTTACAAAGTATGTCGATGACATATTTGCAATTATAAACGAAAACGAGGTACAGAACACTCTTGACGCATTAAATTCTTTCAATAGATATATTAAATTTACTACCGAGCTCGAAAACGAAGGAAAACTACCGTACCTGGACTCAATCATAATAAGACATGGTAACGAAATAAAGCTAAAGTGGTATAAGAAACCTATAGCATCAGGACGAATCATCAATTATAATTCTAAACATCCAAAAACGATGATAATTAATACAGCGAGAGGCTGTATTCGACGAATGTTACAAATATCTGACGACACTTACCACAGAGAAATTAAGACTGAAGTTAGAATGATATTAAAAAATAATGACTTTCCGGATAGTATTATAAATTCTTTAATAAAAAGAACGGTATCAGAAACCCAAAATCAAATAGTAGACGAGCCAAAGATATTCAAGTCAGTAGTATATGTACCACAATTATCAGAGCGGCTTACGAAATCAGATTGCTACAACAAAAACGAAATAAAAATAGCCCATAAACCAGTAAACACACTAAAACACATTTTTAATAGAACAAAGTCAAAAATACCAACCGCGGAAAAAAGCAATATTATATATAAAATACCTTGCAAAGGTAATGCCAACGAATCCTGTAACAAGTTTTATGTAGGAACTACAAAATCAAAACTAAAAAGCAGATTAGCACAACATAAATCTGATTTTAAATATTGTAAACAAACACAGAACCATAAAACGGCCTTAATGGCCCACTGTGCAAGCAATGAACACTCACCAAACTTTGATGAAGCTTCTGTGCTCCAACAAGAAAAACAATACAAGAAGAGATTCACATTAGAAATGCTGCACATAATCAACACACCGACAGACAAGAGATTAAATTACAAATCTGATGTAGAGAACGTAGCACAGGCGTACAGATTTTTGTTATCAAAAAAGAGTTAGTATGATACTCCACGTTAAGCAGTACAAACGTGTAAATAAATGTATGTACATATATGAATAAATTTGTTGTAGGGATAATTATTTATTATATTAATGCTTTATATTGTTATTAGTTTGTCCTGAAGACGATTACCGACGGTAATTCGAAATATATTGGCAGAACGAAAAACTTGTGTTTTATTAGTTTTTGCAAGAAAAACATAGGCCTCGAGCCAGCAAACTGGAAAGTTAAGAAGAAAAGGTCGATAAATCAGTATTTTTTAATGTAATTTAACTAAAATATAAATTCAAATACATAATGACAACAACTAAAATCGAAACAACTGCGTCTTTTTACGAATTGAGTCTCTTTTTGAAGGTGGAAAGCCCATAACACCGACAGAGGACAACTACTTGCGGAATGGCAATCAAAAATTTGAGGAGAAGATAGCACCAACCAATGTGAACCAAACAAATGTAAGTGCACATATTCTAATGTTTTTTTTTTTTTGTATTTTATTTATGTAGTTTAATTTCTTAAGGCATTCGAAATTTGTGGCAAATAAAATTGGCAAATGATTGGGAGAGGTTAGTTACATAGGTTTCTTATATTTGCCAAAGCGAAAGCCAGAACGAACTTAGCTGCACATTATTTAGTGTTAATGATAGTAATCAGTGCTGCTCAAAATTTTTTATATGGAAGTGCGAATCACAATACATGTACAAAATTGTAAGTGCACTGAAACTTTTTTTGTATTTAAAAAAATATATTTAAAAAATTATAATTGTTCAAGGTTGGAAAAAGTTGAATATTTGGTTTCAAGTTACAAAATATTTGCTTAAAATATTACGTCAATAGTTATATCATTAACATACAAGATCCAATAAATTTAATTCTGAAAGTAGCGAAAAATTACATTGACCTCTAGCCTCATGTTTTGTGGGAACATATTCTATGTATATTTCATTTCATTTCATTTCATTTATTAGGCATTTTCCTTATATCTATGTATGTACATATTAAAATAACATCGTAAAAGCAAACAATTTGATCTTATATATATGGGATATATGTACAAGTCGATATAGGAAAAGTTAAGACATTTTTATGCCAATTCAGCATAGTGACAAATGTCAATTATAGCAAATATAAAAAATACAGTGGGGTGAACTGTTAAATAAAGTGATTAAATTATAAATGGTTGTTTAATTTAATTATAGTATATAAAAAGATTCAGCTAAAATTCCAACAAACCCATGGGTAAATGAAAGGAAAAGCAATTAAAATTATGAAGTATTAGTTATTATAAACGGTTTATATAGCTGGCTGAAGCAAAACTTCGATTTCATTGTGTGCTAGGCCTAAGAGGAAGGACTTAACACTTTCTGTAAATTGCCGAAGATTCCGTAAAGTACGTATTTCGGTGGGAAGTATATTAAATATAAGTACATATATCGTCGGAATTTGGGTTTCAATAAACATACAAAAGTCCATATAGAAATTTCCGCGAATGTTGAATTGGAAATTGAGTTTGAAAACTTCCGAAATGCTTAATTAGAGGGCTCCGCGTGGTTTGTTTTAAATTTGTGTTCAAATTTACATACATATATTAGCAGCAGAGACTACTGTGGTGCTGAAATACCATTTGAATTTAATAAAATGTTTAACAAGTAAATGATAGGCATGGTTACTTTACGGTCCCCCCACTTCCAGTCAAAAAATGTCTCATAACCAAGAAAAATAATAAAAGGAATTGAAATAAAAAGTCACAGTAGCTACCCCGTAAGGAGAAACTCTAGTTCAAAATAAGTGCATTTCTACTGCATTCTGAACCACTAATAGTTCGGCATCTATCTCTTTTACATGTTTTCAACTGGTGAATTTAACATGGCGATGTCCTAGGCGGTGAAATTGTCACCGCTGCTTTAACTTATCACTAGTTCCTAACTATATACAAATTTATTTTTGGTACTTTTTCGATAGTTACGTACTGGTGGAATAGTGTAGAGAAAGAGGCATACTCATATGTAGCCGTAGCTCGTTAAAGCTGGTAGCATTTTTGTTGTAGATTTTATATCTGGAAATCTAGCTATTAACGAACTAATACTTATTTGACACTCTAGGTCTAGTTCTGAACTAGAATTTTGTATCACTGTTACTGACTTCCCTTTAGGGTAATTAACTAATATCATATGAAGTTAGAATAGGCTCCTCTTGTTTTGGTACAGTTTTGCTTACATTCTTTGGTCATATGCCCCGTATATTTCAGCTCCGTGGTCGATTATCTATTTTAATTTTATTTATGAATCAATTTTGATTACAAATTTTTTCAGTGCTATAATGTTTTTGAATAATTTTTAGTTGTCAAATTGTTAGTGTAATTTTTTTATCATACACAAGTGCCTTATCTTCATACGGGAGTGCTTTTTCTTGACACTTTCATAAGAAATTCAAGCATTTTCATATGATTCGAAATTATCTGTGAGGGCATATGGGAGTGCTATGCATTTTTTTTTTTTTGTATTCAAAGTGTGAATTTGAATATGTGCCTATGGTTCAGGGCAAAACAAAAACAAAGGTGCTTGAAGTGTATAGGGGTTGAGCAGCTCTGATAATAATACCGTTACGAATTTTCGGAAATTCCGATTATTTTGCACCTTCTGCTAACGTTCGTATCGCTGAACTGTCGAATAAATAACTCCAATATTCAGTATTGCAATATGGTCTTTATTTAGTATTCTTTGGGAGTAGTACAATTAAACTTCAATATCACGTACTTTACAAAAGCGTGTTTAAATCAACCTGATTAGTTACTCCTCAACTTGCGCTGCTTTTATACTCTCTGCTGCTTCGTTCGCATATTTCTCCAGAGGTCTAGAATTTTCACGTAGATGGAACAGTTGTATCGCATACTTGGTTATTTAGCTATATGCGTGTGTATGTGAGAGTAAGAACTTCGTCTCTTACCTGATGACTACATATATGTATGCGAAATATCTCTTCACTTCGAGCTACTGGTTATTTGTATGGAATGTTCTTCGTTGCCTTTTACATAAGTGTCGCTGCTTGCTGTTTTGTTGTTTTTGTTATTATTTAATAACAGCAAAGTGATGCCAATATTCGCCACACTGCCCTCCACCTAAGTCGGATCGTCCCGATCAGACAAATCTCTCGATCCAACCGCTGCTAGCCTCTCCAAATGAACCACCCTTCTGTTTCGCGGTTTCCCAATTGTTTGTATGCGGTAGATGACATCACTGATCCGCTTCACAACTTTGTACGGGCTTTCCCTCCAGGAAACCTTCCGAATTGTTGTTCTCATTGTACCTGTGTTTCATCTTAGTACGCATTATCCTAGTTCGTTGCCTCACACTGTTGTTTGGCCACTGGACTACTTAGAAGAGCTTGAGCTTGACGGATTGGCTTTGCATAATCACAACGGTAAGGCATCCTGGCTTGAAACCACCCATGCATTCTTTGTGGGAAATTCTTTCCTTCGTTTTAGCGCGTCCATTTTGGTATGTAAATGCCAGTTCGTTCCATCAACCCTTGCCGTATCTACTGCCTTTGAATTTTGTGGTCTTTGTCGAATCTCCTCCACCAGCACTCTCTTACTGCTGAACCCTTCTCCAAACTGAAGTTAAGCGGCACATCCATGTTCTTATAGCGCATAATCCTTCTTTGCATGTCAATCCTGATGCCATGGTCAACTAAGAAGTCCACTCCCAACATGACTTCATCAACGATCTCTGTCACAACGAATTTGGGTAGAACCGTGACCTTTCCAATTAAGACTTCACGTACCACTTCTCCCTGGACTTGGTTATACTCGCCAGTGACCACACGCAATCTTGTTCCATGTAATGGCTTTACTCTCCTGTATACCAAATCAGATCGGATTATGGAATGAGATGTGCCCGTATCTATAGTCAGCAAACGCTCCTTGCCATCCACATATCCTCTTACGGTAAGACTGCTCGATTTTCTTTCCATTTGTGATACAGAGATAGCGAGATATTCAACAGCTGGAGCTAGCTCTCGATCTTTACATCTAGCTCGCTCTTGCTCATCACCTCCAGCTTTTTACTTAAGACCACCCATGCTGTTGGAACCACTAGAATCAAGACCGCAATTACGTGCAATGTGACCTGGCTTCTCGCATTCGAAGCATTTGATTACTCTATCACTCCGCTTTTGCGATCCTTTCAGTGCCTCAAATATTGTGTTCACCCAGTCTGGCCTTTCTACTTCCACGCGGCGTGCTTTGAAAGCTGACATACACAGAAGCGATGCTGTTTCATGAATCAGAGCATGTGATACCGTTTCTGCGAATGCAGGTTTTGGGTTTGCGTATGTCGCTCGCTTCGTTTCGACATCCCGTATTTCATTAATAAAGCTCTAAATTTTTACCCTTTCGGTGTATTCCACGGGTGTTTCAGCATTCGCTAAATGTGCCGGCCTTTCAATATCCGACGCAAACTCTTGCAATGTTTCACCAGCCCTCTGGAAGTGGTTTAGTAACTCCATTTGGTATATCTGTCTCCTATGCTCGGTTCCGTATCGCCTCTCTAGAGCGCCCATCAATGTTTCATAACTGTTCCGTTCGTACTCTGGAATAGTCTAAGATTTCAGCTGCAGGCCTCAATGCCACGACCAATGCAGCAACTATATCTTCAGCATTCCAGTTGTTCACTGCTGACGTCTTCTCAAATTGAAGCTTAAATACCTGGATATGAACAAAGCCGTCAAAAGATGGAGTTTTTACCTTCGGATTGCTTGCTCAAACAACTGGGCGATTTAGTTGGAGCTCCTGCATACGACCTCATAAAGCATCTACCTCGGCCTCGAGGTATCCTGTCGGCCATGGAAACCTTCATGAAACTGGGTAGAGTTTCTCTTCCATGTGCGCTTCCAGCTGAGATGATATACGGACTTCCTGCTCTACAAGTTGTGTAGAGATCTGAGATTTTGCCTGCGTTGAAATTTGTGCCAACACTTCAGATATACCTGCCTCCTGTGCTTCAATCCTGGATGCTATTTGTGACGACATTTCTGAAAAACGTGCTTCTTGTCGTGTCTCCTGTGATTCCAGTTGGGATGACATGTTTGTGGATATTTGTGACGACATTTCGGACATCTGTGACGATATTGCAGCCAATATCGTGTTCAAGTCTGTGTTCGCCATTGTCTGTGGTGTTTCCCTTTTCTCCTTCAATTTTGTTGTGTCATCGCCGTCAAGATGAAAGACATACTCTTCCACGTTAATTCCTTCTGAGTCCATTGCCTCTCGTAGTCGTATTTGTAGCCCGGATTTATTGCCAGTAGTATTCAATCAACGGGCTTCCAACTCCTTTTTCAGTTGCTTCAATTCACTCAACTTGGCTATGTCCTTGTTGTCCTGTGCTACTCTGGAATTTATTCAAAAATTCCTCTTCTGACACCAATTGTAACGAATTTTGGGAAATTCCGATTATTATGAACCTTCTGCTAACGTTCGTATCGCTGAAATGTCAAATAAATAACTCCAATACATATACAATATACATATACGCTTAATCTTTTATGGACTGATAAGCGTTAAACTTCATCTACTCTTCTGAAATTGCTGCGCAGAAAATTAGTAATCCTAAATTTCAATACGCATTATACTCAGATGCAACTGAAATATGTGTCTATGTTTCACCTCTACACTACCTCTATGTATTACCTCGACAATTAGGGTGTGTCCACTATTCACCAAAACCGATTCAGCTATAGGTTATACACTATGGCCAACAGAGGTTTGTGTCTCCGCTTTTTGGTACAACATGCTCTGTAGCTAGTTGCCACTATCTAAGTGAGGATAAGCGTTTTTTTACCGGCAAACGTATACGTATATACGTGTAAAAAAACACGGATATTGTATACGTACATTAAAGCGCATCACGATGTATGGGGCATAGTTTACCATACTAACTGTGTCAACTAAGCGATAAACGTCAAAATTACAGTATCGCTCACCTGATGCAAATCTGGAGTCTATAGTTGCATTTTTGGTACGTAAGATTACTTTACGAAAAGTAAAATCCTCTCTCGGCAAACGAAAATCATACTCTACAAGTCACTTATCGTACTCGTCCTGATATATGGTGCAGAAGCATGGACCATGACAACATCAGATGAAGCGGCTCTGGGAGTGTTCGATGGCGTTGGCGATGGCGAGTACCGAAGAAGATTAATTGATGAGTTGTACGAGCTTTACGCAGACATCAACATGGTTCAGCGAATTAAAACGCAGGGGCTGCGCTGGTTAGGCGAATGAATGATGACACTCCGGCTAAGAAAGTGTTTCTATCGGAACCCGCATATGGAACCAGAGGAAGAGGGCGGCTCCACTCCGCTGGAAGGACCAGGTGGAAAACGATTTAAACTCCCTTGGTGTGACTAATTGGCGCCAGTTGGCAGAGAGAAGAAGCGACTGGCGCGCCTTGTTGGACGGCCATAACCATTTAAACGGTGAAGCGCCAATTATGTAAGTAAGGGACTACTTTAAGGTGATTTACATTTGATAGTTTAATAAACCTTAGTAGTATTAAAAAATGGAATAGCTGATTTGCGCAGAAAAATAATTATAAAAAGATTTGTGGTCTCCAACAATGCGAAAACATACAGAAAGCAAAACTTATTTAAATTAGAGTCAAGAGAAACGTAACATAACATAGAGTGACACACGTGTAACATATTTTCCCCGTGAAAATTTTCACTTCTGGGGCTCTTTAATCAAATGCATAAGGACGAATTGGCATTAACGGTTTGTAGCTACAAAGCAAAGATAAAAGCTAACGCGTTTTATTGTTTTACGTATAGCACTGTCAAAGCGTAGGCACGCAACCAAAGCGTTTATGTAAATCCGCCTTTTGTTGCGATGCTTTGCCAGACAGATGAGTTCCATTTATAGCTCGTGGCAAACTTGCCAATTGATATTTATAGGTATAAATATGGGTATGACTATGTGGACTTTGCCAGACTCTTATGGGCGGACTTATACCTATATCTTGCAAGGTTTTTCGAGTGTTAAGGGAAAAAACCCGTTTGAAAATATATATTTAGAGAAAAAAAAAAAATTGGTTGTACTTTATTTTATTTTAGTCTATTTTATTTTAGTCTATTCTATTCTGGTTTATTTTATTTTATTGTTTTTTTTTTATTTCGTTTTATTTTATTTTAGTCTATTTTAATTTAGTTTATTTTATTGTACTTTATTTTATTTTATCGACCTTGGATATCAATTATCTTAAATGAATATACTTAGTTATACGTGAATACAGAAAATGTAATCTCACAAATCTTTCAAGTTTTAAAACGCGGATTTTCTTCAAAATACCCTGATACATATGCAGATTAGAATTGACCAATAAACTTTTAACGTTTGACGTAATACTGTAACGTCCGCACTTAAAATTTACATTTTTATTTAGTCATACTGGGTAAATTAGGCTTCCATTTAAGAATTAAAATATATATAAAGAATGAATAAATACTAGGCGCGCTATATCGTCGGGAAGTTACAGACCGAACTTTTCTAAATTAATTATCTAAAATATATAGTATTGTTACGAATATTAGCAAAACTAAGGGGTGCTGCCATCTCTAAGCCGATGCTAAACAGTGCTATCATGCACATCCATAGATCAATCATTATGTATCTACATAAACGAAACAATAATTGCGTCTACACATATGTACCATGCACGTATGCGAGCAGCGGAGAAGCAATGCACAAACACATGCATATATCTTATCTGAATTGCTCACAAGAGAGGGCAATAATATGTGCAAGTATTACTCAAATGAGAAACTATAAACGTAGTTTTGGCTGGCGATTTTGTAGCTGAAACTAACTAGTAAGTTCTGGAATGGAAAAGCCTGGAAGTATGCAATGAGAAATCAAAAAGTATAAAAGGCGCGACAGTAGAGGCGAGGAGAGAGTTTCATTTGAGCTATCAATCAGTTTGGTTATTAAGCAAGCTATTCGTTGCAAAGTATAAGTGTTATTGTGAAGTACTTTAATAAAGGCCATTTTTCCATTATTCAATATTGGAGTTATTTATTCAACAGTTTAGCGATACGAACGTTAGCAGAAGATTGCAAATAAGGCGAATTGCAGTAAAATCGTTACAATTGGTGTCAGAAGAGGAATTGTTGAATAAATTGCAAAGTTGCAGAGCACAACGAGGACATGGCGAAGTGAAGTGAATTAAGGATCCAGCAACTGAAAAAGCATTTGGAAGCCCGAGGATTGAATACAACCGGCAATAAACTCTAACTTCAGGCAAGACTACGAGAGGTAATGGAGTCGCAAGGAATCGATGTGAACGAGTATGTCTTTTATCCTGATGGGAACGAGACAACAACAAAAATTGAAGAGAAAAACGAAACATCGCAGACAGTTACGAGCACAGACTTGAACATGATTTTGGCTGCAATATCTGCACAAACATCGACAGTAACATCAATGTCGTCGCAAATGTCAGAAATGTCGACACATATTACATCCTAGATGGAAACACAGCTCGAACAACAGAAGACATATATCGCATCCCAACTGGAATCACAGGAGGCACGTATTTCAGAAATGACGTCGCAAGTGTCATCTCAACTGGAAGACCAAAAGACATATATAGCATCTCAATTGGAAGCGCAAGAGGCACGTATATCTGAAATGTCGGCATAAATTTTGGAACAGGTATCATCAAAACTGGAAGCGCAGGATGCAAAAATGGCTCAATTTCAGGCAGAATTAGATTATTTAAAAGGTCGTATGGAGCAGTTACAACTAAATCGGCCAGCTGTTTCAGCAAGCAATCCAAAGGTAAAAACACCATCCTTTGACGGTTCTGTTCCTTTCCAGGTGTTTAAGATTCAGTTTGAGAAGACCGCAGCAGTGAACAACTGGAGTGCTGAAGATAATGTTGCTGCACTATTCGTGGCATTGAAAGGATCTGCTGCTGAAATCCTACAGACTATTCCCGAGGGAGAGAGGAACAACTACGAAACCTTGATGAGCGCTATAGAGAGGCGATGCGGAAGCGAACACAGGAAGCAGATACACCAAATAGATTTGCAAAACCGCTACCAAAAAGCTAATGAGACTTTGCAGGAGTTTGCGTCAGATGTCGAAAGGCTTGCACATTTGGCGAATGCCGACGTACCCGTGGAATACACCGAAAAGGTAAAAATTCAGAGCTTTATAAATGGCATACGGGACGTCAGAACGAAGCGAGCCACATTCGCCAACCCAAAGCCAACATTTGCAGAAACGGTATCACATGCATTGAATCAGGAAACTGCCTCACTATTGAGTAAACCAGCATACAAAGCTCATCGTGTGGAAGTAGAAAGGCGAGAGTAGGTAGACGCAATATTGGAGGTGCTGAAAGGATCGCAAAAGCAGAGTGGAAGAGTTATCAAATGCTTCAGATGCGGGAAGCCCGGTCACATTGCACGTCATTGCGATCTTGGTCCTAATAGTTCCAACAATGTGGGTGACCGTAAACGCAAAGCTGGAGGAGATGAGCAAGAACGTGTCAGAAGTAAAGAACGAAAACTTGCCCCAGCTGTTGAATGTCCTGTGATATCTGTGTCGCAAATTGGTAGAAAATCGAGCAGTCTTACCGTCAGAGGGAATGTGGATGGCAAAGAACGTGTACTAACTGTAGATACGGACGCATCTCATTCCTTGATCCGATCTGACTTGGTCAACAGGAGAGTAAAACCGTTATCTGGAGCAAAGTTGCGTACGGTCACTGGAGAGTATAATCAAGTTCAGGGAGAAGTGATATGTGAAGTCTTAATTGGAAACGTCACGGTTCTACACAAATTCGTTGTGGCGAAGATCGTTGAAGAAGTCATATTGGGAGTGGACTTCTTGGTTGACCATGACATCAAGATCGATATGCAGAAAAGGGTGATGAGTTATGAGAACCAGGATATACCACTTAACTTCAAGCTGGAGAAAGGGCTTAGTAGTCATCGAGTAATGGTGGAGAGGACTCGACAAAGGCCACGAAAGTCAAAAGAAAAGGTTGATTGATCGAATGGGCCAAATAAAGCGAAATTAAAAATACCTGCGAGAAAAAGACCGGCATCGACAAACCCTAATGGACGCACTAAAACGACTGAAAGAATTTTTCAGAAAGAATGCAAGGATGGTTTCAGCCAGCGCGCCCTACTGTTGTGAAACGTCCAGACGATAATGATGATGCAAAGTCAATCCGTCAAGTGCAAGCTCTGCGAAGAAGTTCATTGGCCAAACAACAGAGTGCGAGGGAACGATCAAGAATAATGAGTAGTAAGATGAAACGCAGGTACAATGAGAACAAAAAAAAAAATCGGAAGGTTTCTTGGAGGGAGATTTGGTACTGTTATACAACCCTAACCGGCGGAAAGGTGTTCCATCCAAGATTCGGTGCAGTTGGGAAGGCCGGTACAAAGTTGTGAAGAAGATCAGTAATACCATCTACCGCATACAAACCACTGGGAAACCACGGAGTAGAAGAGTGGTACATTTGGAGATGCTAGCGGCGTTTAGATCGGGAGATTTGTCTGATCGGCACGATCAGACTTAGGTGGAGGGCAGTGTTACGAATATTAGCAAAACTAAGGGGTGCTGCCATCTCTAAGCCGATGCTAAACAGTGATATCATGCACATCCATAGATCAATCATTATGTATCTACATAAACGAAACAATAATTGCGTCTACACATATGTACCGTGTACGTATACGAGCAGCGGAGAAGCAATGCACAAACACATGCATATATCTTATCTGAATTGCTCACAAGAGAGGGCAATAATTTGTGCAAGTATTACTCAAATGAGAAGTTATAAACGTAGTTTTGGCTGGCGATTTTGTAGCTGAAACTGAATAGTCAGTTCTGGAATGGAAAAGCCTGGAAGTATGCAATGAGAAATCAAAAAGTATAAAAGGCGCGACAGTAGAGGCGAGGAGAGAGTTTCGTTTGAGCTATCAATCAGTTTGGTTATTAAGCAAGCTATTCGTTGCAAAGTATAAGTGTTATTGTGAAGTACTTTAATAAAGGCCATTTTTCCATTATTCAATATTGGAGTTATTTATTCAACAGTTTAGCGATATGAACGTTAGCAGAAGATTGCAAATAAGGGCAATTGCAGTAAAATCGTTACAGTATGTTTACGTGCTAAGTTGAAAAATAAAGAAAACTCCAATATACCTATGTACGTATGAATGTACTAATTTTCAGTAAGGCAACTGAAAATAGTCGGACACCGTTTAAATAATATATTCATCTTTTACATTTCAATTATACCCGCAATAACATACAGATTTCCGTGTCTAGTCTTTAAAGCTAAATATACACATATAGTTAATGCATTCATCATACTTATGCATACCTACACTTATGAATATTTTAAATGGTGTTATTTCAAAAATCTAATATAATTTCATTAAATTAAATGTAAATAGAAAAAGTTTGGTTTTCCGTATCACGGAACGAACTCACCCCGTGTTGTTGTTGTTAGTGCCGATGTAAGGCCGCTTTACTAGGGCGGCCGGTTGTTGTTGTTACCGATGTAAGGCCGCTTCACTAGGGCGGCCGGCTGTTGTTGTTGCCGATGTAAGGCCGCTTCACTAGGGCGGCCGGTTGTTGTTGTTACCGATGTAAGGCCGCTTCACTAGGGCGGCCGGTTGTTGTTGTTACCGATGTAAGGCCGCTTCACTAGGGCGGTCGGTTGTTGTTGTTGCCGATGTAGGGCCGCTTTACTAGGGCGGCCCGTTGTTGTTGTTGCCGATGTAAGGCCGCTCTATTAGGGCGGCCAGTTGTTGTTGCAGATGTAAAGCTGCTTAACTAGGGCGACCGATTGTTGTTGGTGCCGATGCAAAGCCGCTTAACTAGGGCGGCCGGTTGTTGTTGGTGCCGATGTAAACCCGCTTACTAGGGCGGCTGGCTGTTGTTGTTGTGGATGTAAAGCCACTTACTAGGGCAGCTGGCTGTTGTTGTTGCCGATATAAAGCCGCTTAGTAGAGTGGCTGGCTGTTGTTGTTGCCGATTTAAAGTCGCTTTACTAGGACGGCCGGTTGTTGTTGTTACCGGTGTAGGTAGCGCGCGGTATTGGCGCGGTTTGCGCGTAATGTTGGGTACTTTGCGCGTGATGTTGTCGCTATTAATAGTTGTTATTGAGGCCGCCTGGTTTTGGGGCGGAATCGTGGTGTGATCGCCTGCCACGCGTTGACGTGGTGGTATAATATTGGTGGTGGTGCCGCAAGTGGTTTGATTTTCCCAACAGATCCACCTAACTCTGGTGCTTTTAGTTTTCGTGATGCTGGGTTGCCAGTATCGGAATGCTCCAATATTTATGATGCCACGTATGTGGTTTGTTATATCTATGTAATTCGCGTAGATTATTTAGAAATATAGGCACTTGAAATAGTTTTCTCACAATTAATGTATTTTCCAGCTTAGTTATGGAGTGTGTCAAGGGTTGAATACAAGCTCCGCCAGCACTTTAGCTAGGATTCTACTATGTACTTGTACACTTTTCCCAAATTAAAAAAAAAAGAAAAGAATTTTCAAATGAATAGATTCGCACGAAATAAGTTTATATTGATTTTTCTTTCTAAGCGTGATAGAAAATAAGTTTAACTTTATCAACAGTGAACAATCACCTCGCGAACACAACCGACACTTTTCAACGCACTTTAATTTCTGATCGTTGCAAATGGCGCACCACGCCGTCAATCCGTTAAAGAAAAGATTCCACTCATTATTGCGACTGCGCCATGGAAAAGCGCCGTTAAATAGCATGATTTAACTGTGGTTGCCATGGTGAAACCATAAAAGGTGGTAGCTATGGTGACACACCTACGACCATAATTAAAAGGTCCGTGTACTTGGTTATGTGAATTGATGGACTAATGTTAAAATCGTACCGCGCCTGAATTTAATGTGTCTCATCCCATAAAATCTGCAATTCAGCTTTCACCTTGCATAGTTACGCCGTGGTGTTTGCCGTTATTGGGAATTTTCCTACACCATTGGAATCTTTGCCGATGCCACCCGCGCGAAATTAAAGAAAATTTGTTTTAACAACCCTAGGCAGACATGACTGAGGGTGAATCCTAACCTTTTCCCTATTAACTAACCAACTACCACCAGTCAGCAGAACGTTCAGAATGTTAATCTCACAAGTGGACCATAACAAACCTGCTTCGCTTCGAAAACCTGGCGACGAAGCGAACAGGAAACCGGTTCACCCGTAGAGAGCCACTTCCAGGAACCTCCGAGGTCAGTTAACGTGGGGCACGACTCACCCCTAAGATAAGAGTCTCAAAGTTCTGCCGCCAAGCTAGCAGGGCAACAGAAGGTCCATCAAAAAAAGTCAATTTAAAATGGTGAATTAATTTTGTTTCCTAGTTGAAAGGCTTTGCGGCAAATAGACATTTGTTATGGAGAACTCATCAAACTCCGTATGGTATTTTCTAGTGGTTATAGCCCCCACAGAAAGGCTAAAAAAATTATGTATGTAGACATTTTGATACAGGAGAACACGTCCAAACTCCGTAAGGCTAGTCCAACCCAAGTTTGTACTGCCAGGCTGTTCACGGTTCCCGGTGAGAACGCGTGTGAGCGCCCTATGAAATCGTTGCTCGGGAAGAATACTGGGCGACTTGTCCCCGACCGCCAAAACGCCCAGATGAAATATAATCAAATTTGTAAGTTTAAGAGAAAAAAATCAATTTGTAAATTTCGTAAAAAAACATTCTGGTAGGTTATTGTGGACGAATATCCGGAGCATGGAAGCGACCTATCAATTTCCCGTTTAGGTCCTCGAGATCATACAATGCATTGTCTGTTTTTCGAAGTACTCGACACTTAAGATATTTCGGCAGGCATTTGGCGTTAATGCCCTGTTTGAAGTTACTTAAAGCAAAGTTTTTCCGGAAAACTTCCTGGCCTTTCTTGTAGTTGACTTGCCTAGAGCGCTTGTTATAGGTGTTTATTCCCCTATCCTTTGCCTGATCTAAGTTTCTACGGATTTGCTCACGAATGTTAGTCAACTTGTCGGCTCTATTTGCTATTGTAACCTGATCTTCCCTAAGGCTGCCGAGTTTCTCTGAAATATTGTACGTTTAGGTATGTTGGACCATATTTTGACCATATAATGCAAAGTATGGAGCGCACTGAATCGCCGTATGAAAATCGCTTCTCAAAACTGATAAAATCTCTGGTATATGCTTATCCCAATCGGTATGGTCTGGTTTATCCTTCAGGAAAATTCTTATTTTAGCAACAATTTCTCTATTAACGTGTTCTGAGGCGTTCGCTTGAGGAGAGTATAACCCCGTCCTCACGTGTGTCACCCCATAATTTTCTAGAAATTGTTTCATTTCCTTCGAGATAAACTGTTTACCATTGTCGCTATGGATAAACTCAGGGACCCCTACAGCTGGGAAAATTTCTGAAGCGAAGTAATTTATAACGTTTACTGCTGTGGCTCTCTGCATGGGCTTTAGCCAAACATACTTTGCACAATGGTCCAAGACTATGAAAAGAAATTGATTTAGCCGTTTGGATCGCGGATAAGGCCTAGAAAATCGCAATATAACCGCTGAAATAGCCTTTCTGATGTAAATGTACTCCCTATAGGTGGTCTCGACTGTTGGTTGGTGGTTTTTAGAGCTCTGCAAGTGGCACATCACTTCACTAAGTTTCGCACGTCCTTAGCCTGCTGTGGCCAAAAGTACTTTTGCATCACGCGTTCCAAGGTTTTCTGCCACCCACCATGGTAACTCCGATTGGCGTCGTGTGCCAATCTCACGGCTTCCTCCGTCAACCCATTCGGCAACCACTAACGCCATAATGAGTCTTCTTCACCTTCCACGCCATTCTGAAATTTAACTCTCTTAAAGATAACGCCATCAACCACGTGCAAATCCGGTAGCAACTCCTCGTTTTCCTTAACGGTTATAATTAAATCCATATATTCGTTGCTGTTGCATTCGGGATACACTAAATCTATTTCCCTGGGTGTGGCAGTGAAAGTCAACTTGTCTACATCAAACCTCGAAAGCGCATCAGGTACTATGTAAATCGTATTTTGCAGCAGGAGTTAGCCAACCTCCCACTCAAGTCCTTTTGTATCATCAACCACTTGAAACTGGAGGGGTCAGTGATAATCCGAAACGGTAATCCTTCAATGTAGGGTCGGAAACGCTTCACGCTGACTATCGCGGCGAGACATTCCAGCTCGGTTAGTGTATAATTGCGTTGAGCATTATTCAACTTCTTTGAATCAATCGCTATCGGATGCTCAGCGCCATCATCATCGACCTGGAATAACACCCCGCTAACACCTATTTTAGAAGCATCGCATTGAATTACAAACTCTTTGGAGAAATCGGGTTGGGTCAAGACAGGAGCGGAGCTCAAGGCTAATTTAAGTTTTTCGAAGTCCTCTATCGCTTCCGAGGTAAATTTGAATGGTCCTGTTGATTTTCGAAGACAATCCGTTAGGGGACCTGCTAGTCAGCGAAATTCGTGATGAACGCCCTATACCAATTTGCCATACCAACGAACCTACGCACCTGACGGGGAGATTTCGGAATTGGGAAATTCTTAACGGCTTCTATTTTCCCTGGGTCTACCTTTAAACACCTGCTACCTAGCAGGTATCCTAAGGATCGAATCTCTTTCTGGCAAAAATTACTCTTTTTTACGTTGATGGAAAGGCCGGCATCCTTCAAACACTTCGCTACTTCCGCTAGCCTCGAAATTCGCGCTGCATATCATTAGATAATCCAAGTAAATGAAAACACTCCCTGGAATTACCTTATCATGAGTCTGCTCATTGTCTGCAGTCCATTGCATAGGCCAAACGGCATCACCTTGAAGTGATACAGAGGTTTCCCCGGAACTGCGAATGCTGTCTTTTTTCCTTGGATGATTCCGTCAATTTGATTTGGAAAAACGCGTCCTTTAGATTAATGCCGCTGATAAAATGTTTGTCCTTTAGTCTACTCAACCGACCGTTGATATGTGGCAATGGGTAAGAGTCCTTCTTCGTGACCTTTGACCTTCCTGGAATCGATGCACATCCGGACCTTCCCTGGTTTTCGAACTAATACCACAGTGCTACACCACGGCGAGTTCGATTCCTCGATCACTCCCATTTTAAGCAACCTGTCTATTTCTTTAAAGGCTTCGCCGTGCCTTGGTGGCGAAAGAGGGAAGTGCTTGTTTTTGATCGGGACCGCGTCGTCCGTATCGATATGGTGTTCGACCAGCTGTGTTTGCCCCAGGCCTAACTTTTCAAACGACGGAAACATCTCTATTACATTCTCCAATACGGACCTTCTGCCTTGTTGTCAAATCATGGAAATTATGTTCTTGTTCTTTTTCTTCGCTAACTTCTAAACACGCTACACTTTGAAATATATCAGGGTCTAACGCGAAGGCTTTCCAGAAATCAACTCCGAAGTAAGCTTCTTGAAGTAGCGAAGGAACAAGATAAAAACGAATAGTTTTGTGTGAACCAAACAAATGTAAGTGCACATATTCTCATGTTTTTTTTTTTGTTGTATTTTATTTATTTAGTTTAATTTCTTAAGGCGTTCGGAATTTCTGGCAAATAAAATTGGCAAATGATTGGGAGAGGTTAGTTACATAGGTTTCTTATATTTGCCAAAGCAAAAACCAGAACGAACTTAGTTGCACATTATTCAGTGTTAATGATAATAATCAGTGCTGCTCAAAATTTTTTATATGGAAGTTCGAATCACAATACATGTACAAAATTGTAAGTGCACTGAAACTTTTTTGTATTTAAAAAATTCTAATTGTTTGAGGTTGGAAAAAGTTCAATATTTGGTTTCAAATTACAAAATATTTGCTTAAAATATTACGTCAATAGTTATATCAGCAACATATAAGATCCAATAAATTTAATTCTGAAAGTAGCGAAAAATTACATTGACCTCTAGCCTAAAGTTTTGTGGTAACATATTCTATGTATATGTACATATATCGTCGGAATTTGGGTTTCAATAAACATACTAAAAGTGAATATAAAGATTTCCGCGAATATTGAATTGGAAATTGAGTTTGAAAACTTCCGAAGTGCTTAATTAGAGGGCTCCGCGTGGTTTGTTTTAAATTTGTGTTCAAATTTACATACATATATTAGCAACAGAGATTACTGTGGTGCTGTAATACCATTTGAATTTAATAAAATGTTTAATAAGTAAATGATAGGCATGGTTACTTTACGGTTCCCGCCACTTCCAGTCAAGAAATGTCTCATAACCAAGAAAAATAATAAAACGAATTGAAATAAAAAGTCACAGAAGCTACCCCGTAAGGAGAAACTCTAGTTCAAAATAAGTGCATATCTACTGCATTCTGAACCACTAATAGTTCGGCATCTATCTCTTTTATATGTTTTCAACTGGGGAATTTAACATGGCGATGTCCTAGGCGGTGGAAATTGTCACCGCTGCTTTAACTTTTCACTAGTTCCTAACTATATACAAATTTCTTTTTGGTACTTTTTCGATAGTTACTACTGGTGGAATAGTGCTGGCAAAGAGGCATACTCATATGTAGCCATAGCTCGTCTAAGCTGGTAGCATTTTTTTTTTGTAGATTTTATAACTGAAAATCTAGCTATTAACGAACTAATACTTATTTGGCAATCTAGGTCCAGTTCTGAACCAGAATTTTGTATCGCTGTTACTGAATTCCCTTTAGGGTAATTAACTAATATAGGCTCCTCTTGTTTTGGTACAGTTTTGCTTACATTCTTATGTCATATGCCCCGTATATTTCAGCTCCGCGGTCAATTATCTATTTTAATTTAATTTATGAATCAATTTTGATTACAAATTTTTTCCAGTGCTACAATGTTTTTGAATAATTTTTAGTTGTCAAATTGTTAGAGTCATTTTTTTATCATACACAAGTGCCTTAGCTTCATACGGGAGTGCTTTTTCTTGGCACTTTCATAAGAAATTCAAGCATTTTGATATGATTCGAAATTATCGGTGAGGGAATATGGGAGTGCTATGAAAATTTTTTTTTATGTTCAAAGTGTGAATTTGAATCTGTGCCTATGATTCAGGGCAAAACAAAATCAAAGGTGCTTCAAGTGTATAGGAGTTGAGCAGCTCTGATAATAATACTGTAACGAATTTTCGGAAATTCCGAAATTTTGTATCGCTGAACTGTCGAATAAATAACTCCAATATTCAGTATTGGTCTTTATTTAGTATAATTTGGGAGTAGTACAATTAAACTTCAATATCACGTACTTCACAAAAGCGTGTTTAAATCAACCTGATTAGTTACTCCTCAACTTGCGCTGCTTTTATACTCTCTCTTGCTTCGTTCGCATATTTCTCTAGAGGTCTAGAATTGTCGCGTAGATGGAACAGTCATATCGCATACTTGGTTATTAAGCTATATGCGTATGTATGTGGGAGTAAGAACTTCGTCTCTTACCTGATGACTACATATGTGTATGCGAAATATCTCTTCACTTCGAGCTACTGGTTATGTGTATGGAATGTTCTTCGTTGCCTTTTACATAAGTGTCGCTGCTTGCTGTTTTGTTGTTTTTGTTATTATTTACTAACAGCAAAGTGATGCCAATATTCGCCACACTGCCCTCCACTTAAGTCGGATCGTCACGATAAGACAAATCTCTCGATCCAACCGCTGATAGCCTCTCCAAATGAACCACCCTTCTGTTTCGCGGTTTCCCAATTGTTTGTATGTGGTAGATGACATCACAGATCCGCTTCACAACTTTGTACGGGCTTTCCCATTTACATTGAAATTTTGATGGAACATCTTTCCGCTGGTGAGGGTTGTACCTATAACACTACCAAATCTCCCTCCAGGAAACCTTCCGAATTGTTGTTCTCGTTGTACCTGTGTTTCATCTTAGTACGCATTATTCTAGTTCGTTGCCACACACTGTTGTTTGGCCACTGGACTACTTAGAAGAGCTTGAGCTTGACGGATTGGCTTTGCATAATCACAACGGTAAGGCGGCCTGGCTTGAAACCACCCATGCATTCTTTGTGGGAAATTCTTTCCTTCGTTTTAGCGCGTCCATTTGGGTTTGTCAATGCTAGTGTTTTTCTCGCAGGTACCTTCGGTTTTAATTTTTTTGGCCCATTCGTTCCATCAACCCTTGCCATATCTACTGCCTTTGACTTTTATGGTCTTTGTCGAATCTCCTCCATCAGCACTCTCTTACTGCTGAACCCCTTCTCCAAACTGAAGCTAAGTGGCACATCCATGTTCTTATAGCGCATAATCCTTCTTTGCATGTCGATCCTGATGCCATGGTCAACTAAGAAGTCCACTCCCAACATGACTTCATCAACGATCTCTGCCACAACGAATTTATGTAGAACCGCGACCTTTCCAATTAAGACTTCACGTACCACTTCTCCCTGGACTTGGTTATACTCGCCAGTGACCGCACGCAATCTTGCTCCATGTAATGGCTTTACTCTCCTGTTCACCAAATAAGATCGGATTATGGAATGAGATGCGCCCGTATCTATAGTCAGCAAACGCTCCTTGCCATCCATATATCCTCTTACGGTAATACTGCTCGATTTTCTTTCGATTTGTGATACAGAGATAGCGAGACATTCAACAGCTGGAGCTAGCTCTCGATCTTTACATCTAGCTCGCTCTTGCTCATCACCTCCAGCTTTTTACTTAAGACCACCCATGCTGTTGGAACCACTAGAATCAAGACCGCAATTACGTGCAATGTGACCTGGCTTCTCGCATTCGAAGCATTTGATTACTCTATCACTCCGCTTTTGTGATCCTTTCAGTGCCTCAAATATTGTGTTCACCCAGTCTGGCTTTTCTACTTCCACGCGGCGTGCTTTGAAAGCTTGTTTACACAGAAGCGATGCTGTTTCATGAATCAGAGCATGTGATACCGTTTCTGCGAATGCAGGTATTGGGTTGGCGTATGTCGCTCGCTTCGTTTCGACATCCCGTATTTCATTAATAAAGCTCTGAATTTTTACCCTTAAGGTGTATTCCACGGGTGCGTCCGCATTCCCTAAATGTGCCAGCCTTTCAACATCCGACGCAAACTCTTGCAATGTTTTACCAGCCCTCTGGAAGCGGTTTAGTAACTCCATTTGGTATATCGGTCTCCTATGCTCGGTTCTCTATAGCTTCTCTAGAGCGCCCATCAATGCTTCATAACTGTTCCGTGCGTTCTCTGGAATAGTCTGTAAGATTTCAGCTGTAGGCCCTTCAGCATTCCAGTTGTTCACTGCTGACGTCTTCTCAAATTGAAGCTTAAATACCTGGATATGAACAAAGCCGTCAAAAGATGGAGTTTTTACCTTCGGATTGCTTGCTCAAACAACTGGGCGATTTAGTTGCTGCTCCTATATTCGGCCTCATAAAGCATCTACCTCGGCCTCGATTTTATCCTGTCGGCCATGGAAACCTTCATGAAACTGGGTTAGTTTCTCTTCCATGTGCGCTTCCAGCTTAGATGATATACGGACTTCCTGCTCTCCAAGTTATGTAGAGATCTGAGATGATGTATGCGCTGAAATTTGTGCCGACATTTCAGATATACGTGCCTCCTGTGCTTCAATCCTGAATGCTATTTGTGACGACATTTCTGAAAAACGTGCTTCTTGTCTTGTCTCCTGTGATTCCAGTTGGGATGACATGTTTGGGGATATTTGTGACGACATTGCGGACATCTGTGTCGATATTGCAGCCAATATCGTGTTCAAGTCTGTGTTCTCCATTGTCTGTGGTGTTTCCTTTTTCTCCTTCAATTTTGTTGTGTCATCGCCGTCAAGAAAGACATACTCTTCCACGTTAAATCCTTCTGAGTCCATTGCCTCTCGTAGTCGTATTTGTAGCCCGGATTTATTGCCAGTAGTATTCAATCAACGGACTTCCAACTCCTTTTTCAGTTGCTTCAAATCACTCAACCGGGCAATTCCCGGCATAAAGGTCCGACGGCTGTTTATGGAGTTCACCAAGGACCTGCTTGTGTTTTTTCGCTTCATACGGCTGGGTTCTCAGGTGCCGTATTTCCTCAAAATGCTTACGGAGATGACTCCTTAAGCCCCTAGGCGGTGCTGGTTCATCAATCAGATGTCTGTTGGGATGCCCAGGTTTCTGGGTATTCAACAGGAACTGTTTGGTCAGCATCTCATTTCTCTCCCTGATGGGGAGTATTCTCGCCTCATTATGGAGATGGTCTTCTGGGGACATAAGAAGACAGCCCGTGGCGATTCTGAGAGCAGTATTTTGGCAGGCCTGTAGTTTCTTCCAGTGGGTAATTTTTAGGCTTGGCGACCATATGGGTGACGCGTATCACGTAATCGGCTGGCTAATTGCTTTATGTGTAGTCATGAGCGTTTCTTTATCTTTTCCCTAGGTACTGCCAGCGAGGGATTTGAGGATTTTGAATTCTCGGAACAATTGCGGCTGCGTGCTCACCAAAATGTAGATCCTGATCAAACGTCACACCCAAGATTTTGGGGTGTAGGACAGTCGGTAGCGTAGTGCCATCGACGTGGATGTTCAAAATGGTCGACATTTGGGACGTCCATGTTGTAAATAACGTCGCGGAAGATTTCGTCGGTGATAATGCCAGGTTTCGCGAGGCGAAAAAACTGGAGAGATCAGGGAGGTAGCCGTTTATTTTATTGCATAGCGCATCGATCTTTGAGCCTGGGCCTGTGGCCATTATTGTGCAGTCATCGGCGTAGGAAACGATTGTGACTCCTTCCGGTGGTGAAGGTAGCTTAGATATGTAGAAATTAAACAAAAGTGGGGATATGACACCACCCTGTGGCACCCCTTGTTTAATTCTCCTTGGTTTTGATGTTTCGTTTCTAAATTGCACCGATGCCTGCCGACCACCCAGATAATTTGCGGTCCACCTTTTAAGACATGGGGGAAGGGTAGACCCTTCCAGGTCTTGCAGTAACGAGCCATGGTTGACCGTATCAAAATCTTTTAATAGGTCTAGCGCTACGAGTACTGTTCTATGGTGGGGGTATTGATTTAAACCGCAATTTATCTGGGTGCTAATGGCATTTAGCGCGGTGGTAGTGCTATGGAGTTTTCTGAAGCTATGCTGATGAGGGGCTAGCTGCAAATTTGCTTGGAAATAAGGGAGCAAAATGGCTTCAAGCGTCTTTGCCACTGGCGATAGGAGAGATATCGGACGATACGACTCACCTATGTTAGCTGGTTTCCCAGGCTTTAGTAGCGGGACCACCTTGGCTATTTTCCATTTCTCGGATATGACAAATGTGGAAAGAGACAGGTTGAAGACATGCGCTAAATATTTGAAACCCTCTTTCCCTAGGCTTTTAAGCATCGGCATGGCTATGCCGTCTGGGCCCACTGCTTTGGATGGTTTAGCGCGACCAATGGCGTCCTCAACCTCTTTAGCGGTGATGGTGATTGGTGACGCGCTGAATTTGTGTTTATGTGCGTGTCTATTGGCTCTCCGTCTATCTTTGTCGACCGTAGGATGCATTATATATTGTCGGTAGAAAGCGCCTTTTTTCGCATCCGACAGCACTTTGTCGCCAAAGGCGATGGAAACTTTGTCTTTGTGCTTAGTCGGATTCGATAGGGACTTTACGGTGGACCAAAGTTTAACCACACCGGTTACAACCTCTTAGGTACTCCTCCCATTTCGCCCGCTTGTGTTCGTCCACAAGCAATCTGATGCGTTAGTTTATATCCCTTATTTGGGGGTCGCCTGGATCAAGCTGTCTTATAAGGTCACGTTCTCTCGCTAAGTTTTCGGCCTCCGCCGTGGGGCCGGATTTCGGGAATTTTCCCGGCGGGAATGAAACGTGCCGAGGCGGATTCAATGACCTTACGGAAGGCACGCTCCCCTTGGCGGGCATCAGTCGGGATAGGGAGGGCAGCAAAGCGGTTGTCTGTAAAAGATTTATATTCTTCCCACTTTACTTTTTTGAAGTTTATGAAAGTGCGTTTTTCGGTGACGATGAAGTCGGCGGTACGCTCGAGCGAAATAAGTATGGGCAGGTGGTCGGATGCCAATGTTACCATCGGCTGCCAGTTGACGCAGTTTACGAGTTCTGCGCTCACGATTGAGATATCTGGCGAGCTGTGACAGCTTCCTACCATACGTGTGGGGGTGTATACGTTTACTGTGCAGAACGTCGGTTCTTCTATTTGATCCGCCAACATCCCACCCCTACTGTCCGCCCGAAAGTTTGAATGCCATAGATCAGGATGGGCATTGAAATCGCCTAAGATAATGCGATTGTTGCCAGTGAGTAGGGCCCTGATATTAGGGCGGTATCAACTGGGGCAACAGGTGGCAGGAGGGATTTAGATGTTGATGATTTCTAGGTTTGCATCGCCTGACCGGACAGATAGGGCTTGACGTTCTAAGACATTGTCCCTGCGGTCGATGCCAGGATCAAATATATAATATTGCACAGAGTGGTGTATAATAAACGCGAGGCCGCCTCCATTTCCGCTCTCGCGGTCTTTCCTGTGGACATTATATCCAGAGCAGGTCTGCAATGCAGATCTTGCTGTGAGTTTAGTCTCTTGAATCGCAGCAATGCGGATGTTGTGCCGCTTCATGCAATCGACTATCTCCGTAATCTTCCCAGTTAGTCCATTAAGGGGAGACGCCGCCCCTCTGGGGGTAAGTGACGGGTGACTACGCCTGGGTTGTGGAAGGCCAGGACGCAATTGCTGTTGTGGCCCTGGGACTGGGCGTCCTTGGGCAAGCATTGGGGTACCCGGATTATTTGGGTTTGCGACCTGGCAACATGGCGCGATGAAACCCGTCGGGGGGTTGCCGTCGCGGAGACCAGAACATCTAGGAAATTGGCACCACCCAAGGCAGGAGCTGCATTGGGCGGATGTCGCAAACCTATATATTCTGTGCTGGCAGACGGTGCAAACGGAGGTAGGGACTAAGAGTCTGTTTCCCTGACCTGCACGATTGCGGCCGGAAAAGAGGGGGGAGAAGACGGGGGCAGGGGCTGATGCTCAGCATTGCTACCAACTCTACTACGAAGGTAGTAGTTAAGAGTGGTATCAGCTGTTTGAGATGTTGGCGCCGTGGGGCGCGAGCAGCAGCGGGTACTTGTTGTGGCTTGCTGAGCAGCGGGGCTGCTGGAAGGTATTGGAGGGGGGGGGGGGGGGGGGGGGGAACTTAGGCGTAGACTACGGGACGCCCTTGGGCGTGAACAGCAAGGAGCCACAAAAGATTTATAAAAGTTACGTGGACGTCGGGTTTTGGGATCAAGCTCAGAACAACCTGTCCGATGCAACCATCCCTTGCACGAGACACACTGAACAGAGTATGACCGTCCTAAAAAGATTCTTTTCCGGCAGATGCAGCAAAACCATTTCTCAGGACCGGGGTCAGGAGACGGACCAAGATTGGATTCGATGCCTTCCCGGAGTAAGAGAGTATGGAGCAGTCCTGCTGCAAGGAGCTGCTGGGAGGATGACAATTTGTGGGAGGGACGCAACAAATTAAATGGGGTCACACTGAAATGACAGTCTTTGGTCGGGAAAAATCCCGAGTCGCTCCGGTACATAGAACCGACTGCCTTGGGAAGCGTGAGATATCTCTTCACTTCGAGCTACTCGTTATGTGTTTGGAATGTTCTTCGCTGCCTTGTACATAAGTGTCGCTGCTTGCTGTTTTTGCTGTTGTGATTATTTACTAACAGCAAATGCTAATATTCGCCACAATACGGACTCATTAAATTTATTACAGTTGTTTTTATAAAAAAATATCCAGGGTTGGGCTCAAGCTAACCCAACACCGAAAAAATTAAAGCCGAAATCGTACTTATTTGCGCACAGTATTGTTTATAGGTCCGTTTTATTACAGTTATAAAAAAATGTAACTAAGTGTCTCACTAGTTTTCAATCTTTTATAACGAATTATTTTAATATACAATAGCTGTGTTTTTTGCATCTATATACATATACGCTTAAACTTTATATGGCCTGCTAAGCGTTAAACTTCATCTACTCTTCTGAAATTGCTGCGCAGAAAATTAGTAATCCTAAATTTCAATACGCATTATAATCACATGCAACTGAAATATGTGTCTATGTTTCACCTCTACACTACCTCTATGTATTACCTCTACAATTAGGGTGTGTCCACTATTCACCAAAACCGATTCAGCTATAGGTTATACACTATGGCCAACAGAGGTTTGTGTCTCCGCTTTTTGGTACAACATGCCCTGTAGCTAGTTGCTGTTGGATGGGTACCCTAAACACTATCTAAGTGAAGATAAGCGTTTTTTTTACCGGCAAACGTAGACGTATATACGTGTAAAAACATGTATATTGTATACGTACATTAAAGCGCATCACGATGTATGGGGCATAGTGTACCATACTAACTGTGTCAACTAAGCGATAAACGTCAAAATTACAGTATCGCTCACCTGATGCAAATCTGAAGTCTATGGTTGCATTTTTGGTACGTAAGACTACTTTAAGAAAAGTAAAATCCTCTCTCGGCAAACGAAAATCATACTCTACAAGTCTCTTATCGTACTCGTCCTGATATATGGTGCAGAAGCATGAACCATGACAACATCAGATGAAGCGGCTCTGGGAGTGTTCGAGAGAAAAGTTCTTCGAAATATTTATGAACCTCTATGCGTTGACGATGGCGAGTACCGAAGAAGATTTAACGATGAGCTGTACGAGCTTTACGCAGACATCAACATGGTCCAGCGAATTAAAACGCAGCGGCTGCGCTGGTTAGGTGAATAAAAGATGACGCTCCGGCTAAGAAAGTGTTTCTATCGGAGCCCGCATATGGAACCAGAGGAAGAGGGCGGCTACACTCCGCTGGAAGGACCATGTGGAAAACGATTTAAATTCCCTTGGTGTGACCAATTGGCGCCAGTTGGCAGAGAGAAGGAGCGACTGGCGCGCCTTGTTGGACGGCCATAACCGTTTAAACGGTTAAGCGCCAATTAAGTAAGTAAGGGAGACTAGTTTAAGGTGATTTGCATTTGATAGTTTAATAAACCTTAGTACTATTAAAAATGGAATAGTTGATTTGCGCAGAAAAATTAAATTAGAGTCAAAAAAGTTAAGAGAAACTTAACAAAACATAGAGTGCCACACGTGTAACATGTTTTCCCCGTGAAAATTTTCACTTCTGGGGCTCTTTAATCAAATGCATAACGACGAATTGACATTAACGGTTTGTAGCTACAAAGCAAAGATAAAAGCGAAGGCGTTTTATTGTTTTACGTATAGCCCTGTCAAAGCGTAAGCACGCAACCAAAGCGTTTATGTAAATCCGCCTTTTGTTGCGATGCTTTGCCAGACAGATGAGTTCCATTTATAGCTCGTGGCAAACTTGCCAATTGATATTTATAGGTATAAATATGGGTATGACTATGTGGACTTTGCCAGACCCTTATGGCCGGACTTATACCTATATCTTGCAAAGTTTTTCGAGTGTTAAGGGAAAAACCCGTTGGAAAATTGTCAAATTGTGATTTGCAACCCTTTAACTGCTTCAATAAAAAAAGTTGTATTGTTATATTATGGGCCTGTCAAAGCGTCAGATCGAATCAACGGTGCTTATCCCACCCCCAAAACTATGGCCACCGACGCACCTAAATTTCGGTGGCCCATTACCTGCATTACCTGTGTGCCTTCTACATAAATAAGGAAGTCAGTATTCCCATTTAGTTTACAAGCTTATTCAAAATTCATTATGAAAACTTAGTTGCAATTAACAATATTACCATACTAAGACTTATTAGAAATATCCTACGGAAAACCCTAAGGCATAAAAAAATCTCAAGTTGTATGTATTACTAAATGTACGAGAATCTGCTGCATTACATAATTCGGTTAACAAAAAAGGGATTTAGTTTTAAAATTGGCAGAAGGCCGTAGATGTAATTAAGTAGGGGGGTATATATTTAGAGAAAAAAAAAATTGGTTGTACTTTACTTTATTTTATTTTAGTCTATTTTATTTTAGTCTATGCTATTCTGGTTTATTTTGTTTTAATTTTGTTTTTGTTTTATTTAATTTTATTTTAGTCTATTTTAATTTAGTTTATTTTATTGTACTTTATTTTATTTTATTTTATCGATCCCGGATATCAATTATCTTAAATGAAATACTTAGTTATACGTGAATACCGACAAATGTAATCTCACAAATTTTTCAAGTTTTAAAACGCGGACTTTCTTCAAAATACCTTGATACATATGCAGATTAGAATTGACCAATAAACTTTTAACGTTTGACGTAATACTTTAACGTCCGTACTTAACATTTACATTTTTATTTAGGCATACTGGGTAAATTAGGCTTTCATTTAAGAATTAAAATATATAGAAAGAATGAATAAATACTTGGCGCGCTATACCGTCGGAAAGATACAGACCGAACTTTTCTAAATTAATTATCTGAAATATATATTATCGGCGTTATTATGTATAACGACGCGAGGAGTCACTTTCACCCAAGTGAAACCAAATTCGTATCATATAAGAGCATTCATTCACTTCAGCGACTCCCGGTGAATATCGGTGACTGCAGGTGATTGTCTTAAGTTTTTTTCGTATTATATAGCGGCGCAAAGTGTCACGAACACTCATTTTTACTGTCAAAATATTCACTTGCTTCTGGGTCGCGTTTGCTTCATTCACTTCGCTTTTTTGTTGTCGTTTTTTTTATCACTTTTGAGTAAAAACTGAAGAATCTTAAAATTTCGTTAGAAAAATTATTGAAATATTCCATAGACAGCCGATAAAGGTTATATTTAGAGCTTCGTTCAATGTGGATGCATATTTCGTAAAATTTTACAGGAATAAAAAAGCGAAACCTATAATTATAGCCAGGCACCCAAACTGTTATTTCTTTTGTAATAAAAGTGCTTCAGAAAAAGTTATTGGTGGTATGGCCTAGAAGGTTCAATGTGGTCATATTAAATCGTTCCCGAGATGGTCGAACTTGTACCTAAATGGTGCTTGTTACCGGAACATACCGGATATATATCCGGTAAAGGACCATCAACATCGATAACACTCCCCGGAACCTTCGGAAAGTTTCTTTATCGCTACAACAACAACAACAATGAAATGAAATGCTAACCAAACAGTTTCTGTTGAATACCCAGAAACCTGGGCATCCCAACAGATATCTGATTGATAAGGCTACACCGCACAGGGGCTTAAGGGGTAATCTCCGTAAACATTATGAGGAAATACGGCACCTGAGAACACATCCGTATGAAACAAAAAAGCACAAATATATCCTCAGTGATATCCACAAACAAGCGTCGGACCTCTATGCCAGGAATTGCCCGACAAATCCGGTACTCAAAGAAAAATTCCCAGAACTAGCAGCGGAGGAACTCAGTCTCCCTAGGGAAATGCGTGTCACTCTATCTAAACTTCGATCTGGGTACTGCAACAGGTTAAACTACCTATCCAGAATCAACCCCGACATACAACTTGAAAAAACATTGAAGGAATTTTAAAATAAAATTCGAACACAAAATATTGAAAAAAAATTTAGAAATTTGGTAATACTCTAGAAGAGGGGTCGACTACTAATTCGCGTCCAAAAATATCGTTAGAGGTGTCAAACGAAAATAAAAATATTAACTCGTTCAAAATTTATTATCGAAAAACCGAAAAATTACCCCGGGTCCCCCCGAAACCGGGGGTGGCATCCATAGTATTTTTGGGCAGAGCACCTTTCTGCGTTGGCGGTCTTCGGCCGCGCTTATAAAAAATTACTCTGGCCGATCCACCAATGGGGTGGGATCAAAATTAAATGCGTGCAAAATCCCTTTTTACACAAAATTTTTTTCAGTGCACAACATTACAACAACCACATAAAATTGCCAACTTTAACTGCAAATATCTACGGACAGAGATACAATTTTTATTTTAAAATAATAAATTTTATTTTCCGCCTTCAGCTTATTCTTGTCGAAGTCAATACACGTCTTATGACACCTCTCTCTATATTTTTGGGCGCGTATCAGCAGTCGACCTCTGTTCTGGACTTTTACCAGAAATTTTGTTTGTCGTAAAAAATTTCAGCTCAACGTTACAAACAGTGTAGCGTTAACAACTGCAATGAGGCTGTGCCTAGGGAAGTATAATGTGGCTGCTTAAAGCCACTCATTTTCGGGCAGGTAACCCCACTCACCCAAACGCCAAATTTTCACACACACACAGTATTTTTGTTTTAGTTCTTTATTTAGGTTGGTTTTATTTAATTTAACAACTGTTCTATAATTTAATTTTCACTTAGTTTAGTTTAGTAAGAGTATATTAAGTATTTTAGTTTTTAAATAGCTTTACTTCCTTTTTTAATTAATCTTCTGCCAGCCGATTTGCTCTGTGTTCAAGTTGTTCCACACCCGTGGGTAGACAACGGGTGTAGCAGCAACTTGAACACAGGGTGACATTTTATTATCTATTAAGGCTCTGTTACATCATCCTTTTTGGGGAAAAGAAGAATTGACAAAGTGATCAATTTTGTCATATTCTTCTTTGGCCAAAAACTTATAAAAATTGTTGCGAACAAACGAATATATATTTATATTTGGGTCTACCTCCCCTTTTTAATTCGTTGGTTCGGAACCATTTTTATTAATAATTGAAAAAAGATTTTATACATCGAATAGTTAAATTTAGTTACATTTTTATAGTTCATTGTAACTTGAATAAAAGGTATAAATATTAATAATATTTTAATTTATGACAAAATATGTTGGATGTTTTTTTTTGTAAATATTTGTGGGTTATATATTCAATTTAAAGTTTTACATTTGTATTACATATTAAATATGTTTTTTTTTGTTATAAACAATTTTTATGAAATATTTTTTTTTTGAGTATACAAAATTTGTGTAATTTTCTCTTTTTGCTTTTTGTTGTTTTAACAGTTTTTAAGCCTTCGTGGCTGCTTAAATTATAGTAAGAAAATTTTGGATTTGTTTTTCAATCAAATTTAAAGTGAAAGTATTGGCGTAATGTTAATTTACTTTAGTTAGGCGGTTTTTATGTACCACTTTTTCTTTGTTTTTAACTTCATCCAAAATAGTTACATTAGGTTCGTTAATTTTAGTTATAATAAAAGGACCTTGGTAAATATTTTCGTGCTTATGATGTGTTTCTTTTTGTAAAAGTACTTTATCTCCGATTTTTACAATTAGAGGTCGTGCTGGTTTATCGTACAGATTTTTACTTTGTAATTTATTTTTATTAATTAGATTTTGTGCCATTTTGTGCGTTTTCTGCATCCTAAACTTAACTTCTTTGGCATAGTTTTCGACTTTATAAATTGGGTCAATTTTTTCTTTTGTCAATTCATTAGGCAAAGTTGCCTTTTCCCAAAGACTAACTCGTAAGGTGAAAATTGATTGTCGAAAATTATGCTACTCGTAGTATTGTGTAGGAAAGTAAAGTATTTTAAATAAACATCCCAATCAGAAAAAGTGTCTTTTAAATATGCACGTAAGTATTCATTAAAAACTCTATGATTACGTTCAATCATGCCAACAGTTTCATGATGGTATGCAGTTGAAAAATTATGTTGAATATTTAAAAGCTTTGTTAATTCTTCGAATAATTCATTTTTAAATTCAGTACCTAAATCTGATTTTATGGCATTCATTGTGCAGTAAGTTAAAATGAATCCTTCAAAAATAGCTGAAGCGATTGTTTTTGCTGATTTGTCTGGTACAGCGACTGTTACCAGGTATTTAGTCATGTCGCAAATCATGGTAAGTGCGAAGTTGTTACCATATTTGGACTCAGGTAGGGGTCCTATTGTGTCAATTACTAGTATATCAAATGGTTTACAAGGAGTTGGTGTTAAAAAAGTTTTCTTTTGTTTTAGGTTTAACCTTGTTTAAAAGATAATCATTACAACTTTTGATATATTTCGATATATCACGAGTCATGTTCTTCCAATAAAATTTTGTTCGTAGTTTTGCGTAAAGTCTTTTCATTCCGCAATGTCCACCAGAAATGGGATCATTATGGTAAATTTTCATAAGTTTTAATTTTGTATCTTCATCTGTTACTGTCTCCACTGGATCTGTTAAAATAATTTCTAATGATTTTAAAATTTTATTTCCAATATTTTTGAAATTTGTAATAGTATAATGTTCGAACATAATATCGTTTTTAGGCCATTCAATTTTCTTAATCTTGTGTTTGCCGGCTTCTGATTCAAGCTTCGAAAGTAATTTCTCTAAAGTCATTATTTCGTTAACAAGCTCAAAACTAAGTAACTCGAGTTTCTTATGTTTGATATGCGCAAAAATTCTTAAATTTGTTGTTTTATTATTTTTATCGTACGTAATTGCGGATCTTATTCGTGGGACTTTTTTCGAAAAATTAAATGAAAATTTGTCGTAGACATGTAAAGTAATTTGTTTTCCGTCGTTTTTGTCTGTTTTCCTATGTAAATTTTTGTCGTTTGCCTTTTTTGTCATGGCTCTTGTCTGTACTGGCAAAATTTGTTTGTTAGCTTCTTTAATCTCATCGATTGTTATACGCGATAGTGCATCAGCACAAACGTTTGATTTACCTTTTATATATATGTAGTGTTTTTGTTTTAATGTTTATTAATTCATTTTATTTTGTAATATAAGAATGTTAATAATAGTACATAGTTTAGATTAATAGTAGATAAATTATTTTTAAGTTCAGTGTAGTTAAATTGATAACTTTAATTAAAGTTGTACCGACTACTTTTATATTAGCGCGCGCGTCCGTCGAGATTGGGTGTCCGTGTTCAACTGTCCTTTTTTGAATCGTTCGTTAGCTGTTCGTATCGTTTTTAGTTGGCGTTGGTTAAGTGCGGCAACGTTTCGGCTATCCTGACAGGGCATTCGACCCGAATGCTGGGTCCCACTTTTTCATGTTTTCGGCTATAGCATAGCTCCTTCGTGGCCCCTCAGTATCCCCAACTTTCTCGACCGAGTGCCGTCCATGCTGAAACTTTTCTATTATTTTGTATGGCCCTAGAAACTTTGGCCTTAGTTTTAATCCGGACCCAAATTGAGTTCTTTTTATAGCGACTAATTCTCCTGGTGAATAAGTCGTTTCCTTTACCCGCTTCCTGTCGAAAGATTTCTTATTTTCAGCTTGAATTTTCTGTATATTTTCCCTAGCTTTTTCTCGGTTTGAATCCCGTTCCTCCTGTATGTTTTCTTCCTCTATAAGTTTTCGAATGTCAGGATTATCAGTGATCCGCATCTCTACCCCTGTTAGTAATCTAAATGGTGTGTATTTCGTGCTACGGGGAGGTGTATTGTTAATTGTCTGCTGTATCCGATCAACATGCTTGTACCAAGCTTTAGGATTTTCAATGCAAAGTTTTGTTAGCATTGGAACAACGAATCTTATGCATACGTTCAACCTGACCATTCCCACGTGGTACTCCCGTTGCAATAAGTAGATGTTGAATCATTTCCTTCTTGCAATATTCTTTAAAAATATTTGCCGTGTATGCCGTGCCTCTATCAGTAATAATTCTTTCTGGGTTTCCAAACAAAACTGCTAATTTTTGTAACTTTTCTACGACTTCTGCTGCCCCTGTACTTTTCGTGGTATAAAGCCACACGAATTTCGAGAAAGCGTCTATTATTACCAGTGTGTGGTTATAGCGTTTCTGCGTTTGTTCCATTGGGCCTACGTGGTCTATGTGAAAGGTCCTTAGCGGCCTATCAGCTTTATCAATGGGATTAAGAAAACCCTCCTTCCTGCCTGCCTTCGATTCTGACACTATGCATTCAATACACGCTTTTACTACTTTGGCAACTTTGGCGTTTAAATTTGGGATATAGAAACTTTTTTCTACAATGTCTTGCGTCTTTTTCGTTCCGAAATGTCCTTGACGATGAGCAATTTCTATTACTTCTCGTTCCATTACAGACGGTATTACCAAAAGTTCCTTGGTTGGATCTTTGTATAGAATGTCGTACTTCACAAAATAGTCTTCATAACATCCACCTTCTACAACTTTTCGTATTGCACGCGTCCATTCATCCGATAGCTGAGCTTCCTTAATTCGATGACGTAACGAGTCTCCCACTGCTAGACAAATAACACGACTCAAAGCATCGACGTGTTTCATTTTGGGTCCTGCACGATGCTCTATAATATAGTCAAATTCTTGTAAGAACATAGCCCATCTGGACACTCTTAATGGTACGTCGTCTTTCCGCATTGTCATCGCAAACGCGTTACAGTCTGTTACGATCTTGAACTTTGTACATAGAACATATACCCTCCACCTCTTTAAAGCTTCAATAATGGGTAGAACCTCCAATTCATAAGAATGGTATTTTTGCTCTGCCGCCGTCGTTTTTCTGCTCATATATTGAACTGGGTGTAACTGGCCGTCTTCGGAGTCTTTCTGCAACAAAACTGCACCGTAACCGAACTTGCTAGCATCTGTATGAATTTCAGTTGTCGCCGAAATATCATATATCTTCAGTACTGGCGAAGAAGTCAACGCGTCTTTAAGTTGCAGAACCGCTGCAGATTCCTGGTCCCCTATAACAAATTTAACATCTTTCTTCAAAAGGTCTGTCAAAGGTCGAGCGATCGTCGCATAGTTTGGGATAAAACGCCGGAAATACGATGTAAGTCCCAAGAAACGCTGAAGTGCCTTCCTATCTTTAGGTACTGGAAAAGTTTTAATGGCATTCGTCTTTTCATTCGAGATTTTAATTGTAGAGTTTTCGATTATGTACCCGAGGAAATTTACCGTTCTCTTTAAAAATTGACACTTTTTCCATTTTATCCTCAACCCATTTGATTCTGCTACTGCTAACACCTTTTGCAATTTCATGACACCCTCTTGTTCGTCTTTCGATGGGATTATAATATCGTCCATATAAATGACAACCGTGCCCTCTTGTACCAACTCACGAAATATTGCGAAAATAAACCTACAAAAAACGGCTGGGGAGTTTGAGATTCCGAACGGAACGAAATTAAACTCGTATTGGCCGTTATGTGTCACGAAAGCTGTATATTTTTTAGAATCGTTTTCCAATGGTACGTGAAAAAATCCATCCCTTAAATCTAATGTTGTGAAAACATTTGCCTTTTCTAAACGCTGAAGAACATCATCTATTAGAACCATTGGGAAGTTGTCCCGTACGATTTTCTCATTTAACCTTCTGTAGTCACAACAGAGTCGCTTGGTTCCATCTTTTTTCCCTGCCAGGACAATAGGTGATGCATATGCAGACGAACTGTTCCGAATGATTCCCTCATTAAGCCAGTCTCTAACTTGATTTTCTACTATAACCTGATCTGGAATAGGTAGTCTCCTAGGTCTGCTATACACTGGTACTTCGTCTTTTAAAATTATTTTCATTTCTACTGGTGACGTTTGAGAGGGTATTGGTTCATATCTCTCTATAATTTTTGTGACTCTATCTCTATCTTCAACATTTAGATGGCTTAGCTCATAGTTAGATTTCGCTTTGAATTCACCCTCTTCAGCTGACAGGCAAATTTGGTTGAATTCCCGTGTAAGCATACGGATGCTTTCATCAGCACTTTTATCCTTCACCACCACACTTTCTCCAGCTTTCGCCTTCTTATCTAAATCCTGTAACCTAATTTGCTCATCGCTTTTTTGCTCGGTAGACTTAAATTTAGCCTGGAATCTAGCACCCTTTTCACCTATAAATACATCGACAAATTTAAGTATATCGTTTCCAAGGACTGCATTATACAAAATTTCCTTCTCCCTAGCGACGTGAAATTTAATCTGAAGATTTAGGCTATCGATTTCGACCTCTTTTGTAAAGCTACCTACCGTTGTGATCTTCATCCCTCCGATTCCCGTAAATTTCTTTGTCTCATTGGATAATTCAATGTCACCTAACAACATGAGTGTGTCATACCGTATTGCACTAATATCGCTACCTGTATCAATTAAAGCACATATAACAACGTTGTTGATAGTAAACTCTTTGAAAACACGGTTACCTGACTGAGTTCAAGTTATCACTTCGTGGTCGGAAGTCATATGCACTCCGTCCTTCTCTTTTTTCGCCACCTCTTTTTTCACTTCGTCTGGTTTCTTGGATGTACACTCTGTCGCTCTATGCCCAACTTTATTGCATTTAAAACACTTAAATCCTTTCAAACTACAGCTTGTTGCAATATGCCCCTTCATTCCACACTTGAAACACGAGAGTTCATTTGAGGTTTGTTTACCTTCAAGTGCCTTTCCCTCTCCTATGACCCCCTGTGAACTACCCTTCGAGAATGAAGGTTGAGATCTGGACAGCTTAATTTTTTCATACACTTTCAAATGAACTTTTAACTCTTCCACCGTTTGAGCTTGGTATAAAACTGTTTTGTTTTGCCATGAGTCTGGAATACCCCTAACAAAATAATCTATTAAACTTTCTTCGTCAAGATTAGTTCCATTTCCTATCTCTATAAGGGAGTACAAATATTCTCTTAAAGTTTCTGATGGCTTTTTCCGTCGGTTTCTTAGCATTTCATGAACCTCGATTGCTGACAACTTTTTACCAAACTCCTTATTTAACGCAGTTTTCAACGATGTCCAGTCACAAATGTTCGATTGGCTTCTAACATATACTCTGGCATCTCCCTTCAACAATTGTTTTGCATAAACAAATTTTTGTAACTCATTCCAATTAAGCGTAAAAGCATTGTCCTCGAAATCTTTTACCCACTGTCCTATACCTGGATACCCTACACCGGTGAAATTTCCCATGGAATCTTCTATATCCCGCAAAGTGAAATGTGATGGTGGTACGGTCGGTACTCGCTGGGTGGTACCGCCCACATCTTCATATACAGACTCATTCTGTTCGCCGTCGATTGCCACAATCTCGGATAGACCTAAATGTTGTAAAAGTCTGTCCTGTAATTCAGCTTTTCTTCCTACTGTGCTTAATCCACACTCTGTCAGTTTTTCCTTTAAACTGTCCACTGTCAATGTTAGTAATGTCTGCGCATCCATATTGTATTCAAGATTACACAAAAAAAACAAAATTTGTTTAAAAAGATTGCATCAATTATGAAATTCTTATTCAAACTTTAATTCAGTTTCAATTTTCAACCCTTAAACGTTTATATGTTATCTAACCTCTGTTAAGCTCTTATTTTTAATTTTCAGATATTGTTGGTGGAATTACCCTTCGAGTTCTAGTTGGAATTTAATATATTTTTACACAAACTTATCTGATTTTGACATCTATTGTTTACTCACATCAACGATTTTATGATGTTTGCTTCTTTTAGCTTACAAATTTTCTTTTTAGAACTACTTTACCAAGACATCTGTCTCTTTCTTTATTTATTTATTTGACTCGCTTTAACGAAACTTTATGTTAAGCTATCTATCCACCTTCCTCTTTTTGTCAACTTATTTGGATTAAAACAACTTTTTACTCACTTCATCTCTTTCTTTCATTTCTATCTTTACATTAACTTCGTTCGTTCTTTTCAACTTACTTTCGGTTTTCTTTCAGCTTTGAGCTTTTGTTTGCATTCAGCTGCTTTGTTTCTTATAAATTTGGTTATTTTTGTTTTTCTTTAAACTTCTAACAATTTCGTTCTTTTTTTTTTCTTAAATTTTTTTACTCTTTTTCAGCTTTTTACAACTTTGCTTTTTTAGCTTGATTTTTATATTTTCGATTTTCAACAACTTTGCAACAATTTTTTTTTCAACTTCACATTTCGTTTTATCAATTTTACATTTCAATCATTTATTATCTTCTGACATCTTTAGCCTTTTACTTCGTATGAATGAAAACTAATAGCAAAATCAATAGCGAAGACAATCGTTAATTTTTCTCGTTTACCAACTTCGGCTTTTGTAATTGAACACAAATTTCTCTTTCTTCTCACGATTCAACTACTGTTCGTGGATCATTAAAATACGACTTTAAATCTAACGATTGTCATGCTATCTATTTTATTCTTTCTTACTCAGTAGGTACTTCATTCTTCTCTCTGCCGGACAAATGGTGGTTGCTTATCTCTTGATTGCTGCTGCCACTCTTCCTTCAATGATTATGCTGCTCTTCTTTCGCATTATCGATTGTTTTGTGATTCCCCTTTCTTCGCACTTTTTCCAACCTTTATGCGCATTTCGACTTTGAACAGTTTTTGTTACTGCGCAATTAGTTGAACGCTGCAGCCTGCGCCACTGAAGCTGACGTTCGTTTTAAATCAGACGATGTGTACATATACACATATACACATAACCTCTAAATTTACTTAAGGCTACTTGCGGCACTACGGAGCAGCCAGACACTGCGCATTTTTATTTTTCAAATTACATGAATACATCTGTATGCAGTATATATTTTATGTTTTTCAATTTTCGCTTTTAAACACTATCAACTTTTAACATTTTTAGTTTTGCACAATGCAACTAATGTTTTAAAACAAATTTTCTTCTTTTTTTCGTAGTAGCATTGTCAATACGTGAGCACATACGCACATCCACTTGTTCACATCCCGGTTGAGCCTCCAAATTGTAGTGTTTTTGTGTTAATGTTTATTAATTCATTTTATTTTGTAATATAAGAATGTTAATAATAGTACATAGTTTAGATTAATAGTAGATAAATTATTTTTAAGTTCAGTGTAGTTAAATTGATAACTTTAATTAAAGTTGTACCGACTACTTTTATATTAGCGCGCGCGTCCGTCGAGATTGGGTGTCCGTGTTCAACTGTCCTTTTTTGAATCGTTCGTTAGCTGTTCGTATCGTTTTTAGTTGGCGTTGGTTAAGTGCGGCAACGTTTCGTCTAGTCTGTCCTAACGTGTATAGGGTTGCATTTGCCTTAACCCTTCCTACATATACAATAGTAAAGTTATATTCAGACAGTTCCAGTCTTATTCTTGAAAGTTTTGAAGATGGGTCTTTCATATTGAATAAATATACTAGAGGTCTATGGTCTAATTTTACAATGAAATGGGTACCATAAACGTATGGTCGAAATTGCTTGATTGCAAAGTAAATAGCTAAGAGCTCTAATTCTATAATAGGTTTTTTCTGTTCGGCTTTATTAAATGCTTTAGAATCGAAACAAATTGGTAAATCATTACCTTGTTGTTCTTGACTCAAAATAGCGCCAAATCCAGTTGTGGAAGCATCAACTGTAATAATGAATTGTTTAGTAAAATCTGTATATTGAAGTAATTTTGGTGAAAGTAACGCTGCTTTCAAAGATAAAAATGCTCTTTCGCACTCAACATCCCATACAAATTCAACTCTTTTTCTGCTTAATCGATTTAGAGGCGCTGCCAGAGACGCAAAATTAGGTATAAACCGTCTATAATAGTTTGCAACCGCGACGAATCGTCGTACCGCGTCTTTGTCAGTCGGTTTTGTATACTTTTTAATTGCTTTTATTTTAGAGTCGTCTGGCAACAAACCTTTGGCTGAACATTTATGACCTAAAAAGGTAACTTCTGGTCGTAAAAAGTTGCATTTATTTGGGATAAGTTTGAGATTAAAAGACCTACAAGTATCGAAAACTTTTGAAAGATTTTTAATATGGTGTGCTTCAATATACTGCGCGAAAATCTACGCACATACGATAAGCTTTTTGACCATTTGTATCTTTCTTTGGGACTACAATCAAAGGACTATTGTAATTCGAATAACTGGGTTCAATCAAATAATTGTCTAATAATTTATTTACTTGGCGATTTATTTCTTCGCGTTGAGAGTATGGCAATCTATAGTTTTTAACATATACCTGTTCGTTGTCTGTCAGTCTTAATTTTTGCTCGTAAAAGTTGTTTAAAGTCATTTTGTCCGTGTCAAGAGCGAAAATGTCGGCATAATCTATGCAAAGGTCAATTAATTTACTATGAGCATGTTGAGGTATTTGATTTTTAAAAATTGAGCTAAGTTTTTTCGTACGTTTGTCTTCTGTTTCTGTTTTGTTAATTGTATAAACATTGTAGTTTGAAAGTTTTTCTGTCCGAATACTTTTTCTTTTCACATACTTTATATCATCCGTGGTATTTATAACTTTAATTATAGGGTTACTGGAATTAACAATGCACCTAGCTGTGAAAACACCTTTTTCAATTTCCTGCGAGTCCACGAAAAGTGGTTCGGGTGAATCTCCTAAATCAAAAAGTCTGAATATTTCACATCTTGGTGGAATGATACAACTGTCGCCTTCTGTTCCGTGTAGGATTGGTATCGCGACTTTTGCATTACCTACCCAAAAGGAAATACTATTTCTTTCATAGTTAATAATGCATTTGTTAATTTTCAGAAAATCTTTACCTAATATGCCATCGGATGGAATATTAAAGTCTTCATTTACTACATGTAAAGTATATTTAATAGAAAAGTTAGAAAAATTTAAATTTACGGTAAATTTACCTAAAGTCGAAACTGAATTTGAAGTGACACCGGTAATGTTAATAATGTCGTTCATATTTAAGGAAATATTTCTGTCTAAACATGATATCTTTATTAAAGAAATGTCTGCTTGTGTGTCTACTAGGAAAGAACAAAATTTTTGTGACTCGTTAAGTCGTAATCAGAGTAATTTAAATTTAAACAATAGATGGCTATTGGTGAGGGAAGTTCGCTTACTCGCTTAATTCGTCCTCCCTCAGTGTTCGCTCCTGATGGGCACTGGCGTTTAAAGCGCGAACGTTTGCGTTTCTACCTCTACCGTTGGATGATCTAGAATTGTTACCTCTATTGTTACCGCTGTTTGTATTTGAATTGAAATTTGGACGTATATTATTATTGTTGTTATTTTGGTATCTATTTCTGTTATCATAGCGATATCTCTGATTATTGTTACCGTTATAGTTACTATTATATGAAAATGAACTATTATTTCTATAACCAGTATAGCCGCGGTTTGGGTAAAAACCTCGATAACTACCACGTGAATTTCTGAATGTGTTGTTACCACGTGATCGAAAAGCTAAAACTTGACGTTCAGTTACTTCGTTGTTTTGTTCTACAATTAATTTTGCTACCACGTCTTTTGGATCTGTAAATGCCGTTGAGGCTAAAATGGTTTTTACTAAATTGGATTTTGCATTTAATCTACACACGTTAACAGTTTGTTCGACTATGAAATGGCGGCCGGTTGTTGTTGTTACCGATGTAAGGCCGCTTAACTAGGACGGGCGGTTGTTGTTGGTGCCGATGTAAAGCCGCTTAACTATGGTGACCGGTTGTTGTTGGTGCCGATGTAAAGCCGCTTCACTAGGGCGGCCGGCTGTTGTTGTTGCCGATGTAAAGCCGCTTCACTAGGGCGGCTGGTTGTTGTTGTTACCGATGTAAGGCCGCTTCACTAGGGCGGTCGGTTGTTGTTGTTGCCGATGTAGGACCGCTTTACTAGCGCGGCCGGTTGTTGTTGCCGATGTAAGGCCGCTTCACTAGGGCGGCCGGTTGTTGTTGTTACCGATGTAAGGCCGCTTCACTAGGCCGGTCGGTTGTTGTTGCCGATGTAGGGCCGCTTTACTAGGGCGGTCGGTTGTTGTTGGTGCCGATGTAAAGCCGCTTACTAGGGCGGCTGGCTGTTGTTGTTGTCGATGTAAACCCGCTTACTAGGGCAGCTGGCTGTTGTTGCTGCCGATGTGAAGCCGCTTAGTAGAGTGGCTGGCTGCTGTTGCCGATGTAAAGTCGCTTTACTAGGGCGGCCGGTTGTTGTTGGTGCCGATGTGAGGCCGCTTCACTAGGGCGGCCGGTTGTTGTTGTTGCCGGTGTAAGTAGCGCGCGGTTTGCGCGTGATGTTGGCGCTATTAATAGTTGTTATTGAGGCCGCCTGGTTTTGAGGGCGGAATCGTGGTGTGATCGCCTGCTTCTTGTGGCTACTTGTCGGAGCGTTGACGTGGTGGTATAATATTGGTGGTGGTGCCGCAAGTGGTTTGATTTTCCCAACAGATCCACCTAACGGTGGTACTTTTAGTTTTCGTGATGCTGAGTTGCCAGTATCGGAATGCTCGAATATTTATGATGTCACGTACGTGGTTTGTTATATCTATGTATGTAATTCGCGTAGATTATTTAGATATATAGGCACTTGAAATAGTTTTCTCACAATTAATATATTTTCCAGCTTAGTTATGGAGTGCGTTTTGTGTCAAGGGTCGAATACAAGCTGCGCCAGCACTTTAGCTAGGATTCTACTATGTACTTGTACACTTTTCCCCAATTAAAAAAAAGAAAAGAATTTTCAAATGAATAGATTCGAACGAAATAAGTTTATATTGATTTTTCTTTCTAAGCGCGATAGAAAATAAGTTTAACTTTATGACGGTGAACAATCACCTCGCAAACACAACCGACACTTTTCAACGTATTTTAATTTCTGATCGTTGCAAACGGCGCACCACGCCGTCAATCCGTTAAAGAAAAGATTCCACTTATTATTGCGACTGCGCCATGGAAAAGCGCCGTTAAATAGCATAATTTAACTGTGGTTGTCATGGTGGAACCATACAAGGTGGTAGCTACGGTGACACAACTACGACCATAATTAAAAGGTCCGTGTACTTTGTTTTTGTGAATTGATGGACTAATGTCAAAATCGTACCGCGCCTGAAGTTGAAGTGTCACATTCTATAAAATCTGCAATTCAGCTTTCACCTTGCATAGTTACGCCGTGGTGCTTGCCGTTATTGGGAATTTTCCTACACCATTGGAATATTAGGTGATGCCACCCGCGCGAAATTAAAGAAAATTTGTCTTAACCACCCCAGGCAGACATGACTGAGGGTGAATCCTAACCTTTTCCCTATTAACTAACCAACTACCACCAGTCAGCAGAACGTTCAGAATGTGAATCTCACAAGTGGACCATAACAAACCTACTTCGCTTCGAAAACCTGGCGATGGAGCGAACAGGAAACCGGTTCACCCGTAGAGAGCCACTTCCAGGAACTTCCGAGGTCAGTTGACGTGGGGCACGACTCACCCCTAAGATAAGAATCTCAAAGTTCTACCGCCAAGCTAGCCGGGCAACAGAAGGTCCATCAAAAAAAGTCAATTTAAAATGGTGAATTAATTTTGTTTCCTAGTTGAAAGGCTTTGCGGCAAATAGACATTTGTTATGGAGAACTCATCAAACTCCGTATGGTATTTTCTAGTGGTTATAGCCCCCACAGAAAGGCTAAAAAAAATTATGTATGTAGACATTTTGATACAGGAGAACTCGTCCAAACTCCGTAAGGCATATCCAACCCAAGTTTGGACTGCCAGGCTCGGGGAGAATACTGGGCGACTTGTCCCCGACCGCCAAAACGCCCAGATGAAATATAATCAAAATTGTAAGTTTAAGAGACAAAAAATCTATTTGTAAATTTGGTAAAAAAGCATTCTGGTAGGTTATTGTGGACGAATATCCGAAGGATGGAAGCGACTTATCAATTTCCCGTTTAGTCCTCGAGATTATACAATGCATTGCCTATTTTTCGAAGCACTCGACACTTACGATATTTCGGCAGGAATTTGGCGTTAATGCCCTGTTTGACGTTACTTAAAGCAAAGTTTTTCCGGAAAACTTCCTGGCCTTCCTTGTAGTTGACTTGCCTAGAGCGCTTGTTATAGGTGTTTATTCCCCTATCCTTTTATATCATCAACCTCTTGAAACTGGAGTGGTCAGTAATAATCCGAAACGGTAATCCTTCAATGTAGGGTCGGAAACGCTTCACGCTGGCTATGGCGTCGAGAGATTCCAGTTCGGTTACTGTATAATTGCGTTGAGCATTGTTCAACTTCTTTGAATCAAACGCTATCGGATGCTCAGCGCCCTCATCATCGACCTGGAATAACACCCCGCCAACACCTATTTTAGAAGCATCGCATTGAATTACAAACTCTTTGGAGAAATCGGGTTGGGCCAAGACAGGAGCGTAGCTCAAGGCTACTTTAAGTTTTTCGAAGGCCTCTATCGCTTCCGAGGTAAATTTGAATGGTCCTGCTGATTTTCGAAGACAATCCGTTAGGGGGCCTGCTAGGTCAGCGAAATTCGTGATGAACGCCCTATACCAATTTGCCATACCAACGAACCTACGCACCTGACGAGGAGATTTCGGAATTGGGAAATTCTTAACGGCTTCTATTTTCCCTGGGTCTACCTTTAACACCCGCTACCTACCAGGTATCCTAAGGATCGAATCTCTTTTTGGCAAAAATTATCCTTCAAACACTTCGCTAGTAGCCTCGAAATTCGCGCTGCATATCATCAGATAATCCAAGTAAATGAAAACATTCTACCTCAAGCGCGATGGAATTACCTTATCCATGAGTCTGCTCATTGTCTTCGGTCCATTGAATAGGCCAAATGGCATCACCTTGAAGTGATACAGTGGTTTCCCCGGAACTGCGAATGCTGTCTTTTCCTTGGATGATTCTGTCAATTTGATTTGAAAAAACGCGTCCTTTAGATCAATGCCGCTGATAAAATGTTTATCCTTTAGTCTACTCAACAGACCATTGATATGTGGCAATGGGTACGAGTCCTTATTCGTGACTTTTGACCTTCCTGGAATCGATGCACATCCGGACCTTCCCTGGTTTTCGACTCCTCGATCACTCCCATTTTAAGCAACCTGTCTATTTCTTTAAAAGCTTCGGCTTGCCTTGGTGGCGAAAGAGGGAAGTGCTTGCTTTTGATCGGGACCGCGTCGCCCGTATGGATATGGTGTTCGACCGACTGTGTTTGCCCCGGGCCTAACTTTTCAATCGACGATTTTTAACCTACTGCTAACGTTCGTATCGCTGAACTTTCGAATAAATAACTCCAATATTCAGTACTGCAATATAGTCTTTATTTAGTCTACTTACTTTGTTTAGTCACGTACTTCACAAAAGCGTGTTTAAATCAAACTGATTAGTTACTCCTCAGCTTGCGCTGCTTTTATACTATCTGTTGCTTCGTTCGCATATTTCTCCAGAGGTCTAGAATTTTCACGAAGACGGAACAGTTGTATCGCATGCTTGGTTATTTAGCTAGTATATGCGTGTGTACGTGAGATATCTCTTCACTTCGAGCTACTGGTTATGTGTTTGGAATGTTCTTCGCTGCCTTGTACATAAGTGTCGCTGCTTGCTTTTGTGATTATTTACTACCAGAAAATGCTAATATTCGCCACAATACGTACTCATTAAATTTATTACAGTTGTTTTTATAAAAAAATATCCAGGGTTGGGCTCAAGCTAACCCAACACCAAAAAATTAAAGCCGAGATCGTACTTATTTGCGCACAGTATTGTTTATAGGTCCGTTTTATTACAGTTATAAAAAAATGTAATTAAGTGTTTCACTAGTTTTCAATCTTTTATATCGAATTATTTTAATATACATACATTAGCTGTGTTTTTTACATCTATATACATATACGCTTAAACTTTATATGGACTGCTAAGCATTAAACTTCATCTACTCTTCTGAAATTGCTGCGCAGAAAATCAAACTGGTTAGTTACTCCTCAGCTTGCGCTGCTTTTATACTATCTGTTTCTTCGTTCGCATATTTCTCCAGAGGTCTCGAATTTTCACGAAGACGGAACAGTTGTATCGCATGCTTGGTTATTTAGCTAGTATATGCGTGTGTATGTGAGATATCTCTTCACTTCGAGCTACTGGTTATGTTTTTGGAATGTTCTTCGCTGCCTTGTACATACATAAGTGCCGTTGCTTGCTGTTTTTGCTGTTTTGATTATTTACTAACAGCAAATGCTAATATTCGCCACAATACGGACTCATTAAATTTATTACAGTTGTTTTTATAAAAAAATATCCAGGGTTGGGCTCAAGCTATCCCAACACCGAAAAAATTAAAGCCGAAATCGTACTTATTTGCGCACAGTATTGTTTATAGGTCCGTTTTATTACAGTTATAAAAAAATGTAACTAAGTTTTTCACTAATTTTCAATCTTTTATATCGAAGTATTTTAATATACATTAGCTGTGTTTTTTACATCTATATACATATACGCTTAAATTTTGTATGGACTGCTTAGCGTTAAACTTCATCTACTCTTCTGAAATTGCTGCGCAGAAAATTAGTAATCCTCAATTTCAATACGCATTACACTCAGATGCAACTGAAATATGTGTCTATGTTTAACCTCTACACTACCTCTATTTATTACCTCTACAATTAGGGTGTGTCCACTGTTCACCAAAACCGATTCAGCTATAGGTTATACACTATGGCCAACAGAGGTTTTTGTCTCCGCTTTTTGGTGCAACATGCTCTGTAGCTAGTTGCCGCTGGATGGGTCTCCTAAACACTATCTAAGTGAGGATAAGCGTGCGAATTAAAACGCAGCGGCTGCGCTGGTTATGCGAATGAAAGATGACGCTCCGGCTAAGAAAGTGTTTCTATCGGAACCTGCATATAGAACCAGAGGAACGCTTCCCAAGGCAGTCGGTTCTATGTACCGGAGCGACTCGGGATTTTTCCCGACCAAGGACTGTCATTTCAGTGTGACCCCATTTAATTTGTTTCGTCCCTCCCACAAATTGTCATCTTCCCAGCAGCTCCTTGCAGCAGGACTGCTACATATTCTCTTACTCCGGGAAGGTATCGAACCCAATCCGGGTCCGTCTCCTGACCCCGGTCCTGAGAAATGGTTTTGCTGCATTTGCCAGAAAAGAATCTTTTTAGGACGGCCATACTCTGTTCAGTGTGTCTCGTGCAAGGGATGGTTGCATCGGACAGGTTGTTCTGGGCTTGATCCCAAAACCCGACGTCCACGTAACTTTTATAAATCTTTTGTGGCTCCTTGCTGCTCACGCCCAAGGGCGTCCCGTAGTCTACGCCTAAGCGCCCCTCCACTACCTTCCAGCAGCCTCGCTGCTCAGCAAGCCACAACAAGTACCCGCTGCTGCTCGCGCCCCACGGCGCCAACAACTCAAACAGCTGATACCACTCATAACTACTACCTTCGTAGTAGAGCTGGTAGCAATGCTGAGCATCAGCCCCTGCCCCCGTCTTCTTCTCCCCCCTCTTTTCTGGCAGCAATCGTGCAAGTCAGGGAAACAGACTCTTAGTCCCTACCTCCATTTGCACCGTCTGCCAGCACAGAATATATAGGTTTGCGACATCCGCTCAATGCAGCTCCTGCCTTGGGTGGTGCCACTTTCCTAGATGTTCTGGTCTCCGCGACGGCAACCCCTCGACGGGTTTCATCGCGCCATGTTGCCAGGTCGCAAACCCAAATCATCCGGGTACCCCAATGCTTGCCCAAGGGCGCCCAGTCCCAAGGCCACAACAGCAATTGCGTCCTGGCCTTCCACAACCTAGGCGTAGTCACCCGTCACTTACCCCTAGAGTGGCGGCGTCACCCCTCATGCACTTCAGAATTCTGCAGTTAAACTGTAATGGACTAACTGGGAAGATTACGGAGATAGTTGATTTCATGAAGCGGCACAACATCCGCATTGCTGCGATTCAAGAGACTAAACTCACAGCAAGATCTGCATTGCAGACCTGCTCTGGGTATAATGTCCACAGGAAGGACCGCGAGAGCGGAAATGGAGGCGGCCTCGCGTTTATTATACACCACTCTGTGCAATATCATATATTTGATCCTGGCATCGACCGCAGGGACAATGTCTTAGAACGTCAAGGCCTATATGTCCGGCCAGGCGATGCAAATCTAGAAATCATCAACATCTATATCCCTCCTGTCACCTGTTGCCCCAGTGGATACCGCCCTAAAATCGAGGCCTTACTCACTGGCAACAATCGCATTATCTTAGGCGATTTCAATGCCCATCACGACCTATGGCATTCAAACTTGCGGGCGGACAGTAGGGGTGAGATGTTGGCGGATCAAATAGAAGAAACGACGTTCTGCACAATAAACGGAGACGCCCCCACACGTATGGTAGGAAGCTGTCATAGCTCGCCAGATATCTCAATCGTGAGCGCAGAACTCGTAAACTGCGTCAACTGGCAGCCGATGGTAACATTGGCATCCGACCACCTGAAAACCCACCGTAAACGCACTTTCATAAACTTCAAAAAAGGAAAGTGGGAAGAATATAAATCTGCAACAGACAGCAGCTTTGCTGCCCTCCCTATCCCGACTGATGCCCGCCAAGGGGAGCGTGCCTTCCGTAAAGTCATTGAATCCGCCTCGGCACATTTCATTCCCGCCGGGAGAATTCCCGAAATCCGGCCCCACTTCCCGGCGGAGGCCGCGAGCTTAGCGAGGGAACGCGACCTTATAAGACAGCTTGATCCAGGCGACCCCCAAATAAGGGATATAAACCAACGCATCAGATTGCTTGTGGACGAACACAAGCGGGCGAAATGGGAAGAGCACCTAGGAGGTTGTAACCTCCCTACCAGTGTAGATAAACTTTGGTCCACCGTAAAGTCCCTATCGAATCCGACTAAGCACAAAGACAAAGTTTCCATCGCCTTTGGCGACAAAGTGCTGTCGGATGCGAAAACGCTTTCTGCCGACAATATATAATGTATCCACGGTCGACAAAGATAGACGGAGAGCCAACAGACACGCACGTAAGCACAAATTCAGCGCGTCACCAATCACCATCACCGCTAAAGAGGTTGAGGACGCCATTGGTCGCGCTAAACCATCCAAAGCAGTGGGCCCAGACGGCATAGCCATGCCGATGCTTAAAAGCCTAGGGAAAGAGGGTTTCAAATATTTAGCGCATGTCTTCATCCTGTCTCTTTCCACCTTTGTCATACCCGAGATATGGAAATTGGCCAAGGTGGTCCCGCTACTAAAGCCTGGGAAACCAGCTAACATAGGAGAGTCGTATCGTCCGTTATCTCTCCTATCGCCAGTAGCAAAGTCGCTTGAAGCCATTTTGCTCCCTTATTTCCAAGGAAATTTGCAGCTAGCCTCTCATCAGCATGGCTTCAGAAAACTCCATAGCACTACCACCGCGCTAAATGCCATTAGCACCCAGATAAATTGCGGTCTAAATCAATACCCCCACCATAGAACAGTACTCGTAGCGCTAGACCTATCAAAAGCTTTTGATACGGTTAACCATGGCTCGTTACTGCAAGACCTGGAAGGGTCTACCCTTCCCCCATGTCTTAAAGGGTGGGCCGCAAATTATCTGGGTGGTCGGCAGGCATCGGTGCAATTTAGAAACGAAACATCAAAACCAAGGAGAATTAAACAAGGGGTGCCACAGGGTGGTGTTCTATCCCCACTTTTGTTTAATTTCTACATATCTAAGCTACCTTCACCACCGGAAGGAGGCACAATAGTTTCCTACGCCGATGACTGCACAATAATGGCCACAGGCCCAGGCATAAAGATCGATGAGCTATGCAATAAAATAAACGGCTACCTCCCTGATCTCTCCAGTTTTTTCGCCTCGCGAAACCTGGCATTATCACCGACTAAATCTTCCGCGACCTTATTTACAACATGGACGTCCCAAATGTCGACCATTTTGAACATCCACGTCGATGGCACTACGCTACCGACTGTCCTACACCCCAAAATCTTGGGTGTGACGTTTGATCAGGATCTACATTTTGGTGAGCACGCAGCCGCAATTGTTCCGAGAATTCAGAGCCGTAACAACATCCTCAAATCCCTTGCTGGCAGTACCTGGGGAAAAGATAAAGAAACGCTCATGACCACATACAAAGCAATTAGCCAGCCGATTACGTGCTACGCGTCACCCATATGGTCGCCAAGCCTAAAAACTACCCACTGGAAGAAACTACAGGCCTGCCAAGATACTGCTCTCAGAATCGCCACGGGCTGTCTTCTTATGTCCCCAGAACATCATCTGCATAATGAGGCGAGAATACTCCCCATCAGGGAGAGAAATGAGATGCTGACCAAACAGTTTCTGTTGAATACCCAGAAACCTGGGCATCCCAACAGACATCTGATTGACGAACCAGCACCGCCTAGGGGCCTAAGGAGTCATCTCCGTAAGCATTTTGAGGAAATACGGCACCTGAGAACCCAGCCGTATGCAGCGAAAAAACACAAGCAGGTCCTTGGGGAACTCCATAGACAGGCGTCGGACCTTTATGTCGGGAATTGCCCGGTGAATCCAGTACTTGAAGAAAAATATCCAGAACTCGCGGAAGAGGAACGCATACTCCCCAGGGAAACGCGTGTCACTCTTGCTCAACTTCGTTCTGGATACTGTAACAGGTTAAACTCTTACCTATCCAGAATCAACCCCGACATACAAAATGTATGCCCCGCTTGCAATGTGTCCCCACATGACACCAACCATCTCCTTAATTGTAATGTGGAACCAACGCCTCTAACACCCCTTTCCTTATGGTCCACCCCTGTTGAAACGGCAAGTTTCCTTGGACTCCCGTTAGAGGATATTGATGACAATTTGTGATCGGTCGCGGCTATTACGTGGGGCGAGCATTGCTACAACAACAACAACAACAACCAGAGGAAGAGGGCGGCCCCACTCCGCTGGTAGGACCAGGTGGAAAACGATTTAAACTCCCTTGGTGTGACAAATTGGCGCCAGTTGGCAGAGAGAAGAAGCGACTGGCGCGCCTTGTTCGACGGCCATAACCGTTTAAACGGTTAAGCGCCAATTAAGTAAGTAAGTAAGTAACATACGGATTTGCATGTCTAGTCTTTAAAGCTAAATATACACATATAGTTAATGCATTCATCATACTTATGCATTTGTCACAGACAGTTGATAGAAGAGTTGATATTTAGCAGCGACGGCGAGCACACGCAGTTGTCTATCATCGCGTAATAGCATTCGGGCACAAATATTCATACATACATTTTAAAATAATTCAACTTTGTCAATACATATATTCACTGTAATAAATTCTAAATGCATAATTTACATGTCAAAATAAATCGACGGTTACAGTTCAAAAGTGGGATTCATTCCGCCCTCAAACGAAAAAATGCATAGGACAACGCAAAGTAAATACCGCATCAAAATTTCAACCCTAGTTCGAAGCATTGGTTTGTGCGTATATGTATGTAATACACACAGTATACATACGGGCACATATGCACAGCGATCGCTAGCAGAGTAGCATAGCAACGGAAGTGAGACGAGCTCAAGTGTTCAACTGCAGCAACAAACGGAGTTACAAACATACACAAATATATACGTTCAGTGCAAGCGACCGCTACAGCGTTTGATTTTGTGGAAAAAAAGTAAACCGGAACGGCTTCTTGCGGAAGATTTTTTACAAGAAAAATTTAGCGCGTTGAGACACGAAAAATAAAGTACAGACTTTTAAGAAATTTAAAAGGTTGAAGTTTGATAGTCAAAGAGGACAGACGTGTGCAAGGATGCTGCTGGTAAAATTAAATACCCTAAAAATTGATCAACTCAACAAATTGCTAAAAAGCAATAATGTCATTATGACCGGCAATAAAGCAACGAAAATCAATAAGTTATTGGAGATTTATGGAACGGACGAAGTAGACTCCGAAGAGCTAGAGGAATCGACGGATGAAGATTCAACGCAACAGCAAACGGATGAGCTACGTCAAGTGCTCATGGAGTTAACGAAAACGGTAGTTGAACTTGCCACTATACGTAATGCAGTCGGGCAAGCCGCCACGGTGAATGCACAGGAACAACGGACAACGACATCTGCGCTGGAGCAGGAAGTAACTGCGACGACACGTCAGTCAACGGCAGCATACAACGACCAGCCAGTGTACACGAAATAAGTGGAATTCTACCAACGTTTGATCCACTAAAAGGCAACATTAGTTCCGAGGTATTTGTAGATAAAGTGGTGCAGCTGCAGGGTATCAATGGATGGTCTGAAAAAGAGATCCTAGTGCCAGCGCAGTTGAATCTAAAATGTGTAGCGAAAACCTGGTTAGATTCACAACAGGTGTTTCAATCTTGGTCGGCATGCGTACGAATTTTTATGAGATTTTCCGAAATCGATAATGTCAGCGCAAGTACATCGTGAAATGGCACAACGTAAACTGCAACCACGAGAAACATTGGAGGAGTTCTACTATGCAATGCTGAGCATGGGTAGACGAGGCAAGATCGACGAGGAATCGATAAATTCGTACATTATATCTGGGCTTAATGATGCTAACTTGTCGCGTACGTTACAAGCGATGAAGTTTCCTACATGCAACGACCTTTTGCGTTCGCTAGAAGCGATGGCCATTATGCCGACACAAAACTCTACAAGATCGAGTGCGTTATTCGATAAAGGTAATAGCGAACAAAGCCAGAAAACTACGACGGCTAAGAAGCCGATTAAATGCTACAACTGTAATGAGTTTGGATACATTTCATCGAAGTGTACACAAAGTTAAGTCAGTGGTGTACCAAACCCTGTCATCAAAGTGGTCGAATGGAATGGCAAACGTTACAAAGCATTCATCGACACTGGTAGTGATGTGTCACTAATTGCGGCGTCCAAGGTTCCAGCAGAACCACAGCGTACATTATCAGTGAAACGGCTTACAGGTTTTGGAGGTGCAGTCATAAGCAGCACAGAGGCTATCAACGCAGAGATTATCGTCGATGGAATTACAATCTTGACCACGTGTCAGATCGTCCCAGATAAGTTCATGACATTTGATATTCTTTTGGGTAGAGATGTACTTTGCCATAACGATTACAGGTTATCTTTCGATGCTGGTGTGATGCGAGTTTCGAAGAAGCTGGAAATTCATTCAACGTCAATAACAAATTACCAGAAGAAGTGGTCGTCAAAGTGGGTGACTTGCTTAACGAATACGAAGATTGCTTTGCTGAAGATTTGGCAAAGTTAGGCAGATGTAAAACAACGGAGTTGGACATTGTTATCTCAACCGATCAACCTGTGGTGGGTAAGCGCTACCAAGTACCCTTATCACAGCGTTCTACGTTAACGAAAATAGAGAACAATTTACTGCAACACGGCATCATACGTTATAGTTCATCGCCGCACGCGGCACCAGTAATTCTTGTGCAAAAGTCTAATGGCGAAGACAGAATATGCGTCAATTACAAGGCGCTCAGTGCGGTTACGTTGAAAAAACATTTTCCGATGCCCGTGGTGGAAGAGCAGCTATCAAAGCTAGCAGGTAACACATATTTTACGTCGCTCGACATGACATCCGGGTATTATCAAATACCACTAAAGGAAGAAAGCAAGACGTACACAGCTTTCCTTACCCCTGATGGGTTATTTGAGCACAACGTCATGCCATTTGGACTACGCAACGCTCCAATGGTGTTTCAGGAGATGATTATAAGACCAATTCGTAACTTGAAGTATCGCAACCATATCATTAGCTACGGGGATAAGGTAGTCATCGCTACAAAATCCGTCGAAGAAAGTATCGAAGTAATTACGGAGTTTTTGCAAGCGGTCAAGGAAGCAGGGCTTACGTTGAGGCCGTCAAAATGTTCATTTTTAGAAACAACAATAAAGTTTTTGGGTCGCGTTTTTGATGCGAAGGGTATCCGTCCAGGCGAAGAAAAGGTAAAGTGTATCACTGAGTTCCCTCAACCACGCACACCGACGGAAGTTCGACAGTGTTTGGGACTCACGGGATTTTTCCGCAAATTCGTTAACGGCTATGGGGTAATTGCGAAACCACTAGCCACGCTTTTACGAAAGGGCATCAAGTATAAGTGGACTACGGATCACGAAAAGGCATTTTTTAAACTAAAAGAACCACTTACAACACAACCAGTATTGGTCATGTTTGATATACCGAAACAACACGAAGTGCATACGGATGCCAGCACAATTGGTTTGTCTGGTGTTATGTTACAGCTGGAAGGCAACGAATTGAAACCAGTGCAGTACTACAGCCGTCAGTGCAGTTCCGTTGAGACGCAATATTCGAGCCATGAGTTAGAGGTGCTCGCTATTGTCGAGTCTCTTGAGAGGTTTCGTATGTTCCTACTAGGTACGCACTTTGTGGTTCGAACGGACTGTAACGCGGTAGCTACGACGAAGAATATTACAACACTACGTACACGTATAGCCAGGTGGTGGCTACAATTGCAAGAGTTCGATTTCGATTGTGTTCATCGTGCAGGAGCCAAGATGCAACATGTGGATTATCTGAGCAGGGCACCGGTTGAACCTCCATCGAAACCCGATACGGTAGCTGAACGGTTTTTACAAGTAAACCAGGTGATGAAATCCGACGATTGGGTATATGTTATGCAAACGCAAGATCCGAAATTACGTGAAATATGTGAAGTCCTTAAAGGTATTGTAAAAAGGTTATTGCAAGCACTCAAATGTACAAACGAGGATAACAAAAATTGGGACGCACATCTCACAACGATACAATGGAGCTTGAACTCACAAAAAAACGAGGTAACCGGCTATACTCCAAACGAATTAGTATTTTATTTCAATCCTAGAGATGTTACGTGCATCCGACTAATACAAGCGATACATGACGAGGTCGATATGTCGGATATAGATATGAATAAGTGGAAAGAGAGATACGACAAAAAGCACACAACTCCAACGAAATATGAGGTAGGCGACCTGGTAGTAGTTAATTACGTTCCATCAGCAACAGGCGAGTCGCATAAATTGGACCCGGCATACAAGGGCCCATACATGGTATCAAAAGCGCTCACTCACGACCGCTATATTGTCCAAGACTTACCACGGTTACGCAAAGGCGCTATTCCAACGTTATGTCGTCAGACCATATAAAACCCTGGTGTATATCGAGTCCGGAACTGGACATGGATGACGATAGCGACGAGTCGTCCTGTGAGGACGAAGAGTCAGGAAAGGCCGAGCTGTCACAGACAGTTGATAGAAGAGTTGATATTTAGCAGCGACGGCGAGCACACGCAGTTGTCCATCATCGCGTAATACCAATCGGGCACAAATATTCATACATACATTTTAAAATAATTCAACTTTGTCAATACATATATTCACTTTAATAAATTCTAAATACATAATTTACATGTCAAAATAAATCGACGTTTACACATTTGATATCAAATCTTTAATTGTATTCATTTTAAGTTTAATAATCCGAAATTTTCAAATTTGGTATGGCGTAAATATTAACATTTCGATAATCATGAGCCCTAGTGTAAAAAGTTCAACACTTAGTGGCCGTCAGCGCAGTAGTTCACGCCCTTCAAAAGTTCGCTTTCTTACAATCTAAATATATTTAAACGAATACGCCCTAGGCGTGATATACGTACATAGTATATAAAGAATAAATTTTATGAATGAGGAAAAAAAAATTTTATTTGCGTTCATATAGATTTCAAGTATTTTCCCTCTACCGATGTAAGGCCGCTTCACTAGGGCGGCCGGTTGTTGTTGTCACCGATGTAAGGCCGCTTCACTAGGGCGGCCGGTTGTTGTTGTTACCGATGTGAGGCCGCTTCACTAGGGCGGTCGGTTGTTGTTGTTGCCGATGTGGGGCCGCTTTACTAGGGCGGCCGGTTGTTCTTGTTACCGATGTAAGGCCGCTTAATTAGGGCGACCGGTTGTTGTTGGTGCCGATGTAAAGCCGCTTAGCTAGGGCGGCTGGCTGTTGTTGTTGTCGATGTAAAGTCGCTTTACTAGGACGGGCGGTTGTTGTTGATGCCGATGTGAGGCCGCTTCACTTGGCCGGCCGGTTGTTGTTGTTGCCGGTGTAAGTAGCGCGCGGTATTGGCGCGGTTTGCGCGTGATGTTGGCGCTATTAATAGTTGTTATTGAGGCCGCCTGGTTTTGGGGGCGGAATTGTGGTGTGATCGCCTGCTTCTTGTGGCCACTTGACGGGGCGTTGACGTGGTGGTATAATATTGGTGGAGGTGCCGCATGTGGCTTGATTTTCCCAACAGATCCACCTAACTGTGGTACTTTTAGTTTTCGTGATGCTGAGTTGCCAGTATCGGAATGCTCGAATATTTATGATGTCACGTACGTGGTTTGTTATATCTATGTAATTCGCGTAGATTATTTAGAAATATAGGCGCTTGAAATAGTTTTCTCACAATTAATATATTTTTCAGCTTAGTTATGGAGTGCGTTTTGTGTCAACGGTCGAATACAAGCTGCGTCTGCACTTTAGCTATGTGCTTGTACACTTTTCCCAAATTTAAAAAAAAGAAAAGAATTTTCAAATGAATAGATTCGCACGAAATAAATTTATATTGATTTTTCTTTCTAAGCGCGATAGAAAATAAGTTTAACTTTATCAACAGTGAACAATCACCTCGCGAACACAACCGACACTTTTCAACGCACTTTAATTTCTGAAAATTTGTTTTAACCACCCTAGGCAGACATGACTGAGAGTGAATCCTTACCTTTTCCCTATTAACTAACCAACTACCACCAGTCAGCAGAACGTTGAGAATGTGAATCTCACAAATGAACCATAACAAACCTGCTTCGCTTCGAAAACCTGGCGATGAAGCGAACAGGAAACCGGTTCACCCGTAGAGAGCCACTTCCATGAACCTCCGAGGTCAGTTAACGTGGAGCACGACTCACCCCTAAGATAAGGGTCTCAAAGTTCTACCGCCAAACTAGCAGGGCAACAGAAGGTCCATCAAAAAAGTCAATTTAAAATGGTGAATTAATTTTGTTTCCTAGTTGAAAGGCTTTGCGGCAAATAAACATTTGTTATGGAGAACTCATCAAACTCCGTATGATATTTTCTAGTGGTTATAGCCCCAAGGCTAAAAAAAATTATGTATGTAGACATTTTAATACAGGAGAACTCGTCCAAACTCCGTAAGGCTAGTCCAACCCAAGTTTGGACTGCCAGGCTCGGGGAGAATACTGGGCGACTTGTCCCCGACCGCCAAAACGCCCAGATGAAATATAATCAAAATTGTAAGTTTAAGAGAAAAAAAAATCAATTTGTAAATTTGGTAAAAAAACATTCTGGTAGGTTATTGTGGACGAATATCCGAAGGATGGAAGCGACCTATCAATTTCTCGATTAGGTCTTCGAGATCATACAATGCATTGCCTATTTTTCGAAGTACTCGACACTTAAGATATTTCGGCAGGCATTTGGCGTTAATGCCCTGTTTGAAGTTACTTAAAGCAAAGTTTTTCCGGAAAACTTCCTGGCCTTTCTTGTAGTTGACTTGCCTAGAGCGCTTGTTATAGGTGTTTATTCCCCTATCCTTTGCCTGATCTAAGTTTCTACGGATTTGCTCACGAATATTAGTCAACTTGTCGGTTCTATTTGCTACTGTAACCTGATCTTCCCTAAGGCTGCCGAGTTTCTCTGAAATATTGTACGTTGAGGCACTTTGGACCATATTTTGACCATATAATACAAAGTATGGAGAGCACTGAATCGCCGTATTAAAATCGCTTCTCAAAACTGATAAAATCTCTGGTATATGCTTATCCCAATCGGTATGGTCTGGTTTATCTTTCAGGAAAATTCTTATTTTAGCAACAGTTTCTCTATTAACGCGTTCTGAGGCGTTCGCTTCAGAAGATTATAACCCCGTCCTCACGTGTGTCACCCCATAATTTTCTAGAAATTGTTTCATTTCCTTCGAGATAAACTGTTTACCATTGTCGCTATGGATAAACTCAGGGACACCTACAGCTGGGAAAATTTCTGAAGCGAAGTAATTTATAACGTTTACTGCTGTGGCTCTCTGCATGAGCTTTAGCCAAACACACTTTGCACAATGGTCCAAGACTATGAAAAGAAATTGATTTCGCCATTTGGATCGCGGATAAGGCCCTAGAAAATCGCAATATAACCGCTGAAATGGCCTTTCAGATGTAAAGGTACTCCCTATAGGTGGTCTCACCTGTTGAATGGTGGATTTTAGAGCTTTGCAAGTGTCACATCGCTTCGCGAAGTCTCGGACGTCCTTAGCCTGCTGTGGCCAAAAGTACTTTTGCCTCACGCGTTCCAAGGTTTTCTGCCACCCACCATGGTAACTCCCATTGGCGTCGTGTGCCAATCTCACGGCTTCATCCGTCAACCCCTCCGGCAACCACAAACGCCATAATGAGTCTTCTTCACCTTCCACGCCATTCCGAAATTTAACTCTCTTAAAGATAACGCCATCAACCACGCGCAAATCCGGCAGCAACTCCTCGTTTTTCTTATGGTTATAATTAAATCCAAATATTCGTTGCTGTTGCATTCGGGAGAGACTAAATCTATTTCCCCGGGTGTGACAGTGAAAGTCAACTCGTCTACATCAAACTGCGAAAGCGCATCAGGTACTACATTCAGGGTCCCTTTGCGATGCTCCATTGTAAAATCGTATCTTTGCAGCAGGAGTGACCACTTAGCCAACCTCCCACTCAAGTCCTTTTGTATCAACAACCACTTGAAACTGGAGTGGTCAGTGATAATCCGAAACGGTAATCCTTCAATGTAGGGTCGGAAACGCTTCACGCTGACTTTGGCGGCGAGAAATTCCAGTTCGGTTACTGTATAATTGCGTTGAGCATTATTCAACCTCTTTGAATCAAACGCTATCGGATGCTCAGCGCCCTCATCATCGACCTGGAATAACACTCCGCCAACACCTATTTTAGAAGCATCGCATTGAATTACAAACTTTTTGGAGAAATGGGGTTGGGCCAAGACAGGAGCGGAGGTCAAGGCTACTTTAAGTTTTTCAAAGGCCTCTATCGCTTCCGAGGTAAATTTGAATGGTCCTGTTGATTTTCGAAGACAATCCGTTAGGGAACCTGTTAGGCCAGCGAAATTCGTGATGAACACCCTATACCAATTTGCCATACCAACGAACCTACGCAACTGACGAGGAGATTTCGGAATTGGGAAATTCTAAACGGCTTCTATTTTCCCTGGGTCTACCTTTAAACACCCGCTACCTACCAGGTATCCTAGAGCCGTAACAAAATCCTCCAATCCCTCGCTGGCAGTGCTTGGGGAAAAGATAAAGAAACGCTCATGACTACATACAAAGCAATTAGCCAGCCGATTACGTGCTACGCGTCACCCATATGGTCGCCAAGCCTAAAAATCACTCACTGGAAGAAACTACAGGCCTGCCATAATACTGCTCTCAGAATCGCCACGGACTGTCTTCTTATGTCCCCAGAACACCATCTGCATAATGAGGCGAGAATACTCCCCATCAGGGAGAGAAATGAGATGCTGACCAAACAGTTCCTGTTGAATACCCAGAAACCTGGGCATCCCAACAGACATCTGATTGATGAACCAGCACCGCCTAGGGGCTTAAGGAGTCATCTCCGTAAGCATTTCGAGGAAATACGGCACCTGAAAACCCAGCCGTATGAAGTGAAAAAGCACAAGCAGGTCCTTGGTGAACTCCATAAACAGGCGTCGGACCTTTATGCCGGGAATTGCCCGGTGAATCCAGTACTTAACAAAATTATCCAAAACTTGCGGAAGAGGAACGCATACTCCCCAGGGAAACGCGTGTCACTCTTGCTCAACTTCGTTCTGGATACTGTAACAGGTTAAACTCTTACCTATCCAGAATCAACCCCGACATACAAAATGTATGCCCCGCTTGCAATGTGTCCCCACATGACACCAACCATCTCTTGAATTGTAATGTGGAACCAACGCCTCTAACACCCCTTTCCTTATGGTCCACCCCTGTTGAAACGGCAAGTTTCCTTGGACTCCCGTTAGAGGATATTGATGACAATTTGTGATCGGTCGCGGCTATTAGGTGGGGCGAGCATTGCTACAACAACAACAACAACAACCAGGTATCCTAAGTATCGAATATCTTTCTGGCAAAAATTACTCTTTTTTACGTTGATGGAAAGGCCGGCATCCTTCAAACACTTCGCTACTTCCGCTAGCCTCGAAATTCGCGCTGCATATCATTAGATAATCCAAGTAAATGAAAACATTCTGCCTCAAGGGCGATGCAATTACCTTATCCATGAGTCTGCTCATTGTCTGCGGTCCATTGCATAGGCCAAACGGCATCACCTTGAAGTGATACTCCAATATTCGGTATTGCAATATGGTCTTTATTTAGTATACTTTGGGAGTAGTACAATTAAACTTCAATATCACGTACTTCACAAAAGCGTGTTTAAATCAGCCTGATTAGTTACTCCTCAACTTGCGCTGCTTTTATACTCTATCTTGCTACGTTCGCATATTTCTCCACAGGTCTAGAATTATCACGTAGATGGAACAGTTGTATGGCATACTTGGTTATTTAGCTATATGCGTGTGTATGTGGGAGTAAGAACTTCGTCTCTTACCTGATGACTACATCTGCGTATGCGAAATATCTCTTAACTTCGAGCTACTGGTTATATGTATGGAATGTTCTCCGTTGTCTTTTTACATAAGTGTCGCTGCTTGCTGTTTGGTTGTTGTGATTATTTACTAACAGCAAAGTGATGCCAATATTCGCCACACTGCCCTCCACCTAAGTCGGATCGTCCCGATCAGACAAATCTCTCCATCCAACCGCTGCTAGCCTCTTCAAATGAACCACCCTTCTGTTTCGTGGTTTCCCAATTGTTTGTCTGCGGTAGATGACATCACTGATCCGCTTCCCAACTTTGTACGGGCTTTCCCATCTACATTGAAATTTTAATGGAACATCTTTCCGCCGGTGAGGGTTGTATAACACTACCAAATTGTTGTTCTCGTTGTACCTGTGTTTCATCTTAGTACGCATTATCCTAGTTCGTTATCTCAAACTGTTGTTTGGCCACTGGACTACTTAGAAGAGCTTGAGCTTGAGGGATTGGCTTTGCATAATCACAACGGTGAGGCACCCTGGCTTGAAACTACCCATGCATTCTTTGTGGGAAATTCTTTCCTTCGTTTTAGCGCGTCCATTTGGGTTTGTCAATGCCAGTGTTTTTCTCGCAGGTACCTTCGGTTTTGATTTTTTGGCCCATTCGTGCCATTATAAAAGATTAAAATGCAATAAAAAGCGTTGTGACCTTAATGAGTGAATTCTGAATGTCTGAATGAATCTTTATTCAAATACTTCAGCTTATTTATATTAAATTATTCTAAACATATTCTTACATACATAATTACATTTAAGCATACACACGTACATGCATATCTACCTTAAGCATACATACTTACATACCTACATACAACTCGATACAAAATATGTACCTACACATTTGTGTTGAGCTGTGACTTCTATGGGAAATGCAATGTTTGCAAATTTGCTAGAATTCAAATTTGTTTGGTTGTATGTTGTACACACACCTGTATTAAATCGTGCGAATGGCTATGTCACAACATTTAGACTATTTTTGTAGCAGGGTAGCATATTAGACTGATTTAAATATTTGGCACTAAATTGTTGGCTGTTAACACTACATCTCCCTTTTTTTCAGAATGCTTATGCATTTGGAGAATGCATGGGATTAAATTGTCATTATTTTTATTATTAGTATTTTCTTCTTTATAGGGTATTAGAGTAAAATTATTATTTTCAGCGATTTCTTCTAACTTATAGGGTATTACTAAAATAATTTTTCCTATTGATATATTTTTTTTTTTTTTTTTTGTTTGTGTTTTTTCAGATTATTAATAAAATTATTTTCCTATCGGTATTTGATATTCTGCAGGGTTATCGAATTATTTTTCCTATTGATTCTTTCTATTCCGCAGGTCATCAATAAAATTATTTTTCTTATTGATATTTTCTATTTTGCAGGTTATTAATAAAATTACTTTTCCTATTCTACAGGGTTATTAGTAACATTATTTTCCTCTCGGTATTTTATATTCTACAGGGCCCTATATGTATGTCTACTATTTACCTTATGACCTCTCTAAAAGGCGAGGTTTTCCTAGATGAAACAGGTCAAACTTATATTTATATTTTTAAAAAATAATGAAGATTAATGATTTAGTATATCCTATCGACTAAATATAGGAGATTTATTTTTCCTTACGTTGACTATTTCTTTAAACAAAGGTTTTGCATTGTTATTAAAATTAAAGCGTATAGAATAGGATGATGGCTACATTCACCATTTGCTGAAAATTGACACTTTTCTAAAAAGCGGTACACAGTAGATTGGGTAAATTCAGTTGCTGCTAGCGCAAGAAGTAGTTATATAGTGATAAGTGGTTAAACAAATGGGTACAGTGGATGCAAATATTTTTCATATCTTTTCTTATACCATTTTTCATATTTTCCAGCAATATTCTTATTAGATCTTATGTGTCATGCGATTTTCTGGGTGGCCTTCCCAGATGGGATCGTCATGATATTTATGAAGAATTTCTTTAATTTCTGTCGACATTTGTCACATGCATAACTTTTGGGGTCAATGAAAATATTAGATCTTTGAGAGCTTGGGTACCAATTTTTTTATTTTTAAATATGCTTACTCGACCAATTTGTCTCCTAAGGGACAACTGTCGTTTTTTCTTACAAGTCCTAGATTGCCGGCATTTTTAAGCCTGGTTGAATATTGTCCTAAGTCAATAACTTCCTCAACAATCTGGTTGCTTGTATTACGCTACAATTTTTCTATCCTTTTGGATGAAAGCGAGCGTGACATGTCTAATTGCAAATTTATTTATTAAGCGCTTTATTTATAATAAGATTCTCTTTGTGACTTTTTATTTTCTTTATTCTGGCTGGTTTTGAAGTTTCCGATCTTGTGGTAACTTTAGGTATTTTGCATATTTCCACTTACGTAAGGTTTTTAGTCAAGCATTATGTTGCGAAAGGTTTGTGGTATAAATCTTCTACTTTGACAGGTACTACTGTGAATTAGCAAATTCATGAACTTAGACAGTGCTAATGAAGCTGTCTTAATAAATTCTTCTATTGAGTGAGGCATTTTGCAGTGATTCATTTGTAATATTTACTGTTCTTATCGAAATTGTGTTGAATTTAGGGGATTTAGGGTGCTAAATTTGAATATTATATCAATAGCACGATTCCGCAGGTTGAAACTGCTAGCCAAACATCTGCAATGTTTGGGTTAATTTTTGGCTCTGGTTCAGCTGGTGGTTTATATTTTGATATTCTATTCTCTGATGCTTCAGAGTTTCTTTTTCCTACCTCGTAACCAGCTATGGGGTTAAGTTTTGTCCACGAAGACATTTTAAAGAGATGATATGATTGAAAGAGAAAATTAAAGATAAATTAGAAATTTATTCCTGTTTCTTTGGGGGTGGGGGAAAATGCTAATTTATGCTTATTTCTTTGTTTTTTATGTTTATTATATTAGCATTCCTTTTTACTTTTATTATTTATTCTTTACTTAGTTAGCATTATAAAAGTTATTATTTAAAAGGTTTATTTCTAAAAATTTTTGTTCTTAAGGGAAAATTTGTTTAACTTAACATTTTTAAATTTTCTTACAAAATCTTCTGATTTTTTTTTTCAGATGATGAATTGTTAAATACAGTTTATTTTTTTTTTTTTTTGTTTAACTAGTAAAAATTAATTCCTATGCTATTTTCTTTTTTTTCTTTTCTCTTTTTGTATTTTGGTAAAACATCATTAAACATTTCAAAAAAAAATTTTTTTTCAACACCCTAATGTTCACATTGCTGGAAATTTAAATTTAGTTTAACTAATTTGTCGAAAATTTGGTCAAATTGGCTATGATTTATATGTCCTCTTCTGGGAACATATTTCAAAAATTAGTAAAAAAAAGTTTTTACAGCACATTTAAATTTTTGCGTGTCAATAGGCAGCCGTTAGGTTGCCCGAATATTTTTCCTGCTTAAAAATAATGTCTAAGTTGTTAAAACTATTTCAAAATTAAGCTGATTATACTTATTATGCATACTTATACTTATGCTGCCAGTCCTGTTGTTATACCACCTTATCACCGTTTTGTTCCTTCCAAGGTAATATCAATATTTTTACTGGTCATATCCACTGCTCCTGCACCATTTTGATTATAAAGCCCGTAAATTATCATAAATATTGCTAAATGGCTTCATTTTTGAGTGCTCCGAATTGGTCATATTCACTGCTCCTGCATCAGTTCGATTATAAAGCCCGTAAATTATCATAAAATTTGCTAAATGGCGTAATTTTTGAGTTCTCCAAATTTAATTCATCGAAAACATCATTTGCGTCTTTTACAAGGCTTAGGCTGTAATCAGCCAGTAAAATCCTGAGCAGCTATGAAATTAGGCTGAAAATTCAGCCAGTAGAATCATAGGCAGGATCGCCATGTAAAAGATTAAAATGCAATAAAACGAGTTGTGACCTTAATGAGTGAATTCTGAATGTCTGAATGAATCTTTATTCAAATATTTCAGCTTATTTATATTAAATTATTCTAAACATATTCTTACATACATATTTACATTTAAGCATACATACTTACATGCATATCTACCTTAAGAATACATACTTACATACCTACATACAACTCGATACAAAATATGTACCTACACATTTGTGTTGAGCTGTGACTTCTATGGGAAATGCAATGTTTGCAAATTTGCTAGAATTCAAATTTGTTTGGTTGTGTGTTGTACACACACCTGTATTAAATCGTGCGAATGGCTATGTCAGCAATTATCAAATGCATATTTATGTGTTGAAGAACATTAAGACTATTTTTGTAGCAGCGTAGCATATTAGACTGATTTAAATATTTGGCATTAAATTGTTGTTTACACTACACCAACAACCCTTGTCGTATCTATTGCCTTTGACTTTTGTGGTCTTTGTCGAATCACCTCCACCAGCACTCTCTTACTGCTGAACCCTTTCTCTAAACTGAAGTTAAGTGGCAATCCATGTTCTTATAGCGCATAATCCTTCTTTGCATGTCGATCCTGATGCCATGGTCAACAAGAAGTCCACTCCCAACATGACTTCATCAAAGATCTCTGCCACAACGAATTCGTGTAGAATCGTGACCTTTCCAATTAAGATACCACTTCTCCCTGGACTTGGTTAGGCTCGCCAGTGACCGTACGCAATCTTGCTCCATGTAATGGCTTTACTCTCCTGTTCACCAAATCAGATCGGATTATGGAATGAGATACGCCCGTATCTATAGTCAGCAAACGCTCCTTGCCATCCATATATCCTCTTACGGTAAGACTCCTCGATTTTCTTTCGATTTGTGATACACAGATAGCGAGACATTCAACAGCTGGAGCTAGCTCTAGATCTTTACATCTAGCTCGCTCTTGCTCATCACCTCCAGCTTTTTACTTAAGACCACCCATGCTGTTGGAACCACTAGAATTAATACCGCAATCACGTGCAATGTGACCTGGCTTCTCGCATTCGAAGCATTTGATTACTATATCACTCCGCTTTTGCGATCCTTTCAGTGCCTCAAATATTGTGCTCACCCAGTCTGGCCTTTCTACTTCCACGCGGCGTGCTTTAAAAGCTGTCTTACACAGAAGCGATGCTGTTTCATGAATCAGAGCATGTGATACCGTTTCTGCGAATACAGGTTTTGGGTTTGCGTATGTCGCTCGCTTCGTTTCGACATCCCGTATTTCATTAATAAAGCTCTGTATTTTTACCCTTTCGGTGTATTCCACGGGTGCGTCCGCATTCGCTAAATGTGCCAACCTTTCAACATCCGACGCAAACTCTTGCAATGTTTCACCAGCCCTCTGGAAGCGGTTTAGTAAGTCCATTTGGTATATCTGTCTCCTATGCTCGGTTCCGTATCGCCTCTCTAGAGCGCCAATCAATGCTTCATAACTGTTCCGTTCGTACTCTGGAATAGTCTGTAAGATTTCAGCTGCAGGCCCTTTAAATGCCACGACCAATGCAGCAACTGTATCTTCAGCATTCCAGTTGTTCACTGCTGACGTCTTCTCAAAATGAAGCCTTAATACCTGGATATGAACAAAGCCGTTAAAAGACGGAGTTTTTACCTTCGGACTGCTTGCTCAAACAACTGGGTGATTTAGTTGCAGCTCCTGTATACGACCTCATAAAGCATCTACCTCCGCCTCGATTTTATCCTGTCGGCCATGGAAACCTTCATGAAACTGGGTTAGGTTCTCTTCCATGTGCGCTTCCAGCTTAGATGATATACGGACTTCCTGCTCTCTAAATTGTGTAGAGATATGAGATGATGTTTGTGCTGAAATTTGTGCCGACATTTCAGATATACGTGCCTCCTGTGCTTCAATCCTGGATGCTATTTGTGACGACATTTCTGAAAAACGTGCTTCTTGTCTTGTCTCCTGTGATTCCAGTTGAGATGACATGCTTGTGGATATTTGTGACGACATTTCGGACATCTGTGCCGATATTGCAGCCAATATCGTGTTCAAGTTTGTGTTCGCCATTGTCTGTGGAGTTTCCTTTTTCTCCTCGAATTTTGTTGTCTCATCGCCGTCAAGATGAAAGACATACTCTTCCACGTTAATTATTTCTGAGTCCATTGCCTCTCGTAGTCGTATTTGTAGCCTGGATTTATTGCCACTAGTATTCAATCAACGGGCTTCCAACTCCTTTTTCAGTTGCTTCAATTCACTCAACTTGGCCATGTCCTTGTTGTCCTGTGCTACTCTGGAATTTATTAAAAAATTCCTCTTCTGACACCAATTGTAACGAATTTGGGGAAATTCCGATTATTTTGAACCTTCTGCTAACGTTCGTATCGCTAAACTGTCGAATTAATAACTCCAATATTCAGTATTACAGTATGGTCTTTATTTAGTCTACTTACTTTGTTTAGTCACGTACTTCACAAAAGCGTGTTTAAATCAAACTGATTAGTTACTCCTCAGCTGGCGCTGCTTTTATACTATCTGCTGCTTCGTTCGCATATTCCTCCAGAGGTCTAGAATTTTCACAAAGACGGAACAGTTGTATTGCATGCTTGGTTATTTAGCTAGTATATGCGTGTGTATGTGAGATATCTCTTCACTTCGAGCTACTGGTTATGTGTTTGGAATGTTCTTCGCTGCCTTGTACAAAAGTGTCCCTGTTTGCTGTTTCTGCTGTTGTGATTATTTACTAACAGCAAATGCTAATATTCGCCACAATACGGACTCATTAAATTTATTACAGTTGCTTTTATAAAAAAAAATATGCAGGGTTGGTCTCAAGCTAACCCAACACCGAAAAAATTAAAGCCGAAATCGTACTTATTTGTGCACAGTATTGTTTATATGTCCGTTTTATTACAGTTATAAAAAATGTAATTAAGTGTTTCACTAGTTTTCAATCTTTTATATCGAATTATTTTAATATACATTAGCTGTGTATTTTACATCTATATACATATACGCTTAAACTTTATATGGACTGCTAAGCGTACTCTTCTGAAATTGCTGCGCAGAAAATTAGTAATCCTAAATTTCAATACGCATTATACTCAGATGCAACTGAAATATGTGTCTATGTTTCACCTCTGCACTACCTCTATGTATTACCTCTACAATTAGGGTGTGTCCACTATTCACCACAACCGATTCAGCTATAGGTTATACACTATGGCCAATAGAGGTTTGTGTCTCCGCTTTTTGGTACAACATGCTCTGTAGCTAGTTGTTGTTGTTGTATCAATGTTTCGCCCCACCTAAAATAGCTGCGACCGATCACAAATTGTTATCAATACCATAATGAAAGGGGCGTTTAGAGGCGTTGCACAGTTGCGCCTCTGCCGTTAAAGCATGGCAAAAATCAAAAAAATAATGAAAGCGTTCGTTAAAACTAATACATGTTTATAAGAGAATTTTCCTGGGATCAAGAATATACAACTATTTTTTCATAGAAAATTATAGTTTATCAGGTAGAGCCGCTCAAAGTTGACCAATTTTCAACATTGGGAAAAAATTGAAATTTTTCTTCTTTTTCGTTGTATTTAAAATGGTTTTGTGAGTAAAGAATGCAGCCGGTTGTCGTTTTCTTGTATAGCTACTAAAGATTATCTAATTTAGGATTGAAACAAAAAAAATTGTTTTTTTTTTTGTAAAAGTTGGCGGATATACCTGTGTTTCGAAATGCCTATTTTGAGGCCCTTTTTAAAACTTTGATGGAAAAAATAAAAAAATGTTAAAATATATGCTCCGCCAAATTAACAGTAGTTATTTGCGAAATATTCAGTTACCTAAATTCATAAAGTCTACCTGCGTCCAGCTGCAACTTCACTTTTTACATCAAATAAAGTTAAATAACCTTGGGCATAAATACGCGCCTGAGCAGGTATATATAATTCAGTACGGCCGTAAGATCGTTTTTGTTATTGGAACTTGTTAACAACATACATTTTTTTAGTCACGAATTGTATACCTGAAATTCATTTTAATAATTTGAGTAGGTATATAAGCTATCCATCATACAATGCACATTATCATTCGTCTTTTGGAGATTAAGGAACTAAATATTCTGTTTACTTAAATAAAGTGAATAGTATTTTTAAATATAGTTCACAGTTTAATATTTAGTCAGATACACTCGAAGCCAATTCTAATATGTATCTACAAAGCTCGAAACTATTCGCGGTGTTTAAATCTACAAAGTCAAGACGGGACTTCGTTGAGGCTATTATGAGAGAACTAGCGAGTGAAACAAGCATTAAAGAAAAGAAGGCCTGGAAGAAAAAATTGGTTTACAATACATTATTTAAGAAAGAAAATGGAAGGGCATCTATCGTAATAATTCAAAATTTCTAAGTAAGCATGAAAAGTGACTAGCTGACAAAACTTTTTTGTACGAAGAAACGCCTAGCACGTCAACCAATCCAACTAGAGGGAGACCAACAAAACCCATAGAAGAGTGTTCTACCTACGCAAGGAGAAGGAAGCTGTCTGATACCACAAAAGCTATGGCCACGACTCATCTTTCAGAATCACTGGCTATTAAATATAAAAAAGACGAAGAAAACGTGAAGTCTCATATAACAGAAGCAGTTGCGGTAGCAAGTCCAGTGCGACTGATGAGGATCAAAAACAGCATTCCCACACCACCAAATGCGCTACCTAGGAAATACACTCCCGAAGAAGGTTTGGCGCTGTTTATAGATCTCGGTTTAACGAAGAAAAAATATATTATATTGCGTAAGTCATTACTGCAACGTATTGCCGATATTTTACCTGGATACAAAAAAATTACTCAAGCCAAGAAAGAAGCAGTTCCTCTAAGTCGCAAAATAACCGAAGTATCAGCTGAAATTGAGCTACAAAACCTAATGGATCATACGTCTACATGACTCTTTCCAAGTTTTACTCTAGAAAAGTTGAAATCACGGCCAAAGGAGCTAGCATTGATAACTAAGTGGGGCTGTGATGGACCATCAGGACGCATATAAACAAAGAATAAATGTAGACGATGACCCAATTACAGATAGTAATATGTTTATGGCTTCTTTTGTTCCATTACGACTAAAAGATGAAGCTTCAGAATATTGGAAAAATCCACGTCCGTCATCAACTATATTGTGCCGCCCGATATTATTTAAATACGAGAAGGAGTCTTCGGAACTCATAAAAGCTACAGAGAGTGATATAAAAAATCAAATTGCCAAATTAGAACCAACAATAATTGAAATTGAAGAGGGGAATGTTATTACAATAAAGCATGCTTTTCTTCTAACAATGGTCGATGGAAAAGTTTTGAGCTTAATAACAAATACGACATCTACAATGAAATGTCCAATTTGTAAGAAGAGCCAAAAGGACTTTGAAAATCTTGATGATTCAATAACTGACGAACTAAATTATGAGTATGGAATATCTCCTTTGTATGCTAGGATAAGACGTATGGAATTTGTTTTGAAGCTGGCTTATACACTACCACAACAAGGAGAAGTTTTCGACGACAACACTACAGGTAAGGAGAAACAAAACACCGACTAAATCTTCCGCGACCTTATTTACAACATGGACGCCCCAAATGTCGACCATATTGAACATCCACGTCGATGGCACTACGCTACCGACTGTCCTACACCCCAAAATCTTGGGTGTGACGTTTGATCAGGATCTACATTTTGGTGCGCACGCAACCGCAATTGTTCCAATAATTCAGAGCCGTAATAAAATCCTCAAATCCCTTGCTGGCAGTACCTGGGGAAAAGATAAAGAAACGCTCTTGACCACATACAAAGCAATTAGCCAGCCGATTACGTGCTACGCGTCACCCATATGGTCGCCAAGCCTAAAAACCACCCACTGGAAGAAACTACAGGCCTGCCAAAATACTGCTCTCAGAATCGCCACGGGCTGTCTTCTTATGCCCCCAGAACACCATCTGCATAATGAGGCGAGAATACTCCCCATCAGGGAGAGAAATGAGATGCTGACCAAACAGTTTCTGTTGAATACCCAGAAACCTGGGCATCCCAACAGACATCTGATTGACGAACCAGCACCGCCTAGGGGCCTAAGGAGTCATCTCCGTAAGCATTTTTAGGAAATACGGCACCTGAGAACCCAGCCGTATGAAGCGAAAAAACACAAGCAGGTCCTTGGTGAACTCCATAGACAGGCGTCGGACCTTTATGTCGGGAATTGCCCGGTGAATCCAGTACTTGAAGAAAAATATCCAGAACTCGCGGAAGAGGAACGCATACTCCCCAGGGAAACGCGTGTCACTCTTGCTCAACTTCGTTCTGGATACTGTAACAGGTTAAACTCTTACCTATCCAGAATCAACCCCGACATACAAAATGTATGCCCCGCTTGCAATGTGTCCCCACATGACACCAACCATCTCTTTAATTGTAATGTGGAACCAACGCCTCTAACACCCCTTTCCTTATGGTCCACCCCTGTTGAAACGGCAAGTTTCCTTGGACTCCCGTTAGAGGATATTGATGACAATTTGTGATCGGTCGCGGCTGTTAGGTGGGGCGAGCATTGCTACAACAAAAACAACAGAAACAAAACAGGAGAAAAAAAAATAATTCAGGATGCATTCTATAAAGAGATTGGACTAAGAGTTGACTGTCCAAAGTATGGATACGGAAACACAAATGATGGTAACTCCTCAAGAATATTTTTTGTAAACGATGAAGTGACTGCTCGCATAACAGGAGTTGATAGAGACATTGTGAAAAGATTGAGAGTAATTTTAAATATTTTAAACTGCCATGAACCAGTTAATGGACCCAAATTTGGAGAATATGCATCTAAAACTACAGAGTTGCTGCATCAAAAGTATCCAGAGAAGAAACTTACACCATCGGTACATAAAATTTTAGCACATGGAAAAGATTTAAAAGAGTACCAGTGCTTACCATTAGGAGAATTGTCTGAAGAAGCTCAAGCATCTAAGAACAAGGACTACAAAGGATATAGATGTATGAACACCTGCAAAGTATCACGAATTAGACAAAACGAAGACCTTTTCAACATGTTAGCTATCTCTTCTGATCCAGTCATATCATCTATGAGGTATGTAAGAACACAAAAAGATCTTACAGATGCGTATAGCTCAGAAATGGTTGCTTTGTTAGATAAATGCTCCAGTGACGATGACTAAAAATAAATAAATGTAAGCGCGATAACCTCCGAAGAGATCTAAGGCCGAGCTTCTCTTCCAATTTGCGTCGTGCTCCTCTTGATTTTTCCCTACAAATTGGCCGGACGGGACCTACATGTTTTATGCCGACTCCGAACGGCATCTGCAACGCAGATGAGTTTTCACTGAGAGCTTTTCATGGCAGAAATACAATCGGAGCGCTTGCCAGACACTTCCGAGGGGCGACCCCGCTTAGAAAAATTTTCTTCTAATTGAAAAATCTTATTTCTAAAATTTTGATGTTGCTTTGCCCGGGAGTTGAACCCAGGGCATACGGTGTGATAGGCGGAGCACGCTACCATCACACCACGGTGGCCGCCAGTGACGATGACTATGTTAAGATAAAATAAGTTTCTCATTTCTTATCACAACAATGAAAAACAGATTTACTAATCAATTTTGTTACTTTATTGAAAAATAAGATATCTATGTACAAGTTAATTTTTTCTTTAAAATAAAAGAATTAATTAATTTAGTAATTTATAGATATATACTTTTCGTTATTGCATTTCTCTAAAGTTTATCAAATTTATTTTAAAACTTAGGCATTTCGCCTTCAAACAAGTATTAAATTTTTATAGAAATCAATACGTCTATCGAGTTTGGTACAAATTGGTAAAGCGGTTACTAAGATCAAACTTTTTAGCATAGCGAATATCTCGAAAACTAAATGAAAACCTAAATTATCTTTTGTGGCCCTAAATAGCTCCTAATTTTGATATACTTTTTATTTAAAAAAAATGAAATTTAAATTTTGGGTCTGCTAGCTTGACGTTAACCTAGCAGACCCACACCTTTTTGCGAATATCTCGAAAACGAAATGAAAACCTAAATTATCTTTTGTGGCCCTAAAAAGCACCTAAATAGCTCCTAATTTTGATATATTTTTTATTTAAAATAAAATGAAATTTAAGTTGTGGCCCTAAATTATCTTTTGTGGCCCTAAAAAGCACCTAAATAGCTCCTAATTTTGATATACTTTTTATTTAAAAAAAATGAAATTTAAATTGTGGGTCTGCTAGCTTGGCGTTAACCTAGCAGACCCACACCTTTTTGCGAATATCTCGAAAACGAAATGAAAACCTAAATTATCTTTTGTGGCCCTAAAAAGCACCTAAATAGCTCTTAATTTTGATATACTTTTTATTTAAAAAAAATTAAATTTAAATTTTGGGTCTGCTAGCTTGACGTTAACCTAGCAGACCCACACCTTTTTGCGAATATCTCGAAAACGAAATGAAAACCTAAATTATCTTTTGTGGCCCTAAAAAGCACCTAAATAGCTCCTAATTTTGATATATTTTTTATTTAAAATAAAATGAAATTTAAGTTGTGGGTCTGCTAGCTTGACGTTAACCTAGCAGATCCACACCTTTTTGCGAATATCTCGAAAACAAAATGAAAACCTAAATTATCTTTTGTGGCCCTAAAAAGCACCTAAATAGCTCCTAATTTTGATATATTTTTTATTTAAAATAACATGAAATTTAAGTTGTGGCCCTAAATTATCTTTTGTGGCCCTAAAAAGCACCTAAATAGCTCCTAATTTTGATATACTTTTTATTTAAAAAAAAATGAAATTTAAATTGTGGGTCTGCTAGCTTGGCGTTAACCTAGCAGACCCACACCTTTTTGCGAATATCTCGAAAACGAAATGAAAACCTAAATTATCTTTGGTTGGCCTAAAAAGCACCTGAATAGCTCCTAATTTTGATATATCTTTTATTTAAAATAAAATGAAATTTAAATTGTGGGTCTGCTAGCTTGACGTTAACCTAGCAGACCCACACATTTTTGCGAATATCTCGAAAACGAAATGAAAACCTAAATTATCTTTTGTGGCCCTAAAAAGCACCTAAATAGCTCCTAATTTTGATATATTTTTTATTTAAAATAAAATTAAATTTAAGTTGTGGCCCTAAATTATCTTTTGTGGCTCTAAAAAGCACCTAAATAGCGCCTAATTTTGATATACTTTTTATTTAAAAAAAATGAAATTTAAATTGTGGGTCTGCTAGCTTGGCGTTAACCTAGCAGACCCACACCTTTTTGCGAATATCTCGAAAACGAAATGAAAACCTAAATTATCTTTTGTTGCCCTAAAAAGCACCTAAATAGCTCTTAATTTTGATATACTTTTTATTTAAAAAAAATGAAATTTAAATTTTGGGTCTGCTAGCTTGACGTTAACCTAGCAGACCCACACCTTTTTGCGAATATCTCGAAAACGAAATGAAAACCTAAATTATCTTTTGTGGCCCTAAAATGCACCTAAATAGCTCCTAATTTTGATATATTTTTTATTTAAAATAAAATGAAATTTAAGTTGTGGGTCTGCTAGCTTGACGTTAACCTAGCAGATCCACACCTTTTTGCGAATATCTCGAAAACAAAATGAAAACCTAAATTATCTTTTGTGGCCCTAAAAAGCACCTAAATAGCTTCTAATTTTGATATACTTTTTATTTAAAAAAAATGAAATTTAAATTTTGGGTCTGCTAGCTTGACGTTAACCTAGCAGACCCACACCTTTTTGCGAATATCTCGAAAACGAAAAGACAACCTAAATTATCTTTTGTGGCCCTAAAAAGCACCTAAATAGCTCCTAATTTTGATATATTTTTTATTTAAAATAAAATGAAATTTAAGTTGTGGGTCTGCTAGCTTGACGTTAACCTAGCAGACCCACACTTTTTTGCGAATATCTCGAAAACCAAATGAGCACCTAAATTATCTTTTGTGGCCCTAAATAGCACCTAAAATGCACTTAATTCTTAAACAACTTAAACTTATTTTTGTGCACTTGGGTCTGCCAGCTTTACGCACGTCCTTTTATGCATGAGGAAAAAAGTTTTTAATTTGCGTTCATATAGATTTCAAGTATTTCCCTCTTTTTTTCTCGATGTTTGTATATACCTACACTTATGTATATTTTAAATAGTGTTATTTCAAAAATCTAATATAAGTTCATTAAATTAAATGTAAATAGAAAAAGTTTGGTTTTCCTATATCACGGAACGAACTCACCCCGTGTTGTTGTTATTATTGTTAGTGCCGATCTAAGGCCGCTTTACTAGGGCGGCCGGTTGTTGTTACCGATGTAAGGCCGCTTCACTAGGGCGGCCGGCTGTTGTTGTTGCCGATGTAAGGCCGCTTCACTAGGTCGGCCGGTTGTTGTTGTTACCGATGTAAGGCCGCTTCACTAGGGTGGATGGCTGTTGTTGTTACCGATGTCAGGCCGTTTCACAAGGGCGGTCGGTTGTTGTTTTTACCGACGTAAGGCCGCTTCACTAGGGCGGCCGGCTGTTGTCGGTAATTAAAAGGTCCGTGTACTTTGTTTGTGTGAATTGATGGACTAATGTCAAAATCGTACCGCGCCTGAAGTTGATGTGGCACATCCTATAAAATCTGGAATTCAGCTTTCACCTTGCATAGTTACGCCGTGGTGCTTGCCGTTATTGGGAATTTTCCTACACCATTGAAATCTTTGGCGATGCCACCCGCGCGAAATTAAAGAAAATTTGTTTTAATCACCCCAGGCAGACATGAGTCAGGGTGAATCCTAACCTTTTCCCTATTAACTAACCAACTATCACCCGTCAGCAGAACTTTCAGAATGTGAATCTGACAAGTGGACCATAACAAACCTGCTTCGCTTCGAAAACCTGCCGATGAAGCGAACAGGAAACCGGGTCACCCGTAGAGAGCCACTTCCAGGAACCTCCGAGGTCAGTTAACGTGGGGCACGACTCACACCTAAGATAAGAGTCTCAAAGTTCTACCGCCTAGCCAGCCGGGCAACAGAAGGTCCATCAAAAAAATTCAATTTAAAATGGTGAATTAATTTTGTTTCCTAGTTGAAAGGCTTTGCGGCAAATAGACATTTATTATGGAGAACTCATCAAACTCCGTATGGTATTTTCTAGTGGTTATAGCCCCCACGGAAAGGCTAAAAAAATTATTTATGTAGACATTTTGATACAGGAGAACTCGCCCAAACTCCGTAAGGCTAGTCCAACCCAAGTTTGGACTGCCATGCTGTTCACGGTTCCCGGTGATAACGCATGTGAGCAACCTATGAAATCGTTGCTCGGGGAGAATACTGGGCGACTTGTCCCCGACCCCAAAGCGCCCAGATGAAATATAATCAAATTTGTAAGTTTAAGAGAAAAAAAATCAATTTATTAATTTGGTAAAAAAAACATTCTGGTAGGTTATTGTGGACGAATATCCGAAGCATGGAAGCGACCTATCAATTTCCCGTTTAGGTCCGCGAGATCAAACAATGCATTGTCTATTTTTGGAAGCACTCGACACTTAAGATTTTTCGGCAGGAATTTGGCGTTAATGCCCTGTTTGAAGTTACTTAAGCAAAGTTTTTCCGGAAAACTTCCTGGTCGTCATTGTAGTTGACTTGCCTAGAGCGCTTTTATAGGTGTTTATTCCCCTATTCTTTGCCTGATCTTAATTTCTACGGATTTGCTCACGAATGTTAGTCAACTTGTCGGCTATATTTGCTATTGTAACCTGATCTTCCCTAAGGCTGCCGAGTTTCTCTGAAATATTGACCATATAATGCAAAGTATGGAGAGCACTTCATCGCCGTATGAAAATCGCTTCTCAAAAGTGATAAAATCTCTGGTATATGCTTATCCCAATCGGTATGGTCTGGTTTATCCTTCAGAAAATTCTTATTTTAGTAACAATTTCTCTATTAACGCGTTCTGAAGCGTTCGTTTGAGGAGAGTATAACCTCGTCCTCACGTGTGTCACCCAATAATTTTCTAGAAATTGTTTAATTTCCTTCGAGATAAACTGTTTACCATTGTCGCTATGGATAAACTCAGGGACCCCTACAGCTGGGAAAATTTCTGAATCGAAGTAATTTATAACGTTTACTGCTGTGGCTCTCTGCATGGGCTTTAGCCAAACATACTTTGCACAATGGTCCAAGACTATGAAAAGAAATTGATTTCACCGTTTGGATCGCGGATAATGCCCCATAAAATCGCAATATAACCGCTGAAATGGCCTTTCGGGTGTAAACGTACTTCCTATAGGTGGTCTCGACTGTTGATTGGTGGATTTTAGAGTTTTGCAAGTGTCACATCGCTTCACGGAGTCTCGGGCGTCCTTAGCCTGCTGTGGCCAAAAGTGCTTTTGCCTCACGCGTTCCAAGGTTTTCTGCCACCCACCATGGTAACTCCGATTGGCGTCGTGTGCCAATCTCACGGCTTCCTACGTCAACCCCTTCGGCAACCACAAACGCCATAATGAGTCTTCTTCACCTTCCACGCCATTCCGAAATTTAACTCTCTTAAAGATAACGCCATCAACCACGCGCAAATCCGGCAGCAACTCCTCGTTTTCCTTAACGGTTATAATTAAATCCATATATTCGTTGCTTTTGAATTTGGGAGAGACTAAATCTATCTCCCCGGGTGTGGCAGTGAAAGTGAACTCGTCTACATCAAACCGCGAAAGCGCATCAGGTATAAAAGATTAAAAAAGAATAGTCGGTTTTGTGTGTGTGTGCTTGTTTATTCAAATATTGTCAGCTTATTTATACGAAATTATTCTAAAAATATTCTTAAATACATATTTACTTTAAGCATACATACTTACATACATATTTACCTTAAGCATACATACATACTTACATACCTACATACAACTCGACACAAAATATGTACCTACACATCTGTGTTGAGCTGTGACTTCTGTGGGAAATGTAATGTCAGCGAATTTGCCGGAATGCAAATTTGGTTTGGTCGTGCGTTGTACACACACCTGTATTAAATCGTGTGAATTGCTCTGTCAGCAACAATTAGCAAATGCCCCTTTTGTGTTGATGAAAATTTAGACTCTCTTTGTTAAAGGGTAGCATATTAACTGGTTTACTTATTTGGCATTGAAATTGTTTGCTGTGAATGCTTATGCATTTGGAGAATGCATGAGCATTCTATTTTTAATTAGTTAAGTATAAATTAAGTATAATTTATAGGTTAAAATTATTTTTCCTATTGATATTTTCTATTCCGCAGGTTATTAATAAAATTACTTTTCCTATTCTACAAGTTATTAATAAAATTATTTTTCCTAGTGATATTTTCTATTCCGCAGGTTATTAATGAAAATACTTTTCCTATTCTACAGGTTATTAATAAAATAATTTTTCCTAGTGATATTTTCTATTCTACAGGGCCCTATAATATGTATGTCTACTATCTACCTTATGACCTCTCTAAAAGGCGAGGTTTTCCTAGATGAAGCAGGACAAACTTATATTTATATTTCTAAAAAAATAATGAATGAATGGAGCGTTATTAAACTTAGAACATGAAGAATCAAAAAATTCTATAGCTAATTATAGTGAAAATAGAGGAGCTGTAGTTGATAGAAGAGCAAGGTAGTTATGTAGTAAAAGTAGTGTAACTAATGGGTAAAAAGAAAGTACAGTGGATGCAAAAATTTCTCAAATCTTTCCTATACCATTTTTCATATTTTTCCAGCAATATTTTGTCTGATATTGTTCATCATGCGATTTATGTCTGGGTGGTCAACCCATATTGGATCGTCATGATATTTATGAAGAATTTCTTATTTGCATTTTTTTTGTATTATGTCGACTCTTGTCACACGCATAACTCCTGAGGTTAATGCTATTATTAGATCTTTTGAGAACTTTGGTACCTTTTTATATTATTTAAATTTGCCTACTCGTGTATCTACTATTATAGACCAATTTGTCTCCCAAGGGACAACTATCTTTTTATTTCTTTACAAGTCCTATATTGCCGGCATTTTTCAGCCTGGTCAAGTATTGTCCTAAGTCAATCTTTTCCTCAACAATCTGGTTGCTTGTTTGTTATTATGCTACAAATTTTCTATCCTTTGGAATGAAAACGAGCGCGACATGTCTAACTGCAAATTTATTTATTTATTAAGAACTTTATTTATAATAAGGTTCTCTTTGTGACTTTTTATTGTCTTCATTCTGGCTGGTTTTTTAGTTTCCGATCTTGTGGTAACTTTAGGTATTTTGCATATTTCCACTTACGTAAGGTTTTTAGTCAAGCATTATGTTGCGAAAAGGTTTGTGGTATAAATCTTCTACCTTGACAGCCTTCATAGATGTTATTTTGATTAACTTCTATGGAAACTTCTACTGTGAATTAGCAAATTCTTGAACTTAGACAGTGCTAATGAAGCTATCTCAATAAATTCTTCTATTGACTGAGGCATTTTGCAGTGATTCATTTGTAATTGTTTACTGCTCTTATCGAAATTGCGTTGAGTTTAGATGGTTTAGGGCGCTAAAAATACGCAGGTTAAAACTGCTAGCCAAACATCTGAAATGTTTGGGTTAATTTTTGACTTTGGTTCAGCTGGTGGTTTATATTTTAATATTCTATTCTCTGATGTTTCAGAGTTTCTTTTTCCTACCTCGTAACCAGCTATGGGGTTAGTTTTTGTCCATGAAGTCATTTTAAAGAGATGATGTGATTGAAGGAGAAAATTATAGAGAAAATAAAAATTTATTCCTGTTTCTTTGGGGGTGGAAAATGCTAATCTATGCTTATTTCTTTGTTTTTTATGTTTATTATATTAAGCATTCCATTTTACTTTTATTCTTATTTTTTTCTTATTTAGTTCGCATTATAAAAGGTTTATTTCTAAAAATGTTTGTTCTTAAGGAAAAATTTGTTTAACATTTTTGACATTTCTAATTTTTCTTACAAAATTTTCTAAAAAAAATGTTTTTTTCAAGTGATGACTAGTTAAATACAGTTCATTTATTAAAAATTAATTCCTATGCTGTTTTCTTTTTTTTCATTTTTTTCTATGCCATTTTGGGCTTAAAAAAAATTTCTATTTTGGAAAAACATTTCAAAATTTTTTTTCATATTTAAGGAGTTTTATGAATTAAAAAAATCTAACTTTTGTTTTCTTCTTCTATTAATCTACTACAACGCAAGAATACTGAGTCAAATTCCTCCTGATTACTCATATCATTCATTTAAAAAATTAGAGGGGGGAAAAAAGTTCTTAAATTTATTGGCAAAAATCTACTTTTTGCCCGTAAACTGGCAGCCGTTAGGTTGCCAAATGCTTCTAAAAAGTATTTAAAATACTTAAATAGAAAATAACTTAACTAATGCCAAATTTTTTCTTAGCTGGTCCTCGTTCTCCTTGTTTCTTATGCCACGATCTTGTTTTATTCCACTCCGTTTTTTGCGGTTTCTCAGTTGTCTGCGATGTCTTTAGCTCTATTCATAGTTTTCAATTCGTTTAGGCTTCCTTCTTGTTCTCCTTGTAGCAGGATCCCGTTTTTATTCCACTTCGCTATGCGTCGGTGGTGGTCGTTTTGGGGCGGTAGTGGTCATGCAGTATCCGAAAAAATATTTTTCCTTCTTTCCTTTGTGGTATTCAAGAATTTTTAAAATTTGTCCTGCACCCTTGTCACTGTCGCTGTGATCCGTCCCTTTGCATTGACTATACCATTCGCCGTTGCAAAGTTGATGCCTTGAACGCCTTTGCAGAAAGTATCCCGCTTGGTATAAAAATGAAATCAGTCCTGCTAAATTAAGCAGAGCTGGCAGGATCGCTGGTAGGATGCCAATTTAGGCAGTAGGATGCCGATTTAGGCAGTATGATGCCAATTTAGGCAGTAGGATACCAATTTAGGCAGGACCGCCATGTAATATGGCGTATCCTGCTTGGTATAAAATAATTATACTAGGATGCCAATAATAAGGCAATATGCCAATAATAAGGCAGGATCGCCATATAAAAGATTAAAAAAGAATAGTCGGTTTTGTGTGTGACGAATGAAGGAATGCTTGTTTATTCAAATATTGTCAGCTTATTTATACTAAATTATTCTAAACATATTCTTACACACATATGCGTGGGGAAGAGCAGATACGAACGAGAGAGGCGAATCTCTGTTTTGTTACATCCTGCAAACCAATTTGCAGATAGCCAACAGGGGAAATGTCCCTACATACATTGGTCCAACATCCAGCAATGTACTGGATATTACATTGAGCTCCGAGCGTGATATATCAAGGTATGATTGGATGGTTCTTGATAGACCATCCTTCTCCGACCATGCGTATATCAGCTTCATCATCCCCGTAAAGAGGGTAGAGAAGGGAGGAACCTTTAGAAACCCTAGGTCAACGAACTGGACTAAATTCCAGAAACATGTAGAAACAAAACTGGGACAACCCAAAGAGGTTGCTAATGTAGAGGAACTGGAGGAGTCGAATGAATTCCTAACAAGGACGCTTATGACTGCGTATAACAAAGCTTGCCCTCTAAGAAGATTCAGAGGAAAAGCAAAGCCGCCATGGTGGAGCAATGAGCTGAGTCTTCTAAGAAGACAGGTAAAAGAAATGTTTAGGCTCGCAAAGACCGCGGAAAGCGAAGCGTGTCGGGACGAGTACAGGGATCTGCTGAGGATCTACAAGCGCGAAATTACCAGGGCGAAGAGAAACTCATGGAAAAGTTTCTGTACGGACATAGAGTGCTCCAGCGAAACAGCACGGTTGAAAAAAGTCCTAACAAAGGGAAACATAGTCCAGGGACTAATAAAGAAAGAGAACGGGGAATGGTCACGTAATAGTGAGGAATTCCTTGAGGTGCTTCTCGATACACATTTCTCATCGGGAGACGGTTTAGAGGAGCCAGCAGACATCACTCACACTTCGATCACGGAGCTAGTAGTGTCGGGCTTGGTGACCGATACCAAGATCGAGTGGGCAGTGAAGACGTTTTCTAAGTTTAAATCGCCGGGCCCAGATGGTATATTCCCGGCTATGCTACAAGTCTCAAGTAGGGCGGTCGTGGAATGGCTTAAAATAATATTCGATGGGTGCATACGACTGAATCATGTACCGCACTCTTGGAGAACTGCTCGTGTAGCTTTTCTACCAAAGGCGGGGAAGATCGGTCACATGTATTCAAAAGACTATAGACCCATTAGCTTAACATCATTACTGCTCAAAACCTTTGAGAGGCTGATAGATGTGTACATAAAGTCCAACGTGGATGAAAAGCTGCTCTCCACAACACAGCATGCGTACACCAAAGGCAAGTCGGTAGACACCGCATTGCCTAGGGTGGTAATAAGCATAGAGAAATCCCTGGAATATAAGGAGTATGCTCTAGGAGTCTTCTTGGACTTTGCGGGGTTTTCAATAATGTTGCAAAATGGGCGATTATGGATGGTCTTAATTACATTAAAGTACATCCTGCCTTAATCAGATGGATCGGCTGCATGTTAAATTGCAGAAAGATTACATCAGAATGGGGATTGTACGAGGCCACGAAATCAGTGGCAGGGGCACGCCGCAGGGAGGGGTGCTATCACCTCTGCTGTGGACGCTGGTCATCAACCAACTGCTCAGGCAATTCGATGAGGGACCCGTAAAACTTACGGCTTACGCAGATGACGTTGCAATTGTCATAAGTGGAAAGTGCCTTCCAACGATTAGTTCTTTGATGGATCGGGCGCTTCGCGATATTCATACCTGGGCATCTAATGTCGAGTTGAAAGTCAATGCGGAGAAGACGGATATGGTCTTGTTTACAAAGAGATACAAAGTCCCAAATTGGACCAGGCCTAAGTTAGGAGGGGTGACCTTACAGGAAAAACCTTGCACAAAATATTTAGGAATCAACCTAGACAGTAAGCTGTCATGGAAGCTCCGTGGAGGAGAGGGTCAAGAAGGCCTCAACGGCACTCTATGCATGTAAAAGAATGCTGGGGTGTACGTGGGGCCTATCGCCCTCTCTTTCTCATTGGGTTTTTACAGCGATTGTAAGCCCTATTCTATACTATGGAGTTCTTGTTTGGTGGAAAGCCACACAAAAAACAACATACCTCAAAAAATTAGAGGGGGTATGCAGACTATCGATGCTTAGCATTACGGGAGCCCTGAAAACAACCCCGACGGCTGCACTGTATGCCATTTTGCACATCCCACCTGTAGAACTGGTAGCAAAGAACAAAGCGTTAACGACCGCAACCAGGCTCGGTGCTTCGGGGCAGCTTGAGCGCCGACCATATGGCCATAGTAGTAAATCACAAGACGAACAGACTACATGATTCCCTATCTGCGCTTCGAGGGAGATCTTAAGACCACAATAGAGGTGGACGGTTGGCGCAAGGGTGCGCAAATGGCGGACGAGGCGATACATGTGTACACCGAGGGTTCCAAAGTAGTGGAAGGAGTAGGGTCTGCGGTATACTGCGCTGAAATAAGCAGATCCTACAGGCTGCCGGATTACTGTAGCGTTTTCCAAGCGGAAATATTAGCCGTAACCAAAGCAGTAGAAACCCTGGAAGAGAATAGCTTAAGCTGCAACCGTGTTAACTTTTATATTGACAGTCAAGCAGCAATTAAGGCAATAATCTCGCATAGCACAGCATCTAAATGCGTATTAGAGTGTAAGCAGTCTCTGAAGAGAATCGGGACAGGGAGAAGCATACATCTATATTGGGTCCCAGGGCATATGGGAATAGATGGGAATGAAAAAGCGGACGAACTAGCTAAAAAGGGCGCATCCCTTGAAGCTTGCTCCGTAGAGGTCCCAATTAGATTGGGCGAGACTAAGCGAAAGCGAGATGTGCACATGATCGACCAAGCGGGAAAGGCGTGGGTTCAAGCGCGGGGCTGTAAAGTGTCGAAGATTAGGTGTAGGTCTTACAACCTTAGACTAACACAGTTGCTCCTATCATTAAAAAGAGAGGACTGTAGACTCATGACGGGTATTCTGACTGGACACTGCCTTCTGGCGTCACATGCCTTTAAACTAGGCTTGGTCAGTGATAGCAGATGTAGGAAATGCGGGTTGGAGGAGGAAACGATCGAGCACGTTCTGTGCTCGTGCCCTGCACTTGCCAGGCTAAGACTCCAGCTATTAGTTGTGATACAGCTGTCAGATCTAGAAGCAGCAAGTGGCTTAAGTCCTAGGAAGCTTCTAGTATTTGCCAAGAGGACGGAGTTATTTTATAACATAAGTCCTGGTTTTTGATAGGGTTTTTCAGTTTGGTCGTTAAAACAAACTTCTGGTAACACTACGGACTACGAACCTACCTACCTTACACACATATTTACTTTAAGCATACATACTTACATACATATTTACCTTAAGCATACATACTTACATACCTACATACAACTCGACACAAAATATGTACCTACACATCTGTGTTGAGCTGCGACTTCTGTGGGAAATGCAATGTCAGCAAATTTGCCGGAATGCCAATTTGGTTTGGTCGTGCGTTGTGCACACACCTGTATTAAATCGTGTGAATTGCTCTGTCAGCAACAATTAGCAAATGCCCCTTTTGTGTTGATGAAAATTTAGACTCTTTTTGTTAAAGGGTAGCATATTAACTGGTTTACTTATTTGGCATTGAAATTGTTGGCTGTTTACACTACACAGGTACTACATTCAGGGTGCCTTTGCGATGCTCCATTGTAAAATCGTATCTTTGCAGCAGGAGTGACCACCTAGCCAACCTCCCACTGAAGTCCTTTTGTATGATCAACCACTTGAAACTGGAGTGGTCAGTGATAATCCGAAACGGTAATCCTTCAATGTAGGGTCGGAAACGCTTCACGCTGGCTATGACGGCGAGACATTCCAGTTCGGTTACTGTATAATTGCGTTGAGCATTATTCAACTTCTTTGAATCAAACGCTATCGGATGCTCAGCGTCCTCATCATCGACCTGGAATAACACCCCGCCAACACCTATTTTAGCAGAATCGCATTGAATTACAAACTCTTTGGAGAAATCGGGTTGGGCCAAGACAGGAGAGGAGCTCAAGGCTACTTTAAGTTTTTCGAAAGCATCTATCGCTTCCGAGGTAAATTTGAATGATCCTGTTGATTTTCGAAGACAATCCGTTAGGGGACCTGCTGGGTCAGGGAAATTCGTGATGAACGCCGTATACCAATTCGCAATACCAACGAACCTACGCACCTGACGAGGAGATTTCGGAATTGGGAAATGCTTAACTGCTTCTATTTTCCCTGGGTCTACCTTTAAACAGCCGCTACCTACCAGGTATCCTAAGTATTGAATCTCTTTCTGGCAAAAATTACTCTTTTTTACGTTGATGGTAAGGCCGGCATCCTTCAAACACTTCGCTACTTCCGCTAGCCTCGAAATTCGCGCTGCGTATCATTAGATCATCCAAGTAAATGAAAACATTCTCCCTCAAGCGCGATGGAATTACCTTATCCATGAGTCTGCTCATTGTCTGCGGTCCATTGCATAGGCCAAACGGCATCACCTTGAAGTGATACAGAGGTTTCCCCGGAACTGCGAATGCTGTCTTTTCCATGGATGATTCCGTCAATTTGATTTGGAAAAACGCGTCCTTTAGATCAATGCCGCTGATAAAATGGGTGTCCTTTAGTCTACTCAACAGACCGTTGATATGTGGCAATGGGTACGAGTCCTTATTCGTGACCTTTGACCTTCCTGGAATCGATGCACATCCGGACCTTCCCTGGTTTTCGAACTAATACCACAGGGCTACACCACGGCGAGTTCGATTCCTCGATCACTCCCATTTTAAGAACCTGTCTATTTCTTTAAAGGCTTCGGCTTGCCTTGATGGTGAAAGAGGGAAGTGCTTGCTTTTGATCGGGACGGCGTCGCCGTATTGTTGTCAAATCATGGAAATTATGTTCTTGCTCTTTTTCTTCGCTAACTTCTACACTTGGAAATATATCAGGGGCTAACGCGAAGGATTTCCAGAAATCAACTCCGAAGTAAGCTTCTTGAAGTAGCGAAGGAACAAGAATAAAAACAAATAGTTTTAGTAGTATTTTTGAAAGTAAGTGGTAAGGAAATCGAGCCTAATATTTTCTGTTTGTTACCACCCGCTGTGTATACGAATGCTTGCAGTGGGTGATACTTCAGACCATTTGCTTCTAAAAATTCTTCACAATCTTTCCCTAGGAAGAGAGACGTTAGCTCCAGAGTACAGAAATCCTACCACCAAATTGTTTTCTATTTTTACTCTAACTAGAGGTCTTTCATCCTCGGTAAGAAGAATCGTGGTACTCTGGAGAAACTTTCGATCTTTTACACGTCTGTTATACCTTTTGCGACATTTCAAAATATTTTCGGACACCGCGAAACTGGATTGATTGTCAAAAATCTTAGATCCCTGCTGACGATGATCCCTAGGACATTTCGGAGTGAGGACTCCCTTTAATCCACACTTAAAACAAGACGGGCTTTTAATGGGCTCTTCACAATAAATGTACGAATGCCCCATGCTTTGGCAATTCCAACACTGGATGCCTGAATATTCCGGTTCCCTCGACCTCCTGAAGTCCAATGCCTCAATCTGAGGGTCTACTTCGCAGTGTTCATACTCGTTCCTATGGCCGGTGTTATTGCGCGAGCCTCGTTAACGTGATGACCATGAAACCCTGTTGTAATGCTCCTACTTTCCTTTAGCACTTGTTCACCTCTTCGTGCTACATCGCGGAGGTCATGTAAATTTCTCACGTCCGCATTAAAGAGCATCAATTTCAAACTACTGTTGACGTTTCGTTTTATTATGTCTGTCAGTAGGGTCTCTGACATAGGCTCCCTCAACCGCGCATTTAGTCATATCATATCTGTGTGCAACACGTCATGGGACTCGTTCGTTTTCTGTTGTCGCATTGAGATCTCTATCATGATCTCATGGTCGCTTTTCAGGGTCCCAAATTCTCTTTTTAGTGAGCAGCATAAAAAGGAATAAGTTTTGCTTAGTGAATAGCCAATAGCAGTCCTCTGCCGTCCCAGAAAGGAACAGATGAAAATTGGCCATCAGTTGTTCACTAGAGCAATGCGTTCGCTCGCTCAGAGTTTCTAACTTAAACAGGAAGTCCACTACACTTCCAGTCCCATCGTAGGAAACCTTCCAGTCTTGGGGTTTCACCACCATGCTGCCCGAAGCAGGGTCATCTGGGATTACAACCGCTGGAATTGGGTTATGTTCCGTTCGATTTGCGTCCCTGTTAAAATTCGTAAATTGTTGTGCAGACTCCAGAGCTGCATTTAGCTGGTCCATGTTGTTCCTAATTGTTCCTATTTCCCTTCGCATTCCCTCCTGCGAAGTCCGGAATAATTGGTGCAGTACATTCACCCACGAGTCTTCACGAGGAGCTTCGGCACGGATCCTTAGGGTATGCGTCATATCGCTTGTAGTTCCTTCAAAATGTCTATGATTTACTGGAAACGCACTAGCTCCGTCTTGTGCGTATGTCGACGCATTAGTCATTAGACCCGAGATATTATGCGTATTTATTAGGGGCGCGTTAAAATTGCCTGCCTAGTCATTTTCTCATTCCGGTCATTTTGGCCCGGGCTTGCATTCGCCCCCGCTGGATCTTCCCCATCTCGGCTACCTACTCGTGAATGCATCACCAGGGGACGCTTAGCCCCCTGTTATTGCTACCCCGGTACTGGTTACCTCTAAAATTGCCACCACTCCCAAACGGAGTGTTCCTCGTGACCATTCGCCCAAACGACTGGGACATTATCAGGACTTTTGTTGTAAATTGTTAGATCCAACTAAAAAAAACCTCAAGAATTTTTGGAATACCAAGCCTTAGAGCAGCTGGGGCTAGAAAAAAAAAATCAGGATTCACCCCCGTTTTTGTTACAAAAAAAAAAAATTTTTTCACTCATACTTGTCCCTAGTGCTCCCAATCGCAATGCAGAGGGGGTCTTAGGGACCCACCTCTGAGACTGATTGGGGCCACTAGGGTCGGTTCCAGACACACCCAGTTTAGTCCCAGCACACCCAGCCGTAACGCAGGGCGGTTTCAAGAGACCCACCTCCCTTCCCTGTTACCACCTGAGACGTGGGATGAGCTGGGGTCCTTACACATTCACACACGCATTCATACCAGACATTCATACAAGACTATATTAATATTCATTCATTCATTCATTTCATTCATTTTTATTGAGCATTTTACTTATATCTATTTATGTACAAGTTTCGCAATATTACAAACTATGCAACACAAAGTTTAAACATAAAATCTTACAACTTATAGATAAGTACATCTAGATATAAGAAAAGGTAAGACATTTTATATGTTATACTTAACATAGTGCCAAATGTCATCTTTATTGAATATACAGTGGGGTGGACTGTTAAATATTAAAGTTAAAAATTAATTATATGTTGAAAATAGGTATAAATAAATCTATTTATGTAACTAACGCATTTAATAGAGCTTTTGTAAAGATAAAGGTAATACAAAGGAAAGCAATGAATATAAGACAAAATTAGTTAATTAAAAACTGTTTATGAATTGGTCCGCAGCAAAACTTCGATTTCGGTATGAGAAAGGACCTCAATTTTTTCATGAATTGATGGAAATTTCGTAAGGCACGAATTTCGGCAGGTAGTGTATTAAAAAGTTTTCTAGATACTATTGTATAAAACTTGCTAAAGTGTGTGGTTCTCGAAGAAGGTACAACTACAGGAGGATGTGAGTTTGTCCTTAGATTATAGGTTTCCGACCTCATACTATGTAGGTATCCGCACCTTATGAAACAAATTTTTAAAACTTTAAAATAATAAAGATCTCTTACTGGAAGAATCGCTAGACTTCTAAAAAGCTCTCTTGAGGGATGCAATCTATTAACATTAGATAATTTTCTAATAACATATTTTTGCAAAACAAATATAGGTTGAACTTTGCTCAGGGTAGCGCCTCCCCAGCAGCTGATGCCATACATTAATTTAGAATTAAATAAAGCATAATAGACCGTTTTAAGAGTAGAGTTAGAACAGCAACTTCATAGATGATAAAAGCAGCGTAAAGAATATTGGATATATTGTTTAAGACGGGATGTGTGACAGCCCCAATTCATATTCTGGTCGACAGTTACTCCTAGGTATTGGAAGTTCTCAATAGTGTCAATCATGAAACAATTGCTGCTACAAGTAGCAAGCCGATCAAACGTACCGGGCAGGAACTTCTTGCACAAGTGCTCGTGAAGTGCAAAGCGTTCACAAATTGCGGAATGAAAAACAATATTTACATCTGCAGATTTTCTTGCATTCAGACAACAAACAAACAATATTTACATCTGCAGATTTTCTTGCATTCAGACTAAAGTTTTATTGCTGACCACGAGCTTGTGTTTGGCAAACCAGGATCTTAAAAGATGTACATCGTGCTTTATGTTGGCTACCAGATCCAAAGTATTCGACGATCCATAGGCTATAGCAAGATCATCTGCAAATGCAGTGACCTTTCCAACAAAAGGCATATCGAAAATTTAATTAATATATTTTAGAAATAAAATTGGACCCAGCACAGAACCCTGTGGAACGCCAATATTTATTGGATTAGAATTGCTTAGAACACCGCTGATTCTAACGTGTTGTTTCCTACCAGTAAGATAAGATACAAAGCACTCATGTATGAATCCTCGAATCCCGGCATAATATAATTTATTAAGTAGAATGGAATGATCCACTGTGTCAAATGCTTTGGTGATATCCACAAATAGACTCGCGCAATTCTTTTTTTTTTGTCCGATTCTCGATAGATGGAACAGTATTCTAATAAAGCATCCTCGGTTGAGCGGCCAGTTCTAAACCCAAACTGGGCAGGACTAAAAAATGACTTGCTTTCCAGAAATAGTAAAAGACGGCTTTTAACAGCCCTCTCAAAAACCTTAGAAATAGAAGGAAGTAGAGAAATCGGCCTGTAGTTATTTTTGTCTTTCTTATTACCCTTTTTAAACAAAGGAATAATAATGGCGCATTTCAAATCTTCGGGGAATGTTCCTGAATAAACACTAGCATTAAATAGATTCTTCAAAACGTCCAATAGATTAAAGGCTACATTTTTAAGGAGCTTATTAGAGATACCGTCGTGACCACAAGAACCGGAGTTGCTTAGTTTTTTTATTATACTCAGGATCTCAGAGCCTGAGAAAGGTTCAAACAAAAAACTATTGCTCGAGCTAATTGTGCCGCCACCAGACAAGACGCATTCGCATGAAGAAGCATTAGATTGCCCAACGGATACGAAGAAATCGTTAAAAATGCGAGAAACAACAAAGGGGTTGTCAATAACATTACCGCATTCACTTAAAGAAATATTCCGCTCACCATCTTTACTATTCCTATTTATAATGGTTTTGCAGTTTCCGCGACAATTTAATAACTTATTGTGGAAATAAGTATCGCGTTGCAGTTTTATGTCCCTATTTACTTGTTTACAAAACTTTTTGTAACGGGAACGAAGCTCGCTATTGGTTGGATGCTTCCTACTTTTAACATCTAGTTTGTTTTTAAGCTTTATTTTACTGATAAGGTCAGAACTTATCCATGGTTTAAGTTTGATTTTAAACTTACGCTGAACGTAGGTGTAACTGGAAAGCTGTATGTAAGTCTGCAGTATCTTTAAAAATAAGGAGTACGCTTTTGAAACGTCTGCCTCCGAATAAAACATCAGTCCAATCCTCTTGACGCAACTTTTCATTAAGTATTGAATAATTTATACTCGTAACATGTGATTTGTGTTTTGTTTTCGTATGTGGAAGATAGCCTAGTTGGACACTAGTCATGTTATGGTCTGTAATATTAAGATCCAAGTTTATACCAGTACAGGAACATAAACCATTGAGTCGACAGAAGACATTATCCAGGCAAGTCCCAGAAGAATTCCGGGTCGATTAATTCAAATATGAAGAGAATCCGTGACTAGCCATTAAAGCTAGATAATTTTCAGAAGTAACATTTAATTGCATTAAATCTAGATTTAAATCACCTAATATAATTACATTACTCGTAGTTTCATTATTCCAGAAGTCTGCAAACTCTTCCAGAAAGAGCTGACAAGATTCTGAGTGCCGCCTATAAACACAGATTAACGGCCCGATTCTTAGCGTTACCGGTAAAATAGTACCCAGAACATTATGTAACCGAAAATCGTTACTAGTTGTTTTATTCCCGATTCTGGCCAAAGTGGTAACGCTGTCATCACCGAAAAACTCACCAGTGTCTGTGGTGAAATTTAAAAGTTGGTTTTCTTCGCTTTACCTATGGCGGAACGATACAAGGTGGCAGCATGGGACAGCTGAATATAAACTTTTTTTTTTTAATTTGATACATCAACTTCCGGCGCATTACGATTTTAACATTTGTCCATCGAATTTACAAAAACGAAGTGCATGGAATTTTTATTTATGTTTGTAGGTATGTCACCTTGCTGCCACCGTGTATGGTTCCGCCATGGCTTTACCGAAAATGTGTCACTCGTAGATACGATGTTAACGAATAAACGGGACGATGTGTATATACGTATGTGCATACATGCATACGTTTTTACATAGCTATATTGTAATATATACTGTGAAAGTACATGGAAACAAATATGTATAGCAAGAGGCAACACTTTTTTACTATTATGTTTACTTATTTGGGCACACAATTCTTTATTTTTCGTATTGCCTTTTTCTAAATAACAGCTTTTGTGTGGTTACATCGATGTTGCCACCTATTTTAGTGGGTAAACAATTATCCGGCTACTTTCGTGAGCAGTAGTGATGGCTCGATATTTCGCTATTGGTGATTGCATCGCCGCTATTGACAAATCGCTAATAGCTATAGCTATTGCAATCCAAATATATCAGTGATTGGCTATTTTCCTTCATTCGATTCTTTTGAATGACAATCACCTCTGGCAGAATATCGCCAATAGCGATTATAGCGATTGGCGATTTTCCTTCAGCATGAAATTCTAATACTAATAGCAGCGATGCAATCATCGATAGGGAGATATCGTTCATCATTGCTCATCTGTGTGCTTTACTTTCCGAAACAGCGAACGGAACAAAGCAAACTTGTGCAACAACTAGAACGACGACATTGTGAAGTCGGCTAGAAAAGCAGCCACGTGGTTTGGGTAATTTTTACAGACAAGCGAAAGATCGAACTCAAAAATAATCAACGCAAAGATCAAAGAGACCGCAAGGCACAACTCATTCAAAAGCAATTATCGAAGTGCAGAGGTATATAGAAGAAACTGTAATTGCACGAAAAGTTGATCCTTTTTTATGGTGGCAGAAAAACAATTACAAGTATCCCAATCTATCTCCTATAGCTCGCGAAAAGTTGGGGTGTTTAGGAACATCGGTTCCCTGTGAAAGACTTTTTTCTCAAACCGGCCTTATTTTAAGCGAGAGAAGAATGCGCTTAGATGATGAAAAGGCTAAAATCCTTATCTTTTTAAACGCCAATCATAAAATATAAAATTCGTTATATTTTGATTTTATATTTAAGTATTTATAATAAAATAATTAATATTTGTCAAAATATTAAACAAGCAATATAAGTTTAAACGTTAATTTCATGAAATGTATAAAAGAAATGGAATGACTGAATTTTTTTGTTTTTAATTACACTATGTGACGCCAAATAGACATGGGTCTTTAGACTTGGCCTAAGATTGATTGCCTGTGTTATTCATAAGTTCATACTTCTAGGCAGTAGCCGTTAACAGTTTTATAAAATTTGTGTTTTTGATGGTAAAATAAAAGAATTATAGAAACATATATCACTCGTCTTATTGTAAACAGATTAACTCAAAATTTAAGGTTTTTGGGAGAATGCAATTCAAGATTTGTCATATGGTTTGTATATGGTTGAATTCTCCGGCTAATTTCTAGGGCACTGCAGTGGGTGGCTAATTTTCTGCTAAAGAATATTTTTATAATAGTTTGAAGAATTTGCTATATTTTTCCTCTGTATTTTTAATTAAAAATTGATTCACTTTACTGTACAAATTTATGCAGCCAAATACAACTTTCAGAATAAATTCATACGGAGTATTTCTGAATACATCGGTCTAGTATAATATAGTAAATAAATCATGTTTTTATGGTGTTACATATACAGATTTATTTCGGGTTGATTCATCTTACATTTAAAAATCAAAGCATTTTCAATTAACAAAATTATAAAACAAAGATGCATATACATTTATTTCAGCTATTTTCATCTCATTGAGTGTAATACGAGTCTGAACATATTGTCGTCAGCCAGTTAATAATATATATCATAACATCTCAGAAAATTAGAATTTCACATTACATTAGTTTACAATTAAAGGTACATACTTTTTTCTTTTTATTCCAATTTTGGTTCATATATTCTAATAAAATTTAATTTAGTATAAATTAATCTACTCTGGTAAAAAGAGTTAAACATTCATTTTTTATATACAAGTATACAAATAATTGTAGATTCGCTTATTAAAGATAAATTAAAGCGATCGCCATAGCTGTAAAAAATAGCCATAGCTGTAAAAAATAGCCATACCTATATTCACTGATAGCTCAAAATCGCTCTTCTGTATGGAATCGCTTGTTGAAATAAATCGATCGCTAAAGCTATAAAAAATAGCCGATATTCAAAAATAGCCATATCTATTTTCGCTGATAGCTCAAAATCGCCATATCGTCCATCACTAGTGAGCAGAATACCAAAAGGGTACAAAAGTTACCACATGAAGAAAGTTGCTGTGGTGAAGAAAGTTGTTACGACATTAGAATCAGGCTGTAAGGATAGAAACTTGTTACCGTTTTTAAGCAGGACTTTTAAAACATCTGCACTCATAAAGCTATATCTAAAAATTTCACAATCAAACGTATTGCGCACAAAAACGCCCACACCTCCTGCAGAATACTCATCATTATTGTTTGCAAAAAAGTTATAATCATTAATGTCATAAAAAGCCGTTTCGTATGAATAAATCCATATTTCCAACACAAATAGGATATCTGGGTAAACTGGAAATATTTCTAAATTGCACAGTAGTGAATCGAAGTTTGACCTTAGACTACGTATGTTTTGGTGCATCATATATAGTACATTTTTCAGGGGAATAAGCTGATTTATACTTGTAAGATGCTAATGGCAACTCTGCCATAAATGCAACACGAACATAAAACCAACGCGAACAATTGAACAGTAACCGACAGTCAGTCGATCGTATATATTCAAAGCCGCCGGAACCTTCGCACTCACAATGAAATATTGAATTTGCTAAACTATTTAAACTATTTTAAAATGTTACTTATACCTAAATTCTTGAATTAAATAATTATTCTTTAAGTTTAAAGAACGCCTGACAATTTATTTACCGCCTACAGTGGCCGCTCAAGAGTCCTTTTCCTTTCAGGTCAGAAGGGGATTGTGAATCCGGAAAAAATTCTATATGGAAAAGTGCTAGAAGTAATACATATAAATGTTTAATATATAAAATACGTGTAACGCGAGTATTGTTGAGATCATGTAGTAGCATGCACGCGTTAAATACATTCGAGAATCGCGCGAATATACGGAAAAAGTGCTGAAACTGAGAGTTACTTGAGAAAATATATATATATACCAACGGTTAGATACATATAAAATAAAAGAAAAATTCGATTCGTGTAGTAACATGATTAAAAATCATATATACAAATATACATATGTGGATAAGATCGTGATTGTACCAGAAAATCAACCCTTAACGTGCATACATACATACGTACATATGTACAAATGCATTCGAGTAAATAAGAGAAAATTCTAGAACGGTGTATATATTTGCCACACAAAAGTGTTTGTTGACGAGTTGTCAGCATCTCAGTGCGCGCATTATATAAAGCAAAATTTGAATTTGCTACGAGCGTTAGACGTACTTATGTATGAATATACATATGTTCATAGTAGCATCAATATAAATGTTGAGTTGAATACATATATATTGAGAACCGAAGTTGAACGTATAATAACGACGGTTGGAAAAACGAGATAACAATCTGGACGCGCACCGAAGTTGAACGTATAATAACGACGGTTGCATAAACGAGATAACAATAGTAAACGTAAATCGGAGTTGAACGTGTAATAACAACGATTACAAAAAAACGAAACGCATATAAAGAAACAAATTACGAAGACCTAAGTTGAACGAATAATAACGAGCGCGAAATTCAAGAAAAGAAGAAAAGCTTAACGAATGTGTTCGAACTAACAACATCAGTGGTGAAGTCGAAAAATCATCGAGAGTTTGTTGAAAAGAAAATAAAGTAAACAAAGAGAAGTAACGAGTAGGTACGAATAAAACAAACCGTGCGAGTGCGTGACAACGAGACGTCACAATCGAAACGATCAAAACAAATCGCAAAACGTAAACAAGTTCTAATAAGAGTAGTTGGAACGCGAAAAAGGAGTACGTATAATTATCTAATTAGAATACGAGACGTAAACAAAGAAATGCAATGCAGAAAATAGCTAACTTAAGAGTAGAACAGCTTAAAACGCTGCTACGCGAACGAGATAACCCGACGACGGGTACTAAAGCAGAATTAATTCAACGTTTGTGCGAGGTAGAAAAAAGTGATGAAATAGATGTTGTTGATAATAGTGCAATGCAACAACAAATTGATGAGTTGCGGGAAATGATGCAAAGCATTACTACCCTGTTGCAACAACGAATCGATAGAGAACGACAAACGAATAATTTAAGTAATGAACAAATATTACAACAAACAAATAACGTGAGTAATGAACAATCAAACGCAACTACAGAAACGCGAAATATAGCTACTCCGGTATCAATGGTAGATTTTCCAAGCACAAGGTGTTCGGTAAAAGAAATAGCCGAAACGTTACCTACATTCGATCCGACAAATGAACTTTCCTTGCCGGTAGAAAAATTTGTTGAACGTGTTAACCAAGCGCGTAGTGCTTATCAATGGAATGAAAAAAGTTTAATGTTAGCAGTATTTAGTCGGCTGCATGGTGTTGCAAAACTATGGTTAGATGCATCACCACAGTGCTATTCGAATTGGAAAATTTTCGCGGAACGATTAATTGAAGAATTCGGTACAAAGCCAAACGAGGCAGAAGTACATTATAAGATGAACAGTTCGGTACGTAAATCAGATGAGAAAATCGTGGATTATTGTTTCCGTATGAACGCTATCGGTCAACGCTATAATTTGAGTGAAGATGCTATTATAAGATATACGCGAAACGGGTTAAGAAACCGTGAAATGCAAACAGCAATTGCTCCGTTACGATTCCAATCGATGAGACATTTACGTGAAACGCTTGACGAATATAGCAAAAATCAAAACAGTACACCGATTTTAAGAATTGAACAAAACAAAACGAAAAGCGCGAGTAACACTATTAATAAGCCTGCCACGGAAAATAAAAGTAAAATAAAGTGTTATAACTGTGGTGAAGAAGGTCACATATCGACTAAGTGCCCTAAACCACAACGCAAAGCACGATGTGTCGATTGTCAGAAAGTTCATCCGAAAGGTGAACCTGTGAATTGTGGTAAGAAGAGTGCCATAACACGAAAAGTCGAGTGCAATGATCAGTTTTGTATGAAAACAATATACATTGAGAAACAACAAATAAAAGCGTTTGTTGATACGGGAAGTGAGTGTAGCATGATTCGGGAATCGTGTGCCAACAAGTTAAAAATTGAAAGAGAGCATTGTTCATTGAAAATAAAAGGTATTTGCGGTGGCGCGCGATATGCAAAAGAATTGATAAAAACTGAAATACAGATAGACAGTATTAAACTAAGCGTAGTGTTATATATAGTTGATGACGACTTGTTAACGTCAGATGTACTATTAGGTCAAAAGATATTTAGTGGAAATATTCTCGCGAAAATAAATAACGGACAATTAAAATTCGAATACGCGACCGTCGCGAAAAATCGGGAAACGTTGATAGCTGAACGTAAGACAATAACCGAAAACGATATAAAATGCGGAGAACTTGAAAGTACGAAGATGAAGAAATTAATAGGAATGCTGAATGAGTATAACGATATATTTGCAAATAACATAAGCGAAATAGGTAAGACCAATACATTATCCATGAAAATTGAGTTAGATATCGCAGTACCCATTGCACAAAATCCATACCGTATCCCAGAACCTAAGAAAATCATAGTGCAACAAATGATTGCTGAACTGCTAGGTAGCGATATAATAGAATCGTCAGAGTCTGAATATGCGAGTCCCATTGTACTCGTGAAAAAGAAAGACGGTGAGTCGAGATTGTGTGTCGACTACAGGAGGGTGAATCAGCATACACGAAAAGAAGTTTATCCAATGCCGCATATTGAGGAACAGCTTCAGGAAGCTAAACGTTATCAATATTTTACAATACTTGATATGAATAGTGGATATTACCAAATACCAATAGATCCAGATAGTCGCAAATTTACTGCGTTTGTCACAACAGAGGGGTTGTATCAATTTAAACGAATGCCTTTCGGGCTTAAGAATGCTCCCGTGGTTTTCCAACGCTTAATGGTAAAGGTAAAAGAACGAACACAGAACGGCGATATGATTAATTATATGGACGACATTATGGTAGGAGGTTCTACCATTGAAGAAATGTTAACAAAATTGGGACGAGTATTTGACGCAATACGAGAATTAAATTTGACTTTGAATTTGAAGAAGTGTGAGTTTGCAAAAGAAACGATAGAATTTTTGGGACATTCTTTAACACCAACTGGAATTAGTCCAGGTACGGCAAAAACGCAAGCTATTACAAATTTTCTGACTCCTAAAAACGTAACTGAAGTAAGACAGTTTCTTGGTTTGAGTGGGTACTTTAGAAAATTCGTACCCCATTATTCGATAAAGTCTGAACCGCTAACACGTTTACTACGTAAAGATCAAAAGTTTCAATGGTCTGAAGAACAACAACGCGCGTTTGAAGAGCTAAATATGGCATTAGCATCTAAGCCAGTGATGACGTCATACAGAATCGAAGCTAAGCATGAAATTCATACCGATGCGAATTCCATTGGGTTAGCTGGAGTATTATTGCAAGAAGAAGCCGACGGCTGGAAGCCGGTAGTTTATTTCAGTAGATCAACGAGCGAAAACGAGAAGAAGTTTCATAGTTATGAGTTAGAGACTCTTGCTGTGGTAGAAACACTTGAACGATTTAAATACTATGTTCACGGAAAAGAAGTTACCGTGGTAACCGACTGCAACGCAATTAAGACGGCTATGTCAAAGAAAGAGCATATCCCGCGCATAGCGCGCTGGTGGTTGAAGGTCCAAGAATATGATGTAAAGATAGAACATCGCTCTGGTAAGCGTAAGGAACACGTAGACGCTCTCAGCAGAGCACCCGTAGAAGTATCGCATGAGGTGGATGAAGCTTCCTTGTGTGTGTTTAAAACAGGAGTAGATGAAACGGACTGGTTATTCAGTATGCAGCTACAGGATGCTGATATAAAGAATATAGTCGAACAATTGAAAATGAAAAACAATAATATGATAGATGAGTACATAGTTGAGAATGGTCGATTATTAAAAAAACGCAAAGGTGCAAAATTATGGGTTGTACCAAAGGCACTGCGATGGAAGGTTTTACATGATTGCCACGATAATGCTGGACATTTAGGCGTCGAGAAAACGATACAGCGATTGATAAGTTATTTATGGTTCCCGAGAATGCGGAACTATGTAAAATCGTATATTAAATCGTGCGTAGAATGCGCATACAATAAAGATAGAGGGGGGAGGAAAGAAGGTGAATATCATTTTGATGATATCGACCCAATCCCGTTTAAGACAGTACACTTAGACCATTTAGGTCCTTTCACAAAAAGTAGTCAGAGAAACGAGCATATACTTGTCCTTGTCGACGCGTTTACAAAATTTACAATTATACGAGCAGTCAAGAGTACAAGGACCAAGCCGGTGATAGACATATTAAACGAGGTCAGTAGGTAGGTAGGTATGCCTGAACGAATCGTTACGGACAGAGGTACCGCATTCACATCCAAAGAGTTCGCGAAATATTGTAATGACAACGGAATCAAACATGTAAAAAACGCTGTGCGTACTCCGAGGGCAAACGGACACGCTGAACGTACAAACAGGACAATTTTGTCAATGCTATTACCAAACACAACCAATGATAAACGTTGGGATGAGAAGCTGCGCGAAATCCAATGGGTAATAAATTCAATGAAGAATAAAACGACATCGAAAACACCTCAGGAACTTTTGCTAGGTTTCTCGCCACGAGACATTTTGCGAAACAAAATATTATTAACTTTACACGACGATAATCATGAACTTAACGAAATTGATTTAGAAGAAATACGACGTAATGCAGCAGCTAAAATTAGCAAGATGAGGCAGCAAGCAAAAATCCGATTTGACCGACAACATAGTAAACCAACAGTATATCACGTCGACGACTTGGTGCTCGTCGAAAATGAGGCACCTAGTACCGGACATTCACGAAAATTAGAGCCTCATTACAAGGGTCCGTTCATAATCACGCGGTCTCTTGGTAATGACAGGTATGTAGTTGAGGACTTGCCAGGTTCTCGTCGAACACAGCGACATTATTCGTCAGTATACTCATCGGATAAAATAAAACTGTGGTGTGAGTTACCACCCTACGATGATAATGAAACGTATGAAGACGAGGTCGAGCAAAATACCTCAGGGTAGGAGCGGGGGCGCTCCTATGTGTCAGGAGAGGCCGAATGTAAGATGCTAATGGCAACTCTGCCATAAATGCAACACGAACATAAAACCAACGCGAACAATTGAACAGTAACCGACAGTCAGTCGATCGTATATATTCAAAGCCGCCGGAACCTTCGCACTCACAATGAAATATTGAATTTGCTAAACTATTTAAACTATTTTAAAATGTTACTTATACCTAAATTCTTGAATTAAATAATTATTCTTTAAGTTTAAAGAACGCCTGACAATTTATTTACCGCCTACAGTGGCCGCTCAAGAGTCCTTTTCCTTTCATACTGTTAATAGGGCTGTCAATGACAGAGTTATCGATGTTGAGATCATTATGTACCATTATTTAATATTTAATGTTAAAACAAAAAATAATAATTATAATAAAAAAAAGCTAGTCTGGAATTCCAGACAAATCATCAAATGATCGTACAACAACAACATCGTCATTATCAGCTTTTTTTAATATTAATTTAGAATTTCTAAGCCACATATACTTGTATCGCTTCTCTTTTTTGATTTTACTAACAGCAGCATACAGAGCTCTGTTGTAGTACGTTAAACTTTTATTAATATATATCTTTTTCTTATCGTTGGGCTTGGAAAAAGCTCAGTAGTGAGTTTCTTCTTTGTCAGAGATTTTGCACTCATTACTTTTTGCTTTACTTCGCACGAAGAGAAACGCACACATTAAATTTTTTGAGGTGATGAACCTTTTCGTTGTTTAAAGTAGCGTCTCTCAATTTGATTAGGCGGCACAGAAACTCCCAACACGCCTACGAGTATTTTCTCTAAGCACTCGTCTATATTTTCGTTGGCTGTGTTAGGTATACCAACAATTTCTATGTCCCTTTCCAGCTGTTTCTGCTCACTCCAATTCACCTTACATTCAAGTATCGCGATTTTCTCTTTTAGTGTTTTGTTTTCCCCTTTCAAACTATTTATTGTTTCCAAAAAATCTATATTCATTTGCTTTATGTGCATTATTCCTTTGTATAACATCTGTAGAGTTATGTTATCACTCTCTTCTGAATTTACCGCACTTTCGTTACCAGTACTAGCATTAGGCAGTTGAGCATTATTAATATTGTTGGTGTTATTATTATTGCTAGAAGTTTTTTGTTGTAGCTCAGCTGAAGAACCGGTTATGGCTGGTGGCTTTGGCTTCGATTTGCACTGTTGTTGCACAGGTATTTGCTTGTTTTGTGGATGCGTTAATTGGGCTGGCATAAAAGTATCTTGTATAAAGTTTCGCCGCGCAGTGGAGCACTGATTACAGCGGTATTTAACACTTTTGGGTGAAATACAAAATCCGGAGGACACGACGTTCAGTCTCGTGGAACCCTCAGCAACTGCCAACGATCACCCCTCCTGACAACCTGATCCGTCCAACCATCCCATCGCAACGCAGGTGACTACTCCTGTGGCTGCCAACCTGGGACTTATGGGATGGTCAAACTTCATAAGCTGACCAGGAAGGACCATCGCGACAGCGCCTCGGAAAACCCTCATGAACCCTCAGAAACTGTTAACGATGATCACTCCGGACAACTTGATCCATCCAACCATCCCATCGCATCGCAGCTGGCTGCTCATGCGGCTGCCTACCTGGGACATATGGGATGGTCAAACTTCACAAGCTGACCAGGAAGGACCAGCGCGACAGCGCCTCGGACACCAATCCCGTTGGGCGCCATCTGTTATGGAAACGCATACTATAGTGGAGCAGCAAGGAAGGCAGTCGGCATGATCTCGTGGTGCTCTGTGGCTATTCATGTCGGCTGGGCGGGGTTCTTGCCAACCTTGCTGTCCTCCGCCATAAACAGAAAAAAATCATATCATGCCTTTCAAAGCCAACTGTCAAAAGCGCAGAGCCGACTCAAAACGCTTATAATTCAAAATAAAACGACATCCAGCAGAACCGGATGCCACGGACAGAGAGAAAAAAAATTGGTTGTACTTTACTTTATTTTATTTTTGTCTATTTTATTTTAGGTCATTTTATTCTATTCTGGTTTATTTTATTTTTTTTTTTCTTTTATTTTATTTTTTTTTTCTTTTATTTTATTTAGTTTTATTTTATTTTATTTTATTTAGTCTATTTTAAAGTTTATTTTTTTTCTTTATTTTATTTTTATTTATCGATCCCGGATATCATATATCTTAAAGTTAGTTATACGTGATGTCTGTATTCACGTTCATGTAATCTCACAAATCTTTCAAGTTTTATTTCTTCAAAATACCCTGATATGCAGATTAGAACTGAGCAATAAACTTTTAACGCTTGACGTAATACTTTAACGTGCGTACTTAAAATTTACATATTTATTTAGGCATACTGGGTAAATTAGGCTTTCATTTAAGAATTAAATTATATAGAAAGAATGAATAAATACTAGGCGCGGGAAGATACAGACCGAACTTTTCTAAATTAATTATCTAAAATATATAGTATGTTTACTTGCTTAGTTGCCAAATAAAGAAAACTCCAATATACCTAAATATTAATTAATATTAAATAAGGCAATTGAAAATAGTTGGACACCTTTTAAATAATATATTCAGCTTTTACATTTAATTGAAATAATGGGTATATAACATACAAATTTGTATGTCTAGTCTTTAAAGCTAAATATACACATATAGTTAATGCATTCGTCATACTTATGTATTTGATATCAAATCTTTAATTTTCATATTAAATTTAATAATCCGAAATTTTCAAATTTGGTATGCCGTAAATATTAACGTTTCGATAATCATGAACCCTAGTGTAAAAGTTCAACACTTATTGGCTGTCAACGCAATAGTTCATGCCTTTCAAAAGTGCGCTTCCTTACAATCTAAATATATTTAAACGAATATGCCCTAGGCGTCATATACGTACATAGTATATAAAGAATAAATTTTATGCATGAGGAAAAAAGTTTTTTTAATTTGCGTTCATATATGTAGATTTCAAATATTTTCCCTCTTTTTTTCTCGATGTTTGCATATACCTACACTTATGTATATTTTAAATGGTGTTATTTCAAAAATCTAATATAAGTTCACTAAATTAAATGTAAATAGAAAAAGTTTGGTTTTCCGTATCACGGAACGAACTCACCCCGTGTTGTTGTTGTTATTGTTAGTGCCGATGTAAGGCCGCTTTACTACGGCGGCCGGCTGCTGTTGTTGTCGATGTAAGGCCGCTTTACTAGGGCGGCCGGTTGTTGTTGTTACCGATGTAAGGTCGCTTCACTAGGGCGGCCGGTTGATGTTGTTACCGATGTAAGGCCGCTTAGTAGGGTGACTGGCGGTTGTTGTTGCCGATGTAAAGTCGCTTTACTAGGGCGGCCGGTTGTTGTTGGTGTCGATGCAAAGCCGCTTACTAGAGCGGCTGGCTGTTGTTGGTGCCGATGTAAAGCCGCTTACTAGGGCGGCTAGCTGTTGTTGTTGCCGATGTAAAGCCGCTTACTAGGGCTGCTGTCTGTTGTTGTTGGCGATGGTAAGCCGCTTAGTAGGGTGGCTGGCTGTTGTTGTTGCCGATGTAAAGTCGCTTTACTAGGGCGACCAGTTGTTGTTGGTGCCGATGTGATGCTGCTTCACTAGGGCGGCCGGTTGTTGTTGTTGCCGGTGTAAGTAGCGCGCGGTATTGGCGCGGTTTGCGCGTGATGTAGGGTGGTTTTCGCCTGAATTTGGCGCTATTAATAGTTGTTATTGAGGCCCCCAGGTTTTGGGGGCGGAATCGTGGTGTGATCGCCTGCTTCTTGCGGCCATTTGTCGGGGCGTTGACGTGGTGGTATAGTATTGGTGGTGGTGCCGCAAGTGATTTGATTTTCCCAACAGATCCACCTAACTCTGGTGCTTTTAGTTTTCGTGATGCTGGGTTGCCAATATCGGAATGCTCGAATATTTAAGATGTCACGTACGTGGTTTGTTATATCTTTGTAATTTGCGTAGATTATTTAGAAATATAGGCACTTGAATAGTTTTACTATGTACTTGTACACTTTTCCCAAATTTAAAAAAAGGAAAAGAATTTTCAAATGAATAGATTCGCACGAAATAGGATTATATTGATTTTTCTTTCTAAGCGCGATAGAAAATAAGTTTAACTTTATCAACAGTGAACAATCACGTCGCGAGCACAACCGACACTTTTCAACGCACTTTAATTTCTGATCGTTGCAAATGGCGTTGAAGAAAAGAGTCCACTGATTATTGCGACTGCGCCATGGAATAGCGCCGTTAAATGGCATGATTTAACTGTGGTTGCCATGGTGGAACCATACAAGGTGGTAGCTACGGTGACACACTACGACCATAATTAAAAGGTCCGTGTACTTTTTTTTTGTGAATTGATGGACTAATGTCAAAATCGTACCGCGCCTGAAGTTGATGTGTCACATCCTATAAAATCTGCAATTCACCTGTCACCTTCCATAGTTACGCCGTGGTGGTTGCCGTTATTGGGAAATTTCCCGCACCATTGGAATCTTTGGCGATGCCACCAGCGCTAAATTAAAGAAAATTTGTTTTAACCACCCCAGGTAGACATGAGTCAGGGTCAATCCTAATCTTTTCCCTATTAACTAACCAAATACCACCAGTCAGCACAGGCATGTTTAACCAACGAACCGATATCATTTCGTTACGATAATTAACGTTAATAAACGAAACGAAATAACTTTGTTAACGTAAAGAACGTCAAATTAACGAAATGATTTGGTTTCGTTTTCTGCCATATCAATACGAAATCAAATCGTTTATGTTGATTATTAATTTTAAACTATGCTGGCAAAGCTGATTGATGGCGGAGTCATTAAAGGTGAAAGCATTGGCCAAGCTGATTGCAACTTTTCTCATGAATTTTGGCAGTACGATCATTTCTCAGAGTATTTTTGTCATTACCACCAACGAATTACACAAACAAATTACATGGAGTTTGTGTGTGTATGTCCGCTCGCTGTTACCACCTTACGGCTTCACCATGGCTATAGCATTGCCAGCACAATTCAAACATAAAGTATAACGTTTTTGTTAACGTTTTTAACGTTAACGAAAGCTTTTCGTTTCGGTTAAAAACGAGATACAACTTATCTTGATAATTTCTTTATCGATAATATTTCGAAGTGTTTCAACGGAAACGGTGGAAATTTTCTGATATACGATTAGCTTAACGTTAAGGTGCATCCCTGAGTCAGCAGAACGTTCAGAATTTGAATCTCACAAGTGGACCTTAACACGGAAAAGAATCTGTTTAGGACGGTCATATTCTTGTCAGTGTGTCTCGTGCAAGGGATAGTTGTATCGGACAGGTTGTTCTGGGCTAGATCCCGAAATCAGAAGTCCTCGTAACTTTTATAAATCTTGTGTGGCTCCTTGCTGTTCACGCCCAAGGGCGTCCCGTAGTCTGCGCCTTAGTGCCCCCACCCCCGCCACTACCTTCCAGGACTGCTCAGCAAGCCATAACAAGTACCCGCTGCTTCTCGCGCCCTTCGGCGCCACTAGCTCATACGGCCGCTCCCACTTATAACTACAATCTCCGTAGTAGAGTGGGTAGCAATGCCGAGCATCATCCCCGCCCCGTCTTCTTCTCCCTCTTTTCCGGCAGCAATCGACTTAGTCTTAGACTCTTAGTCCCTACCACCGTTTGCCAACACAGAATATTTGCCCAATTCTGAACAAAAATTCCGTGGGAATTTTTTCCCTTCTCCCATTCCTCGTATTCTAAATAAAAATTCCTTGTGAATTTTTTCACTTCTCCCTTTCCTCCTATTCTGAACAATGTTCAAAAAAGCGGAAACCGGTTATGGAAGAAAAGTAGGTATTATGAATGTGAGTGAGAGGGGGATTTCTCTGCCATTACTTAGGAGTTTTTTCACTTGTTAAATTAAAGGGAATGCATCGAAATAGTTAAAGGAAATTGGTTCTTTTAAGAAAGAACGCTTATTTTTACAAATATGTTCTAAAATATGTACTTTCTACCACAATATTCTTTAAGTCGAAAAGTATATCATAAGCAACGGAAGAGATCTTGGTATATTTGATGCAGCCATCCAGAAATTGCGCAAGGATTTTTTAAGAAGGCTTAAATAGATTTTGAATTGAACGAATGACGAATTCAACTCGACTTGGACAAGCAACTCGAGCGAATTTGTGTTATCTCGCCGTCTTCTTATGCTCCTCTATTGATGTTGCTGGGGCATCAATTCATTACTCATTTATTCACTGAATATGAAATGCAATACTGTGCATTGTTTATACTTCATTTCTTAATTTCAAACAAATTCGCAACAACAATTAAGCTTATACATTTTTTAAACAAAATAATAAATGCGCAACGAAATTTCAATTGACAAAACAGCTGACTTCGAAAATTCGAAATTCCTATTTCCCAATTATTGTTCTCCCTAGGAGAAAAGAAATGTATGAATTTTACGTGGGAATAAAAAAATCCGCGAGAAAAAAATTCCGAGGGAATATTTAGAAAATTGGGCTGTATATATTTCTGCGACATCCGCCCAATGCAGCTCCTGCCTTGGACGGTGCCACTTTCCTAGATGTTCTGGTATCAGCGACGGAACCCCCGACGGTCTTCATTGCACCATGTTGCCAGGCCGCAAACCCAAATATACCGGGTACCCCAATGCTTACCCAGGGACGTCCAGTCCCAGGGCCACAACAGCAATTGCGTCATAGCCTTTCACAACCCAGGCGTAGTCACCCGTCACTTACTCCTAGAGTGACGACGTCTCCCCCGCTGCACTTCATAATTCTGCAGTTAAATTGTAATGGATTAACTGGCAATATCACGGAGATAGCCGATTTCATGAAGCGGCACAACATCCGCATAGCTGCGATTCAAGAGATTAAACTGACAGCAAGATCTGCTCTGCAGACCTGTTCTGGGTGTAATGTCCACAGAAAAGATCGGGAGAGCGGAAATGAAGGCGGAGACGCGTTCATCATACACCACTCAGGGCAATATCATATATTTGATCGTGACATAGGCCGCAGGGACAATGTTCTAGAACGTCACGGCTTATCTCTCCGGTCAGGCGATGCGAACCTAGAAATCATCAACATCTACATCCCTCCTGCCACCTGCTGCCCCAGTGGATACCGCCCCAATATTAGCGCCTTACTCACTGGCGATAATCGCATTATCTTAGGCGATTTCAATGCCCATCACGACCTATGGCATTCAAACTCGCTGGCGGGCAGCAGGGGTGAGATGTTGGCGGATCAAACAGAAGAAACGACGTTCTGCACAATAAAAGGAGACGCCCCCACTCATATGGTAGGAAGATGTCACAGCTCGCCAGATATATCAATCGTCAGCGCAGGACTCGTAAACTGCGTCAACTGGCAGTCGATGGTAACATTGGCATCCGACCGCCTGCCAATACTTATTTCGCTCGAGCGTACCGCCGACTTCATCGTCACCGAAAAACGCACTTTCATAAACTTTATAAAAGGAAAGTGGGATGAGTACAAATCCTTTACAGGCATCCGCTTTGCTGCCCTCCCTATCCCGACTGATGCTCGCCAAGGGGAGCGTGCTTTCGGCAAGGTCATTGAATCCGCCTCGGCTCGCTTTATTCCCGCCCGAAGAATTCCCAAAATTCGGCCTCATTTCCCGGCGGAGGCCCCAAACTAGCGAGAGAATTTAACCTTATAAGACAACGCATCAGATTGCTTGTGGATGAAGACAAGCGGGCGAAATGGGAGGAGCATCTAAGTCGTTGTAACCTCTCTGACGGTGTGGGTAAGCTTTGGTCCACCGTAAAGTCCTTATCGAATCCGTCCAAGCACAACGATAAAATTCCCATTGCCTTTGGCGTTAAAGTGCTGTCGGGTGCGAAAAAATGCGCGAGCGCTTTTTGCCGACAATATATAATGCATTCTACGGTTGACAAAGTTAGACGGAGGGCCAACAGACACGCACATAAACATAAATTCAGCGCGTCCCCAATCACCATCACCCGCAAAGAGGTTGAGGATGCCATCGGCCAAGCTAAACCATCTAAAGCAGTGGGCCGATGCGAAAAGCATATATTCGGCTTGGTGGGAAATGCGTAGTAAGCAAAATGGGAATAGAGTATGAGAAATGCAGCTATGGAATCGTAACATTCGATCACGGATCGAAAACAATTTTCACACAAGCGATAAAAATAAGGCTATCCAACTATTTAAAAAAAAATAATAATATATTATGGACTTAGTGAGAATGCGTTCACATATTTCATTAATCCAATGCACCATTTCGGAGCTATAGTGATTTGAAAAACGGCATTCGATCACGGATCGTATGTAACGATTCGGCCCCAGTTTAAGCGTATGGCTAGTCGTGGGAATAAATTGTGTGTGAGGAATTTGAAATAGAAGAAGCCTTAAGTTACGAGACGTAGAAGTAGACTGTATGTATGTATAAAATGGATGAATATGTATGTAACAGTCCAGGCGTCTCAAGAAAAGCGAAAATATGTGTTTGTTCACATGACTGAATGAATGAATGCTACAGTACGAGGGGTTCAAAAAATGAACTTTCGGCACCCTGTAGCGAAATTGGGATTTTTTCTATATCTAATTTCCGATTTTCACTTTTTCACTCTGGTAAATATCACATAATACTCAGATTACCGAACGATATATTTATATATTATTAATTTATTCTTACTTAGTTTTTGATATTTATATCTAATAAAGGGTGCCAGTTTTAGGAAAAAGTCGACAAAAGCCGAACGAGGCCAGATAGGATAATGATAATAAATAATTTCACCGTTTTTTTGTTGTTCAATTTTTTAATCGTTACCAAATAGGTATTCCAAGCCGGGAGAACATTTTTAACCTTTTTCAGTAATACTCTCTAATTCACATCCAATTTTCTTATAAAAAGATTTCAATTTCTTTTTGTTTGTTTGCCTTTGTTTTAATTTAATATCAATAAAATTCATTAAAGTTAAAAAGCCATGATGTGTAAAACTGGGCACGAAATTTTACGAGTAAAAATCACATTTTACTCTATTATTAACATTGACAAATAAAAGTTACATCCAACTATATACATAGATGAGCTTTGTTGAAAATTCCCTTCTGTTTTTATTAAGTTAATTAAAAGGAAAACTCGCGTTACAATATTGTATGAAGAGTTTAGAGAGCATTTGGTAAATTCAAACTCTCCGAAGTATCTACGTTATCTACATTTTCATAATGGGACTTTGTTGATTTAAGTATGAGTTATAAAAAATTGCAATGCTACTTAATTTATATTCAAAGATATTAAAGAAATAGCTGTTGCTCACGTTACAAGAGTTGGGCACTCACATTACATCCGAATGACACCAAAGTAAAACCTTTTTTTAATGTCTATACCGAGGTTATGAGTAACTTAAGGATACCTTAAAATTAACTAACACTAAATTGTACCCCCTATTCCAACTATCAAATTTTATGTTACTTTTTATTATTTAAAAATTCAAATTTTTTTATATATCTATCTTTCAGTAATAAAACTAACAAATTAATATTTCTAGCAATCGTGGTTCATTAAAACGAGGATTATGTGGTTTGTTATTCTTATTATGAAATAAAATAATAAAATAAAAAATTTTAGTTAACCGGTTATCACATGTTTCTTCAGATTGGAGCCGAGATATGGGCAAATTAAAAACCAACGCATTTTAAACATTGTTTTATTTTACCTACGGCCTTTTAAGCTCATACAATTAACACAACATTCGGGGGGTTTTGTTTTTGTGTATTTATTCACGGTCTTTAAGACCTAGTTTAAATTACAAAAAAAAAAATGCATTGCAAATTTTATGACTTACAGTATAAAAATAATTTTTCGTTAAACTTATTAATATTTTCACAGTCTTTATCTCATTTGGTAATTCATTATACATTTTATAACCTATATATTCTAAAGTCTTTTTAGCGAACTCAGTTCGCGATCCCCTACCTCAGTATCTGCCGGAATCTTATCAAGCCTCTGCTTGCTCAAATAATGCTGATCAATGAGAATTCTTTGACTTCGCATATTTTCCATTTTCAGGTGGATTTTGAATAACATCAAGCACATTCGCAATAATATCTGGAGGTACGGCAGTTAATACGAATTCTTACTTGGTTAAATCTCTCTTCTACTGCCTTTTGTAGCAAATTGATTGCGTGTACAAAATCGCAAGGATCTTCAATATCTATAAGTGTCCTATTTTCCCTATCCCCGCCATCTGCTTCTACCGGAGAATGAAACATTTTGAAAAAGGATTACAAAAGGAAAAACTATCCGGTTCACAAATCAAAAAGAAATGTAAAATACAAATTGTAAATGATTTGATTGTTATGGTTTGAGAGCTGGTTTCGTATATTGATATTGAAGCGTCGAATATCAGAAATGTGGTTAATATGTATTATTAGCCTTTGATCTTCAACTTGCGAAATGTAGCATCTTGGCCATACCGCTACCTAATCAGCCGTCGTGGACTGCAAAAGTGGAAGAAACGTTAATTTATAGCTTAAAAGCATCGCCACACGTATTAACTTCCCATTGGTATTGCTTAGGCCATTTACTGGACCATGCGTAATCCAGGCTCCTAGATGAAAGTTATGCCTGTCTTGACGTGAAAGTTCGCCTGAGGCATTTAAGACACATTGATTTTTGGGAGTTTACTGGGAGGAGAGAGACTACATGCGGCCTTTGGGCACCGAATCCGGTAGTTGCCCAACATAACGGCTTCTTCAGCCGTTCATCTTAGACCCTTCCTTTTCCCTTATTGGCCGGTTTTGGGGGACAGGTTTGCAAGGTTCAGTTGGCTCGTTCGGCTTTTCTGGGCCTTCGATAGGCCCGAATGTATTTTGTTTCGTTTTTCCTATATGTTATAAAAAACCACTAAGCTAAAGCTAAAACATATTCACTTTCGTTACCACTATTACTGAGTGGGGCTGCCGTTTTGCCACTCAACTGTTTGTGCAAGCTGTTGCCGTACTGTAGTGGGACTCTGAAATCAAAAGGTTCTAGAGTGAAAAAGCAAAATTATTATAACGTTTTTTTTCAATCTCGTATTCACCGTCATAATATTTATTTATCAAAAGCCTGATCTTGGCAGATATACTGTGTGTTGTGCCAACAAAAAAAACCTACTTTCAACCAATGCCTATGTCTTCAAAACAAAAGATGGAACATACAATTCGAGGCCATACAAATTTCAGGTTTTCGTTTCTTTATTGAAAAGCAATCACTTTACCTATTCCAAAGCAAATTTCCATAATAAGTTATCACAATTAAATATATATGAACTAAAACCTGTAAATTTTCTGCTAAGTTTAAATAGTTGAGAGTTAAAAATCATCATAAATAAATTAAAACAAGGAAATGAAGCATAGGGTTTTGGTGCTCAGAAAATGTCCCTTTGTACATACATCGGCTTAACAACAAACTTAAACGTTTACAGAATGCACAAAAATATAATATTTTTACATCCACTCCGTACTTATTGGTTCCAACATTTTAAAATTTTTATTTTAATATATCATACCAGTCTTGCGTTAAATCTATATGTCAAACGAAATCTTATATTTATAGGCTTCGCCAAACCAGCCAGTCCAAAATGGTTCGAATTCCAGCAATGTACAAAAAGGTATGATTGCAAAGACTTTAATTTCCACGGAGAACAACGGAACATCTTCGTCACAAATCTCAAAGAAAGTAGTACCTGGTCCAGCTTCGGCTAGTCGTATTATAATTGATGAAAAAATAAAATCGAACAAAGGGTGCTGCTCAGTACAATAGAAACAAGCTTTTTTCGTAAATACTTTGCGAGCCATTATGTATATTTCACTTGTTTGATAGATGTATGACTGTTATACTAATGTATTCAACAAAAGCTTTGAAAATCGTGTTAGATGTTATGGCTTTCTTTATTCCTTTTTCGGTAAGCACATCACAATAAAATGAAAAAAATTTTATATTATTTTAAGTTATTTACCAGAAATAAATAATTACTTACACCTTAGTGATGTCTCGTGATCTTATTTAGGCTTGTAGTATTATTGTTTCTTAGGGGAAAACCCAAATATTAAAACAGTATATATTTATATATATTTTTCATACAATATTTATTACATAAACATTCATATTTATTTCGATTATTTTCAATTAATTTTCACAGTTTAACACCATATCGGGTCAAAATAGGGTAGTTCTTTACTTTAGTTCACAACTGCTAAAACTCGTCCAAAAATATGGGGAGAGGTGTCAAAAGACACGAATCCTAAAGCGGAAATTGGACATTTTTTTCTTTTCGGAGATATTTCCAAACAAAATTGAAAATCTTCATGTGGTTGTTGTAATATTGATGATTTTGTGGTACCCACAAGAAAAACTGTGGGTAAAAGTGTTTTGCGCGGATATAGTTTTGGTCTCCAAACCGGTGTTGGACCCACCCAGGGTAATTTTTTATAAGCGCGGCCGAAGGCCGCCAATGCAGAAAGGTGTTCTGCGTAAAAATACTATGGATCCCACCCCCGGTTTGGGACCGCTCCGGGACCATTTTTGGGTTTTTTTGGAAATATCTTTTGACAGAAATAAAATCTTTAATTTCCGCTTTCGGATTCATGGTCCTGGGTTCAAAACGCGTCTTTTGACACCTCTCCCGATATTTTTGGACTAGTTTTTTAGCAGTAGTGAGCTAAAAAAGTAAGGAATTACTTTTAAAATATATTTCTTAATACGTAGTCTATCATATATGCCAATTAACTTCATCATATTTGCTCAACATCTTTATTCGGCTGTCTGAAAGTTCTTTGAAATATTAAAGTATTGGTTATGAATAAAATGTTTCCTCTTAAAATCATTGTGAACTGTAAAAAATAATTTAAGAAGTCCTTTTCCTTATAACTTAAGATTCATTATTTCATTTGACTCGTCGTTCATAAAAAAATTGTATCACTCAACTGATGGAAACATGTTTGCAACGTGTCGATTATCGACTCTGTTCGAAATATCAACACTTCACATTGGTCCCAAATCCAAAATTTGTGGCATAAACTCAATTTTTAAACTTTGAAATGTTCAAAAAAGGCATGTAGTTTCCGATAGTTCATATACTATTGCACCTAAAAACCAGTTTTATTCAATACATCTGGCAACCATTAGTTTCTGACAAGCCATCAATGTCAGCTGTATCGACACAATAATATTTAAGTTTTGCGTATTTTTTTTTTTTGCTATAAACTATTTTTTAGTGGAAAATCTAAGCTCGATTGAAAAAAGTGTACTTTTAACAAGTTTTTTCATGTTTCTAAGTGTATTAGGTTAGCTTTGAAGTGCTTTGTGAAAGGTATTTTATGTTAAAAAAATTTTATAATTTTTGTGTTTCGTAGACAAAAAGTTATATAACTACACAATACTTCACAAAAGTAAAGACGCTATATTATTTAGTAAAGTGAATTTAATAAAGCCGTGCAAAAATAGTATAGCCGTTTTTTGCCGTTTTTAAAAAATTCGATATTTTTCCAGTGAACTTCTATCTCAGCAATTCCGAATTGTTCGACATTTGGGTGCCAATTAATGGTTTTTTCGTGATGCTTAACTCAGCCCTATAAATGGTTCGATTTATACACAAAATTAGTATGTAACCTATAAATTAGTTAAGTACATAGTCTGTAAGGATTGTATTCCAAAGACTCATAATTAAATAAAGAAATAAATGGAACAAACAAAGAATCAATCTCAAAGTGGGTGTTCGGAAAAATAAGTGCAAGTCTCACAAAACGGAAAATTCAAGAAATTAACAAACAAACTGCAAATTTTGACACCTATATTAAGAGATTTTTAAAAAATTCAAGTGAGATATTGAACGATTCAAGAGTAAACATTAGAAGTGGAATTCTCGGCATATGGTAATAAAAATTGGAGAAAAAGATTGTGTGAAGTCTAGTAAGGAGGGACGCCCATCCTTGACATATTCTGAAGGCGGTACTAGATTAAAAAGAAAATTAGCTGGTGAGCTTTTGGCAAAACATGAGCATAATACAGACCTGCTTACCTACGCAGCTGCTATGGGAGCTAGGAAGTCAAAACGTAACGACGTGGCACTTGTGTTAAAGGAGACGTTGACTACATCTAGCAAATTTTGTGAGGTTAGAAAGAAGCTTGAGTATCAAGAGCCCATTCCCATAACTCCTAATGAAGCTTTGGCCTTTTTGTTTGAAAATGGTTTAACTAAAACAACATATAACAACACGAGACTTCTAAATAAAAGTAAAAATTGCGATATATATCCGAGTTATAAGCAGTTGATTGAGGCTAAAGTAAAATGCAGACCTTCTGGAATTCATGTCTCGGAAACTGTCGCTTATGTATCATTACAAAACCCGTTGAATCATACTGTTGAGCGCATAATTACAATGCAACAGGACATTTTTGATCAATTTCCCGACATTAGGAATGTGAAACTAATAGCCAGCTTTGGTTTTGACGGTTCGACTGGACAAAGCATATATAAACAGAGCTTCTTAGAAGAAGAACCGAAATCGCTTGAGATCAATCTTTGTTCGTCACAACGGTAATACCATTACAGTTACTCGATCCTACTGGCAGAATAATTTGGATTAACCGTTCTACGCAATCTATCAGGTTTTGCAGCCCCCTTAAAATAGAATTTGCCAAAGAAACAACGGAACATATTTTAAAGGAAAAGGCTTATTTGGATACAGAAATTGAAGACTTGCAACCATTTGTGTGCTTTATAAAGAGAACTATTACTTCCGAGTTTGAACTGCACATGACTTTAATTGATGGAAAAGTCTTGAACATATTGACGGGGACTAATTCCTGTCAATCATGTCCGATATGTGGAGCAAAGCCCACGGAATTTATAAAAAATGTTTAAGCCGCCTACATTACCAAATTAAACGGCGGCACGCGCCACCCTCGCGCAGCCGTACGCAGCGAACTGGAAGGCGCCAACACCAACGAGGGGCCATCACCATCAAACAATGTGCGAATCGACCAATCAAGTAGCCGATAACCGCGGACGCGCCTCTTTGAATAGTTACTTATGCTTGCATATACATATCTATAGTTACTTTGAGTTTGTAAAAAAAGGTCAAAAGTTAAAGTTTGAAGTTGCAGTTTGAAATTTACATATTTATAATAAAGAAATAAAATCTGTGAATTTATAACGGTAAAAGAAAAAAACGATAAACCTTTTTCTTTACGAAAGTCGTGCAGTGCAGCGAAGAGAGACCAGACTTATTCATGGTCCTTCGCAGCCATTTTGGCCCACCCTAAGAATCAAAAAATTTTATTATTAATTTTAAACCGAATTTTCTATCGTAAAAAAATAAATACAAATTTGAAACAAAATACAAGAATTGAAAACTGTGTGAAGGAAGTGCTGGACAAAAAAAACATATACGAGTACCTACACATACTTCAATATACACATAAACATATCCACATATATACAAAAAAAAAGAATTTCAAAGTGCTTGGCTAAAAAGCAATAAATATAAACAAAATATACACTAATATTTACAAAAAAAAAAAACGTGTTTCGGTGCACACCCTTTTTACGGAAAAAAATTGCGGTAAAATTTAAATTTTTAAAAAACAAAAGAAGGAAAGGTTTGCAATCACCAAAATCATCTTTGCCCACCCAGCAGCCAAGCAGCAGCAACAACAAGCGACCCGGCAGCAACAACAACCCCATAAGGAACTGTATACAGGAATCGGTGAGTAGGCAGTTTTTTTATTTTTCATAAAAAACATAGAAAATAATACAACTTTTTCCCACAAAAGTTATATTACTTTTGTAAACTGCAAAAGCATATATATATATCCACATATATACATGAATATTGCGAAAATTTTCTTACCGTTGGTTTTACTGCAACCTTTTTGCATCCAGAAATTGGTAGAAAATATTCCGCTATACAAATAGGCAAAATCCGCCAATTATATATATATATATATATATATATATATATATATATAGATATATGTATACATATTTCTAGTGGTATTAACCAACAAACAAAAATTGCAGTTTACTTGCCTACTCAAACCCACTGCAAGAACAACATCAGCAAAAATTTCTTCTACAGCTGAGTTTACCCCGTTGTTCGCACAGAGCGTTGAACTTGACAGTTCAACTTCGTCCAAGTCATTTTTCTTGCTTGACAGCATATATAAAAATCATAATATTCATACGTACATACTTACATACATGTACAAATAATTTCAAGTTGCTTTTCCAACATTCCACTCTGAGAACATCATACGTGTTTACTCACACGTTCAAGTGGCTTTTCCAGCGACATTCTCCCAGCACGTATAGCTACATTAGCAACGAGAGTTGTGTACTGCTGATCAAATTTCTCAACCTCTCATATTTTCAAGTTTTTCATCTTTCTCAGCTTCACAAAAGAAACGCGACATTAAAGCGACGAAGAAGCGAATCAAAACAAACTCTTCTGTTTTGTAAACATAAACAGAGAAGCTCATCTGATTCACGTGCATACGTTCGCACAAACAAACATATATACATACATACGTTTGTATATTGCATTTTACATCACATTTGTACTTATTCTGTCGTACAAAACTAAGTTTGAGATATTTTCGTCCCTATAGGAACTTTTCAAAAAATATCCCTACAAACCTCAAAGTATTATTATTTTCTAATATATACATACCTATATATACCAGTAATTTACAAATACACGTTTAATTCCACACGTATATTTACACGTATATATAAGTGAAAAGTGTTTGTGATTTTTTTTTAATTTTATATTTTTTGTTTTTACAAAACATTATACATACTATTAAATTCCGAATTTTGCGGATTTAAATCATTTAAGGAACGTCCCGTTGTCCGTGCTTGACTCTATTTCTAAAAAAAAAAAAAAACAAACACCGCCACCAATTTAAGTTCCCTTTTTTAAATTTCTGTGGCACGAAGAGTTTTCCATCTTCGAATTTTGCGAATGTTCTCTGAGCGTACAAATATTTTATTCGGTTTTTTTTTGGTGAAAACCCAAAAGTTTGCATAAAATGCTTCTTAGTCCCCCAAAAACGTCCGAAACCGGGACAAAACCAAAAAGTGGCCTAAAGAAAGAAACGGCCAAGGAAAGGTCAACATCACCCCGCCGGAAATCCAAATCAGTTGACCCATCCGCGCAAAAGTTCATCGCGGAAAGTGACAATCTAATGAGATACTGTGCAAAATTTAACGAAGCACCGATTCAAGATCACACTGAATCGTATCTCATGATAAAGGACAAATCACTAGATGATTATTGGGCACGGCTTAATCGGTTTACGATCTGGTATTTTCGAAACCAGACGAAAGTTTCCCTGAAGACTTCAAGGGTTTGGTACAATGAAAACAATGCGCCTGCCTTGATGCGTATGAAGTGACAAAAGCAAAGATTGCCTATCAACTTTCGTTGATCAAAATGATGGCAACGCCGAGTCCACCACCCCGCGTGGAACAACCCCCGGCTGAGGCAATTATTTACCTCAAAGTCCCAGCATGCGACACGGAAACCTTTTATGGTGGCTATGAAGAATGCCCGCTTTTTGTGACATGTTCACAGCGGTGTACATTAACCACACAAGGCTCTCCCGTGCTCAGAAATTGTACTATCTCCGGTACAAAACGCAAGGCAAAGCCGGCTCCATCGGCAAACAATATGCGTTGAGCGATGATAACTTTTGACCTTGCGTGGGAAGCTTTACGGTCACGATACGAAAACAAGCGTATCTTGGTTGACAACCAGATCAAATCTTACTGACTATTGCCACTATTCAATCCGAAAACAGTGAGCAACTTCAGAAATTGCAAAATACAATCAACAACTGCCTATCCGTCCCCAAGGAGTTACGACAGACAGTTGGGATCCGATTCTGGTGTACATTTGTTCATCAAAGCTCCCCGAAACAACACTGTCACTTTGGGAACAATCTCTCTTCTCGAAGAGATTTACCCTCTTGGTCACAAATGAACGACTTTCTCACCTCGAGATATAAAGTCGTTGAAAGAGTCAATAGGCTTCAACCAAGCAAACAAAAACCAGTCACTCATCAAAATTCTGCGCAAAACAGGTCCTTGAACAGGACGCAAACCCTCGTGCAGAATCGAAAAAGGAAACTTGCCAATGTTGCATCTCTCCGCACCTTATTAGATTCTGTCCACGATTCAAACGAATGTCTGTGCAAAACCGGACACAATTCGTAAAACAAGCTAAGCTGTGTACAAACTGCCTTAGCAGCACTCATATCATCAATGAGTGCACGAGCAAGTGGTCATGTTTGACATGTCATCAACGGCATCACACGCTGTTGCATGTGAGCCCACAAGCTCCACGTTCCACCCCGCGAACGAATGCACCAAACGTGCAGCACACAACTGCTGAGTCAACACCTCCCGTTCGACAAACGCAGAATAGCTCCGATTTTAGCGAGCTACCGTGTTGTTCAAAACACGCACCGGTTCAATCATTGCATGCAGCCAATGATAACCAAATTCTCCTTCCTACTGCTATGGTCGCACTCGAACACGAATGGGGAATTATTTCAATTAAGGGCCCTTATCGACCAGGGCTCGGAAAGAACTTTCATTTCCTCGAAAGTTCGAAAACGGTTGAAACTTCCATTAGAACATTAAAAGTTCGAAATCTCTGGCATGGGTGGACAAGTCATACAAAAGTCCTCCAAGCTTTGTCCTTTGATACTGGTTGCATCCAAGGCCATGAAAAGGATAAAGGCTCATGCCATTGTGTTGCCCCAACTGACAAAAAATCTACAACATCCACCATTAGTCGCAAAATCTGGCAGCAGTTCAAACTCCTTGAGCTCGCTGATCCCAGTTGCCACATACCAGGTCAGACTGACATGGTCATTGGCAGCGACATACTTCCACAAATTCTGCTGGAAGGTATAAAAAAGGTGTGTGGTAGCATACTTGCGCAACAAACAATTTTTGGTTGGATTCTCAGTGGTCCAATAACTGAAAATGTTGTGTCATTCTCGACACAAGTCCAAGCGTCAAACGAGACACTCAGTTCTCAACTGAGAAAATTTTGGGAAGAGGAGGAAATTCCACAACTTCCACAGATATTCCCCGAGGATCAAGCTTGTGAGCAGATATATGCAACAACCACGACACGTGCACCAAACGGTCGATACATTGTACGACTTCCATTCAAGGAAGAGTTTCCTGAAAAACTCTCCCTCGGCAAATCCCGCCCGGCTGGTCTGCAGCAGTTTTTCAGCATGAAGCGATCGCTTCAGAAAAAGGGGGAGTTAGGTACAATGTACAACAATGTGTTGCAAGAATATCTCGACCTTGATCACATGGAATCTACCGACCCATGGGAAATAACTTCGAATGGCAAGGTCTTCTCATTTTACTTGCCACATCATGCGGTAGTCAAACCAGATAAGGTCACCACCAAAGCTTGTGTGGTTTTCAACGCCTCTAAAACATCTGGGTCAGGCAAATCCCTGAATGACGTTTTATACACTGGTCCAACTCTCCAACCAGATCTCATGCTACAAATTCTACAGTGGCGCATGCATAAGTATGTGTTTAATGGAGACATTGAAAAAATTTACCGTCAGATCCTTATACACGAGGACGACAAAAATTTTCAGCGAATCCTATTTCGCAAATCGGCCAGCTCCAATGTTAGCGATTTCAATCTAAAAACGGTTACATTCGGCGTCAATTGTGCACCATATCTCGCTATTCGTACGTTGCATCAACTATCCGATGACACGAAAGCGACATTCCCGCTGGCTGCAACAATTCTCAAGACGCAGACGTATGTCGACGACATCCTATCAGGAAGTCACACCATCGATAACGCCACTGAATCACTCGTTCAAGTGATTAAAGCCCTAAAATCAGCTGGTTTCATACTAAAGAAACTAACGGCTAATCACCCGACCATATTAGAACAGTTTCCGAAGGAGGATCTTCTAGACTCCAACTTCTTGAAATTTGAGAGCACTTCCAATACCAAAACTCTTGGCATTCGATGGAACGCGCTCACGGAAAAATTTTCATACACCATTCTGCCGGAACACACCCAAAATGCGGTCACAAAGCGACAAATTTTATCTTCTGTTGCAAAACTTTTTGACCCGGCAGGATGGCTGTCGCCAGTTATGATCCAGGCCAAGATGCTTCTCCAAGAAATCTGACTGGATGGCAGCGACTGGGATGAAAGCGCCAAGCCCGCAACATTATCAAAATGGCAACATTTCGCAGAAAATCTGCCAGCCATTTGCCTCATCAAAATCCCTCGATGGGTTAATGTCGTTCCAGGGCAACACACCCAAATCCACGGGTTCTGTGATGCTTCGGAAAAAGCATATTAAGCAGCGATTTACATCCGCACACATGTGGGCAACCAAATAAAATCTCTTTTGGTTGCGAAAGGCAAAGTTGCCCCCATAAAAACGGTAAGCCTACCCCGCTTAGAGCTATGTGGTGCAGTCCTACTCGCAAAACTGGCTTCAACAGTTCGAAAACAGCTGGACTTACAAGCATGCAACACATTTTTATGGTCAGATTCTGAGATTGTACTAGCCTGGCTAGAGAAATCTCCATCGACCTGGAAGACTTATGTGGCCAACCGTACCTCTCAAATTCGAGAATATCTTCCCAGCGGCACCTGGCGCCATGTACCTAGCCAAGACAACCCTGCTGATCTTGGCACACGTGGTTGCACGCCGCATGATTTGATAGGCTCTTCACTTTGGTGGCACGGACCACAATGGCTTTCTTGCCACATTTCGGCATGGCCAAAGCCGAAAGCAGGTACCGCTTCTCCACCCGAGAAACGCAAGGTCGAAGCATATCACGCACTCGAGGAAGAGGACGATATTCTTCAACGTTTCTCCTCATACTCGAGCTCTCCGTGTGATTGCATACGTGTTCCGCTTTGCGAACAATGCCTGCAACTTCCAAATCGGTGGCAACAACACATAATCCCCATCTGACGTACAAAGAGTTGCAACGTGTGAAAACGCGGCTTGTGGCAATGGCACAATCTCGCCATTTCGGGGCGGAAAAGAGCGCCTTACAAAACAATATGCCAATAAGCAAAAAGAGTGCCCTTCTGACTCTTGGCCCATTTCTGGATGGATACGGGCGTATCGTTGGAAGATGGAACATTCTACAATGCAATACAACGAGAAGCATCCAGTAATCCTTCCTCCGGATTCAAGGCTCTGCCAGTTGTATCTGGAGTTTTTACACCGCCTGCTTCTTCATGCAGAAATGCGGTTAATGCTCCCAATGGTGAGGCAAGAGTACTACGTACCAAAACTAAAGCCTCTTATTAAAAAATGTATTTTCCAATGCAAATCGTGCATGCTTTTCAAACAGAAAACGCGAACGCAAATAATGGCAGCGCTACCACCTGAGCGCTGCAATTTCTCACTCCCCTTTTCCACAACAGGAGCAGACTTTGCAGGTCCATTCCAAATAAAAGCATCGTTTCTGAGGTCGACCACTATCACAAAAGGGTACGTGGCTGTATTCGACTGTTTTTCCACAAAGGCAGTACACCTCGAGCTATGCTCGGACCTTACCACCGAAGCCTTTCGAGCAGCATTCGCCCGATTCGTTGGCAGACGAGGTTATCCCTCAAAAATGATGAGCGACAATGGTAAAACGTTCATTGGCGCTCAGCGTGCACTCGAACGCGACTTCGTTAAATTTCTTAACGAATGCTCCGCGGACATTGTGCAGAAATATGCCCCCCAGGAAATAAACTGGCAGTATATTCCACCCAGTGCCCCTCATATGGGCGACTTGTGGGAAGCCACAGTAAAAAGTTTTAAAACCCACTTCAAAAAAACCGCTGCATCCCACAAGTTTACATTCGAAGAATTCACGACGCTGTTGGTGCGTATTGAAGCAGTTCTCAATTCGAGGCCTCTAACCTCACTATCCCAGGACCCAGCTGACTTCACAGCGCTCACTCCGGGTCACTTCTTCCGAGGTGCACCGCTATTAGCCATTCCTGAGCCAAACGCGGAAGACCTCTCCTGGATAAATCGATGGGAAAAACTTAAATCACTTCATCACCAATTCAGTTGACGCTGGAAAGAGGGTTATCTGAAGGACCTTCAGAAGCGCTATAAATGGCAAACGCCACAGCGAAATCCTCAACCAGGCGACCTCGTCGCAATTAAAGAAGATTCGCTCCCACCCACTGTCTGGGACGAATCGAGAACGTTCGCCTCGGACCTGACAACCATGTTCGGGTTGTAGAGGTTCGCACCCAAAATGGTCTTGTCATGCGCCCCTTAGTTAAACTGTGCTTTCTTCCAATGGAGCACTCTACGCGCACAGCGCTCTAACTTATATACGTTTCCCCTGTATTATTAACTTTCCGCTTATCATCCACTGTATCCAACTACTTCTCGTTTCTCTGTCTGCGCTTGTACTTTCAGGACGACACCATCATGGAATCTCGACCAGCATGCCCACTGGCTCCCACGGCAGAGACCGATAACTGCCTCCAGTGTCGGCTCTGCCATCGCTACCACGCGCTGCGGCCTGGCACATCACACCCTCCTGCACGAAAGGCCAAAAGGTCGACGTGGGCAGCGCAAAGCCCCTCCACGGAAAACCCCCCAAGCATCCCGCAAGCCGAAACCCAAGCCGAAGAAGGAAAAAGAGAGGACACCGACCAGCGCCTGCAGCGCCCAAAAGGCGCATCCTGCAATTAAAACAGCGGCAACCCCCAAACTTGCGAAGACGACCAAGCGCAAGATCGCGCGCACCCATCAAGGCCTGCAAACGGCGCAATGTCAACGGCGCAATACGAGTCGCGCCTTAGATACGACCATCCACGCCCCGCAGGAACTGCAGAAGGTGCTTACTAGCACCTCCCTGCAGGGCGGACAGGATGTTTAAGCTGCCTACATTACCAAATTAAACGGCGGCACGCGCCACCCTCACGCGCAGCCGTACGCGGCGAACTGGAAGGCGCCAACACCGACGAGGGGCCATCACCATCAAACAATGTGCGAATCGAAAAGTCAAGTACTAATAGCCGACAACCGCGGACGCGCCTCTTTGATTAGTTACTTATGCTTGCATATACATATCTTTAGTTACTTTGAGTTTGTAAAAAAAGGTCAAAAGTTAAAGTTTGAAGTTGCAGTTTGAAATTTACATATTTATAATAATTAAAGAAATAAAATCAGTGAATTTATAACGTTTAAAAAAAAACGATAAACCTTTTTCTTTACGAAAGTGGTGCAGTGCAGCGAAGAGAGACCAGACTTATTCAAAAATTACTGACCTGAATTCCGAATGTTTTAAACCAAGGCCTGGAAGTCCGCAGTATGGCGTGAGCCCCCTTCATGCGTGGATCCGTTTGCTGGAGTTTGTGCTGAAAATATCTTATAGGATCGGGGTAAATAAATGCCAAGTAAAAGAATCAAATGATAAGGCTATGGTGAAAGAATGTCTCTGACCGTTCACAAAATTTTAGCGCACGGTTCTCAGATTATTTCCGCTTCTGCACTTCCGGTTGGCTGTCTTGGAGAAAATGCTTCGGAAGCTCGAAATAAATTTTATAAGCACGATAGGCTATCACACGCTCGAAAAAACAGTCGAACTAACAATATGTTTGATGTTTTCAATAGAGCTATGGACTCTTCGGATCCATTGCTATCTACCCTTTGTTTTACTAAGAGAAGATATCAAAATCTACATAAGGCTCTGCCACTTGATGTAATTAGTCTTTTGGAACCAGCAAATCATATTTCTAATGAAGATTGCGCTAATATATCTTTCAATGACAACGATGACGTTTCAGATGAGGGCGACTTGCAAAGTGTCATTTCTTTTGGATGTGGAATCTATTTAAATTTTAATTAAAATGGAAACAATCGATTTGTCAACTTTCAACTACTTAGCTGCATTAGTTTAATTTATGCCAAAAAAATGGAATTGGGTCCAATGTGCACTTGCCACATTGCGATGGTCAGGTGAATGACAATAAATAATTTATGAAAACAGTTGATGGATCAATAAAATTAAATTGACATAAAGTGATCATATATTGCCCCTGTTTGGAATTTATGCGGGGGCTGCTGCCCGCACCGATTGCGACGTCCCTGATCTACGAACTGCCATTGCAGTATCGCAATGAAAAAATTTACCAAGTGATAAGTCGCACTTACTCAATGTAGCCCCAGGTGCCACTTACTTTTAACGATTTGATTAAAACTTGAATGTATAAAAGAAAAACATAAACATATCCGTTAAAACCAAATATAAAAAGGTCAGTAAAAATAAGAGAGCTCATGTCGACGTGACATAAGAAAACTAACACTTTCAAAATTTCGGACAAAAACTAAGACGTCGACCAGTGACTGACGAAAATTATCACCGTCATTTTCCATTTTTTCCTGCTTATTTAGAGGGTGAAGATTTGTTAAAGGAACTTTAAGTTATGGAAATAAATTGAAACAGTTAAATCCGGCTGCGCTAGCGGAATATGTTACTTATTTTTAAAGCGCCCATTATTAATCATAATAATTTAGCGGTTAATCCCCCTGCCGATTTAGTCCTTAAGGGTACGCTTACACAGCTACCGATGAACCGAAAAATTGCAATCGGCCGGGCTGGTGCTAAAATTGCATCCGATTATCGGCCGGCAGCTCTTTTTATACATTTAACTTTTTCGCAAAAATACGCTTACGTTTATGCTTTTATGTGCTTAGCGCCTGTTTTGCACACAATTAATTAATTTTTCAGTCCATGGCACAAAAAATAAATGCACGTAATTTAACAAACATAGTCGGCAGAGTAAAACGACAACGGCCGATATCAATTCAGTGATCGGTTGAAATGTACACACGCTCATCTAAATACATGTGTCTATTTTTATCGGATGATTACGACCGGCATCAGGCGATCAAAATCGGTGGCCGTGTAAGCGTACCCTAACTCACTCCAGTTAAGCTATTTCGCGAAAACTGACGCCAATTAGGAGCACCAAGGAAGATCAACCCTTCTTCCACACTGAAAGGGTTACACTAATGGCTAGATGCCATCAACACACAGATAAATTGCGGATTAAATCAAACCCCACACACACACACACACAGAACAGTACTGGTAGCGCTAGACTTATTAAAAGCTTTTGATACAGTCATTCACGACACGTTACTGCAAAACTTGGAGGGGTCCCATCTTCCTCCTAGTCTCAAAAGGTGGACCGCAAACTACATTTCAATTCAGGATCGCAACATCTAAACCCAGAAGAATTAAACAAGGTGGCACAGGGTGGTGCCCTTTACCCGCTCTATCCTACGCTGATAACTGCACGACTGCAACAACAAAAATTCCCAAGGCAGTCGGATCTATGTACCGGAACGACTCGGGATTTCTCCCTACGAAGGACTGTCATTTCAGTGTAACCCCATTTAATTTGTTGCGTCCCTCCCGCAAATTGTCATCCTCCCAGCAGCTCCTTGCAGCGGCACTGCTCCATATTCTCTTGCTCCGGGAAGGTATCGAATCCGGGTCCGTCTCCTGACGCCGGTCCTGAGAATTGGTTTTGCTGCGTCTGCCGGAAAAGAATCTTTTTATGACGGTCATACTTTTGTCAGTGTGCCTCGTGCAAGGGATGGTTGCATCGGACAGGTTGTTCTGTGCTAGATCCCAAAAACCCGACGTCCACGTAACTTCTATAATTTTTGTGGCTCCTTGCTGTTCACGGCCAAGGGCGTCCCACAGTCTACGCCTTAGCGCCCCACTACCTTCCAGCAGCCTCGCTGCTCAGCAAGCTATAACAAGTACCCACTGCTGCTCACGCTCCACGGCACCACCAACTCATACGGCAGCTCCCACTCATACCTAAAACCTCCGTAGTAGAGTCGGGAGCAATGCGGAGCATCCGCCCCTGCCCCGTCTTCTTTCCCCCTATTTTCCGGCCGCCATCGTGTAGGTCAGGGAAACAGACTCTTAGTCCCTACCTCCTTTTGCACCATTTGCCAGCATAGAATATATATGTTTGCGATATCCGCCCAATGCAGCTCCTGCCTTGGACGGTGCCACTTTCCTAGATGTTCTGGTCTCCGCGACCGCAATACCCCGACGAGTTTCATAGCGCCATGTTGCCAGGCCGCAAACCCAAACACACCGGGTACCCCAATGCTTACCCAAGGACGTCCAGTCCCAGGGCCACAACAGCAGCTGCGTCCTAGCCTTTCACAACCCAGGCGTAGTCACCCGTCACTTACTCCCAGAGTGACGAGGTCTCCCCCGTTGCACTTCAGAATTCTGCAGTTAAACTTTAATGGATTAACTGGGAAGATCACGGAGATAGTCGATTTCATGAAGCGGCACAACATCCGCATTGCTGCGATTCAAAAGACCAAACTCACAGCAAGATCTGCTCTGCACACTTGTTCTTGGTATAATGTCCACAAAAAAGATCGCGGGAGCGGAAATGGAGGCGGCATTCCGTTTATCATACACCACTCTGTGCAATATCACATATTTGATCCCAACATCGGCCGCAGGGACAGTGTCTTAGAACGTCAAAGCTTATCTGTCCGGTCACGCGATGCAAACCTAGAAATCATCAACATCTACATCCCTCCTGCCACCTGCTGCTCCAGGGGATGCCGCCCTAATATTAGCGCCTTACTCACTGGCAATAATCGCACTAGCTTAGACGATCTCAATGCCCATCACGATCTATGGCATTCAAACTTGCAGGCAGACATTAGGGGTGAGATGTTGGCAGATCAAATAGAACAAACGAAGTTCTGCACAATAAACGGAGACGTATGGTAGGAAGCTGTCACAGTTCGCCGGATATATCAATGGTGAGTGCAGGACTCGTAAACTGCGTCAACTGGCAGCCGATGGTAACATTGGCATCCGACCACCTGCCTATACTTATTTCGCTCGAGCGTACCGCCGACTTCATCGTCACCGAAAAACGCACTTTCATAAACTTCAAAAAAGGAAAGTGGGAAGAATATAAATCTTTTACAGACAACCGCTTTGCTGCCCTCCCTATCCCGACTGATGCCCGCCAAGGGGAGCGTGCCTTCCGTAAGGTCATTGAATCCGCCTCGGCACGTTTCATTCCCGCCGGGAGAATTCCCAAAATTCGGCCCCACTTCCCGGCGGAGGCCGCAAACTTAGCGAGAGAACGTGACCTTATAAGACAGCTTGATCCAGGCGACCCCCAAATAAGGGATATAAACCAACGCATCAGATTGCTTATGGACGAACACAAGCGGGCGAAATGGGAGGAGCACCTAAGAGGTTGTAACCTCTCTACCGGTGTGGGTAAACTTTGGTCCACCGTAAAGTCTCTATCGAATCCTACTAAGCACAAAGACAGTTTCCATCGCCTTTGGCGACAAAGTGCTGTCGGATGCGAAAAAATGCGCGAGCGCTTTCTGCCGACAATATATAATGCATCCTATGGTCGGCAAAGATAGACGGAGAGCCAATAGACACGCACATAAACACAAATTCAGCGCGTCACCAATCACCATCACCGCTAAAGAGGTTGAGGACGCCATTGGTCGCGCTAAACCACCCAAAGCAGTGGGCCCAGACGGCATAGCCACGCCGATGCTTAAAAGCCTAGGGAAAGAGGGTCTCAAATATTTAGCGCATGTCTTCAGCCTGTCTCTTTCCACCTATGTCATACCCGAGAAATGGAAAATGGCCAAGGTGGTCCCGCTACTAAAGCCTGGGAAACCAGCTAACATAGGTGAGTCGTATCGTCCGATATCTCTCCTATCGCCAGTGGCAAAGACGCTTGAAGCCATTTTGCTCCCTTATTTCCAAGCAAATTTGCAGCTAGCCCCTCATCAGCATGGCTGCAGAAAACTCCATAGCACTACCACCGCGCTAAATGCCATTAGCACCCAGATAAATTGCGGTTTAAATCAATACCCCCACCATAGAACAGTACTCGTAGCGCTAGACCTATCAAAAGCTTTTGATACGGTCAACCATGGCTCGCTAGTGCAAGACCTGGAAGGGTCTACTTTTCCCCCATGTCTTAAAAGGTGGACCGCAAATTATCTGTGTGGTCGGCAGGCATCGGTGCAATTTAGAAACGAAACATCAAAACCAAGGAGAATTAAACAAGGGGTGCCACAGGGTGGCGTCCTATCCCTACTTTTGTTTAATTTCTACATATATAAGCTACCTTCACCACCGGAAGGAGTCACAATCGTTTCCTACGCCGATGACTGCACAATAATGGCCACAGGCCCAGGCCCAAAGATCGATGCGATATGCAATAAAATAACGGCTACTTCCCTGATCTCTCCAGTTTTTTCGCCTCGCGAAACCTGGCATTATCACCGACTAAATCTTCCGCGACCTTATTTACAACATGGACGTCCCAAATGTCGACCATTTTGAACATCCACGTCGATGGCACTACGCTACCGACTGTCCTACACCTCAAAATCTTGGGTGTGACGTTTGATCAGGATCTACATTTTGGTGAGCACGCAACCGCAATTGTTCTGAGAATTCAGAGCCGTAACAAAATCCTCAAATCCCTCGCTGGCAGTACCTGGGGAAAAGATAAAGAAACGCTAATGACTACATACAAAGCAATTAGCCAGTCGATTACGTGCTACGCGTCACCCACATGGTCGCCAAGCCTAAAAATTACCCACTGGAAGAAACTACAGGCCTGCCAAAATACTGCTCTCAGAATCGCCACGGGCTGTCTTCTTATGTCCCCAGAACACCATCCCAATAGACATCTGATTGATGAACCAGCACCGCCTAGGGGCTTGTGGAGTCATCTCCGTAAGCATTTTGAGGAAATACGGCACCTGATAACCCAGCCGTATGAAGCGAAAAAACACAAGCAGGTCCTTGGTGAACTCCATAAACAGGCGTCGGACCTTTATGCCGGGAATTGCCCGGTGAATCCAGTACTTAAAGAAAAGTATCGAAAACTCGCGGAAGAGGAACGCATACTCCCCAGGGAAACGCGTGTCACTCTTGCTCAACTTCGTTCTGGATACTGTAACAGGTTAAACTCTTACCTATCCAGAATCAACCCCGACATACAAAATGTATGCCCCGCTTGCAATGTGTCCCCACATGACACCAACCATCTCTTTAATTGTAATGTGGAACCAACGCCTCTAACACCCCTTTCCTTATGGTCCATCCCTGTTGAAACGGCAAGTTTCCTTGGACACCCGTTAGAGGATATTGATGACAATTTGTGATCGGTCGCGGCTATTAGGTGGGGCGAGCATTGCTACAACAACAACAACACAACCAACCGTATATTCCAACTGGGACAAGAGGAACGGAACGTCATTTTGTGACCTATCAGGACTTTTGTGATCTTGTGCGGGATTTGGAATTGTCTACAAGGCAAACAGAGAAGTTGGCCTCTCGATTGAAGCAGTGGAATTTGGTAGAACATGACTTCAAAGTCAAGATAAAGATCTAACATCGTTTGAATGAGTTTTCGATACTGATGATACCGACAATAATCTGGTGTATTGCGTTGATGTGGATAAATTGTTCACCGCACTCGATCACGAGCATTGCCCGCAAGATTGGCGATTGTTTCTTGACGGTTCTTGCGAAAGTGAGTATCTATTATTTTGTGTATGTGAGAACAAAAATCAAGTAAGTATCATTCGAAAATTAATTCCCAATTCACTAATATCATAGGCTTGAAAGCAGTACTGTTGCACAACAACAATCAGCTACCATCTGTTCCCGTAGCATACGCCACGGATATGAAAGAAACATACCAAACAATGTAGAAGATTCTTCGATTAATTAATTACAATAACTATCACTGGCAGATTGTTTCGGATCTTAAAGTCCTGACAATTCTATTCGGAACGCAAGGAGGCTACACCAAAAATCCATGTTACTTTAGTGAATGGGACAGTCGTGCCAAAAATCATTATATGTGTAAAGATTGGCCATCGAGACAGTTTTTCCAACTAGGCAGGAAAAACGTTCTCAACGTTCATTAGTAAAGGTTGACGACATCATTTTACCGCCACTGCATTTGAAACTGGGCTATATGAAACAATTTGTCAAAAGACTTCACAAAGACAGTGAGGCCTTCTACATCTGAAATTAGTTTTCCCTAAATTGAGCAATGCCAAGATTAAAGAAGGTACTTATAAAGATTCTCCTCCCTTTACTATTTAAAAAAAAGTGTTATCCAAATGTATTATTACGATAATGAATTGCAGGCATTTTCATTGGACCACAAATTCGTAAGCTTATGGTAGATGAAGTTTTCGTTGAAAAATTGAACCAAGTGGAGAAAAGAGCTTAGTTTTATTTCTTTATGTAAAAACTGTGTTGGAAACGTAAGAAGTGCTAACTATGTTGAGGTGGTCCATGAATTTTTGGAAGCGTATGGAGAAATGGGATGCAACATGTCTATAAAAATAAATTTTTTGCACTCCCATTTGGAATTTTTCCCAGACAATCTCGTTCAATTTAGCGACGAACAATGAGAACGTTTTCATCAAGAGATATTGACGATTGAAAAATGGTTTGCAGGAAAGAACCAAGTGAGGATGTTAGCTAATTACTGCTGGTCACTTATACGTGACATACGCACGACATATCGAGCACAACACGCCACACATGTCGCGTATTACATATCTCGATCAATCATTCATTTGGTCGAGATTTAGAATACTTAATTCCACGAATCTCAACATTATCGACTATACACGTCAAAAATAATGTTGAATGGTGGAAGTGCAACTCTGTATACCCTTCCAGCCAAGTTTCGAACCGTTCCGTGTGGTGGCAGGTCACTTGTTGTGAAAACAAAGTTCACCACAAATCAAAAATTAATGTTTAGGACTACTTCGGCGACATCTACCGACATAAATCAGATTATAAAATGTACTAATGGCGCTAAAGCGCCAGCCACATCGCATGAATGCGTGCTAATTCCGTTTTTTCTTCATCTCTTTGCGCGCATAAGTATGTACTTATGGCCTTCAATTTTTAATTTCAATTAAATTTTATTTCAATAAAATGTTTTTTTTCTCTTTTGCGAAAATATATTAGAGATCATTTTTTTTTGGTTTATGCCACCCAAACAACATTCCGCCAACCTCAATTGGGCATGATCAATGATACCAATATTCTTTCAGATCATGACCCGTTACCAAACCTTATTGACCAAGTTAGAGGGAGGCGCAAAGCGTTTCGACGTCGAGTGCAATAGCAAATATCGCTGCAAACGGTGCCAGCAAAAGCACCACACCACGCTCCATCTAGATGAGCGTCTATCTGAACGCGATGATGCAACAACCATTGGCGACGACAACCCGTCCGATGACACGTTGCCAATCCACCTAATGGGGCCGACAAAGTCCTGGGCTAAGCAGGTGGAGGAAGAGAGAGTGAAAATGGAGGAAGAGAAAAAAAAACAGAAATGAGACCGTCAACGAGCAGGAACGGGATGCGCAGTTTCCGGCCGCTGTTGCAGCACGACGTGTGAAGTTTGATCAGGATCTACATTTTGGTGAGCACGCAGCCGCAATTGTTCTGAGAATTCAGAGCCGTAACAAAATCCTCAAATCCCTCGCTGGCAGTACCTGGGGAAAAGATAAAGAAACGCTAATGACTACATACAAAGCAATTAGCCAGCCGATTACGTGCTACGCGTCACCCACATGGTCGCCAAGCCCAAAAATTACCCACTGGAAGAAACTACAGGCCTGCCAAAATACTGCTCTCAGAATCGCACGGGCTGTCTACTTATGTCCCCAGAACACCATCCCAACAGACACCTGATTGATGAACCAGCACCGCCTAGGGGCTTGTGAAGTCATCTCCGTAAGCATTTTGAGGAAATACGGCACCTGAGAACCCAGCCGTATGAAGCGAAAAAACACAAGCAGGTCCTTGGTGAACTCCATAAACAGGCGTCGGACCTTTATGCCGGGAATTGCCCGGTGAATCCAGTACTTAAAGAAAAGTATCGAAAACTCGCGGAAGAGGAACGCATACTCCCCAGGGAAACGCGTGTCACTCTTGCTCAACTTCGTTCTGGATACTGTAACAGGTTAAACTCTTACCTATCCAGAATCAACCCCCCACATACAAAATGTATGCCTCGCTTGCAATGTGTCCCCACATGACACCAACCATCTCTTTAATTGTAATGTGGAAACAACGCCTCTAACACCCCTTTCCTTATGGTCCATCCCTGTTGAAACGGCAAGTTTCCTTGGACTCCCGTTAGAGGATATTGATGACAATTTGTGATCGGTCGCGGCTATTAGGTGGGGCGAGCATTGCTACAACAACAACAACACAACCAATCGGACTTTTGTGATCTTGTGCGGGATTTGGAATTGTCTACAAGGCAAACAGAGAAGTTGGCCTCTCGATTGAAGCAGTGGAATTTGGTAGAACATGACTTCAAAGTCAAGATAAAGATCTAACATCGTTTGAACGAGTTTTTGATACTGATGATACCGACAATAATCTGGTGTATTGCGTTGATGTGGATAAATTGTTCACCGCACTCGATCACGAGCATTCCGCACGCGAGCACGCTTCCCAAGGCAGTCGGTTCTATGTACCGGAGCGACTCGGAATTTTTCCCGACCAAGGACTGTCATTTCAGTGTGACCCCATTTAATTTGTTTCGTCCCTCCCACAAATTGTCATCCTCCCAGCAGCTCCTTGCAGCAGGACTGCTACATATTCTCTTACTCCGGGAAGGTATCGAACCCAATCCGGGTCCGTCTCCTGACCTCGGTCCTGAGAAATGGTTTTGCTGCATTTGCCAGAAAAGAATCTTTTTAGGACGGTCATACTCTGTTCAGTGTGTCTCGTGCAAGGGATGGTTGCATCGGACAGGTTGTTCTGGGCTTGATCCCAAAACCCGACGTCCACGTAACTCTTAGTCCCTACCTCCGTTTGCACAGTCTGCCAGCACAGAATATATAGGTTTGCGACATCCGCTCAATGCAGCTCCTGCCACTTTCCTAGATGTTCTGGTCTCCGCGACGGCAACCCCTCGACGAGTTTCATCGCGCCATGTTGCCAGGTCGCAAACCCAAATCATCCGGGTACCCCAATGCTTGCCCAAGGGCGCCCAGTCCCAAGGCCACAACAGCAATTGCGTCCTGGCCTTCCACAACCTAGGCGTAGTCACCCGTCACTTACCCCTAGAGTGGCGGCCTCACCGCTCATGCACTTCAGAATTCTGCAGTTAAACTGTAATGGACTAACTGGGAAGATTACGGAGATAGTCGATTTCATGAAGCGGCACAACATCCGCATTGCTGCGATTCAAGAGACTAAACTCACAGCAAGATCTGCATTGCAGACCTGCTCTGGGTATAATGTCCACAGGAAGGACCGCGAGAGCGGAAATGGAGGCGGCCTCGCGTTTATTATACACCACTCTGTGCAATATCATATATTTGATCCTGGCATCGACCGCAGGGACAAAGTCTTATAACGTCAAGGCCTATCTGTTCGGTCAGGCGATGCAAATCTAGAAATCATCAACATCTACATCCCTCCTGTCACCTGTTGCCCCAGTGGATACCGCCCTTAAATCGAGGCCTTACTCACTGGCAACAATCGCATTATCTTAGGCGATTTCAATGCCCATCACGACCTATGGCATTCAAACTTGCGGGCGGACAGTAGGGGTGAGATGTTGGCGGATCAAATAGAAGAAACGACGTTCTGCACAATAAACGGAGACGCCCCCACACGTATGGTAGGAAGCTGTCATAGCTCGCCAGATATCTCAATCGTGAGCGCAGAACTCGTAAACTGCGTCAACTGGCAGCCGATGGTAACATTGGCATCCGACCACCTGTCCATACCTATTTCGTTCGAGCGTACCGCCGACTTCATCGTCACCGAAAAACGCACTTTCATAAACTTCAAAAAAGGAAAATGGGAAGAATATAAATCTGCAACAGACAGCAGCTTTGCTGCCCTCCCTATCCCGACTGATGCCCGCCAAGGGGAGCGTGCCTTCCGTAAGGTCATTGAATCCGCCTCGGCACATTTAATTCCCGCCGGGAGAATTCCCGAAATCCGGCCCCACTTCCCGGCGGAGGCCGCGAGCTTAGCGAGGGAACGCGACCTTATAAGACAGCTTGATCCAGGCGACCCCCAAATAAGGGATATAAACCAACGCATCATATTGCTTGTGGACGAACACAAGCGTGCGAAATGGGAAGAGCACCTAAGAGGTTGTAACCTCTCTACCGGTGTAGGTAAACTGTGGTCCACCGTAAAGTCCCTATCGAATCCGACTAAGCACAAAGACAAAGTTTCCATCGCCTTTGGCGATAAGGTGCTGTCGGATGCGCAAAAATGCGCGAGCGCTTTCTGCCGACAATATATAATGCATCCTACGGTCGACAAAGATAGACGGACCATCACCGCTAGAGAGGTTGAGGACGCCATTGGTCGCGCTAAACCATCCAAAGCTGTGGGCCCAGACGGCATAGCCATGCCGATGTTTAAAAACCTAGGGAAAGAGGGTTTCAAATATCTAGTGCATGTCTTCAACCTGTCTGTCTCCACCTTTGCCATACCCGAGAAATGGAAAATGGCCAAGGTGGTCCCGCTACTAAAGCCTGGGAAACCAGCTAACGTAGGTGAGTCATATCGTCCGATATCTCTCCTATCGCCAGCGGCAAATACGCTTGAAGCCATTTTGCTCCCTTATTTCCAAGCACATTTGCAGCTAGCCCCTCATCAGCATGGCTTCAGAAAACTCTATAGCACTACCTCCGCGCTAAATGTCATTAGCACCCAGATAAATTGCGGTTTGAATCAATACCCCCACCATAGAACAGTACTCGTAGCGCTAGACCTATCAAAAGCCTTTGATACGGTCAACCATGGCTCATTACTGCAAGACCTGGAAGGGTCTACCCTTCCCCCATGTCTTAAAAGGTGGACCGCAAATTATCTGGGTGGTCGGCAGGCATCGGTGCAATTCAGAAACGAAACATCAAAACCAAGGAGAATTAAACAAGGGGTGCCACAGGGTGGTGTCCTATCCCCACTTTTGTTTAATTTCTACATATCTAAGCTACCTTCACCACCGGAAGGAGTCACAATCGTTTCCTACGCCGATGACTGCACAATAATGGCCACAGGCCCAGGCCCAGAGATCGATGAGCTATGCAATAAAATAAACGGATATCTCCCTGATCTCTCCAGTTTTTTCGCCTCGCGAAACCTGGAATTGTCACCGAATAAATCATCCGCGACCTTATTTACAACATGGACGCCCCAAATGTCGACCATATTGAACATCCACGTCGATGGCACTACGCTACTGACTGTCATACACCCCAAAAATCCTGGGTGTGACGTTTGATCAGGATCTACATTTTGGTGCGCACGCAACCGCAATTGTTCCGAGAATTCAGAGCCGTAATAAAATCCTCAAATCCCTTGCTGGCAGTACCTGGGGAAAAGATAAAGAAACGCTCATGACCACATACAAAGCAATTAGCCAGCCGATTACGTGCTACGCGTCACCCATATGGTCGCCAAGCCTAAAAACTACCCACTGGAAGAAACTACAAGCCTGCCAAAATACTGCTCTCAGAATCGCCACGGGCTGTCTTCTTATGTCCCCAGAACAGCATCTGCATAATGAGGCGAGAATACTCCCCATCAGGGAGAGAAATGAGATGCTGACCAAACAGTTTCTGTTGAATACCCAGAAACCTGGGCATCCCAACAGACATCTGATTGACGAACCAGCACCGCCTAGGGGCCTAAGGAGTCATCTCCGTAAGCATTTTGAGGAAATACGGCACCTGAGAACCCAGCCGTATGAAGCGAAAAAACACAAGCAGGTCCTTGGTGAACTCCATAGACAGGCGTCGCACCTTTATGTCGGGAATTGCCCGGTGAATCCAGTACTTGAAGAAAAATATCCAGAACTCGCGGAAGAGGAACGCATACTCCCCAGGGAAACGCGTGTCACTCTTGCTCAACTTCGTTCTGGATATTGTAACAGGTTAAACTCTTACCTATCCAGAATCAACCCCGACATACAAAATGTATGCCCCGCTTGCAATGTGTCCCCACATGACACCAACCATATCTTTAATTGTAATGTGGAACCAACGCCTCTAACACCCCTTTCCTTATGGTCCACCCCTGTTGAAACGGCAAGTTTCCTTGGACTCCCGTTAGAGGATATTAGCCGTGTTTTTTAACACGCGTATATCCGTTTACGCTTAAACTTTATATTGACTGTTAGTCGACAAACTATAAATACACCTCTGAAATTGCTGCGCATAAATTTTGTCCTACTAAATTTCAATACGCATTATACTCAGATGTAACTGAAATATGTGTCTCTGTTTCACCCTCTACACTAATTCTATGTATTCTATGTGTGTCCACAATTCATCGCAACTGATTCAGCTATATGTTATACCCTATGGCCATCAGAGCGTTGCGTCTCCACTTTTCGGTACACCCTGTTGCTGTAGCTAGTTGTTTAACCACAGCCGCTAGATGGGTCTCCTAAGCATTATCTAAGCGAAGATAGGCGTTTTTTAACACGCGCAAACGAAACGTATACGCGCGTGTTAAAAAACACGGCTATTGATGACAATTTGTGATCGGTCGCGGCTATTAGGTGGGGCGAGCATTGCTACAACAACAACAACAACACGAGCATTGCCCGCAAGATTGGCGATTGTTTCTTGACGGTTCTTGCGAAAGTATCTATTATTTTGTGTATGTGAGAGAACAAAAATCAAGTAAGTATCATTCGAAAATTAATTCCCAATTCACTAATATCATAGGCTTGAAAGCAGTACTGTTGCACAACAACAATCAGCTACCATCTGTTCCCGTAGCATACGCCACTGATATGAAAGAAACATACCAAACAATGGAGAAGATTCTTCGATTAATTAATTACAATAAGTATCACTGGCAGATTGTTTCGGATCTTAAAGTCCTGACAATTCTATTCGGAATGCAAGGAGGCTACACCAAAAATCTATGTTAAGGAAAGGGGTGTTAGAGGCGTTGGTTCCACATTACAATTAAAGAGATGGTTGGTGTCATGTGGGGACACATTGCAAGCGGGGCATACATTTTGTATGTCGGGGTTAATTCTGGATAGGTAAGAGTTTAACCTGTTACAATATCCAGAACGAAGTTGAGCAACAGTGACACGCGTTTCCCTGGGGAGTATGCGTTCCTCTTCCGCGAGTTCTGGATATTTTTCTTCAAGTACTGGATTCACCGGGCAATTCCCGACATAAAGGTGCGACGCCTGTCTATGGAGTTCACCAAGGACCTGCTTGTGTTTTTTCGCTTCATACGGCTGGGTTCTCAGGTGCCGTATTTCCTCAAAATGCTTACGGAGATGACTCCTTAGGCCCCTAGGCGGTGCTGGTTCGTCAATCAGATGTCTGTTGGGATGCCCAGGTTTCTGGGTATTCAACAGAAACTGTTTGGTCAGCATCTCATTTCTCTCCCTGATGGGGAGTATTCTCGCCTCATTATGCAGATGGTGTTCTGGGGACATAAGAAGACAGCCCGTGGCGATTCTGAGAGCAGTATTTTGGCAGGCTTGTAGTTTCTTCCAGTGGGTAGTTTTTAGGCTTGGCGACCATATGGGTGACGCGTAGCACGTAATCGGCCGGCTAATTGCTTTGTATGTGGTCATGAGCGTTTCTTTATCTTTTCCCCAGGTACTGCCAGCAAAGGATTTGAGGATTTTATTACGGCTCTGAATTCTCGGAACAATTGCGGTTGCGTGCGCACCAAAATGTAGATCCTGATCAAACGTCACACCCAGGATTTTGGGGTGTATGACAGTCGGTAGCGTAGTGCCATCGACGTGGATGTTCAATATGGTCGACATTTGGGGCGTCCATGTTGTAAATAAGGTCGCGGAAGATTTATTCGGTGACAATTCCAGGTTTCGCGAGGCGAAAAAACTGGAGAGATAAGGGAGATATCCGTTTATTTTATTGCATAGCTCATCGATCTCTGGGCCTGGGCCTGTGGCCATTATTGTGCAGTCATCGGCGTAGGAAACGATTGTGACTCCTTCCGGTGGTGAAGGTAGCTTAGATATGTAGAAATTAAACAGAAGTGGGGATAGGACACCACCCTGTGGCACCCCTTGTTTAATTCTCCTTGGTTTTGATGTTTCGTTTCTGAATTGCACCGATGCCTGCCGACCACCCAGATAATTTGCGGTCCACCTTTTAAGACATGGGGGAAGGGTAGACCCTTCCAGGTCTTGCAGTAATGAGCCATGGTTGACCGTATCAAAGGCGCTTGATAGGTCTAGCGCTACGAGTACTGTTCTATGGTGGGGGTATTGATTCAAACCGCAATGTGTCTGGGTGCTAATGACATTTAGCGCGGAGGTAGTGCTATAGAGTTCTCTGAAGCCATGCTGATGAGGGGCTAGCTGCAAATGTGCTTGGAAATAAGTGAGCAAAATGGCTTCAAGCGTCTTTGCCACTGGCGATAGGAGAGATATCGGACGATATGACTCACCTACGTTAGCTGGTTTCCCAGGCTTTAGTAGCGGGACCACCTTGGCCATTTTCCATTTCTCGGGTATGGCAAAGGTGGAGAGAGACAGGTTGAAGACATGCGCTAGATATTTGAAACCCTCTTTCCCTAGGTTTTTAAGCATCGGCATGGATATGCCGTCTGTGCTTTGGATGGTTTAGCGCGACCAATGGCGTCCTCAACCTCTCTAGCGGTGATGGTGATTGGTGACGCGCTGAATTTGTGTTTATGTGCGTGTCTATTGGCTCTCCGTCTATCTTTGTCGACCGTAGGATGCATTATATATTGTCGGCAGAAAGCGCTCGCGCATTTTTCCGCATCCGACAGTACCTTATCGCCAAAGGCGATGGAAACTTTGTCTTTGTGCTTAGTTGGATTCGATGGGGACTTTACGGTGGACCAAAGTTTACCTACACCGGTAGAGAGGTTACAACCTCTTAGGTGCTCTTCCCATTTCGCACGCTTGTGTTCGTCCACAAGCAATCTGATGCGTTGGTTTATATCCCTTATTTGGGGGTCGCCTGGATCAAGCTGTCTTATAAGGTCGCGTTCCCTCGCTAAGCTCGCGGCCTCCGCCGGGAAGTGGGGCCGGATTTCGGGAATTCTCCCGGCGGGAATGAAATGTGCCGAGGCGGATTCAATGACCTTACGGAAGGCACACTCCCCTTGGCGGGCATCAGTCGGGATAGGGAGGGCAGCAAAGCGGCACTGTTGCGTCGAAACGCGTAGGTATGAAAAAACAATAAATTTTTGTTTTATTACCAAAACGGGCGAAACCGTTGGTTTGTAATTAAAACAACTCAACTTTAAGACAGGTCAACCCTGTTTGGCATTACAAATTACAACATATTTCAGTTGAAGTTGAAATGATGCTGCCAACGTAAAAAAGAAATGATTTGACAGGTAAATGAACAGCTGATCAATTTGTGGCGGAAATTTAAGCATTTAAAAAAGTGATTTTATTATTAATAGCAAAATCGATATTAGCTTATATTTATTTTATAACGAGGGAAATGTTGGTGACAAAATTGGCATGTCGCGAATATGTTTAAAGTGTGAAATGATGAGCTTCTAATGAAGTTATTTCGCAGATTTGTAAGTTATTTTCGGTTAACTAAGGAAACATTTTGCTCCTTACTAAACAAAATGAAGGACCATTTCCGCAAAACCGTTCGAGGCACCGTACCCCTATTTTAAAATTATGCGATGCACTCCCATTCCTTTTTGACAGCAGCAATCAAAAATGCTGTTGAAATGATTTAAGTGTTGGACTGGACAGCATCTACAGTTTTTAAAGAGGTTTTAGGTATTATTGAGGAGCATATTTGAGAGAAGTGGATTAAAACCCAAATGACTGCAGAGGAACAAAGCGCTTCAAAAATCGCATTTTACTCAGACAGGATTCCCAGGAGTAGTGGGTTGTATCGATGGGACTCACGTTCGCATAATTTCACCTATTTTGGCTGCATCCCAACTGCGGCTTGCCTCGTCCTCGTCCTCGGAATGTCGCTCCATAAGGTCAATAGGTTTTTCAATGTAATCCTTCGCTTAAACCTTGTTTTTTTAATAAATGTGCATAAAATTGCTAATTATAAAATTGGTTTAAATTCATTTTAAAAGATTTAACTACCCGCTTTCAATTTTTTTTTTCATATAATATTTTTTCCAAACAACTTCAAAATTCTCTGAGACAACTGGTGGTAATTATCAGTTGTCAGATTTTGATGTCTTTGACAACTACACCAATACCAGGTTGTAAACGGTAATGCCACAAAAAGTTGAGTTTCTGGATTAGGTCGGAATCTGACCGCTAATTTTTCAGTCTCTTATAACTGGTATTGCATCACTCGTACTTCGCTTTATTGTTTACTTAGAACAGTTGGATTCATAGCATATTAAGTTGCCTTGATTGCTAGCCACTAAATTATCTGCTCGTGGAAACGATTAAAACATTGGTATAATTTATCGTTTTACCTTTTTTTCTTCATACATATTTTTTTTATTTGTCCGAAGTGGAGTTTTTGCTTTTGGTTTATATTAAAAGCATACCCTTCGCGCTGGAGTCGAGAAAATTACATTTTCAGATTAAATTTTTTGGAACTTTTTCTTCAGAAGTTTACCGAAGAAATACCAAGGAATTTAGAAGCATAGTAGTAGTACAAATATGCCAGCATTTTTTTTTTTTTGGAGTAAAGCTGTGAACTCAATGCCTAGCCGTCGCGTTTTTCATTGTGTCTACAGCATAACGCGTTTGCAATTGTCGAAAAATTAAATAATACTCTCAGCTATTTATACCCTACAGAGTAGTCGACCTTTTAATAAATATTAATTGATTAAAAAAAATTTTTTTTTATAGCACTTACTCTATTATTTTGATTTTTTTTACTCGGAACTTGGAGAAGTTCTTAAATTTAGTTTTGCCGTTCGAGTGCATATACTTAGGTTTTTTTTTTTACTAATTTTTGTGGATAATGCCAGTGACTCATAGTCCAGAGCGCGGTTCCCCTAGGATAGATTTAGATAATATGAACAATTCAATCTGTGTGATTTGCAGCGAAGCCCTGCAAGCGGACAGTGATAATGTTGAAACTGTGTGTAAGCATGATTTTCACACAAATTGTATCCGTGCGTGGTTAGAGAAGAACTCCACTTGTCCAGTATGTCGAGCCACAGGCGAATTGTCGGATTTGAACATAACATCTGGTGGTGTTGCAAACGTGCTTGAGTCGGATACTCATGCAACAGGCGCTATACCGCGAGAAAAGCGTAATCCCCGTAGGGAAGCACAAAGCCAACAGCGGTTAACGGCATCTTCTGGTCATGGAGCTCAGGCAAGCCCAATAAATAGGCAAACTACGAACGCTTACCAGCCACCAAACTCTAACAGTGTCTCGGAGACTAGGGTGCAACAGATTATACGTGAGTCCACGAATGATTTTCGTGGTCAAATCATGGCATCCATTACCAATGAAGTACAAAATTTATTTAAAATTTAAATATTAATAGGAACGTAGATAGAATCCCATCCTACCAATGAACGTCTTGATGAGCCACCAGTATGGCCACGCGACACTCCGTACGAGGAACGCCCTATAAATAGACCTTCTAACCCTAGCCCAGGAGAATCGTTGGGAACATCACGGATTCCTTTGGCTAATGAAAAACTATCGAATCTGATAAGAAATTGGCAGATTAGGTTCAGTGGCTCCAACGATGCCATATCCATCGACCAATTTATATATCGGATAAATACCCTTACATCTCTTCACTTGAATGGAAATTTTATTCTGTTATGTCAGCATGTGCATTCGTTATTCGAGGGAAAAGCTCTGCAATGGTTTTGGCGGTATCGTCAAAACAGCGAGAATATCGATTGGCTTGACTTATATGAGGCCATGCGACGCCAATTCAAAGATTTCTCAACTGACTCGGAGATTAAAGATGACATAAGAAAGAGGAAACAGAAACCGACCGAACTTTTTGATGACTTTTTAGATAACATTATGAGCATATGTGACAGATTAAGGTATCCTATGAACGATTCCGATTTAGTTGAGACACTTATGCGAAATATAAAGCCTGACTTCCGACACGAGTTGCTACATCTGGACATACGCGATATCGTTACTTTGCGAAGAGAGGCTCGAAGGCATGAAAATCTCTTTCGTGATTATAACGGCGGAGAAGATCATATTGATGACGCTAGGGTGGATCTTGCAGCAATAGATTCTAGTGAAAGCAAATGTTGGAACTGTGAGGAAGTTGGTCATCGATATCACGACTGTTTGAAGATGCGACGAATCTTTTGTTATGGCTGTGGTGCAGCTGACACTTACAAGCCTTCTTGCCCAAAATGCACGTCGGAAAACCCAAGGAGGGATGTTCGTCAGACTACAGACGGACACCCAACTTATCGACCTCGGAAATAAACTACAGCGTTGTGACTGAGAGTTGTAATAATACTATACGCCTATCGAAAGTTTATACGAAAATACCCGATGTTACTGATAAAACCATACCGTCAAACAAATCCTGTGAGTGCGATGGTCCGGTTGCGCGCGTTGTGGACAATCCCGTGTTTCATCTGTATCATATCCGTTTGGCAGAATATAAGCGAGCAAGAGCTCGAATATTTGCAGGTTTGTCACAGTCACGTTCCAGGTCAAGATCGAGTAATCGTATGCGAACATATTGGCAGCGTAAAAAGGAAATGTGTAAGCATGTTATATCGTCAATTGTGGCTAATGGGTCGGATATTAAACCCTACGCTAACTTATCACTTTTTTGAACAAGTTATTTGGCATTGCTGGATAGCGGAGCCAATAAAAGTTGTATAGGGTCGCATTTAGCTAAAGAGATTTTAGATAATCCGGACATGAAATATAGGAAATTCTCTGGAATAGTTAGAACTGCCGATGGGAAAAAGCAAAATGTAGCAGGGTAGATTAGCCTTAAAATATCCTTTAATGAACATGAGCATAATTTTGAATTTTTGATTGTACCCACGGTAGCGAATAACCTGATTTGCGGCATGAATTTCTGGCAGACATTTGCTTTAAAAGTATCGGTAGAAGCGAGTTTATGGCAGTTGTCTGCAGAAGAAGAAGAAGAAGAAACGGAAGTAGTACAGCTTTTATCAATGCCGAGACGTCAGTTAGCAGTAGCGATAGCCGCTTTTCCTTCGTTTGAGAAAGAAGGCCTAGGCACCACAAACCTGATTGAACATTCCATAGACACGGGAATATCTACCCCAGTGAAACAGAGGTATTACCCCATTTCACCAGGTATGGAGAATATTCTCTGCAAAGAAATAGACCGCATGTTACAATTAGGCGTTATAGAGGAAGCTGAAGGATCGCCATGCTTTTCACCAGGAGTATTAATCGTGAAGCCAGGGAAAGCCAGATTCTGTTTAGACTCCCGTAAACTAAATGAGTTAGCGGTTAAAGATGCATATCCGATACCTAATATCGACGGTCTTTTATGGAGGTTGCCTCCCGTACGAATCATTTCGAAGATTGACCTTAAGGATGATTTTTGGCAAATTCATTTGTCGCCAGAATCTAAGCCAAAAACTGCTTTCTCTGTACCCAATCGACCGTTGTATCAGATCACGCGTATGCCATTTGGCCTATACAACGCGCCGCAGACAATGTGCCGATTGATGGACAAAGTGATTCCATACACCTTAAAATGCACGTTTTTGTTTATCTGGATGACTTGCTGGTCGTTTCGCAATCTTTCGAAGAACACGTCACCCATTTATTGGAAGTAGCCACCCAAATAAGGAAAGCAGGGCTAACAATAAACGTTAGTAAAAGTAGTTTTGGGTTAGGTAAAGTTAAATATTTAGGTTTAGTTGTAGGTAATGGTTCGCTCTCAGTCGATCCTGATAAGGTTGAAGCGATCACCAATTATCCCGCACCCAAAAATGTACGCCACATCTGCCAGTTTTTAGGAATGACGGGGTGGTACCGACGCTTTATTTCCGACTATGGAAGTCTGACATTTCCGCTTACAGAATTGCTGACGAAGAAAAAACCGCTCAGATGGAGTACTGAGGCTCAAAGTTTATTTGAAGCGGTCAATGAGAAGCTTACTACAGCTCCCTTTTTATTGCATCCCGATTACGCGAAGCCATTCATAGTCCAATGTGACGCAAGCCAGTGCGGTGTTGGTGGTCTCTTGGCTCAATGTGATGAGAATGGAGATGAAAGGCCTATTGCCTTTATGTCCCATAAACTGAATAAAGCCCAAAGGAACTATACCGTCACCGAATTGGAGTGTCTCGCGGTCGTATTAGCCATAAAAAAATTTAGAACTTACATTGAACGTCATGAATTTAAAGGGGTAACATACCACGCCAGTCTGAAATGGCTAATGCGACAGAAAGACTTGAGTGGGCGATTAGCAAGATGGGCTCTGAAACTTCAGGGTTTCAACTTTTCTATTGAACACAGAAAAGGGAGCGAAAATAAGGTAGCTGATGCACTATCGCGAATACACGAAGTTGACTCGATAAACATGGAAGCGTTAGAATTGGAAGTATTGCCAGAAATAGATCTGGATTCAGAATTATTTGAGGCTAGCGATTATAAGCAGTTACGAGATAAATTTTTACTGGCAGAATTACCAGACTATCGAGTAGTAGACAAATTTATCTACCATCGAACGTCGTTCGAAACTGAAGGCAGTTTACAACCCGACCCATGGAAACTTTTAGTACCTGAGGGACTTAGAAAGGATGTGATGTATAACACTCCCTCGGCAGCACATGGTGGAATAACCAAAACTCTAGAGCGCATAAGAAGAAATTTGTTTTGGCCGGGAATGTTTTTAGATGTGCGCAATTATGTTCTATTTTGCGAGTTGTGCAAAACATCGAAAACGCTGACATATGCCCTCTGCCCGCCAATGGGTCAGCTAGTAAGTAGCGAACGAGCGTTTGTATGTCGATCTCATAGGACCCTTTCCTAGATCCAAAAAAGGTAATATTGGTATCCTCATAGTGTTAGATCATTTTTCGAAGTTTAGCTTTTTGAAGCCGCTTAAAAAGTTTACATCGAACTTAATAATACAGTTTCTGAAGGAAAGTATATTTGATTGCTTTGGTGTGCCTGAAACTATAGTTTCGGATAATGACAGTCAGTTTGTGAGCAAAGATGTTACATCATTTCTGACTAAGTATGGCGTTACCCACGTAAAAACAGCAGTTTATTCCCCACAAGCAAATGCTTCGGAGCGAGTAAACCGGTCGATAATAGGGGCGTTGCGATCATACCTTCGAAAGGATTAGCGGAATTGGGATAGTTATATTAGTAGTATAAATAGCTCACTTCGGAATAGCATACATCATACTACAGGGAAATCACCCCATTTTATAGTTTTTGGACAGAATATGATGACTAATGGACACGATTACAAAGTGTTAAGGAACCTTGAAATTTTAAATGAAGCTACTGCGAAAATGAAACGCGAAGACGAATTCGCTATCCTTAGGGAAGATATTGCGAGAAGAGTACAGTCTCCCTATGACAAAAATGCTCGTTCCTATAATCTTAGAACCCGATTGCGTGATTTCAGACCGGGACAGTTAGTGGTAAGGAGAAATTTCACACAAAGTAACTTGGTGCAGTTCTTCAATTCCAAACTATCACCCAAATGAGTCAAAGCGAAGGTCATCAAAAGGGTAGGAAATTCATATTACATGCTAGAAGATGTAGATGGCAAAGGCAAGGGAACGTATCATGCCAAGGATATTTGGTAGCCAAATATCAATCTTATATTTTCGAAGATATTGAATTGCGGATAGTATTTATTTTTGGTGGTTGCAGTTGCTAACTTCCGCGTTTGCATCGTGTAGCATCTGTCTGGTTGGGGGGAATTTGTAGCGCTCATGCCAAATATACCCTACAGGGCCATTCGAGTATCGAATTGTTTTCTACATTAGGTGATATGGCGACAATAGAATAACTATTGGACGTGTTACAATAAATACCTATGTACATACTTTGTGCACAAACCATAGCGGGATAATCAGGCGATTTTTTTTTTTTTGAGAACAAAGAAAAAAATTGTTTTCTTAAAGTACTTGTGGCGCTACACGTTTCCGTCGGTCAGTTGGGTTTAGCATAAAACATTTAAACATTTTTTTGATATACGTCCTTCGTGCACTTTACTTCGTTAATTGGTAATTTCGACGTTCGCCAATAACCCAGCAAAAATCTAGTGACTGAAAATGGCGACCAACAACAAAATATCCCACATTGTTCCACAATTGTTAGTATGACAGAATGAGATGACCTATTTGAAATGTCCGATCCATATATGCTTGCCTTTTCTTACATGTTATGTACCCTCAAATACGTCACACAAATTTTCTGCGAATCCGCCATTTATTGTTTTCAGCTTGAAATCACAAGCGGAGCAACAGTAGAGTAATAAAAATTGATTTGCAAATAATTTCGGATATAATAAAAACTAAATTTAAATTAAGTGTTGTGTGCGCTACGGTATTTGCATTTTATATTAATACATTTATATTTTCCACGAAGGAACCAAAATCAAGTAAGTTTTAATGCGATATGGGAAAAGCCATTTTCTGGGAAATCTAACATCATTTTCCCATATCGCTACACATCCATACATTCATTTTCATTACTGGTGCTACAAAATCTGCATCGTTCAATCTGTTATATTGTAGGATTTGCTTTAATATAATTGAATTAATAAAAAATTATTATTTACAGGATATCGAAAATTTGTCCCCATTATCGGCAACAATCAATATTGGCAGGATTGGACAAGGTAAGTCCACTGTTGTGAAAGCTATTTCCGGAGTTCAAACGAAAAGCAATGCCACGACAGCAGCAGCAATAACCTATCTGCCAATGCCACAACAGTCGGGCTATCCACCACAACCTGGTCCACCTGGTTGCCCTCCACAACCTCAACATCCAGGCTATCCTCTACAACAACCAAGTGCACCAGGTGGTTACATGGGTCAAATGATGCCACCAACACATCCTGGACAGTCGCCAATGCCCAGTCAGCCACCCATGCCGGGTCAACCCCCAATACCCGGACGTCATTGTTATAATGTATGTTAATACAACTAATATATTTCAAATATTACTGATGATTATTTTTGTATTATTTTCTATAGCAACCACCTGCACCTGGTACTGGTATATATCAACAGCCGAAACAGTAGCCCAACGCCGTTTAGATCCCGATCAAATGCCTAATCCGATAAGCGTTATCGTTGAAAATCAAAATAGCATTGGTGGTGCTTTTATTACTAATGAACAGGGTTTATTACCACCATTGGTGACCACAAAATATGTGGTACAAGATCAGGGTAACTCCTCGCCACGTTACGTTAGGTATTGATATTCGAAATAATTTTTTCTTTGCCAATTACATTGATCTTTCTCGTTTGCAGGCCTTTTTGTATTGCATACCTGCAACAGCTGATTTAATAAAAACAACAGCTTTTTCCTTTACACTTACCATCTCACCAATGGCACGCACGGTTGAGGGTGAATATGAATTGTAAATTAAGGTGCATTGGGTCCAATTACATGTAATCGTTGCAAGGCTCATATGCAATTTGTAGATACTTGTCGTCGTTTCAATGTCTTATGTGTAAGGTAACAACAGATGATCAAAAAAATCTTTCACTTTTTCTTGTGTACATTGATCCATATTTTTTCTGAACAATGCCAACTGTATATTTGCAATATTTGGGCCACATCGGATGGCGTGTCGATAAATATGAACGTCCTGAACTTGTATTGGATACATATAAGTTTTTGTGTAAAAAATGTGTGGGTACCGATAGCTCTCAAGGTAAACCTCAACTCATATCCAACATCACTGCCTCGCAATCAATTGTGGACGCTGTACGCACTACATTGGCTCCACTCAGTATGGACAAGCATATTGTTGATTCCAGTGGTAAGGCCACAATTTCAAATGATGGTGCAACCATTATGAAACTATTGGATATTGTGCATCCAGCCGTAAAACTCTAGTCGACATCGCCAAATCTCAAGATGCTGAAGTAAGTTTTTGTTATATTAGAATGTGTTGTTATGTAAAAATGTTTCTCTTATCAGGTCGGCGATGGCACCACTTCAGTAGTACTGTAATGGAACCATGCAAATATATTTAAAACCTACATAGCATAATAGGACCCTTAGGATATAAATAGTAATAGAACTAACTTTAATGACATTCGCCGCAGCGCAACCGCAACCAAGTTAGCGTGCTTTAAAAAGCTCTACGATAGGTAGAGACAAAAAATAAAGGAGGATAAAATAAAATTTCAATTGGTGTGGTTCACTCGCGTCGGGTGTTACAAAGTGGTAAAATATTAATAAAGAAAGAAGAATTAAAGAAATATTTGTGAAAATATAAAATACAATACCTAAAATTTTAATAAAGAATAAAACACCTAAATATTAATAAAGAGGCTAATCTACAACGCTTCTGTAGCGAACAAATTGTGTTTTTTAATAAGTGCCTGCAAGCAGAGCATGCAGTTTACGATGGCGCGTGGCCATTTTAAAGCTATTGTGAGTGCATCTTCATCAAGCTCCGATAAGGAGTCGTTTCATGGCGACCGTGACCGTGTGCCGGCTTGCAAAATTGGCGGACACGAGATGTACGTAGCGGCAGCTACGATGACATATAAAAAAAAGTTTAAGACAACATTTTTTTTGATGAAATGAATTTCTAAGTGCGTGCTAGTGGCCAACAAAGTATAACAAAAACTTATAAAAAACCCTACAAAAAAATTAAAAAAAAAAAAAACTTTCAAAAAACAAAAAACAAACATTCAAAAATTTTCAAAAAACTACAAAAAATTTTTTAAAACTCAAAAAATTACAAAAAAAAATTAAAAACTTAATAACTACAAAAAAAAGAAAACTCAAAAAACTACAAAAAAAAAAAAAATTTTTTCATTACAACATAAAATTCTAAAGAACCATAAACGATTTCTAAAAACATACAAACATTTTTTTATGTTAACAAAAACTAGTTACAAGTTTACAAAAAAAAATTTTTTTTTTCATTACAACATAAAATTCTAAAGAACTATAAACTATCAAACAACGATTTTCATAAAAAAAAGAAGAGAAAAAAATTAGTAAAATCAATTTAAAATAAGAAAGAATTTTATATTTAAATTTCGGTCAAAAAAAGTAGCAAAAACAATAAACTACTTTTTCATCAAACATTTCTTTAATTTGAAAAACAAAAAACTTGCGAAATTTAACAAATATAGAAATATATTTGAAAAAAGTTATATAGCTGTTTTTGACCAAAAGGTTTCGAAGTACCGTTTGGAAAAGGTGCGTTTTTGAGGTGACTGTACAAAAATTGCAAATGTACGGTATTAATAAAGTGCTGGTGGCGTGAGTTAGTAAAAACAAAGGCATTTAAATAACGGTTGAGAAAGACATTTGTGAATATATAAATTGTATGTACATAGACAGTACAGTCTTTGCCAAGCGACAAAACAGTGCATCAATAATTTTGTTCATAGCGGTACGCAAAACTCTACCGAAAAAAAAACCAATAGAAACAAAGAGACTATAATAGCGGTAAACGATAAAACACGCCACCACAGCACAGTAACACATATACATATATGCCAAAAAGAAGTAGCGAAAAAATAACGCTAAAATCATCTTTAACTAGCAGCAGCGAAATCACAGCACGAGCATGGAAAGACGAAGAATAACCAGACCCAGCAGCAGCAACAAAGAAGCAACATACATAAGTATATACTAACACCTACGTATATATTATTTCATATACATTAATTATATTCTTTTAAATTTTGATACATATATTTAACTTGCATATAAAATCAATTAACACTAATGTTTTTCAATTTTCTTATATGGCCATTAGCACACACATATTATTCCCAATTATTTCTCTTTAAATTTAAATTTCAAAAATTTTTTTTTGAAACAATTTTTTTTTCTTTTTCCCATTAAATTTTTCACATAAACCTAAATACATATGTATTGGAATACTTAAATACATACATATAGGTATACATATGAAATATCATTTTAATAATAACCATTTAAAACATATTTATATGTACTGTTCTTTCTTATTTGGAATACTGGTTTAAACATACAGTTTTCCGGAAAAGTAAAAGCGTTTACTTGAATTTATTTTGACACAAAAGAATAAAATAATAAATTTGCACTTATAAACCCCCTTTTGCTATTTAAATGCGTTTTCCGACGGAAAATATAAAATTTTTTTTATTAAAGGCTAGCAATAATTTGGAAATACAGTGCCTACCAACAAATTCGAAAACCCTTGTACAATTATTTTGCAAAAAAAACATTATTTTCTTATAAATACAAAATAAATTCGTGCCTACATTCTTTTGCTTTTATTTAAAGCTACAGTGCCAAACAACATTTTCATAATAACTTTTATACAATTTCAACTTTGAATTTTTTTTTAACATTGTCGATTTTTAGAAATTTTTCTCTGAAACTACAGTGACTCCTACAAATTTACAAAATTTTTTCGATTTTTTTCCCATCTGTGTCTACAAAATATTTTTTCATAAAATAAACCTACAGTGCCTATAACAACATATTCTGAATCCTCTAATGTGAATACCTCGTTACCAAGTGCCTATAACAACAATTTTACATTTACTCTACTTACAAACTTTTCAAAGTCTATATTTTGAGTGTCACCATAAAGCCATTGCCGCCTCTTCCCTTGAGCCAAGCTAGATTATTTTGATAAACCTACACATTTTTTTCAACTTTGCTATAAATTTTCAACACAAGTTATCGAATGTTACTGTAAATGTCAGATTCTGAAAAAGATTTCCAAGACGCGAGCTCAGAGGAAGTATCATTTACGTATAGCCCTCCACCAAGAATATCCTTAGGTGAAGATTTTCAGGGGTTTAATAACGAATCGAGCACAACAGACGATTCAGATAATAGTACAATCATTAGCGTAAATAGCAGCAACACAATTTCTAACGAAAGCAGCAACGATACAATATCCACTAATCGCGTGAACACAACTGCTGATAGAGATATAAATATGGCTACACCGGAACAGAAAAGAGCAGCTATTAGTCTTATTGGGCTTCTATGATGCGCGAAAATTATAGCGGAGACCCGTTATCGCTTCCGTCTTTCATTGACAAGAGAAACCTAATAGAAGATCTTTCAGATGATTCATTAACGTCAACACTAATAGCTTTCCTCAAATCAAATTTGGAAGGCAAAGCGCGCGAGTAATTACCTTCTGTTGGTACAGTTAGTGAGATAAAAGAAGCGTTAAGTAGCATAATAAAGCCGACAACTCCAAAGTTGTCGCTGGCAAAATCGCAGCATTAAAAATCACCAATAACAACTATGCCGAATTTGCAAAACAGGTAGAAGAATTGTCTGATTCATTAGAATGCTCTCTTATAATAGAATGCATGACCCAAGCAAAAGCCCACGAAATGGCCGTGGAACAAACAATTAAGGTTTGTAGACTCAACAGCAGATCAGACATGGTCAAATCCATTTTAGCTTCGTCCACCTTCACCGATTCGAAAGACGTGGTCGCGAAGATGGTAATAGAAAAGGATAACGAAGTAAAAGAGAGACAAGTATTGGCATTTCGCTCTAGACCAATACGGTCAAACAATTTTAGAGGTAACTTCCGTGGTAACAATCTTAGATACAATAACAATAATTACAGGTACAGTAATACAAATAGGCAAAGTACTAGTTCAAATTATAGAGGAAATAACAATTATAGTAGAGGAGGTAACAATTACAACAGAAGAGGCAACAATTCGTCCAATAGGCCGAATAACTACAATAGATCAAATACGACAAACAGAAATAACAATTCGAGTTCAAATAATAGAGGCACTGCTAATGTACGGAATTTAAACGCCGAAGCCCCTCAGACGCGAACGCTGAGGGAGGAGGAGTAAAAAGCTCTGCTACACAATCCATTTACTGTCTAAATTTAAACTACTCTGATTTCATTGAGGTTAATTGTTCTGATTCCGACAAAACATGTACATTTTTGGTAGATTCGCAAGCAGATATATCCGTCATCCAGTTTATCAAGAAAAGCAGAAATAAATAACAATAACATTATCAATATCACTGGTGTAACTTCTGACAAGATTACAACTTTAGGCACAATAGATACGAACATAATAGTACCGGACATTTCAATTCCACACACTCTTCATGTTGTGAACGACTGTTTCAATATACCATCTGATGGTATACTCGGGAAAGATTTCTTAAAAATAAACAAATGCATAATCAATTACGCGAACGACACAATACAAATTTATCACGGGGCAAATAGGGTTAATGTTTCAATTCTACATAGTACATCCAGCAATAGTTTAGCAATTCCACCAAGGTGTGAAGTTTTCCGTATTTTTAATTTGGGTAATTCAAAAAATCCAGTTTTCATAGATTCACATGAAGTTTCCGATGGCGTTTTTACAGCCAAATGCATAGTCGACACGAAAAACCCAATTTTAAAAGTAATTAATACTACAGATGAAGTAAAATACGTAAAAAAATTCAACATTAAGACTGAAGATATTAATAACTTTAACATATACAAAATTAATAAAGCGTTAGATAATCCAGAAAGGTTAGACGAACTAAAGTCGATTTTCATAAACCAGATGCCCACGTACGCAAACGATGAGCTAATTGAATTATGTTTAAAATATCCCGAAGTATTCGCTCTTGAAACAGACGTAATGACTTTAAATAACTTTTACCAACAAAAACTTAGACTTTCGGACAAAACACCAGTCTACATTAAAAATTACAGATTACCGTATTCTCAGCGCAGAGAAATTAATAGACAAGTTGACAATTTACTGCAAAATGATTTGATTGAACATAGTCATTCGAATTATAACAGCCCGCTAATATTAGTACCCAAAAAAGACCCAAGTGGACAGAAAAAATACCGCATGTGTGTCGATTTTAGGGCAGTTAATAAAAAACTAATAGCCGACAAATTCCCTCTAGCACGCGTGGATGACATTTTAGATAACCTTGGTCGAGCAAAATATTTTTCTACTTTGGACCTATACTCAGGTTTCCACCAAATCCAGCTACATAAAGATTCGAGAGACATCACCTCTTTCAGCACTGATCGTGGTGCTTTCCGTTGGAAGGTTTTACCCTTGGGTTTAAATGTCGCGCCTAACTCGTTTCCACGAATGATGTCCATTGCTTTTTCCGGTATTTCCCCAAGCCAAGCCTTTTTATACGTAGACGATGTAATAGTCATAGGGTGTAGCGAGTCTCACCACCTCAACAATTTGGAGAAGGTCTTTCAAACATGTAAAAAGTTTAACTTCCGTTTAAATCCCAAAAAATGCAATTTCATGCGCTCAGAAGTCACATTTCTAGGGCATAAATGCTCGCCCGAAGGACTGCTACCGGATGATTCGAAAATAGTTGCAATTAAGAAATATCCCAAACCGTGTGATAAAGACGCGGTACGAAGATTCGTTGCATTCGCTAACTACTACAGAAGATAGAAATTATATTGACTGACCCCGTAGAAATAGTGACCGACAACGACAAAAAACTTAAACTGATGACAATCTACCATAACGATCCGATAACAGGTGGACATTTTGGAAGTAAAAAACTATACGCGAAATTACGTACTAAATATTATTGGAAGAATATGACACGTGAAATTGCAAAATTCGTAAAAAATTGTGAAAAATGCTTGGTAAACAAAGTAAAATCAAAAAATAAAGAAAGAATGGTACTTACGCCAACTCCCTGCAAGCCTTTCGATATCGTCGTTATGGACACTATAGGACCATTACCTGAGTCAATTAATGGTAATAAGTTCGCAGTTACCATTATATGTGACTTAACAAAATATTTAGTAACAATACCAATACCCGATAAAAGCGCTAAAACTGTCGCTTCTGCCATTTTCGAATGTTTTATTTTGATATACGGCACTATGAAATCAATAAAAACCGACCTTGGCACAGAATTCAAAAACGAAATATTTTCAGAATTAACAAAACTTTTAAAAATTACACATAATTTTTCTACACCATATCACCACGAAACAGTTGGCACGGTTGAAAGAAACCACCGAGTTTTTAATGAGTATTTACGGGCTTATTTAAAAGACAATTTCGATGATTGGGACGTTTATTTACGTTATTTCACTTTTGTGCATAATACAACGACAAACACTGTATTCGATAATAAGCTAACACCGTATGAATTAATATTCGGAAAAAAGGCAAATTTGCCACTCGAAATGCAAAAAGATGAAATTGACCCAATCTACAATATTGAAAATTACGCGAAAGAAGTAAAATATCGTTTTCAAAAAACAAACTCACTCGCGGAAAAATACGTTAAAAAGCACAAGGTTCAAAACGAAACCGGATACAACCGGGACTCGCAGCCAATATCGGTTAAAGTTCATGACAAGGTTTTATTACAAAAAGAACCTCGCGATAAACATGCTAGCATTTACCAGGGTCCACACGTCGTAACAAAAATCGACGGCGTTAACATAACATATTTTGATAAAACAAAGAACAAAGAAAACACAGTACATAAAAATAGGATACGAAAAATCGTAACATAATTAGCTTGAGAATACAAAAATCAATATTTTATTTTTTCAAATAAATAGTATTTTTCTAAACATACATTAAAAACGAAATACATAACATTTACCTAGCAACAAAAAAAAAAATATATATATCTTAACTTTACTAGTTAGTATTAAACATTACTCACCTTAGCATAAAATTTAATAAGTAGCTAGCAATAACAACCTACTTTAAAACGTAGAAATTTAAGTTCTTTTAAGATGTGAACTTTATTTTGAATTATATCAAGTGTTTTGAACGAGCGAAAACGAGGAATGGATTCAGTAAAACATAAATTCGCTCATTCAAGGCAATTTACATCATCTGGGTCAAGAAGAGTTGGTCAAGATTGATCACCTTGACAAACTCTTCTTTTCCAAAGGGGAATGATGTAATGGAACCATGCAAATATATTTAAAACCTACATAGCATAATAGGGCCCTTAGGATATAAATAGTAATAGAACTAACTTTAATGACATTCGCCGCAGCGCAACCGCAACCAAGTTAACGTGCTTTAAAAAGCTCTACGATAGGTAGAGACAAAAAATAAAGGAGGATAAAATAAAATTTCAATTGGTGTGGTTCACTCGCGTCGGGTGTTACAAAGTGGTAAAATATTAATAAAAAAGAAGAATTAAAGAAATATTTGTGAAAATATAAAATACAATACCTAAAATTTTAATAAAGAATAAAACACCTAAATATTAATAAAGAGGCTAATCTACAACGCTTCTGTAGCGAACAAATTGTGTTTTTTAATAAGTGCCTGCAAGCAGAGCATGCAGTTTACGATGGCGCGTGGCCATTTTAAAGCTATGGTGAGTGCAGCTTCATCAAGCTCCAATAAGGAGTCGTTTCAGTACTTTAAGCATGTGAAAACTTAAAACAAGTTAAGCCATATGGGTTTTTGTAATTGATATTAGAGAAAAATTGGTAGTTTACAAACGGCGATGGTTACTAGGACATGTTTCTGAATTTCACTTCTTCATCAGCTAGCTTTTCGGGAGCTGAGCATTGAACTCGAATCTCCAACATTCATATCAGTGCAAAGGTAGATGCTTTTAGCTGCTAAGCCATATGAATGTCCCGTTGTTCGCTGTACAATTGGTCTCTACGAGTTGCCTTTTTGTTTATATTCCTTTTGATCACCATGTAGCCAAATGTTGAGGAAGGCGTGCATGCACGTATCATCATTAAAGCTATACGCAAAGCATTACAATTATGCATGACCAAAATATGACATGGCTGAACATGTCAAAGCGCCAATCAAAGGAACAACAACGTGCCTTATTGGAAACATGCGCTGCCACAGCAATGTCCTCCAAACTTATTCATCAACAAAAAGATTTCTCTTCTAAAATGGTTGTGGACGCTTTACTTTTCTTTCGTGGATCCAACGTCATACAAAAAATATAAAATCGCAATTTTAAATATAGAATTGGAATTCAAGGCTGAGCGTGACAATGCTGAAGTACGTATTGATAATGTTCAAGAGTATCAGAAAATTGTTGATGCTGAATGGCGTATTCTGTACAATAAAATAGCCAAGTACGACGCCAATATTGTGTTATCTAAACTACCAATTGGTAATGTTGATACACAGTATTTTGCAGATCGTGAAATATTCTGTTAGTGTACCAGAAGAAGAAATGAAAATGAAAGCTTGTGGTGGTGCTGTTATGACTACAGCTAATGATATTAATTCAAGTGTTTTGGGTCAATGTGATTACTTTGAAGAACGTCAAGGTGGTGGTGAATATTTCAAACTTTTCCAAGGTTTGATAGTGGGTTTGACATTAATTTTATTTTTATAGTTTATAATTATTTAAAGGTTGCGTTAATGCTAGAACATGTACATTGATTTTACGTAGCAGTGCCGAACAATTTTTGGAAGAAACTGAGCTTCGTTAAATGATGGTACAATGATTGTGCAGCGTACAATTAAACATGATTCTATTGTTGCTGGTAAGTCAAAATACAACTTGAAAAAAATGTCTAATCTTAAATTGTTAAGTAATATTATGAAAAGATTGTGTCCAACTACGGAAGAAAAAACTATAAAATTTGTGTCAGTGAAATGATAATTATTGCTTTTGGTTATTAGTTTTGAGGCATCGTCTTCGAGTGCCTTCTGATGTTGTTGTAGCAGCGCTTCGCCCCATCCAATAGGTCTCACCAATCACAAATTGTCATCAATGTCCTCCAACGGGAGTCCGAGGAAACTTGCTGTTTCAACAGGGGTGGACCATAAAGAGAGGGGTGTTAGAGGAGTTGGTTCCACATTACAAATGAAGAGATGGTTGGTGTCATGTGGGGACACATTGCAAGCAGGAACATTTTGTATGTAGGGGTTGATTCTGGATAGGTAAGAGTTTAACCTGTTACGGTGTTTATGGAGCTCACCAAGGACCTGCTTGTATTTTCTTGCTTGTTGTTGTTGTTTTTGTAGCGATAAGGTTGCTCCCCGAAGGCTTTGGAGGGTGTTATCGATGTAATGGTCCTTTGCCGGATACAGATCCGGTACGCTCCGGTACCAGAGCACCATTAAGGTGCTGCCGACCATCTCGGGAACGATTTATGTGGCCACATTCAACCTTCAGGCCATTCCCTCCCTCCCCACCCCCAAGTTCCATGAGGAGCTTGGGGTCGCCAGAGCCTCGTCTGGTAGTGAAACAGGATTCGCCGCGAATAGATGAGGTTGACAATTGGGTTTAGAGAAGCTGTATATTGCGCTGGCAACCTGAAGGGTTGCGCTACACAGCCCCTTGAATCTGGTATTTTAGTCGCCTCTTACGACGGGCATACCTACCGCGGGAATATTCTGACCCCCTAACCCGCTGGGGTAGTTTCTTGCTTCATACGGCTGAGTTCTCAGGTGCCCTATTTCCTCATAGTGCTTACGGAGGTGACTCCTTAAGACCCTGGGCGGTGTTGGCTCATCAATTAGATGTCTGTTGGGATGCCCGGTTCCTGGGTATGCAACAGAAACTGTTCGGTTAGCATTTCATTTCTTTCACTTATTGGGAGTACTCTCGCCTCATTATGTAGATGCTGTTCTGGGGACATAAGGAGATAACCCGTGGCGGTTCTGAGGGCAGTATTTTGGCAGGCCTGTAGCTTCTTCCAGTGGCTAATCTTTAGGCTTGGCGACCATATGGTGTAGGAAACAATAGTGACTCCTTTTGGTGGTGAAGATAGGGATAGGACACCGGTTTGAATGTGAGTTTTTTTGAAGTTATTGCAAAAAGCGTTGAGGATTTTTAATATCTTACGAGGTACCTTTGTAAATGTTTCGAGAATGAAGAATGAGACCTATTCAAACTCAATTTTCACCAGGACAAGGCCGCTGAGACTGCTATACTTTAACATACAATACTTTACCCCTTTTTTAGCAGAACTATAATTTTGATTTTATTAAATTTTAAAAATGTTTCTTCCTCTGCAGTTTAGCATATTTATTGCCAACACAGGTTGGCGATGTGTTTGCGCAGGACCGTGCCTTCGCTACTTTATAATGAATGTCAATTCCCATCAATGGATATTGCGGCGCTCGATTGACCAACAAGACGATGCCACGACACCTTTGAGTATTCTTGATCTGAAAATTAATATGCAACGAATTTGTACAACAAACAAACAACACACACTGAAATAATCTTGGTTAAAAAGTATCTAGGAATCTAATAATTCTTAGCTTTTTCCTACGTTCGTATTCTAAGCTTTTCATGCTCTAATTGAAAAAAAATATTCAACAATCGCACAATGTTTGCAAAAACTTTTAAAGCAATTTAATTGCAACGAATTTGTCAATAATTTTTAACAAAAATTTATAAAATAGATGTATAACAAAATAGTATTTTGAATATAAATATTTGTGATGAACTTAACTGAAATAATTCTAAGTTTTTTCCTACGTTACTAATCTAAGCTTTTTATGCTGTAATTAAAATAATATTCAACAATCCCGTAAAGTTTGCAATTAAATTGCAACAAATTTGTCAATAATTTTTAACCAAAATTTATAAAATAGATGTATAACAAAAAAATATTTTGAACTGACAGTACCAATACCATCAACTAAATGGTCCTTATAAATATTGTGATCACATAATTTGAAACTAAATATTACTATGTGTACCTACATTTATTATTGCAAAATCACGAAAAAAAGAAAATTGCATAAAGTACCCTCAATGTAAAATTATTCCACTGAATGTATATATCGCATTCTAAACTAAAAAATGTCAAAACTGAAAAAATTGTAAATCGGTATTTAAATGTAATCAATCCATGAAAGTATCGTGAAATAACTAATGTGTTTTGGTAGTTATCGTTATCATTTAGACTGGTTTTGTTAAGAATTTTGTTATTTTTGTGGTATAAATCAACATTCAACACAAAGCTACTCTGATTATGAGTTGCAACACTTTTTGGTTTAGGTTGCGATATGTAAAATCACATATTTTTGTACACAGTTCTAAAATGTAAAGGAAAAAATTTATATTTGTCTATTAATTAAATTATTAAAAAGATATTGTTATATTAATGATATAGAGAAGCACCAACACGAATGCAAGTGGTTTCAAACCACTGGTAGGCAATTCGTCACTTTAACTGTCAGAAAAAATGTTAAATTGTTCATTTTATGTAAAAAAATTTGAAAGTTGCAATTGAAGTTCTGAAAGCTCGGGAATTTCAATTGAAGTTAAAAAAATTACAATTGAAGTTCAGAATTTTCAATAGAAGTTCAGTAAATTATAATTGAAGCTCAGGAATTTCAACTGTAGTTCAGAAAATTACAACTGAAATTCAGAAAATTACAATTTTAGTTCAATTATAATTTTCTGAACTACAAACAGAAATTCTGAACTTCAATTTTAATTATGTGAACTACGAATAGAAATTCTGAGCTTGAATTTAAATTTTCTGAACTTGAATTGAAATTTTTGAACTTCAATTGTAACTTTCGAACCTCAAATGCAGCTTTCTGAACTAAAATAAAAAAAGTATAGTATTAAAATTGGCGAATTACAAGTCAACTTACTCAAATTGTGAATTGCCTACTCGCGATTTGATGGTTTACTGCAACCAATAGTTCTGTTAGTTCTTCTCTTTTGTTTTCTATATCATTAATTAATTTATTTAAGTTTCCCTTACAATCGCATACAATAAAATTTGTATTTAGGGCTCACCAACAAGACTGAAAAACTATTCCTTCCTTAAGGCTTATAGTTAATAATTTACAACTATTATAAATAATGTAATATATTATAAAAATGTTGAATAAAAGAAATGTTAATGGATTTGAATTAAAGAAATGTTTTATTTATATAGCAGTATAATCCAAGTAAAAAAACGGTCATAATACTAGTGAAAAGTATATAACTTAAAAAATGCCTGCCATAACGTGAATGTAAGAACAGTACAGCACTATAGTTTGTTTACATTTCGATAACCTAATACCGTATATGTGTGAGCAGTATGGACAATCACATAAATAGGTACGACGGAGTGGACTGGTCACAAACAGTCCCGACACCCTGTACAAATGCTATTTAACGATTTACGTGTTCCATCGACACAGATTTAGTCATTTTACTAATCAATTTACGGGTACATTTTTGATGGAAACTAAGTAAGAAACCCGTAATACATAAGTTATCTGATGCTTTAATTCGTTAATCCTAATTAGCTTATACCAAATTCGTTTTTACCTAATTCACCCATTCGTAATTCATTTTCTTATAGTTATTTCGCTCATGGCTAATTCGAAAGTACCGGATTTATTTATTAATTCTTTATCATTATACCTGACATATACTTGCTTAGTCGATAACACCTAATAAACATGTACTTAATTCAAGAATACCGAATTTATAATGTATTCGTACATATCTAATTCATATTTAATTAAATCTTGAATACCTAATTCAAATTACGGAATTCATTTAAACCTTATTCTTACTTACTTAAATTAGGAATACCTATTTCATACTTAATTCGTAAATACATAATTCACAAACTACCTATTTCATACTTAATTCGTGTATGTCTAATTACTATTTACGCTTAATACCTAATTCATATTTACTTAATTTACGAATATCTAATTCATACGTACCTAATTCAGGAAAACCTAATTCGTACTTAATTCGTAAACGCCTAATCCATAAAATACCTAATTCGCTACTACGAAACTTTTTTTGGTAATGAATAAATATAAATAATGTTTTCTTCATTAATAAGTAGAGGACAGAAAGCATACTTAAATAGCGCGTTCGTGAAGTCACCTATGCCGACCATTATTTCAAATTCTTCTATGCCTACTATTTGTTTATTGATTAACATTACACTAAGCTGGAACAACTGCAGTAAATACCGCTAGTCCTAGTGCAATATTAGTTCAAGGTTAGCGAGTCTTTGAAGCTCAGCTTAAGGTTGATTGGAGCAGACAAAGTCAGTCTGGTGTCGGCAATCGAACGAAAATGTTGTTCATTGTTTACTATATAGTTTGACAGCTTAAGTAGAGGTTATGTTGCGAATAGAGTGGAAGGCAGTGGACTAGGCAGTCGAATGTCATATAATGAAGGAATGGTGTGCGGAGTTTTTTCAAAGTTAAAAAAAAATGATAAAAGATTTAATATAAATAAAACTATTGTTTTAATAACAACAAAAACGCCATATATATTCTATATACATAAATTTGTAAGGATTATCTCACTTTAAAATTTGAATTAAATAATCTAAAGTTTTTTTGAAACTGATTCGAGAACTGTGCGTGTGAATGTGCGAATTTTCACCGATCAGCTGTTAGTTGCGCTACTTGGTAAAATTTACAATGATGTTGTTTTCCTAGCTCATTTTACAATTCCCCGAAACTAAATGTGTGTTAGCGTAAAGTTATTATTAGCAAACAAACTAATATTACCCACTGTGCCTCAAAACTTTAAGGAGGAAGGTTTAAAGTGTTAAAAAGACCAAAATCGGTGAAAAATAAATAAATATATGAATCACCAAATGTGCCAAAACTTCCAAATTATCCAATTATTATGAGGTCGTTGAAAATTTTAAAACAAACATTTATGTTAAAAAAAAAGTAACAGCGCCCTCGCCAAAAAACTTGTTTTCAAGGCTTTAAAAGAAAGCCATAACCCATAATTAAATCATAGTAAAACCCAAGCTACTAAAATTTCATAAATGTGTCAGAGATCAACTACGAAAGTCAATTTGTAGTTATCGGTTACGACGAAGTAACTCGTGGCTCGTGGAGTTTTTCAAGTCCCTAGTACCGGAATAGCAGGTCAATCAACGTCCCTAATTGGTCGAATTATACCTGAAATTGTGCTGAAGGTGCCGCAGTCCTTTGTAGCGTATATTTATATTGATGCAAATTTTATATTAAAAATTTATAGTGTTGCAATTTTTATATTGAAATTTTGGTTATAGATATTTGAAAAGAAAAAAATATGTAATTCGTAATAATTTTTTTCGATCATGTAGTAGAAGTAAATAGTGTCACTTATAAAAATTATAAATAATAAAAATAGTTATTAATGAAGCGTCAGGATTTTAGTGAAAAAATGCAAAAGAAATATTCGCAATATTTAATAATTTAATCCTGGGCTTTCTGCCTTGTACCTTTTGTTTTTTTGTACTTAATCACGTAGCAAAAACGCTTAGACCGTAAATAATGTGTTAAAGATTATCAATCAGCTATGGTGCGGTTACAACCGCACAGACAAACACCATTCTTTTGCCACAGGTTTGAAAGCAGCTCTTACAACGTCGTCGTCGTCGGGCCCAACGTCGCATCGATGGAGTAACCGAAATGTAAGTAACAATGTTAAAGTTGAATACTATGCAATAGCCTAGATATGTAGTTCGATCGAACCTACTGAGGCAATGTGGGTGCTAGCAGCGCTTATCGTTTTTATATGCATACCCATTAAACAAGTTGGATTGACCTACATTCAGGTATTAATCAATTTCCGCTTCCGTTTGGTGCGGAATGAATTTAAAACAACTAATTTTCTGTAATTTATAAATATATATAATCGAGTGATTAAAGACAGGAATGAGACGAGGAATCATATTTTCAATAAGGTTTTTGGTTTTCTTCCTCTGAGGTTATTATATTTACCTGATAGAAAAATTGCGAATCTTTTAGATCTGTTTGTGTGGTGAAAATTAAATCGATGTTAATACTTGAGAACATTTGCAAATAAGAATTGTGAAATAAAGATTTAAAATATCGAGTTTGTCGATGTGGTGGTGATGAGGTGTATATCTGAAATTGGAATTAATTAGCGGAATTTTTGTAGATCCAAAATGGTAGTTTCTGAAATGACTCTTATTTTTAATATACAAATATTTAATACAATTTTCCATTAAATTCATATTTTTTTATATTGCAAAATTCAAACGTAAAAATATTATACGGTGAATAGATTTGGAAATCACAAACTTACAGATAGATGTAATAATATTATATAGTTAAAATTATAAACAAACCCTACAGTAGGCATAGGACTATAACTTTAGTATAAATTTCGTTTGAATAAAATGTGAAAATCTAGTATATCGAAATGAAAATTTAAATTTTTTTTGACGAAATGTAGGGATATAAAACGCTGAGATGACGTAATTATGCTTTGGGTTAACCTATTCCAATTATAGTTCTTAGGTTAGCAGATTCGGTGGGTGCAGCCATGGGGGAATATTCCATCTTTTTCTCCCCTCGACTTTGTTTTCCGGGTTAAATGCTCCGAACCCATATTCCTTCCCCCGTTTTAGTTTGAGATATCGGGAAGGGATAATCATATGATTAAATAGATTTTTTTTGCTGCCAGATTCAGTTTCGCTGGATTAGTTTCACGTAAAATTTTTCTAGTTTTGTATACGGCATACATTTGAATTTGTTTTTGTACAACTTCGTTGCGCGAGGATGAAGCAAACCCACTGCCATTTTCCCTGAGCTAAGCTGAAGCAGAGCTAGGTGTACTACCCCGATTCTATCCAAACGCACCTTCGTAGGTTTCCCTAGTTTAAGCAGCAGTGTGGGGAGAAGTTCGTTACACCATTTGAAATTGTGGCCTTACCACTGGAATCAACAATATGCTTGTCCATACTACGTGAACCCTATGTATGAATTCGAGGCATTGATGTTGGATATGAGTTGAGGTTTACCTTGAGAGCTATCGGTACCCAAACATTTTTCACACAAAAATTCATAAGTTCAGGACACACTGTTCGGTGTGGTCCAAATGTTGGAAATATTCAGTTGGCACTGTTGAGAAAAAATATGTATCAATGGACACAATTAAAAGTGAAAGATTTTTTTACCATCTGTTGTTACTTTACACATTAGATATTGGAAACGACGACCAGCAACTACAAATTGCATTTTAGCCTTGCAAACGATTACATTTAATTAGACCTAATTCACCAAAATTTACAATGGGTGGCTCATATTCACCCTCAACCGTGCGTGCCATTGGTAAGATGCTAAGTGTAAAGGACAAAGCTGTTGTTTTTAATAAATCAGCTGTTGCAGGAATGCAATACAAAGAGGACCTGCAAACGAGAAAGATCAATGTAATTGCCAAACAAAATATTAATTTCGAATATCAATACCTAACGTAACGTGGAGAGGAGTTATCATGATCTTGTACCACATATTTTGTGGTCACCAATGGTGGTAATAAACCCTTTTTATTAGTAATAAAAGCACCACCAGCTCTATTTTGATTTTTAATGATAACGCTTGTCGGAGTTGGCATCTGATCGGGATTTAAACGGCGTTGGGCTTGGTCATACTGTTGCGCCTGTTGATATATACCAGACCAGGTGCAGGTGGTTGCTAAAGAAAATAATACAAAAAAATAATCATCAGCAATATTTGAAATATGTTAGTTGTATTAGCATACATTATAACCAGGAAGTCCGGGTGTTGGGGGTTGACCCGGCATGGGTGGCTGAATGGGCATTGGCGCCTGTGCAGGTTATGTTGGTGGCATCATTTGACCCATGTAACCACCTGGTGCACCTGGTTGTTGTAGAGTGTCGGTGGCGAACGAACGATTTAAATTAAAACATTAAAACATGTGTTTATTAGAGATTGAGTACAAGTATTAAAAATACAATTATTGATTTGACAATTCACTTGTTATTGTGTTGTTGCTTGACGTTGTGGTTAACGTTGTGTTTGTATGACTGTGTGGCTGTGTGGCTTGCCGGGGTGTGTTTCAAAATTGGTGCTTTGCCCGCTGCACTGGCTATATTGTACTGAACATTTCCGCATATATGGCATACAATTTTGCTTGGTCTTTCGTTAAGTTTCAGTGATGCCATCTTGTTTCGTATCGTGCAATGACATCCCACTCCCCGGTGAATCCTCTAAGGGATTCACTAACTCTAAAGCGGATAGCTTGCTTGCTGGGCGACGAATTACAATACGATATACGAATACGGCTGGGTTCTCAGGTGCCGTATTTCCTCAAAATGTTTACGGAGATGACTCCTTAAGCCCCTAGGCGGTGCTGGTTCAACAATCAGATGTCTGTTGGGATGCCCAGGTTTCTGGGTATTCAACAGGAACTGTTTGGTCAGCATCTCATTTCTCTCCCTGATAGGGAGTATTCTCGCCTCATTATGCAGATGGTGTTCTGGGGACATAAGAAGACAGCCCGTGGCGATTCTGAGAGCAGTATTTTGGCAGGCCTTTAGTTTCTTCCAGTGCTAATTGCTTTGTATGTAGTCATGAGCGTTTCTTTATATTTTCCCCAAGTACTGCCAGCGAGGGATTTGAGGATTTTGTTACGGCTCTGAATTCTCGGAACAATTGCGGCTGCGTGCTCACCAAAATGTAGATCCTGATCAAACGTCACACCCAAGATTTTGGGGTGTAGGACAGTCGGTAGCGTAGTGCCATCGACGTGGATGTTCAAAATGGTCGACATTTGGGACGTCCATGTGGTAAATAAGGTCGCGGAAGATTTAATCGGTGATAATGCCAGGTTTCGCGAGGCGAAAAAACTGGAGAGATCAGGGAGGTAGCCGTTTATTTTATTGCATAGCGCATCGATCTTTGGGCCTGTGGCCATTATTGTGCAGTCATCGACGTAGGAAACAATTGTGACTCCTTCCGGTGGTGAAGGTAGCTTAGATATGTAGAAATTAAACATAAGTGGGGATAGGACACCACCATAGGGCCCACCTTGTTTAATTCTCCTTGGTTTTGATGTTTCGTTTCTGAATTGCACCGATGCCTGCCGACCACCCAAATAATTTGCGGTCAACCTTTTAAGACATGGGGGAAGGGTAGACCCTTCCAGGTCTTGCAGTAACGAGCCATGGTTGACCGTATCAAAAGCTTTTGATAGATCTAGCGCTACGAGTACTGTTCTATGGTGGGGGTATTGATTTAAACCGCAATTTATCTGGGTGCTAATGGCATTCAGCGCGGTGGTAGTGCTATGGAATTTTCTGAAGCCATGCTGATGAGGGGCTAGCTGCAAATTTGCTTGGAAATAAGGGAGCAAAATGGCTTCAAGCGTCTTTGCCACTGGCGATAGGAGAGATATCGACGATACGACTCACCTATTTTAGCTGGTTCCCCAGGCATTAGTAGCGTGACCACCTTGGCCATTTTCCATTTCTCAGGTATGACAAAGGTGGAAAGAGACAGGTTGAAGACATGCGCTAAATATTTGAAACCCTCTTTCCCTAGGCTTTTAAGCATCGGCATGGCTATGCCGTCTGGGCCCACTGCTTTGGATGGTTTAGCACGACCAATGGCGTCCTCAACCTCTTTAGTGGTGATGGTGATTGGTGACGCTCTGAATTTGTGTTTATGTGCGTGTCTATTGGCTCTCCGTCTATCTTTGTCGACCGTAGGATGCATTATATATTGTCGGCAGAAAGCGCTCGCACATTTTTTCGCGTCCGACAGCACTTTGTCGCCAAAGACGATGGAAACTTTGTCTTTGTGCTTAGTCGGATTCGATAGGGACTTTACGGTGGACCAAAGTTTACCCACACCGGTAGATAGGTTACAACCTCTTAGGTGCTCCTCCCATTTCGCCCGCTTGTGTTCATCCACTAGCAATCTGATGCGTTGGTTTATATCCCTTATTTAGGGGTCGCCTGGATCAAGCTGTCTTATAAGGTCACGTTCTCTCGCTAAATTTGCGGCCTCCGCCGGGATGTAGGGCCGGATTTCGGGAATTCTCCCGACGGGAATGAAATGTGCCGAGGCGGATTCAATGACCTTACGGAAGGCACGCTACCCTTGGCGGGCATCAGTCGGTATAGGGAGGGCAGCAAAGCGGTTGTCTGTAAAGGATTTATATTCTTCCCACTTTCCTTTTTTGAAGTTTATGAAAGTGCGTTTTTCAGTGACGATGAAGTCGGCGGTACGCTCAAGCGAAATAAGTAAGGGCAGGTGGTCGGATGCCAATGTTACCATCGGCTGCCAGTTGACGCAGTTTACGAGTTCTGCGCTCACGATTGAGATATCTGGCGAGCTGTGACAGCTTCCTACCATACGTGCGGGGGCGTCTCCGTTTATTGTGCAGAACGTCGTTTCTTCTATTTGATCCGCCAACATCTCACCCCTACTGTCCGCCCGCAAGTTTGAATGCCATAGATCATGATGGGCATTGAAATCGCCTAGGATAATGCGATTGTTGCCAGTGAGTAAGGCCCTGATATTAGGGCGGTATCCACTGGGGCAACAGGTGGCAGGAGGGATGTAGATGTTGATGATTTCTAGGTTTGCATCGCCTGACCGGACAGATAGGCCTTGACGTTCTAAGACATTGTCCCTGCGGTCGATGCCAGGATCAAATATATAATATTGCACAGAGTGGTGTATGATAAACGCGAGACCGCCTCCATTTCCGCTATCGCGGTCTTTCCTGTGGATATTATACCCAGAGCAGGTCAGCAATGCAGATCTTGCTGTGAGTTTAGTCTCTTGAATCGCAGCAATGCGGATGTTGTGCCGCCTCATGAAATCGACTATCTCTGTAATCTTCCCAGTTAGTCCATTACAATTTAACTACAGAATTCTGTAGTGCATAAGGGGAGACGCCGCCACTCTGGGGGTAAGTGACGGGTGACTACGCCTGGGTTGTGGAAGGCCAGGACGCAATTGCTGTTGTGGCCCTGGGACTGGGCGTCCTTGGGCAAGCATTGGGGTACCCGGATGATTTGGGTTTGCGACCTGGCAACATGGCACGATGAAACCCGTCGGAGGGTTGCCGTCGCGGAGACCAGGACATCTAGAAAAGTGGCACCACCCAAGGCAGGAGCTGCATTGGGCGGATGTCGCAAACCTATATATTCTGTGCTGGCAGACGGTGCAAACGGAGGTAGGTCTTAGTCCCTTCATGTGGCGTAATTGGCAACTCTGTCAATGGACGACTATTAACGATATTCTCCGCCTCTATTAGAACGCTCCGAAAGGTTTCAAGTCGCGGTGCTTCTTGTAGTAACACACGCTGTAATAAACGCTTGACGCACTTGACGAGGCGCTCCCAGCAACCGCCTGCAGACGGGTTCGCAGGACAATTAGAAACCCATTGTATATTACGTTGTGCCATCTCACCCTCAATACGATTGAAATCAAATAAACGTTCTTCTTGCTTCAACTCCCTTTGCGCTCCAACAAAATTTGTGCCATTATCACTCCGAATTTTAATTGGCACCCCTCGTCTGTTTACAAAATTTCGCAGGCACAAAATAAATGCGTCAGTTGATAGCTCGTCTGCTACCTCTAAATGAACGGCCCTCGTAGTTAAGCAGGTGAATAGTGCCACCCATCGTTTTTCTTTTCTTCGCCCTATGGTTACAAAAAAGGGACCGCAGTAATCAACCCCAGAATAGGAAAAAGGGCGGACATATGGCGTAAGTCGATCACTCGGCATCTGACCCATTAGTGGTGTTGCGGGTTCGGCGTTGTTGAAGATGCACTTCGGACTTCTCCGTCTTGATCGACTTGAGTAATGCGCGCGCACGAGTTACCCAAAACCTTTGTCTCATTTCATTTATGGTAAGCGAATCGTTTTGATGGTGTACACGGCATTGATATTGTTTCATTATAAGTCGTGTAACATGATGATAATGTGGTGCAATAACTGGGCGTCTAGCTGTGACTGGTAGGCAATATGCGGCGTCGATTCTGCCATTGACTTTGAGCAGACCATCGACATCTAAAAATGGGGTGAGTTGATATATCGCACTGGATTTGGACAGACATTTATTTTTATCAATGGCGTTGATCTCTTCAGCGAAAGACTCGGACTGAACTCTTCGAAGGATTACATTTTCGGCGTCGGAAAGCTCTTCGACGAGTATCAGCTCTGGCATTATAGCGAAATCGAAAAACCCAGGCGACCGTTCTGAAATCTTTAAAAAAGACGAAAATTAGTAAAAAAAATATGGGATTCTTCTCTAAATTTGACAGCATCATGATTCGTTTTGCCTACTCTTCCAAGGCACAATGATCAGACGACAACTCTGCGATTTGTTTAGGCCAATGTGACTTATCTTGATATATAAATTCAGGACCCATGAACCATCTTGATTTTGGTTCACACTCGAACGATGTACGTGATCGTGTTGCTTCATCTGCTAGGTTGAAGGCGGTGGGAATCCAGCGCCACCGATTTGCAGTTGTAACACTCAAAATTTCGGTAACAGGAAATACGACGAACTGTTTGTAGTTTCGATCTGTAGAGCGAATCCAGAGTATGACGGTTTTGGAATCGCTGCAAAATGTTGTACTATGCGCTCGAAAATCATGGCAGCGTTCGAGCGACTCCTTGAGACGGCAACCCAAAACTGCGGCTTGCAACTCCAATCGCGGGATTGTCATGCCCTTCTGTGGTGCACACCTTGACTTTGCACACACCAACGTAACACCAACTTTATGGCTTTTGTATACGCGTAGATATGCAACAGCGGCATACGCACAGGAACTGTCAATAAAAATATTCAACTGTATGTTTTCTGCTGCTGGCAACATAATGGAGTAACATCGTGGCACTGAAAGACGCTTCACGGACTGTATGTTTTTCCACCATTTGGACCACTGTTCTGCTAACTGATTTGGTATTGGTTCGTCCCATTGTACACGCAACTTCCACAACGACTGCACAAGTAACTTAAGGTTTATTGTTATGTTCGCCAAAAGACCAAACGGATCGAACATTGACATGGCAACGGCCAATAACTCGCGCTTAGTGAGCGATCGTGTACCATCGAGAACATCGTGGGCAATTTTATGGAATTTGAAATTAAATTCTAGGCTGTCCTTATCGGTGTTCCAAAACATACCTAGTACTTTCTCCATTGTTGCGTGACGCTCCATCTTTATTACCTCGTTGCTGGCAGCAATACCATTGTTTAAATTTTGCTCGACATATTTGTTGTTGGAAACGAAATTGCGTAGTTTAAAGCCAGCCGCGGCGTTAATTTCAATGGCTTGTTTAGTAACATGGACGGCTTCTTCGATGCTGTTGCAACTTATAATCAGATCGTCGACATACGTGCTTTCAAATACTGGCCGCATACCTCTGGGCATCGTTGACTGGAACTTGACGGCGTTAGTATTTTTAATATGCTCAGCACAACATGGTGAGCAAATTGCTCCCAAAATAATTTTTTGCGTTCTATATGTACGGATCGGCTCGTTCTGATTTCCATCTCGCCATCGAAATCGCTGTGCATCCTGATCGGCGTCTCTGATTCGCACTTGAGAAAACATCTCCTGGGTGTCACCAGCGACGGCAACTATTCCTTGGCGAAATTTGTGGATTATAGCCTGTAGTGGTTGAGCTTGCTCCGGACCTTTTAGTAAGACTGAATTCAAAGAGACGGCGTTCGTAGTTGCGGCTGCGTCGAAAACAATATGCAGTTTTTTGTGGCTTATGTGGGTTAATTGCACCAAAATGCGGGAGATACCAAGTCGTTGGCCCTTCCCTGGCGGCTTCATCTGGTGTTTGTAGTTTTGCGTAGCCCTTTTCGAAATATTTTTCCATTTCCATTTTGTACTGACTGGCATAATCTAGATCTCTTAACATGCGTGACTCAATATTGAGCAACCGTTGCTTGGCCATTGCATAGCTTGGCGGAAGATTGACCCTCTCTTCACGCCAAAGCAAGCCATCTTCATACACCCCTGACCGAGATCTCTCGTTGTTTCTGCTAAAACCTTTCTGGCACGCTGATTTGCGTCGGATTCTAAGGCGATACGCCTGACCCCAAAATTTTCAACAGAAAAGTACTCCTCCACTAATTTATTGAGCTGGCCCATAGCGTCTGAGTGACGGATATGTAACACCTTTGGAGTGGTTGTCATCTCCTCGCGAAGTGGTCCGTACACGACCCAACCTAACTTTGTATTGACGGCAACTGGTTGGTCGTATCTGGCGGCGACTGTTTGGCTAGGTACGCTTAAGTAGCAATTGTCCAGTCCAAGTAGCAAGACTGGTTGTACGTCGGTGTAGTTATGCACTGGCAGCGTTTGTATATGTGGATCCATCGATTTGTCGAACGACTGTGTAGGCAAATTCAGTCATTTGATCGTATGTATGTAACTTTTTGAGCTGATAGCTCCGTCGACTGCTTACCCCTCTGATATCGCAAGATACAGTTCTTGAAGGCTCGGTTGTTTGGTTGTTACCATACCATTGCAAGGTTAAGGAATTGGCTCGACCACTCAACCCCAATTTCGTGGCGACCTCATCTTCAATGAGTTTCACAGAGGACCCCTCGTCGCACATGGCGTAAATCTCTATACTACCATGCGGGCCTGACAGAATGACTGGCAATATTTTAAAAAGACTAGACTCGTAAATGCTTCGACAGTTCAGAATGTGCTCTCGATCAGAAGGGGGCTCTGGTGGCGTTTGATCATCTTGATGTAATAACTGATGGTGCATACGAGCCCAACCATTTATGGCACACACTTTGCGAGGGTGACAATCAGACAAACCACGACCCTTTTGAAGACAACCAAAACACATACGTTGTTGTTTTACAAAAGACCACTTGCCTGCACAGTCTAGTGAATTAAATTTACGGCAACTCGTGATAACATGGGCCTGGCTGCAGCATGGACACTTATGCTGCCCCTCACTACTGTGCAAGACACGACGCATTACTCCTTTTCCCGAGGTAGGTTGACGATTGGCGCTTGTATTTTGGCGCCACGATGACGAAAACGGCTGACTATTGCGAAGCGAATTATCGGCTACACCAGGCATGATTGACACGACCTTGGCTAGATCGCTCAACCAATTGGAAAATGTTTCCACAGTTGGAAATGGAGAAATGTTGGCGGCGTGTTTGCTCCATTCGAACTGCTTCGACGATGGCAGCTTCGATATAAGTTGATCCAAAAGAGTTGGGTTCATGGAATGGTGTTCACACTTTGCTGATTTAAAAAAACGCTGATATGTTGCGCACTCGATTCGAAAATTCCAATAAATGATCTAGGCGGTTGTCATGAATGGCCGGAAACTATTGCACTTTTTGTAGCTTTGCACGTATTAACAAATCCTGGCGGCCGAAATTAAATTCTAACTCCTTAATTACTTTGGGCACGTCGCCAGGGTTAATGAGCATCGATGTAACTGAGCGTTTGGCATTACCTTGCAGAGCCTTTTGTAACCGCAGGAGGTTTTGCCTGTTATTGTACCCAAACTCTGCCGTAGTATCATTAAAATTTACCAGAAATAACGGCCAATCCTCGGGATTACCGTCAAATGTTGCAACGGATAAAGCCTGGCTGCTGAATCCAGAGGCAGAGGCAAATCTGGTACTGAGTGTGGCGACTGTGCAGCTGGCTGCTGCACCTCAGACATTGCTGCGTTAGCGATAAAGTTGGATACAAATACAACCCTGCAAGATATCATACTATCATATACACACATGAACACTGAACGCTTTTGACAGTTGAAAGAATGTTGGTCGAGAACGCGTTTTGAACATCTTTTGTATCATAACCTTTATACTTATAATTTTTATAATTATTGTAATTAGTTAACTTAACTCTTCTATAGAATTTCGTATCGAGGCACTGTCCACAAGTATATCTGAATTTTCTTTCAACCCCGAAGATAACCTCACGTTCGACATGTGATATGCACGATATGAAGATTTATTCGAAGTTGACGCAGCAAATCTCGATGACAAAGCAAAAGTCCGCCTACTTTTGCGCAAACTTAGCACGTCGGAACATACCAAATACGTTAATTTTATTTTGCCAAAACACCCACGAAATCTAACCTTCAAAGAAACCGTGGAAACACTTACCAAATTGTTTAGTCTACAGAAATCTTTGTTCAACATTCGATACCAACGCTTACAGCTAACGAAAGACATGAACATAGATTTTTCGACGTATGCAGGCAGAGTAAATAAAGAATGCGAGTAATTTCAGCTCAACAAATTAACATTGGATCAGTTTAAATGCTTAATTTTCATTATGGGTTTAACCAAAACACTTGAGAAGCAATTAATTTCTGATAGGGCTCTGTTAATAGGCGCTTTTGAGTTATAAACAGTTCTACTCAGCCCTATGACAAAAATTTCAAAGTGGCGGAGGTTTCTACAGGGAGTACTTAAGCATAGTCTTTCAAGAAGCAGCGCGCAGTCAATTTTGCCCGTGAAAAGATCGAAAATGAACAACGAGGCCAAAAGAATTCTGCGATTTGGAGCTCGACAAGGAGCCAATAAATTCACTTTGCAATAAAGTCATCGATGAAAGTGTTAAAACCGATAACAATATAAAACATCTCAAAAATTTATTTCCATATGTTTTCGACGATAGTCTTGGGTTGTGTACGAAAGCAAAAGCACATCTGGCGATCAAGACAAACCAGCAACCGATTTTTCGACCTAAACGGCCAGTTGATTACGCCATACAAGGACTAGTTGAAGCGGAACTCCAACGGCTTCAAGACATAAATGTCATCACACCAGTCAATAATTGAGACTGGGCTGCGCCTATCGTGGTAACCAAATGCAAATGGAAGTGTACTATTATGCGGCGATTTTTCAACAGGGCTTAACAACGCGTTAGAAATGCATCAGTATCCACTACCATTACCGGATGATCTATTCGCACGGTTAGCTAAAGCGAAGGTTTTCAGCCACATCGATCTTTCAGAGGCATTTCTACAAGTTGAAGTCGACGATGATTCTAAACATCTACTCACTATAAATAGGCATTTAGGACTTTTTCGATACAATCGAATGGTATTCGGTGTTAAATCGTTTCCGACAATATTCCAGCAAATTATGGATAAAATGTTAGCGGGACTGAATGGAGTAGCGGCATACATCGACGACATTTTCGTAGCAGGTGTAAGTCAAGACGATCACGATAGAAAATTACACGACGTATTGAAACGCGTACAAGAGTTCGTATTCAAACTTAAATTCGATAAATGCAAATTCTATGCAAATCAAATAAAATACCTTGGGGTTATTATAAATTAAGAGGGCATATAGCCAGATGCAGCTCGCATATCAGCTATAACACAGATGCCCGAACCAAACAATTTATCGGAATTACGATCATTTTTAGGTGCAATCAATTTTTATGGTAAATGTATAAAGCACTTACGTACCTATCGAGGACCTTTAGATAATCTACTGAAAGCAAACGTTAAATGGGTATGGACACAAAAACACCGCGACTGTTTTAACAAACTCAAAAGTATTTTATCTTCGAATCTTTTGTTGAAACATTTTGACCCAAAACTGGACATAATTGTGGCGGCAGACGCATCAAACTACGGCCTCGGTGCATGTATCTTACACGAGTATCCCGATGGTTCAGTAAAGGCAATTGCCATGCGTCAAAAAGAGGGTCTCGCTATAGTTTTTGCGCTCACCAAATTCCATAAAATGATTTTTGGACGCAAATACAACCTACAGACGGATCACAAACCTTTACTGGCTATCTTCGGTAACAAAAAAGATATCGCTGTACATCAAGCGAACAGATTGCAGCGATGGGCAATAAAACTATTAGCTTATGACTTCGACATAAGCTACGTATCCACAAACAACTTTGGCCACGCAGATGTTTTATCCCGGGTAATGAATAAAAATATTACACCGTCAGAAGATTATGTCATAGCTTCAATCCGCCTGGAAAATGAAGTTCGCCAAATACTTTCAGATTCTATGGCAAAGTTACCCATTACTCATAAAATGGTTTCTTATGAGTCGCTCAAAGACTCAACACTACAAACAGTCATGAATTTTGTAAACAACGGTTGGCCAAATACTATAGAAGGCCCGGATGAATTAAAAAAAATTTTTTGTCGTAAAGACAATCTCAGCGTGGTTGAAGGATGCCTCATGTTTGGAAACCGTATAGTCGTACCAGCAAAACTGCGAAGGAGAGTGTTAAAACAAATACATAAAGGCATCGAACGCACAAAATCGGTAGCGAGAAGTTTTGTGTACTGGCCCAATATCGATGATGATATTGTCTCCCTGGTACGAAACTGTAGCAGGTGTGCATCAGCTGCAAAACGACCGACTAAGACACTTCTAAAGGCATGGCATACTCCTTCATAAGCTTGGGAACGACTACATGTTGACTACGCAGGTCCATTAGATAATAACTACCTTCTTATCATTGTAGACGCGTACTCAAAGTGGCCTGAGATAATTCAAAAAACAAGCATTTCTAGCACCAAAACAATCGAAATTCTGAATGAAGCTTTCTGCAGACTGGGCATACCAAAATGCATCGTTTCGGACAACGGATCGCAATTTGTAAGCACGCAATTTGAAAGATTCCTAGAAACAAATGGAATCGAACATCTTCGATCCAGCCCGTATTATCCTATGTCCAACGGACAAGCGGAGCGATTCGTGGACACTTTTAAAAGAGCGTTAAAGAAATTAAAAGGAGAGTGAAATACAGTCCAAAATTTACAACAATTTCTCCAGCTTTACCGATCGACCCCGAACAAAAACACACCAAACCAGACATCACCAGCTGAGGCTTTATTCGGTCGTAACATGCGAATTCCATTAAACCTGATATTGCCCAGCAATTCCAAACAAGCTGGACCGCAAACAAGCATACAAAAACAAAATATGCAAAAGCAATTTAATAAGAAACATGGTGCTAAACATTCTGATTTTGTACCACAGCAACCGGTTTACGTCACTATACATCATCATAACAAGTTTGACTGGAAGCCCGCCCAAATCATAGAAAGAGTTGGGGCGGTCATGTACAACTTGAGATTGAGCAACGGAAGAGTTATCCGTGCACATGCAAACCAAATCCGCAAACGGGGAAATGAAGATATACCTTCAGAAGTGTCGACAAATAAGTGCTCACTAGCGGAAGCATTTGGGTTATACGAGGACGAACCACATAAAGATGGTGGTGCAACGGATTCTAACGAAAATGCAGTGAATGCAACAGAAAGGCAAAGGCAACCACTACATACACCCTCTACTGAGGTCGATTCACTCTCAGGCGTAACACCTAGAAGGACCGGCCGTCTACGTAAACCTGTGCAGAGATACTCACCGAACTGAGAAGCCTCTTAGGAGGGAATCATCACTCAACAGGGGAGGTGTTTGATACAAATACAACCCTGCAAGTTATCATACTATCATATACACACATGAACACTGAACGCTTTTGACAGTTGAAAGAATGTTGGTCGAGAACGCGTTTTGCACATCTTTTGTATCATAACCTTTATATTTACCATTTTTTATAATTATTTTAATTAGTTAACTTAATAAAGTGTGAATTGAATTCTAAATGGTAGAAACACAACAGATATTTAATTCCATTCGCGCCCGTAACTGTTGGACCTCAGATTGGCTATTATTTATTTCGCTCCGTAGCCCCTGTACACTGGCATTTAGGGCTGCGATACTGGCTACCAAAGATGCTATCGCGTCACCACCAATGTTTGCTTGCGGTTGTGTTGCAGAGCTATGCGCTCCAATATTTACGGTGGTGGCATCTGCATCAGAGTCGGAATGGCTTTCCTCATGCTCACTTGCACTAGTATTTCTATTTCTATATCTGGTGTTCATCGTTTTATGGCAAAACTTATACGATTTTCAGAATAAAAGACCACAGAAATAGTTTAAAATATGATGCAAAGTATTCGATGAAATATTAAAATAATAAGCATAAGCTTGCGTGCAAGGATTGTTTGTCCGCTTACTCTGACTTGAACTTGCTGATTGTTTTTTCGCTTACTCTGCCTTACATATGCTTGGGCACTTGTAAATTTTTCGACAACCAAAAAAATGCAATACTTACCAATATTTTATGTACATACATATGTAGCTGTTCCTAATATCTTCTGATATTACCGTCCGTACGGTGATCTTCTAATCAAATCTTCGACAAAGTTCATATACTTTTTGCAATACAATATATTTGTTAACCACACAAATAAATAAACAGCAATATGTAGGAAAGATATTCCCATTTGTTATTTATTTATGATTTATTTGTAAATGACAAAATTAAATTTGCAAGCGCGCAATCACAAGTATGTTAACAAGACGATGACGAAAAAGACAAGACGAAATCACAAAATGGCAGCGGGCTGCAAGGCAATTTTGAAAACTTTTATGTCGGCGGCGAACGAATGATTTAAATTTAAACATTAAAACTGTAATAAATATAATACAATACTGAGTGAAAAAGCACTCCTTCTGGATAATGCTTGTTCTCCTTGAAGTAATTATCAGCAGTTGTCTAGTAGCTTGTCGTTTTCGGTCAGATATATAATTAATTTTCTTGATGTTAGATTGTAACGCGATTGTTTGAACATATTTCTTGAAAATAAATTTACGTTCAGGAGAAGATTATATTTTCAGGTGTGGGGTTGGAAATAAAATTCGCCCACACAATCTGACAGAACTAGCAGCTTACAATTAATTAAGAAATCGGAGGAAAATGAACCGTATGACGCGAAACCAGATAATGACTGCACTATCAGAATTAGGCGTCGCATTTGATAAAGAAACCACCTTAGTACAATTGCGTGCACTTTATGAAAATATACATCGTGGTACTCCACTACAGCAGCTAGATGCCCCGCAGCAGCCAGCATAACCGCTGCAGTCAGCAACTTCACAGCAGTCAACAACTTCACAGCAGTCAGAAGTCGTACAACTGTCAGCAGATTTGCAACAGCTTCCATGGGAATTGCAGCAATCAGGCGACCTACAGCAGCCAGTTGTACCACAGTTATTTTCAAATAAGCAAGTTTTAGAGCTCGGAACACAATCCGTTATCCGTCAGCGCCTACGAGAGGCAGACGAAGTAGAAGAACTTTTGAATCGACAACTAACCATTGCGCGCAAACGACGTGAGTTACATATGTTGCAGCAGGAATTGAGCTTAGGCAATGAAAAGCGCATAGATCTTGCCGTGATTGATGCTATGGTTGCCAAATTCGATGGTTCTGAATTTCAAGATGTACCCAAATGGATTAACGACTTGGAGAACGTGTTTGAGGCATACAACTACATTGAACGAGATAAGCTGGTGGCGGCGCAGCAGTTAATAACTGAACAGGCGAAACGCTTTATATTCATTATAATAGTACGGACATATGGTGAGCTGAAGTATGCATTCCTTAAAGAATATAAAAGAGCATTTTCAATGCAAGACGTATTGGCCCAGTTGAGAGCGCGAACAATAAAAGTCAACGAAACTCCACGACAGTACATCGTCGAGGTGCAGCTTATCGCAAGCCGAGCAAATATTCCGGAGCTAGAGTTAATCGACATAATAATTGATGGTCTTCACGATAAATCAGTGCAAGTGTCGATGCTGTAAGGGGCTACCTCTTTAGCCGAACTTAAAATGTAAATGGAGCGCTATGAGAAAAGGAAACGAATTAAACTACAGCCATTTAATGTAGCGGTAACGGGCAGCAAACAAAAGGATGCAGTTGTTTGCGGTACTCAAAGCAGTGCAGTAAAGCAGGAGAAAGTGCGGTGTTATAATTGTTTTGCATATGGGCATTATCAAAGTGCTTGCTCTGAGCCCAAACGCAACCCAAGTGCTTGTTTTGTTTGTAATGAGGTGGGCCACACTAGATTTCAATGCCCAAAGAAGAAAAGGATTGGCGTCGTGGCAGCAGCAGTTGAACCAGTAGAAAAATTGGAGGAAGATGTAGAAGATCGTTTAGTACGTAGCGTGGTAGAGGAGTTAACTGCAAAAAATTGGGTGAGTGTTGCCTTTTATTTGCAAGATAAGTGCACTGTACCAATTAAACGTTACATTCTTTTTGATACCGGCAGTCCGATTAGCTTTGTGCGGAGGTCATGTGTGCATTTTGTTGTTAAAGACAAAAAGGAGGCAACAGAATATCGGGGAATTGGAAACAGGCGGTTAAATACATTTGGATTTGTGAAATGTAAGGTTTTATTTAATGATACGGGATTTGATCACAATTTTTTGATTTTACCTGATGACCAAGCTATAGTGCCTTGGCTATTCAGACGGGATCTTCTAAGCCGAATATATAAAACACTGAATATTAAATATAATAAAAATAAATTATTTTCGTTGCGAAGTAAAATGCAATCATATAAACTTTCAGTTAGCGATATCAGTGCACTGAAATTGTTTCAAATATATAAAAACTCGGACACTACTTTGGTAAAAGCTGTATCCAGCGAGGAAAACCAGCCAGTTAAAGTTGGAATGGAGTTGCCTCGATTGAGGTTGATGTTGTGACAAAGGGAAAGACGCATACTAAACTATTTAACATTAGTAATCAGTTGACTGAGGCAGATGCTGATGAAGTGGAAAAGATAATTTTAAAAGAATACGTGAACTGGAGAAAGGTAAACGGGTGGATAGGTATTTTATGAAGATTGCATTAAAAAATGACACTCCTGTGTATAGCGTTCCGCGCAGATTATCATTTAAAGAAAAAAATGAGGTACAGGAAATAATCGATAGTTTATTATCTCAAGGAATTATAAAACCCAGCGAGTCTCCGTATGCGTCGCCAATAGTTCTAGTTCGGAAAAGGGATGGTAAGTTGCGTATGTGTGTAGACTATTGAGAATTAAATAAGATCACTATAAAAGATAGATTCCATTTACCTTTAATAGAGGATTGTTTAACATATGTATCGGGGAAAAAATATTTTAGTACATTAGATTTGCGGAATGGGTATCATCAAATTCCAATGCATGTAAACTCAATACCTTTTACAGCTTTCGTAACCCCAATGGGTCAGTATGAATACAACTTTGTACCGTTTGGACTGACCAATGCTCCCGCTGTTTTTCAAAGACTGGTAAATCAAGTACTGAAGCCATTCATTAGTCATGGAGAAGTGGTGGCATAGATTAGATTGATACGAATCTTTTGCTTACGCTCTCATATTTTCGCTCTCACGAGGGATTTATCTTCTAGTTGTTGCTGGCAACAATCACAGATAAATCCCTCGCGCCAGCTGAAGCGGGTGCCAGAACAAAAAATGTGCCAACCAAAACGAAAAACGTGCCAAAAATTTTGGTAAACCTTAGTTTTACCTACAACTGTAGAATAGCGTTCAAAAATTATGGAAAAAATTATTAAAATACTTGTTTTAGTGTAACTATTATTAGTTCGAAGGCGGAGGGTAAATATTATTTTCCATTCAAAAGTTATCACTAAAAATAGGTTTTGTAAATATGAACTCCCGATGCAACCAGTCCATTTTGATCACAGAACCTGGAACGCCAGACATGTAGGATAAGCCCTATCCATTAAATAATGTTAACTATTATATCATAGGTCCGATTTACTGAAATTTCAAAAGAATATATGGTTTTCACTGCGAGTTAAATGCGTTACAATATTTGACTAATTAATTTAATCGAAATGTAAATTTTACTTAGATTTGTTTATATTTAACTCTAACTAGTCGTATTATTGTAAAATAACTTTAAGGAAATAAATATTTTACGACTATCATTTTATTAAATGATTGAAACTATAATCGCCGAAATGTATGTCAAAAATCCCCATTTTCAGATCTATTTATTTTTGTTTGGAGTGGCATCATTGATAAATGTTATAAAAAATGTGCATTTTGACAGCGCTCTCTCGAAACAAAGAGTTGCAAATCCATTAATCTATGGTGGTGGTTTATTTAGATGATATTCTAGTTGCTACAGAGACCATCGAAGAGCATGTCGAAGTATTGGGGCGTGTTCTGAAGCTCATTGCTGAAGCCGGGTTGAAATTAAATTTTAATAAATGTAAGTTTGCATACCAATAGCTGGAATATCTAGGTTACAGAGTAATTATTAAGGGAATATGACCCAGTCAGAGGCAGGTGGAAGCTATTAGATGCTATAAGGAACCATGCACTGCAAAAGAAATACAACGGTGTCTTGGGTTGTTTTCATATTTTAGGAGATTTATACCAAATTTTTCACGAATTGCTAAGCCGTTCGGACGATTGTTAGGTAAAAATATCAAATTTGAGTGGACAACTGAATGTAAGGAGGCATTCCAGACTTTAAGGAATCGACTGGCAGAATCACCTGTTTTAAGTCTTTTCGACCCGAATCGTGAAACCGAGTTGCACACAGACGCTAGTGCGTGTGGATATGGGGCTGTCTTGCTTCAGAGGCAGACTGATCAAAAGTTTCATCCGATAGCGTATTTTTCAAGAAGCACCACCGATGTTAAATCACGCTATCATAGTTTTGAGCTAGAGACGTTGGCGATAGTTAGAGCCTTTGAACGATTTAGAGTCTTTCTTCATGGAATTCATTTTACTATTGTAACAGATAGTAATTCATTAGTATTAGCGCTCAATAAAAAAATGTATCCAAGGATTGCTCGGTGGACGCTATCTTTGGAAGAGTTTGATTTTAAGATTAGGTATCGGTCAGGAGAACAAATGGCACATGTGGACGCTTTGAGCAGGTCGACATGTGTAGCTGCAGTTAAAGAAAGTGAAGTAGATGTGAACCTTCAAATAGCTCAAATAAGGGATCCAGTGATAAAAGAGCTAAAGAAAAGGTTGGAAGAGGCTGAGGTGGAGGGATTTGATATGGAGAATTGACTGGTGTTCCATGTGGAGAACGGTAAGCGACAGCTTTTCGCACCTAGAGATATGGAGAACAATTTAATTCCACTAGTACACGAGACTTATGGACACTTAACGGTAGACAAATGCTTCGATCAAATTAAGAAGCATTATTGGTTCCCTGGTATGAGAAGGAAAATCAAAATATTTCTGGCAAATTGTTTGAAGTGCATTTATTATTCAGGCCAATCTAGGAGCAATGAGAGGTGTCTGTATAGTATTCAGAAAAAACCCGAACCATGGGATACTCTCCGTATTGATCATTTTGATGCCTTAGATACAGTCAGATCAAAGCACAGGCATTGTTAAATTATATGGTGTAAACACTAGTACAAAAGAGGCAATATGTGCATTACGCAGGTATTTTACAGATTACAGTCGCCCTCGACGAATTATAAGTGATAGAGGGTCTTGTTTCACATCAGCTGAATTTGAGGAGTTTTGCATTCGACATAACATTAAACACGTATTAAACGCAGTATCATCTCCACAATCAAATGGGCAAGTATAACGAGTAAATCGAATCTTGAAGAGTGTATTAGCAAAACTGTCTGATCCTATTGACCATACTGATTGGAAGAAAAGACTTGTTGATGTTGAGTTTGCTATAAACAACACAGTTCACAGTAGCACTAAACAGACTCCCAGTAAATTGTTGTTCGGGGTGGAGCAGCGGGGAACCATTGAGGATGAGCTAACTGAATACCTTCGTGAAAATTATATCGCTGAAAATATAAGCTTGACTGGAATCAGAGAGCTGGCGGACAAAGCTATTCAGTAGTCCCAAAAAAGAAACGAGCGTTATTTCGACCGAACACATAAACCTGCTCGTAAATTTGAAGCTGGCGAATTTGTTGTAATTAAGAATGTAGACAATACTGTAGGTAAGAACAAGAAACTCATCCCTAAGTATAAGGGTCCGTATGTCATTCAGAAGAAATTAGGACACGACCGTTACGTGGTGACTGATATAGAGAATTGCCAGGTCACTCAGATTCCTTATAACAGTGTCATTGACTCCAGCAGTCTTCGACGTTAGATACAGTCCAATCCATGTGGTGAGAATCTGAGAGAGGAAGGCAACAGCTATATAAGTAAAGAAGACAAATTTATTAATTTCTAATGTAATGATAGTGAATGTACTGACTATGAGTATTTGGGGGAGAACAAGGATTTATCGCCTGAGTCAATCGCAGTCGATTGATTGTCAGGTTAAGGCCGAGTTGTAATAAATATAATACAATACTGAGTGAAAAAGCACTCCTTCTGGATAATGCTTGTTCTCCTTGAAGTAATTGTCAGCAGTTGTCTAGTAGCTTGTCGTTTTCGGTCAGATATATAATTAATTTTCTAGATGTTAGATTGTAACGCGATGGTTTGAACATATTTTTTGAAAATAAATTTACGTTCAGGAGAAGATTATAAAACATGTATTTATTAGAGATTGAGCACAAGTATTAAAAATACAATTCACTTGTTATTGTGTTTTTGCTTGACGCTGTGGTTAACGTTGTGTTTGTATGGCTGTGTGGCTGGGCGGGGTGTGTTTAAAAATTGGTGCCTTGCCCGCTGCACTGACTATAATGTACTGAGAATTTCCGCTTATATGGCGTACAGTTTTGCTTGGTCTTCCGTTAAGTTGCAGTGATGCCATCTTGTTTCGTATCGTGCAATGACATAGAGGGTAACCTGGCTGTTGAGGTTGTGGAGGAAAACCATGTGGACCAGGTTGTGGTGGATAGCCCGGCTGTTGTGGCATTGGCAGATAGCCAGGCTGGGGAGGTTGTTGCTGCTGCTGTCGTGGCATTGCATAACCCGACCTGGTCCAGTAGATGCGGGCGGCATACCTGGAGGACCATGTTGCTTATGGCCACCAAATCTGGTGCATAGGGTATTGAGGTGGACCGTATTGCGACTGCATTAGACCAGACTATCGTGGCATTGGACCCAGTTGCGGTGGCTTTTGCTGTTCACCTGTTTGCTGGTATGGAGATATAACACCGCCTGCAATTGATGTTGGTGGTGTAGCTGACCAGTTTGAGGAGGACCAGTCTAGAAAAATAAAAAAATTTATTAGACAGAAAAATACTTAAAAATATATGTTTGCGTATACTGCTTGTTTTGGTGGTGGCATATGAGGTAAGCCATGTATAATTGTGCTATTTATAGTCATCTGATTGGGACCATCAGGTACACATTGCCCTGGCGGTGTCGTTGCTGGAGGTGCTGGCGAATACATGGAAGCGCATGTAAACAAAAGATCAGCTGTTTTTTATAGCAATTTATACGTCAGTTTCCTTTAACTCTTGTTTTTTTCTCTCTTTCTTTCATTCGCTCAAGCAGTCAACTCTGACGTAGATGCGCAGAACGAAGCAATTTTGAACTCGTGAATGCGTGATCTCCTATGAGTGATTTGTGCGTGTCTTGTAAGGTAAATAATCGAAATTTCAAACATAGGCCCGATTCGATATTCGACTGTAGTCGAAAGAGCTGGGCCCGATTCGCCACATACGATCACGGATCGAAAACTATACGAAAAAAAAATTACGTGACACGTCAGACGTATGGGTCGAATGGCATTACCACATACGAAAGCTATCGTATCGTAATTCATTCTCAGTTCACAATAGATTTTAAGGTCCACATCACTGTGGTTTTTATTTTTATGTCACATTAGATGTAGAAATGTCAAAATATTTAAAAAATTTAATAAACAAACGAAATTTCAAAATGGATGTGCCCTTACTATTCTACATAATTTCAAGCTATAGTGGGGAAGATGAAACAGTAGCATGGAGGCTACTTAGAGATAAAAGTGATCCTCTAGCTTTACCACAAACTGCGTAAGTATATGACAAATAAAGTTTTACAAGTATACAAAAATTTGTGTTTTGCAGATTCCTGAAACGATTTAGATTATCTAAAGAGGCTTGCCAGTTTGTACTTCATGCCTTAAATTTGAAGCAGTCGGATGCAAAAGTGGTGCCTCCAGTTGTACAACTAGCTGCCACACTTTCTCTTCTAGGAAGTGGCGGGTATCAGCATTGTGTCGGCAGTGATTATTTGGTTGGAATGTGCCAGAGGACTGTGTCAAAGAAAACATCCCACGTTATTCTCGAAATGGAGAGCAAGTTGTGTCCGAACGAAACGAAACTTCGAAATGCAAGCAATGGTTTATGGATAAATACAAAATACCTGGAGGTAGGCAAACGTTCAATTACATTTATAAAATAAGGTTTTTAATTGAATATCTATTTTACAGTCATCGGTTGCATTGATGGCACATACATCGGCTTGCAAAGACCATCTGTGGATGAGCATATGTACTTTAATAAGAAAGGATACCATAGTGTGAACGCCATGATCGTGAGTTGTTGCTCATTTTCTTTATTCTTTATACTAACTATATAAATATTTTGGCAGATGTGCGATCACACCTATAAAGTTTTGGCAATTAACTGTCAGTACGGTCGTGCGGCTCATGATTCCTTAGTTTGGAGGCATTCAGATCAACGACGATTATTGCAAGAGCGGTTTGTAGTTAATAGGCGGAGCAATGCGTGGGTTTTATGTACGACAGTGTATGCTTTGTGGTTAATACTACTATTATAATGACAGTTTTCTTTTCAACAGGTGATTCTGGCTATCCAATGGAGCCGTGGTGCATAACGCCTTACCGAAACCCCGCCGATGGCTCCAGTGAATCCACATTTAATGATGTACACTCAAAAGCAAGATGTATCATCGAAAGAACGATTGGTATTTTTAAAGGACGTTGGAGAATTTTAGGGTATGGCAATAGGGGAAGATACCATCCTACAAACGTGGCACGATTTGCCAATGTGTGTTCAGCTTAACATAATATCTGCATACAGTTCAAAATTGATTACAACATACGAAAATATGAATCAGACAAAATTAGCGATGTTGACCCAGGCGAAGCCAATCATCTTACCACAATTGGTCAAACAATAAGAGACCGAATAAAACACTCTCTAGTTAATTCCACATAAACATTAAGAAAAAACAATTTGTAAAAGCAAATGAATTCATTTAATTGTTTTTACTAAGTCCTAAGTATGTATGTTGAAATGATTCGGCTTTCGTCGCGTATAGACGTGTTTCGTTTGCTCCGTGATTTTCTTTAAAATTTTTTCTTAAATGGATGACTTTTGTGCTAAGTGCAATAAAGCCTTTGCGAGAAATGACTCACTTGTTGTGCCATGTTCGGGTTTTTGCCAAAAAAGATTTCATAGAGACTGTTGTGATGGCCAGATTTCAGAATATGATGTGAAATTATTTAAGCTTAATCGTAACATCGTATACTTATGTCAAGGGTGTGTTAACTTGCCTGAGCGCTTTATATCTTCTTTAGACTCTATTGCTGCTTCGCAAAAGCTTGACATAGATTTTTTAAAAGATCTGTTCAGCTCTAAACTCGAGGATTTGATGAAGGAAGTTGATGGGCTGAAATCGCTTATCAAATCAGGTAAGCAACCTCAAAACTTTAACAGTGATAACATTAACAATGCCAAAGCTTACAATTCTTACATAGTGCCGTTAGTCCATCTTGTGTTAGTGTGCGGGAAAATACAAACAACAATAACCACGGGTCTGCAACAGCTGCGCTTTCGTCTTTGCCGTTGTCTTTTACATCTTCTGTTTACCCTATACCTACAATGTTATCACCTGTTTTTTGCAATGTCAACGGCACTTCGCCATTCGTACAGTCAAATGGTGTGAGTGGGCAAAATACATGTTTTTTAACAGATGTTACTAAGGGTCATGCAATGTCTGCTAATAATGCTAACCAATCAAATCGCGAGTAGGCAATTCAAAATTTGAGTAAGTTGACTTGTAATTCGCCAATTTTAATGCTATACCTTTTTTATTTTAGTTCAGAAAGTTTCAATTGACGTTCAAAAATTTCAATTCAAATTCAGAAAATTTAAATTCAAGCTCAGTATTTCTATTTGTAGTTCAGAAAATTAAAATTGAAGTTCAGAATTTCTGTTTGTAATTCAGAAAATTATAATTGATCTTAAATTGTAATTTTCTGAATTTCAGTTGTAATTTTCTGAACTGCAGTTGAAATTCCTAAGCTTCAATTATAATACTGAACTTCTATTGAAAATTTTTAACTTCAATTGTAATTTTTTGAACTTCAATTGAAACTCCCGAGCTTTCAGAACTTCAATTGCAACTTTCAACATTTTTTTTTACATAAAATGAACAATTTAACATTTTTTCTGAGTGTTAAAGTGGTGAATTGCCTACCAGTGGTTTGAAACCACTTGTATTCGTGTTGGCGCTTCTCTATATCATTAATATAACAATATTTTGTTAAGAATTTAATTAATAGACAAATATAAATTTTTTTCCTTTACATTTTAGAACTGTGTAGAAAAATATGTAATTTTACAAATCGCAACCTAAACCAAAAAGTGTTGCAACTCATAATCAAAGTAACTTTGTGTTGAATGTTGATTTATACCACAAAAATAAAAAAATTCTTAACAAAACCAGGCTAAACGATAACGTTAACTACCAAAAAAACATAAGTTATTTCACGATGCTTTCATGAATCGATTTACACTTAAATACCGATTTAAAATTTTGTTAAGTTTTGACATTTTTTAGTTTAGAATGCGATATATACACTCAGTGGAATAATTTTACATTGAGGGTACTATATGCAATTTTCTTTTTTTGTTTTGAATTATGTGATTACAATATTTATAAGGACCACTTAGTTGATGGTATTAGTACTGTCAGTTAAATTTATTAGCAAATATTTATATTCAAAATATGTTTTTGTTATACATCTTGTTTATAAGGTTTGGTTAAAAATTATTGACAAATTCGTTGCAATTGAATTGCTATAAAAATCTTTGCAAACTTTATGCGACTGTTGCATATTTTTTTAATTAGAGCATAAAAAGCTTAGAATAGGAACGTAGGAAAAATTTAGAATTACTAGATTCTTAGATACTTTTTAATCAAGACTATTTCAGTGTGTGTTATTCGTTTGTTGTACAAATTCGTTGCATATTAATTTTCAGATCAAGAATACTCAAAGGTGTCGTGGAATCGTTTTCTTGGTCAATCGCGCGCTGCTATAGGCATTGGTGGGAATTGAAATTCATTATAAAGTAGCGAAGGCACGGTCCTGCGCAAACACATCGCGAACCTGTGTTGGCAAAAGATATGCTGAACTGTAGAGGAAGAAACATTTTATAAAATTTAATAAAATAAAAAATGAGAGTTGAGCTAAAAAGGGTTACAGTATTGTATGTTAAAGTATAGTAAAGTCTCAACGGCTTTGTCCCGGCGAAAATTGAGTTTGAATAGGTCTCATTCTTCATTCTCAGAAACATGTACAAAGGTACCTCGTAAGATATTAAAAATCTCAACGCTCTTTATGCAATAACATCAACTTATATTCAAACCGGTGTCCTATCCCTACTTCTGTTTAACTTCTACATATCAATAGCTATCTTCACCACCAGAAGGAGTCACTATTGTTTCCTACGCCTATAGTATTGTTTCCTACATCGATAAGCTTTGTAATAAAATAAACAGCTATCTCCTCGTTCTCTCCAGTTTTGTCGCCTCGCAAAACCTGACATTGTCATCGACCAAATCATCGGCGAGGTTATTTACAACATGTACGCGCCAAATGTCGACCATATATCAGTACGCTACCGACTGTCTTGCACCCTAAAAATCTAGGGTGAGACGTTCCATCAGGATCTACATTTTGGTGAGCATGCAGCGGCAATTGTATTTGTATTTCTTACTTTCTACATGTGGCTCTCCTGCGTAAAGATAATTTGATTACAGTCAAGAATATCCTACCACCTTTTACTTCACCTGAACAACAACAACACCCTCCCCGAAGGTTTTGGGGAGTGTTGTAAATGGTAAAAGTCTATTTGGTACTTTTTGGTAACAACGCACCATTAAGGTACTAGCCCGACCATCTCGGAAACGATTAATATGATCACATTAAATCTTCTAAGCCATTCCGCCCCCACTCCCTAGTTTCAGGAGGAACTTGGGGTCGCCAGAGCCTCACCTGCTAAATATGTGTGTGATACATTCATATTTGTTACGGCATTCCTCTCGCGTATATGAGGTTGACAATTGGGTTGCGGAAGCTCTGAACCTATAAAGCTTTGTCGCTTATCAAGCCGTTGATTCCCTCCTTTACTTTGGTGTACAAACATGTTTTCTTTGTTTTGTGATATAGCTGAGCTACATTATACTGAACGAGTCCACGGCGACGTTACTGATCAGTTTAACGCCTTACAGGAATTTGGCAAAGGAACGGCATATACGATCATAAGGCACTCGAAGACGATGCCTCAAAATTAACAACCAAAAGCAATAATTATCATTTCACTGACACAAATTTTATAGTTTTTTCTTCCGGAGTTGGACACAAACGTTTTTTTCAATGCGTATTTTGACTTACCAGCAGCAACAGAATCATGTTTAATTGTACGCCGCACAATCATTATAGCATCATTTAACGAAGCTCAGTTTCTTCCAAAAATCAATCTACATGTTCTAGCATTAAGCCAACCTTTAAATAGTTATAAACTATGAAAATAGAATCAATGTCAAAATCACTATCAAACCTTGGAAAAAGTTGAATCGTTAACCACCAACTTGACGTTTTTCAAAGGAATCACATTGATTCAAAACACTTGAATTAATTCCCCCAGCGGGTTAGGGGATCAGAATATACCCGCGGTAGGTATGCCAGTCGTAAGAGGCGACTACCAGATTCAAGGGGCTGTGTAGCGCAACCCTTCAGGTTGCCAGCGCAATATATAGCTTCTCCAAACCCAATTGCCAACCTCACCTATCCGCGGCGAATCCTGTCTCACTAACAGACGACGCTCTGGCGACCCCAAGCTCCTCATGGAACTTGGAGGTGGGGAGGGAGGGAATGACCTGAAGGTTTAATATGGCCACATAAATTGTTCCGGAGATGGTCGGGCTAGCACCTTAATGGTGCTATTGTACCGGAGCGTACCGAATCTGTATCCGGCAACGGACCATCACATCGATAACACTCCCCAAAGACTTCGGGGAGCAACCTTATCGCTACAACAACAACAACTTGAATTAATATCATTAGCTTTAGTCATAACAGCACCACCACAAGCTTTCATTGTACGTTTCAAATCTTGTTCTGGTATACGCTCAGCCTTCAATTCCAATTCTATATTTGATAATGTGGTTTTATATTTTTTGTATGACTTTGGGTCCATCAAAGGAAAGTACAGCGTCCACAACCATTTTAGAAAAGAAATCTTTTTGTTGATGAATAAGTTTGGACATTGCTGTGGCAGAGCATTTTTCCAATAAAGCACGTTGTTGTTCCTTTGATTGGCGCTTCTATATGTACCGCCATGTCATATTTTATAATGCATAATTTTAATGCTTTTAGAGTTTTACGGCTGGATGCACAATATCCAATAGTCTCATAATGGTTGCCCCATTTGAAATTGTGGCCTTACCACTGGAATAAACAATATGCTTGTCCATACTGCGCGAACCCTATGTAGTGCGTACAGCGTCCACAATTGAATGCAAGGCATTGATGTTGGATATGAGTTGAGGTTTACCTTGAGAGCTATCGGTACCCAAACATTTTTTACACAAAAACTCATGTACCCAATACAAGTTCAGGACGTTCATATTTATCGACACACTGTCCGGTGTGGCCCAAATGTTGGAGATATTCAGTTGGCACTGTTGAGAAAAAATATGGATCAATGAACCCAAGTAAAAGTGAAAGATTTTTTTACCATCTGTTTTTAATTTACACATTAGACATTGGAAACGACGACCAGCATCTACAAATTGCATTTTAGCCTTGCAAACGATTACATCTTATTAGACCCAATTCACCAAAATTTACAATGGGTGGCTCATATTTACCCTCAACCGTGCGTGCCATTGGTGAGATTGTAAGTGTAAAGGACAAAGCTGTTGTTTTTAATAAATCAGCTGTTGCAGGCATGCAATACAAAGAGGACCTGCAAACGAGAAAGATCAATGTAATTTCCAAACAAAACATTAATTTCGAATATCAATACTTAACGTAACGTGGCGAGGAGTTATCCTGATCTTGTACCACATATTTTGTGGTCACCAATGGTGATAATAAACTCCGTTAATTAGTAATAAAAGCACCACCAGCTCTATTTTGATTTTCAATAATAACGCTTGTCGGATTTGGCATCTGATCGGGATCTAAACGGCGTTGGGCTTGATCATACTGTTGCGCCTGTTGATATATACCAGACCAGGTGCAGGTGGCTGCTAAAGAAAATAATACCAAAAAATAATCATCAGCAATATTTGAAATATATTAGTTCTATTAGCATACATTATAACCAGGAAGTCCGGGTATTGGGGGTTGACCCGGCATGTATGGCTGACTGGAAATTGGCGCCTGTCCAGGTTGTGTTGGTCGCATCATTTGACCCATGTAACCACCCGGTGCACCTGGTTGTTGTAGAGGATAACCTGGCTGTTGAGGTTGTGGAGGAAAACCATGCGGACCAGGTTGTGGTGGATAGCCCGGCTGTTGTGGCATTGGCAGATAGCCAGGCTGGGGCGTTGTTGCTGCTGCTGCCGTGGCATTGCATACCCCGGTTGCTGTTGTGTTGTGGTACATACCTTGGCATAACTGGTTGTGGTGTCATTGCCCCACCTGGTCCAGCTGATGCGGGCGGCATACCTGGAGGACCATGTTGCTCATGGCCACCAAATGGCTGGTGCATAGGGTGTTGAGGTGGACCGGATTGTGACTGCATTAGACCAGACTATCGTGGCATTGGACCCAGTTGCAGTGGCATTTGCTGTTCACCTGTTTGCTGGTATGGAGATGTAACACAGCCTGCAATTGATCTTGGTGGTGTAGCTGACCAGTTTGAGGAGGACCAGTCTATAAAAATAAAAAAAATTTATTAGGCAAGCCAGGTATAATTGTGCTATTTATATTCATCTGATTGGGACCACCAGGTACACATTGCCCTGGCGGTGTCGTTGCTGGAGGCGATGGTGAATACATGGAATTTGGCGCATTGGCTCGAGGCTTCTAAGTGGATTTGCGAAAAGTATGTGCAATTATCACACCTATTCAGATTTGCATGAACGTTTTATATTTACCTGCAAAAATTATATATATTCCACAATATTTAATGCATCAAAATTAGCACAGGTCTGCAACTAAATTCGCGGAAAAAGTTTTAGGCCAGTGAATGAGCACGATATACACTCACAGTTTAGCCAATGAATGCCAACCACAACAGCACAATAATTTGTAATTGTATCACAATCGCACAATGTAAATTAAATTATATCTCTTAACGAAAGTTTTCCACCGCCGATATGGAACGCTAAATTAGAAAAGGCGGACTCGCACAAAAATTTTTTGACGTATTTGAGGGTACATACCATGTAAGAAAAGGCAAGCATATATGAATCGGACATTGCAGTTAGGCCATCTAATTTTTTTTCATACTAAGAATTGTGGAACAATGTGGAATTTTTTGTTGTTGGTCGCCATTTTCGGTCACTAGATTTTTGCTGGGTAATGTTATTAGCGCTGAGCCTGCGCTTCCCACCGAGCCGAATATATGTATCTACGCAGTTCATATTTTGTACACTTAGTTTGTAAGTATGTAATAATGTAAATATGTAGTGTAGGTAGCTTATAAAGGTTAATTAGAATATTTTTGTATATATACTTAGGTAACTTCGTCAATAAAGACAATTATTGTTTGGGAATCAAACGAGAAACCAAGTTTTACTTTTTTTATTATTATAAAAGTTCAAAGGCTCAACATCACCTACAAATCGGCTTTGATAGCACGAATTGGGGCTGCATATATTCCGGTATCATATCTACAACACTCATATCTCTGCAAACTGATGTTAACAGCACCACCATCGCAGGAAAAATTGGGCACCGTCACCCTGAGCTTCGAAACGCAAAATGGTTTCAGAAAGGGCGCGACTATGACATATGTAGTTTGTACGTATCAATATGGACATATGTAAAGTTAACTAGAATAATAAGGAAATAATTTGTAAGATCCATTGTATATATAATTTATTTATAATAAAATATTATTTAAACAAAACGGACGCCTTTCATTCATGCAAAAAGCGATTTGAAAGAAGGTAACCGGTACGGGTAACCGGCAGACCAGTTATCCGTATTGTTGTTGCATATGTTTTGGTTAGAGATAACGAAAACATACCTAGAGAAGTAACTTCAAAATGTAAATAACATCGAGCGAGAAGGAATGTCGAAAACACAATAGGTAAGGGCGAGAAAACGAGTCACACGTACACTATTTTGAGAGAGCGCGTGCGTTACTTTTTGCCCTACATCAATGTAAAAGTGATTAAGGGCCGTTTTCTCGAGTGCCTGCTAAAGTGAACATTAGTCAACCGGCGGATAAATTCGTCGATACGATAAACTCCATTTCATTTTCTCAACGCACATTTAAAAAGCTGTTTAATAATTATGAAAAGGTGGCAGGGCTACGAACAGAAGGAAAGTGAACTGTCAAAAACAGCTGTAAAACAAGTAAATTAAATTTAAAAAAATTGTGTTGTGTGTTTATTTAATAAATAATGGAACAAAAACCGAAAATTAAAAAGCGCGGAAAAAATTTTACTCCAGCGGAGGAAATTGTGCTTTTAGATCTGGTGGAAGACTACAAGCATATTGTAGAAAATAAGAAGTCGGATGCAGTGACATGGCGGCAGAAAGAGGAGGGTTGGCAAACTTTAGCTGCGCAATTTGCAGCAAAAACCGGTGTCCACAGGGAGTGGAAAGCGCTGAGGGACAAGTACGACAATTTAAAGCGCAAAGCCAAAAATGAGCTAGCCTCAGAGAAGAGGGAGCAATACCGCACTGGAGGTGGTACTTCCTCAAGCAAAGTCGACAACTTATCCCTCAGGATCATGCTAGACACTTCGGGGTCTGGAATGTGCAATCCGCATGACGCTGATATGAGTAAGCTTTTGCCATTTGAATCCACATGTATATTCTAAACTTTTGAGATCTTTCTTTTAGCGGATATAGACATTTTATTGGACGAGCCCGTAGAGAGCGTGAGTGGCTCGATTGAAGATGAAAAATCAAATGTAAGTTATTTGAATTGAACTAATTGAACATTTAAATACGATTATTTGTTTGTTTACATTTTTACAGTAGCCGCTTGCTGTGCAACGCCTTCTGGTGTGTTTCTTGATACTATTTCACATGCATGTGAAGAGGTGGCTAGTTCGTAGAGATCTTTTTACGTGCTTGCATACGTGGAATTCATGGATTCCCTCAAACCGTGAGAAATAATATTTAGAAATCCAAATATATTAGGAAAAAAAGTAGATTGGTAGAAGATTCACAGGTACGGGAGAGGTACAGGGCTAATTTGGTTAAAAAAAGAAGGGGGATGAACGACCAGGACGTTTAGTAAGAGGCAGAAGGAGAGGGCATAGGGAGAGGTATAAGGACTAAGAAGAGGGGTTAGGGGGAAAAACAGTAAATTACTAGTTTCTGAAATATGTTTTTCTATGGCTGCAAAGCAGTATTTATTAGCCACTAATTTACCTTTTTTATATTTTCTACAGACAACCAATTTGGATGAGAGCGGGAAGAGTGGTCACGATTGGGCTTCATGGAACCCGACCCAATTGCGACAAAAGAAAAATTAAAAGCTCTGCGTGGGGAAGAAAACAAGCAGAAAACGGTGCATGGAAGAGGAGAAGTTGAATCTTTTGATGCTGCAACAGGAGTTTTATAAGGGTGAAAACGATAGAGCAGCGGAGAAGCATGTGCTGGATAAACTTCATGCAGAAGAAAAGCATCAGCAAGAGCTCATGAATCTACAATTAAAAAATGAGTTGCTAGAACTCGACCTGCAGCAGAAGAGAGTGAAACAATAATTTAATGTAAGCACAATGAATTCCGTAACGATAACAATGCAATACTCATTTTTATTATATTTTTTATTATCTTCATTTCAGGAAACTCATCTTTTTTCAGTTATTTAAGTTATTTATCGACGACTGTATGGCTTATTCTTATAGTTCAACAAGTGTTCCTTCATGTCCTATCTTATAGTTTATATAAAAAATGCCTTGGTTTTAAAAACTCAGCTATGGCTATGCAATTCTTTCTAAAAATAAAATGTTTCTCTTTATGTGGCAACCAGTGTATATTTTACATTTTAGAAACTAGAGCAAAATCGAGACTGAATATTAAATTTTAGAAAAAAGGCTGTTTGAATGTACAAAGCATATCTATTTATATCTACAATATGAATACATACATATAGTTAGATTAATTCACAAAGGCCTTAATAACAAATTTAAAATATTACAGGAGAAGCAAAAAACATTTTATTTTCATTCACTTTTTAATTGGTAATGGTAAATGTTAGTGTAAATTATTCAGTGAAATTGTACCTCTCATCAGCTTCGTATAAAATGACTATTCGCCCATAAGAGATACAATTTCATAAGAGATACAATATATTAAAATAAATTTAAATAAAAATTGGATTATACAATTTAGACTTGCTGTGAACAGACAATAAGTACTTAGTGCATAAATTGAAACAAAACAAACTTTTTCACTAATTACTACTATCATGAAAAAAATCCATCATTACACAATATGTAGGCCTGGACGGGATGCCAGCGCTATTTATAACTTCTCCAACCCAATTGTCCTCACGGTAAGCCTAAATTTTAAACCGTTCACCGGTTTAAGTAATTTTTAAAATTTTTTTACATAAATTCGAAACCTTTGAAACCATTCAAAATACATGAGTTTAAATTAATTTTATTGAGCTTAAATTTAAAACTTAATTGAAAAATATGTCTTCAATGTCAAAATAGCTTTAAAAATAAACCCAAAAAAAATCTAAATATAGAAACTTGTATATATTTCTAACTTGTTTGCATAGCTTCGGCTACAAAGTTCATAGAAGTTGTATCATTAGCTTAATTCACAAAGGCCCTAAACAACAAATTTAAAATGTTACAGGAGGAGCAAAAAGCATTTTCTTTTCACATTCACTTTTTAAAAGAGGCGTAACTGCGGTACTTTTGGTTATTACCAAATTTTAAGCGAAAAAAAGTAGTTTCCAAAATCTGTTTGTTATGGGCTTTGTGAATTAAGCTAATGATATGTAACTATTTCGTTAGCAAAATTCTCCGCTCTTCACGACGAATAGCGACTTCGATTGAAAAAACAACTTCTATGAACTTTGTAGCCGAAGCTATGCAAACAAGTCAGAAAAACTTCGTGAAAAAATTCCATTATTTGAGAAAGTTTTACGAAAATTTATGCAGTTTTGTAGTCCATTCAATTTAATTTCAAGGAAGTGCATGTTTCAAAACGCTGTGGGCCAATGCTTTATTTTGATAATTTTTTTCGCCGATGGTGTTGCTAATTTTCTTCCATACAACGAATAAACAAAACCTGTTATTCTCAAATTATGGCATTTTTTCACGAAGTTTTTCTGACTTGTTTGCATAGCTTCGGCTACAAAATTCATAAAAGTTGCTTCTGATACTGTCGATATTATAGGAGTGGAGAATTTTATTGACGAAATTTAATGAAAATTGCCTCCGCTCTTTGTTTGATCGCTCTACATGATAACTTGTTAGGCTGGACTTGATAACCTGTAAATATATATAAATAAAGAACTTGAATTAAAAATTTAATAAATACAATTTATATTTAAAACGTACCTTTCGAAGTAGTTGTTTATTAAAACCGTCCTCTCAGTTGAGTCTCCATCGCTTCTTAGGTTTGTGTCTAAAGAATCCTCTAAAATTTGTGGTGGCAATATTTCTACCAAAATATATTAATAAATTATGAAACAAATTGTATACCCCGAAAAAAAAGTGATTTTTTATAAAAATTTTGCTGTACGTATACTTTTGTGGAACACCGTATATTGACTGAGAGGAAGACCATTATATTTCTGATAAAATCTAGAACGTATAAAAAATGCAAACTTGTATTTAATACACTAGGAAGCATATGTCTGCGTACAGCTAGTGTTTTGCAATTTTTATCAACTTTAGCCTCAGTAGAATAATTTTGTATATTGGAACGATTTTCGGTCATCCCTTGTCAAATTTGGTTTTGAGACAAACCGGTTTCGGCGTTGTGCCATCATCATTGGACCAGAATACAGTAAGAAAAACGGAGCAAGCGATTGTAGATGCGGAGATCGCAATATCATTGATACCACAGGAAGAACAGGAGCACGCAAGACACATGTGCAGGGAAATCATAAGAAAGGAGGTGAAAGCACAGGAAGGACAAACACCGAATACAGAGGAGAAAACAATAAAGAATCTACGGCATAAACTAAGGAAAAACAATATTGTCACAACGAAAGCGGACAAAGGAAACACCACTGTGCTCATCGAAAAAGAGCAATATATATCCAAAACCGAGGATCTCATAGAGGAAATGAAATGTCGTAGAATGAGAGAGGATCCCACAGATGAATGCCAAAAACAAATCAAAGTTGCTATAAAAAATGCAACAAATATAGTAGATTCTAACATGGCACATAGATTGGTCCAAATGAACCCTTCGGCTCCTCCACTGGTTGCGCTACCAAAAATCCACAAGCCGGACACGCCAATGAGGCCCATCATTAATTTTAAATCGGCACCATGTTACAAACTGTCCAAATATTTAAAAACGATATTGATAGACACTCTGGAGCTAAGGAACGAATATGCAATAGCTAACACAACAGAACTAATAGAGAGACTCGAGACCGTAGAGCTAACAAGAAACAGCAAATTGGTATCTTTTGACATAAAAGATCTATACCCATCTATACCATTATCGGAGACTTTGGACATAGTTAGCTCAACAATAGTTCATAACACAAAAAAAAAAGTGAAAAGTATGCAAATCACAAATACGCTAAGAACCACTTTACGTCAAAACTATTTTAAATTCAACGATAAAATATATAGACAAACAAACGGTCTTGGAATGGGAAGCCCCACATCAGCAATTCTTATGGAAGTGTTCATGCAAAATCTGGAAGAAAAGTACATACAGGAGCTGAAGTCCAAATTAGGCGTGTCATTTTATGCTAGATACGTGGATGACATAATATGCGTTTTAACTACTAATAACGAAGAGCTCGTACTGGAGTACCTCAACAAACAGCACGGCAATATAAAATTTACAATGGAAACCGAAAAAGACGGAGGAATCAACTATCTAGACCTCACGATAAATATTGATAAAGAAGCCAAAAGATTTAACTATGACATATATAGAAAGTCAACGGCCACCGACACAATAATACACAATACCTCAAATCACCCTCAACATCATAAAAATGCAGCATTAAGGCACTTGGTACATAGACTTGAAAGAACACCTCTTACACAAGAGGCATATAAGAGAGAACTTGAGGTCATATATAATATCGCTGCAAACAACGGATATAAAAAAGCACTAGTAGATAAGCTCAGAAGGACAAATGGAGAACCAAAAAGAAATAATGAAAAGGAAAATAATAGCTGGACGACTATGACATATACTGGAAAAGCAACATATAAATTGGCAAACTTCTTTAAAAAATACAACATTAACACAGCATTCAAAACATCGAACAATCTAGGGCGAAAACTAAGAACTAACATTAACTCAGAGGATCCGTTTAGCAGCCACGGCGTATACAAGCTTACCTGCGGATGCCAGCATAGTTACATAGGACAAACAGGACGGCAAATAAGAACGAGGTTCAGAGAACATATTAGAGATTACAACAAAAAAATACGGAATCCAAACATTATACCCGAGTCTAACTTCGCGAATCACATGGTCGAGAATGAATGTTCCCCAGCAAACATCAATAAAACAGTTAGGGTTCTTCACATACAAAAAAAGGGCCGACGTCTCAACGTACTCGAAAACATGGAAATCTACAAACAGAAAACATTCGACGGTAGAATAATAAACGAACAGATAAACACAATTTCTGACACAATATTCGAGCCTTTAAAAATTGTTTACAGAAAACAACTTAATCACACAGGTACAACAGACAAACACACAACAAAAAATATACACAAAACAATTAACACACCAAAACAAAAAACCGACAAAGAAGGTCAAACGACTAAAATCACAGATTTCTACCTACCCCAGTCAGCCACACAAATCGATTAGTAAACCACCCTCGGTACTGAACGAACACACAGCACATACACATAACTAAATATACACAAGCATCAATTTGACAATACCTGCTCATATACCTACGAACTATAAATACAGGACAAATGACAACAACAGATCAGAACGAAAATCGACACTGATGATGGCACAACGCCGAAACCGGTTTGTCTCAAAACCAAATTTGACAAGGGATGACGGAAAATCGTTCCAATATACATCATTTATCCACCCTGTCGGAAAATCAACCAAACAAGATAAGTCAGAATAATTTTAACCAATTTCCTATACAAGTATGGATCAAGATCTAATAGATTAATTGTAAAATATATTTGAAAAATTTATGCAAATTTCGCAAAAATTCTACCAATTTTGATGAAAATTTTCAAGTTTTTTCTTAAAATTTTTAGATTTTTTTAGAGTACACACTTTTGTAGCCCACTTTATTTTGCTATAATAGTGTTAGTCTCAAGTTCGTAAAAAATTGTCCTGATTTTTGGCAATTTTTTTTCTAAAATGCTCAAGCACTTTTTTCATACATATTTTTAAACGTATTTTTTTTATATGGAAATTAGCTAAAATTATTCTACTGAGGCTAAAGTTGATAAAAATTTCAAAAAACTACCTGTACGCAGACATATGCTGGCGAGTGTACATTTTCATGTGACACGGTGTGCTTGAACCAACTTTAAACACAAGGTCAAAGCACATCCACAATTTTTTGCTTATTTGAATCCTTACGCTTTTTGTTGTCATTCAAGATAAAAACTAAAATAATCCCCCAAGCGCTTTTTTAAGCCCGGCTCAAAAAAAAAATTGTAAATATTTTTTTTTTACTTTTTTGAGTATGCAGTTTTGTAGCCCATGTAAACATGTTTGCGCATGTAAACAAAAGATCAGCTGTTTTTTATGGCAATTTATACGTCATTTTCCTTTAACTCTTGTTTTTTTCTCTCTTTCTTTCATTCGCTCAAGCAGTCAACTCTGACGTAGTTGCGCCGAACGAAGCAAGTTTGAACTCGTGAATGCGCAATCTCCTGTGTGTGATTTGTGCCTGTCTTGTAAGGTAAATAATCGAAATTTCAAACATAGGCCCGATTCGATCTTCGCCTGTGGTCGAAATCGCCACATACGATTACGGATCGAAAACTATATGAAACAATTACGTGACACGTCAGACGTATGGGTCGAATGGCATTACCACATACGAAAGCAATCGTATCGTAATTCATTCTCAGTTCACAATAGATTTTAAGGTCCACATCACTGTGGTTTTTATTTTTATGTCACATTAGATGTAGAAATGTCAAAATATTTAAAAAATTTAATAAACAAACGAAATTTCAAAATGGATGTGCACTTACTATTCTACATAAGTTCAAGCTGTAGTGAGGAAGATGAAACAGTAGCATGGAGGCTACTTAGAGATAAAAGTGATCCTCTAGCTTTACCACAAACTGCGTAAGTATATGACAAATAAAGTTTTACAAGTATACAAAAATGTGTGTTTTGCAGATTCCTGAAACGATTTAGATTATTTAAAGACGCTTTCCAGTTTGTACTTCATGCCTTAAATTTGAAGCAGTCGGATGCAAAAGTGGTGCCTCCAGTTGTACAACTAGCTGCCACGCTTTCTCTTCTAGGAAGTGGCGGGTATCAGCATTGTGTCGGCAGTGATTATTTGGTTGGAATGTGCCAGAGCACTGTGTCAAAGAAACCATCCCACGTTATTCTCGAAATGGAGAGAAAGTTGTGTCCACAATATATACAATTTCATTTAAACGAAACTTCGGAATGCAAGCAATGGTTTATGGATAAATACAAAATACCTGGAGGTAGGCAAACATTCAATTACATTTACAAAATAAGTTTTTTAATTGAATATCTATTTTACAGTCATCGGTTGCATTGATTGCACACACATCGGCTTGCAAAGACCATCTGTGGATGAGCATATGTACTTTAATAGGAAAGGATACCATAGTGTGAACGCCATGATAGTGAATTGTTGCTCATTTTCTTTATTCTTTATACTAACTATATAAATATTTTGGCAGATGTGCGATCACACCTATAAAGTTTTGGCAATTAACTGTCAGTACGGTGGTGCGACTCATGATTCCTTCGTTTAGAGGCATTCAGATCAACGACGAGTATTGCAAGAGCGGTTTGAAGTTAATAGGCAGAGCAATGCGTGGGTTTTAGGTACGACAATGTATGCTTTGTGGTTAATATTACTATTATAATGACAATTTTCATTTCAACAGGTGATTCTGGCTATCCACTAGAGCCGTGGTGCATAACGCCTTACCGAAACCCCGCCGATGGCTCCAGTGAATCCGCATTTAATGATGTACACTCAAAAGCAAGATGTATCATCGAACGAGCCATTGTTATTTTTAAAGGACGTTGGAGAATTTTAGGGTATGGCAATAAGGGAAGATACCATCCTACAAAAGTGGCACGATTTGCCAATGTGTGTTCAGCTTTATATAATATCTGCATACAGTTCAAAATTGATTACAACATACGAAGATATGAATCAGACCAAATCAGCGATGTTGACCCAGGCGAAGCCAACCATCTTACCACAATTGGTCAAACAATAAGAGACCAAATAAAACACTCTCTAGTTAGTTCCACATAAACATTAAGAAACAACATTTGTAAAAGCAAATGAATTCATTTAATTGTTTTTACTAAGTCCTAAGTATGTATGTTGAAATTAAATAAATGAAACAATTCGTTTAGCTGCTTAAAATCACAAAAATAAAAAAATTCGGGTAAAAACTTTGTTTTTACTAAATGCTAGGTATGTAGGTTAAAGTTAGAAATAAAATAAATGAGATGACTATTCGTTTAATTGCGTAAAATCACAAAAATAAAAAAATGCAGGTATAAACTTCTTAAAGGTAACTTAAAATTTTAATTTCTTCTTTTTCTATTTAGAATTATTGCTAGAAACTCTAATTATAATTTTTTTATTTGTAAATCAAGTGCATGTGAATCTTGTTGCAGACGATGCTTCTCCTCCTTAATCGTCATCATCGTTTCTTGCACTTGCAACAACCTCTATCGCACCTGCACCAATCGATCAATCTTCTCCCCCAAATCGCGCTGAAAATCAGACATTCTACTCAAATTTTGTTGCAGCATGGACAATTTTTCGGCACTCTTACTTACTCGCCGTGGAGTATTGCACCGAGAAGTTACACGCGGTGTTGGGTTAGTAACCGACCTAGATGGACCAGACAAAGCGCTGGCTGATGCGCTGCTTATTCCACCATCACTGTTGCCCTCACTATCACTATTTTCGGTACTGTTTCCTGTAGCGGGTGAATTGCCAAAAGTGCGAACTGTACTATTTCCGTCCACTGCGACCTCAAGTCCGGCTGCCGCTATAATCAATTCCTCAGTTGCATTGATGGGGATTTCGTTATAGGGACATCCTCTAGTTTGTCTTTTGGACAATTTGTTGTGGGAAAGCTTCTTCTTTACCTGGTATTTTTGATCCGCAAAAACCTACGAGCAAACATCTGTAAGTATCTTGGTTGCACTTTATATATATATTGTACTTTCCTCCACAATTTGCCGTTTTTGACTGGTGGCCCATCAGTATTTAAACACTTGAAAAGCTCCTCCCACAGTCTGTAGGACGTTGCTCTACCTTGTGCGGAATTGGGAAATTTATTTTTTGCCAAGTTCGGGTGTTCCGCCATAAACTGCGCCATGCACTCCTTTTGGTTAGGGTTTAGCTTGTTAAAATTCATCCTTAAATAATAAAATATAGTTCAAGGTGAATTTAAACACATATTTTAAAAAATAACTTACATCTTCTCTTATATTTGGATTTAATTTGTGTAGTCGCTTTTGGTTGCCGGTTTGTAATCGAATAACAATACGAACGATCGAGTGCAATTGTCTCTTGTTCACGGTTGTCGCGACACCGATTTACGATCCACAAAGTACACTCACGTATGTAGTAATCCAAAAAAGTGCCATTTTACGTTACGGATAGTACGATCACGTATGTCATAATCCGAAAAACAAGTTTTTACGTGACGAGTTATGCGATCACGTATGTGGCGATTCGGGCCCTGATAATTCGGTATTATGACACACGTTGGATGAAGGCAAGCATTATTGTGAATTTCGATAAATTCATAAGTTCACAATAGCACATTTTCATCACCTGTCAAATAAAATAAATTAAATAAACAAAAGCAGAACTAGTTATTAAATGCAAATATTAAAAATAAAAGTATGACTACGACGGAATTGCGGTTTGATGATTCGTCAGATGAAGAAGAAAGCTTTCTGGAGCTAGCCAGAAGTATAAATGAATTCCACCATGTAAGTGTAGCTTTCTAAATAACTTGATAATTGTTGAAATTATGAGTTTTGTTTATAGATTTATTCAAAACTTCAGACTGTCCTAAGAAGCGTTCATGGACTTGTTGCCCAGTATAGATGAACTGCTTCAGCAATGCACAAGAGCCAAGTATATTCCTAATATTCTAAAATTGGCACAATTTCTCCGATTTTGTGCTCAGGGATCCTACCAACTGAGCACTGGAAACGAAAATGCACTCAGACTTGCCCAGCCGACTGTGTCTGCGGTACTATCAGAGGTGTTGAATGTCTTGGAAAATATTATTTGTGAAAGATGGATAAAGTTCAATTACGATTAGGCTGAGCTGCATCAAGCAAAGTTGCATTTCTATAATGTTAGCAGAATTCCAGGGATTATTGGCTGTGTTGATGGCACACACATTAAAACTGTTGCTCCCAAAAAAGAATTACAGCATTTGTATTACAACAGAAAAGGATTTTACAGCATTAATGCTTTGATTGTAAGTATACCATTTTGATATTAGTTCCAGGTTGTAAATACATAAGTATACACCTTATACAAATATTTTTTAGGCTTGTGACCATTCTATGACTATACGTTACATAAATTTATCATATTTTGATGAAATTTTGCATACAGGTACACTTTACCTATACAAACACAACCTCATTTTTAGAAATTACATTCAAAGTTGTGAAAAATGCATGAAAAATTACGGTAATAGGTACTTTTGAGCTGTGATAACTACGGAATGGCTCAAATGATTTCAAAGATCTTGGTACCATTGGAAAGGTATTCAGCTTTCTAAAACATACCCTTTAAGCAATTTTTAATAATAAAATAAAATTTTTAACTTGAAAAACTTTAAAGCCAAGCGTTTTAAAATAAAATATATTTTTTTTTAGAAGGGCCTATTTAATATATATAACATATCCAAAAACTAAAATGGCGTATTTTTTCTTTTTTTTTAATTTTAAGTAAATGCATCTCTTTATTTTTGATATTATGGTACTTTTGATCTGTGATAACTTCGGAACTGCTCAACCGATAATTGGTGTCCAAGTTATCGGTCACGATTAAGTAATCGATTAGGTAACTAGTACCTGTATTGTAGGGGACGTCAATACATTCCATTGAGCTATCGAGCTCTGGCTCAGGCTCCAACCTCATTGGAACGATCTGGATCAACTTTATGAGAGCTGGCAGCACTAATATAAAACATCTGTTTTGTTGAAAAAAAAGAAGAAGAAACGTACACAAAAATTTAAGATATTGATAGGAAAATGCAAAATTAAATAAAGAGAAAATGGAAGACCAATTCTTTGAAGTATTTAATGGCAAATATTTTAAAGGGATTTGCTATAATTTTTCATGTAATTATAAATTTATAGCTGATGTGTGAAACGTCATCGTCCGAATCGGCAAACACCAGCGGCAGACGGAGGAACTTCTAAATTCTTCTGCGAATACAGTAGACACTTCTGAAAATGAAGAGGAGCGAGATAAAATAACACATTTTCTGCGAGTTATAGAAAGTTATACTGACGAAGAGTTCAGACGGCATTTTAGACTGAATCGCTCAACGGAACGCCTGTTACTTGGTAAAATTTACATAATAAATTTCTCTCATTCTTTATACAATATTTTCTTTTTTGTAGATCGCTTTAACGCAAGCTCATTTTATACAAACAAGCAAGGTATAGGGCAAACACGAATCTATTTCGTGAGATTTCAATATGTCCAAATCATCCGCATGGAGAGTATTAAGGAAAGTGGTTGTTGCTGTTGTAGCGATAAGGTTCCTCTCCGAAGACTTTGGGGAGTGTTATCGATGTGGTTGTCCTTTGCCGGATACAGATCCGGTGCGCTCCGGTACCACAGCACCATTAAGGTGCTAGCCCGACCATCTCGGGAACGATTTATGTGGCCAAATTAAACCTTCAGGCCTTTACCTCCCTCCCCACCCCCAAGTTCCATGAGGAGCTTGGGGTCGCCAAAGCCTCGTCTATTAGTGAAACAGGATTCGCCGCGGATAGGTGAGGTTGACAATTGGGTTTGGAGAAGCTATATATTGCGCTGGCAACCTGAAGGGTTGCGCTACACAGCCCCTTGAATCTGGTATTTTAGTCGCCTCTTAAGACAGGCATACCTACCACGGGTATATTCTGACCCCTAACCCGCTGGGGGAAAGAAAGTGGTGTAGTGGTTGTTGTCGATTGCCCACGAATATATTCAATGGCCTGCTTCCAAGGTACAAGATAATATGCGAAAATTTAAAGCGATGAAGAATATACCGAATGTGGTGGGATGTATTGATTGCTCTCATATTAAACTCAAATTTCCGGTTTCAAATAAAGATTTTTATTTCAACCGATAGCACTTTTATAGTCTGCAGTTGCAAGCCGTTGTGGATGCGGATAAAATGTTTATAGATGTATTCGTCGGGGAACCAGGCTCGTTGCACGACAGTCGAATTTTGAGACGCTCCAGCTTATATGAAAGAGCGACGAAAAATATGAAATCGACCTTTCCTTTTAATTCCTTTTCGCTTAGAGATTCAGCATATGGAAATGCCCAATGGTTAATAAGTCCCTTTCGTGATAATGGATTTTTGATACCGGCAAAGAGGCAGTTTAATTTTATACATTCTTCAACAAGAATTGTTGTTGAAAATGCATACGGACTGCTTAATACAACTTGTAGACTTAAGTTCAGTAGTCAAAATAATTATATGCGTATGTATTCTTCACACCATTTGCTGTTTAGAGCACGACAGTGTTTAAGATGAATCGTGGATAGAAGAAGAGGTCGTGAATATTGTGCGTTCTTAAGACAATGATAATAATGTTATCCATTTGCCCTAGCATTTCTCTTAATCCATATAGGAAAATAATGAGAAGAAAGTTTTGTATGGTTGAATAAATAAATCCTTTGTTTTTATTTAAATAATTTAAGACAACAAAAGCTTTCGACTGTGGCGCAAAGTTTGCAATAAAAATAGTAGGTATTTACAGTGTTCAAAATTCAACGTGAATTTTGTTTTACTAGGGTTACTTAAAATAAAAATAAAATTTTTCTTCGGTTTGCATCAAATAAAAAAATATCTTACTCAATTCAAACATTCGTAAAAGTATTCTATATACACAAAATATCAGAAATATCTCAGACTGCAATTTTCTTAAAAATATTATAAACACAAAATAACTCAGACTAAAAATTTCTTAAAACTATTCTATTTACACAAGACAACAAAAATGAAACTTTAATTATTCTTATAAGTACCTCCATTATATACAGGTTAAATTTCACATATTTACATTCTAACTAGCTGAAAAAAAGACACTTCAATTATTCTTATAAATACCTTCATTATATATAGATAAAATACCACATATTTATATGTTAACTAAAAAATAATTTCTATATAAAAAAAATATCTTTCTCGAATCCATGAAAGCTTTCAAAATGGCCCTTTTTTCTTCATGGTGCAAAAACAAAAAATAACAGTGATCCTATTTAATCAGATTTCGTTTGTTAAAATATCCTTTTATTTGTTTAGTTGTATTTTTGCGATCAGTTCGATTATGTACATGTATTTTTGAGTAGGCTAGTCTGATCTAATATTTCCTGGTACAAATAGAGATTTATTTTACCTTTCGCCCGACGTTTCGCTGAATATTTCAGCTTCTTCAGGGGCTACACTATTTTTATTTTCAAATAAATAAATAAAGAAAGAAAATGTCACAACACATAGAAATTAACATGAAAACATTAAATTACACTTACAACAATATTGGACAATAAGAACACACATATAGAACTAAAATATCAGTACCACCCTACGTGGTGGTCTTGTCATTACTAATTTATTTATTTACTCAAGCATAGCATGTATGCAGCGGCGATATTGTCTGTTCATCGTCGTTTGTCTGTTGTTTAAAATGTGCAAGCTTTCAAGTGTGTATCTCACCATCTCCCTTTTTTCGTTATCAATAATTTTGGTGTTCGTGAAATCAGCTGTATGGCCACAGTTGAGTATGTGCTGTTACAATGCAGTGCTGTGTTTTTGTTTTCTAATATCAGCTGCGTGTTCGGCAATGCGAACACCTAGCGCCCGCTTTGTCGTCCCAATGTATGTTTTATCACAGTTTTCGTTCTCCTTTCCTTTACATTCTATTTTGTATATCACGTTGTTTTGTTGTTGCTTGTCTATTGGAGTCTTTGTTTTTGTGTATATTTTGGACAGTGTATTGTTGGACTTGTAAGCTAGTGTGATGTTTTGTTGTTTAATTATGTTGTGATCGACTAAAGGACTGAGCTTAGGAATATATGTCACACTGCGGTATTTTTTAGTGTCTGTTGTTGCTGCGTCTGGTAATTTTTTTAGGTGGTTACTGGTTTTTATGATCGCCTGGTTAATCAATTCGTGTATTAGGTAGTTGGAGTAATTATTATTTCTTAAATTCAAATGTATCTTCTCTTTGTTGGCGTCATGGAAATCTTGATGGCTTATGGTCAGTATTTTATTTATCAGATTCTTCGTTGTGTTGATTTTGTATTTGGTTGGTTGGGAGGAGAAGAAGTTAATTAGGCGGCCAGAGACGTTGGTTTTGAGTACCAATCTAATTTAAAATTATTGTTTTTTCTGTGTATACGAACATCAAGGAAAGGAATGTTCGCGTTTTCCTCCATTTCCATAGTGAACTGGATTTTATGGTGGTATTTGTTTAGCGTCTCTAGAATTATATTCACGTCACTGCGTTTTGCTATTGCGAAAACATCGTCCACATATTTAATAATAAATGTCAAGTCAATATTGTGTTTTTGTTTGAGCTTCGAAATGGTGTTGTCGAAAAGGTCGTCCATAATAATATCAGCGATTGTCGGTGAAAGCGGGTTGCCCATTGGCATTCCATGAGTCTGACTGTATAGTTTCTTATTGCACATGAAGTAATTATTTTCTCTAAGACAAAAATCTAAAATTTGTTGAAACTTTGCTTTTGTTATTTTTGTTGTGTTTTGTATTTGGTCCCTTTTTCTCATTATAATTTTTATAGCTTGCATTGTAGGTATGTTTGTAAATAAGGACACAACATCAAACGAAACTAACACATCTTCCTCACACAAATTAATATTAGCCAATCTGTCTTTTAAATTGAACACATTTTTCACATTATGCTCTTCAGATATGATTGTTTTAAGTATCTGTCCTATGTATTTGGACAAATTGTAACAGGGTACCATGAACGATGAGGCAATCGGACGCAAGGGAATCTGTGGTTTGTGAATCTTGGGCAGTCCATACAGCCTTGGCGCCGCCGCGGCCGCACTAGTTAATTGCTGCTTCTCTCTTTTATTGATTTGTTTTGTTTTGTAAAGTTCGTCTACTATTTTGTTGTTTTGCCTTTGTAGCATATCTGTTGGATATGCTCTTATGTGTTTGTATGTATTTTTGTCTTCTAATAATTTGTTCATTTTGTCTTTGTATTGGGATTCATACATTGCTACCGTCTTGTTTCCCTTGTCTGCATCTGTGATAACAATGTTAGTGTTGGATTTGAGAAATGCTTTTGTTTTATTAAATGCTGCGAGTATGAATTTTTCGGCGGAGTTATGTTTGATGTTTCGTTTAAAAAGTAATATGTTGTTGCTCACCCTGTTTCTCACTACATATTTTTCTTTTTCGTCTTTTATGCCCATAATTATTTGCTCCATTTCCGCTATGATACGTATTGGTGAGAAACTCTTACTTGTTGTTGGAATCGCGAACTTTCTCCCGAGCGACAGTAACCACTTTACTTCCTCAGGAAAAACGATGTTGGTTTTGTTCACGAACCAAATGTTGTTTTTACTTATTCCCAGTTTCCTCATCTGCTCCTGTTTCTGTCTTTCTAGCTTTGAATTGTGTGTTGCTTCGGTTTCTTTTGCGGTCTTCTGGCTTTGGATGTGTTGTTTTATCATAAAATCGTCAAACTCTAAAGGGTTTAAATTTGCTTTGAGTTGTTGCTGTGCATGATATAGTGGATCTTTCGTTGTTTTTATGTTAATATTTGTTTGTGTTATATCAATGTTAAGTGCTTTTCTTAGAAATAGACGTTTGCAGTTTTCCATTTGTTTTTTAATTTTTTCGGATGTTGTGTTAATTGTTACATTCCTCATAGAATTTGTGCGGTAGTTGGGTATAAGTCCATACTGTTTACAACGCACTAGAAATTTTAGTTGCTGTGCTTGTTTCGCCAATTTGTGTTTCTGTTTGCTGTAGTGTTTCAATGTAATACATGTATCTTCTCCATGTTTGAACTTCATATGTTTGTAGAAGTTTTTCATATTGAATTTGTGTTGTTTTTGGAAAATAATAAATGGTGTGCGTTATATCGGCAGGCCTTCTGTAATTAAATTTAGTTGTATTTTTGCGATCAGTTCGATTATGTACATGTATTTTTGAGAGGGCTAGTCTGATCTAATATTTCCTCGTACAAATAGAGATTTATTTTACCTTTCGCCCGACGTTTCGCTGAATATTTCAGCCTCTTCAGGGGCTACACTATTTTTATTTTCAAATAAATAAATAAATAAACAAAATGTAACAACACATAGAAATTAACATGAAAACATTAAATTACACTTACAACAATATTGGACAATAAGAACACACATATAGAACTAAAATATCAGTACCACCCTACGTGGTAGTCTTGTCATTACTAATTTATTTATTTACTCAAGCATAGCACGTATGCAGCGGCGATATTGTCGCTGTCCTCCTTTCTGTTCATCGTCGTTTGTCTGTTGTTTAAAATGTGCAAGCTTTCAAGTGTATATCTCACCATCTCCCTTTTTTCGTTATCAATAATTTTGGTGTTCGTGAAATCAGCTGTATGGCCACAGTTGAGTATGTGCTGTGACAGTGCAGTGCTGTGTTTTTGTTTTCTAATATCAGCTGCTTGTTCGGCAAAGCGAACACCTAGCGCCCGCTTTGTCGTCCCAATGTATGTTTTATCACAGTTTTCGTTCTCCTTTCCTTTACATTCTATTTTGTATATCACGTTGTTTTGTTGTTGCTTGTCTATTGGAGTCTTTGTTTTTGTGTATATTTTGGACAGTGTATTGTTGGACTTGTAAGCTAGTGTGATGTTTTGTTGTTTAATTATGTTGTGATCGACTAAAGGACTGAGCTTAGGAATATATGTCACACTGCGGTATTTCTTAGTGTCTGTTGTTACTGCGTCTGGTAATTTTTTTTAGGTGGTTACTGGTTTTTATGATCGCCTGGTTAATCAATTCGTGTATTAGGTAGTTGGGGTAATTATTATTTCTTAAAATCAAATGTATCTTCTCTTTGTTGGCGTCATGGAAATCTTGATGGCTTATGGTCAGTATTTTATTTATCAGATTCTTCGTTGTGTTGATTTTGTATTTGGTTGGTTGGGAGGAGAAGAAGTTAATTAGGCGGCCAGAGACGTTGGTTTTGAATACCAATCTAATTTAAAATTATTGTTTTTTCTGTGTATACGAACATCAAGGAAAGGAATGTTCGCGTTTTCCTCTATTTCCATAGTGAACTGGATTTTATGGTGGTATTTGTTTAGCGTCTCTAGAATTATATTCACGTCACTGCGTTTTGCTATTGCGAAAACATCGTCCACATATTTAATAATAAATGTCAAGTCAATATTGTGTTGTTGTTTGAGCTTCGAAATAGTGTTGTCGAAAAGGTCGTCCATAATAATATCAGCGATTGTCGGTGAAAGCGGGTTGCCCATTGGCATTCCATGAGTCTGACTGTATAGTTTCTTATTGCACATGAAGTAATTATTTTCTCTAAGACAAAAATCTAAAATTTGTTGAAACTTTGCTTTTGTTATTTTTGTTGTGTTTTGTATTTGGTCCCTTTTTCTCATTATAATTTTTATAGCTTGCATTGTAGGTATGTTTGTAAATAAGGACACAAAATCAAACGAAACTAACACATCTTCCTCACACAAATTAATATTAGCCAATCTGTCTTTTAAATTGAACACATTTTTCACATTATGCTCTTCAGATATGATTGTTTTAAGTATCTGTCCTATGTATTTGGACAAATTGTAACAGGGTACCATGAACGATGAGGCAATCGGACGTAAGGGAATCTGTGGTTTGTGAATCTTGGGCAGTCCATACAGCCTTGGCGCCGCCGCGGCCGTACTAGTTAATTGCTGCGTCTCTCTTTTATTGATTTGTTTTGTTTTGTAAAGTTCGTCTACTATTTTGTTGTTTTTCCTTTGTAGCATATCTGTTTGATATGCTCTTATGTGTTTGTATGTATTTTTGTCTTCTAATAATTGGTTCATTTTGTCTTTGTATTGGGATTCATACATTGCTACCGTCTTTTTTCCCTTGTCTGCATCTGTGATAACAATGTTAGTGTTGGATTTGAGAAATGCTTTTGTTTTATTAAATGCTGCGAGTATGAATTTTTCGGCGGAGTTATGTTTGATGTTTCGTTTAAAAAGTAATATGTTGTTGCTCACCCTGTTTCTCACTACATATTTTTCTTTTTCGTCTTTTATGCCCATAATTATTTGCTCCATTTCCGCTATGATACGTATTGGTGAGAAACTCTTACTTGTTGTTGGAATCGCGAACTTTCTCCCGAGCGACAGTAACCACTTTACTTCCTCAGGAAAAACGATGTTGGTTTTGTTCACGAACCAAATGTTGTTTTTACTTATTCCCAGTTTCCTCATCTGCTCCTGTTTCAGTCTTTCTAGCTTTGAATTGTGTGTTGCTTCGGTTTCTTTTGCGGTCTTCTGGCTTTGGATGTGTTGTTTTATCATAAAATCGTCAAACTCTAAAGGGTTTAAATTTGCTTTGAGTTGTTGCTGTGCATGATATAGTAGATCTTTCGTTGTTTTTATGTTAATATTTGTTTGTGTTATATCAATGTTAAGTGCTTTTGTTAGAAATAGACGTTTGCAGTTTTCCATTTGTTTTTTAATTTTTTCGGATGTTGTGTTAATTGTTACATTCCTCATAGAATTTGTGCGGTAGTTGGGTATAAGTCCATACTGTTTACAACGCAGTAGAAATTTTAGTTGCTGTGTTTGTTTCGCCAATTTGTGTTTCTGTTTGCTGTAGTGTTTCAATGTAATACATGTATCTTCTCCATGTTTGAACTTCATATGTTTGTAGAAGTTTTTCATATTGAATTTGTGTTGTTTTTGGAAAATAATAAATGGTGTGCGTTATATCGGCAGGCCTTCCGTAATTAAATTTAGTTGTATTTTTGCGATCAGTTCGATTATGTACATGTATTTTTGAGAGGGCTAGTCTGATCTAATATTTCCTGGTACAAATAGAGATTTATTTTACCTTTCGCCCGACGTTTCGCTGAATATTTCAGCCTCTTCAGGGGCTACACTATTTTTATTTTCAAATAAATAAATAAATAAACAAAATGTAACAACACATAGAAATTAACATGAAAACATTAAATTACACTTACAACAATATTGGACAATAAGAACACACATATAGAACTAAAATATCAGTACCACCCTACGTGGTAGTCTTGTCATTACTAATTTATTTATTTACTCAAGCATAGCATGTATGCATCGGCGATATTGTCTCTGTCCTCCTTTCTGTTCATCGTCGTTTGTCTGTTGTTTAAAATGTGCAAGCTTTCAAGTGTGTATCTCACCATCTCCCTTTTTTCGTTATCAATAATTTTGGTGTTCGTGAAATCAGCTGTATGGCCACAGTTGAGTATGTGCTGTTACAGTGCAGTGCTGTGTTTTTGTTTTCTAATATCAGCTGCGTGTTCGGCAATGCGAACACCTAGCGCCCGCTTTGTCGTCCCAATGTATGTTTTATCACAGTTTTCGTTCTCCTTTCCTTTACATTCTATTTTGTATATCACGTTGTTTTGTTGTTGCTTGTCTATTGGAGTCTTTGTTTTTGTGTATATTTTGGACAGTGTATTGTTGGACTTGTAAGCTAGTGTGATGTTTTGTTGTTTAATTATGTTGTGATCGACTAAAGGACTGAGCTTAGGAATATATGTTACATTGCGGTATTTCTTAGTGTCTGTTGTTGCTGCGTCTGGTAATTTTTTGAGGTGGTTACTGGTTTTTATGATCGCCTGGTTAATCAATTCGTGTATTAGGTAGTTGGGGTAATTATCATTTCAAATGTATCTTCTCTTTGTTGGCGTCATGGAAATCTTGATGGCTTATGGTCAGTATTTTATTTATCAGATTCTTCGCTGTGTTGATATGGTATTTGGTTGGTTGGGAGGAGAAGAAGTTAATTAGGCGGCCAGAGGGCGTTGGTGTTGAGTACCAATCTAATTTAATATTATTGTTTTTTCTGTGTATACGAACATTAAAGAAAGGAATGTTCGCGTTTTCCTCCATTCCCATAGTGAACTGGATTTTATGGTGGTATTTGTTTAGCGTTCTATAACTCCTAATTCGAGTAACCTGTCTAGTTCGCTGAAAGCTTCGGCTTGCCTCGGTGGCGAAAGAGGGAAATGTTTGCTTTTTATGGGGACGGCATCACCGGTGTCAATGGGATGCTCTACTAATTTAGTTTGCCCTAGGCCTAACTTCTCGTACGAAGGAAACGTCTCGATGACCTTTTGCAATTCTAATTTCCGGTCGGGTGACAATTCATGGAGGTTAAGTTCCTCTTCCTTTTCAAGTCTAATCTGTGCCTTCCACGCTTGGGAATATTTCGGGAGCTAACGCAAATGCTCTCCAAAAATCTACCCCGAAGTACGCTTCTTGGAGCAGTGAGGGAACAAGGTAAAAACGAATAACCTTTGTGATATTTTTGAAGGTGACCGGTAGAGATACTGAGCCTAAAATTTTTTGCTTGTTGCCACCCGCGGTGTATACGAACGCATGTAAGGGCTGATAATCGAAGCCGTTGTCCTCTGGGAATTCTAATCCATTTTTTCCTAAGATGGAGACGTTGGCTCTCGAGTCCAACAGCCCTACAAGAAAACTATCCTTAATCTTAACCTTTACAAGAGGCCTTTCATCCTCTGTAAGCGTTAACGTGGTGGCTTGCAGCAATCTACGCTCCTGTACTCTCCTGTGGTATCTCTTCCTGCACTTCAAAATATTGTCCGATACCGGGTATTGCTCAAAAATGGTATGCTTTATTGGTTCGTACCTAGGTTCCCTTTCTTCTAGGTTTGGTGAAAATTGCGTTTGGCAAGCGAAATCCCTGTGCTGGCGTCGCAGAATCTTGGTCGGTTCGCCCATCGCGGATGAGGACGTTTGACTCTCGGATTCAGAACTATTCGAATTGTCCGTACTGTCAGGGTAAGTTATTATCACGATTGGGTGTTCTTTGCCAGGGCACTACTGCACCTCGGAAGCTCATCACCTCCATGCAGAGATTCACCCTCTGGTTCGGTGCACGGGACGACACCTCGAGCACCGCCTGGTGTGGGACCTATGAAGCCGAACGAGGTTCCCCCTCCTTCTCGCTCGGGTACTGGTTTCCCTACCTGCGATGGTCCCTAGGGCATTTAGGAGTAAATACACCCTTATACCCACATTTAAAACGAAAAGGATTTTTAATGGGTTCCTCACAGTATAAATAGGAGTGGCCCATTGCCTGGCAATTCCAGCATTGGATTCCCGAATAGTCCGGTTTCCTGTTGCGTCGATAGTCCAGCGCCTCTATCTGCGGATCCATTTCGCCGTCCTCGCCTTCCATCATGTCCGGGGTTGTCACGCGTGCTTCGTTTACATGCCGTTCTGGGTAATTGGCTCCCAACAGCTTGCTTTCTTTCAGCACTTGTTCACCTCTGCGTGCTACATCGCGTAGATCATGAAGGGTCCTCAAATCTGCGTTGAAAAGCAACAGCATAAGGCTACTGTTGACGTTCCTTTTTATAATGTCAATCAGTAGAACCTCCGACATTGGCTCTCTTAAGCGCGCGTTCAAGGAGATTATGTCCGTGTGGAACACGTCATAGCACTCACTTGCTTTTTGCTTCCGCATGGAGATCTCCATCATGATCTCGTGGTCAGTTTTCAAAGTGCCAAACTCTCTTTTCAATGAGTAGCCCAAAAAGGCATATGTCGCATTTAGGTTTTGTTTCGTGAACAGCCAGTACCATTCTTCGGCCCGCCCGGAAAGAAACAGGTGAAAACTAGCCATTATTTGTTCGTCCGTGCATTGTGTGCGCTCACACAAGGTGTTCAGCTTAAAAAGGAAATCTGCTACGCTCCCAGTGCCGTCGAACGAGATTTTCCACTCCTGCGGTTTCACTACTATGCTGCTCGGAGCAGGGTATATTGGTGGTATTACTGTTGGAAGTGAGTTACGGTCCATCCTATTCGCGTTCCGGTTCTGAGTCACTGATTGCTGCGCAGATTCGAGAGCGGCGTTGAGCTGGTCCATATTGTTTCTGATTGACCCCATCTCTCCCGCATTTCCTCCTGCGAAGCCTGGAACAGCTGGTGTAGGACGTCCACCCACGAGCCTCCACGAGTAGCTTCGTCCTGCATTCCTGGGGTATTCGCCCGGTCCCCCGCAGCTTCTCTAAAGTTTCCAACTCCTTGGTGTAATGGTAAGGCACCAGCTCCATCCGGTGCATAAGTCGACACATTGGTCATTAGCCCCGAGATATCATGCGCGTTTAATAGGGGCGCATTAAGATTACTGGTGCTTACAGGTCGGTCCATTTTATCGCGAGGGTCATTCAGGTCCGAGCCCATGTTCATTACCGCGGGATCTCCGTATTGTTCCCCTACTGGGGTGTGCACCACCAAGGGACGCCTGTCCTTGGGGAAAGCCCCCCTATTATTACCGGCCCGGTGCTGCTTTCCCCGGAAATTCCCCGCACTCCCGAACAGAGTATTCCGGAACGGTTGCCCAAAAGACTGGTAACGCGACATAGTCAAAAAAATACAATTTGTCAAATCCTAGTGTTCAAACCACACTTCTGTTTCCAGACGATGGTTTGTTGAAGAAAAAAAAATGTATATATTTGTATAAAAAAAAAAATGCACGAGAATAACTACAATGATTACTTCGATAAGCGTACCGAATAAAAAAAAATTTCCAAAAGCTGAAAAAGGCGGTTAGTTATATATATATATAATATGTAAGCAATGGGAATGCTGGCATCCCCTTCCCTCCAGAAGACACTCAGGCTACAGGAGGAAAAAAAATTTAAACACAAAAAAAAAACAACACAAATCCATTCATAATTGTCCCTAGTGCTCCCAACCGCAATGCGAGGGGGTCTTAAGGCCCCCTCCGAGACTGGTTGGGGCCACTAGTTCACTCCATGCACACACAGGTTGGTCTCAACACGCCCAGCCGCAACGCAGGGGCAGTCTCCAGGGGCTCGCCCCTGGGACTGGTTGGGGGTGTTGAGGCCTCCCTCACTGGACACCCCTCCTGCCTCCGCCGCAATGGGTGGAGTGCTTTCGATGGCCGCTCCCCATACTGGTGGGACAGAAAATGGTGCCGCTTTGAATCCCATCTCAACCCGTCACAGTGCAGGTGGTATTCTAAACTACCACCTGGGACGTGGGATGAGCTGAGGTTCTTTCAACACATACACACACGCACTCAACCAACGACACAAATTCGGCAAACAAAATTTTAAACATTAAAAGAAAAAAAATTCCAATTAGCGGACAAAATTATTCCTAGCCGACTACGGACAACATCCGGCAAACTAAAATCCCACTTACAAAAAAAACTAAGTGCGTTCAACACTGCCTCATCGGGTGAATTCAAAAATCCGGAGGACTTGACGTTCAGTCACGTGGCTCCCTCGGCCACTGCCCCCGATGACCAGCCCGGACAACCTGGTCCGTCCAACCATCCCACCGCAACGTAGGTGGCAGCTCACTCGGACTGGTGGGATGGTCAACTTCACAGGTTGACCCGACTGACCCTCGCGGCCAGCGCCTCAGGCGCCACGTTGGGCGCCATCTGTTATGGAATCGTATCTACGGTGGAAGCAGTAAGGAAGGCGGTCGGCATGATGTGGTGGTGCACAGTGGCTAGTCATTGTCGGCTGGGGCGGGTCCTTGCCAACCTTACTGTTCCTGCGCCATAAACAGAAAAAAGTTCCTATCATGCCTATTCAAAAATCAACGGTCAAATTCAAAAAAAAACCGACAGAAGCGCAGAGACCGACTCAAAACGCTAATCAATACAAAATTAAAATGACATCCGGCGAACCAGATGGCACGGACAGACCGTTAAAACATTCAAAATTTAAAATTCAAAAAAAAATAAATCTAACGCAAAAAAAATTACCGAACTGGACACGGCCGGTTGCTAACATTGAAATGCAAAAAAAAAAATGCTGAAAATTAAAATAAGACAAACCAAAAGGGCCGAATATAACTTGGAGCCGCCGCGGGTAGTGTTGCGACGCTCGGTGCTTATCCCACCCTCAAATCCATGGCCACCGACGCACCTGAATTTCGGTGGCCCCTTACCTGTTTCCCTAAGTGCCTTCTAAATAAATGGCGACGCCAGCATTCCCATTTTAAATACTTATTTATTAATAATTCATTTCTATTAACGTATGTATGCTACAAAAAATGCGATAGTGTAGGTTTCTTGACCAGGGCTACAGCATAGTTGAACTACGAATAGTTATTCACACTATGAAAATGTAGGTAAGTGTGTAGTGTATAGAGTGATACTCGTAATACTTCAAGTTATACATATATTTAGGTCTCCCCCTTTTTTTATTTTTTTGACAATCGTTATAAACGCTTTGTGTGAAAAAAAATATGTAATTAAATGCACTTATGTATAGTAAATATACTACATACAACGTAAGAATTTGGTCGAGTACCCCTTTTCTGTTTTCCCTTCACAAAACATATTTTAGGGCTATAAATTTGGGATACAAATTCCGATAATTGGGGCTCTCTTACAAAATTATTAGATTGTTGTAGTAGAACTTATTTTTGAGTTTAACAAAATATCAATTTGGTATAACGCATAGTATAATGACACTAACATATAACATGTACCAAGAAAACTTGTTATAAAAGCAATAAAGATTAAATTTGTATAGTGCTATGTATTATATGCACGTATATTATTTGCTTCTGGTTGTTCGAACGATATAGCTAGCAATAGTGAGTCATATGTATAGATATATATATATATATATATATTGTATTTGAATGATATTAGAAAAGAAAGTTTAAATCTTCTAGCCAATCCGTGCATAAATTTTTTTCTAACAACCCACGGTTGAGCTCCAAAAATGGATCGTTAAAACGTTTCACGTGATAAGGACGGCTTGTTATCAATAAAATTTATAGAGCTGACTTCAAACCTTTTAAAGCGACAAATTATATTATTAAAATGGTATAAAAAAATGGATGTATGCCCTTTGCTGTAAAGCTAACAATTTCAAGTATTCAATAATAAAATTTGACGAGAAAAATCGACCCTTGTTAAATGATTCAACCGGAATGCATAAAACCTTCTAAGCATTACTTAGAGTTCCTTAACTACCCTGCAAAAAACGCTCTCGTCATTCCACGTCATTGGACTAGTCACTTTACAGTCATAGGTTATATTCATAGTCACGTTTGTATGGCCGTGGGTAAGTTTTATGACCAAATTTTTTGTAGGGTAACTATTTTTAAGTCTATACAAGGCTGATACTTACAAGGCCGCCAGAGTCGTACCATGGGCTCTGCCGGCGTGGTTACTGGTGATGTTGACCTTGCCGGTGAAGCCGGTCTTGGTCGCGTCGTGTCGGTACTGTTGGTGGTCGTTGCGCTCTGGTCCGATGTGATGGAGTGAACCTGGTGGCAATAAAACTTCGTGTTGACTTTTACGACCTGGATGACTTGGTGCTAATTGGGCGTTCGTTGTATTACGACGCAGCGTACTGCTGTCCCTGGAGGCGGAGATGGTGCCGGACGCTGTTCCAAAGGTGGTAGTGTACTTCGTAAACGTAGGGAAAGGGGTTTATCTTCGGATACCAAGGGTTCTCATCACAATTAGTTTATAGCCGTTTGAATCCGAATCGGAATCACTAGTACTTTCCTCACTAGGTGTGACTGTGAAACGCCGACCTACTTCAACTGGATATTCTATACGTTGTGTTTGTGCCAACACAACACAACCGTCGTAATGTTTATTACCACCCAAAATAGACGAGTAGAAAAGAGGTTTGTCGGAATGGACTTTGCGCTATCGACTCTTCCTAGTTTCTGGGCATTAACCTGTTTGTTCTTTTAGTAGTTGGGTGAAGGAATCGGCCTGCAATTCCTCGTTGCAGTCTTTTGGTTCATCAACAATACTCACTTGAATACGTGCACAGCCGGCGAGGGTGTTTTGCTATTAGTTGAGTATAGTTGGGGATGCGCAGTTGATGTGAGCAATAAAGTTACTGAAGCAGTATCGGTGCTTGACGCCTTTGCTGTAGACGCTGTGCCAATAGATGTTACACGATCCTTTTGTATAATCGCAGGGCCGCCAAAAATTAGACTGAAGCAAATCCAAATCTTTCCACCAAATTCTGAGAATTAACGGAAGAAACGCATGTTTTGTTATTCTAAGCTTCCATAAATTTAGTGACTTTCAAACGACCTTCTCGTTTGTATAACGGCTTCTTCGAGAGTTTTTTCCTTTCTTTTCTTCTCTCAATGTCTAAATTGGTTTCTCGTTCGCCGGAAACTCATGGCAAATTTTTCGCTAGTGATCGCCGAATTTTTATTTCTTTGTTTCGATACTTTTGTATCGCAACTTTCGCCCCATCACCAGTCACTAGGTGTGTTCGCACGAACACTCTCCCAAGTGGACCGTAACCGTAGACCATAACAGCAGACCGTAACAAATCTTAGCAGAATTCCAGGGATTATTGGCTGTGTAGATGGCACACACATTAAAACTGTTGCTCCCAAAAAAGAATTACAGCATTTATATTACAACAGAAAAGGATTTTATAGCATTAATGCTATGATTGTAAGTATACCATTTTGATATTAGTTCCAGGTTGTAAATACATAAGTATACATCTTATACAAATATTTTTTAGGTTTGTGACCATTCTATGACTATACGTTACATAAATTTAGGTAAATTATTTTTTTTAAATTTGTATCAAAACCGATATGCATTGAATCCAACCCCCTCATATTTTGATGAAATTTTGCATACAGGTACACTTTACCTATACAAACACAACCTCATTTTTAGAAATTACATTCAAAGTTGTGAAAAATGCGTGAAAAATGACGGTAATAGGCACTTTTGAGCTGTGATAACTACGTAATGGCTCAAATGATTTCAAAGATCTTGGTACCATTGGAGAGGTATTCTGATCGGCTTTCGAAAACATACCCTTTAAGCAATATTTAATACACTGAAATTTTTTTTTCTAAAATAAAATTTTTAACTTGAAAAAACTTTAAAGCCAAGCGTTTGAAAATAAAATATATTTTTTTAGAAAGGCCTATTTAATATATATAACATATTCAAAAACTAAAATGGCGTATTTTTTCTTTTTTTTAATTTTAAGTAAATGCATCCCTTTATTTTTGATATTATGGTACTTTGATCTGTGATAACTACGGAACAGTTCAACCGATAATTGGTGTCCAAGTTATCGGTCACGATTAAGTAATCGATTAGGTAACGAGTACCTGTATTGTAGGGGACGTCAATACATTGAATTGAGCTATCGAGCTCAGGCTCCAATCTCATTGGAACGATCTGGATCAACTTTATGAGAGCTGGCAGCACTAATATAAAACATCTGTTTTGTAGAAAAAAAAGAAGAAGAAACGTACACAAAAATTTAAGATATAGATAGAAAAACGCAAAATTAAATAAAGAGAAAATGGAAGACCAATTCTTTGAAGTATGTAAGGGCAAATATTTTAAAGGGATTTGCTATAATTTTTCATGTAATTATAAATTTATAGCTGATGTGTGAAACGTCATCGTCCGAATCGGCAAACACCAGCGGCAGACGGAGGAACTTCTAAATTTTTCTGCGAATACAGTAGATACTTCTGAAAATGAAGAGGAGCGAGATAAAATAACACATTTTCTGCGTGTTATAGAAAGTTATACTGACGAAGAGTTCAGACGGCATTTTAGACTGAATCACTCAACGGCACGTCTGTTAATTGGTAAAATTTACATAATAAATTTCTCTCATTCTTTATACAATATATTTCGTGAGATTGCAAATCTTTTCAATATGTCCAAATCATCCGCATGGAGAGTATTAAGGAAAGTGGTTGTTGTTGTTTTTGTAACGATAAGGTTGCTCTCCGAAGGCTTTGGGGAGCGTTATCGATGTGGTTGTCCTTTGCCGGATACAGATCCGGTACGCTCCGGTACCACAGCACCATTAAGGTGCTAGCCCGACCATCTCGGGAACGATTTATGTGGCCAAATTAAACCTTCAGGCCTTTACCTCCCTTCGCCAAAGCCTCGTCTTTTAGTGAAACAGGATTCGCCGCAGATAGGTGAGGTTGACAATTGGGTTTGGAGAAGCCATATATTGCGCTGGCAACCTGAAGGGTTGCGCTACACAGCCCCTTGAATCTGGTATTTTAGTCGCCTCTTAAGACAGGCATACGTACCACGGGTATATTCTGACCCCCTAACCCGCTGGGGGAAAGAAAGTGGTGTAGTGGTTGTTGTCGATTGCCCACGAATATATTCAATGGCCTGCTTCCAAGGTACAAGATAATATGCGAAAATTTAAAGCGATGAAAAATATACCGAATGTGGTGGGATGTATTGATTGCTCTCATATTAAAATCAAATTTCCGGTTTCAAATAAAGATTTTTATTTCAACCGATAGCACTTTTATAGTCTGCAGTTGCAAGCCGTTGTGGATGCGGATAAAATGTTTATAGATGTATTGGTCGGGGAACCAGGCTCGTTGCACGACAGTCGAATTTTGAGACGCTCCAGCTTATATGAAAGACCGACGGAAAATATGAAGCCGACTTTTCCTTTTAATTCGATTTTGCTTAGAGATTCAGCGTATGGAAATGCCCAATGGTTAATAAGTTCCTTTCGTGATAATGGATTTTTGATACCGGCAAAGAGGCAGTTTAATTTTATACATTCTTCAACAAGAATTGTTGTTGAAAATGCATACGGACTGCTCAAACAAGATTCCGATGATTACTTCACTTCAACGAAATTGTAGACTTAAGTTCCGTAGTCAAAATAATTATATGCCGATGTATTCTTCACAACATTTGCTGTTTAGAGCACGACAGTATTTAAGATGAATCGTGGATAGAAGAAGAGGTTGTGAATATTGTGCGTTCTTAAGACAATGATAATGATGTTATCCATTTGCCCTAGCATTTCTTTTAATCCATATAGGAAAATAATGAGAATAAAGTTTTGTATGGTTGAATAAATAAATCCTTTGTTTTTATTTAAATAATTCAAGACAACAAAAGCTTTTGACTGTGGCGCAAAGTTTGCAATAAAAATAGTACGTATTTGCAGTGTTCAAAATTCAACGTGAATTTGGTTTTACTAAGGTTACTTAAAATCAAAAAAAAAAAAATGTTTCTTCGGTTTGCATCAAATAAAAAAATATCTTACTCAATTCAAACATACGTAAAAGTATTCTATATACACAAAATATCAGAAATATATCAGACTGCAATTTTCTTAAAAATATTATAAACACAAAATAACTCAGACTAAAAATTTCTTAAAACTATTCTATTTACACAAGACAACAAAAATGAAACTTTAATCATTCTTATAAGTACCTCCACTATATACAGGTTAAATTTCACATATTTACATTCTAACTAGCTGAAAAAAAGACACTTCAATTATTCTTATAAATACCTTCACCATATATAGATAAAATATCACATATTTATATGTTAACTAAAAAACAATTTCTATATAAAAAAAAATATCACAAAAAAACATTCACCATAAACACGGTCACATCTTTCTCGAATCCATGAAAGCTTTCAACATGGCCCTTTTTTCTTCATGGTGCAAAAACGAAAATAACAGTGGGCCTATTTAATCAGATTTCGTTAGTTAAAATATCCTTTTATTTGTTTTCGATAATTTATGACAAAACTATGAATTTTGAAATTTAGACAATGCAAACCAATCTCAGACTCGCTCTCGAAAACTCGAACGATAATTTCGAACTTTTATTAAGATTTTTCTGAATTTTTTTGAGTATGTGTGTTTGTAACTTAAACAATTATAGGCTAATTCGGAAAAATCTCAATAAAAGGTCGAAATTGACGTATAATATTCTCGAAACTTCGAATTTTATCGTAAAAGTGTTGACAAAAACTATCGAAAATAAAATAGGTAGTTTAATTGAAGAAATTGTATAACAAATTTCGACTGCTATTTTCGTGTTGACTGCTGTAAGTGTCTGAGTCATTCACCCTGAGGTTGAATTATTGAATCATATATGGATATATACACAATAATTCAACCTCAGGGTGAATGACTCAGACACTTACAGCAGTCCACACGAAAATAGCAGTCGAAATTTATTTATAATTTATATTTATATATATATCTATATATATATATATTGTAGAAAGTTCATATCTTATCAGTTTTCTTAAGTAGAGAAGTAACTTCAAAATGTAAATAACATCGAGCGAGAAGGAATGTCGAAAACACAATAGGTAAGGGCGAGAAACCGAGTCACACGTACACTATTTTGAGAGAGTGCGTGCGTTACTTTTTGCCCTACATCAATGTGAAAGTGATTAAGACGATTATTGGTGACCAAGTTATCGGTGACGATTAAGTAATCGACTATGTAACGAGTAACTGTCATGCCCCACAAATCACACATAGAAGATTATGCATTCACGAGTTCAAAATTGTTTCGTTCTGCGCAGTTACGTCACACTTGACCGCTTCATCGAATGAAAGAAAGAGAGAAAGAAAACAAGAGCTAAAGGAAAATGACGTAAAAATTGCTCATAAAAAACCGCTGAACTAATGTTTACATGCGCAATGCGCCACCTTCTCTTATTCCATCATGGTTTTGAACAAATCACACACAAAAGATTTCGCATTGCACATGTGAACAAAAGATCAGCTGTTTTTTATGGGCAATTTATTCGTTATTTTCCGTTAACTCTTGTTTTTTTCTCTCTTTCTTTCATTCGCTCAAGCAGTCAACTCTGACGTAGATGCGCAGAACGAAGCTATTTTGAACTCGTGAATGCGTAATCTCCTGAGTGATTTGTGCCTGTCTTGTAAGGTAAATAATCGAAATTTCAAACATAGGCCCGATTCGATCTTCGACTGTGGTCGAAAGAGTTGGGCCCGAATCGCCACATACGATCATGGATCGAAAACTATACGAAAGACAATTACGTGATACGTCAGACGTATATATCGAATGGCATTACCACATACGAAAGCTATCGTATCGTAATTCATTCTCAGTTCACAATAGATTTTAAGGTCCACATCACTGTGGATTTTATTTTTATATCACATTAGATGTAGAAATGTCAAAATATTTAAAAAATTTAATAAAGAAACGAAATTTCAAAATGGATGTACACTTACTATTCTACATAAGTTCAAGCTATAGTGAGGAAGATGAAACAGTAGCATGGAGGCTACTTAGAGATAAAAGTGATCCTCTAGCTTTACCACAAACTGCGTAAGTATATGACAAATAAAGTTTTACAAGTATACAAAAATGTGTGTTTTGCAGATTCCTGAAACGATTTAGATTATCTAAAGAGGCTTTCCAGTTTGTACTTCATGCCTTAAATTTGAAGCAGGTAGGCAAACGTTCAATTACATTTATAAAATAAGTTTTTTAATTGAATATCTATTTTACAGTCATCGGTTGCATTGATGGCACACACATCGGCTTGCAAAGACCATCTGTGGATAAGCATATGTACTTTAATAGGAAAGGATACCATAGTGTGAACGCCATGATAGTGAGTTGTTGCTCATTTTCTTTATTCTTTATACTAACTATATAAATATTTTGCCAGATGTGCGATCACACCTATAAAGTTTTGGCAATTAACTGTCAGTACGGTGGTGCGGCTCATGATTCCTTCGTTTGGAGGCATTCAGATCAACGACGAGTATTGCAAGAGCGGGTTGAAGTTAATAGGCGGAGCAATGCGTGGGTTTTAGGTACGGCAATGTATGCTTTGTGGTTAATATTACTATTATAATGACAATTTTCATTTCAACAGGTGATTCTGGCTATCCACTAGAGCCGTGGTGTATAACGCCTTACCGAAACCCGGCCGATGGCTCCAGTGAATCCGCATTTAATGATGTACACTGAAAAGCAAGATGTAACATCGAACGAGCCATTGGTATTTTTAAAGTACGTTGGAGAATTTTAGGGTATGGAAATAAAGGAAGATACCAGTAGTGGCACGATTTGCCAATGTGTGTTCAGCTTTACATAATATCTGCATACAGTTCAAAATTGATTACAACATACGAAGATATGAATCAGACCAAATCAGCGATGTTGACCCAGGCGAAGCCAACCATCTTACCACAATTGGTCAAACAATAAGAGACCAAATAAAACACTCTCTAGTTCCACATAAACATTAAGAAAAAACAATTTGTAAAAGCAAGTGAATTCATTTAACTGTTTTTACTAAGTCCTAAGTATGTATGTTGAAATTAAATAAATGAAACTATTCGTTTAGTTGCTTAAAATCACAAAAATAAAAAAATTCAGGTAAAAACTTTGTTTTTACTAAATGCTAAGTATGTATGTTAAAGTTAGAAATAAAATAAATGAGATGACTGTTCGTTTAATTGCTTAAAATCACAAAAATAAAAAAATTCAGGTACAAACTTGTTAAAGCTAACTTAAAATTTTAATTTCTTCTTTTTCTATTTACACTTATTGCTTGAGACTCTAAATATAAATTTTTTATTTGTAAATCAAGTGCATGTGAATCTTGTTGCAGACGATGCTTCTCCTCCTTAATCGGCAGCATCCTTTCTTGCACTTGCAACAACCTCTATTACACCTGCACCAATCGGCCAATCTTCTCCCCAAATCGCGCTGAAAATCAGACACTCTACTCAAATTTTGTTGCAGCATGGACAATTTTTCGGCACTCTTACTTACTCGCCGAGGAGTATTGCACCGAGAAGTTACACGCGGTGTTGGGGTAGTAACCGACCTAGATGGACCAGGCAAAGCGCTGGCTGATGCGCTGCTTATTCCAGCATCACTGTTGCTCTCACTATCACTATTTTCGGTACTGTTTCCTTGAGCGGGTGAATTGCCAAAAGTGCGAACTGTACTATTTCCGTCCACTGCGACCTCAATTCCGGCTGCCGCTATAATCAATTCCTCAGTTGCACTGATGGGGATTTCGTTATAGGGACCTCCTCTAGTTTGTCTTTTGGACAATTTGTTGTGGGAAAGCTTCTTCTTTGCCTGGGATTTTTGATCCGCAAAACCTACGAGCAAACATTTGTAAGTATCTTGGTTGCACTTTATATATATATATTGTACCTTCCTCCACAACTTGGCGTTTTTGACTGGTGGCCATCAGTATTTAAACACTTGAAAAGCTCCTCCTACCCTCTGTAGGAGGTTGCTCTACCTTGTGCGGAATTGGGAAATTTATCTTTTGCCAAGTTCGGGTGTTCCGCCATAAACTGCGCCATGCACTCCTTTTGGTTAGGGTTTAGCTTGTTAAGATTCATCCTTAAATAATAAAATATAGTTCAGGGTGAATTTAAACACATATTTTGAGAAATAACTTACATGTTCTTTTATATTTGTAATTAATTTTTGTATATTTATATATTTGTAGTCGCTTTTGGTTGCCGGTTTGTAATCGAATAACAATACGAACGATCGAGTGCAATTGTCTCTCGTTCACGGTTGTCGCGATTCCGATTTACGATCCACAAAGTACGCTCACGTATGTAGTAATCCAAAAAAGTGCCATTTTATGTGACGAATAGTACGATCACGTATGTCATAATCCGAAAAACAAGTTTTTACGTGACGAGTTATACGATCACGTATGTGGCGATTCGGGCCCTGATAATTCGGTATTATGACGCACGTTCGATGAAGGCAAGCATTATTGTGAATTTCGATAAATTCATAAGTTCGCAATAGCGCATTTCCATCACCTGTCAAATAAAATAAAGTAAATTAACAAAAGCAAAACTAGTTATTAAATGCAAATATTAAAAATAAAAGTATGACTACAACGATATTGCGGTTTGATGATTCGTCAGATGAAGAAGAAAGCTTTCTGGAGCTAGCCAGAAGTAGAAATGAATTCCACCACGTAAGTGTAGCTTTCTAAATAAGTTGACAATTGTTGAAATTATAAGTTTTGTTTATAGATTTATTCAAAATTTCAGACTGTCCAAAGAAGCGTTCATGGACATGTTGCCCAGTACAGATGAACTGCTTCAGCAATGCACAAGGGCCAAGTCTATTCCTAATATTCTAAAATTGGCACCATTTCTCCGATATTGTGCTCAGGGGTCCTACCAACTCAGCATTGGAAACGAAAATGCACTCAGACTTGCCCAGCCGACTGTGTCTGCGGAACTATCAGAGGTGTTGAATGTCTTGGAAAATTTTATTTGTGAAAGATGGATAAAATTCAATTACGATTAGGCTGAGCTGCATCAAGCAAAGTTGCATTTCTATAATGTGTTATGGATTCGCATCTACGGTGGAAGCAGTAAAGAAGGCGGTCGGCATGATCTGGTGGTGCACAGTGGCTAGTCATTATCGGCTGGGGCGGGTCCTTGCCAACCTTACTGTTCCTGCGCCATAAACAGAAAAAAGTTCCTCTCCTGCCTATTCAAAACTCAACTGTCAAATTCAAAAAAAAAAACCTACAGAAGCGCAGAGACCGACTCAAATCGCTTATCAATACAAAATTAAAACGACATCCGGCGAATCGGATGTCACGGACAGACCGTTAAAACATTCAAAATTTAAAATTCAAAAAAAAATAAATCTAACGCAATAAAAATTACCGAACCGGACACGGCCGGTTTCTAACGTTGAAATGCAAAAAAAAAAACGCAGAAAATTAAAATAAGAAAAGCAAAAAGGGCCGAATATAACTTGGGGGCGCCGCGGGTGGTGTTGCGACGCCCGGTGCTTATCCCACCCTCAAATCCATGGCCACCGACGCACCTGAATTTCGGTGGCCCCTTACCTGTTTCCCTAAGTGCCTTCTTTCCTCTTACTTTTGCTCGTAATACTTCAAGTTATACATATATTTAGGTCTCCCCCTTTTTTATATTTTTTTGAAAATCGTTATAAACGCTTTGTGTGAAAAAAATATGTAATTAAATGTACTTATGTTAGTAAATATACTACATACAACGTAAGAATTTGGTTTTCTGTTTTCCCTTCACAAAACATATTTTAAGGCTATAAAGTTGGGATACAGATTCCGATAATTGGGGCTCTCTTACAAAATTATTAGGTTGTTGTAGTAGAACTTATTTTTGAGTTTAACAAAATATCAATTTGGTATAACGCATAGTATAATGACACTAACATGTAATATGTACCAAGAAAACTTGTTATAAAAGCAATAAAGCTTAAATTTGTATAGCGCTATGTATTATATGCACGTATATTATTTGCTTCTGGTTGTTCGAACGATATTGCTAGCAATAGAGAGTCATATGTATAGATATATATATATATATATATTGTATTTGAATGATATAAGAAAAGAAAGTTTAAATCTTCTAGCCAATTCGTGCATAATTTTTTTTCTAACAACCCACGGTTGAGCTCCAAAAATGGATCGTTAAAACGTTTCACTTGATAAGGACGGCTTGTTATCAATAAAATTTAAAGAGCTAACTTCAAACATTTTAAAGCGACAAAATATATTATTAAAATGATATAAAAAAAGGATGTATGCCCTTTGCTGTAAAGCTAACAATTTCAAGTATTCAATAATAAAATTTGACGAGAAAAATCGACCCTTGTTAAATGATTCAGCCGGAATGCATAAAACCTTCTAAGCATTACTTAGAGTTCCTTAACTACCCTGCAAAAACGCTCTCGTCATTCCAAGTCATTGGACTAGTCACTTTACAGTCATAGGTTATATTCATAGTCACGTTTGTATGGCCGTGGGTAAGTTTTATGACCAAATTTTTTGTAGGGTAACTATTTTTAAGTCCATACAAGGCTGATACTTACATGGCCGCCAGAGTGCGTACCATGGGCCTCTGCCGGCGTGGTTACTGGTGATGTTGACCTTGCCGGTGAAGCCGACGCTGTTGTTGGTTGTGGTGCGCGGTCTTGGGCGCGCCGTGTCGGTACTGTTGGTGGTTGTTGCGCTCTGGTCCGAGGTGATCGAGTGAACCTCGTGGAAATAAAACTTCGTGTTGACTTTTACGACCTGGATGACTTGGTGCTAATTGGGCGTTCGTTGTATTACGCTGCAACGTACTGCTGGCCATAGAGGCGGAGATGGTGCCGGACGCTGTACTTCGTAAACGTAGAGAAAGGGGTTTATCTTCGGATACCAAGGGTTCTCATCACAATTAGTTTAGTGCCGTCTGAATCCGAATCGGAATCACTAGTACTTTCCTCACTAGGTGTGACTGTGAAACGCCGACCTACTTCAACTAGATATTCTATACGTTGAGTTTGTGCCAACACAACACAACCGTTGTAATGTTTATTACCACCCAAAATAGACGAGTAGAAAAGAGCTTTGTCGGAATGGACTTTGCGCTACCGACTCTTCCTAGTTTCTGGGCATTTACCTGTTTGTTCTTTTAATAGTTGGGTTAAGGAATCGGCCTGCAATTCCTCGTTGCAGTCTTTTGGTTCATCAACAATACTCACTTGAATACGTGCACAGCCGGCGAGGGTGTTTTGCGATTAGTTGAGTATAGTTGGGGATGCGCAGTTGATGTGAGCAATAAAGCAGACCGTAACAAACCTGCTTCGCTTTGAAGACCTGACGATGAAGCGAACAGGAAACCGGATCCTCTGTCGGAAGCCACTGCCAGGGGCCTCCGATGCCAATCAACGTGGGGCACGACTCACCCCTGAGATAAGAGTCTCAAAGTCCTACTACGAAGTTAGCCGGGCAACATAGGTCCATCAAAAAAAGGTTAAGTCAAGTTGGGAATTATTTCTGTTTCCTAGTTTAAAAGGGCTTTGCGGCCCATTAGACATTTTTTTTGGAGAACTCGTCAAAATTCCGAACGATGATTTCTAGTGGTTATCGCCCCCACAGAAAGGCAGAACAAAAAAAAGTGTAGACATTTTGATATGGCGAACTCGTCCAAACTCCGAAAGGCTAGTCCGACCTAAGCGTGGACTGCCAGGGTGTTCAGGGTCCGCGGTGAGTACGCGTGTGAACATCCTATGAGGTCAGTGCTCGGGGAGAATACTGGGCGAGATGTCCCCGACCGCCAAAACGCCCAGAAAAAAAAAAGTCCGATTGGTAGGTAGATATAAAAAAAATCAAATTGTAATTTGGCAAAGAAACGTTCTTTCTGGTTCATTGTGGACGAATATCCGAAGCGTGAAAGCGACCTATCAATTTCCCGTTTAGGTCTTCGAGATCATACAGTGCGTTGTCTATTTTTCGAAGCACGCGACACTTCAGGTATTTTGGCAGGAATTTGGCATTAATGCCCTGTTTGAAGTTACTTAAGGCGAAGTTTTTCTGAAAAACTTCCTGACCTTCCTTATAGTTGACTTGCCTAGAGCGCTTGTTATAGGTGGTTACTCCCCTATCCTTGGCCTGATCTAAATTTCTACGGATCTGCTCACGAATATTAGTCAACTTATCAGTTCTGCTTACTCTCGCAACCTGATCTTCCCTAAGGCTGCCGAGTTTCTCTAAAATTTTGTACGTTGAGGCATGTTGAACCATATTTTGGCCATATAATGCAAAATATGGAGAACACTGAATCGCCGTTTGGAAATCACTTCTCAAAACAGATAAAATCTCGGGTATATGCTTATCCCAATCGGTATGGTCAGGTTTATCTTTCAGGAAAATCCTAATCTTCTAAACAATTTCTCTATTAACGCGCTCGGATGCGTTTGCTTGAGGAGAATATAACCCCGTCCTCACGTGCGTCACCCCGTAATTCACAAAAAATTGGTTCATTTCCTTCGAGATAAACTGCTTAACATTGTCACTGTGAATAAATTCAGGGACCCCTACAGCTGGAAAAATTTCGGAAGCGAAGTAATTTATAACGTTAACAGTGTTGGCTCTCTGCATGGGCTTTAGCCAAACGTATTTTGAAAAATGGTCTAGTACTATGAAAAGAAATTGATTTCGCCGCTTAGATCTCAGATACGGCCCTAGGAAGTCGCAATATAACCGCTTAAATGGCCTTTCGGATTCAAAGGTACTCCCTATAGGTGGTCTCGACTGCTGATTGGTGGGTTTTACAGCTTTGCAGGAGCCACAACGCTGAACGTAGTCCCTGACGTCCTTAGCCTGCTGCTGCCAGAAATACTTCTGCCTAACACGTTCTAAGGTTTTCTGCCACCCGCCATGGTAACTCCGGTTAGCGTCATGTGCTAGTCTCACTGCTTCCTCAGTCAACCCTTTCGGCAACCATAATCGCCACAGCGAGTCTTTTCCCCTTCCATTCCCTTACGAAATTTAACCCGTTTGAAAATTACCCCGTCCACCACTCGTAAATCCGGAAGCGATTCCTCATTTTCGGTGACGGTCCGAATCAAGTCTAAATATTCGTTACTGCTGAATTCGGGAGAGACTAAATCTATTTCCCCGGGTGTGGTAGTGAAAGTCAACTCATCGGCATCAAACCGCGACAGCACATCGGGTACTACATTCAGGGTGCCGTTACGGTGTTCCATTTTAAAGTCGTATCTTTGCAGTAAGAGCGTCCACCCCGCCAACCTCCCGCTCAAGTCCTTTTGTGTTATTAACCACTTGAGACTGGAGTGGTCCGTGATAATCCGAAACGGTATTCCCTCAACATAGGGTCAGAAGCGCTTCACGCTGATTATAGCGGCGAGACATTCCAGCTCGGTTACCGTATAATTGCGTTGAGCATTATTCAGCTTTTTCGACACAAACGCGATCGGATGCTCAGCGCCCTCGTCATCGACCTGAAACAACACTCCTCCGACACCTATTTTGGAAGCGTCGCATTGTATTACGAATTCTCGGGAAAAATCAGGTTGGGCCAAGACGGGAGCGGAACTCAAAGCTAATTTTAGTTTTTCGAAGGCCTCTGTAGCTTCAGGGGTAAGCTTGAACGGGCCTGATGACTTACGGAGACAGTCCGTCAGGGGACCTGCCAAGTCAGCAAAATTGGTAATAAACGCCCTGTACCAATTCGCCATGCCCACAAACCTACGCACTTGCCGAGGGGATTTAGGGATCGGGAAGTTTTGCATTGCTTCTATTTTTCCCGGATCCACTTTCAAACATCCGCTGCCTATCAAGTACCCCAAGTAGCGCATTTCCTTCTGACAAAATTTACTTTTCTTCACGTTTTTGTCACCCCTGCGTCTCTCAAACATTTGGTCACTTCCGCTAGCAATTTCAGGTGGTCTCCAAAATTAGTGCTGCATACCATCAGGTCGTCCAGGTAGACAAAGACGTTCTATCGCAGACGCGAAGGGATTGCCTTATCCATCAGCCTACTCATAGTCTGTGGTCCATTGCACAGACCAAATGGCATTACCTTGAAGTGGTACAGAGGCCTCCCCGGAACTGCGAATGCTGTTTTTTCCTTGGAGGACTTTGTCAATTTGATCTGGAAGAACGCGTCCTTCAGATCAATGCCACTAATAGAATGCGTATCTTTAAGTCTGCTCAATAAGCCGTTGATATGAGGCAGGGGGTATGAGTCCTTCTTAGTCACCGCGTTGACCTTCCTGGAATTTATGCACAGCCTAACTTTGCCTGGTTTCCGAACCAGTACTAAAGGACTACACCACGGAGAGTTTGACTCTTCTATAACTCCTAATTCGAGTAACCTGTCTAGTTCGCTGAAAGCTTCGGCTTGCCTCGGTGGCGAAAGAGGGAAATGTTTGCTTTTTATGGGAACGGCATCACCGGTGTCAATGTGATGCTCTACTAATTTAGTTTGCCCTAGGCCTAACTTCTCGTACGAAGGAAACGTCTCGATGACCTTTTGCAATTCTAATTTCCGGTCTGGTGACAATTCATGGAGGTTAAGTTCCTCTTCCTTTTCAAGTCTAATCTCTATGCCTTCTACGCTTGGGAATATTTCGGGAACTAACGCAAATGCTCTCCAAAAATCTACCCCGAAGTACGCTTCTTGGAGCAGTGAGGGAACAAGGTAAAAACGAATAACCTTTGTGATATTTTTGAAGGAGACCGGTAGAGATACTGAGCTTAAAATTTTTTGCTTGTTGCCACCCGCGGTGTATACGAACGCATGTAAGGGCTGATAATCGAAGCCGTTGTCCTCTAGGAATTCTAATCCATTTTTTCCTAAGATGGAGACGTTGGCTCTCGAGTCCAACAGCCCTACAAGAAAACTATCCTTAATCTTAGCCTTTACAAGAGGCCTTTCATCCTCCGTAAGCGTTAACGTGGTGGCTTGCAGCAATCTACGCTCCTGTACTCCCTGTGGTATCTCTTCCTGCACTTCAAAATATTGTCCGATACCGGGTATTGCTCAAAAATGGTATGCTTTATTGGTTCGTACCTAGGTTCCCTTTCTTCTAGGTTTGGTGAAAATTGCGTTTGGCAAGCGACATCCCTGTGCTGGCGTCGCAGAATCTTGGTCGGTTCGCCCATCGCGGATGAGGACTTTTAACTCTCGGATTCAGAACTATTCGAATTGTCCGTACTGTCAGGGTAAGTTATTATCACGTTTGGGTGTTCCTTTGCCAGGGCACTACTGCACCTCGGAAGCTCATCACCTCCATGCAGAGATTCACCCTCTGGTTCGGTGCACGGGACAACACCTCGAGCACCGCCTGGTGTGGGAGCTATGAAGCCGAACGAGGTTCCCCCGCCTTCTCGCTCTGGTACAGGTTTCCCTACCTGCGATGGTCCCTAAGGCATTTAGGAGTAAATACACCCTTATACCCACATTTAAAACGAAAAGGATTTTTAATGGGATCCTCACAGTATATATAGGAGTGGCCCATTGCCTGGCAATTCCAGCATTTGATTCCCGAATAGTCCGGTTTCCTGTTGCGTCGATAGTGCAGCGCCTCTATCTGCGGATCCATTTCGCCGTCCTGGCCTTCCATCCTCATGTCCGGGGTTGTCACGCGAGCTTCGTTTGCATGCCGTCCTGGGTAAGTGGCTCCCAACAGCTTGCTTTCTTTCAGCACATGTTCACCTCTGCGTGCTACATCGCGTAGATCATGAAGGGTCCTTAAATCTGCGTTGAAAAGCAACAGCTTAAGGCTACTGTTGACGATCCTTTTTATAATGTCAATCAGTAGAACCTCCGACATTGGCTCTCTTAAGCGCACGTTCAAGGAGATTATGTCCGTGTGGAACACGTCATAGCACTCACTTGCTTTTTGCTTCCGCATGGAGATCTCCATCATGATCTCGTGGTCAGTTTTCAGAGTGCCAAACTCTCTTTTCAATAAGTAGCACAAAAAGGCATATGTCGCATTTGGGATTTGTTTCATGAACACCCAGTACCATTCTTCGGCCCGCCCGGAAAGAAACAGGTGGAAACTAGCCATTATTTGTTCGTCTGTGCATTGTGTGCGCTTACACAAGGTGTTCAGCTTAAAAAGGAAATCTGCTACGCTCCCAGTGCCGTCGAACGAGATTTTCCACTCCTGCGGTTTCACTACTATGCTGCTCGGAGCAGGGTATATTGGTGGTATTACTGTTGGAAGTGAGTTACGGTCCATCCTATTCGCGTTCCGGTTCTGAGTCGCTGATTGCTGCGCAGATTCGAGAGCGGCGTTGTGCTGGTCCATATTGTTTCTGATTGACCCCATCTCTCTCCGCATTTCCTCCTGCGAAGCCTGGAACAGCTGGTGTAGCACGTCCACCCACGAGCCTCCACGAATAGCTTCGTCCTGCATTCCTGGGGTATTCGCCCGGTCCCCCGCAGCTTCTCTAAAGTTTCCAACTCCTTGGTGTAATGGTAAGGCACCAGCTCCATCCGGTGCATAAGTCGACACATTGTTCATTAGCCCCGAGATATCATGCGCGTTTAATAGGGGCGCATTAAGATTACTGGTGCATACAGGTCTTTGTTCATTTTATCGCGAGGGTCATTCAGGTCCGAGCCCATGTTCATTACCGCGGGATCTCCGTATTGTCCCCCTACTGGGGTGTGCACCACCAAGGGACGCCTGTCCTTGGGGAAAGCCCCCCTATTATTACCGCCCGGTGCTGGTTTCCCCGGAAATTCCTCGCACTCCCGAACGGAGTATTCCGGCCCGGTTGCCCAAAAGACTGGTCACGCGACATAGTCAAAAAAATACAATTTGTCAAATCCTAGTGTTCAAACCACACTTCTGTTTCCAGACGATGGTTTGTTGAAGAAAAAAAAATGTATATATTTATATAAAAAAAATGCACGAGAATAACTACAATGATTACTTCGATAAGCGTACCGAATAAAAAAAAAATTTCCAAAGGCTGAAAAAGGCGGTTAGTTATATATATATATAATATGTAAGCAATGGGAATGCTGGCATCCCCTTCCCTCCAGAAGACACTCAGGCTACAGGAGAAAAAAAAATTTAAACACAAAAAAAACAACATTCATACTCGTCCCTAGTGCTCCCAACCGCAATGCGAGGGGGTCTTAAAGCCCCCTCCGAGACTGGTTGGGGCCACTAGGGTCACTCCAGGCACACACGGGTTGGTCCCAACACGCCCAGCCGCAACGCAGGGGCAGTCTCCAGGGGCACGCCCCTGGGTCTGGTTGGGGGTGTTGAGGCCTCCCGTCCATTCTCACTGGACACCCCTCCTGCCTCCGCCGCAATGGGTGGAGTGGTTTCGATGCCCGCTCCCCAGACTGGTGGGACAGAAAAGGGTGCCGCTTTGAATCCCAGCTCAACCCGTCACAGTCCAGGTGGTATTCTAAACTACCACCTGGGACGTGGGTTGAGCTGGGGTTCTTTCAACACATACACACACGCACTCACACCAACGACACAAATTCGGCAAACAAAATTTTAAACATTAAAAGAGAAAAAATCCCAATTAGCGGACAGAATTATTCCTAGCCGACTACGGACAACATCCGGCAAACTAAAATCCCACTTACAAAAAAAAACTAAGTGCGTTCAACACTGCCTCATCGGGTGAATACAAAAATCGGGAGGACTTGACGTTCAGTCACGTGGCTCCCTCGGCCACTGCCCCCGATGACCAGCCCGAACAACCTGGTCCGTCCAACCATCCCACCGCAACGTAGGTGGCAGCTCCTGTGGCTGCTCACTCGGACTGGTGGGATGGTCAACTTCACAGATTGACCCGACTGTGCCTCGCGACCAGCGCCTCAGGCGCCACGTTGGGTGCCATCTGTTATGGAATCGCATCTACGGTGGAAGGAGTAAGGAAGGCGGTCGGCATGATGTGGTGGTGCACAGTGGCTAGTCATTGAAAGCTGGGGCGGGTCCTTGCCAACCTTACTGTTCCTGCGCCATAAACAGAAAAAAGTTCCTATCATGCCTATTCAAAAATCAACTGTCAAATTCAAAAAAAACCGACAGATGCGCAGAGACCGACTCAAAACGCTTATCAATACAAAATTAAAACGACATCCGGCGAACCGGATGTCACGGACAGACCGTTAAAACATTCAAAATTTAAAATTCAAAAAAAAAATAAATCTAACGCAAAAAAAAATTACCGAACCGGACACGGCCGGTTGCTAACGTTGAAATGCAAAAAAAAAATACTGAAAATTAAAATAAGACAAACAAAAAGGGCCGAATATAACTTGGGGGCGCCGCGGGTGGTGTTGCGACGCCCGGTGCTTATCCCACCCTCAAATCCACGGCCACCGTCCGCACCTGAAATTCGGTGGCCCCTTACCTGTTTCCCTAAGTGCCTTCTAAATAAATGGCGACGCCAGCATTCCCATTTTAAATACTTATTTATTTATAATTCATTTCTATTAACGTATGTATGCTACAAAAAAAAAAATGCGATAGTGCAGGTTTCTTGACCAGGGCTACAGCATTGTTGAACTACGAATAGTTATTCACACTATGAAAATATAGGTAAGTGTGTGTAGTGTATAGAGTGAGAGGAAAAAAAATGATCCAACAGTTCACACTTTATTGGGCCGAAATCGAAAACGAAATCTAATACTTCTCTCATCTCATCTCAATCAAAACAACAACTATACAAATAACACAATGACACAATACAACTCAAAATTCTAACATTAATACAACACAAAACAATATCTCTAATATAACACAAGATAACTTTACAAATTTTCCTTCTACTAAATCTATTAAATTGCCACAATTTTGGCAAGATTGTCCTGATGCCTGGTTTTTACTTATTGAAGGACAATTTGAAATTAACAATATCAATGATGATAATTTAAAATTTCAAAATGTTCTAATTACTCTTCAATGAGATGCTATATCTAAAATTTTATATGTTATTAACCCTCCTCCTCTTTTTAATAAATATAATAAAATCAAAAAAATTGTATGTGAAAGAGTTTCTCTTAGCGAAGGAAAACGATCAGAACAATTATTTTCAAAAACTAAACTTGGTAATCGTCCACCATCTGAATTATTCAGATTTATGAAATCACTTATAGGTACTGACTTCATTGTAAGTCAAGAATTACTTTTCAAATTGTGTATTCGTAAATTGCCACAAGAAATACAAATCCATTTAACTTCTAGTAACAGTCAAAATAAAGATGAAGTAATTATTTTAGCTGACAAACTTTTTGATTTAATCAACAAACCTCATTCTTCCAAATCTCCTATAGTTTCGAGTATAATATTTTAGAACAATGCGTTAAAAATTTAACTGAATTAACTACGGCTATTTATCAAAATTTCAATAAAATTTCTAATGATATTAATCAATTACAAATCCGTTCAAGATCTAAAGATATAAATAGATCTAAATCTCGAAATTTTTCAAGATCCAGAAATTTTTCAAACAATCGTAATTTTAATTCACAAACAAATATTTGTTGGTATCACAAATAATTTAAGAATAACGCTCTTAAATGTATACCCCCATGCAACTTTAATCAAAATCATAATTCAAATTCCGAACAAAATTTAAACTAAAAAAATCCATTATGACGGTGACGGATAATGGAAATATTATTAAACCTACTCGTCGCCTATTCATATTTGATAAATTCAATAAACTTAATTTTCTTATCGATACCGGCGCATTTGTATCAGTTATTCCTTTTTCTAAATTTAAAATTTATAGAGAAAATTCGGATCTTACTTTGACTGCAGCAAACGGTTCTTCAATTGAAACTTTCGGGACAAAACTACTTAAAATATTTTTAGGTTTAAGAAGAAATTTTGAATTTCCATTCATTATTGCGAACATTGATACACCAATTTTAGGAGCAAACTTTTTAGAAAAATTTGGAATTATTGTCAATATTAAAAGTAAAGAAATAATGGACTCTACTACAAAAATTAAAGTTGCTGGATCTTCTGGATTTTCTAATAGTTTCTCACTCAAAATTCCTATTGTCGAAAATAAGTTTTCAAAATTACTTAATGAATTTCCATCTATTACCTGTGAACCAGATTATACTAAAAAAGTTAAACACCATACAGGATAGAAACAAAAGGTATTTTACCATTTTCGAAACCCAGACGTCTTGATCCAATCAAACTCAAAATTGCTAAAGCTGAATTTGATTTCTTAGTTAAAACGGGTATATGCAGACCCTCAAATTCTCCTATTGCATCTCCACTTCATCTCGTTCCTAAAAAAGAACCATCAAACAACTGAAAAAGAACCAAATGATTGGAGACCTTGCGGAGACTATCGAAGACTTCATTTTATTACTAAACGGGATCGGTATCCTTTACCACATATCCACGATTTAACAATTGATTTAAAAAACAAACAATTTTTCTCCAAAATTGATCTTGTGCGTGCTTACCACCAAATTCCAATGGCAGAAGAAGGCATTCATAAAACTGCAATAACTACCCGTTTTGGAATGTTTGAATTCGTAAGAATGCCTTTCGGTTTACGAAACAGTGCTCAAACTTTCCAACGCTTTATTAATGAAGTATTTTCTGATTTCGATTTTGTGTTTACATACATTGATGACATTCTTATTGCCAGTGATAACGAAGATCAACATATAAATCATTTAAAATCAGTTTTCAAAAGACTTGAAGAATATAATTTAAATATTAAACCTTCAAAATGTACTCTCGGTGTAAATAAATTAAATTTCTTAAGTTACGAAATTTCAGGCGAAGGTATTAAACCATCTTTAGATCGAATTGAAATCATAACAAATTTTGAAAAACCAATTTCTAAAAATAAGTTACAAAAATTTTTAGGTATGATAAATTACTATCACATATTTGTTAAAATGTTAGCAACAGAACTTAGTCCTCTGCATGAAATGTTAACACATGTAGTTAAAAACAAACTCAAACAATTAAATTGGACAAATGAAACCACAACAGCTTTCAAAAATGTTAAAAAACTTTTTGCTAAAAATACTTTACTTACACATTTCGATAAAAATGGTTATCATTAGCAGTAGATGCATCAAATGTTGCTATTGGAGCAGTTCTTCCTTAGCTTATTTTTCAAGAAAATTAACTACACAGAAACTAAATATTCAACATTTGATTGTGAACTTTTTGCAATTTATAATTCAATTAAACATTTTAAACATTTTCTTTAAGGTAGAACTTTTACAATTTATACTGATCATAAATCTTTAATTCATGTTCTACCTTCTAAAGTAGATATCTCCTCGTCAACTACGTCGTCTTGAATATATTTCTCAATTTACAAATGATATTCAATATATACGTGGAAAAGACAACATAGTTGCCGACACACTTTCCCGTATTCCAGAAATAAATGCAATTTCAACTCAAGATATAAATTTAGAAACTTTATATCTTTCTTTCCTTTTACTTTTGCTCGTAATACTTCAAGTTATACATATATTTAGGTCTCCCCCTTTTTTTATTTTTTTGACAATCGTTATAAATGCTTTGTGTGAAAAAAATATGTAATTAAATGTACTTATGTATAGTAAATATACTACATACAACGTAAGAATTTGGTCGAGTACCCTTTTCTGTTTTCCCTTCACAAAACATATTTTAGGGCTATAAAGTTGGGATACAAATTCCGATAAGTGGGGCTCTCTTACAAAATTATTAGGTTGTTGTAGTAGAACTTATTTTTGAGTTTAACAAAATATCAATTTGGTATAACGCATAGTATAATGACACTAACATGTAATATGTATCAAGAAAACTTGTTATAAAAGCAATAAAGATTAAATTTGTATAGCGCTATGTATTATATGTACGTATATTATTTGCTTCTGGTTGTTCGAACGATATTGCTAGCAATAGTGAGTCATATGTATAGATATATATATATATATATATATATATTGTATTTGAATGATATAAGAAAAGAAAGTTTAAATCTTCTAGCCAATTCGTGCATAAATTTTTTTCCAACAACCCAAGTTTGAGCTCCAAAAATGGATCGTAAAAACGTTTCACGTGATAAGGACGGCTTGTTATCAATAAAATTTATAGAGCTAACTTCCAACATTTTAAAGCGACAAAATATATTATTAAAATGATATAAAAAAAGGAAGTATTCAATAATAAAATTTGACGAGAAAAATCGACCCTTGTTAAATGATTCAACCGGACTGTATAAAATCTTCCAAGCATTACTTGGAGTTCCTCAACTACCCTGCAAAAAACGCTCTCGTTATTCCACGTCATTGGACTAGTCACTTTACAGTCATAGGTTATATTCATAGTCACGTTTGTATGGCCGTGGGTAAGTTTTATGACCAAATTTTTTGTAGGGTAACTATTTTTAAGTCTATACAAGGCTGATACTTACATGGCCGCCAGAGTACGTACCATCGGCCTCTGCCGGCGTGGTTACTGGTGATGTTGACCTTGCCGGTGAAGCCGACGCTGTTGTTGGTTGTGGTGCGCGGTCTTGGGCGCGCCGTGTCGGTATTGTTGGTGGTTGTTACACTCTGGTCCGAGGTGATCGAGTGAACCTGGTGGCAATAAAACTTCGTGTTGACTTTTACGACCTGGATGACTTGGTGCTAATTGGGCGTTCGTTGTATTACGATGCAGCGTACTGCTGGCCCTGGAGGCGGAGATGGTGCCGGACGCTGTTCCAAAGGTGGTAGTGTACTTCGTAAACGTAGAGAAAGCGGTTTATCTTCGGATACCAAGGGTTCTCATCACAATTAGTTTAGTGCCGTCTGAATCCGAATCGGAATCACTAGTACTTTCCTCACTAGGTGTGACTGTGAAACGCCGACCTACTTCAATTGGATATTCTATACGTTGAGTTTGTGCCACCACAACACAACCGTAGTAATATTTATTACCACCCAAAATAGACGAGTAGAAAAGAGGTTTGTCGGAATGGACTTTGCGCTATCGACTCTTTCTAGTTTCTGGGCATTTACCTGTTTGTTCTTTTAGTAGTTGGGTGAAGGGATCGGCCTGCAATTCCTCGTTGCAGTCTTTTGGTTCATCAACAATACTCACTTGAATACGTGTACAGCCGGCGAGGGTGTTTTGCGATTAGTTGAGTATAGTTGGGGATGCGCAGTTGATGTGAGCAATAAAGTTACTGAAGCAGTATCGGTGCTTGACGCCTTTGCTGTAGACGTTGTGCCAATAGATGTTACACGATCCTTTTGTATAATCGCAGGGCCGCCAAAAATTAGGCTGAAGCAAATCCAAATCTTTCCACCAAATTCCGAGAATTAACGGAAGAAACACATGTTCTGTTATTCTAAGCTTCCATAAATTTAGTGACTTCCAAACGACCTTCTCGTTTGTATAACGGCTTCTTCGAGAGTTTTTTTCCTTTCTTTTCTTCTCTCAATGTCTAAATTGGTTTCTCGTTCGCCGGAAACTCATGGCAAATTTTTCGCTAGTGATCGCCGAATTTTTATTTCTTTGTTTCGATACTTTTGTATCGCAACTTTCGCCCCATCACCAGTCACTAGGTGTGTTCGCACGAACACGCTCCCAAGTGGACCGTAACCGTAGACCATAACAGCAGACCGTAACAAACCTGCTTCGCTTTGAAGACCTGACGATGAAGCGAACAGAAAACCGGATCCTCTGTGGGAAGCCACTGTCAGGGGCCTCCGATGCCAATCAACGTGGGGCACGACTGACCCCTGAAATAAGAGTCTCAAAGTCCTACTACGAAGTTAGCCGGGCAACATAGGTCCATCAAAAAAAGGTTAAGTCAAGTTGGGAATTATTTCTGTTTCCTAGTTTAAAAGGGCTTTGCGGCAATTAGACATTTTTTATGGAGAACTCGTCAAAACTCCGAAAGATGATTTCTAGTGGTTATCGTCCCCACAGAAAGGCAAAACAAAAAAGGTGTAGACATATTGATATGGAGAACTCGTCCAAACTCCGAAAGGCTAGTCCGACCTAAGCGTGGACTGCCAGGGTGTTCACGGTCCTCGGTGAGTACGCGTGTGAACATCCTATGGGGAGAATACTGGGCTAGATGTCCCCGACCGCCAAAACGCCCAGACAAAAAAAAAGTTCAATTGGTAGGTAGATATAAAAAAAATCAAATTGTAATTTGGCAAAGAAACGTTCTTTCTGGTTCATTGCGGACGAATATCCGAAGCGTGAAAGCGACCTATCAATTTCCCGTTTAGGTCTTCGAGATCATACAGTGCATTGCCAATTTTTCGAAGCACGCGACACTTCAGGTATTTTGGCAGGAATTTGGCATTAATGTCCTGTTTGAAGTTACTTAAGGCGAAGTTTTTCCGAAAAACTTCCTGACCTTCCTTATAGTTGACTTGCCTAGAGCGCTTGTTATAGGTGGTTACTCCCCTATCCTTGGCCTGATATAAATTTCTACGGATCTGCTCACGAATATTAGTAAACTTGTCAGTGCTGCTTACTATCGTAACCTGGTCTTCCTTAAGGCTGCCGAGTTTCTATAAAATTTTGTACGTTGAGGCATGTTGAACCATATTTTGGCCATATAATGCAAAGTATGGAGAGCACTGAATCGCCGTATGGAAATCACTTCTCAAAACAAATAAAATCTCGAGTATATGTTTATCCCAATCGGTATGGTCAGGTTTATCTTTCAGGAAAATCCTAATCTTCGAAACAATTTCTCTAATAACCCGCTCTGATGCGTTTGCTTGGGGAGAATATAACCCCGTCCTCACGTGCGTCACCCCGTAATTCGCTAAAAAATTGGTTCATTTCCTTCGAGATAAACTGCTTACCATTGTCACTGTGAATAAATTCAGGGACCCCTACAGCTGGAAAAATTTCGGAAGCGAAGTAATTTATAACGTTAACAGTGGTGGCTCTCTGCATGGGCTTAAGCCAAACGTATTTTGAAAAATGGTCTAGTACTATGAAAAGAAATTGATTTCGCCGCTTAGATCTCGGATACGGCCCTAGGAAGTCACAATATAACCGCTGAAATGGCCTTTCGGATTCAAAGGTACTCCCTATAGGTGGTCTCGACTGCTGATTGGTGAGTTTTACAGCTTTGCAGGTGGCACAACGCTGAACGTAGTCCCTGACGTCCTTAGCCTGCTGCGGCCACAAGTACTTCTGCCTAACACGTTCTAAGGTTTTCTGCCACCCGCCATGGTAACTCCGGTTAGCGTCATGTGCTAGTCTCACTGCTTCCTCAGTCAACCCTTTCGGCAACCGTAATCGCCACAGCGAGTCTTCTTCCCCTTCCATTCCCTTACGAAATTTAACCCGTTTGAAAATTACCCCGTCCACCACTCGTAAATCCGGAAGCGATTCCTCATTTTCGGTGACGGTCCGAATTAAGTCTAAATATTCGTTACTGCTGAATTCGGGAGAGACTAAATCTATTTCCCCGGGTGTGGTAGTGAAAGTCAACTCATCGGCATCAAACCGCGACAGCGCATCGGGTACTACTTTCAGAGTGCCGTTACGATGTTCCATTTTAAAGTCGTATCTTTGCAGTAAGAGCGACCACCTCGCCAACCTCCCGCTCAAGTCCTTTTGTGTCATTAACCACTTGAGACTGGAGTGGTCCGTGATAATCCGAAACGGTAATCCTCAAAAAGGGGTGGAAGCGCTTCACGCTGATTATGGCTGCGAGACATTGCAGCCCTGTTACCATATAATTGCGTTGAGCATTATTCAGCTTTTTCGACACAAACGCGATCGGATGCTCAGCGCCCTCGTCATCGACCTGAAACAACACTCCGCCGACACCTATTTTGGAAGCGTCGCATTGTATTAGGAATTCTCGGGAAAAATCAGGTTGGGCCAAGACGGGAGCGGAACTCAAAGCTAATTTTAGTTTTTCGAAGGCCTCTATAGCTTCAGGGGTAAGCTTGAACGGGCCTGATGACTTACGGAGACAGTCCGCCAGGGGACCTGCCAAGTCAGCAAAATTGGTAATAAACGCCCTGTACCAATTCGCCATGCCCACAAACCTACGCACTTGCCGAGGGGATTTAGGGATCGGGAAGTTTTGCATTGCTTCTATTTTTCCCGGATCCACTTTCAAACATCCGCTGCCTATCAAGTACCCCAAGTAGCGTATTTCCTTCTGACAAAATTTACTTTTCTGCACGTTTATTGTCAGCCCTGCGTCTCTCAAACATTTGGCCATTTCCGCTAGCAATTTGAGGTGGTCTTCAAAATTAGTGCTGCATACCATCAGGTCGTCCAGGTAGACAAAGACGTTCTCTCGCAGACGCGAAGGGATTGCCTTGTCCATCAGCCTACTCATAGTCTGTGGTCCATTGCACAGACCAAATGGCATTACAGAGGCCTCCGCGGAACTGCGAATGCTGTTTTTTCCTTGGAGGACTCTGTCAATTTGATCTGGAAGAACGCGTCATTCAGATCAATGCCACTAATAGAATGCGTATCTTTCAGTCTGCTCAATAAGCCGTTGATATGAGGCAGGGGGTATGAGTCCTTCTTAGTCACCGCGTTGACCTTCCTGGAATCTATGCACAGCCTAACTTTGCCTGGTTTCCGAACCAGTACCACAGGACTACACCACGGAGAGTTTGACCCTTCTATAACTCCTAATTCGATTAACCTGTCTAGTTCGCTGAAAGCTTCGGCTTGCCTCGGTGGCGAAAGAGGGAAATGTTTGTTTTTTATGGGAACGGCATCACCGGTGTCAATGTGATGCTCTACTAATTTAGTTTGCCCTAGGCCTAACTTCTCGTACGAAGGAAACGTCTCAATGGCCTTTTGCAATTCTAATTTCCGGTCGGGTGACAATTCATGGAGGTTAAGTTCCTCTTCCTTTTCAAGTCTAATCTCTATGCCTTCTACGCTTGGGAATATTTCGGGAGCTAACGCAAATGCTCTCCAAAAATCTACCCCGAAGTACGCTTCTTGGAGCAGTGAGGGAACAAGGTAAAAACGAATAACCTTTGTGATATTTTTGAAGGTGACCGGTAGAGATACTGAGCCTAAAATTTTTTGCTTGTTGCCACCCGCGGTGTATACGAACGCATGTAAGGGCTGATAATCGAAGCCGTTGTCCTCTAGGAATTCTAATCCATTTTTTCCTAAGATGGAGACGTTGGCTCTCGAGTCCAACAGCCCTACAAGAAAACTATCCTTAATCTTAACCTTTACAAGAGGCCTTTCATCCTCTGTAAGCGTTAACGTGGTGGCTTGCAGCAATCTACGCTCCTGTACTCTCCTCTGGTATCTCTTCCTGCACTTCAAAATATTGTCCGATACCGGGTATTGCTCAAAAATGGTATGCTTTATTGGTTCGTACCTAGGTTCCCTTTCTTCTAGGTTTGGTGAAAATTGCGTTTGGCAAGCGAAATCCCTGTGCTGGCGTCGCAGAATCTTGGTCGGTTCGCCCATCGCGGATGAGGACGTTTGACTCTCGGATTCAGAACTATTCGAATTGTCCGTACTGTCAGGGTAAGTTATTATCACGTTTGGGTGTTCCTTTGCCAGGGCACTACTGCACCTCGGAAGCTCATCACCTCCATGCAGAGATTCACCCTCTGGTTCGGTGCACGGGACGACACCTCGAGCACCGCCTGGTGTGGGACCTATGAAGCCGAACGAGGTTCCCCCTCCTTCTCGCTCGGGTACTGGTTTCCCTACCTGCGATGGTCCCTAGGGCATTTAGGAGTAAATACACCCTTATACCCACATTTAAAACGAAAAGGATTTTTAATGGGATCCTCACAGTATATATAGGAGTGGCCCATTGCCTGGCAATTCCAGCATTGGATTCCCGAATAGTCCGGTTTCCTGTTGCGTCGATAGTCCAGCGCCTCTATCTGCGGATCCATTTCGACTTCCTCGCCTTCCATCCTCATGTCCGGGGTTGTCACGCGTGCTTCGTTTACATGCCGTCCTGGGTAAGTGGCTCCCAACAGCTTGCTTTCTTTCAGCACTTGTTCACCTCTGCGTGCTACATCGCGTAGATGATGAAGGGTCCTTAAGTCTGCGTTGAAAAGCAACAGCTTAAGGCTACTGTTGACGTTCCTTTTTATAATGTCAATCAGTAGAACTTCCGACATTGGCTCTCTTAAGCGCGCGTTCAAGGAGATTATGTCCGTGTGGAACACGTCATAGCACTCACTTGCTTTTTGCTTCCGCATGGAAATCTCCATCATGATCTCGTGGTCAGTTTTCAAAGTGCCAAACTCTCTTTTCAATGAGTAGCACAAAAAGGCATATGTCGCATTTAGGTTTTGTTTCGTGAACAGCCAGTACCATTCTTCGGCCCGTCCGGAAAGAAACAGGTGAAAACTAGCCATTATTTGTTCGTCCGTGCATTGTGTGCGCTCACACAAGGTGTTCAGCTTAAAAAGGAAATCTGCTACGCTCCCAGTGCCGTCGAACGAGATTTTCCACTCCTGCGGTTTCACTACTATGCTGCTCGGAGCAGGGTATATTGGTGGTATTACTGTTGGAAGTGAGTTACGGTCCATCCTATTCGCGTTCCGGTTCTGATTCGCTGATTGCTGCGCAGATTAGAGAGCGGCGTTGAGCTGGTCCATATCGTTTCTGATTGACCCCATCTCTCTCCGCATTTCCTCCTGCGAAGCCTGGAACAGCTGGTGTAGCACGTCCACCCACGAGCCTCCACGTGTAGCTTCGTCCTGCATTCCTGGGGTATTCGCCCGTTCCCCCGCTGCTTCTCTAAAGTTTCCAACTCCTTGGTGTAATGGTAAGGCACCAGCTCCATCCGGTGCATAAGTCGACACATTGGTCATTAGCCCCGAGATATCATGCGCGTTTAATAGGGGCGCATTAAGATTACTGGTGCTTACAGGTCTGTCCATTTTATCGCGAGGGTCATTCAGGTCCGAGCCCATGTTCATTACCGCGGGATCTCCGTATTGTCCCCCTACTGGGGTGTGCACCACCAAGGGACGCCTGTCCTTGGGGAAAGCCCCCTATTATTACCGGCCCGGTGCTGGTTTCGCCGGAAATTCCCTGCACTCCCGAACGGAGTATTCCGGCCCGGTTGCCCAAAAGACTGGTAACGCGACATAGTCAAAAAAATACAATTTGTCAAATCCTAGTGTTCAAACCACACTTCTGTTTCCAGACGATGGTTTGTTGATGAAAAAAAAATTTATATATTTATATAAAAAAAAAATGCACGAGAATAACTACAATGATTACTTCGATAAGCGTACCGAATAAAAAAAAATTTCCAAAAGCTGAAAAAGGCGGTTAGTTATATATATATATATAATATGTAAGCAATGAGAATGCTGGCATCGCCTTCCCTCCAGAAGACACTCAGGCTACAGGAGAAAAAAAAATTTAAACAAAAAAAAAACAACACAAATCCATTCATACTTGTCCCTAGTGCTTCCAACTGCAATGCGAGGGGGTCTTAAGGCCCCCTCCGAGACTGGTTGGGGCCACTAGGTCACTCCAGGCACACACGGGTTGGTCTCAACACGCCCAGCCGCAACGCAGGGGCAGTCTCCAGGGGGGGGGGGGGGGGGGGGGGGGGGGTGTTGAGGCCTCCCTCACTGGACGACCCTCCTGCCTCCGTCGCAATGGGTGGAGCGGTTTCGATGCCCGCTCCCCATACTGGTGGGACAGAAAATGGTGCCGCTTTGAATCCCAGCTCAACCCGTCACAGTGCAGGTGGTATTCTAAACTACCACCTGGGACGTGGGATGAGCTGAGGTTCTTTCAACACATACACACACGCACTCACACCAACGACACAAATTCGACAAACAAAATTTTAAACATTAAAAGAAAAAAAATCCCAATTAGCGGACAACATTATTCCTAGCCGACTACGGACAACATCCGGCAAACTAAAATCCCACTTACAAAAAAAAAAACTAGGTGCGTTCAACACTGCCTCATCGGGTGAATTCAAAAATCCGGAGGACTTGACGTTCAGTCACGTGGCTCCCTCGGCCACTGCCCCCGATGACCAGCCCGGACAACCTGGTCCGTCCAACCATCCCACCGCAACGTAGGTGGCAGCTCCTGTGGCTGCTCACTCGGACTGGTGGGATGGTCAACTTCACAGGTTGACCCGACTGACCCTCGCGGCCAGCGCCTCAGGCGCCACGTTGGGCGCCATCTGTTATGGAATCGTATCTACGGTGGAAGCAGTAAGGAAGGCGGTGGGCATGATGTGGTGGTGCACAGTGGCTAGTCATTGTCGGCTGGGGCGGGTCCTTGCCAACCTTACTGTTCCTGCGCCATAAACAGAAAAAAGTTCCTATCATGCCTATTCAAAAATCAACTGTCAAATTCAAAAAAAAACCGACAGAAGCGCAGAGACCGACTCAAAACGCTTATCAATACAAAATTAAAACGACATCCGGCGAACCAGATGTCACGGACAGACCGTTAAAACATTCAAAATTTAAAATTCAAAAAAAAAAAATAAATCTAACGCAAAAAAAAATTACCGAACCGGACACGGCCGTTTGCTAACGTTGAAATGCAAAAAAAACGCTGAAAATTAAAATAAGACAAACAAAAAGGGCCGAATATAACTTGGGGGCGCCGCGGGTAGTGTTGCGACGCTCGGTGCTTATCCCACCCTCAAATCCATGGCCACCGACGCACCTGAATTTCGGTGGCCCCTTACCTGTTTCCCTAAGTGCCTTCTAAATAAATGGCGACGCCAGCATTCCCATTTTAAATACTTATTTATTTATAATTCATTTCTATTAACGTATGTATGCTACAAAAAAAACGCGATAGTGCAGGTTTCTTGACCAGGGCTACAGCATAGTTGAACTACGAATAGTTATTCACACTATGAAAATGTAGGTAAGTGTGTGTAGTGTATAGAGTGATACTCGTAATACTTCAAGTTATAAACGCTTTGTGTGAAAAAAAATATGTAATTAAATGCACTAATGTATAGTAAATATACTACATACAACGTAAGAATTTGGTCGAGTACCCCTTTTCTGTTTTCCCTTCACAAAACATATTTTAGGGCTATAAAGTTGGGATACAAATTCGGATAATTGGGGCTCTCTTACAAAATTATTAGATTGTTGTAGTAGAACTTATTTTTGAGTTTAACAAAATATCAATTTGGTATAACGCATAGTATAATGATACTAACATGTAATATGTACCAAGAAAACTTGTTATAAAAGCAATAAAGATTAAATTTGTATAGCGCTATGTATTATATGCACGTATATTATTTGCTTCTGGTTGTTCGAACGATATTGCTAGCAATAGTGAGTCATATGTATAGATATATATATATATATATATTGTATTTGAATGATATAAGAAAAGAAAGTTTAAATCTTCTAGCCAATTCGTGCATAAATTTTTTTCTAACAACCCACGGTTGAGCTCCAAAAATGGATCGTTAAAACGTTTCACGTGATAAGGACGGCTTGTTATCAATAAAATTTATAGAGCTAACTTCAAACATTTTAAAGCGACAAAATATATTATTAAAATGATATAAAAAAAGGATGTATGCCCTTTGCTGTAAAGCTAACAATTTCAAGTATTCAATAATAAAATTTGACGAGAAAAATCGACCCTTGTTAAATGATTCAGCCGGAATGCATAAAACCTTCTAAGCATTACTTAGAGTTCCTTAACTACCCTGCAAAAAACGCTCTCGTCATTCCACGTCATTGGACTAGTCACTTTACAGTCATAGGTTATATTCATAGTCACGTTTGTATGGCCGTGGGTAAGTTTTATGACCAAATTTTTTGTAGGGTAACTATTTTTAAGTCTATACAAGGCTGATACTTACATGGCCGCCAGAGTACGTACCATGGGCCTCTGCCGGCGTGGTTACTGGTGATGTTGACCTTGCCGGTGAAGCCGACGCTGTTGTTGGTCTTGGGCGCGCCGTGTCGGTACTGTTGGTGGTCGTTGCGCTCTGGTCCGATGTGATCGAGTGAACCTGGTGGCAATAAAACTTCGTGTTGACTTTTACGACCTGGATAACTTGGTGCTAATTGGGCGTTCGTTGTATTACGATGCAGCGTACTGCTGGCCCTGGAGGCGGAGATGGTGCCGGACGCTGTTCAAAAGGTTGTAGTGTACTTCGTAAACGTAGGGAAAGGGGTTTATCTTCGGATACCAAGGGTTCTCATCACAATTAGTTTATTGCCGTCTGAATCCGAATCGGAATCACTAGTACTTTCCTCACTAGGTGTGACTGTGAAACGCCGACCTACTTCAACTGGATATTCTATACGTTGTGTTTGTGCCAACACAACACAACCGTTGTAATGTTTATTACCACCCAAAATAGACGAGTAGAAAAGAGGTTTGTCGGAATGGACTTTGCGCTATCGACTCTTCCTAGTTTCTGGGCATTAACCTGTTTGTTCTTTTAGTAGTTGGGTGAAGGAGGCCTGCAATTCCTCGTTGCAGTCTTTTGGTTCATCAACAATACTCACTTGAATACGTGCACAGCCGGCGAGGGTGTTTTGGGATTAGTTGAGTATAGTTGGGGATGCGCAGTTGATGTGAGCAATAAAGTTACTGAAGCAGTATCGGTGCTTGACGCCTTTGCTGTAGACGCTGTGCCAATAGATGTTACACGATCCTTTTGTATAATCGCAGGGCCGGCAAAAATTAGGCTGAAGCAAATCAAAATCTTTCCACCAAATTCTGAGAATTAACGGAAGAAACACATGTTTTGTTATTCTAAGCTTCCATAAATTTAGTGACTTTCAAACGACCTTCTCGTTTGTATAACGGCTTCTTCGAGAGTTTTTTCCTTTCTTTTCTTCTCTCAATGTATAAATTGGTTTCTCGTTCGCCGGAAACTCATGGCAAATTTTTCGCTAGTGATCGCCGAATTTTTATTTCTTTGTTTCGATACTTTTGTATCGCAACTTTCGCCCCATCACCAGTCACTAGGTGTGTTCGCACGAACACGCTCCCAAGTGGACCGTAACCGTAGACCATAACAGCAGACCGTAACAAGTCTTAGCAGAATTCCAGGGATTATTGGCTGTGTAGATGGCACACACATTAAAACTGTTGCTCCCAAAAAAGAATTACAGCATTTATATTACAACAGAAAAGGATTTTATAGCATTAATGCTATGATTGTAAGTATACCATTTTGATATTAGTTCCAGGTTGTAAATACATAAGTATACATCTTATACAAATATTTTTTAAGTTTGTGGCCATTCTATGACTATACGTTACATAAATTTAGGTAAATTATTTTTTTTATTTTTGTATCAAAACCGATATGCATTGAATCCAACCCCCTCATATTTTGATGAAATTTTGCATACAGGTACACTTTACCTATACAAACACAACCTCATTTTTAGAAATTACATTCAAAGTTGTGAAAAATGCGTGAAAAATGACGGTAATAGGCACTTGAGCTGTGATAACTACGTAATGGCTCAAATGATTTCAAAGATCTTGGTACCATTGGAGAGGTATTCTGAACGGCTTTCGAAAACATACCCTTTAAGCAATTTTTAATACACTGAAAATTTTTTTTTTCTAAAATAAAATTTTTAACTTGAAAAAACTTTAAAGCCAAGCGTTTGAAAATAAAATATATTTTTTTTAGAAAGGCCGATTTAATATATATAACATATCCAAAAACTAAAATGGCGTATTTTTTCTTTTTTTTATTTTAAGTAAATGCATCCCTTTATTTTTGATATTATGGTACTTTGATTTGTGATAACTACGGAACAGTTCAACCGATAATTGGTGTCCAAGTTATCGGTCACGATTAAGTAATCGATTAGGTAACGAGCACCTGTATTGTAGGGGACGTCAATACATTGAATTGAGCTATCGAGCTCTGGCTCAGGCTCCAATCTCATTGGAACGATCTGGATCAACTTTATGAGAGCTGGCAGCACTAATATAAAACATCTGATTTGTTGAAAAAAAAAGAAGAAGAAACGTACACAAAAATTTAAGATATTGATAGAAAAACGCAAAATTAAATAAAGAGAAAATGGAAGACCAATTCTTTGAAGTATGTAAGGGTAAATATTTTAAAGGGATTTGCTATAATTTTTCATGTAATTATAAATTTATAGCTGATGTGTGAAACGTCATCGTCCGAATCGGCAAACACCAGCGGCAGACGGAGGAACTTCTAAATTCTTCTGCGAATACAGTAGACACTTCTGAAAATGAAGAGGAGCGAGATAAAATAACACATTTTCTGCGAGTTATAGAAAGTTATACTGACGAAGAGTTCAGACGGCATTTTAGACTGAATCGCTCAACGGCACGTCTGTTAATTGGTAAAATTTACATAATAAATTTCTCTCATTCTTTATACAATATATTTCGTGAGATTGCAAATCTTTTCAATATGTCCAAATCATCCGCATGGAGAGTATTAAGGAAAGTGGTTGTTGTTGTTTTTGTAACGATAAGGTTGCTCTCCGAAGGCTTTGGGGAGTGTTATCGATGTGGTTGTCCTTTGCCGGATACAGATCCAGTACGCTCCGGTACCACAGCACCATTAAGGTGCTAGCCCGGCCATCTCGGGAACGATTTATGTGGCCAAATTGAACCTTCAGGCCTTTACCTCCCTTCACCAACGCCTCGTCTGTTAGTGAAACAGGATTCGCCGCAGATAGGTGAGGTTGACAATTGGGTTTGGAGAAGCCATATATTGCGCTGGCAACCTGAAGGGTTGCGCTACACAGCCCCTTGAATCTGGTATTTTAGTCGCCTCTTAAAACAGGCATACGTACCACGGGTATATTCTGACCCCCTAACCCGCTGGGGGAAAGAAAGTGGTGTAGTGGTTGTTGTCGATTGCCCACGAATATATTCAATGGCCTGCTTCCAAGGTACAAGATAATATGCGAAAATTTAAAGCGATGAAGAATATACCGAATGTGGTGGGATGCATTGATTGCTCTCATATTAAAATCAAATTTCCGGTTTCATATTAAAATCAAATTTCCGGTTTTATTTCAACCGATAGCACTTTTATAGTCTGCAGTTGCAAGCCGTTGTGGATGCGGATAAAATGTTTATAGATGTATTCGTCGGGGAACCAGGCTCGTTGCACGACAGTCGAATTTTGAGACGCTCCAGCTTATATGAAAGACCGACGGAAAATATGAAGCCGACCTTTCCTTTTAATTCGATTTTGCTTAGAGATTCAGCGTATGGAAATGCCCAATGGTTAATAAGTTCCTTTCGTGATAATGGATTTTTGATACCGGCAAAGAGGCAGTTTAATTTTATACATTCTTCAACAAGAATTGTTGTTGAAAATGCATACGGACTGCTCAAAACAAGATTCCGATGATTACTTCACTTCAACGAAATTGTAGACTTAAGTTCCGTAGTCAAAATAATTATATGCCGATGTATTCTTCACAACATTTGCTGTTTAGAGCACGACAGTATTTAAGATGAATCGTGGATAGAAGAAGAGGTTGTGAATATTGTGCGTTCTTAAGACAATGATAATGATGTTATCCATTTGCCCTAGCATTTCTCTTAATCCATATAGGAAAATAATGAGAATAAAGTTTTGTATGGTTGAATAAATAAATCCTTTGTTTTTATTTAAATAATTCAAGACAACAAAAGCTTTTGACTGTGGCGCAAAGTTTGCAATAAAAATAGTACGTATTTGCAGTGTTCAAAATTCAACGTGAATTTGGTTTTACTAAGGTTACTTAAAATCAAAAAAAAAAAATGTTTCTTCGGTTTGCATCAAATAAAAAAATATCTTACTCAATTCAAACATACGTAAAAGTATTCTATATACACAAAATATCAGAAATATATCAGACTGCAATTTTCTTAAAAATATTATAAACACAAAATAACTCAGACTAAAAATTTCTTAAAACTATTCTATTTACACAAGACAACAAAAATGAAACTTTAATCATTCTTATAAGTACCTCCACTATATACAGGTTAAATTTCACATATTTACATTCTAACTAGCTGAAAAAAGACACTTCAATTATTCTTATAAATACCTTCACCATATATAGATCAAATGACACATATTTATATGTTAACTAAAAAACAATTTCTATATAAAAAAAATATCACAAAAAAAAACATTCACCATAAACACGGTCACATCTTTCTCGAATCCATGAAAGCTTTCAACATGGCCCTTTTTTCTTCATGGTGCAAAAACGAAAATAACAGTGGGCCTATTTAATCCGATTTCGTTAGTTAAAATATCCTTTTATTTGTTTTCGATAATTTATGACAAAACTATGAATTTTGAAATTTAGACAATGCAAACCAATCTCAGACTCGCTCTCGAAAACTCGAACGATAATTTCGAACTTTTATTAAGATTTTTCTGAATTTTTTTGAGTATGTGTGTTTGTAACTTAAACAATTATAGGCCAATTCGGAAAAATCTCAATAAAAGGTCGAAATTGACATATAATATTCTCGAAACTTCGAATTTTCTCGTAAAAGTGTTGACAAAAACTATCGAAAATAAAATAGGTAGTTTAATTGAAGAAATTGTATAACAAATTTCGACTGCTATTTTCGTGTTGACTGCTGTAAGTGTCTGAGTCATTCACCCTGAGGTTGAATTATTGAATCATATATGGATATATACACATATATACACATATATATATATATATATATGTGTGTATATATCCACATATGATTCAATAATTCAACCTCAGGGTGAATGACTCAGACACTTACAGCCATTGTAAATTTTACCAAGTAGCGCCACTAACAGCTGATCGGTGAAAATTCGCACATTCACACGCACAGTTCTCGACTCAGTTTCAAAACAAAACTTTAGATTATTTAATTCAAATTTTAAAGTGGGATAATCCTTACAAATTTATGCATACAGAATATATATGGCGTTTTTGTTGTTATTAAAACAATAGTTTTATTTATATTAAAGCTTTTATCATTTTTTTTTTTAACTTTGAAAAAACTCCGAACACCATTCCTTCATTATATGACATTCGACTGCCTAGTCCACTGCCTTCCACTCTATTCGCAACATAACCTCTACTTAAGCTGCCAAACTATATAGTAAACAATGCTTACAGCAGTCCACACGAAAATAGCAGTCGAAATTTATTTATAATTTATATTTATATATATATCTATATATATATATATTGTAGAAAGTTCATATCTTATCAGTTTTCTTAAGTAGAGAAGTAACTTCAAAATGTAAATAACATCGAGCGAGAAGGAATGTCGAAAACACAATAGGTAAGGGCGAGAAACCGAGTCACACGTACACTATTTTGAGAGAGTGCGTGCGTTACTTTTTGCCCTACATCAATGTGAAAGTCAGGCATGCTTAACGAACGAAACAATATCATTTCGTTACGATAATCAACGTTAATAAACGAAACGAAGTCATTTCGTTTCGTTTATTAACGTTAAGAACGCGAAATTAACGTTAATTTGACGATCTTAACGTTAATAAACGAAACGAAGTGACTTCGTGTCGTTTATTAACGTTGATTATCGTAACGAAATGATATCGCTTAACGAACGAAACAATATCATTTCGTTACGATAATCAACGTTAATAAACGAAACGAAGTCATTTCGTTTCGTTTATTAACGTTAAGAACGCGAAATTAACGTTAATTTGACGATCTTAACGTTAATAAACGAAACGAAGTGACTTCGTGTCGTTTATTAACGTTGATTATCGTAACGAAATGATATCGTTTCGTTCGTTAAGCATGCCTGATGAAAGTGATTAAGACGATAATTGGTGACCAAGTTATCGGTGACGATTAAGTAATCGACTATGTAACGAGTACCTGTAATGCCCCACAACTCACCCATAGAAGATTATGCATTCACGAGTTCAAAATTGTTTCGTTCTGCGCAGTTACGTCACACTTGACCGCTTCATCGAATGAAAGAAAGAGAGAAAGAAAACAAGAGCTAAAGAAAAATGACGTAAAAATTGCTCATAAAAACAGCTGAACTAATGTTTACATGCGCAATGCGCCACCTTCTCTTATTCCATCATGGTTTTGAACAAATCACACACAAAAGATTTCGCATTGCACATGTGAACAAAAGATCAGCTGTTTTTTATGGGCAATTTATTCGTTATTTTCCGTTAACTCTTGTTTTTTTCTCTCTTTCTTTCATTCGCTCAAGCAGTCAACTCTGACGTAGATGCGCAGAACGAAGCTATTTTGAACTCGTGAATGCGTAATCTCCTGAGTGATTTGTGCCTGTCTTGTAAGGTAAATAATCGAAATTTCAAACATAGGCCCGATTCGATCTTCGACTGTGGTCGAAAGAGCTGGGCCCGAATCGCCACATACGATCATGGATCGAAAACTATACGAAAGACAATTACGTGATACGTCAGACGTATGTATCGAATGGCATTACCACATACGAAAGCTATCGTATCGTAATTCATTCTCAGTTCACAATAGATTTTAAGGTCCACATCACTGTGGATTTTATTTTTATATCACATTAGATGTAGAAATGTCAAAATATTTAAAAAATTTAATAAACAAACGAAATTTCAAAATGGATGTGCACTTACTATTCTACATAAGTTCAAGCTATAGTGAGGAAGATGAAACAGTAGCATGGAGGCTACTTAGAGATAAAAGTGATCCTCTAGCTTTACCACAAACTGCGTAAGTATATGACAAATAAAGTTTTACAAGTATACAAAAATGTGTGTTTTGCAGATTCCTGAAACGATTTAGATTATCTAAAGAGGCTTTCCAGTTTGTATTTCATGCCTTAAATTTGAAGCAGGTAGGCAAACGTTCAATTACATTTATAAAATAAGTTTTTTAATTGAATATCTATTTTACAGTCATCGGTTGCATTGATGGCACACACATCGGCTTGCAAAGACCATCTGTGGATAAGCATATGTACTTTAATAGGAAAGGATACCATAGTGTGAACGCCATGATAGTGAGTTGTTGCTCATTTTCTTTATTCTTTATACTAACTATATAAATATTTTGCCAGATGTGCGATCACACCTATAAAGTTTTGGCAATTAACTGTCAGTACGGTGGTGCGGCTCATGATTCCTTCGTTTGGAGGCATTCAGATCAACGACGAGTATTGCAAGAGCGGTTTGAAGTTAATAGGCGGAGCAATGCGTGGGTTTTAGGTACGGCAATGTATGCTTTGTGGTTAATATTACTATTATAATGACAATTTTCATTTCAATAGGTGATTATGGCTATCCACTAGAGCCGTGGTGTATAACGCCTTACCGAAACCCGGCCGATGGACGTTGGAGAATTTTAGGGTATGGAAATAAAGGAAGATACCAGTAGTGGCACGATTTGCCAATGTGTGTTCAGCTTTACATAATATCTGCATACAGTTCAAAATTGATTACAACATACGAAGATATGAATCAGACCAAATCAGCGATGTTGACCAGTGATTCTGACCCCCTAACCCGCTGGGGGAAAGAAAGTGGTGTAGTGGTTGTTGTCGATTGCCCACGAATATATTCAATGGCCTGCTTCCAAGGTACAAGATAATATGCGAAAATTTAAAGCGATGAAGAATATACCGAATGTGGTGGGATGCATTGATTGCTCTCATATTAAAATCAAATTTCCGGTTTCATATTAAAATCAAATTTCCGGTTTTATTTCAACCGATAGCACTTTTATAGTCTGCAGTTGCAAGCCGTTGTGGATGCGGATAAAATGTTTATAGATGTATTCGTCGGGGAACCAGGCTCGTTGCACGACAGTCGAATTTTGAGACGCTCCAGCTTATATGAAAGACCGACGGAAAATATGAAGCCGACCTTTCCTTTTAATTCGATTTTGCTTAGAGATTCAGCGTATGGAAATGCCCAATGGTTAATAAGTTCCTTTCGTGATAATGGATTTTTGATACCGGCAAAGAGGCAGTTTAATTTTATACATTCTTCAACAAGAATTGTTGTTGAAAATGCATACGGACTGCTCAAAACAAGATTCCGATGATTACTTCACTTCAACGAAATTGTAGACTTAAGTTCCGTAGTCAAAATAATTATATGCCGATGTATTCTTCACAACATTTGCTGTTTAGAGCACGACAGTATTTAAGATGAATCGTGGATAGAAGAAGAGGTTGTGAATATTGTGCGTTCTTAAGACAATGATAATGATGTTATCCATTTGCCCTAGCATTTCTCTTAATCCATATAGGAAAATAATGAGAATAAAGTTTTGTATGGTTGAATAAATAAATCCTTTGTTTTTATTTAAATAATTCAAGACAACAAAAGCTTTTGACTGTGGCGCAAAGTTTGCAATAAAAATAGTACGTATTTGCAGTGTTCAAAATTCAACGTGAATTTGGTTTTACTAAGGTTACTTAAAATCAAAAAAAAAAAATGTTTCTTCGGTTTGCATCAAATAAAAAAATATCTTACTCAATTCAAACATACGTAAAAGTATTCTATATACACAAAATATCAGAAATATATCAGACTGCAATTTTCTTAAAAATATTATAAACACAAAATAACTCAGACTAAAAATTTCTTAAAACTATTCTATTTACACAAGACAACAAAAATGAAACTTTAATCATTCTTATAAGTACCTCCACTATATACAGGTTAAATTTCACATATTTACATTCTAACTAGCTGAAAAAAGACACTTCAATTATTCTTATAAATACCTTCACCATATATAGATCAAATGACACATATTTATATGTTAACTAAAAAACAATTTCTATATAAAAAAAATATCACAAAAAAAAACATTCACCATAAACACGGTCACATCTTTCTCGAATCCATGAAAGCTTTCAACATGGCCCTTTTTTCTTCATGGTGCAAAAACGAAAATAACAGTGGGCCTATTTAATCCGATTTCGTTAGTTAAAATATCCTTTTATTTGTTTTCGATAATTTATGACAAAACTATGAATTTTGAAATTTAGACAATGCAAACCAATCTCAGACTCGCTCTCGAAAACTCGAACGATAATTTCGAACTTTTATTAAGATTTTTCTGAATTTTTTTGAGTATGTGTGTTTGTAACTTAAACAATTATAGGCCAATTCGGAAAAATCTCAATAAAAGGTCGAAATTGACATATAATATTCTCGAAACTTCGAATTTTCTCGTAAAAGTGTTGACAAAAACTATCGAAAATAAAATAGGTAGTTTAATTGAAGAAATTGTATAACAAATTTCGACTGCTATTTTCGTGTTGACTGCTGTAAGTGTCTGAGTCATTCACCCTGAGGTTGAATTATTGAATCATATATGGATATATACACATATATACACATATATATATATATATATATGTGTGTATATATCCACATATGATTCAATAATTCAACCTCAGGGTGAATGACTCAGACACTTACAGCCATTGTAAATTTTACCAAGTAGCGCCACTAACAGCTGATCGGTGAAAATTCGCACATTCACACGCACAGTTCTCGACTCAGTTTCAAAACAAAACTTTAGATTATTTAATTCAAATTTTAAAGTGGGATAATCCTTACAAATTTATGCATACAGAATATATATGGCGTTTTTGTTGTTATTAAAACAATAGTTTTATTTATATTAAAGCTTTTATCATTTTTTTTTTTAACTTTGAAAAAACTCCGAACACCATTCCTTCATTATATGACATTCGACTGCCTAGTCCACTGCCTTCCACTCTATTCGCAACATAACCTCTACTTAAGCTGCCAAACTATATAGTAAACAATGCTTACAGCAGTCCACACGAAAATAGCAGTCGAAATTTATTTATAATTTATATTTATATATATATCTATATATATATATTGTAGAAAGTTCATATCTTATCAGTTTTCTTAAGTAGAGAAGTAACTTCAAAATGTAAATAACATCGAGCGAGAAGGAATGTCGAAAACACAATAGGTAAGGGCGAGAAACCGAGTCACACGTACACTATTTTGAGAGAGTGCGTGCGTTACTTTTTGCCCTACATCAATGTGAAAGTCAGGCATGCTTAACGAACGAAACAATATCATTTCGTTACGATAATCAACGTTAATAAACGAAACGAAGTCATTTCGTTTCGTTTATTAACGTTAAGAACGCGAAATTAACGTTAATTTGACGATCTTAACGTTAATAAACGAAACGAAGTGACTTCGTGTCGTTTATTAACGTTGATTATCGTAACGAAATGATATCGCTTAACGAACGAAACAATATCATTTCGTTACGATAATCAACGTTAATAAACGAAACGAAGTCATTTCGTTTCGTTTATTAACGTTAAGAACGCGAAATTAACGTTAATTTGACGATCTTAACGTTAATAAACGAAACGAAGTGACTTCGTGTCGTTTATTAACGTTGATTATCGTAACGAAATGATATCGTTTCGTTCGTTAAGCATGCCTGGTGAAAGTGATTAAGACGATAATTGGTGACCAAGTTATCGGTGACGATTAAGTAATCGACTATGTAACGAGTACCTGTAATGCCCCACAACTCACCCTTAGAAGATTATGCATTCACGAGTTCAAAATTGTTTCGTTCTGCGCAGTTACGTCACACTTGACCGCTTCATCGAATGAAAGAAAGAGAGAAAGAAAACAAGAGCTAAAGAAAAATGACGTAAAAATTGCTCATAAAAACAGCTGAACTAATGTTTACATGCGCAATGCGCCACCTTCTCTTATTCCATCATGGTTTTGAACAAATCACACACAAAAGATTTCGCATTGCACATGTGAACAAAAGATCAGCTGTTTTTTATGGGCAATTTATTCGTTATTTTCCGTTAACTCTTGTTTTTTTCTCTCTTTCTTTCATTCGCTCAAGCAGTCAACTCTGACGTAGATGCGCAGAACGAAGCTATTTTGAACTCGTGAATGCGTAATCTCCTGAGTGATTTGTGCCTGTCTTGTAAGGTAAATAATCGAAATTTCAAACATAGGCCCGATTCGATCTTCGACTGTGGTCGAAAGAGCTGGGCCCGAATCGCCACATACGATCATGGATCGAAAACTATACGAAAGACAATTACGTGATACGTCAGACGTATGTATCGAATGGCATTACCACATACGAAAGCTATCGTATCGTAATTCATTCTCAGTTCACAATAGATTTTAAGGTCCACATCACTGTGGATTTTATTTTTATATCACATTAGATGTAGAAATGTCAAAATATTTAAAAAATTTAATAAACAAACGAAATTTCAAAATGGATGTGCACTTACTATTCTACATAAGTTCAAGCTATAGTGAGGAAGATGAAACAGTAGCATGGAGGCTACTTAGAGATAAAAGTGATCCTCTAGCTTTACCACAAACTGCGTAAGTATATGACAAATAAAGTTTTACAAGTATACAAAAATGTGTGTTTTGCAGATTCCTGAAACGATTTAGATTATCTAAAGAGGCTTTCCAGTTTGTATTTCATGCCTTAAATTTGAAGCAGGTAGGCAAACGTTCAATTACATTTATAAAATAAGTTTTTTAATTGAATATCTATTTTACAGTCATCGGTTGCATTGATGGCACACACATCGGCTTGCAAAGACCATCTGTGGATAAGCATATGTACTTTAATAGGAAAGGATACCATAGTGTGAACGCCATGATAGTGAGTTGTTGCTCATTTTCTTTATTCTTTATACTAACTATATAAATATTTTGCCAGATGTGCGATCACACCTATAAAGTTTTGGCAATTAACTGTCAGTACGGTGGTGCGGCTCATGATTCCTTCGTTTGGAGGCATTCAGATCAACGACGAGTATTGCAAGAGCGGTTTGAAGTTAATAGGCGGAGCAATGCGTGGGTTTTAGGTACGGCAATGTATGCTTTGTGGTTAATATTACTATTATAATGACAATTTTCATTTCAACAGGTGATTATGGCTATCCACTAGAGCCGTGGTGTATAACGCCTTACCGAAACCCGGCCGATGGACGTTGGAGAATTTTAGGGTATGGAAATAAAGGAAGATACCAGTAGTGGCACGATTTGCCAATGTGTGTTCAGCTTTACATAATATCTGCATACAGTTCAAAATTGATTACAACATACGAAGATATGAATCAGACCAAATCAGCGATGTTGACCCAGGCGAAGCCAACCATCTTACCACAATTGGTCAAACAATAACACCCCTATTATGAACTCGTACGATACACGATAAACGCTTGCAATCTGTTCTACCGTATTATGAAATAAATTCTAGCGTGTGAAACTCGATCGTTAGCGTTTATCGTTTATCGTGGTATTGCCATACGATAACTATCGCATACGCTGTTCAATTTTCTACGCTAGCTATCGCTGATAAATTTTTCCACGATACGTTGGGAACTATTTAAATAAAAGTAAATATACAATTATTACATAATCCAAAATAATCCAACTACAGCCTCATTCCCAACACTCTGTTGCAACACCCTGGGCAAGAAGCCTTAAACTGGCACAAACCTTCAAAATATTTGGGATGGATGGCCCATTTTTACGGGCGCGCAAACTGCCTTCTATTTCTGTTATTAAACTTTTTTTACTTTTAGTATGTCAAGTACTTACAGTGTAGAGTTCATTTCAAGAAGATTGGAATGATCTCTCAATTTTCTTCTCACGGTGGAATCTATGCAAGTTCCGTCAATTTGTTCATTTGAGTTTATATAAAAGGTAACAGAGGTTGCATAAAACATTTTATTATAATAGCTTTTAAAAACTTTTGCCACTTTTACGTACAAGACAAATGAATTGTTAGTATTTACGTTTTGTTTTGCTATCTGTTTCGTATAGATTCACAAAAATTTGTAAACAAAACTCTGCTGTCATTCACAATAGTACATCTATCGGGCGTGTGGAAATCGCAATATGAAAGCTGATTTTTTACGATACGCTAGGAAGCGTTTATCGTCTATCGTATGAAAATTCATAATAGGGGTGTAAGAAACCAAATAAAACACTCTCTAGTTCCACAGAAACATTAAGAAAAAACAATTTGTAAAAGCAAGTGAATTCATTTAACTGTTTTTACTAAGTTCTAAGTATGTATGTTGAAATTAAATAAATGAAACTATTCGTTTAGTTGCTTAAAATCACAAATATAAAAAAAGTCAGGTAAAAACTTTGTTTTTACTAAATGCTAAGTATGTATGTTAAAGTTAGAAATAAAATAAATGAGATGACTGTTCCTTTAATTGCTTAAAATCACAAAAATAAAAAAATTCAGGTACAAACTTGTTAAAGCTAACTTAAAATTTTAATTTCTTCTTTTTCTATTTACACTTATTGCTAGAGACTCTAAATATAAATTTTTTATTTGTAAATCAAGTGCATGTGAATCTTGTTGCAGACGATGCTTCTCCTCCTTAATCGGCAGCATCCTTTCTTGCACTTGCAACAACCTCTATTACACCTGCACCAATCGGCCAATCTTCTCCCCAAATCGCGCTGAAAATCAGACACTCTACTCAAATTTTGTTGCATCATGGACAATTTTTCGGCACTCTTACTTACTCGCCGTGGAGTATTGCACCGAGAAGTTACACGCGGTGTTGGGGTAGTAACTGACCTAGATGGACCAGGCAAAGCGCTGGCTGATGCGCTGCTTATTCCAGCATCACTGTTGCTCTCACTATCACTATTTTCGGTACTGTTTCCTTGAGCGGGTGAATTGCCAAAAGTGCGAACTGTACTATTTCCGTCCACTGCGACCTCAAGTCCGGCTATATCAATTCCTCAGTTGCACTGATGGGGATTTCGTTATAGGGACCTCCTCTAGTTTGTATTTTGGACAATTTGTTGTGGGAAAGCTTCTTCTTTGCCTGGTATTTTTGATCCGAAAAAACCTACGAGCAAACATTTGTAAGTATCTTGGTTGCACTATATATATATATATTGTACCTTCCTCCACAACTTGGCGTTTTTTACTGGTGGCCCATCAGTATCTAAACACTTGAAAAGCTCCTTCCACCCTCTGTAGGACGTTGCTCTACCTTGTGCGGAATTGGGAAACTTATTTTTTGCCAAGTTCGGGTGTTCCGCCATAAACTGCGCCATGCACTCCTTTTGGTTAGGGTTTAGCTTGTTAAAATTCATCCTTAAATAATAAAATATAGTTCAAGGTGAATTTAAACACATATTTTGAGAAATAACTTACATCTTCTCTTATATTTGTATTTAATTTTTGTATATTTATATATTTGTAGTCGCTTTTGGTTGCTGGTTTGTAATCGAATAACATTACGAACGATCGAGTGCAATTGTCTCTCGTTCACGGTTGTCGCGATACCGATTTACGACCCACAAAGTACGCTCACGTATGTAGTAATCCAAAAAAGTGCCATTTTACGTGACGGATAGTACGATCACGTATGTCATAATCCGAAAAACAAGTTTTTACGCGACGAGTTATACGATCACGTATGTGGCGATTCGGGCCCTGATAATTCGGTATTATGACGCACGTTCGATGAAGGCAAGCATTATTGTGAAATTCGATAAATTCATAAGTTCACAATAGCACATTTCGATCACCTGTCAAATAAAATTAAATAAATAAACAAAAGCAGAATTAGTTATTAAATGCAAATATTAAAAATAAAAGTATGACTACGACGGAATTTCGGTTTGATGATTCGTCAGATGAAGAAGAAAGCTTTCTGGAGCTAGCCAGAAGTAGAAATGAATTCCACCACGTAAGTGTAGTTTTCTAAATAAGTTGATAATTGCTGAAATTATAAGTTTTGTTTATAGATTTATTCAAAACTTCAGACTGTCCAAAGAAGCGTTCATGGACTTGTTGCCCAGTACAGTTGAACTGCTTCAGCAATGCACAAGAGCCAATTCTATGCCTAATATTCTAAAATTGGCACCATTTCTCCGATTTTGTGCTCAGGGATGCTACCAACTAAGGATTGGGAACGAAAATGCACTCAGACTTGCCCAGCCGACTGTGTCTGCGGTACTATCAGAGGTGTTGAATGTCTTGGAAAATTTTATTTGTGAAAGATGCATAAAATTCAATTACGATTAGGCTGAGCTGCATCAAGCAAAGTTGCATTTCTATAATGTTAGCAGAATTCCAGGGATTATAGGCTGTGTTGATGGCACACACATTAAAACTGTTGCTCCCAAAAAAGAATTACAGCATTTATATTACAACAGAAAAAGATTTTACAGCATTAATGCTATGATTGTAAGTATACCATTTTGATATTTGGTCCAGGTTGTAAATACATAAGTATACATCTTATACAAATATTTTTTAGGTTTCTGACCATTCTATAACTATACGATACATAAATTTAGGTAATTTATTTTTTTTATTTTTGTATCAAAACCGATATGCATTGAACCCAACCCCCTCAGATTTTGATGAAATTTTGCATACAGGTACACTTTACCTATACAAACACAACCTCATTTTTAGAAATTACATTCAAAATTGTGAAAAATGCATGAGATATTACGGTAATAGGTACTTTTGAGCTGTGATAACTTCGGAATGGCTCAAATGATTTCAAAGATCTTGGTACCATTGGAAAGGTATTCAGATCGGCTTTGGAAAACATACCCTGTAAGCAATTTTCAATACACTGAAAAAATTTTTTTTTCTAAAATAAAATTTTTAACTTGAAAAAACTTTAAAGCCAAGCGTTTTAAAATGAAATTTTTTTTTTAGAAAGGCCTATTTAATATATATAACATATCCAAAAACTAAAATGGCGTATTTTTTCTGTCTTTTTTTTAATTTTAAGTAAATGCATCTCTTTATTTTTGATATTATGGTACTTTTGATCTGTGATAACTACGGAACAGCTGAACCGATAATTGGTGTCCAAGTTATCGGTCACGATTAATTAATCGATTAGGTAACGAATACCTGTATTGTAGGGGACCTCAATACATTCCATTGAGCTATCGAGCTCAGGCTCCAATCTTACTGGAACGATCTGGATCAACTTTATGAGAACTGGCAGCATTAATATAAAACATCTGTTTTGTTGAAAAAAAAGAAGAAGAAACGGCAACAAACACTTTAAAATATTGATAGAAAAACGCAAAATTAAATAAAGAGGAAATGGAAGACCAATTCTTTGAAGTATGTAATGGCAAATATTTTAAACGGATTTGCTATAATTTTTCATGTAATTATAAATTAATAGCTGATGTGTGAAACGTCATCGTCCGAATCGGCAAACACCAGCGGCAGACGGAAGAACTTCTAAATTCTTCTGCGAATACAGTAGACACTTCTGAAAATGAAGAGGAGCGAGATAAAATAACACATTTTCTGCGAGTTATAGAAAGTTATACTGACGAAGAATTCAGACGGCATTTTAGACTGAATCGCTCAACGGCACTTCTGTTAATTGGTAAAATTTACATAATAAATTTCTCTCATCCTTTATACAATATTTTCTTTTTTGTAGATCGCTTTAACGCAAGCTCATTTTATACAAACAAGGAGCAAGGTATATGGCAAACACGAATATATTTCGGGAGATTGCAAATCTTTTCAATATGTCCAAATCATCCGCATGGAGAGTATTAAGGAAAGTGGTTGTTGTTGTTGTTGTTGTAGCGATAAGGTTGCTCTCCGAAGGCTTTGGGGAGTGTTATCGATGTGGTTGTCCTTTGCCGGATACAGATCCGGTACGCTCCGGTACCACAGCACCATTAAGGTGCTAGCCCGACCATCTCGGGAACGATTTATGTGGCCAAATTAAACCTTCAGGCCTTTACCTCCCTCCCCACCCCCAAGTTCCATGAGGAGCTTGGGGTCGCCAAAGCCTCGTCTGTTAGTGAAACAGGATTCGCCGCGGATAGGTGAGGCTGACAATTGTGTTTGGAGAAGCTATATATTGCGCTGGAAACCTGAAGGGTTGCGCTACACAGCCCCTTGAATCTGGTATTTTAGTCGCCTCTTAAGACAGGCATACCTACCACGGGTATGTTCTGACCCCCTAACCCGCTGGGGGAAAGAAAGTGGTGTAGTGGTTGTTGTCGATTGCCCATGAATATATTCAATGGCCTTCTGCTTCCAGGGTACACGATAATATGCGAAAATTTAAAGCGTTGAAGAATATACCGAATGTGGTGGAATGCATTGATTGCTCTCATATTAAAATCAAAGCTCCGGTTTCAAATAAAGATTTTTATTTCAACCGATAGCATTTTTATAGTCTGCAGTTGCAAGCCATTGTGGATGCGGATAAAATGTTTATAGATGTATTCGCCGGGAACCAGGCTCGTTACACGACAGTCGAATTTTGAGACGCTCCAGCTTATATGAAAGAGCGACGGAAAATATGAAATCGACCTTTCCTTTTAATTCCTTTTTGCTTAGAGATTCAGCGTATGGAAATGCCCAATGGTTAATAAGTCCCTTTCGTGATAATGGATTTTTGATACCGGCAAAGAGGTAGTTTAATTTTATACATTCTTCAACAAGAATTGTTGTTGAAAATGCATACGGACTGCTCAAAACAAGATTCCGATGATTACTTCACTTCAACGAAATTGTAGACTTAAGTTCAGTAGTCAAAATAATTATATGCGGATGTATTCTTCACAACATTTGCTTTTTAGAGCACGACACTATTTAAGATGAATCGTGGATAGAAGAAGAGGTTGTGAATATTGGGCGTTCTTAAGACAATGATAATGATGTTATCCCGAGCATTTCTCTTAATCCATATAGGAAAATAATGAGAATAAAGTTTTGTATGTTTGAATAAATAAATCCTTTGTTTTTATTTAAATAATTCAAGACAACAAAAGCTTTTGACTATGGCGCAAAGTTTGCATTAAAAATAGTACGTATTTACAGTGTTCAAAATTCAACGTGAATTTGGTTTTACTAGGGTTACTTAAAATCAAAAAAAAATTTTTCTTCGGTTTGCATCAAATAAAAAAATATCTTGCTCAATTCAAACATTCGTAAAAGTATTCTATATACACAAAATATCAGAAATATCTCAGACTGCAATTTTCTTAAAAATATTATAAACACAAGATGACTCAGACGAAAAATTTCTTAAAACTATTCTATTTACACAAGACAACAAAAATGAAACTTTAATTATTCTTATAAGTACCTCCGCTATATACAGGTTATTTACATTCTAACTAGCTTAAAAAAAGACACTTCAATTATTCTTATAAATACCTTCACCAAATATAGATAAAATATCACATATTTATATGTTAACTAAAAAATAGTTTCTATATAAAAAAAATATCACACAAAAAAAAACATTCACCATAAACACGGTCATATCTTTCTCGAATCCTTGAAAGCTTTCAACATGGCCCTTTTTTCTTCATTGTGCAAAAACGAATATAACAGTGGGCCTATTTAATCAGATTTCGTTAATTAAAATATCCTTTTATTTGTTTTCGATAATTTATGACAAAACTATGAATTTTGAAATTTAAACCATGCAAAACAATCTCAGATTCGCTTTCGAAAACTCGAACGATAATTTCGAACTTTTATTAAGATTTTTCTGAATTTTTTTGAGTATGTGTGTTTGTAACCCAAATAATTCTAGGCTAATTCGGAAAAATTTCAATAAAAGGTCGAAATTGACGTAAAATATTCTCGAAACTTCGATTTTTCTCGTAAAAGTTTTGACAAAAACTATCGAAAATAAAATAAGTAGTTTAATTGAAGAAATTTTATAACAAATTTCGACTGCTATTTTCTTGTTGACTGCTGTAAGTGTCTGAGTCTTTCACCCTGAGGTTGAATTATTGAATCATATGTGGATATATACACACACACACATACGACCTTTTTAATAGAATGTCCGAAATATTCTCTGCTTAAGAAAACTGATAAGATATGAACTTTCTACAATATATATATATATATATTGTAGAAATTTCATATCTTATCAGTTTTCTTAAGCAGAGAATATTTCAGACATTCTATTAAAAAGGTCGTATCAGAGCGAATTAGTCAATAAAATCCTGTTACAGGTTTTAACTGGACAACATTTTTTGTACAGAAACGATTGGAAATTAATTTATTTTCTTTTCACTGCAAGCGAGAGAAAGAGAGAGATTTGACGTTTGTTGAGATACGACCTTTTTAACAGAATGTCTGAGATGCGTTCTTCACAGTGCTTGTTCAGAGTTCATAAATTTATTACTATTATTAAATTATATTGAATAATAATTATTACCTTTTTAAATCTTTATGAATTCATGGGGAAATAAGTATATACTTGCATCTTGTTGTCGCTTTAAATAATAAGAATTTGTTTATTTTTGTAGAACGACATAATATTGGATTATTTATTTATTCATATGCAAAAAAATACACTTAGTTTGTAAGTATGTAATAATGTAAGTATGTAGTGTAGGTAGCTTATAAAGGTTAATTAGAATATTTTTGTATAAATACTTAGGTAACTTCGTCAATAAAGACAATTATCGTTTGGTAATCAAACGAGAAACCAAGTTTTACATTTTTTATTATTATACAGGTTCAAAGGCCCAACATCACCTGCAAATCGACTTTAATAGCACGAATTGGGGCTGCATATATTCCGGTATCATATCTACAACACTCATATCTCTGCAAACTGATGTTAACAACACCACCAGCGCAGGAAAAATTGGGCACCATCACCCTCAGCTTCGAAACTCAAAATGGTTTCAGAAAGGGCACGACTATGAATGAGTTTATGTATTTACATATTGTAACGAATTTACTTGCAAATTCTCTTATTTGCAACCCTCTGCTAAGTTCGAATCACTAAACTGTTGGATAAATAACTCCAATATTTAATAATGCAAAATGGCCTTTATTAAAGTACTTCACAATAATACTCAAACTTTGCAACGAATAGCTTGCTTAATAACCAAACTGATTGATAGCTCAAATGAAAACTGAACTCTCGCCTCTACTGTCGCGCCTTTTATACTTTTTGATTTCTCATTGCATACTTCTAGGCTTTTCCATTCCAGAACTTACTAGTTAGTTATCAGCTACAAATCGCCAGCCACAACTATGTTTATAACTTCTCATTTCAGTAATACTTGCACAAATTATTGCCCTCTCTTTTGAGCAATTCAGATAAGATATATGCATGTGTTTGTGTATTGCTTCTCCGCTGCTCGTATACGTACACGGTACATATGTGTAGACGCAATTATTGTTTCGTTTATGTAGATACCTAATGATTGATCTATGAATGTGCATGATATCACTGTTTAGGATCGGCTTAGAGATGGCAGTACCCCTTAGTGTTGCTAATATTGTACCACTGCCCTCCACTTCAGTCTGATCGTCCCGATCAGACAAATCTCTCGATCTAAACGCTGCTAGCCTCTCCAAATGAACCACTTTCATTTTGGTTCGTGGTTTACCAATGGTTTGTATGCGGTACACTACATCGTTGATCCGTTTTACAACTTTGTATGAGCCTTCCCAGTTACACTGCAATTTCGGGGACAAACCTTTTTTTCGTTGTGGTTGTATAGCAGCACCAAATCTTCTTCCTGAAACCCTTCCGAATTAAGTGCTTTATCGTACCTCGCTTTCATCTTGTCACTCATAATCTTTGCTCGTTGCCTTACCAGATCGTGTATCTCTCTCAGCTCTTCTTCCAAGACACCAGTGGATTTCTTGACATTCCTCTCCGCATCGGCATCTATCCCATACTTCAATACTTCTGCTTCTTGGTTTGGGATTGGGTATACCTCTGGCCATTTACTGAAATAATCCATAACCACCAGTACGTATTTGTTTCCGTGGTTGCTAGTTGGAAATGGACCTGCGACATCCATGGCGATCCTTTCAAATGGTGCACCCAAAATATACTGCTTCATCTGGCCATGACTTCGTGTTTTGGGCCCTTTCGCTCTGTTGCATACCTCGCAGTTGGCAATCCACTCGGAGACCGACTGACGGCAACCAACCCAATAGCATCTCTGCTTAATTTTCTCGAGCGCCTTTGTGATTCCAAGATGAACTCCACTTGGACCATTATGCAGCTCGCTGAGCACGTCAGGAATCCTCTTTCTGGGAACAACTATTAGTTGCTTTTTGCATTGACCATCCTCACTCCCCCATACTCGATGAAGGCAACCGGATATCAATTCTAAACTGTTCCACTGTGCCCAATATGACTTCGCAATAGGACTCTCTGCTGACATCTCCTCTCTCCTTGGTCTTTCGTTTCGTTAGAGCTCTTGAATAACATATGACAGATCTGTATCTTCTAGCTGACACTTTCTTAATTGTTCCTTGAATGGGACATCCGTACACGTTATAGTCATTAGCCGGACATCTATAATGTCTTCTTTAGCCTCGGCCTTTGAACAGTGCTTGCATTCCAAACTACATGGTCTTCGTGACATTGCATCGGCATTTCCATGGGTACTACCTTTTCGATGCTCGATGGAAAAGTCATAGCTTTGTAGTCGCTCGATCCACCGTGCCAATTGTCCTTCCGGATTACGGAACTGCAGAAGCCATTTTAAAGCTGCGTGATCTGACACGGAATCGCTGGCCGTAGAAGTATTTGTGAAAATGTTTAATGCACTCTACCAATGCCAACAGCTCTCTCCGGGTAACGCAGTAGTTCCTCTCTGGTTTTCCAATCGAACTGCTGTAATATGCAACTACCTTCTCCTGTCCATCGACCTGTTAAAACGCCTCCTATAGCATATCCACTCGCATCTGTGTCTAGAATAAATGTTGCTCCTGGAATCGGATATGCTAACATTGGGGCAGTGCACAACCGCTCCTTCAATTTTTGGAAAGCCACTTCTTGCTCCCTCTTCCATTCAAAAGCTTTATTTTTTCTTGTAAATTCATGGAGGCTATGAGCTACGTTGGAAAAATTTGGTACAAATCGGCGGTAATATGTGCACCGCCCAAGGAAACTTCTCAATTCATATAGGTTCTGTGGTCTTGGCCAATCCTTTACAGCCTCTATCTTTTTGTTCGCAGTGCAGATGCCCTCTGTCGTTACCTCGTGACCCAAATAATTTACTTCCTTTTTAAGCAGCGTACACTTTTTTGGACTTAACTTCAGACCAGCGCCTGCTATTCTCTGGAAAACTTCCTCCAAATTCTTAAGATGTTCATCAAAGTTCTTCCCCAATACGATGATGTCGTCCAGGTACACCAAGCATGTTTTCCAATGTAGTCCTTTCAGTACCTGGTCCATGAGTCTCTCAAAAGTAGCTGGTGCATTACAAAATCCAAAAGGCATCACTGCAAATTGCCAAAGACCATCACCGACACTGAAGGCTGTTTTCTCTTTATCTTTTTGTTGTTGTCTCGTCCTCATCAGGATAAAAGACATACTCATCCACATCAATTCCTTCTGCTTCCATTGCCTCTCGTAGCCGTGTCTGAAGTTCGAGCTCAACGCCGGTTGTATTCAATCCACGGCTCTCCAACTCCTTCTTCAGTTGCTGGATCTTCAATTCACTGAACTTTGCCATGTCCTTGTTGTCCTCTGGAATTTATTCAACAATTTCTCTTCTGACACCAATTGTAACGAATTTACTTGCAAATCCTCTTATTTGCAACCCTCTGCTAATTTCGAATCACTAAACTGTTGAATAAATAACTCCAATATTGAATAATGGAAAAATGGCCTTTATTAAAGTACTTCACAATAATACTCAAACTTTGCAACGAATAGCTTGCTTAATAACCAAACTGATTGATAGCTCAAATGAAAACTGAACTCTCGCCTCTACTGTCGCGCCTTTTATACTTTTTGATTTCTCATTGCATACTTCTAGGCTTTTCCATTCCAGAACTTATTAGTTAGTTATCAGCTACAAATCGCCAGCCACAACTATGTTTATAACTTCTCATTTGAGTAATACTTACACAAATGATTGCCCTCTCTTTTGAGCAATTCAGATAAGATATATGCATGTGTTTGTGTATTGCTTCTCCGCTGCTCGTATACGTACATATGTGTAGACGCAATTATTGATACGTTTCTGTAGATACATAATGATTGATCTATGGATGTGCATGATATCAGTGTTTAGCTTCGGCTTAGAGATGGCAGTACCCCTTAGTGTTGCTAATATTGTAACAATATGTAGTTTGTACGTATCAATATGCATATATGTAAAGTTAACTAGGATAATAAGGAAATAATTTGTAAAAACCATTGTATATATAATTTATTTATAATTAAATATTATTTAAACATAAACGACGCCTTTCATTCATGCAAAAAGCCATTTGACATAAGGTAACCGGTACGGGTAACCGGCAGACCAGTTACCGTGTTGTTGTTGCATATGTTTTGGGTAGCGATAACGAAAACATACCTAAAGAAGTAACTTAAAAATGTAAATAACATCGAGCGAGAAGGAATGTCGAAAACACAATAGGTAAGGGCGAAAAAACGAGTCACACGTACACTATTTTGAGAGAGCGCGTGCGTTACTTTTTGCTTTACATCAATGTAAAAGTGCTTAAGACGATAATTGGTGACCAAGTTAACGGTGACGATTAAGTAATCCATTAGGTAACGAGTACCTGTCATGCACCACAAATCACATACAAAGGATTGTGCATTCACGAGTTCAAAATTGCTTCGTTCTGCGCAATTACGTCATACTTGACTGCTTCAGCGAATGAAAGAAAGAAAAAAAAAAACAAGAGCTAAAGGAAAATGACGTAAAAATTGCTCATAAAAAACAGCTGAACTAATGTTTACATGCGCAATGTGCCACCTTCTCTTATTCCATTATGGTTTTGCACAAATCACATACAAAAGATTGCGCATGAAAACAAAAGATCAGCTGTTTTTTATGGGCAATTTATACGTCATTTTCCTTTAGCTCTTGTTGTTTCTCTCTTTCTTTCATTCGCTCAAGCAGTCAACTCTGGCGTAGACGCGCAGAACGAAGCAATTTTGAACTCGTGAAAGCGTAATCTCCTATGTGTGATTTTTGCATGTCTTGTAAGGTAAATAATCGAAATTTCAAACTTTGGCCCGATTCGATTTTCGACTGTGCTCGAAAGAGCTGCTCACTCGGTATTATGACGGGCGTTCGATGAAGGCAAGCATTATTATGAATTTCGATAAATTCATAAGTTCACAATAGCACATTTCCATCAGCTGTCAAATAAAATAAAATAAATGTAAGGCGCGATAACCTCGGAAGAGATCTAAGGCCGAGCTTCTCTTCGAATTTGCGTCGTGCTCCTCTTGATTTTCCCTACAAATTGGCAAATATTAAAAATAAAATATGACTACGACGGAATTGCGGTTTGATGATTCGTGAGATGAAGAAGAAAGCTTACTGGAGCTAGCCAGAAGTAGAAATGAATTCCACCACGTAAGTGTAGCTTTCTAAATAACTTGATAATTGTTGAAATTATGAGTTTTGTTTATAGATTTATTCAAAACTTCAGACTGGTCAAAGAAGCGTTCATAGACTGGTTGCCCAGTACAGATGAACTGCTTCAGCAATGCACAAGAGCCAAGTCTATTCCTAATATTCTAAAATTGGCACCATTTCTCCGATTTTGTGCTCAGGGATCCTACCAACTAAGCATTGGGAACGAAAATGCACTCAGACTTGCCCAGCCGACTGTGTCTGTGGTACTATCAGAGGTGCTGAATGTCTTGGAAAATTTTATTTGTGGAATATGGATAAAATTCAATTACGAGGAGGCTGAGCTGAATCAAGCAAAGTTGCATTTCTATAATGTTAGCTGAATTCCAGGCATTATTGGCTGTGTTGATGGCACACACATTAAAATTGTTGCTCCCAAAAAAAAATTACAGCATCTATATATTAATACGCTAACAAAATTTCCATACAATCAATTGACAGGCTGTTTCGCATACTTAGCATACGTAAAATCATATAAAAGTTATATGAATCGATTCGTATTGATCAGCCGCAGTGCATAGGCCTATTTTTGTTAACAAATATTACTCTATTTGTTTATAATTAATAGAAAAAGTTTTTTGTAAATTCGAAAATCTGTGCAACTATCGAAATTGCATCTGTAGTACGCATTATGTTCACAAACCCCCCTGAGTAAATAGCTCCAAATTCTCAATTGTTGCGTTGCTCAAATGTTTCATCGCTACATATGTATATATTTGTACACGCCAAACGGTGAGAGAACTACTGCTTCGCTCATTTTCTGTTGAAATAAAATATTTTTTCCCATTGTTTCCAATTATCTATATTGGTTTGTACCAAAAACCTTAAAAAATTGTTCTAAAATAATTGTTAGCGCACAAAAAAACTTTAAAGTGAAGTAATAACTTAGCCGGCCTATTTTTTTGACAAATTTTACTTACACGTAAAAGCATAGGTCTTTATTTAACAGATTCTTTGTTTTTCATTTTAGGTGCTTTAAAAAAAATGAAATCAGAAATAATGAGTCAACTTTTGTTCAAACTCACTAAATTTATTTATTTATACCAATTAAGTGCAAATTTGACCCAAATGTTTTTTGCATTTCCAGATTTTATGCTCATTTTATGTATAGAAAGTCTTATAGTGAACAAAAAATAAATAAATTTGCTACAAAGTTATTACATTAAAATTTGTATATTGTCTTTTATGCTAATTTATTTTGATATTTCTTATTTTATTTTATTATATTATCTTTTATTTCAAATTAGTTTATTATTATTTAAATGCAACTTGATTGAATCGGAAAATTTCACGTTGTATATTAAACGAAAAAAAAAAACGACCCAAACACGATTTCGATTTTAGGTCGAAATATTGCATAGGCAGTATGTTACCCACTATCTATATATTAATACGCTAACAAAGTTTCCATGCAATCAATTGAGAGGCTGTTTCGCATTCTTAGCATACCTAAAATCATATAAAAGTTATATGAATTGATTCGTTTTGATCAGCCGCAGTGCATAGGCCTATTTTTGTTAACAAATATTACTCTATTTGTTTATAATTAATAGAAAAAGTTTTTTGTAAATTCGAAAATCTGTGCAACTATCGAAATTGCCATCTGTAGGACGCATTATGTTCACAAACCCCCCTGAGTACATATCTCCAAATTCTCAATTGTTGCGTTGCTCAAATGTTTCATCTCTACATATGTATATATTTGTACACGCCAAACGGTGAGAGAACTACTGCTTCGCTCATTTTCTGTTGAAATAAAATATTTTTTCCCATTGTTTCTAATTATCTATATTGGTTTGTACCAAAAACCTTAAAAAATTGTTCTAAAATAATTGTTAGCGCACAAAAAAACTTTAAAGTGAAGTAATAACTTAACCGGCCTATTTTTTTTGGACAAATTTTACTTACACGTAAAAGCATAGGTCTTTATTTAACAGATTCTTTGTTTTTCATTTTAGGTGCTTTAAAAAATATGAAATCAAAAATAATGAGTCAACTTTTGTTCAAACTCACTAAATTTATTTATTTATAACAATTAATTGCAAATTTGACCCAATGTTTTTTGCATTTCCAGATTTTATGCTCATTTTAGATATAGCACGTCTTATAGTGAACAAAAAATAAATAAATTTGCTACAAAGATATTACATTAAAATTTGTATATTGTCTTTTATGATAATTTATTTTGTTATTTCTTATTTTATTTTATTATATTATCTTTTAACACGTTGTATATAAAATTTGCTACAAAGATATTACATTAAAATTTGTATATTGTCTTATGTGCTAATTTGTTTTGATGTTTCTTATTTTATTTTATTATATTATCTTTTATTTCAACTTAGTTTATTATTATTTAAATGCAACTTGATTGAATCGGAAAATTTCACGTTGTATATTAAACGAAAAAAACGACCCAAAAACATTTTCGATTTTAGGTCGAAATATTGCATAGGCAGTATATTACCCACTATCTATATATTAATACGCTAACAAAATTTCCATACAATCAATTGACAGGCTGTTTCGCATACTTAGCATACGTAAAATCATATAAAAGTTATATGAATCGATTCGCATTGATCATCCGTAGTGCATAGGCCTATTTTTGTTAACAAATATTACTCTATTTCTTTATAATTAATAGAAAAAGTTTTTTGTAAATTCGAAAATCTGTGCAACTATCGAAATTGCCATCTGTAGGACGCATTATGTTGACAAACCCCCCTGAGTAAATAGCTCCAAATTCTAAATTGTTGCGTTGCTCAAATGTTTCATCTCTACATATGTATATATTTGTACACGCCAAACGGTGAGAGAACTACTGCTTCGCTCATTTTCTGTTGAAATAAAATATTGTTTCAAATTACCTATATTGGTTTGTACCAAAATCCTTAAAAAATTGTTCTAAAATAATTGTTAGCGCACAAAAAAACTTTAAAGAGAAGTAATAACTTAACCGGCCTATTTTTTTGGACAAATTTTACTTACACGTAAAAGCATAGGTCTTTATTTAACAGATTCTTTGTTTTTCATTTTAGGTGCTTTAAAAAAAATGAAATCAGAAATAATGAGTCAAATTTTATTCAAACTCACTAAATTTATTTATTTATAACAACTAATTGCAAATTTGACCCAAATGTTTTTGCATTTCCAGATTTTATGCTCATTTTAGATATAGCACGTCTTATAGTGAACAAAAAATAAATAAATTTGCTACAAAGATATTACATTAAGATTTGTATATTGCCTTTTATGCTAATTTATTTTGATATTTCTTATTTTATTTTATTATATTATCTTTTATGTCAACTTAGTTTAATATTATTTAAATGCAACTTGATTGAATCGGAAAATATCACGTTGTATATTAAACGAAAAAAAAACGACCGAAAAACGTTTTCGATTTTAGGTCGAAATATTGCATAGGCAGTATATTACCAACTATCTATATATTAATACGCTACCAAAATTTCCATACAATCAATTGACAGGTTGTTTCGCATACGTAAAATTATATAGAAGTTATATGAATCGATTCGTATTGATCAGCCGCAGTGTATAGGCCTATTTTTGTTAACAAATATTACTCTATTTGTTTATAATTAATAGACAAATTTTTTGTAAATTGGAAAATCTGTGCAACTATCGAAATTGCCATCTGTAGTACGCATTATGTTCACAAACCCCCCTGAGCAAATAGCACCAAATTCTCAACTGTTGCGTTGCTCAAATGTTTCATCTCTACATATGTATATATTTGTACACGCCAAACGGTGAGAGAACTACTGCTTCGCTCATTTTCTGTTGAAATAAAATATTGTTTCAAATTACCTATATTGGTTTGCACCAAAATCCTTAAAAAATTGTTCTAAAATAATTGTTAGCGCACAAAAAAACTTTAAAGAGAAGTAATAACTTAACCGGCCTATTTTTTTGGACAAATTTTACTTACACATAAAAGCATAGGTCTTTATTTAACAGATTCTTTGTTTTTCATTTTAGGTGCTTTAAAAAAAATGAAATCAAAAATAATGAGTCAACTTTTATTTAAACTCACTAAATTTATTTATTTATAACAATTAATTGCAAATTTGACCCAAATGTTTTTGCATTTCCAGAATTTTTTCTCATTTTAGATATAGCACGTCTAATAGTGAACAAAAAATAAATAAATTTGCTACAAAGATATTACATTAAGATTTGTATATTGCCTTTTATGCTAATTTATTTTGATATTTCTTATTTTATTTTATTATATTATCTTTTATGTCAACTTAGTTTATTATTATTTAAATGCAACTTGATTGAATCGGAAAATTTCACGTTGTATATTAAACGAAAAAAAACGGCCGAAAAACGTTTTCGATTTTAGGTCGAAATATTGCATAGGCAGTATATTACCCACTATCTATATATTAATACGCTACCAAAATTTCCATACGATCAATTGACAGGCTGTTTCGCATACTTAGCATACGTAAAATTATATAGAAGTTATATGAATCGATTCGTATTGATCAGCCGCAGTGTATAGGCCTATTTTTGTTAACAAATATTACTCTATTTGTTTATAATTAATAGAAAAATTTTTTGTAAATTGGAAAATCTGTGCAACTATCGAAATTGCCATCTGTAGTACGCATTATGTTCACAAACCCCCCTGAGCAAATAGCTCCAAATTCTCAACTGTTGCGTTGCTCAAATGTTTCATCTCTACATATGTATATATTTGTACACGCCAAACGGTGAGAGAACTACTGCTTCGCTCATTTTCTGTTGAAATAAAATATTGTTTCCCATTGTTTCCAATTATCTATATTGGTTTGTACCAAAAACCTTAAAAAATTGTTCTAAAATAATTGTTAGCGAACAAAAAAACTTTAAAGTGAAGTAATAACTTAACTGGCCTATTTTTTTGGACAAATTTTACTTACACGTAAAAGCATAGGTCTTTATTTAACAGATTCTTTGTTTTTCATTTTAGGTGCTTTAAAAAATATGAAATCAGATATAATGAGTCAACTTTTGTTCAAACTCACTAAATTTATTTATTTATAACAATTAATTGCAAATTTGACCCAAATGTTTTTTGCATTTCCAGATTTTATGCTCATTTTAGATATAGCACGTCTTATAGTGAACAAAAAATAAATAAATTTGCTACAAAGATATTACATTAAAATTTGTATATTGTCTTTTATGCTAATTTATTTTGATATTTCTAATTTTATTTTATTATATTATCTTTTATCACGTTGTATATTAAATTTGCTACAAAGATATTACATTAAAATTTGTATATTGTCTTATATGCTAATTTGTTTTGATATTTCTTATTTGATTTTGTTATATTATCTTTTATTTCAACTTAGTTCATTATTATTTAAATGCAACTTGATTGAAACGGAAAATTTCACGTTGTATATTAAACGAAAAAAACGACCTAAAAACATTTTCGATTTTAGGTCGAAATATTGCATAGGCAGTATATTACCCACTATCTATATATTAATACGCCAACAAAATTTCCATACAATCAATTGACAGGCTGTTTCGCATACTTAGATACGTAAAATCATATAAAAGTTATATGAATCGAATCGCATTGATCATCCGCAGTGCATAGGCCTATTTTTGTTAACAAATATTACTCTATTTGTTTATAATTAATAGAAAAAGTTTTTTGTAAATTCGAAAATCTGTGCAACTATCGAAATTGCCATCTGTAGGACGCATTATGTTGACAAACCCCCCTGAGTAAATAGCTCCAAATTCTAAATTGTTGCGTTGCTCAAATGTTTCATCTCTACATATGTATATATTTGTACACGCCAAACGGTGAGAGAACTACTGCTTCGCTCATTTTATGTTGAAATAAAATATTGTTTCAAATTACCTATATTGGTTTGTACCAAAATCCTTAAAAAATTGTTCTAAAATAATTGTTAGCGCACAAAAAAACTTTAAAGAGAAGTAATAACTTAACCGGCCTATTTTTTTTGGACAAATTTTACTTACACGTAAAAGCACAGGTCTTTATTTAACAGATTCTTTGTTTTTCATTTTAGGTGCTTTAAAAAAAATGAAATCAGAAATAATGAGTCAACTTTTATTCAAACTCACTAAATTTATTTATTTATAACAATTAATTGCAAATTTGACCCAAATGTTTTTTGCATTTCCAGATTTTATGCTCATTTTAGATATAGCACGTCTTATAGTGAACAAAAAATAAATAAATTTGCTAGAAAGATATTACATTAAGATTTGTATATTGCCTTTTATGCTAATTTATTTTGATATTTCTTATTTTATTTTATTATATTATCTTTTATGTCAACTTAGTTTATTATTATTTAAATGCAACTTGATTGAATCGGAAAATTTCACGTTGTATATTAAACGAAAAAAAACGACCGAAAAACGTTTTCGATTTTAGGTCGAAATATTGCATAGGCAGTATATTACCCACTATCTATATATTAATACGCTAACAAAATTTCCATAAAATCAATTGACAGGCTGTTTCGCATACTTAGCATATAAAAGTTATATGAATCGATTCGTATTGATCAGCCGCAGTGCATAGGCCTATTTTTGTTAACAAATATTACTCTATTTGTTTATAATTAATAGAAAAAGTTTTTTGTAAATTCGAAAATCTGTGCAACTATCGAAATTGCCATCTGTAGTACGCATTATGTTCACAAACCCCCCTGAGTAAATAGCTCCAAATTCTCAATTGTTGCGTTGCTCAAATGTTTCATCTCTACATATGTATATATTTGTACACGCCAAATGGTGAGAGAACTACTGCTTCGCTCATTTTATGTTGAAATAAAATATTGTTTCAAATTACCTATATTGGTTTGTACCAAAATCCTTAAAAAATTGTTCTAAAATAATTGTTAGCGCACAAAAAAACTTTAAAGTGAAGTAATAACTAAACCGGCCTATTTTTTTGGATAAATTTTACTTACACGTAAAAGCATAGGTCTTTATTTAACAGATTCTTTGTTTTTCATTTTAGGTGCTTTAAAAAATATGAAATCAGAAATAATGAGTCAACTTTTGTTCATACTCACTAAATTTATTTATTTATAACAATTAATTGCAAATTTTACCCAAATGTTTTTTGAATTTCCAGATTTTATGCTCATTTTATATATAGCACGTCTTATAGTGAACAAAAAATAAATAAATTTGCTACAAAGATATTACATTAAAATTTGTATATTGTCTTTTATTCTAATTTATTTTGATATTTCTTATTTTATTTTATTATATTATCTTTTATTTCAACTTAGTTTATCGGAACTTGATTGAATCGGAAAATTTCACGTTGTATATTAAACGAAAAAAAACGACCCAAAAACGATTTCGATTTTAGGTCGAAATATTGCATAGGCAGTATATTACCCACTATCTATATATTAATACGCTAACAAAATTTCCATGCAATCAATTGAGAGGCTGTTTCGTATACTTAGCATACCTAAAATCATATAAAAGTTATATGAATCGATTCGTTTTGATCAGCCGCAGTGCATAGGCCTATTTTTGTTAACAAATATTACTCTATTTGTTTATAATTAATAGAAAAAGTTGTTTGTAAATTCGAAAATCTGTGCAACTATCGAAATTGCCATCTGTACGACGCATTATGGTCACAAACCCCCCTGAGTACATAGCTCCAAATTCTCAATTGTTGCGTTGCTCAAATGTTTCATCTCTACATATATATATTTGTACACGCCAAACGGTGAGAGAACTACTGCTTCGCTCATTTTCTGTTGAAATAAAATATTGTTTCCCATTGTTTCCAATTACCTATATTTGTTTGTACCAAAATCCTTAAAAAATTGTTCTAAAATAATTGTTAGCGCACAAAAAAACTTTAAAGTGAAGTAATAACTTAACCGGCCTATTTTTTTGGACAAATTTTACTTACACGTAAAAGCATAGGTCTTTATTTAACAAATTCTTTGTTTTTCCTTTTAGGTGCTTTAAAAAATATGAAATCAGAAATAATGAGTCAACTTTTGTTCATGCTCACTAAATTTATTTATTTATAACAATTAATCATTCAAGGTTTGAATCGAGCCAAGGCCAGAACAATAATTTTTTTCTAATGACAATTATTGTTATTTTTTAATTTTTCTAAATTTGAAAAATTGTATTTTGTTTTTGGAATAGTAAGTAGAAAATTTTTCAGACAACCTGCCATAGCTGCGCAGATAGATCCATTTCGAAGGGTGCTAAGCCTTCATCATCAGTACGCTTTAGGCATGCTGCGCTAACCATTTAGCTATACAGCGGTGGTTTATTTGACTGGCAAATTTGCTACTTCTATTCCTTTTTACCAACTATATTTATTCAGTGCTTGCGCCATCTGGTGCAAATCACTGATAATGCTGGATTTTTGTTTATTGTCAATTACTTTGTTTGACATTCCCAAGTGCTCATGGTTTATTAACAATTGTTTTTGTTTTTATCGGCCTATTGATAAATCATTCAAGGTTTGAATCGAGCTCAAGGCCAGAACAATAATTTTTTTCTAATGATAATTATTGTTATTTTTTAATTTTTCTAAATTTGAAAAATTTTATTTTGTTTTTGGAATAGTAAGTAGAAAATTTTTCAGACAACCTGCCATAGCTGCGCAGATAGATCCATTTCGAAGGGTGCTAAGGCTCCATCATCAGTACGCTTTAGGCATGCTGCGCTAACCATTTAGATATACAGCGGTGGTTTATTTGACTGGCAAATTTGCTACTTCTATTCCTTTTTACCAACTAACATTGACTTTCGTTGTGTGCGGACGTGTCTTCGCAGTGTCGTGGGGTGCGCGCTTTGTTAATACGTTTTATTTCAACACTATAGCCAATACGTTCCTTTCTATACATACATAAATATGTTTTGTCCAACTTGCAAAGACAAAGTCGATAGAGTGGATGTGAACAAAGTCGCGTGTGCGGATTGTGGAAGTTTTTATCATGCCTCTTGCGCCAAAATTACTGCTGATGATTTGGACTATATGAAGTGCAACAACATTAAGCATCGATGCGAATCATGCTCTATTTTGCGCAGAAAGTCCATACATCAACAGCCATTGCCAGCTTCTATATCTGCTGCTGCCATGGATGTATCTGCTTCGACCGCAACGAAGACTGCCTCACAAACGTCAAACAAACTAATGTCATCGGCGACTTCTAAGCAAAAGCAGAACACGCAAAACGTACAAAAACAACAAACGCAAAAGACATTTGGAAATAACAGCGAAAATATTCCCAAAACGATTAACAACAATAACAACACCAACGCAAGTGGTTCCCACCTCTCTCAGCAAGTGCAAGTGCATAATAATAATGATACAGGTACGAAAGAAATAACTTTGCAGTTGTTGTATGACGAGATCATTAGTTTAAAGAAACAAAATACCGATTTTCTCAACATTGTAAAGGAGCTCAAAGAGGAAAACTCAAAACTGTGTGCTAAAGTATGCAAGCTTGAAAGTGCATTGATCTAGAGAGAGCAACAACTGCTGAGCAGCGCTGTCGACATTGTTGGTGTGCCGCAGCTAGCAAGTGAGAATGCCAGTGAATGCACAAAAAATATTTTAAGCTCTGCTTTGGGTATAACCGTGACGACAGAAGATTTAAGCAGATGTTATATTAAAAAACTACAGAAGAGAAATGAATCTTCTCATTTGGGTAATGTGCTGCGTGTTCACTTTGCTTCTATTGAGATGAAGAGAAAAGTGATGTCTAGTAAACAAAAGGCAAAGGGAAAATTAACCACTGAGCTTTTTGGTGATGTAAACAAACACAATATTTACATAAATGACGGTCTCACTAATTTCAATAGAGCTTTGTTTACAGCGGCAAAAAAAACAAAAAAAGCAAAAAGTTATAAGTATCTGTGGTTGAAAAATGGAAAAATCATGATAAAAAAGGCTGATAATGGCGAGGCTGTTGCTTTAAGAACTTTTGACGATTTGTCAAAAATAACTTAGATTCATATAATTATTTATCATCAAAATTAATGGTATTTTTAAATTTCCTATATACTGGCAGCGATGTCATTTTGAGTTGTTTAAAAACAAACCCGATTTAATTTTTGTTTCTGAAATATGGATATACTCTCATGAAATACGAGACTTTACGATACCTGGCTATACTTTTTTTGCTAACACTAATGACCAATATTCTGCAGGTGGTGTTGGAGTTTTGTTCGAAATATTTACGAGTGTGAATATGTCGAGTATAACATTACAAGCGCAGATATATTAAAGATCTCCTTAATCATATCTGACAAAGTTTTTAATTTCATGTGTGTCTATAGATTACATTCGGTTTCTGCACAGACATTTTTGGAAGAGTTTTCAACTCAACTTGTAGCGAGAATTCAGGCAATTTCATTATTTTAGGTGACTTTAATTTGGATATCTTCAGACTGAGTGATACAACTGATAACTACCTAACGCTTATGGCTAATCATGGTTTAACATCATTATTAAATGTAACTACTCGTAGTGTTTCTGGAAGCTGCATCGACCATGTTTTTGGTCGCAGCAGCTGTAGTACTTTTAAAAATATTTCCGGCATAAACCTTGACTTTAAAATTACAGATCATACTATGACTGGTATAGTAATAAATATTGCATGGAAAAAAAGCATAAATAAAAGTAACACGAGTTCAAAATTAACCAAGATTAATTTCGGTTTGCTTAATCAAAGCTTACGGTTTGAGTCCTGGGGCAAAGTTTTTGCTGAGAAAGACGTATCCAATGCATACCAAATTTTTTTAAATACTTTTTTAAGCCACATTCAGGCTGCAACCTTCTCCGTCACTTCACCTAGATCTGATATAAGGTTAAAGCCTTGGATAAGTAAGCAGTTGATGAAAAAGATTCGCCTTAAAAACAAGCTTGGAAGAAAGAGCACTAAAAATCCTTCGAATACAAGGCTTCGTAGTTGACATAGAGATCTTTGTAGAAGGTTAAGAAAAGAAGTACGATTGGAACGCGACAGTTTCTTTCGAAATGAATTCAGGTCGTCGTTTGGAAACCCAAAAAAGGAATGGAATGTTATAAACAGCCTTTTAAATCGGAGTCCTAAATCAATTGACTCATCAATTGTTTTATGTAATAGTGGCCTAAATATTTCTGATCCCACAACTGTAGCAAACCTTTTTAATAGTCACTTTTCAGCAATCGGGCAAACTTATACAACTACTTATACATACGAACTTTCAATGAATAACTCAGATATTTCAAATTTAGGTAGTAGTTTTTTCTTTGAACCTTTTACTGGCACTGAATTACTGAAGGTAGTAAAATCGTTGGACAACTCCAGATCTTGTGGCTCTGATGGTGTTTCAAATCAGGTTTTGAAAAAAGTCGCTTTAAATTTGGTTGACATTTTCATTTATTTGTTTAACAAAAGCGTGTATTCTGGAACTTTTCCTACTGATTTAAAATGTGCTGTTGTCATTCCTTTATATAAAAAGGGGAACAAAAAAGATATAAACAATTACCGACCAAGGGTGCTAAGCCTTCATCATCAGTACGCTTTAGGCATGATGCGCTAACCATTTAGCTATACAGCGGTGGTTTATTTGACTGGCAAATTTGCTACTTCTATTCCTTTTTACCACCTATATTTATCCAGTGTTTGCGCCATCTGGTGCAAATCACTGATAATGCTAGATTTTTGTTTATTGTCAATTACTTTGTTTGACATTCCCAAGTGCTCATGGTTTATTAACAATTGTTTTTGTTTTTATCGGCCTATTGATAAATCATTCAAGGTTTGAATCGAGCTCAAGGCCAGACAAATAATTTTTTTCTAATGGTAATTATTGTTATTTTTTAATTTTTCTAAATTTGAAAAATTGTATTTTGTTTTTGGAATAGTAAGTAGAAAATTTTTGAGACAACCTGCCATAGCTGCGCAGATAGATCCATTTCGAAGGGTGCTAAGCCTTCATCATCAGTACGCTTTAGGCATGCTGCGCTAACCATTTAGCTATACAGCGGTGGTTTATTTGACTGGCAAATTTGCTACTTCTATTCCTTTTTACCAACTATATTTATTCAGTGTTTACGCCATCTGGTGCAAATCACTGATAATGCTAGATTTTTGTTTATTGTCAATTACTTTGTTTTACACTCCCAAGTGCTCATGGTTTATTAATAATTGCTTTTGTTTTTTGAAAAAAATTATTGTTCTTTTTAGAAAAAAATTATTGTTCTGGTCTTGAGCTCGATTCAAACCTTGAATGATTTATCAATAGGCCGATAAAAACAAAAACAATTGTTAATAAACCATGAGCACTTGGGAAGGTCAAACAAAGTAATTGACAATAAACAAAAATCCAGCATTATCAGTGATTTGCCCCAGATGGCGCAAACACTGAATAAATATAGTTGGTAAAAAGGAATAGAAGTAGCATATTTGCCAGTCAAATAAACCACCGCTGTATAGCTAAATGGTTAGCGCAGCATGCATAAAGCGTACTGATGATGAAGGCTTAGCACCCTTCGAAATGGATCTATCTGCGCAGCTATGGCAGGTTGTCTGAAAAATTTTCTACTTACTATTCCACAAACAAAATACAATTTTTCAAATTTAGAAAAATTAAAAAATAACAATAATTATCATTAGAAAAAAATTATTGTTCTGGCCTTGAGCTCGATTCAAACCTTGAATGATTTATCAATAGGCCGATAAAAACAAACGACCCAAAAACATTTTCGATTTTAGGTCGAAATATTGCATAGGCAGTGTATTACCCACTATCTATATATTAATACGCTAACAAAATTTCCATACAATCAATTGACAGGCTGTTTCGCATACTTAGCATACGTAAAATCATATAAAAGTTATATGAATCGATTCGCATTGATCTCCGCAGTGCATAGGCCTGCTACTCTATTTGTTTATAATAAATAGAAAAAGTTTTTTGTAAATTCGAAAATCTGTGCAACTATCGAAATTGCCATCTGTAGGACGCATTATGTTCACAAACCCCCCTGAGTAAATAGCTCCAAATTCTAAATTGTTGCGTTGCTCAAATGTTTCATCTCTACATATGTATATATTTGTAGACGACAAACGGTGAGAGAACTACTGCTTCGCTCATTTTCTGTTGAAATAAAATATTGTTTCCCATTATTTCCAATTACCTATATTGGTTTGTACCAAAATCCTTAAACAATTGTTAGCGCACAAAAAAACTTTAAAGGGAAGTAATAACTTAACCGGCCTATTTTTTTGGACAAATTTTACTTACACGTAAAAGCATAGGTCTTTATTTAACAGATTATTTGATTTTCATTTTAGGTGCTTTAAAAAAAATGAAATCAGAAATAATGAGTCAACTTTTGTTCAAACTCACTAAATTTATTTATTTATAACAATTAATTGCAAATTTGACCCAAATGTTTTTTGCATTTCCAGATTTTATGCTCATTTTAGATATAGCACGTCTTTTAGTGAACAAAAAATAAATAAAATTGCTACAAAGATATTACATTAAAATTTGTATATTGTCTTTTATGCTAATTTATTTTGATATTTCTTATTTTATTTTATTATATTATCCTTTATTTCAACTTAGTTCATTATTATTTAAATGCAACTTGATTGAATCGGACAATTTCACTTTGTATATTAAACGAAAAAAAACGACCCAAAAACGTTTTAGATTTTAGGTCGAAATATTGCATAGGCAGTATATTACCCACTATCTATATATTAATACGCTAACAAAATTTCCATAAAATCAATTGACAGGCTGTTTCGCATACTTAGCATAAAAAAGTTATATGAATCGATTCGTATTGATCAGCCGCAGTGCATAGGCCTATTTTTGTTAACAAATATTACTCTATTTGTTTATAATTAATAGAAAAAGTTTTTTGTAAATTCGAAAATCTGTGCAACTATCGAAATTGCCATCTGTAGTACGCATTATGTTCACAAACCCCACTGAGCAAATAGCTCCAAATTCTCAATTGTTGCGTTGCTCAAATGTTTCATCTGTACATATGTATATATTTGTACACGCCAAACGGTGAGAGAACTACTGCTTCGCTCATTTTCTGTTGAAATAAAATATTGTTTCCCATTGTTTCCAATTACCTATATTGGTTTGTACCAAAATCCTTAAAAAATTGTTCTAAAATAATCGTTAGCGCACAAAAAAACTTTAAAGAGAAGTAATACTTAACCGGCCTATTTTTTTGGACAAATTTTACTTACACGTAAAAGCATAGGTCTTTATTTAACAGATTCTTTGTTTTTCATTTTAGGTGTTTCATTTAGGCTGTTTCGCATACTTAGCATACGTAAAATCATATAAAAGTTATATGAATCGATTCGTATTGATCAGCCGCAGTGATAGACCTATTTTTGTTAACAAATATTACTCTATTTGGTTATAATTAATAGACAAATTTTTTTTAAATTCGAAAATCTATGCAACTATCGAAATTGCCATCTGTAGGACGCATTATGTTCACAAACCCCCCTGAGTACATAGCTTCAAATTCTCAATTGTTGCGTTGCTCAAATGTTTCATCTCTACATATGTATATATTTCTACACGCCAAACGGTGAGAGAACTACTGCTTCGCTCATTTTCTGTTGAAATAAAATATTGTTTCCCATTGTTTCCAATTACCTATATTGGTTTGTACCAAAATCCTTAAAAAATTGTTCTAAAATAATTGTTAGCGCACAAAAAAACTTTAAAGAGAAGTAATAACTTAGCCGGCCTATTTTTTTGGACAAATTTTACTTACACGTAAAAGCATAGGTCTTTATTTAACAGATTCTTTGTTTTACAATTGTTTACAATTTCTCAAGCAAGTTTTTATATCATTGATGTAAATTATAAACAATATCGGAGCAAGTACTGAGCCTTGTGGCAGCCCAATGTTAACATCAACAACCAATGAAACTGCGTCTCCAATTACCGTCCTCTGCTTTCTGTTACTCAGGTCGCTACGAAACCATTCCAAAGCTTATACCTTGATCCCAATTTTATCCATTAACTTCAGCAATTCATTTCGATCGATTGTTTCAAACGCCTTCTTTAAGTCTAAGAAACAAGATACTACTACCTTTTTATCAGCAACAGCCTCTTTCCACTCTGCAATTACCATATTCAATGCTGTTTCGCAGGAGTGGCCTTTCCTGAAGCCTGATTCCTCTGGTATGATTATACTACGATCATCTAGGTATGCTACTAGTTGCTTTTTCACCACTGTTTCCATAATTTTTTCATCAATATTTAGGGTATTAATCGGACGCAGCTCGTCAGGTTTCATTGTATTTTTTACTTTTGCCACTGGTATTATTGTGGATATCTTCCAGCAGCTGGGAACAATGCCACTATCAAACGATTCATTTATAATGTCCTTGTATAAGTGTGCAATGTACACCATAGAGTCCTTGATAACACCTTCTGACAATAGGTTTTTACCGCCATATTTGTTTTTAAATGATTTTGTTATGTTCATTATATCTTCTAACTCGATACTGGTGAGCTCAAATGTTGCTACCGAGTTGGTTGTTTCACTTTCATCAACAAGTTCAATTGTTTTAATACTATCATTGATTTGAATTATGCTCTGAATAAAGTAACAATTCAAGACATTAGCCATATCGTTGCTATTTTCTAGACATTCACCGTTAAATACTATTTTTTTAATATGCTCTTTATTATCTGCAAGTTCCACAGCATCTTTCAAATATTTCCACATGGATTTCATATTTCCTTTATTAATAATCACTTGATCTTCCATGTATTTCTTCTTTTTAAGTATTATAGTTTTTTTTATATATTTTTTTAACGGCATTATAATCATCCCAATGACCTGTGCTAATCGCAATTTTATATAATTCAAATTACTTTTATGTAGTACTGTTAGTTCACGGTCGTACCACTTATTTCGCAATTTTATATTGATCCTCTTCTCGTATGTCAACGTATGCATGGCTTCAGACAAGATATCATTCAAAGCCTGAACCCTATTTTCTAACACTATATTAGATATAGAACTTATATCACATATCCGCAGCAGATTTATCAGGTTCTCCGCGCTGTAGTTCTCCCAACAGACGGCATTAGCATATTTTTTAGGTGCTTTAAAAAAATGAAATCAGAAATAATGAGTCAACTTTTGTTCAAACTCACTAAATTTATTTATTTATAACAACTAATTGCAAATTTGACCCAAATGTTTTTTTTTTCATTTCCAGATTTTATGCTCATTTTAGACATAGCACGTCTTATAGTGAACAAAAAATAAATAAATTTGCTACAAAGATATTACATTAAAATTTGTATATTGTCTTTTATGCTAATTTATTTTGATATTTCTTATTTTAATTTATTATATTATCTTTTATTTCAACTTATGTATATATTTGTATTTGTATATATTTGTACACGCCAAACGGTAAGAGAACTACTGCTTCGCCCATTTTCTGTTGAAATAAAATATTGTTTCAAATTACCTATATTGGTTTGTACCAAAATCCTTAAAAAATTTTTCTAAAATAATTGTTAGCGCACAAAAAAACTTTAAAGAGAAGTAATACTTAACCGCCCTATTTTTTTGGACAAATTTTACTTACACGTAAAAGCATAGGTCTTTATTTAACAGATTCTTTGTTTTTCATTTTAGGTGCTTTAAAAAAAATGAAATCAGAAATAATGAGTCAACTTTTGTTCAAATTCACTAAATTTATTTATTTATAACAATTAATTGCAAATTTGACCCAAATGTTTTTCGCATTTCCAGATTTTATGCTCATTTTTGATATAGCACGTCTTATAGTGAACAAATAATAAATAAATTTGCTACAAAGATATTACATTAAAATTTGTATATTGTCTTTTATGCTAATTTATTTTGATATTTCTTATTTTATTTTATTATATTATCTTTTATTTCAACTTAGTTTATTATTATTTAAATGCAACTTGATTGAATCGAAAAATTTCACGTTGTATATTAAACGAAAAAAACGACCCAAAAACGTTTTCGATTTTAGGTCGAAATATTGCATAGGAAGTATATTACCCACTATCTATATATTAATACGCTAACAAAATTTCCATACAATCAATTGACAGGCTGTTTCGCATACTTAGCATACGTAAAATCATATAAAAGTTATATGAATCGATTCGTATTGATCAGCCGCAGTGCATAGGCCTATTTTTGTTAACAAATATTACTCTATTTGGTTATAATTAATAGAAAAAGTTTTTTGTAAATTCGAAAATCTATGCAACTATCGAAATTGACATCTGTAGAACGCATTATGTTCACAAACCCCCCTGAGTACATAACTCCAAATTCTTAATTGTAGCGTTGCTCAAATGTTTCATCTCTACATATGTATATATTTGTACACGCCAAACGGTGAGAGAACTACTGCTTCGCTCATTTTCTGTTGAAATAAAATATTGTTTCCCATTGTTTCCAATTACCTATATTGGTTTGTACCAAAATCCTTAAAAAATTGTTCTAAAATAATTGTTAGCGCACAAAAAAACTTTAAAGAGAAGTAATAACTTAACCGGCCTATTTTTTTGGACAAATTTTACTTACACGTAAAAGCATAGGTCTTTATTTAACAGATTCTTTGTTTGTCATTTTAGGTGCTTTAATGATATTACATTAAAATTTGTATATTGTCTTTTATGCTAATTTATTTTGATATTTATTATTTTATTTTATTATATTATCTTTTATTTCAACTTAGTTTATTATTATTTAAATGCAACTTGATTGAATCGGACAATTTCACGTTGTATATTAAACGAAAAAAACGACCCAAAAACGTTTTCGATTTTAGGTCGAAATATTGCATAGGCAGTATATTACCCACTATCTGTATATTAATACTCTAACAAAATTTCCATAGAATCAATTGACAGGCTGTTTCGCATACTTAGCATACGTAAAATCATATAAAAGTTATATTTATTTATTTATTACAGCTTATAAGCCTAGATTAATAACTCCATATCACATATTACAAATTATATGAGATCTATTCTATCTATCTTATTGCAGTTGTACGACAATATGATATTAATTTCTTTTTAAATACATTCAGCTCTTCACAGTTTCTTATATCTATAGGAAGTTCATTAAATCTTTTTAATCCTTTGTAAAATAAGTTGAGCTGTCCGCTTTCTGTGGAAAAGAGCGGAAGCCTAAAATTATTCTTATTTCTAGTGTTAATATTGTGAATATCTTTTTGGTATGCAATATTATTGCTCAAATACTCCGGTAAATTCCCTTTTTTAATATTAAAATCAAAAATCATTACAAAATAAAGTATACGCTGTTTAACACTAAGCCATTGTAATATGTTCAGCATATCACTTGTCGGAGTATCACGTTCTTTATTTAATATAAATCTCATCGCCTTATTTTGCATTTTCTGTAAGCTATCTATTATGTTATCTGCCACCAGAAACAGTATGGTAGGGCAGTAAGTAAAATGGGGCTCCACTATAGTTCTATATACTAAGATCTTGTGCTTCTTCGATACGTATTTACATGACCTGTACAGGAAACCTATTTTTTTAGCAATCTTTTGCTTAAGACCATTTATGTGGTCTTCAAATTTCAATCTATTATCAATAACTATACTTAAATAGTTTAGTTTTGACACTTCCATAAGTACACTGTTGTCTATTTTTAGTTCATAACTGTTACTAACGGGGGTTCTACTCAGAATCATATACTTGGTCTTATCGGCATTTATCTTTAATTTATTTTGGTACGTCCATAGGTATATATTATTTAGGTCTGATTGCATTTTTTGCATAGCTATACTAAAATTTTTATCGCTTATCAAAATAAGAGTATCATCTGCAAACAACATTAAGTTACAATGCTTTACTGATTTAATTATATCATTTATATATATTTTAAACAATATTGGTGCAAGTACTGATCCTTGTGGAAGGCCAATATCGACTGGTGTTTCCTTTGAGAGAAATGTTCCATTTACTTGTGTTCTTTGGCGACGATTTGAGAAGTAACTTTTGAACCATGCAAGCGCTTTATCTCTCACTCCAATGCTGTAAAGTTTTTCTATCATAATTTGTTGAGATATTGTTTCGAACGCTCGTTTTAGGTCTAAGAATACCGCAATTACAAAATTTTTTTCATTAAGTTGGTTTTTCCATTGAAAAGCAATTGAGTTTAAAACAGACTCGCAAGAATATTTTTTTCGAAAACCAGATTGCTCTGGTATTACAATTTTGTTCAACTCCAGGCACAGTTCCAGCTGTTCTTTTACAATTGATTCAATGATTTTTTCATCGGCCGGCAAGGTATTTATGGGTCGCATTTCATTATGTTTTATTGATGGCCTTTAGCAAAAGGCACGGTTCCAGAAGGGTAGTTGGCTCCGATACCGATTTTCCAGAAACGGGTTTTTGGGTACCCGTTGTCTCTTTTTATGCATCCCTAATATAGTGTACATTTAAACTCGGCATGTATATGTACATACGTTGGTATAAGTATATGGACAGTCAGTGCACGGACTTTACCGCATTGGTAGGTTTACTAACTTTTCTGGCCTATTTTCATTTTCTACTACTACTACTACTTCTGCCACCAAGACTTAGATTCTGCCAATATTTCAGTATTTTCGCGCTGAAAACGTAGTTCCCGTCAGGCCAATTTGTAGGGAAAAATCAAGAGGAGCACGACGCAAATTGAAAGAGAAGCTCGGCCTTAGATCTCTTCGGAGGTTGTCGCGCCTTACATTTTTATTTTTTTTTATTTTAATTGCCAAGCCCACCCAACTAACATTAGGAGGGGATACTGATTAAATCAGTCAGTTTTTGAAAAACTTGTGAACAACTTTAAACAAGAAATAAATTTTTGATGAGATAAATATAGTAAATGAGCACGCAAATATTTTCTGCGCTATTTTTCTCAGTTTTTTTTTTGAATAATTTGAACGAAAATAAAAAGTTTTACGTAAACGATAACATGCCGAAATCGGTTATTTTGTGGCAGTATTTTTGGTACTTTGGAATATTATTGCTGTGATTAGACGTTTTGGTACATGTTTGTCAGTATTTCACACTCACGATACAGGAAAAAAGTGAGTATCGTATAGGCATAAGCTATGTAGGTATATACAAAGGTACATTTAATTTTGTCTTGTTTACGTGTTTTAAAGGTGTAATTTCCTTGAAATGCGTGTTATTTGTTTTACAATACATTAATAATTGTTTGGTAGAAATATGAACTGTAGCTATTGTTTTCTTGGTAAAAAATCTACCAACTACTACTATTTTAATTTTTTTGTCTACCAAAATTTTTCTCTTAAAAGTCCGCGTACTGGTAAATATTTACCGGCAGCAAAGACAAAAAAAAATTGCGCACATTCATACACGCCCGTGTATAGAATGTAAATTCCTCAGAATTGAAACAAACGGGACTAATCGAAAGATTTTTTCCGTTGCTTCATTCTTTTTACTACGGCGCGTGGCCGTAGTACAATCGTTTGCGGATTTTTGGATGCAGAATAAGGTAAGTAAAATTCTAATATTTGCTTCTATTTATTATTATAAAAATAAATCAATTTTTTTTATTTTCCATTAGTAATTACTTTTATTTTATTTTTCAGATGGAGAATGGGCATGGAGCGTATTGGTCTGGTGGTTCGATAAGTAACCAATCGTAGGCTGCCAAATCGAAGAATTCATCAATTTTCGAACAAATGCGTACACCAACTTGTTTCTCAGCTTCTTGACGTGCTACATGGAACAGTGCTGAAGGTGTTTGTGATATATTACTAACTGTATTCGTTATATGACAGACGAACTCATCTAAAAATGAGCTTGCCTTTTCCAAGTATTGCGTATCAATTATAACTTGTATAAGTTGTGTTAGGGCTACGCTTGGATTATGAAATACCATCGATAGACAACCGCCAAAACTGCGTGTTAACAACAAATTTGCAGCTTTACGCACCATAGCTGCGACTTCATTTGGGGAGAGCCTTAGCTCTTCGGCAAATTTCATGCAGGCGTACATAAATTCTTTTGCTTGATGATAGACTTCGGGTACCATGCGAGAGAAGGGAAACTTTTTGGGGAATGGTGCATTTTCCAATTGTTCTGAATGGAAAGGAAAACGTTCAATGATTGACTCGTAATCCTCTGGAGTTTCAACCATCATCGGTTGGAATTGTTCTTTATCCAAAATTTCACGAAAAACATGCACCCAACGCTGAAGTAACACTTCATTATAATGATCGCGCATATTATGCAAACATTCGAAAAGCATATTGACTGTGTAGCCATAACATTTGAAAGTATTAATGGACAACATAATTAAGTTTTTTTTTTTTATTATGCGTAACAATATGTTTGGATCAGTACAAGATGATGATGCCATACTAATCTCATTTACACATTTCGTCAAAGACGTAGACCAAAAATCCTCCAAATATGAAGATGTTACAACATCGCCAGCTGCATTCTTTACATGATCCTCAACAATTAAAGAAGCCACCAATTGCACAAATGTACGTTTTATATGCCTCGAAGTTGTCATGCCTCGCTGGTGGTGGTTGTAACACCAACTTCGATTGATCACGTCGTTGTTGCCGATAATCCTTTTCAAAGTATTCACGCTGTCCCAGTACCATGTAAATATGTAAGCAACGATATATTGGCGAGAAATCGATCAGATCTTGGGCACTTAAATTGTTCTCCTATTCGCTATTATTTAGCTTTCCTTGAAGTTTATGTTCTTCAATAATAGCATTAATATCAGGTTTTTCCACTTTTTCGTATGTGTTATAGCCACCTCACCCATTTTCGGTGAAAATTTTCTTATATTCTCAAGACATTCACGAAAGTCTGCTTCAGCGGATCGTCTTATATTCTCTTTTATAACGGGAATTGTCTGTCGAATTTGTGTGGCAAAACGATAATTATGTAATCCAATCAAATGTTGTGTCTCTAGCGTCTCCAAAGTGCGCAAAGATTGGTAGTACTGTTTATTGGTTGCTTGCTGGGTAAATTTAATATAACATTCGAGCGCGGGCAGGCAGGCGTGTAGAGCATCAATAGCGCTGGCCAAATTTGATTCACTTTGACGCGCGCGTACTAAATCTTGTCCATGCTGCAATACCGATGTACTTATTTGTTGCAGTGAATGATCGAGTGCATGTACCTCTTCGTGTAGTTGCTTAGAGAATTCGCATTGGTTTTGTTGACTGAAGTTTGGAGGTAATTTTTTACGCTTCAATTGCGTTGAACCTAAATCATCAAAATTTGAAATAATTTTTACATATCGAATACAAATAAAATTACAAAGAATTCTACATTAGTGGATAACAATAACTGCGAAGTTACCAACAGAAGGGATAAGAAGCATTTTGAAAGATGAAAACCCGTCCTATTTCAAATGTAAGTGTAGTCACCGAGTGGGAGGATAATGTTCTTTTCGATGTTGATGATCCCGATGTTTGTGGTATTTCTCCAAATTTTGAAAATGTTCTTAATACCAATGGAATGACGGTGTCTTCAGCTAACATTGTCGCTCCACCATCGGGCTTAGTAAATGGTTCAGCTCCAAATGTCAGTTTAAAGTGCATTAAATGTAAAAGTTCCAACAGCAATATCTTTAGCCAGCGTACATGGTCCACAATTCTCTGATATCTGCAGTCCTTTGGGACGCAGCCATATCAGTATATCTTCGTCCTTATCGGATTTAGTGGGTAGTCCTTTGGAAATTTTCGTAGACAATGTACTCCCAATTAAGGAATTGCGTCAGTATATGGGCTCCTGCTTCATCTGCGGCGTTTCATGAACTGATGATCATGTTTCCCTCGATTGCAGTGAATGTGGTGGCTGTAGTTTAGAGCGCCCATGTCCGCTTAGTGATGGACAGTGTGGCGTACCGTGGAAGCGTGATTTCACCATGTCGCATGCCTGTGGCAAAGCTCGTTGGCATGGTGTGTGTCCTAGTTATCAAGAGGCAATGACACATTTGAATCCCCAGGAATCTGCTGTTAATGCCGCTTGCCCTGTTGCTCCATCAACGTGTGCTAATGCTGCTACGCATTAACGTTTAGCTCAAGAATTATGTCTGCGTTTGGAACAACTTTCGACTAGTGCTCATACGTGATTAATTTGTTATTCAAAATAAGAATGTGTGAGTAAAAGGGGTGCAGCAACGTCTCAAAAAGTCCCTCAAGCTCAACATTTAAGTAACTAAATTGGAATTTCTAAACAGCATACAACGCATCCCGACCATCTTGAATCTATCTATATCATTTCTATCTAGCCATTTTACATAGATACTCCATACTTATACATATAATATATGTAAATACATATAAACTGGGCGTATGTAGCTAATTTTGTGATTGTATATTGTCTACGCTTAAGGCCTTTGTATACAAATACAATTCAATAGATATACTTTAGACAATATTGGATTTGGAATTACCTTGCAATATATTTACATATGTGAGTAGAAACATGTGTATAAAAAGGGAAGTTTTGCTGCAAAGCCTCTATCATAAACACCACACCGTGGGTCGATGGTGGATGCATAAATAAATCGGGACATATATTTGTGACAGATCGACGCAATGACAATGTGCCGGCCTTTGCTGCTGATGGACGTGTCTTACACAGATTTGGGGGGAAGGGAACTGCTGATGGTGAATTATGTCCCCTTCCCGATTTGGTGGCGCTGCGTGCTAAGTATAGAGTACGTTGATTTTTGGGATGAAAGCATATCTTTTGGCACACATGGCAAAACGGGCTACGGTTGATCTCATTATGGTGAGCATGGAAAATTCTTAAGCTACTATTGCTTAACCTATCTAAAACCCTTTGATTTTAGTGTTGTTCCTAACTGTTAGACTATCATGCACCCTATGCTTTCGTTGTCCAATGTAGCGCTGCTGTGATTGTAGGGCATTCACTCCATGGAGCAAGTCGCACTCCGGTGGATTTGGCGGTTGCATTGGATTTGGGATATGTATTTGGTAAGTGGTTTTACATTTCATATTCAGCCCAATTCTGAACAAAAATTCCGTGCGAGTTTTTTTCCTTTCTCCCATTCCTCGTATTCTAAATAAAAATTCCTCGTGAGTTTTTTCACTTCTCCCTTTCCTCCTATTCTGAACAATGTTCGAAAAGGCGGAAGCCGGTTATGGGAGAAAAGTAGGTATTATGAATGTGAGGGAGAGGGAGATTTCCTTGCCATTTCATAGTTTTTTTTCACTTGTTAAATTAAAGGGAATGCATCAAAATAGTTAAAGGAAATTGGTTCTTTTAAGAAAGAACACTTATTTGTACAAATTTGTGCTAAATTATGTATGTACATTCTACCACAATATTCTCTATTTTAAGTAGAAAAGTATATCATAAGCAACGTAAGAGCTCTTGGTGTATTTGATGCAGCCAGCCAGAAATTCCGCAACGATTTTTAAGAAGGCTTAAATAGATTTCGGCATATGGCGAAAGGCGAACTCAACTCGACTTGGCCCCAGAACGAAAGCATGCAACCCCAGCGGATTTGTGTTATCCCGCTGCCTTCTTCTTATGCTCCTCTGTTGATGTTGCTGTGGCACAAATTCATTACTCATTTCAGTGAATAACGCATGAAATGCAATACTGTGTATTGTTTATATTTTATTTCTTAGTTTCAAACAAATTTGCAAAAATAATTAAACTTTTCAATTTTTTAAACGAAATAAGAAATGCGCAACGAAATTTCAATTCATAAAACAGCTGACTTCGAAAATTCAAAATTCCTATTCCCCAATTATTCTTCTCCCTAGAAGAAAAGAATTGGAGGAATTTTTCCGCGGGAATAAAAAAATCCGCGAGAATATTTAGAATTTGTCTGATTGTATCTCTTCTTTCGCATATTTAACAGCATAAACATGCTCGGCTGTTTTTTAAACACCTACTTTTATGGATTTATGGGTTTTACTATTTTTCTGTGCGTTTTTACTGTCCAAGGCGGTTGCGCAATTTACACCAATATGACGTTGCTCAGTTATGTTGTGTGGCGATGATATGTAAAGATTATCTTTGTGTTCACGACGCATTTTAAGCGTGATCAGGTGGCGTAAGCCAACAAATTTAAGTGGGCATATGTATGTATGGATTGACTTAACTAGATTTTCTAACCCTATAAGGAATTTAACTCTGCTAATATCTGGGGCAGATGAGTTTTCTCATCAGCGGTAGGCTTGCGATGTGCCTCGTTGCGCGGCAACGAGTGCAGCTGTGTTCTGTGGCAGATCGGTTCGCCCTTCTGCGGTAGGCTTTTCTGTTGTCCTCGCTCGGGGTGAGCGAGTGAATTGGGGTTTGATTTTGAAAATTAACAATAAGTGTTTGGTGACAGATTGAGATCTGCATTAAGGTGGTTGATTGGCCTTGTTTCGGTGAACGAGCGCTGGGTTTTGAAATTTTGAAAAGTTAAAAAGATTATGGGCCGAGTGCCTTTGTTTTCTGTGGCAGACCGAGGGTCTGCGTAAAGGCTTCTCTGGTATACTCGTTATGGAATAACGAGTGAGTGGGATGGTTTGGGATATTTCGAAAGTAGGGAGGAACGGAGGGATTGTTAGGAGGAGCTCTTGGTCCTCTCGCAATCTATCTCCTCCGTGAGAAGAAGGATCAGTTTGACCAAAGGTCGTCGGACTTGACCCTTCTCGGTAAAGAGGTCGACCACACGTACTCGGTTATCTTCGCCGGGGTGTACGTTGACGACTCTACCTAACCTCCATTCGTTGGGAGATAAGTTGTCTTCTTTGAGGACAACGAGATCTCCCACTTGTATATTTTGTTTGGGGTGTTTCCACTTCACTCGTTTTTGAAGTTCGGATAGATATTCCACCTTCCATCGTTTGCAGAAAGTGTGATGGAGGGCTTTGAGTTTCTGCCATCGATTGATCATCGAGGCAGAGCTCTCACTGGCATCTGGTTCGGGTGGAGCCAGCAGGTGGCTGCCGGTTAGGAAATGTCCTGGGGTTATTGGTTCCAGATCCGTTGGGTCATTTGACGCCGGGCTGACAGGCCGTGAATTTAGACATGCCTCGATCCGGCACAAAAGGGCTTGGAACTACTCCATGGTATATTTATGGAGAGAAGCGACCTTTTTGAAGTGGCTTTTGAAGCTCTTCACTCCCGCTTCCCACAGGCCGCCCATATGTGGAGCGGCGGCGGGAATAAAATGCCAGCTCATTGCTTGATGGCTATACTTTGAGACTGTTTTGTCTCGGCTTTCGGCCAGAAAGGCTTTAAATTCGGATCGTAAAGATCTTGATGCTCCGACAAAGTTTGTACCATTGTCGGAGTAGATGTTCTTCGGACATCCTCTTCTCGCGATAAAACGCGAGAAGGCTGCGAGAAAGCATGGGGTGCTGAGGTCACTAGTGGCCTCTAAGTGAATGGCCTTAGTGGAGAAACAGACAAAAAGGCATACGTAGCCTTTTGACAGTCGACATCCTCTACCGCGGTAGCTTTTGATGTCGAAAGGCCCCGCAAAGTCTACCCCGGTATTGGTGAACGCGCGGGTAAAAGTAGTCCGTTCGCAGGGAAGGGTACCCATAAGTTGGGACTGTGCCTGCTTTCGATGAATAATGCAGGTTTTGCAATTGTGGATGACGGCTCTGATCATGGTCTTGACATTCGGTATCCAGTATTGGGTTGGGATGAGACGGAGCATGAGCTGGTTCTCGCCATGAAGGGAGTCATGAGGCGAGACAGCCTACAATTGTAAGGCAAGATGATCGGATGACGCTCGTTGTATGACATGTATTTTGACGCCCCTAGACGCCCCCCTGTTCTAATAATATCATCTTTGTCGATATATGGGTTGAGTGACAGTATTTCACTCTTTCGATCGATAGGTTCCCTATTTTTCAATTTTAAATATTCTGTCCCGTAAAATTGTTTCTGGCAGACTCGTATTAATGATTGAGTCGTTGCCTTAATCTCATCGGCTGAGATTATACACGACCTTTCGTGGAACATTGCTTTAGTTTTTGGGTGAGTTCCTTTATAAAATCTCCTAACATAGGATAGAACCTTTAAAGCCCTGGGTAAATTTGAAAAACGGTCGAGAATATCTACCTGATCTACCCTTGTCGTGGCATATGTTTGTGCCCTCTTCTCCTCAACGGACGTTTTGTATTCGGTCTCTTGTGCTGGCCAGTGGGAATTGTCTTCTTGCAGCCAAGAAGGTCCCTGCCACCACAACGTATTGTTGACCAACTCTGATGCAAGTAGTCCTCTGCTTCCTAGATCCGCTGGATTAGATTCCGAGTCCACGTGAAGCCAGTCCTTTCTACCGACCATATCGGTGATCTTAGTGATTCGGTGTGCGACGAAGGTTGACCAGGAACAGGGCGGCTTTCTTATCCATGCGAGTACGATGGTTGAATCCGTCCAGAGGTGAACTTTTGCTGGCCCCAAATGAATGTTTCGGAATATTGATTCCATGATTTCTGCGAGCAGCACGGCGCTGCAAAGTTCTAAACGTGGTAGTGAGATGGGTTTCACTGGGGCTACTCGGGTTTTGGCTAGCAAGAGATTTGTGAAAATTTTATCGTCCCTTTTTACGCGCATGTAGATTGCTGCTGCATATGCCTTTTCCGATGCATCGCAAAAACCATGTATTTCGATGTCGTCCTCGGGCGTAAAATTTACCCATCGCGGTATCTTAATGTTATCTATTTCCTTATACTGTTGGGTGAAATTTTCCCACCGTTCGAAGGTAGTTGGGGAGACAGGTTCGTCCCACCCGGTGCCCTCTAACCAGATATGCTGCATTAGTATTTTTGCCACTATGACCATTGGTGCAAGCCAGCCTAAAGGGTCGAAAAGTTTGGCTATAGCGGATAGGATTGCGCGTTTGGTGGTGTTCTCGCCATTCCCTAAAACTCCTGCTGAAAAGTAAAACATGTCTGAGTGCGCGTTCCATCGTATTCCGAGTGCCTTCACCGAGCTAGCCTCTTCAAACGCTAGGAAGTCCTCGCTGAGCAAATCCGTTTTGGGGATGTCCTGAAGGATTTCCTCACAATTTGATGTCCACTTGCGCAATGGAAAGCCAGCTGAGTGTAATGCTTCGCGAATCTCGTTTCTTGCTCTGTTGGTTGACGCTATTGTATGTCCTCCAGATAAAACGTCGTCGACATACATACTTTCTCGTAATATACCCGATGCTATTGGGTGTGTATTTTCTACATCATCAGCCAATTGTAGAAGTGACCGTATCGCGAGGTAGGAGGCGCAGTTTACACCAAAGGTGACAGTCTTTAGTTCGTAAAGACTGATGGGTTCGTTCGGGGATGTTCGATGGACAATTCTTTGAAATTTGGCGTGATTATCGGTCACCCAAATTTGCCTATACATCCTTTCTATGTCACTATTAAAGACAAAGCGGTACAGTCTCCAACGTAGAATTAAAATAGGCAAGTCTGCTTGGAGTACTGGACCTGGGTGGAGTATGTCGTTTAGACTAATGCCATTTGCTGTCTGACTTGACGCGTTGAAGACGACGCGCACTTTGGTAGTGGTACTTTCCGCTTTTACAACGGCGTGGTGGGGCAGGAAATAACTATCGGATGGAATATTGTTTTTGATTTTTCTCATATGTCCAAGCGTTTCGTATTCGGATAACACCCGAACATATTCTTTCCCCAACTCTTGGTTTTTCAGTAATCGCCCCTCATTTCTGAAGAATTGTGAACATGCGCGCTTTAGGGACGGTCCTAATTTAATATTCTCAGGGTAATCCTGCCTGAATGGTAGCGAAACTGTATATCTTCCACTTTCATCACGTTTTGTTGTGTCCTTAAATAATTGTTCACAATACCTTTCTTCTTCATTAAGCATTTTGTTTTTGGGAATATTTTCTACCTCCCAGAAAGCTTTTAATTGGTTGTCCAATGCAACCTCGTTGTAGAATGACATGATGCACTTCGTTGGACTCGGTGCTTCGATGCGACCGGTTAGTATCCAACCGAACACTGTCTCTTGGGCCAAAAGTGTATTTAGTACATTCTTTTTCAGACCGCTCAGTATAATTTGGGGATATATGTCTCCTCCAAGTATGAGGTCTACGTCTTCGTTGATGTAGAACCTTTTGTTTGCCAAAACTAAGTCTGGGAATGCCTGCATAGTCATGGCGTTGATATGGCAGGATGGAAGATTCCCAGTGAGTTTGGCTAGGACTAGAACGGGTGTAGTCAGGCTGAAGCAGGCATCCACTGGTGAACGTAATTCAATTTTGGATGCCTCTTTCACCTGAGCTGACACCGTATTTGTGATGCCTGAAACTTGGGCATGCATTTTTCTCGCTGGCAAATTGATTCTGCGTTTCAGTCTTTCAGTTATAAAGGAACATTCAGACCCTGAATCAATTAATGCCCGTGCGGAGAAGTCGGTACCATTATGGCGAATGTGTACGCGAGCAGTTCCTAATAGCACGCCTGTGCTGGAATTGGCATGACAGGATTTTACATTCTGGTTCGCAGATTGTCGCGCCTGTGCCGAAGTTGTTGGGATATTATCCGCATCTTTGAAAGGATTGCGTACAGCCGTGTGCTGAGATGTATCCGCATGCAGGAGCGTGTGGTGACGAGAGTGGCATTTGGAACAGTTGTAGGAACTGGTGCACTTCGTCACGGTGTGTCCTGGGGATAAGCAATTCAGGCAGCCACTTGTGGATTTTATAAATTTAATCCTTTCTACTGGGGTTAACTCGCAGAAGCGTGAACAGTTGCGTAATCTGTGTTCAGGGGATTTACACATTTTACAAATTGATTTTATTGTTTGCTTGGATACTTTCGTTTGAAAAGCACCAAGTCTTTTCGTAGGGGTTTCTGACGATTGTCGCGACGCGTTTGGTTTTTGCACTTTCGAAGTGGCATGCCCTGTAAAACCAGACACTGCTTCAAGTGTCTGAAACCGATTAGACAGGAACTTATCCATATCCTCCCACTTGGATATGTCCATTTTATGATCTATACTTTGCTCCCATAGAGCCAACGTGCTCTCTGGTAGCTTGGTTGAGCAGAGATAAGTCAGGATTGCATCCCAATTGGAAGTGTCAATTTTGTGGCATTTGAGGGACGAAATACAATTATTTATATCATTTTGCAGCTTTTTTATTGAACTGCCGCACTCACTTTCTACCTTTTTTAAGTTAAATAAAATTTGTAGTTGTGTGTTAACTAAGATACGTTTGTTTTCGTATCTTTCACACAAGTTTTTCCAGGCCATCCCGAAACATTCATTTGTGAGAGGGTGTTTTTTTACGATATCTTTTGCTTCGCCCTGCGTTTTGTTGTTGAGATGGAATAAATTTTCCATCCCTTTCAAACTAGAATTGTTTATATATATTGCCGTGAACAGGTCGCGAAAAGTTGGCCAAGACAGATAATCCCCTTTAAAAACGTCCGTGTCGCAAGCCGGGAGGCGAATTTTATGCCCATGCGGTTCTTGCTCAGGGTTGACGTTCTTTTCATCCTTCTTGTATTTTTCTACCTCAGCAGATATAGACGCTGAACATCGCACGTAGATTGCGTATGCTGCCTTTTGCTTCTTTCTGATCGCCATAACGTCATCCGCTGACACCTCATCAGATCCCAATAGCGAATCAAAACGCAGACTTTACCTTCTTCCACAAGAGCCGCAACTCTTCCTGCTGTATTGCAAGGGTGTGTTTGCTATGGTAGCTCTCCGGAATAAGGCTGTAATCTTTATCAAACTCTGCGATTGATTCTGATAAACGGATGTAGGTTTCCATTGTTTTATTTACGTTTATTAACGAGAAAATTGCCTATTATAGAAATGGAACGCTTTAGAGTAAAAATACCTGCCCAGCCGTAAATAAATACTATTGAAATTCGAAGTTTATTATTTATTTTGTTTATTGCAGACTTTGTCAGAGTAGCGACAACGAAAAGGGTTTACTTAATGGAATTTTTGTCACAGCAGCGACAACAGCAAAAAGGTTTAATTTACAGACTTTTTGTCTCAGCGGCAACAACAAAAAAAAGGGGGCCCACTCGCCACCTCCACAGATAATGGGTGTATTTTTTAAAAAGTGAAAAAATGCGTGTGATATTGCAAAACAAGCGCAAAAAAAGTGTAAAAAGTGTTTAAAAAGTGAAGTGAGCACCGGATTAATTAATTAAATTGAACTTAATTTCGTGTTTGTGATGTGCAAAAAAACAACAACAACAACCTATTTAGTATGGTGCGGAAAGTGAGGTTAGGTGCCCTCTTCCTTGTGTTGTGTCTGGAAAACCTTACCACTGGTGGGGGGGGATAATCACAAGGACTGAAATAAAGGCTAACAAACCGAGTGATTTAACCTTTGAAAATAGAAAAATAAATTGGTGCTCACTAAATAACTTCACTGTTTTCACTTTCTTTTCCTGATTTTAATTTTTCGCGCATTACACGGGTTTCTTCTTTATTTGCAAAAAAACGACACTCAAAAAAAAATGGCAAGAAATATAACACTTACTTCTTAGTTTGTCGTAAGAAAAGTTGATTGTGCTGTGCTGTGGTTGGCGAATATGCTGTGGCTCTGGTCACCTATGTACAATATAAAAACTCCAACTTTTTCCTTGTTAATTTTTGGCTGCTGTGACAAAAAGTCCATAAAGTAAACCCTTTTCGTTGCCGCTACTCTGACAAAGTCTGCTATAAACAATATCTTCATACACATAAAATAACGTATTAAGGTAGGGTTGTATTAAAGATATATATATATATATATTCATATTCATATTCATATTTATTGAGTCAATGGCAGAAACCTTACTGACTAGATTTACAAGTTTGCAAATTAACTTAAAACTAAGCAACTAAAATTAATTAATACAAGGATGAGATAAATTTTCTCGATAGTAAGACTCAATCCGTAACTTAAACAAAGGCCTGGGCATTGCAAAGTCAAGATTTAGCATTCTGGAAATTTCATTAAACTCTTCGAGACCTCTTGTGAGAGGGGAAAAGCTAAGGTAATTGGTTCTCAGAACTTCACCGTAGAATATATTATGAGAGCGTAGAGATCTACTAGGAACTAGAAAATTTAACTGATCCAACAGAGCTGAGCAATCAATAGTACCAGAGATAATATCGTAAATAAACATTAAATGTTGTACTGAGCGTCTGACATGCAGTGGCATAACATTTATAAGCATGCACCTGTTTATATAAGGTGGTAGGGGATTAACAAAATGAAGGTGTAGGAGGGCGAATCGAATGAATTTACGTTGAACCCTTTCAATTCTAGCAGAGTATGTGCTGTAAATGGGATTCCATATGATAGAGGCGAACTCTAATTTAGATCGCACTAATGAATTATACAATATACTCCTAGTGTATGGGTCCTTAAAATCCTTCGCGTAACGCCGTAAAAAAGCTAAATTAGCATACGCTTTTGGTATAAGATAGTTAACATGGTTAACGAAAGTGATCGAAGAGTCGAAAATGACACCAAGATCACGAAATTCTTTGACCGAGGCAAGTTATGTATTAGCGATATAGTATGTTGACGTAAGCGCACTTGTAGATCTAGAAAACGTGATATGCCAACATTTCATACTGTTAAGTCTCAGATGATTATTAAAAGCCCACACATTAAGAGCATCCAAATCTCTCTGTAGGAGCAATGCATCAGATACAGTGGTGATACGCCTAAACAGTTTTAAATCATCAGCATAAAGTAAATAATTTGAATGATTTAAATATAAGCCGACGTCATTAATGAAGATAACAAATAAGATTGGACCGAGAATACTACCTTGTGGTACCCCAGAGGTTGCCAAGAACTCATACGACCTCATATTCTCGATTTCAACAAATAAAATTCGGTTTGTCAGGTATGACTTTAACCATGACAGAAAAGCTGAATGGAAACCAATGTACTCAAGTTTCTGAAGAAGTATCTTGTGGGACACGGTATCAAACGCCTTAGAGGAATCTGTATATATAGTATCAACTTGATACCCATCCTTAAAAGCAGAAACACAGTACTGCGAAAAAACAGCTAAGTTTGTCACTGTTGAACGACACGCAACAAACCCATGCTGACATGGATCGATTATTCCTTTAATAGCAAAAGCCAACTTCTCCTTTACTACCTTCTCAAACAGTTTTGAACAGGTTGATAGTTTAGAGATTGGCCTGTAGTTTGCTACCTCGCTCTTATTTCCAGACTTGAAGATTGGAGTAATAGAAACCAATTTCCATCGATCAATGAAAACGCCAGTGGACAATGACACATTAAAGATATGGCACAACGGCACGCATAGCGAACTACTACATTTTTTAACCAAAAAAGAAGACAGCCCATCAATATCTTTTTTTAAAGAAGATTGTAGGGACGAGATGCCAATAATAATATCTGATTCCGATACCAATAATGAGCCAAAGTCCAAGGAATTAGCTGTATCAGAACCAACCCTAACATCAGAAATATTAGAGTCAACAACAAAATTAGATTTGAAAAAATCAGCAAAAAGGTTCACTGTATCCACTAAACTGTTTGAACTAATGCCATTAAAATTGACAGAGGTTGGAATATGGGAGCAACCTTTTTTTGTACGGACAAAGTTCCAAAAGGCCTTGGGATTTTGCTTTAACTCTTCTTCGAAACGGGAGATGTATTTATTATATAAAAACTTATCAAGCACATTGAACTGATTCATGTATAATAAATATCGATCTCTAATTGAAAAGTCGTTGGTTGCTTTGTACAACTTAAAATACTTATTTCTAAGGTTTTTAAGCTTTATTAACCTGGTATTGTACCAGGGTAATTTATGTATTTTGCTTCGAAGAAGGGGGAGATTTCTACTAAATATATCAGATAACTGCAGCAGAAAAATTTCAAAGCATTCAGAGGCATTTTTAGCACAGAAAATAGACTTTCAGTCAATTTCAGCAATACTCGAATTGAGTGCATCAAAATTTGCATCTTTGAAATTGTAGGAGGGAGTATTTTGAGTGGTATTGTTGTTAGGTACAAATTCAATGAATTTTAATAATAAAGATAAGGGTACGTGATGCATGTCCGATTTGCAGATAGGAAATTGACACTCAGATAAGTGAGAAATTAAATTTTCATCGACAAAAATAAGATCCAGTATGTTATTTAGCTGGTTCACAAATTAATTAATCTGAACAAAGTTGGCACTAAAAAGAGTATCTAAAAAATATATTTCATGTTGATGATTGACATTCATAGGTGTTAATAGATTGTCATTTAGCAATTTTGACCAAACAACCCTGTTCATATTAAAATCACCCAAAACGCAAAAATGACTGTTTACATTTTTTTCGTAAACTTCAAAAATATTATTCACATGCGCGCAGTACAGAGACTCATTGCTACAAGGCGGAATATACGAAACACAAAAAACAGCTTTCCAAACAGCCCACAAATAGAGACACACATTGGTCCAGTAGCGAGTCAGTATTGGAGAGCTGAACGAAAGAAGAAAGGAGGGTACGTCTTACGGCAATTAGTACCCCGCCACCTCTTTGGCATCCCGTTTTGATTGGATCCCTATCCTTACGATAGGTATGAAACAAAGTAGTATCAAAAAATTCTGCGTCAAAGAAATCATTGTTGAGCCAGGTCTCAACTATGACATACACATCATATTCACAGCGCGAAGTGACTAAGAAAATATCCTTAGCTTTAGTTCTCATCCCCGAGATATTTTGGTAGTAAATATTTACATTATTAAAAATTGAATTTTGCGGATTATTTACTAGGGGTTGAGCGTTTGGCCTTTGCCCTTTTGAAAAAAACGAAGCGGCTTTACTTTAACATCAGTATAGATTGAAGTCGAGACCCCAAGTTTAAAATTGCATCTTACTAACGAGCTAGAATCCGTGTTTTTCTTTACTAACTTATAACAATGAATAAGAGATGGCGAAATATTCGCATTTTTTGATACGTAACTGATGATATCACTTGCATTAACTGACGGCTTGAATGAGGATAAATGTAACCATTTTAGGCGAACAGCTAGATTAAGATCAGCATTTACATTACTGCCTACAACGATAGTAGCAGCCTTCTTGGATTTGTTTGTCTTAATTTCAGAAGTTACGTCATCAGATGTAGATTGCTTATTGTTGCCTTTATCCATAATAGTGACGCCAGCACCTACTTGGTCTCACTGGCAGAAGCAACGTCATCAGATGCAGATTGTTTATTATTACCTTTCACCATAATAGTGACGTCAGCATAAGTAGGCACAGTTTCACTGGCAGACTTCAACGGCATCACATTCTTTGCAGTCATAGTGTTATTGCTTTGCATGGCAGGCGATTGAGAGTCACTACTGGTTGTGTTTGTCAAAGACAAATCAATTAGAGGCTGATTTGTTGTTGCAGCCGAATCGGTATTTGCATTTTGTTTAGCTATATTAGCTAATTGTTTAGCTTTAGAGGCCGAGACATTGTTAGTCGCCGATTTATTTACAGGCTGTGTTGTTTTTGCACCCGAGAGCATGTCATTGTCTTTGTTTTTAGTGCTTGGATGCTTTGTTTTTTTGGACAATTCAGCCTGCATTGATTTTGCACTCGCATCAGATTTATTGTCTTTGTTGTTATTGGTTGGCTTCTTTGTTTTTTCAGCCAATTCTTTATTGTCATCTTTTAGTAAAGAACCAGCACGAGTTGATTTTTGCCCATTGGCAAAAGCAGCAACAACACTATGCACATTCTTTAGTTCCAATGATAAAGTAGAGATTTCTGTGTTTTTATCAACAATCGAAGATTTTAGAGAGCGAACTTCGGCAAATAGAGCATCTTGCTTTTGCGAAAGTTTAATGTTATCGTCTTTTAACGCATTCATTGTAGTGAGAATGAGAGCATTTTCTACGCGCCTCAATATTTTTAGAAAAGTCAAGCAAAAGTAGTTGTTGGTTACTTATATTTTCACTTGCACTCATATTGTTACCGATATTGTTTAGAGAGAGAGTTTGGTGGCGGACTACGTATAGAGGCGCGCCGCTCTGCCGTACAAGATTTACAGAAAAAATGTCTGTTTGATGCGAGAAGAAATTCGAGATCAGTCGATGATATGTTCACACACTTTAAGTGGAAGAGGTCATTGCACTTCGCACAACATACTTTCGGCTGACCACGATCAACCTTTTGACCACACACACACGGCATAGTAAGAAATTAAATAATAAGCAAAGATTAGTTATTTTTGCATTTATCATTTGTAGATAAATTATAGTAAGTATATACTTTGGAACAAGATTCCAGTCACTAACTCAAATCATTTATTAATTGAGGATTAAAGACCATTCCCAGATCCACTTTGGAAAAAAACATAAAGATACCCAGGAATACACACAAAAACTGCGGAGCAAAAATAAACACGTCCGCACCTATCGAACTTTCTTATTATGTATATATATATATATTTATATCTTTAATACAACCCTACCTTAATACGTTATTTTATGTGTATACAAAGATATTGTAGAAAGTTCATATCTTATCAGTTTTCTTAAGCAGAGAATATTTCAGACATTCTATTAAAAAGGTCGTATCTGAGCGAAATAGTCAATAAAATCCTGTTACAGGTTGTAACTGAACAACATTTTTTTACAGAAACGATTGGAAATTAATTTATTTTCTTTTCACTGTAAGAGAGAGAGAGAGAGAGAGAGAGAGATTTGACTTTTTTGACGAGTTTGTTGAGATACGATCTTTTTAACAGAATGTCTGAGATGCGTCCTTCACAGTGCTCAAATAGTAAAAATGCTTGTTCAGAGTTCATAAATTTATTACTATTATTAAATTATATTAAATAGTAATTGTTACCTTTTTAAATCTTTATGAATTCATGGGGAAATAAGTATGTACTTGCATCTTCTTGTCGCGTTAAATAATAAGAATTTGTTTATTTGTGTAGAACGACATAATATTGGATTATTTTTTTATTCATATGTAACAACGTTAGTATTTAATGCAAAAAAAATTATTTTCGAGACCAAAGCTGTAAACAATAAGTTATGGAAAGACTGAATTAAACAATTACAGTAATAGTTGAATAACACCGGCACACAAAAAAAAAAGTGGTCTGTTCATCGAACTAAAGAAATTTTTGAATTATTGTTTGTTTACATACCTTTTTATCGCAAAGTGCACGAAACTCGCGAATTTTGAAAGTAATTCATTCTCCCGCTTACTTCACAATTATTTTAAGCAAGCTTTTGTCTACTTTTGGATTCTTGATTCGAATTCGTGCTCAATTTATAATAATAAGCAGAAGAATTATCTTCAAAGTTTGCAAGTTTCATCCACTTGGCGATAAAAAACTATGTAAACAAACAATAATTCAAACAATTTTCTAGTTCGATGAACAGACCACTTCCTTTTTGTGTGCCAGTGTTATTAAACTATAACACAAATATATTAATATGACTTACTCATTCGGCTGTGGCTGAGAAGCCCTTAACATTAAAAATATTTAACAGTCTAACTACCTAATTAATACTTAAGAATCTAAGAACTAACAAAACAATAAAATTTATAATTCATTATAACGACAGTATTTTTAATACGGGTCACCTAAAACAAATTTTCCTTGGATAACTTAAATAGTTACCTTGTTTGATAGAGGATCAAAGATTTGGAGTTTCCCTGTACTTTGGTTTTAAAAAAATTGCATACTTTACAAAAAATTGTTAATTTGAAGTGGAATTTCCATTCCTTGTCTTGTAAAGTTATGACCAACACAAGAAATGAAGGTTTCGCTTTAAATTAACAATTTTTTTAAAACCAAAGTATAGGGAAACTCCATATCTTTGATCCTCTATCAAACAAGGTAACTATTTAAGTTATCGAAGAAAATTTGTTTTAGGTGACCCGCATTAAACATGTTGTCCCTATAATGATGTTTTTTTTAAATAAAATTTAGAGCTGAGCCTCCTTAATAGCCAATTTTCTCAATTCCACTTCGTGCTTCATTTTCCTCCACTCCTTATCTATGCGAAGTTTTTCCCTTTTGAATTCATTTTTTTCTTTTAAAATTTTTTTATTTCTGTGCATGAGTTAAATTTTTTTTCTTCGATATCGAGCATCTTCTCTTCGAAAGAAGATATCCCTGGTTTTTTTGTTTTTTTTTGATGAATTTGATGTCCGCGAAGGGGAGGGTGGGGTCGTTTGTAGTGTTTGCACCACACATTCAACATCTTCCGCATCTTCCAGAGAGTATATTACACTTTCGTCATTCTGCAAAGTTGCAAGCAAGCGTTAACAAAATACATACTTCCATAAATCTGCTAACACAAGCAAAAACAACGTAAATCTTAGATAGTTTGCAAATTGCACAGGTGTACTGCCGATTTTTAACAGTATACCTTATAATTTTAAGAAAGTTTTATAGATCTCAGTAATTTATTTTTACACTTTGCAATGTACTTAGGTTATCAATTGCTTAGGCAGATATCGTCGGTTTTATTCAATATCCTCTATCACCAATTTAACAAAAATGACTTTTTAGTTGTAAAATTACCTTTGATTCACCTTTCATATATGTATGCCATTAATGCCAGCTCTTAAACTTAGCGGCCACCGTGGTGTGATGGTAGCATACTCCGCCTACCACACCGTATGCCCTGGGTTCGCACCCCGGGCAAAACCAACATCAAAATTTTAGAAATAAGGTTTTTCAATTAGAGGAAAAATTTTCTGAGCGGGGTCGCCTCTCGGCAGTGTTTGGCAAGCGCTCCGAGTGTATTTCTGCCGTGAAAAGCTCTCAGTGAAAACTCATCTGCCTTGCAGATGCCGTTCGGAGTCGGCATGAAACATGTAGGTCACGTCCGGCCAATTTGTAGTGAAAATCAAGAGGAGCACGACGCAAATTGGAAGAGAAGCTTGGCCTTAGATCTCTTCGTAACCTCCGACGCCTTATATTTATTATATTTTTATTCTTAAACTTAGCTCAAATGGTATTAATTCTCATCTCAAAATAGCTGTTGCTGAGCTTTAAAGTAGAAGTAGACCAGAGACGGACTGGGACTGAGGCTCAGAGTGGAACTGGGACTCGGAATGGGACTGGAACAAAATACATACCACCCTCTGGGACTGGCAATAAGGGATGAAGAAGAATGAGAAGAACTTGAGAGAAGAGAAAAGATGGAAAGGGAAGGAGACTGAGATAGAGATAGAGTGAGACGAAGATAGAGATAGATGAAGCGAAAAATATGGAGGAAGGAAGGAGTGAATAAAAGGATTAAGAAAAAGGGAAGAGGGAGGGGCGCGAGGGCAGGTTTAGACGGAAAAAGTTTATTAAATTATATGCAGATAGACCAAATTTAGGACAGAACAACGTCTGCCGGGTCTGCTAGTCTTCTATAAAAATCAAATTCTGTGTGTGTGTTCCCTATGAAAACGTGTTTCCCATACTACAATCATCACCAAATTTTGGCTGTAGGTTCTTTCGATCAAGACGAAAGTTTTTCATATTTCATATTTCATAATTAAGAATTTCAAATTTAAATGTTTTTGTTTTTTGGCTATGTAAACGAACTATCAAAAGGGGCGTGGCACCTTCCCTACAAATGGGATTTTTCAGAACTATGGCTGTCGTACAAACTTAAGCTATTTTAACACCTAAAGTTGACTGCATTCTTGAATTTGGCTGTTATGCTTTTTACACGTTCGTAATCTGCCGCAGTTAAAAAAAATTTTTTGTTTCAGTCTGTCTACATCTATATATATAAAACTCAGATTATATATGTATGTATGTATGTAGGTATAGATCGGGTTGCGTCCTAAACGGATCGACCGATCACAACCAAATTTGCACAACCACTTGAAACCTTCCAGGGATGGTCATAGGCTAAAAATAATTTCGATATATAAAAGGGGCGTGGCACCTGCCATACAAATGGAATCTTCGATACTGCATAACTCTGAAGGTATTCATGCTAGAACATTGGAATTCAGTAAGGAGTTATATAACACCACAAATAAAATGTGGGGTGAGGGAGAAGGGGCGTGGCACCTCCAATACAAATGGAATATATCATACCTTATATCTCTGGATGTAGTAATGGTAGGATAATACAAATTGGTAAGGAGCTATATGACGTTTAGTCCTAACACCTCCAATAAAACATGGAATTGGGGAAAAACAAGCGAGGCACCTTCCCTATAAATGGGATTTTTGAGAACCATGGCTGCCGTATAAACTTAGGTTATTTTAACAGCTAAAGTTTAACTACGGATGTGAGTTTGGCTGTTATTCCGTTTGGACGTTTAGTGATCTGCCGCCGTTAAATTTTTTTTGTTAATTTCAGTCTGTCTACATCTTCTATATCTATATAAAATTCAAACAAACGATACTACTTATCAATCCATTGACACAGCTGTGCATTGTCCGGTTGAGTTTCTTAACTCCTTGGAGCCACCAGGAATTCCTCCTCATCGATTGATCCTTAAAAAAGGGTCCATAATATTATGCTTCGTAATTTGGATCCTCCGCGCTTATGTAATGCGACAAGGCTTATCATCACAAAACTTCCAATGTCATTGAAGCAATGATTTGATCGGGAAATTTCAAAAACAACAAAGTTTTCATACCAAGGATGCAATCAATACCGACAGATATGCCTTTAAACTTCAAACGCCTCAAATTTCCTATTAGGTTGGCTTTCGCAATCTCTATCAATAAAGCTGAAGGACAGTCATTAGCTGTAGTGGGAGTCAATCTTACCAACTCATGTTTCACCCATGGCCAATTATAGGTAGCCTACTCCAGAGTTGGCTCATCAAAAAATCTTTTTTATTTATACTCCAAATAATTTACAAAAAATATTGTATATCCTATGGTTTCAGCAGTACCTAAATTAGATAACTTTAAAATTTGTGTTAATTATTTTGCATATTTTTATAGAAACGTGGGGTGGAACCCACGGGAATATGCTAGTCTGCTACAAAAATCAAATTCTATGTGTGTGTTCCCTATGAAAATGTGTAACGCAACATGCATTCGATCTCGGGCGTTACAACGTACGCCGGGTAAAGCTAGTTATATCATAAATTACGACCACACAACAATTGAATGTGAATGAACCATTGAAATTTTGTAAACATAAGCAAATTTAAGTGGGTCATAAAGTAAAATAACACAAAATAGAAACACTTAAAATTTAATTATGTCACTTGAATAGCCACACATAATTACCAATATATATGGCTATTCTTTCAAAGGCGGATGGTGTAGTATGACTTGAAATTCATTAGGGGGACTCATGTAACTGTATAAATGCCTTATAAAGTGTGTAAACGTATAAATTTATCTAGTGCGTAAACGAGCTGTCAAATTTTGTATGAAAAATCATTTACACAATTTGTATAAATTTACGCGCACATTTCATTGTGTAAACGCGGTAAACTCAAAGGAATGCAACCTTGCAGACATTACAGCAGGCATTTTTATCAGAAATCTCCAACATCAGCAAGTAAAGGCGTTTTAGTTTTGATTTTTCACTTAATCTTGGCATTTTTTAATTTGTATAACAAACACAAACATTTTGTTTGGCAATAATACAGCTGATAAACAATCAAGTTTATTAAGAGTATTACTAGGTCCATTTATATAACAGTGTGTGTAAATGAATATAATTTTACACCCTATAAGTTTATATGCTCTCATGAGTCCCCCTATTATGCTTACACTATATTCAATTGCCTTATATATACATACCTGTAAGCGAATACCATTGTCCAAAATAAAGAGTGTGATCCACTTCAGTTCAATATGTATTTATGCATACTTGCATATATGATTCATATTTGTTTACGTTTGTCAAATAGTTGCATTGACCGAAGAGCTGAGTACATACAAATATGTACATATGAGTACATGCATCTAAATTGGTTATTGTCTTGTATATTGACACTATATGCTGACTTGCATATAGGAATTTATGTACATTAAGTTTGTAAGTATTAATGTAAATAGGTATTTAATAAATAGGAAATATTTGTACAAAAGAACCAATTTTGTCAATAAAGAAATCAATTCGGTTCGACCACTCGACAAAAACTGTTTTATTTATTACAGGACCATCAACAGCGATAACGTTTCCCAAGGCCTTGGGGGAGTGTCTTTATCGCTACAAGAACAACCAACTATGATACCAATTCCACTTTGACTGAAATAACCGCCGCCGGGGTCGTTGCCAAACCGATTTCCACTAACGTAGAAGACGAGTTGGCGGCTTTACAGAAAAGAGTTAAAATGCTATAGCTGATGAAGGCGATAGCAAAGATTATCGAAAATAAAGATGTTGCAGGGACGAAAAATCGTGTGAAGCAAGCTTCACAAAATTCTAGTAGGTCAAATTCACCACTTACCTCAGCAGAATTTGTTAAACTACCACTGTCTGTATTTGTTATTTAAAAATTATTTGTACACTTTTTATTCAGCTAATGTATTCAGAATTTTAGCTTTTACTCTCTAAAACTCCAATCAGTGTATTTCTGTGCTTAAATTATATTGCTTTCCACCGAAGTTTGCGCCTGCAACATCTTTATTTTCGATAATCTTTGGAGATAGACGATATTAAAGTTAGTGGCGTGATACAACAACAGCGTAGAATAGATTTGGCTGACATTGAGCAGGCCATTCCGAAATTAAGTGAAGATGACGTATCGGTTATGGTAGACCATTTTATACAAGATTTCGAAGAAGTAATGGAGTCGTTAAGTGTAGACGAGCGATTTAAATTGCTGATCCTTCGCTGCTGCCTTTCGGGAACAGCAAGGGCTTTTCTATTAACAACAAGGGCATTGAGTTACAACGAATTAGAAAAAAGCTCCGTTAACCGAATTCGACGTGCCGGTGCAGAGGCACGAAATATATAAAATGTTACCAAAGCGTAAGTGGGACAAGAAGAAAGAGTCACTGCACTGCCATATCCTTTCAATGAAGGGCATAACCAAACAGGCAAACATAGGGGAGACAGAGGTCGTCGGTTTTATCATTGACGGCATAGGCAACGCTGTGCCAAATGCCTACATACTTTTGCCGGCTAGGACGTTGAACGAACTGAAGACGTAGGTGAACCGCTTCCAACGAAAATATTTCCTAATGGAATCGGCAGGCTTAACGAAGCAAGCTACTGCGGCGAAAACAGTGAGCGACAATAAGCCAAAGTGCTTCAACTGCTCCAAATACGGACATATCAAACCACATGGATCCGGCGAAAATTCTTAAACCTCGCAACGAGATTGCAGAAGTTGGTGAGGTTGATAATAACTATTCATTTAGTGAAGTAGTAAGCGCATTCAATTTCGTAAGTATTACCTTCAAGTTAGATAATAAGTCCATATCTGACAAATTTTTCTCTTTGTTTGATACCGGTTGTTAGTCAGTTTTATTCGAGAAACATACGTTCCAAAATAAGTGATGAAGAATCTAGTAACAAAATATCCCTCAAAATTTAAAGGCATCGGAGGAAAAAATATTAATATCATAAAGAAAACGTTTTGTTATGTAAACTTTAATAAACAAATAAATAAAATTTAATTGAATATTATACCAGATGATAACATGGTGGTACCAGTTATTTTGGGACGTGATTTTCTCAGTACATTTAATAGCCATGTTTTTTTACACGTCTATACGTCTACGTTTGCGAGTATAAAAAAAACGCTTATCCTCACTTAGATAATGTTTAGGAGACCCATCTAGCGGCAACTAGCTATATAAAATGTTGTACCAAAAAGCGGAGACACACACCTCTGTTGGCGATAGTATACATATATTCTATAGCTGAATCGGTTGCGGTGAATAGAAGACACACACCATATGTGGAGGTGAAACATAGACACATATTTCAGTTGCATCTGAATATAATGCGTATTGAAATTTAGGATTACTAACTTTCTGCGCAGCAATTTCAGAAGAATTGACAAAGTTTAACGCTTAGCAGTCCATATAAAGTTTAAGCGTATATGTATATAGTTAAAAAAAACACAGCTAATATTAGGTTGACGAGTGTAAAGAACAAATGTGTGGAATTGTTGAATCTAAGACACAAAAACAAATTAAATATTTCCGAAGTTCCCCAATCCGTGGCTGGCTCTAAAGCACACTCTATCATGGTGCAGCCAAACCCTGTTAATGAACTTGAACTGGATATAAATGGCATACTTATGAATAAGCAAAATACTAAACTGAAGCAAATTGTAAATGCAACTTATTTAACCCTAATATGAAAAGGGAACCATTAAGGTACGAAATATCGATTTTAACCCCAACCCCTTTAACCTAACCCCTCACGGACAGTTCGAATATTTAAAAATGCCGTATGGGCCGAAAAATGCCCCCGCGGTATTTCAACGATTTATCAACAATATTTTCCGAGATATGCTAGACGAGGAAAAAATTATTATCTACATGGATGATACAGTTATTGCCACTGAAAGATTTGAGGAACATGCGGAACTTCTTGAATCGGTATTGGACGGAATAAAATTTCACACCCTAGAACTTCATCTAAGTAAATGTAAATTCGGGTATCTATAGAAAAATTTACTATTTAGGTTACAAAGTTAACCACAAAGTAATTGCACCGAATAGCTTCCACATAAACAGCATACAAATCTTTCCGCCTCCTACGAACCTGAAGCAGTTACAATCGTGCTTAGGGATGTTTCCTTACTTCCGCAGATTTATGTAGCCATTTTCAGAAATTGCTAAACCCCTGCAAAACTTATTAAAAAATATATAAAATTCTATTTTGATGACATATGCCATGAAGCCTTTGTGGAACCGAAGTGTAGACTAGTTACGAACTTTGTATTAGCCATCTGCAACCCGACAAAGGGAACTGAATCACATTGTGATGCCAGTAGTATTGGTTTTTGTGCAGTTTTGCTGCAACGTCAGAAAGATAACAAATTTCACCCGCTCTCATATTTTCCAAAACCGCTTCGAGCTCTGAGGCGAAGTATCACAGTTTTGAATTAGAAACGCTGTCCATAGACACGCACTACGAAGATTTAGACATTACCCAGAAGGTATACAGTTTACGTTAGTCACTGATTACAATTCTTTAGCTACGACTCTCGATAGAAAACGGTTGAATCCTAGGATAGCAACATAGGCGATAGAATCCGAAAATTATAATTATAAAATACAGCACAGGAACGGCTCTTCTATGGGACATGTATGCTTTGAGCAGGAAACAGATAGCGTCAATCATAAATTCAGATAGAGTAGATTTTCGTATTAAAGGAGCCCAAGAAAGGTATCAAGATATTCGGTCGTTGCGAAAGCAACTGGAAAATGACGATCTTAGAGATTATAAATTGATTAATGGATTAGTATATTGAACTAAGTCTGACGGTAAAGATGCGCTTTACGTACTGTATGAAATGGAAAAAATGTCATGCAATTAATACACGAGAAAATTTGTTATCTTTCTATAGACAAAATTCCCAGCAAATTAATTATTTGTTATTGATTTCCACGTATGCGAATGAAAGTGGAAAGGTTTATTAGGAATTGTTTAAAATGTATGATGTACGTCAGCCCTCCTCATTCTAAAGAGGAAATCTTATACTCCATTCCCAAGACGCTTTTACCATTTCACACTATTCACATCGACCACTTTGGACCACTGCTGTTACTGAAATCTAAACGCAAGCACATTTTAGTGGTAGTGGATTCCTTTACTTAATATGTTAAACTATACTACAGCCGACCGAGACGTATAGTAAGCTATAAAGGTACTTGTTTCACCTCGCTGGAATTTTCAGCATTTTTGATGAGAAGTTGCTAGCATCCCCTCAACCTAATGGACAGATGGACCGAGTGAATCGAGTGTTTAAAGCGATGCTGGGAAAACTGACTGACGAAATAAGCCATGACGATTGCGTTAAAAGATTATTGGTGATTGTGTACGCCATAAACAATTTCTTCCATAGTACGTGCAAAGAGGCACCAAGGCGGCTTATATTTGGGGTTGAACAAAGAGGTGTAGGTTAGGTTGAACTGGCCGGTCCATGAGGACCTCACATAGACTGATTGAGTCCGCAGTGTTATCAGAACTTTGTTTTAACGACCAAATTGAAAAACCCTATCAAAAACCAGGACCTATCTTATAAAATAGCTGCGTTCTCTTAGCAAATACTAGAAGCTTCCTAGGACCTAAGCCACTTGCTGCTTCTAGATCTGACAGCTGTATCACTCCTAATAGCTGGAGTCTTAGCCTGGCAAATGCACTTCCTACATCTGCTGTCACTGACCAAGCCTAATTTAAAGGCATGTGACACCAGAAGGCAATGTCCAGCCAGAATACCCGTCATGAGCCTACAGTCCCCTCTTTTTAATGATAGAAGCAACTTTGTTAGTCTAAGGTTGTAAGACCTACACATAATCTTCGATATTTGACAGCCCCGCGCTTTAACCCACGCCTTTCCCGCTTGGTCGCCTTCGCTTAATCTCGCCCAGTCTAATTGGGACGTCTACGGAGCAAGCATCAAGGGATGCGCCCTTTTTAGCTAGTTCGTCCGCTTTTTCATTCCCATCTATTCCCATATGCCCTGGGACCCAATATAGATGTATGCTTCTCCCTGTCCCGATTCTCTCCAGGGACTGCTTACACTCTGATACGCATATAGATGCTATGGTATGCTAGATTATTGCCTTAATTGCTGCTTGACTGTCAATATAAAAGTTAACACGATTGCAGCTTTGGCTATTTTCTTCGAGGGTTTCTACTGCTTTGGTTGCGGCTACTTTTTCCGCTTGGAAAACGCTACAGTAATCCGGCAGCCTGTGGGATCTGTTTATTTCCGGATAAGCATAGTATACCACAGACCCTACTCCTTCCACTACTTTGGAACCATCTGTGTACACATGTATCGCCTCGTCCGCCATTTGCGTACCCTTGCGCCAACCGTCCATCCCTATTGTGGCCTTAAGATCTCCCTCGAAGCGCAGATAGGGAATCAGGTTCGTCTTGTGATTGATGACGCTATACTACTATGGCCATTAGGTCGGCGCTCAAGCTGCCCCGAGGCACCGAGCCGCGTTGCAGTTGTTAATGTTATATTCTGTGCTACCAGGTCTGCAGGTGGAATGTGTAGAATGACATACAGTGCAGCCGTCGGGGTTGCTTTCAGGGCTCCCGTAATGCTAAACATCGATAGTCTGCACACCCCTATAATTTTTTGATGTATGTTGTTTTTTGTGTGGCTTTCCACCAAACAAAAACTCCATAGTATAGAATAGGGCTTACAATCGCTTTAAAAACCCGATGAGAAAGAGAGGGCGATAAGCCCCACGTACACCCCAGCATTCTTTTACATGCATAGAGTGCCGTTGAGACCTTCTTGACCCTCTGCTCCACGTTGAACTTCCACGACAGCTTACTGTCTAGGATGATTCCTAGATATTTTGTGCAAGGTTTCTCCTGTAAAGTCACCCCTCCTAACTTAGGCCTGGTCCAATTTGGGACCTTGTACCTCTTTGTAAACAAGACCATATTCGTCTTCTCCGCATTGACTTTCAACCCGAAATTAGATGCCCAGGTATGAATATCCCGAAGCGCCCGATCCATCAAAGAATTAATCGTTGGTGTAATAGTGAACGAATCCGTACAGTATTTGCAGGCTAAACTTTGCCCAGACGGCGATAGGAGCTTATGTGAAAAGATGCGTAGAATAGAATAGTGTCCAATGAAGAATACGACACTAAAATATCCTCTCAGCATAAGACCGAAGCCAAGACGTACGAAGTAGGGAATTATGTTAGAAGAGACGTTGATAATACTTGTGGAAGTAATAAACCATTTTTTCCCCTGTATAAAGGTCCATATGTAATATATAAAGTACTCGGTCATGTTTAACTCAATCTATGCATTATGAGTAGATTGCACGTATTTTTCAGGATAACGGTAGATTGAGGGACATTGGCGCGCGCCATTTGCTTTGGCCAAGGGTGCTGCCACCCTCTAGAATTAGAAAATGGCCCTCTTCACATTTTTAAGAAGCTTATGTTAACAAATATTCTGATTGCTGGAAAGAGGATGAATTGCTTAATTAATAGAATCCCTTAAAACAAACAAAAACACCTCATGAAAATGTGTAGAAGCAATTTAAAATTACCCGGCAAGTGCGACATTACAAATGTATTTCGAAAAATGTACGAACTGACGTCTCTTATTATATCTATTCTCTTTGGTTGAGGCGTGCAGAATTAAAAGTTTGCCTCAAATACAAGATAGAGATATAGATTTATTTATTTAAAGTCGACACAAAACAAAAACGGTCGACTGGAAAAGTATGAATTTGTAGAAAAAGTATTATAACTTATAAATTATAAGGGTAATATTAAATGAAAGTAAACTTAAGCATTTAACCATTCAAATTGATATAGAGAGAATATCAAACTTTAAAATATCAGGTCAAATTAGAAAGAATCAGGCTATTCAATGCAGGAAGCGAACATTCGATAGTTATATATTTATACAGGTCATTGTAGTGCGCACACCAAATCCGCAGAGGGTCACTTTTTGCGAAGTTTAGGCGACATAGCGGTAAAAGAAAAGGCACAGAGTGTCTCGACGTCCTAGCCGAAAACAGCGAAATTAAGCCGAGCTAGCAATTCAGAAGAGTCCATCTCACCGATGACCAACTTTTGGATGAACAACACCCTAAGCAGAATTATGCGGTTTTCAAGAGTAGGCGGATTGATGAGAAGAAACCTACTTCTGTAAGGTGGAAGATGAATGCTAGAATCCCAATTAAGACCGCAAAATGCAAATATTAAAAATTGTTTTTGCATAGACTCAATCCGCGTTATAGGATTTTTGTGGCCAGAGGCTCTATTCGCTAACTGTGAGTTTTACACTCAAAATCGTGCAAATTCTAATATTCCGATTCTGTAGCAGTGCGTATGAGTTTTAACTGTCAAATGGCTGTATACTAATCGTAAAAAAACTCACAGCTCTATGGTTGGTGCGTTTTGTTATTTACGTTAAAATTTGAATACCAAATTTAAAATTATTTAAAAAAACGGCAATAAAAGTAAATAACATATATGTCCTCGGGTTAAGTTCTGTACCCTCTATCAACAAAAAATCAATTTTTCTGAAGCGCAACACACAGCTTTGACAATGTATATTGAAAAGTGCTTTATTTGCTTTATTATAATCATGGTGAAGTACACCATTGAGTGATAGAAATTATCATCACGTGTTTAATCCAGTTTTTTTTAAATATCAGTTGAATTTACTAGTTTTAAACCCAGATACGGCATTTCGCTATTCCTATGAAAAATGTTTGCTTTTGAGAAGCAAAGAAACTATTATGTGTCGAATCCTTTACACCATTACAACCCAATGTTATCCGATTAAAGCTATAAACAAACCCCTGTGTACGTATATTGCTTGGTATAAAAATGTATGTTAATAAAGGATTTTGAGATGAGAATTAATACCATTTGAGCTAAGTTTAAGAATAAAAAAAATAATAAATATAAGGCGTCGGAGGTTACGAAGAGATCTAAGGCCAAGCTTCTCTTCCAATTTGCGTCGTGCTCCTCTTGATTTTCACTACAAATTGGCCGGACGTGAGCTACATATTTTATGCCGACTCCGAACGGCATCTGCAAGGCAAATGAGTTTTCACTGAGAGCTTTTCACGGCAGAAATACACTCGGAGCGCTTGCCAAACACTGCCGAGAGGCGACCCCGCTTAGAAAATTTTTCCTCTAATTGAAAAACCTTATTTCTAAAATTTTGATGTTGCTTTTGACCGGGGCTTGATACAGCTCCGCCTCCCAGACGCGTAAGGGGCATCTTGCACTTTGAACACAAGAACATTTTATTTAATACACTTACCTATCATTTGCAAACTCCACGCTGTTCTCCATAAAGCAAATTAAATATTGCTTTTGTTCATTGGAAGCCTTTTTTGCTTTATTTTCCATTTTTATTTACTTTTATTGCCGTTTTTTTAAATAATTTTTAAATTTGGTACTCAAATTTTAACGTAAATAACAAAACGCACCAACCATAGAGCTGTAAGTTTTTTGATGATTAGTATACAGCCATTTGACAGTTAAAACTCGTACGCACTGCTACAGAATCGGAATATTAGAATTTGCACGATTTTGAGTGTAAAACTCACAGTTAGCGAATAGGGCCCCTGGCCACAAAAATCCTATAACGCGGATTGAGTCTATGCAAAAACAATTTTTAATATTTGCATTTTGCGGTCTTAATTGGGATTCTAGCATTCATCTTCCACCTTACAGAAGTAGGCTTCTCCTCATCAATCCGCCTACTCTTGAAAACCGCATAATGCTGCTTAGGGTGTTGTTCATCCAAAAGTTGGTCATCGATGAGATTGACTCTTCTGAATTGCTAGCTCGGCTTAATTTCGCTGTTTTCGGCTAGGACGTCGAGACACTATGTGCCTTTTCTTTTACCGCTATGTCGCCTAAACTTCGCAAAAAGTTACCCTCTGTGGATTTGGTGTGCGCACTACAATGACCTGTATAAATATATAACTATCGAATGTTCGCTTCCTGCATTGAATAGCCTGATTCTTTCTAATTTGACCTGATATTTTAAAGTTTGATATTCTCTCTATATCAATTTGAATGGTTAAATGCTTAAGTTTACTTTCATTTAATATTACCCTTATAATTTATAAGTTATAATACTTTTTCTACAAATTTTATACTTTTAAAGTCGACCGTTTTTGTTTTGTGTCGACTTTAAATAAATAAATCTATATCTCTATCTTGTATTTGAGGCAAACTTTTAATTCTGCACGCCTCAACCAAAGAGAATAGATATAATAAGAGACGTCAGTTCGTACATTTTTCGAAATACATTTGTAATGTCGCACTTGCCGGGTAATTTTAAATTGCTTCTACACATTTTCATGAGGTGTTTTTGTTTTTTTTAAGGGATTCTAGTAATTAAGCAATTCATCCTCTTTCCAACAATCAGAATTTTTGTTAACATAAGCTTCTTAAAAATGTGAAGAAGGTCATTTTCTAATTCTAGAGGGTGGCAGCACCCTTGGCCAAAGCAAATGTCAAATTCTTCTTATGCTTGGCTACTTTTCCATATCAGATGGCGCGCGCCAATGTCCCTCAATCTACCGTTATCCTGAAAAATACGTGCAATCTACTCATAATGCATAGATTGAGTTAAACATGACCGAGTACTTTATATATTACATATGGACCTTTATACAGGGAAAAAAATGGTTTATTACTTCCACAAGTATTATCAACGTCTCTTCTAACATAATTCCCTACTTCGTACGTCTTGGCTTCGGTCTTATGCTGAGAGGATATTTTAGTGTCGTATTCTTCATTGGACACTATTCTATTCAACACATCTTTTCACATAAGCTCCTATCGCCGTCTGGGCAAAGTTTATCCTGCAAATACTGTACGGATTCGTTCACTATTACACCTCTTGTTACGGCTTACGCAGATGACGTTTCAATTTTCATAACTGGAAAGTGCCTTCCAACGATTAATTCTTTGATTGATCGGTCGCTTCGGGATATTCATACCTGGGCATCTAATGTCGGGTGGAAAGTCAATGCGGAGAAGACTTATATGGTCTTGTTTACAAAGAGGTACAAGGTCCCAAATTGGACCAGGCCTAAGTTAGGAGGGGTGACTTTACAGGAGAAATCTTGCACAAAATATCTAGGAATCATCCTAGACAGTAAGCTGTCGTGGAAGCTCAACGTGGAGGAGAGGGTCAAGAAGGGCTCAACGGCACTCGATGCATGTAAAAGAATGCTGGGGTGTACGTGGGGCTTATCGCCCTCTCTTTCTCATCGGGTTTTTAAAGCGATTGTAAGCCCTATTCTATACTATGGAGTTTTTGTTTGGTGGAAAGCCACACAAAAACAACATACATCAAATAATTAGAGGGGGTGTGCAGACTATCGATGCTTAGCATTACGGGAGCCCTGAAAGCAACCCCGACGGCTGCACTGTATGCCATTCTACACATTCCACCTGCAGACCTGGTAGCAAAGAATATAACATTAAAAACTGCAACACGGCTCGGTGCCTCGGGGCAGCTTGAGCGCCGACCTAATGGCCATAGTAGGATAGCGTCATCAATCACAAGACGAACCTGATTCCCTATCTGCGCTTCGAGGGAGATCTTAAGGCCACAATAGAGATGGACGGTTGGCGCAAGGGTACGCAAATGGCGGACGAGGCGATACATGTGTACACAGATGGTTCCAAGGTAGTGGAAGGAGTAGGGTATGTGGTATACTATGCTGATCCGGAAATAAACAGATCCCACAGGCTTCCGGATTACTGTAGCGTTTTCCAAGCGGAAAAAGTAGCCGCAACCAAAGCAGTAGAAACCCTGTAAGGAAATAGCCAAAGCTGCAATCGTGTTAACTTTTATATTGACAGCCAAGCAGCAATTAAGGCAATAATCTAGCATACCACAGCATCTATATGCATATCAGAGTGTAAGCAGTCCCTGGAGAGAATCGGGACAGGGAGAAGCATATATCTATATTGGGTCCCAGGGCATATGGGAATGAAAAAGCGGACGAACTAGCTAAAAAGGGCGCATCCCTTGATGATTGCTCTGTAGACGTCCCAATTAGACTGGGCGAGATTGAGCGAAGGCGACCAAGCGGGAAAGGCGTGGGTTAAAGCGCGGGGCTGTCAAATGTCGAAGATTATGTGTAGGTCTTACAACCTTAGACTAACAAAGTTGCTTCTATCATTAAAAAGAGGGGAATGTAGGCTCATGACGGGTATTCTGGCTGGACACTGCCTTCTGGTGTCACATGCCTTTAAATTAGGCTTGGTCAGTGATAGCAGATGTAGGAAGTGCGGGTTGGAGGAGGAAACGATCGAGAACGTTCTGTGCTCGTGCCCTGCACTTGCCAGGCTAAGACTCCAGCTATTAGGAGTGATACAGCTGTCAGATCTAGAAGCAGCAAGTGGCTCAGGTCCTAGGAATCTTCTAGTATTTGCCAAGAGGACGCAGTTATTTTATAAGATAGGTCCTGGTTTTTGATAGGGTTTTTCTATTTGGTCGTTAAAACAAACTTCTGATAACACTGCGGACTCAATCAGTCTATGTGAGGTCCTCATGGACCGGCCAGTTCAACCTAACCTACACCTCTTTGTTCAACCCCAAATATAAGCCGGCTTGGTGCCTCTTTGCACGTACTATGGAAGAAATTGTTTATGGCGTACACAATCACCAATAATCTTTTAACGCAATCGTCATGGCTTATTTCGTCAGTCAGTTTTCCCAGCATCGCTTTAAACACTCGATTCACTCGGTCCATCTGTCCATTAGCTTGAGGGGATGCTAGCAACTTCTCATCAAAAATGCTGAAAATTCCAGAGAGGTGAAACAAGTCCCTTTATAGCTTACTATACGTCTCGGTCGGCTGTAGTATAGTTTAACATATTAAGTAAAGAAATCCACTACCACTAAAATGTGCTTGCGTTAAGATTTCAGTAACAGCAGTGGTCAAAAGTGGTCGATGTGAATAGTGTGAGATGGTAAAAGCGTCTTGGGAATGGAGTATAAGATTTCCTCTTTAGAATGAGGAGGGCTGACGTACATCATACATTTTAAACAATTCCTAATAAACCTTTCCACTTTCATTCGCATACGTGGAAATCAATAACAAATAATTAATTTGCTGGGAATTTTGTCTAGAGAAAGATAACAAATTTTCTCGTGTATTAATTGTATGACATTGTTTTCCATTTCATACAGTACGTAAAGCGCATCTTTACCGTCAGACTTAGTTCAATATACTAATCCATTAATCAATTTATAATCTCTAAGATCGTCATTTTCCAATTGCTTTCGCAACGACCGAATATCTTGATACCTTTCTTGGGCTCCTTTAATACGAATATCTACTCTATCTGAATTTATGATTGACGCTATCTGTTTTCTGCTCAAAGCATACATGTCCCATAGAAGAGCCGTTCCTGTGCTGTATTTTATAATTATAATTTTCGGATTCTATGGCCTATGCCGCTATCCTAGGATTCAACCGTTTTCTATCGAGAGTCGTAGCTAAAGAATTGTAATCAGTGACTAACGTAAACTGTATACCTTCTGGGTAATGTCTAAATCTTCGTAGTGCGTGTCTATGGACAGCGTTTCTAATTCAAAACTGTGATACTTCGCCTCAGAGCTCGAAGCGGTTTTGGAAAATATGAGAGCAGGTGAAATTTGTTATCTTTCTGACGTTGCAGCAAAACTGCACCAAAACCAATACTACTGGCATCACAATGTGATTCAGTTCCCTTTGTCGGGTTGCAGATGGCTAAAACAAAGTTCTTAACTAGTCTACACTTCGGTTCCACAAAGGCTTCATGGCATATGTCATCAAAATAGAATTTTATATATTTTTTAATAAGTTTTGCAGGGGTTTAGCAATTTCTGAAAATGGCTACATAAATCTGCGGAAGTAAGAAAACATCCCTAAGCACGATTGTAACTGCTTCAGGTTCGTAGGAGGCGGAAAGATTTGTATGCTGTTTATGTGGGAACTATTCGGTGCAATTACTTTGTGGTTAACTTTGTAACCTAAATAGTAAATTTTCCTATAGATACCCGAATTTACATTTACTTAGATGAAGTTCTAGGGTGTGAAATTTTATTCGGTCCAATACCGATTTAAGAAGTTCCGCATGTTCCTCAAATCTTTCAGTGGCAATAACTGTATCATCCATGTAGATAATAATTTTTTCCTCGTCTAGCATATCTCGGAAAATATTGTTGATAAATCGTTGAAATACCGCGGGGCATTTTTCGGCCCATACGGCATTTTCAAATATGCGAACTGTCCGTGAGGGGTTAGGTTAGGTTAAAGGGGTTGGGGTTAAAATCGATATTTCGTACCTTAATGGTTCACTTTTCATATTAGGGTTAAATAAGTTGCATTTACAATTTTCTTCAGTTTAGTATTTTGCTTATTCATAAGTATGCCATTTATATCCAGTTCAAGTTCATTAACAGGGTTTGGCTGCACCATGATAGAGTGTGCTTTAGAGCCAGCCACGGATTGGGGAACTTCGGAAATATTTAATTTGCTTTTGTGTCTTAGATTCAACAATTCCATACATTTTTTCTTTACACTCGTCAACCTAATATTAGCTGTGTTTTTTTTTAACTATATACATATACGCTTAAACTTTATATGGACTGCTAAGCGTTTAACTTTGTCTCAAACAGTTTTGAACAAGAGTTCATAAATTTATTACTATTATTAAATTATATTAAATAGTAATTGTTACCTTTTTAAATCTTTATGAATTCATGGGGAAATAAGTATGTACTTGCATCTTCTTGTCGCGTTAAATAATAAGAATTTGTTTATTTGTGTAGAACGACATAATATTGGATTATTTTTTTATTCATATGTAACAACGTTAGTATTTAATGCAAAAAAAATTATTTTCGAGACCAAAGCTGTAAACAATAAGTTATGGAAAGACTGAATTAAACAATTACAGTAATAGTTGAATAACACCGGCACACAAAAAAAAAAGTGGTCTGTTCATCGAACTAAAGAAATTTTTGAATTATTGTTTGTTTACATACCTTTTTATCGCAAAGTGCACGAAACTCGCGAATTTTGAAAGTAATTCATTCTCCCGCTTACTTCACAATTATTTTAAGCAAGCTTTTGTCTACTTTTGGATTCTTGATTCGAATTCGTGCTCAATTTATAATAATAAGCAGAAGAATTATCTTCAAAGTTTGCAAGTTTCATCCACTTGGCGATAAAAAACTATGTAAACAAACAATAATTCAAACAATTTTCTAGTTCGATGAACAGACCACTTCCTTTTTGTGTGCCAGTGTTATTAAACTATAACACAAATATATTAATATGACTTACTCATTCGGCTGTGGCTGAGAAGCCCTTAACATTAAAAATATTTAACAGTCTAACTACCTAATTAATACTTAAGAATCTAAGAACTAACAAAACAATAAAATTTATAATTCATTATAACGACAGTATTTTTAATACGGGTCACCTAAAACAAATTTTCCTTGGATAACTTAAATAGTTACCTTGTTTGATAGAGGATCAAAGATTTGGAGTTTCCCTGTACTTTGGTTTTAAAAAAATTGCATACTTTACAAAAAATTGTTAATTTGAAGTGGAATTTCCATTCCTTGTCTTGTAAAGTTATGACCAACACAAGAAATGAAGGTTTCGCTTTAAATTAACAATTTTTTTAAAACCAAAGTATAGGGAAACTCCATATCTTTGATCCTCTATCAAACAAGGTAACTATTTAAGTTATCGAAGAAAATTTGTTTTAGGTGACCCGCATTAAACATGTTGTCCCTATAATGATGTTTTTTTTAAATAAAATTTAGAGCTGAGCCTCCTTAATAGCCAATTTTCTCAATTCCACTTCGTGCTTCATTTTCCTCCACTCCTTATCTATGCGAAGTTTTTCCCTTTTGAATTCATTTTTTTCTTTTAAAATTTTTTTATTTCTGTGCATGAGTTAAATTTTTTTTCTTCGATATCGAGCATCTTCTCTTCGAAAGAAGATATCCCTGGTTTTTTTGTTTTTTTTTGATGAATTTGATGTCCGCGAAGGGGAGGGTGGGGTCGTTTGTAGTGTTTGCACCACACATTCAACATCTTCCGCATCTTCCAGAGAGTATATTACACTTTCGTCATTCTGCAAAGTTGCAAGCAAGCGTTAACAAAATACATACTTCCATAAATCTGCTAACACAAGCAAAAACAACGTAAATCTTAGATAGTTTGCAAATTGCACAGGTGTACTGCCGATTTTTAACAGTATACCTTATAATTTTAAGAAAGTTTTATAGATCTCAGTAATTTATTTTTACACTTTGCAATGTACTTAGGTTATCAATTGCTTAGGCAGATATCGTCGGTTTTATTCAATATCCTCTATCACCAATTTAACAAAAATGACTTTTTAGTTGTAAAATTACCTTTGATTCACCTTTCATATATGTATGCCATTAATGCCAGCTCTTAAACTTAGCGGCCACCGTGGTGTGATGGTAGCATACTCCGCCTACCACACCGTATGCCCTGGGTTCGCACCCCGGGCAAAACCAACATCAAAATTTTAGAAATAAGGTTTTTCAATTAGAGGAAAAATTTTCTGAGCGGGGTCGCCTCTCGGCAGTGTTTGGCAAGCGCTCCGAGTGTATTTCTGCCGTGAAAAGCTCTCAGTGAAAACTCATCTGCCTTGCAGATGCCGTTCGGAGTCGGCATGAAACATGTAGGTCACGTCCGGCCAATTTGTAGTGAAAATCAAGAGGAGCACGACGCAAATTGGAAGAGAAGCTTGGCCTTAGATCTCTTCGTAACCTCCGACGCCTTATATTTATTATATTTTTATTCTTAAACTTAGCTCAAATGGTATTAATTCTCATCTCAAAATAGCTGTTGCTGAGCTTTAAAGTAGAAGTAGACCAGAGACGGACTGGGACTGAGGCTCAGAGTGGAACTGGGACTCGGAATGGGACTGGAACAAAATACATACCACCCTCTGGGACTGGCAATAAGGGATGAAGAAGAATGAGAAGAACTTGAGAGAAGAGAAAAGATGGAAAGGGAAGGAGACTGAGATAGAGATAGAGTGAGACGAAGATAGAGATAGATGAAGCGAAAAATATGGAGGAAGGAAGGAGTGAATAAAAGGATTAAGAAAAAGGGAAGAGGGAGGGGCGCGAGGGCAGGTTTAGACGGAAAAAGTTTATTAAATTATATGCAGATAGACCAAATTTAGGACAGAACAACGTCTGCCGGGTCTGCTAGTCTTCTATAAAAATCAAATTCTGTGTGTGTGTTCCCTATGAAAACGTGTTTCCCATACTACAATCATCACCAAATTTTGGCTGTAGGTTCTTTCGATCAAGACGAAAGTTTTTCATATTTCATATTTCATAATTAAGAATTTCAAATTTAAATGTTTTTGTTTTTTGGCTATGTAAACGAACTATCAAAAGGGGCGTGGCACCTTCCCTACAAATGGGATTTTTCAGAACTATGGCTGTCGTACAAACTTAAGCTATTTTAACACCTAAAGTTGACTGCATTCTTGAATTTGGCTGTTATGCTTTTTACACGTTCGTAATCTGCCGCAGTTAAAAAAAATTTTTTGTTTCAGTCTGTCTACATCTATATATATAAAACTCAGATTATATATGTATGTATGTATGTAGGTATAGATCGGGTTGCGTCCTAAACGGATCGACCGATCACAACCAAATTTGCACAACCACTTGAAACCTTCCAGGGATGGTCATAGGCTAAAAATAATTTCGATATATAAAAGGGGCGTGGCACCTGCCATACAAATGGAATCTTCGATACTGCATAACTCTGAAGGTATTCATGCTAGAACATTGGAATTCAGTAAGGAGTTATATAACACCACAAATAAAATGTGGGGTGAGGGAGAAGGGGCGTGGCACCTCCAATACAAATGGAATATATCATACCTTATATCTCTGGATGTAGTAATGGTAGGATAATACAAATTGGTAAGGAGCTATATGACGTTTAGTCCTAACACCTCCAATAAAACATGGAATTGGGGAAAAACAAGCGAGGCACCTTCCCTATAAATGGGATTTTTGAGAACCATGGCTGCCGTATAAACTTAGGTTATTTTAACAGCTAAAGTTTAACTACGGATGTGAGTTTGGCTGTTATTCCGTTTGGACGTTTAGTGATCTGCCGCCGTTAAATTTTTTTTGTTAATTTCAGTCTGTCTACATCTTCTATATCTATATAAAATTCAAACAAACGATACTACTTATCAATCCATTGACACAGCTGTGCATTGTCCGGTTGAGTTTCTTAACTCCTTGGAGCCACCAGGAATTCCTCCTCATCGATTGATCCTTAAAAAAGGGTCCATAATATTATGCTTCGTAATTTGGATCCTCCGCGCTTATGTAATGCGACAAGGCTTATCATCACAAAACTTCCAATGTCATTGAAGCAATGATTTGATCGGGAAATTTCAAAAACAACAAAGTTTTCATACCAAGGATGCAATCAATACCGACAGATATGCCTTTAAACTTCAAACGCCTCAAATTTCCTATTAGGTTGGCTTTCGCAATCTCTATCAATAAAGCTGAAGGACAGTCATTAGCTGTAGTGGGAGTCAATCTTACCAACTCATGTTTCACCCATGGCCAATTATAGGTAGCCTACTCCAGAGTTGGCTCATCAAAAAATCTTTTTTATTTATACTCCAAATAATTTACAAAAAATATTGTATATCCTATGGTTTCAGCAGTACCTAAATTAGATAACTTTAAAATTTGTGTTAATTATTTTGCATATTTTTATAGAAACGTGGGGTGGAACCCACGGGAATATGCTAGTCTGCTACAAAAATCAAATTCTATGTGTGTGTTCCCTATGAAAATGTGTAACGCAACATGCATTCGATCTCGGGCGTTACAACGTACGCCGGGTAAAGCTAGTTATATCATAAATTACGACCACACAACAATTGAATGTGAATGAACCATTGAAATTTTGTAAACATAAGCAAATTTAAGTGGGTCATAAAGTAAAATAACACAAAATAGAAACACTTAAAATTTAATTATGTCACTTGAATAGCCACACATAATTACCAATATATATGGCTATTCTTTCAAAGGCGGATGGTGTAGTATGACTTGAAATTCATTAGGGGGACTCATGTAACTGTATAAATGCCTTATAAAGTGTGTAAACGTATAAATTTATCTAGTGCGTAAACGAGCTGTCAAATTTTGTATGAAAAATCATTTACACAATTTGTATAAATTTACGCGCACATTTCATTGTGTAAACGCGGTAAACTCAAAGGAATGCAACCTTGCAGACATTACAGCAGGCATTTTTATCAGAAATCTCCAACATCAGCAAGTAAAGGCGTTTTAGTTTTGATTTTTCACTTAATCTTGGCATTTTTTAATTTGTATAACAAACACAAACATTTTGTTTGGCAATAATACAGCTGATAAACAATCAAGTTTATTAAGAGTATTACTAGGTCCATTTATATAACAGTGTGTGTAAATGAATATAATTTTACACCCTATAAGTTTATATGCTCTCATGAGTCCCCCTATTATGCTTACACTATATTCAATTGCCTTATATATACATACCTGTAAGCGAATACCATTGTCCAAAATAAAGAGTGTGATCCACTTCAGTTCAATATGTATTTATGCATACTTGCATATATGATTCATATTTGTTTACGTTTGTCAAATAGTTGCATTGACCGAAGAGCTGAGTACATACAAATATGTACATATGAGTACATGCATCTAAATTGGTTATTGTCTTGTATATTGACACTATATGCTGACTTGCATATAGGAATTTATGTACATTAAGTTTGTAAGTATTAATGTAAATAGGTATTTAATAAATAGGAAATATTTGTACAAAAGAACCAATTTTGTCAATAAAGAAATCAATTCGGTTCGACCACTCGACAAAAACTGTTTTATTTATTACAGGACCATCAACAGCGATAACGTTTCCCAAGGCCTTGGGGGAGTGTCTTTATCGCTACAAGAACAACCAACTATGATACCAATTCCACTTTGACTGAAATAACCGCCGCCGGGGTCGTTGCCAAACCGATTTCCACTAACGTAGAAGACGAGTTGGCGGCTTTACAGAAAAGAGTTAAAATGCTATAGCTGATGAAGGCGATAGCAAAGATTATCGAAAATAAAGATGTTGCAGGGACGAAAAATCGTGTGAAGCAAGCTTCACAAAATTCTAGTAGGTCAAATTCACCACTTACCTCAGCAGAATTTGTTAAACTACCACTGTCTGTATTTGTTATTTAAAAATTATTTGTACACTTTTTATTCAGCTAATGTATTCAGAATTTTAGCTTTTACTCTCTAAAACTCCAATCAGTGTATTTCTGTGCTTAAATTATATTGCTTTCCACCGAAGTTTGCGCCTGCAACATCTTTATTTTCGATAATCTTTGGAGATAGACGATATTAAAGTTAGTGGCGTGATACAACAACAGCGTAGAATAGATTTGGCTGACATTGAGCAGGCCATTCCGAAATTAAGTGGAGATGACGTATCGGTTATGGTAGACCATTTTATACAAGATTTCGAAGAAGTAATGGAGTCGTTAAGTGTAGACGAGCGATTTAAATTGCTGATCCTTCGCTGCTGCCTTTCGGGAACAGCAAGGGCTTTTCTATTAACAACAAGGGCATTGAGTTACAACGAATTAGAAAAAAGCTCCGTTAACCGAATTCGACGTGCCGGTGCAGAGGCACGAAATATATAAAATGTTACCAAAGCGTAAGTGGGACAAGAAGAAAGAGTCACTGCACTGCCATATCCTTTCAATGAAGGGCATAACCAAACAGGCAAACATAGGGGAGACAGAGGTCGTCGGTTTTATCATTGACGGCATAGGCAACGCTGTGCCAAATGCCTACATACTTTTGCCGGCTAGGACGTTGAACGAACTGAAGACGTAGGTGAACCGCTTCGAACGAAAATATTTCCTAATGGAATCGGCAGGCTTAACGAAGCAAGCTACTGCGGCGAAAACAGTGAGCGACAATAAGCCAAAGTGCTTCAACTGCTCCAAATACGGACATATCAAACCACATGGATCCGGCGAAAATTCTTAAACCTCGCAACGAGATTGCAGAAGTTGGTGAGGTTGATAATAACTATTCATTTAGTGAAGTAGTAAGCGCATTCAATTTCGTAAGTATTACCTTCAAGTTAGATAATAAGTCCATATCTGACAAATTTTTCTCTTTGTTTGATACCGGTTGTTAGTCAGTTTTATTCGAGAAACATACGTTCCAAAATAAGTGATGAAGAATCTAGTAACAAAATATCCCTCAAAATTTAAAGGCATCGGAGGAAAAAATATTAATATCATAAAGAAAACGTTTTGTTATGTAAACTTTAATAAACAAATAAATAAAATTTAATTGAATATTATACCAGATGATAACATGGTGGTACCAGTTATTTTGGGACGTGATTTTCTCAGTACATTTAATAGCCATGTTTTTTTACACGTCTATACGTCTACGTTTGCGAGTATAAAAAAAACGCTTATCCTCACTTAGATAATGTTTAGGAGACCCATCTAGCGGCAACTAGCTATATAAAATGTTGTACCAAAAAGCGGAGACACACACCTCTGTTGGCGATAGTATACATATATTCTATAGCTGAATCGGTTGCGGTGAATAGAAGACACACACCATATGTGGAGGTGAAACATAGACACATATTTCAGTTGCATCTGAATATAATGCGTATTGAAATTTAGGATTACTAACTTTCTGCGCAGCAATTTCAGAAGAATTGACAAAGTTTAACGCTTAGCAGTCCATATAAAGTTTAAGCGTATATGTATATAGTTAAAAAAAACACAGCTAATATTAGGTTGACGAGTGTAAAGAACAAATGTGTGGAATTGTTGAATCTAAGACACAAAAACAAATTAAATATTTCCGAAGTTCCCCAATCCGTGGCTGGCTCTAAAGCACACTCTATCATGGTGCAGCCAAACCCTGTTAATGAACTTGAACTGGATATAAATGGCATACTTATGAATAAGCAAAATACTAAACTGAAGCAAATTGTAAATGCAACTTATTTAACCCTAATATGAAAAGGGAACCATTAAGGTACGAAATATCGATTTTAACCCCAACCCCTTTAACCTAACCCCTCACGGACAGTTCGAATATTTAAAAATGCCGTATGGGCCGAAAAATGCCCCCGCGGTATTTCAACGATTTATCAACAATATTTTCCGAGATATGCTAGACGAGGAAAAAATTATTATCTACATGGATGATACAGTTATTGCCACTGAAAGATTTGAGGAACATGCGGAACTTCTTGAATCGGTATTGGACGGAATAAAATTTCACACCCTAGAACTTCATCTAAGTAAATGTAAATTCGGGTATCTATAGAAAAATTTACTATTTAGGTTACAAAGTTAACCACAAAGTAATTGCACCGAATAGCTTCCACATAAACAGCATACAAATCTTTCCGCCTCCTACGAACCTGAAGCAGTTACAATCGTGCTTAGGGATGTTTCCTTACTTCCGCAGATTTATGTAGCCATTTTCAGAAATTGCTAAACCCCTGCAAAACTTATTAAAAAATATATAAAATTCTATTTTGATGACATATGCCATGAAGCCTTTGTGGAACCGAAGTGTAGACTAGTTACGAACTTTGTATTAGCCATCTGCAACCCGACAAAGGGAACTGAATCACATTGTGATGCCAGTAGTATTGGTTTTTGTGCAGTTTTGCTGCAACGTCAGAAAGATAACAAATTTCACCCGCTCTCATATTTTCCAAAACCGCTTCGAGCTCTGAGGCGAAGTATCACAGTTTTGAATTAGAAACGCTGTCCATAGACACGCACTACGAAGATTTAGACATTACCCAGAAGGTATACAGTTTACGTTAGTCACTGATTACAATTCTTTAGCTACGACTCTCGATAGAAAACGGTTGAATCCTAGGATAGCAACATAGGCGATAGAATCCGAAAATTATAATTATAAAATACAGCACAGGAACGGCTCTTCTATGGGACATGTATGCTTTGAGCAGGAAACAGATAGCGTCAATCATAAATTCAGATAGAGTAGATTTTCGTATTAAAGGAGCCCAAGAAAGGTATCAAGATATTCGGTCGTTGCGAAAGCAACTGGAAAATGACGATCTTAGAGATTATAAATTGATTAATGGATTAGTATATTGAACTAAGTCTGACGGTAAAGATGCGCTTTACGTACTGTATGAAATGGAAAAAATGTCATGCAATTAATACACGAGAAAATTTGTTATCTTTCTATAGACAAAATTCCCAGCAAATTAATTATTTGTTATTGATTTCCACGTATGCGAATGAAAGTGGAAAGGTTTATTAGGAATTGTTTAAAATGTATGATGTACGTCAGCCCTCCTCATTCTAAAGAGGAAATCTTATACTCCATTCCCAAGACGCTTTTACCATTTCACACTATTCACATCGACCACTTTGGACCACTGCTGTTACTGAAATCTAAACGCAAGCACATTTTAGTGGTAGTGGATTCCTTTACTTAATATGTTAAACTATACTACAGCCGACCGAGACGTATAGTAAGCTATAAAGGTACTTGTTTCACCTCGCTGGAATTTTCAGCATTTTTGATGAGAAGTTGCTAGCATCCCCTCAACCTAATGGACAGATGGACCGAGTGAATCGAGTGTTTAAAGCGATGCTGGGAAAACTGACTGACGAAATAAGCCATGACGATTGCGTTAAAAGATTATTGGTGATTGTGTACGCCATAAACAATTTCTTCCATAGTACGTGCAAAGAGGCACCAAGGCGGCTTATATTTGGGGTTGAACAAAGAGGTGTAGGTTAGGTTGAACTGGCCGGTCCATGAGGACCTCACATAGACTGATTGAGTCCGCAGTGTTATCAGAACTTTGTTTTAACGACCAAATTGAAAAACCCTATCAAAAACCAGGACCTATCTTATAAAATAGCTGCGTTCTCTTAGCAAATACTAGAAGCTTCCTAGGACCTAAGCCACTTGCTGCTTCTAGATCTGACAGCTGTATCACTCCTAATAGCTGGAGTCTTAGCCTGGCAAATGCACTTCCTACATCTGCTGTCACTGACCAAGCCTAATTTAAAGGCATGTGACACCAGAAGGCAATGTCCAGCCAGAATACCCGTCATGAGCCTACAGTCCCCTCTTTTTAATGATAGAAGCAACTTTGTTAGTCTAAGGTTGTAAGACCTACACATAATCTTCGATATTTGACAGCCCCGCGCTTTAACCCACGCCTTTCCCGCTTGGTCGCCTTCGCTTAATCTCGCCCAGTCTAATTGGGACGTCTACGGAGCAAGCATCAAGGGATGCGCCCTTTTTAGCTAGTTCGTCCGCTTTTTCATTCCCATCTATTCCCATATGCCCTGGGACCCAATATAGATGTATGCTTCTCCCTGTCCCGATTCTCTCCAGGGACTGCTTACACCCTGATACGCATATAGATGCTATGGTATGCTAGATTATTGCCTTAATTGCTGCTTGACTGTCAATATAAAAGTTAACACGATTGCAGCTTTGGCTATTTTCTTCGAGGGTTTCTACTGCTTTGGTTGCGGCTACTTTTTCCGCTTGGAAAACGCTACAGTAATCCGGCAGCCTGTGGGATCTGTTTATTTCCGGATAAGCATAGTATACCACAGACCCTACTCCTTCCACTACTTTGGAACCATCTGTGTACACATGTATCGCCTCGTCCGCCATTTGCGTACCCTTGCGCCAACCGTCCATCCCTATTGTGGCCTTAAGATCTCCCTCGAAGCGCAGATAGGGAATCAGGTTCGTCTTGTGATTGATGACGCTATACTACTATGGCCATTAGGTCGGCGCTCAAGCTGCCCCGAGGCACCGAGCCGCGTTGCAGTTGTTAATGTTATATTCTGTGCTACCAGGTCTGCAGGTGGAATGTGTAGAATGACATACAGTGCAGCCGTCGGGGTTGCTTTCAGGGCTCCCGTAATGCTAAACATCGATAGTCTGCACACCCCTATAATTTTTTGATGTATGTTGTTTTTTGTGTGGCTTTCCACCAAACAAAAACTCCATAGTATAGAATAGGGCTTACAATCGCTTTAAAAACCCGATGAGAAAGAGAGGGCGATAAGCCCCACGTACACCCCAGCATTCTTTTACATGCATAGAGTGCCGTTGAGACCTTCTTGACCCTCTGCTCCACGTTGAACTTCCACGACAGCTTACTGTCTAGGATGATTCCTAGATATTTTGTGCAAGGTTTCTCCTGTAAAGTCACCCCTCCTAACTTAGGCCTGGTCCAATTTGGGACCTTGTACCTCTTTGTAAACAAGACCATATTCGTCTTCTCCGCATTGACTTTCAACCCGAAATTAGATGCCCAGGTATGAATATCCCGAAGCGCCCGATCCATCAAAGAATTAATCGCTGGTGTAATAGTGAACGAATCCGTACAGTATTTGCAGGCTAAACTTTGCCCAGACGGCGATAGGAGCTTATGTGAAAAGATGCGTAGAATAGAATAGTGTCCAATGAAGAATACGACACTAAAATATCCTCTCAGCATAAGACCGAAGCCAAGACGTACGAAGTAGGGAATTATGTTAGAAGAGACGTTGATAATACTTGTGGAAGTAATAAACCATTTTTTCCCCTGTATAAAGGTCCATATGTAATATATAAAGTACTCGGTCATGTTTAACTCAATCTATGCATTATGAGTAGATTGCACGTATTTTTCAGGATAACGGTAGATTGAGGGACATTGGCGCGCGCCATTTGCTTTGGCCAAGGGTGCTGCCACCCTCTAGAATTAGAAAATGGCCCTCTTCACATTTTTAAGAAGCTTATGTTAACAAATATTCTGATTGCTGGAAAGAGGATGAATTGCTTAATTAATAGAATCCCTTAAAACAAACAAAAACACCTCATGAAAATGTGTAGAAGCAATTTAAAATTACCCGGCAAGTGCGACATTACAAATGTATTTCGAAAAATGTACGAACTGACGTCTCTTATTATATCTATTCTCTTTGGTTGAGGCGTGCAGAATTAAAAGTTTGCCTCAAATACAAGATAGAGATATAGATTTATTTATTTAAAGTCGACACAAAACAAAAACGGTCGACTGGAAAAGTATGAATTTGTAGAAAAAGTATTATAACTTATAAATTATAAGGGTAATATTAAATGAAAGTAAACTTAAGCATTTAACCATTCAAATTGATATAGAGAGAATATCAAACTTTAAAATATCAGGTCAAATTAGAAAGAATCAGGCTATTCAATGCAGGAAGCGAACATTCGATAGTTATATATTTATACAGGTCATTGTAGTGCGCACACCAAATCCGCAGAGGGTCACTTTTTGCGAAGTTTAGGCGACATAGCGGTAAAAGAAAAGGCACAGAGTGTCTCGACGTCCTAGCCGAAAACAGCGAAATTAAGCCGAGCTAGCAATTCAGAAGAGTCCATCTCACCGATGACCAACTTTTGGATGAACAACACCCTAAGCAGAATTATGCGGTTTTCAAGAGTAGGCGGATTGATGAGAAGAAACCTACTTCTGTAAGGTGGAAGATGAATGCTAGAATCCCAATTAAGACCGCAAAATGCAAATATTAAAAATTGTTTTTGCATAGACTCAATCCGCGTTATAGGATTTTTGTGGCCAGAGGCTCTATTCGCTAACTGTGAGTTTTACACTCAAAATCGTGCAAATTCTAATATTCCGATTCTGTAGCAGTGCGTATGAGTTTTAACTGTCAAATGGCTGTATACTAATCGTAAAAAAACTCACAGCTCTATGGTTGGTGCGTTTTGTTATTTACGTTAAAATTTGAATACCAAATTTAAAATTATTTAAAAAAACGGCAATAAAAGTAAATAACATATATGTCCTCGGGTTAAGTTCTGTACCCTCTATCAACAAAAAATCAATTTTTCTGAAGCGCAACACACAGCTTTGACAATGTATATTGAAAAGTGCTTTATTTGCTTTATTATAATCATGGTGAAGTACACCATTGAGTGATAGAAATTATCATCACGTGTTTAATCCAGTTTTTTTTAAATATCAGTTGAATTTACTAGTTTTAAACCCAGATACGGCATTTCGCTATTCCTATGAAAAATGTTTGCTTTTGAGAAGCAAAGAAACTATTATGTGTCGAATCCTTTACACCATTACAACCCAATGTTATCCGATTAAAGCTATAAACAAACCCCTGTGTACGTATATTGCTTGGTATAAAAATGTATGTTAATAAAGGATTTTGAGATGAGAATTAATACCATTTGAGCTAAGTTTAAGAATAAAAAAAATAATAAATATAAGGCGTCGGAGGTTACGAAGAGATCTAAGGCCAAGCTTCTCTTCCAATTTGCGTCGTGCTCCTCTTGATTTTCACTACAAATTGGCCGGACGTGAGCTACATATTTTATGCCGACTCCGAACGGCATCTGCAAGGCAAATGAGTTTTCACTGAGAGCTTTTCACGGCAGAAATACACTCGGAGCGCTTGCCAAACACTGCCGAGAGGCGACCCCGCTTAGAAAATTTTTCCTCTAATTGAAAAACCTTATTTCTAAAATTTTGATGTTGCTTTTGACCGGGGCTTGATACAGCTCCGCCTCCCAGACGCGTAAGGGGCATCTTGCACTTTGAACACAAGAACATTTTATTTAATACACTTACCTATCATTTGCAAACTCCACGCTGTTCTCCATAAAGCAAATTAAATATTGCTTTTGTTCATTGGAAGCCTTTTTTGCTTTATTTTCCATTTTTATTTACTTTTATTGCCGTTTTTTTAAATAATTTTTAAATTTGGTACTCAAATTTTAACGTAAATAACAAAACGCACCAACCATAGAGCTGTAAGTTTTTTGATGATTAGTATACAGCCATTTGACAGTTAAAACTCGTACGCACTGCTACAGAATCGGAATATTAGAATTTGCACGATTTTGAGTGTAAAACTCACAGTTAGCGAATAGGGCCCCTGGCCACAAAAATCCTATAACGCGGATTGAGTCTATGCAAAAACAATTTTTAATATTTGCATTTTGCGGTCTTAATTGGGATTCTAGCATTCATCTTCCACCTTACAGAAGTAGGCTTCTCCTCATCAATCCGCCTACTCTTGAAAACCGCATAATGCTGCTTAGGGTGTTGTTCATCCAAAAGTTGGTCATCGATGAGATTGACTCTTCTGAATTGCTAGCTCGGCTTAATTTCGCTGTTTTCGGCTAGGACGTCGAGACACTATGTGCCTTTTCTTTTACCGCTATGTCGCCTAAACTTCGCAAAAAGTTACCCTCTGTGGATTTGGTGTGCGCACTACAATGACCTGTATAAATATATAACTATCGAATGTTCGCTTCCTGCATTGAATAGCCTGATTCTTTCTAATTTGACCTGATATTTTAAAGTTTGATATTCTCTCTATATCAATTTGAATGGTTAAATGCTTAAGTTTACTTTCATTTAATATTACCCTTATAATTTATAAGTTATAATACTTTTTCTACAAATTTTATACTTTTCCAGTCGACCGTTTTTGTTTTGTGTCGACTTTAAATAAATAAATCTATATCTCTATCTTGTATTTGAGGCAAACTTTTAATTCTGCACGCCTCAACCAAAGAGAATAGATATAATAAGAGACGTCAGTTCGTACATTTTTCGAAATACATTTGTAATGTCGCACTTGCCGGGTAATTTTAAATTGCTTCTACACATTTTCATGAGGTGTTTTTGTTTTTTTTAAGGGATTCTAGTAATTAAGCAATTCATCCTCTTTCCAACAATCAGAATTTTTGTTAACATAAGCTTCTTAAAAATGTGAAGAAGGTCATTTTCTAATTCTAGAGGGTGGCAGCACCCTTGGCCAAAGCAAATGTCAAATTCTTCTTATGCTTGGCTACTTTTCCATATCAGATGGCGCGCGCCAATGTCCCTCAATCTACCGTTATCCTGAAAAATACGTGCAATCTACTCATAATGCATAGATTGAGTTAAACATGACCGAGTACTTTATATATTACATATGGACCTTTATACAGGGAAAAAAATGGTTTATTACTTCCACAAGTATTATCAACGTCTCTTCTAACATAATTCCCTACTTCGTACGTCTTGGCTTCGGTCTTATGCTGAGAGGATATTTTAGTGTCGTATTCTTCATTGGACACTATTCTATTCAACACATCTTTTCACATAAGCTCCTATCGCCGTCTGGGCAAAGTTTATCCTGCAAATACTGTACGGATTCGTTCACTATTACACCTCTTGTTACGGCTTACGCAGATGACGTTTCAATTTTCATAACTGGAAAGTGCCTTCCAACGATTAATTCTTTGATTGATCGGTCGCTTCGGGATATTCATACCTGGGCATCTAATGTCGGGTGGAAAGTCAATGCGGAGAAGACTTATATGGTCTTGTTTACAAAGAGGTACAAGGTCCCAAATTGGACCAGGCCTAAGTTAGGAGGGGTGACTTTACAGGAGAAATCTTGCACAAAATATCTAGGAATCATCCTAGACAGTAAGCTGTCGTGGAAGCTCAACGTGGAGGAGAGGGTCAAGAAGGGCTCAACGGCACTCGATGCATGTAAAAGAATGCTGGGGTGTACGTGGGGCTTATCGCCCTCTCTTTCTCATCGGGTTTTTAAAGCGATTGTAAGCCCTATTCTATACTATGGAGTTTTTGTTTGGTGGAAAGCCACACAAAAACAACATACATCAAATAATTAGAGGGGGTGTGCAGACTATCGATGCTTAGCATTACGGGAGCCCTGAAAGCAACCCCGACGGCTGCACTGTATGCCATTCTACACATTCCACCTGCAGACCTGGTAGCAAAGAATATAACATTAAAAACTGCAACACGGCTCGGTGCCTCGGGGCAGCTTGAGCGCCGACCTAATGGCCATAGTAGGATAGCGTCATCAATCACAAGACGAACCTGATTCCCTATCTGCGCTTCGAGGGAGATCTTAAGGCCACAATAGAGATGGACGGTTGGCGCAAGGGTACGCAAATGGCGGACGAGGCGATACATGTGTACACAGATGGTTCCAAGGTAGTGGAAGGAGTAGGGTATGTGGTATACTATGCTGATCCGGAAATAAACAGATCCCACAGGCTTCCGGATTACTGTAGCGTTTTCCAAGCGGAAAAAGTAGCCGCAACCAAAGCAGTAGAAACCCTGTAAGGAAATAGCCAAAGCTGCAATCGTGTTAACTTTTATATTGACAGCCAAGCAGCAATTAAGGCAATAATCTAGCATACCACAGCATCTATATGCATATCAGAGTGTAAGCAGTCCCTGGAGAGAATCGGGACAGGGAGAAGCATATATCTATATTGGGTCCCAGGGCATATGGGAATGAAAAAGCGGACGAACTAGCTAAAAAGGGCGCATCCCTTGATGATTGCTCTGTAGACGTCCCAATTAGACTGGGCGAGATTGAGCGAAGGCGACCAAGCGGGAAAGGCGTGGGTTAAAGCGCGGGGCTGTCAAATGTCGAAGATTATGTGTAGGTCTTACAACCTTAGACTAACAAAGTTGCTTCTATCATTAAAAAGAGGGGAATGTAGGCTCATGACGGGTATTCTGGCTGGACACTGCCTTCTGGTGTCACATGCCTTTAAATTAGGCTTGGTCAGTGATAGCAGATGTAGGAAGTGCGGGTTGGAGGAGGAAACGATCGAGAACGTTCTGTGCTCGTGCCCTGCACTTGCCAGGCTAAGACTCCAGCTATTAGGAGTGATACAGCTGTCAGATCTAGAAGCAGCAAGTGGCTCAGGTCCTAGGAATCTTCTAGTATTTGCCAAGAGGACGCAGTTATTTTATAAGATAGGTCCTGGTTTTTGATAGGGTTTTTCTATTTGGTCGTTAAAACAAACTTCTGATAACACTGCGGACTCAATCAGTCTATGTGAGGTCCTCATGGACCGGCCAGTTCAACCTAACCTACACCTCTTTGTTCAACCCCAAATATAAGCCGGCTTGGTGCCTCTTTGCACGTACTATGGAAGAAATTGTTTATGGCGTACACAATCACCAATAATCTTTTAACGCAATCGTCATGGCTTATTTCGTCAGTCAGTTTTCCCAGCATCGCTTTAAACACTCGATTCACTCGGTCCATCTGTCCATTAGCTTGAGGGGATGCTAGCAACTTCTCATCAAAAATGCTGAAAATTCCAGAGAGGTGAAACAAGTCCCTTTATAGCTTACTATACGTCTCGGTCGGCTGTAGTATAGTTTAACATATTAAGTAAAGAAATCCACTACCACTAAAATGTGCTTGCGTTAAGATTTCAGTAACAGCAGTGGTCAAAAGTGGTCGATGTGAATAGTGTGAGATGGTAAAAGCGTCTTGGGAATGGAGTATAAGATTTCCTCTTTAGAATGAGGAGGGCTGACGTACATCATACATTTTAAACAATTCCTAATAAACCTTTCCACTTTCATTCGCATACGTGGAAATCAATAACAAATAATTAATTTGCTGGGAATTTTGTCTAGAGAAAGATAACAAATTTTCTCGTGTATTAATTGTATGACATTGTTTTCCATTTCATACAGTACGTAAAGCGCATCTTTACCGTCAGACTTAGTTCAATATACTAATCCATTAATCAATTTATAATCTCTAAGATCGTCATTTTCCAATTGCTTTCGCAACGACCGAATATCTTGATACCTTTCTTGGGCTCCTTTAATACGAATATCTACTCTATCTGAATTTATGATTGACGCTATCTGTTTTCTGCTCAAAGCATACATGTCCCATAGAAGAGCCGTTCCTGTGCTGTATTTTATAATTATAATTTTCGGATTCTATGGCCTATGCCGCTATCCTAGGATTCAACCGTTTTCTATCGAGAGTCGTAGCTAAAGAATTGTAATCAGTGACTAACGTAAACTGTATACCTTCTGGGTAATGTCTAAATCTTCGTAGTGCGTGTCTATGGACAGCGTTTCTAATTCAAAACTGTGATACTTCGCCTCAGAGCTCGAAGCGGTTTTGGAAAATATGAGAGCAGGTGAAATTTGTTATCTTTCTGACGTTGCAGCAAAACTGCACCAAAACCAATACTACTGGCATCACAATGTGATTCAGTTCCCTTTGTCGGGTTGCAGATGGCTAAAACAAAGTTCTTAACTAGTCTACACTTCGGTTCCACAAAGGCTTCATGGCATATGTCATCAAAATAGAATTTTATATATTTTTTAATAAGTTTTGCAGGGGTTTAGCAATTTCTGAAAATGGCTACATAAATCTGCGGAAGTAAGAAAACATCCCTAAGCACGATTGTAACTGCTTCAGGTTCGTAGGAGGCGGAAAGATTTGTATGCTGTTTATGTGGGAACTATTCGGTGCAATTACTTTGTGGTTAACTTTGTAACCTAAATAGTAAATTTTCCTATAGATACCCGAATTTACATTTACTTAGATGAAGTTCTAGGGTGTGAAATTTTATTCGGTCCAATACCGATTTAAGAAGTTCCGCATGTTCCTCAAATCTTTCAGTGGCAATAACTGTATCATCCATGTAGATAATAATTTTTTCCTCGTCTAGCATATCTCGGAAAATATTGTTGATAAATCGTTGAAATACCGCGGGGCATTTTTCGGCCCATACGGCATTTTCAAATATGCGAACTGTCCGTGAGGGGTTAGGTTAGGTTAAAGGGGTTGGGGTTAAAATCGATATTTCGTACCTTAATGGTTCACTTTTCATATTAGGGTTAAATAAGTTGCATTTACAATTTTCTTCAGTTTAGTATTTTGCTTATTCATAAGTATGCCATTTATATCCAGTTCAAGTTCATTAACAGGGTTTGGCTGCACCATGATAGAGTGTGCTTTAGAGCCAGCCACGGATTGGGGAACTTCGGAAATATTTAATTTGCTTTTGTGTCTTAGATTCAACAATTCCATACATTTTTTCTTTACACTCGTCAACCTAATATTAGCTGTGTTTTTTTTTAACTATATACATATACGCTTAAACTTTATATGGACTGCTAAGCGTTTAACTTTGTCTACTCTTCTGAAATTGCTGCGCAGAAAGTTAGTAATCCTAAATTTCAATACGCATTATATTCAGATGCAACTGAAATATGTGTCTATGTTTCACCTCTATGTATTACCTCTACATATGGTGTGTGTCTTCTATTCACCGCAACCGATTCAGCTATAGAATATATGTATACTATCGCCAACAGAGGTGTGTGTCTCCGCTTTTTGGTACAACATTTTATATAGCTAGTTGCCGCTAGATGGGTCTCCTAAACATTATCTAAGTGAGGATAAGCGTTTTTTTATACTCGCAAACGTAGACGTATAGACGTGTAAAAAAACATGGCTATTAAATGTACTGAGAAAATCACGTCCCAAAATAATGGTATACTATTCAATTAAATTTTATTTATTTGTTTATTAAAGTTTACATAACAAAATGTTTTCTTTATGATATTAATATTTTTTCCTCCGATGCCTTTAAATTTTTAGGGATATTTTGTTACTAGATTCTTCATCAATTATTTTGGAACGTATGTTTCTCGAATAAAACTGACTAACTACCGGTATCAAACAAAGAGAAAAATTTGTCAGATATGGACTTACTATCTAACATGAAGGTAATACTTACGAAAATGAATGCGTTTACTACTTCACTAAATGAATAGTTATTATCAACCTCACCAACTTCTGCAATCTCGTTGCGAGGTTTAAGAATTTTCGCCGGATCCATGTGGTTTGATATGTCCGTATTTGGAGCAGTTGAAGCACTTTGGCTTATTGTCGCTCACTGTTTTCGCCGCAGTAGCTTGCTTCGTCAAGCCTGCCGATTCCATTGGGAAATATTTTCGTTGGAAGCGGTTCACCTACGTCTTCAGTTCATTCAACGTCCTAGCCGGCAAAAGTATGTAGGCATTTGGCACAGCGTTGCCTATGCCGTCAATGATAAAACCGACGACCTCTGTCTCCCCTATGTTTGCCTGTTTGGTTATGGCCTTCATTGAAAGGATATGGCAGTGCAGTGACTCTTTCTTCTTGTCCCACTTACGCTTTGGTAACATTTTATATATTTCGTGCCTCTGCACCGGCACGTCGAATTCGGTTAACGGAGCTTTTTTCTAATTCGTTGTAACTCAATGCCCTTGTTGTTAATAGAAAAGCCCTTGCTGTTCCCGAAAGGCAGCAGCGAAGGATCAGCAATTTAAATCGCTCGTCTACACCTAACGACTCCATTACTTCCTCGAAATCTTGTATAAAATGGTCTACCATAACCGACACGTCATCTCCACTTAATTTCGGAATGGCCTGCTCAATGTCAGCCAAATCTATTCTACGCTGTTGTTGTATGACGCCACTAACTTTAATATCGTCTATCTCCAAAGATTATCGAAAATAAAGATGTTGCAGGCGCAAACTTCCGTGGAAAGCAGCGGAGCGTAACAAAATTCTAGTAGGTCACTTTCACCACACCAATAACTTAACACAATTTTTAACATAATTTAAGCACAGAAATACACTGATTGGAGTTTTAGAGAGTAAAAGCTGAATAAAAAGTGTACAAATAATTGTTAAATAACAAATACAGACAGTGGTAGTTTAACAAATTCTGCTAAGGTGTGGTGAATTTGACCTACTAGAATTTTGTGAATCTTGCTTCACACGATTTTTCGTCCCTGCAACATCTTTATTTTCGATAATCTTTGCTATCTCCTTCATCAGCTATAGCATTTTAACTCTTTTCTGTAAAGCCGCCAATTTAGATGCATATACTCATATGTACATATTTGTATGTACTCAGCTCTTCGGTCAATGCAACTATTTGACAAACGTAAACAAATATGAATCATATATGCAAGTATGCATAAATACATATTGAACTGGAGTGGATCACACTCTTTATTTTGGACAATGGTATTCGCTTACATGTATGTATAAGGCAATTGAATATTGTGTAAGCATAATAGGGGGACTCATGAGAGCATATAAACTTATAGGGTGTAAAATTATATTCATTTACACACACTGTTATATAAACGGACCTAGTAATACTCTTAATAAACTTGATTGTTTATCAGCTGTATTATTGCCAAACAAAATGTTTGTGTTTGTTATACAAATTAAAAAATGCCAAGATTAAGTGAAAATCAAAACTAATGCTACGTTTCCACCAAACCCAAACTCCGTGTTTGCCAACTCTTTTATGCAAAATATCTCTTGGCAGAAATTCGACTTTTGATTTTTGCTTTCGCATTATTGATACCGAAGTTAAAACGCGTTTTTCGATAGCTTTCGCGATATTTTTAGGCATGTTTTACCGGTCTTACGTAACTGGCAAACACGGAGTTTGGGTTTAGTGGAAACGTAGTATAAAACGCCTTTACTTGCTGATGTTGGAGATTTCTGATAAAAATGCCTGCTGTAATGTCTGCAAGGTTGCATTCCGTTGAGTTTACCGCGTTTACACAATGAAATGTGCGCGTAAATTTATACAAATTGTGTAAATGATTTTTCATACAAAATTTGACAGATCGTTTACGCACGAGATAAATTTATACGTTTACACACTTTATAAGGCATTTATACAGTTACATGAGCCCCACTAATGAATTTCAAGTCATACTACACCATCCGCCTTTGAAATAATAGCCATATATATTGGTAATTATGTGTGGCTATACAAGTGACATAATTAAATTTTAAGTGTTTCTATTTTGTGTTATTTTACTTTATGACCCACTTAAATTTGCTTATGTTTACAAAATTTCAATGGTTCATTCACATTCAATTGTTGTGTGGTCGTAATTTATGATATAACTAGCTTTACCCGGCGTGCGTTGTTACGCCCGAGATCGAATGCATGTTGCGTTATTTTTTCTGTTTTGTTTCTTGATAATTTTATTTATTGTTCTGTAAATTGAATTTTGTACGCATATTTGGTGAAATGTTTGTTAAAACATTTTATTCTTGTATCTTATTGTAATGCATGTGGGTACACAATCGTTTTGGTTTATTCGTTCTGTGCAAAGATAAACAAATTTTGTGGTGTTCCAACTCTAGAGCAAGCAACATATAGCTGGCCATGGGAAAAGCACGGACTCTCTAAATTTAAGCCTGCAACAGTAAGCGATTGTCCTTGTGCTCTGTTAATTGCAAAATCAAGGCGTACAGGAAACTGTAAACGCTTAAAATTGAATTGCAAATCTGTAGGAATCATTGGGATCCGTGGTATGAGCATATCTTCACCTTTGCTTTTACCGCTGATGATTGTTGTTTCTATTACATTCGGCATTCTAAACGCAAAGTCTGGTTCCATTGCACAATTTTGGTGGGATTAAATTCCGAAGAAGCATGATTGGTGATCCAATTTTCATAGTTGATATACGCCAGTTTAAAAATTCAATTGGGTAATTCACAATTTTATCTTCATCTGTAACTGTGTCGATTGATTTATATTTCGTCACTTCACCAGGAAATTGGGTTTGAATGCGATCATTGATTTTGTTAACATGATCATTTTTAGGAGCTAAGATAGTTCGTTCGCATAGCCAAAAAGCAAAAACATTTAAATTTCAAATTCTTAATTCTGAAATGAAAAACTTTCGTCTTGATCGGCCAAAATTTGGTGATGATTGAAGTATGGGAAACACATTTTCATAGGGAACACACCCATAGAATTTGATTTTTGTAGCAGACTAGCATATTCCCGTGGGTTCCACCCCACGTTTTTATAAAAATATGCAAAATAATTAACACAAATTTTAAAGTTATTTTAAGATGTGTATTTGCGAATTTAGGTACTGCTGAAACCATAGGATATACAATATTTTTTGTAAATTATTTGGAGTATAAATAAAAAGATTTTTTGATGAGCCAACTCTGGAGTAGGCTACCTATAATTGGCCATGGGTGAAACATGAGTTGGTAAGATTGACTCCTACTACAGTTAACGACTGTCCTTGAGCTTTATTGATAGAGATTGCGAAAGCCAACCTAATAGGAAATTTGAGGCGTTTGAAGTTTAAAGGCATATCTGTCGGTATTGATTGCATCCTTGGTATGAAAGCTTTGTTGTTTTTGAAATTTCCCGATCAAATCATTGCTTCAATGACATTGGAAGTTTTGTGATGATAAGCGCGGAGGATCCAAATTACGAAGCATAATATTATGGACCCTTTTTTTAAGGATCAATCGATGAGGAGGAATTCCTGGTGGCTCCAAGGAGTTAAGAAACTCAACCGGACAATGCACAGCTGTGTCAATGGATTGATAAGTAGTATCGTTTGTTTGAATTTTATATAGATATAGAAGATGTAGACAGACTGAAATTAACAAAAAAATTTAACGGCGGCAGATCACTAAACGTCCAAACGGAATAACAGCCAAACTCACATCCGTAGTTAAACTTTAGCTGTTAAAATAACCTAAGTTTATACGGCAGCCATAGTTCTCAAAATCCCATTTTTAGGGAAGGTGCCACGCTTGCTTTTCCCCAATTCCATGTTTTATTGGAGGTGTTAGGACTTAACGTCATATAGCTCCTTATCAATTTTTATTATTTTATTATCCTACAATTCCATTTGTATTGGAGGTGCCACGGCCCTTCTCCCTCACCCCACATTTTATTTGTGGTGTTATATAACTCCTTACTGAATTCCAATGTTCTAGCATGAATACCTTCAGAGTTATGCAGTATCGAAGATTCCATTTGTATGGCAGGTGCCACGCCCTTTTATATATCGAAATTATTATTTCAGCCTATGACCATCCCTGGAAGGTTTCAAGTGGGTTGTGCAAATTTGGTTGTGATCGGTTGATCCGTTTAGGACGCAACCCGATCTATACCTTCATACATACATACATATATAATCTGAGTTTTACATATATAGATGTAGACAGACTGAAACACAAATTTTTTTTTTTAACTGCGGCAGATTACTAACGTGTAAAAAGCATAACAGCCAAACTCAAGAATGCAGTCAACTTTAGGTGTTAAAATAGCTTAAGTTTGTACGACAGCCATAGTTCTGAAAAATCCCATTTGTAGGGAAGGTGCCACGCCCCTTTTGATAGTTCGTTTGCATAGCCAAAAAACAAAAACATTTAAATTTGAAATTCTTAATTCTGAAATATGAAAAACTTTCGTTTTGATCGAAAGAACCTACAGCCAAAATTTGGTGATGATTGAAGTATGGGAAACACGTTTTCATAGAGAACACACACACAGAATTTGATTTTTATAGAAGACTTAATCCTTTTATTCACTCCTTCCTCCATATTTTTCGCTTCATCTATCTCTATCTTCGTCACACTCTATCTCAGTCTCCTTCCCTTTCCATCTTTTCTCTTCTCTCAAGTTCTTTTCATTCTTCTTCATCCCTTATTGCCAGTCCCAGAGGGTGGTATGTATTTTGTTCCAGTCCCATTCCGAGTCCCAGTCCCACTCTGAGCCTCAGTCCCAGTCCGTCTCTGGTCTACTTCCCGGAAAAAAGGATCGTAAATACTAATATAGCAAATTTATGTACAAAATTTCAGGCAAATCGAATAGGACGTATGTAAATAGGTATGTGGGTATTATTAATTCATGTCTTTATTTCGGCTTCGCATGCAGGTTGATTCGACTAAATTGAATATCACAATGAAAATTACTTTAAAGCTCAGCAACAGCTTTTATTTGATATTCATATTACACACACATTCTAGGGGTATCAGGGTCCACGTTTTGGCCTATATCTCGAGACCTTAGTCACCCAGCGATATAAAAATACTCTGTACTAAATCACACATAAACAGCTTTAGTTTATAAAAACTAATCCTAGTGTTACCCTGATCCACGTTTTGGCCTATGTCTCGAGACCCTAGTCACAAATAGGTATTAAAATTACCCTGTACTGAAGCACTCATCAACAGCTTCATTTGTTATCCATATTTTATAAACACATTCTAGGAGTACACGAGTCCCCAGCGGGTTAGGGGGTTAGAATATACTCGCGGTAGGTATGCCTGTCGTAAGAGGCGACTAAAATACCGGATTCAAGGGGTCTGTGTAGCGCAGCCATTTCAGGTTGCCAGCGCAATACATAACTTCTCCAGACCCAATTGTCAACCTCACCTATCCGTGGGGAATCCTGTTTCATTAACAGCCGAGGCTCTGGCGACCCCGAACTCCTTGTGGATCTAGAGGTGGGAGGGCGGGCTGGCCTATAAGGTCGCATGTGGTCATAACAAATCGTTCCTGAGATGGTCGGGCTTGGTACAGGAACGTACCAGATCTTCATCCGGCAAAGGACCATCAACTCGATAACACTCCCCAAGGCATTCGGGGAGTGCCCTTATCGCTATAACAACAACAACAACAACAGAGGTACCCGGGTCCACGTTTTGGACTATCTCTCGAGACCCTAGTCAACCAGCGGTATAAAAAATACTCTGTACTAAATCACACATCAACAGCTTCAATTTGATACCCATAATGTAAAAACGCATCCTAGTATTACCCAGATCCACGTTTTGGCCTATATCTCGAGACCCTAGTCACCCAGGGAGATGAAAATTACCCTCTAATAAAGCACTCATCAACAGCTTTCTTTTGTTATTCATGTTCTATAAACACATTCTAAGGGTACCCGGGTCCACATTTTGGCCTATATCTCGAGACCCTAGTCACCCAGGGATACGAAAATTACCCTCTAATAAAGCACTATTCAACAGCTTTCATTTGTTATCCATATTCTATAAACACATTCTAAGGGTACCCGGGTCCACGTTTTGGCCTATATCTCGAGACCCTAGTTACCCAGGGGTATCAAAGTACTCATAAACAGCTTCCATTTGATAGCCATATGGTACAAACACATCCCAGGATTACCCAGATCCACGTTTTTATCTTAAGACCGTGGCCAGAACGGGATAAAAGTATCCTATGTCCGTCTCCTGGTTCTAAGCTACCTCCCCACCAATCTTCAGCCAAATAGTTTCAGCCGTTCTTGAGTTATAAATAGTGTAACTAACACCACTTTCTTTTATATATATAGATAAAATATTAAGCATACGCAGTGGTGCACCTCTCTTCAGTTGGTATAGATATGTTTATGAACGTGCTTATTCAACTTTAAATACATATATAAAATATAACCTATCCTATATTTCAAGTTGGACCAAACTACACACAGCGTGCAAAACAAATTCAAAATCAGTTTAGTAGTTTAGGAGTCCATAGCGGACAAACATAGTGACACGTGATTTTTATATATAAAGACTAGCTGTACCCGGCGTACGTTGTAACGCCCGAGATCGAATGAATGTTGCGTTATATTTTCTGTTTTGTTTGTTGATAATTTAATTTATTGTTCTGTATATTGAATTGAATTTTGTACGCATATTTGGTGAAATTTTCTGTTAAAATATTTTATTCTTGGATCTTATTGTAATGCATGTGGGTACACAATAGTTTTGGTTTATTCGTTCGGTGCAAAGATAAACAAATTTTTTGGTGTTCCAACTCTAGAGCAAGCAACGTACATATAGCTGGCCATGGGAACAGCACGGACTCTCTAAATTTAAGCCTGCAACAGTAAGCGATTGTCCTTGTGCTTTGTTGATTGTAATTGCAAAAGCAAGGCGAACAGGAAACTGTAAGCGCTAAAAATTGAATGGCAAATCTGTAGGAATCATTGGGATCCGTGGTATGAGCACGTCTTCACCTTTGCTTTTACCGCTGATGATTGTTGCTTCGATTACATTCGGCATTAATTTCTAAACGCAAAGTCTGGTTCCATTGCACAATTTTGTGGGTTTAAATTCCGAAGAAGCATGATTGGTGAGCCAATTTTCAAATTTGATATATGCCCAGGCATTCCTTTCGGTTTTAAGGAGTTTAAAAATTCAATTGGATAATTCACAATTTTATCTTCATCTGTAACTGTGTCGATCGATTTATATTTCGTCACTTCACCACGAAATTGGTTTTGTATGCGATCATTGATTTTGTTAACATGATCATTTTTAGGAGCTAAGATAGTTCGTTCGCATAGCCAAAAAGCAAAAACATTTAAACTTAACATTCTTAATTCTGAAATGTGAAAAACTTTCGTCTTTATCGAAGGAACCTACAGCCAAAATTTGGTGATGATTGAAGTATGGGAAACACATTTTCATAGGGAACACACACAGAATTTGATTTTTATAGAAGATGTAGATAGACTGAAACAAAAATTTTTTTTTTGTATACCTTCAAAGTTATGCAGTACCAAAGATTCTATTTGTGTGGGAGGTGCCACGCCCCTTTTATATATCGAAATTATTTTTAGCTTAAAACCTTCCCGTTGATCGAAGGAACCTATAACCAAGATTGGGAAATACTCTAACGATTTTAGTGGAATTCCACTTATTTCAAATATTCTGCTAACGTTCGAATCACTAAACTGTTGAATAAATAACTTCACTATTCAACAATGCAAAATGGCCTTTATTAAAGCACTTCGCAATAACACTTATACTTCGCAACTGATAGCTTGCTTAATCAAACTGATTGATTGTGCCTCAACTGTTGCTGCTTTTATATTGTCTCGTTTCCTCGTTGCGTATTTCTAGGCTGTTCTATTCTAGAATTTACTAATTAGTTATCAGCTATAAAATTACCAGCTATAACTACGTTTATAGCTTCTCATATGCGCGTGTATATGTTTTATTTTATTATATTTAAATTATTGCCTTCTTTTGTGAGCATCTCAGATAAGATATATGCATGTGTTTGTGCGTTTTCTCTCCGCTGCGTGTACGTACATATGTGTAGACATAATAATTGATTCGTTTGTGTAGATACAAGTGACTGCTTGCTTTATTGTTGTTGTGCCTATCACTGTGAGTATCACTTAGTGTCACTAATATTCGTCACACTGCCCTCCACCTAAGCCTGATCGTCCCGATCAGACAAATTTCCCGATCTAAACGCCGCCAGCCTTTTCATATGAACCACTTTCATTTTGGTTCGTGGTTTACCAATGGTTTGTATGCGGTAAACTACATCGTTGATCCGTTTTACAACTTTGTATGGGCCTTCCCAGTTACACTGCAATTTCGGGGTCAAACCTTTTTCCGTTGAGGGTTGTATAACAGCACCAAATCTCCTCCATTTTCATTCCATTGGTACACCATACCTTGCAACCCAATTGTTTATAAACACTTCTGCTACTGTTTCCGCTTCTTGATTTGGGATTGGGTATACCTCTGGCCATTTGCTGAAATAATCCATAACTACCAGTATATATTTGTTTCCGCAGTTGCTAGTAGGAAATGGACCTGCGATATCCATAGCGATTCTTTCAAATGGTGCACCTGAGTTATATTGCTTCATCTGGCTATGACTTCGGGTTTTGGGCCCTTTCGCTCTGCTGCAAACCTCGCAGTTCGCAATCCACTCAGTGACCGACTGACGGCAACCAACCCAATAGAATCTCTGTTTAATCTTCTCGAGCGTCTTCGTGATTCCAAGATGACCTACGCTTTGACCGTTTTGTAGCTCGATGAGCACGTCAGGAATCCTCTTTCTGGGAACAACTATCAGTTTCTTCTTGCATTGACCATCCTCACTCTCCCATACTCAATGCAAGCAACCGGATTTGCCCAATATGACTTAGCAATGGGACTCTCTGCTGACATCTCCTCTCTGTTTGGTCTTTCGTTTCGTTCGAGCTCTTGCAAAACATGTGACAGATATGTATCTTCTAGCTGACACTTTCTTAGTTGCTCCTTGTCCCATTCATCCGTACACGTTAGAACCATTAGCCGGACATCTATAATGTCTTCTTTAGCCTCGGCCTTTGAACAGTGCTTGCATTCCAAACTACATGGTCTTCGTGACATTGCATCGGCATTCCCATGGGTACTACCTTTCCGATGCTCAATGGAAAAGTCATAGCTTCGTAGCAGCTCGATCCATCGTGCCAATTGTCCTTCTGGATTACGGAACTGCAGAAGCCATTTCAACGCTGCGTGATCTGTCCTGACGCGGAATCGCTGCCCATAGAGGTATTTGTGAAAATGTTTAATACACTCTACCAATGCCAACAGCTCCCTCCGTGTAACGCAGTAGTTCATCTCTGGTTTCCCAATTGAACGGCTGTAATATGCAACTACCATCTCCTGTCCATCAACCAGTTGTGACGAAACGCCTCCTATAGCATATCCACTGGCATCTGTATCTAGAATAAATGTAGCTCCTGGAATCGGATATGCCAACATTGGGGCAGTGCACAAACGCTCCTTCAATATTTGGAACGCCAAATCTTGTTCCTTTTTCCATTCAAAAGCTTAATTTTTTCTTGTAAGCTCATGGAGGCTATGGGCTACGCTGGAAAAGTTTGGTACAAATCGGCGGTAATATGTGCACAGCCCAAGGAAACTTCTCAATTCATGCAGGTTCAGTGGTATTGGCCAATCCTTTACTGCCTCTATCTTTTCATTCGCAGTACAGATGTCTTCTGTCGTTACCTTGTGACCCAAATAATTTACTTCCTTTTTAAACAGCGAACACTTTTTGGGACTTAGTTTCAGACTAGCGCCAGCTATTCTCTAGAAAACTTCCTCTAAGTTTTTAAGATGTTCATCAAAGTTCTTGCCCAATACGATGATGTCGTTCAGGTACACCAAGCATGTTTTCCAATGTAGTCTTTTCAATACCTGATCCATGAGTCTCTCGAAAGTAGCTGGTGCATTACATATTCCAAAGGGCATTACTGTAAATTGCCAAAGACCATCTCCGACGCTGAAGGCTGTTTTCTCTTTGTCTTCCTCTTTCACATGCACCAATAGCCACCTTTCAAGTCCAGTGTGGAAAACCATTTCGTACCAGAGAGTGAGTCCAGAGTGTCGCCAATTCTTGGCAATGGGTAGCTATCCTTTTTCGTGACGTCATTCAACTTGCGGTAGTCCACGCAAAACCTCATTTTCCCATCCTTCTTATTCACAAGTACCACAGGTGAGCTCCATGGACTAGCTGATGGTTCGATTACGCCGCTTTCGCTCATTTCTTGTACGATTTGACTCACAACTTCCCGTTTCGCCAGTGGAACACTACAAGGAGCTTGATGTATCGGCCTCGCATCTCCAGTGTCAATTTTATGTTTCACAACATTGGTGCTGCCTGGTTTGGAACCATCCTGGTCAAATATGTTTGCGTACTTTAGGAGCAGTTGCTTTGCCTTACTCTAATAATCTTCCTCTAGCCCCTCCGTCCATTCCGTGGTGTCATTTGAAAGATCAGTATTACTATATGAAACGTGTTCCTGGAGCTGTTCACAGTTAATAACTAATTCAGCCTCTTGGCATCTTCCCAAAATTGCTCCTTTGGTCAGTTTGAGTGGTGACTTGAACTCATTGAGTACTCTTACCGGAATACGTCCATCTTGTTTTGTCATAGCCAGGGTTTTTCCTACAAGTATGTTCGATGCTGATTTGTTTGCTGCTTCGAAAACCCACAATTTGTTTGTCCCACAACCTCCATCAACCTGTGGCAAGAGTGCAGCAACTTTATCTTCAGCATTCCAGTGGTTCACTGTTGCGGTCTTCTCAAATTGTAGCTTAAAGACCTGGAAAGGAGCAGAACCGTCAAAGGATGGATTTTACCTTTGGATTACTCGTTGAAACTTCTGGGCGATTTAGTTGCAACTTCTCGCTACGGCCTCTCAAAGCATCCACTTCGGCCTCGATTTTTTCCTCAAACTGTAAAATTTGTGTATCCTGGGCCTCCAGCTTCGATGATGCCCTTATCTCCTGTGCCTCCAGCTGCGAGGATATGCGGACCTCCTGTGCTTTCAACTGCTCAGCCAACTGAGATGTCAAATATGTCTTCTGTTCTTCCAGTTGGGATGATATATATGTCTTCTGTTCTTCCAGTTGAGATGACGTTTGTCTTTCCTGGGCTTCAATTTTGGATGTTATACGTGTTTCCTGCGATTCCAGTTGCGATGTTATCTTTGTCTTTTGTTCTACCAGTTGAGATGTTATATATTTCATTTGTACTACGAGTTGTGCTGACATATTTGTGGATATTTGTGATGACATATCTGACATTTGTGCCGATATTGCAGCGAATATCATGTTCAAGTCTGTACTGGTAACTGTCTGCGGTGTTTCGTTTTTTTCTCTTAAATTTTTGTTGTTGATTCTTCCACATCAGGATAAAAGACATTCCTTCCAACTCCAATACCTCTCGTAGCCGTGCTTGAAGTTCGATTTTATTGCCGGTTGTATTCAATCCACGGCTCTCTAACTCCTTCTTCAGTTGCTGGATCCTCAATTCACTCAACTTTGCCATGTGCAAGTTGTATTCGGAATCTTCGGAATTTATTCAACAATTCCTCTTCTGACACCAATTGTAACGATTTTAGTTCAATTTCGCTTATTCCAAATCTTCTACTGACGTTCGAATCACTAAACTGTTGAATAAATAACTCAACTATTCAATAATGCAAAATGGCCTTTATTAAAGTACATCACAATAACACTTATACTTCGCAACTGATAGCTTGCTTAATCAAACTGATTGTTTGTGCCTCAACTGTTGCTGCTTTTATACTGTCTGGTTTCCTCGTTGCATATTTCTAGGCTGTCCTATTCTAGAATTTACTAGTTAGTTATCAGCTATAAAATTGCCAGCTATAACTACATTTATAGCTTCTCATATGCGCGTGTATATGTGAGCGATACTTGCACAAATTATTGCCTTCTTTTGTAAGCATCTCAGATAGGATATATGCATGTGTTCGTGCGTTTTCTCTCCGCTGCGTGTACGTACATATGTGTAGACATAATGATTGATTCGTTTATGTAGATATAAGTGACTGCTTGCTTGGTTGTGGCTTTATTTACTTAGTATCAGTTTAGTGATGTGAGTATCTTTTAGTGTTACTAATATTCGTCACAATACGTTTCCATAGCGAACATACACATTTTATTTATATATATATATATATATATATATATATAGATGTAGATAGACTGAACTAAAAAATTTGTTTAACTGCGGCAGATTATTAAACGTCCAAAAAGCATAACAGCTAAACTCAACAATGCAGTCAAACTTTAGGTGTTAAAATAACTTAAGTTTGTACGGCAGCCACAGTTCTGAAAAATCCCATTTGTAGGGAAGGTGCCACGTCCCTTTTTTCCCCATTCCACATTTTACGGGAGGTGTTAGGACTTAACATCATATAACTCCTTACCAATTTTCATTATCCTACCATTACTACATCCAGAGATATGCAGTATAATATATTCCATTTGCATGGGAGGTGCCACGCCAGCTTTTTCCCAATTCCACATTTTCTTGGTGGTGTTAGGGATTGACCTCATGTAACTCCTTACTTAATTTCAATGTTCTGGCATGTATACCTTCAAAATTATGCAGTACCAAAGATTCCATTTGTATGGGAGTTGCCACGCCCCTTTTATATATCGAAATTATTTTTAGCTTAAAACCTTCCCGATGATCGAAGGAACCTATAACCAAACTTTGGTGATGATTGAAGTGTGGGAAATACGTTTCCATAGCGAACATACACACAGAATTTGATTTATATATATATATATCTATATATAGTTGGAGATAGACTGAACTAAAAAATTTTTTTCACTGCGGCAGATTACTAAACGTCCAAAAAGCATAACAGCCAAACTCAACAATGCAGTCAAACTTTAGGTGTTAAAATAACTAACAGCCATAGTTCTGAAAAATCCCATTTCTAGGGAAGTTGCCACGCCCCTTTTTCCCCATTCCACATTTTACTGTGGGTGTAGGACTTAACGTCATTTAGCTTCTTACCAATTTTCATTATTCTACCATTACTACATACAGAGATATGCAGTATAATATATTCCATTTGTATAGGAGATGCCACGCTTCCTTTTTCACAATTTCACATTTTCTTGGTGGTGTTAGGAATTGACCTCATATAACTCCTTACTGAATTTCAATGTTCTGGCATGTATACCTTTAAAGTTATACAGTACCAAAGATTCCATTTGTATGGGAGGTGCCACGCCCCTTACATATATCGAAATTATTTTTAGCCTAAACCTTCCCGTTGATCGAAGGAACCTATAAACAAAAATTTGGTGATGATTGAAGTGTGGGAAATACGTCTCCATAGCAAACATACACACAGAATTTGATTTATATATATATAGAGATAGATGGTAATTTCATGCCAAAAAAAATAAATTTATTTGTTTATGTAGTTTTTATGTTATTTCACTTTGATTTGTTTACATTTGTTTTTTACATGTGTACATATTATGTTACGAGCACTTAACGAATATTATGGGTAAAGTGGAATGCTTTTATTTATTTAAGTGTAGAGTTGTGCTTTTTCGTTCATTTCAGAGATTCGGTTCTTTCGTTCTTTTTCTGATGAACGTACAAGTTTTTCTTTTTGTGCACCTGTTCCTTTTTTTCAAGCAAATTTGTTCACTGCTGCTCACACCCACGAAAAAAGTCAACAAGTATAGATGGGGGTGTGTATGCAGCAATGCTTTGTGTAGGTATATTTAAATGTGTTATGCATAAATAAGTTAATATATATACAAATGTATAATTCACTTCAAAAAAAGTTACAAATTTCGGAAGATCCAGGAAGTTGAAAGAGTACAGACACAAATTGTAAATATTAACTTTTCAAGTTTCTTACAAAAGATGTTTTTCACTAATAGTCCACACTTATCTTTTTGTAGCAGTGCCATACATACATACATATCTTTAGTGTAAGTGGCATCATCGACATTGGTGTTCACTGTGAAATTCTACGTACATATATATATAAAATGTTCGCGAACGAGAAGAGAGAAAGAACTGAAAGAACAAATAGAACCGAAATCGAAGATCTAACAACGTAAAATTGTTATTTTTTATCAATATTTTTCACTCAAAGGGAAATTAAAGTGTAATTATTTTTCTTATCGATACTTTCTACTCTATAGGGCCCTTTACAACTACAAGCATACATAGTGAGCAAAATTAAATTATAAAACATGTACATATATTTCTAAACCAGTTTTCGGGATGGACTGTGATGCCGAACAACGGAGTTGATTAAGAGTTCTGTCGGAATGGACGTCATTTCGAGCAGCTGATGTATATTTCACACCCAATAAATAGGTCTGCGATGTGTGGGAGGTAGGAGAGGACGTGAATCCAAGCTACCCGCCCAAAGTAACTATTGATTATTAGTGTTGTAGGATTGGGCGTGATTTCGAGCAGCTGATGAACATTTAGCACACAATTAGTAGGGCTGCGATGTGTGCGAGGTTGGAAAGGACGTAATTTAAAGCCACCGGCCAAAGTAACTGGAGCTGATGATATGATTGGGAGGTTGGAAAGGACCTGATTCCAAGCCACCCACCGGAATCAATTCGTATTTATTTATTTATTCATTAATCTAAAGATTGACAAATCTTATGCTTATCAATCTAAGTACAAAAGAATTTGCAAAACAAAGGAAATAACAGACTTAGTTTAACATGCAAATTTTGAAACAGTTATGAGTTCAAGGCAGTGAGTGTATGTTTCTTTATACTGTAAAGTGTGTCACAAGTATCAATATTAATGAAATCTTGACACAGACAACGATTAGGTTCATGCAGCAAATTAAATGGGGTTACATCGAAACATAATAACCAAGAAGAATTAAACAAGGGGTGCCACAGGGTGGTGTCCTATCCCCACTTGTGTTTAACTTCTACATATCAAAGCTAAATTCGCCACCAGAAGGAGTTACTATCGTTACCTACGCCGATGACTGCACAATAATGGCCACTGGCCCACAGATCGATGAGCTTTGCAACATAACAAACGGCTACCTTCCTGATTTCTCAAGTTTTTTCGCCTAGCGAAACCTGGTATTATGACCGACTAAATCTTCCGCGACCTTATTTACAACATGGACGTCCCAAATGTCGACCATTTTGAACATCCACGTGGATGGCACTACGCTGCCGACTGCCCTACACCCCAAAATCTTGGGTGTGACATTTGATCAGGATTTACATTTTAGTGAGCATGCAGCCGCAATTGTACCGAAAATCCAGAACCGTAAAAAAGTCCTCAAATTTCTTATTGGCAGTACTTGGGGAAAAGAAAACGAAACGCCCATTATGGTCGTCAAGCCTAAAAACTCCTCATTGGAAGAAACTACAGGTCTGCCAAAATACTGCTCTCAGAACCGCCACGGGCTGTCCCCTTATGTCTCCAGAACACCATCTACATAATGAGGCGAAAATACTCCCCATCAGGGAGAGAACTGAAATGCTAACCAAACAGTTCCCGTTAAATACTCAGAAACCTGGGCATCCCAACAGACATCTGATTAATGAGCTAACAGCGCCCAGGGACTTAAGGAGTAATCTCCGTAAGCATTATGAGGAAATACGGCACCTGAGAACTCAGCCGTATGAAGCAAAAAAACACCAGCAGGTACTCAGTGAACTCCACAAACAGGCGTCGGACCTTTATGCCAGGAATTGCCCGGTGAACCCAGTACTCAAAGAACAGTACCCAAAAACTTGCAGAGGAGGAACGCACGATCCTCAGGGAAACGCGAGTCACTCTAGCTCGACTTCGACCTGGATACTGTAATGGGGTTAAACTATTACCTATCCAGAATCAACCCCGACATACGAAATGTATGTCCTGCTTGCAATGTGTCCCCACATGTCACCAACCATCTCTTAAATTGTAATGTGGAACCAACGCCTCTAACACCCTTCACATGTATCTACATGTAATTAAATATAGCGGTTGGAAGCGAGAGAGCCTAAAAGGGACATTAAACATAACCTCGCCAAGCAAAAATTGACTGTTTGTCATTCCTCTTAATAGTTTTACCATGAATAAATCACCAAGCATCTCCCTACGGCTCTGTAGCGAAGGCAGCTGTAAAACTTTTAACCGGCTGCAGTAGGGCGGTAGATTCCTTGATGGATCCCAGCGCAAATGATTTAAAGCAAAAATTTCTTTTGCACCGATTCCAATTTTTCGCTGTGAATCTGATAACGCGAGTTCCAGATAATGGAAGCATATTCCAATATAGGTCTTACTAACGATACAAAAAGAGTTTTAGTGACATAGGGGTCATTCAATTCGTTTGATCATCTTTTTACGAAAGCCAAAGTCCCGCTAGCCCTATTCACACAGGATTCGATATGTAATTTGAAGTCGAGTTTAGGGTCCATTATATCTCCAAGATCAGTAAAGTTTGTGACTTGCTTAATGATATAATCGCCTATCAAGTACTGATGGGATTTAAAAGATTTCCTCGTAAAACACATAAACTTGCACTTCGGTAAGTTTAGTGACGTGACGTTCACATTACACCACTCAACTAGGTTATTCACATCCCATTGGAGAAGTGCCCTATCTTCAGGTGAGCGAATGGGCATAACCAGTTTGACATCATCAGCGTGCATCAGCGGCATGCAGCGCTTCGAAACATTTGGGAGGTCATTAATGAAGGGCAGGAACAACACTGAACCAAGGTGACTTCCCTGGGGAACTCCAGAAGATACATTGATGAATTCAGACAAGCAATTGTTAAACACAACGGTTGCTTTCTTCCTTCCAAATACGAAGAAACTCAAGAGAGAAGAAGTGATGGAAAACCCAATCGATTGAGTTTTAGCAGGAGTATGGAATGGGAAACTTTATCAAACGCCTCACTGAAATCAGTGTAAATGACATCAACTTCGCAGTTCGTCCTGAAGGTATTGGATAGGGTTGTGAACTCCTGCAAGTTAGACACAGTAGACTTACCCTTGCAAAAGCCATGTTGTGAAAGGTCCACTGCTGAAGATACTGTAAAAGCGAGTTGCTTTGTGAGAATTGATTAAAATAATTTTGGAATTTTTAATACAAGTTAATAGCCTTGAATATTGTAAATTGTTAGATTTATTGAGCTAAAAGGCTTCAAGATGAATAAAACTTATTTTTTTGTTTATATTCATTTATAATTTATTTGGTCGATATTTCAACTTCAATCTGAAGTCATCATCAGGACTGGGGACAAAACAAAACAATAATAATAATTAATTTAATACATACTTAAGTACATATTCAAAACAAAGTCACCACTTACACATATGGATATGTATGATCGACTGATTGGAGGAATCACAGAAAAATAACAAATAAGGTAAAAATGCAAAGAGATTAAAAAATAAACAATTTGGAAAAATCCCGTAAGTATAAACAATTTTCATGAACCGCAAGTATAAAAAGAAATACAATAACAACATATATAACAACATGACTTAGTTTAACAATTATGTGTGTGTGCATGTTTGGATTGCTGTGCTGCTATCAAATTACCACCTTATGATGTTGTTGTTTTAAAACCAAATCCCTGTAGGCTTGTGCACAATTTTCTGTGTCGATTTTAAAGTTCATTCTTTGTTCATTAGGGGTGTTCAAAATATGTAGCATTTCTAAAGTGAATCGTTTATTATAATGTTTTTCATTCTCTAGAATGGCTACGTTTTCAAAGTCAGGGTAGTGTCCTGTGGCCTTGCAATGGGAAGTTAAAGCCGTCTTGTTGTCCGAAGCATTATTCCTTAATTTTATATTGAACTTATGAGTGGAAATCCTTGTCTTGAGTTTGAGTTTTGTTGTCCCTACATATACTTTGTCGCATACGTAGGACCCGTCACCATTGCACGGGATTCTGTAAACAACGTCAGATTTCTCCTGACTTGGAATTTTGTCCTTCGTTTTGCTGAAAATGATTTTCAACGTGTTATTGTACGTGAAAGCCAACTGATACTTTTCTTTGTCGAACATATCGGATATCCTAATCCTTTCCGATAATCCTGGAATATAAGCCATACATTTGTATATTTTAGAGTATTTATCCTTTTTCAAAATTGGAAATATATTTTTTCCGGATGGCAGAACGTATTTAGGACCGAGGGATAAAAGCCACTGAACTTCTTCAGGAATATCTAAAGATGTGGTGTTGTGAAACAATTTCGGTACCACCCTAATGTTGAGGTTCTTTTTTTGTTTCTATTTTAAGCTTTGGAACTTGTTAATTTGTTTTCTTCTAATATTTTTGGCAAGATTGTTTCTGAGAAAATTCTCACTATCGAAGAATGCCGAAGAGTGTTGAGAGTCGAGGCTTTGTAAAATATCTATTTTCAAGTTGCTTTTCTCTTTTTCTTTTTGTCTTTTAAGTTCATGCTTGATACATATAATGTGCTCTAGGGACAATCAAGAAAACTTTGGAAAATAATGATTTTCCTAAGAACTTGATCAACAAGTTAATCCTAAATCATCAATTAACGAGCGCCAAAGAACCGGTGAAAAAGGATAAAGACTCTAAAATATACAAATCTATGGCTTATATTCCAGGAGTATCGGAAAGGATTAGGAGATCCGATATGTTCGACAAAGAAAAGTATCAGTTGGCATTCACGTACAATAACACGTTGAAAACCATTTTCAGCAAAACGAAGGACAAAATTCCAAGTCAGGAGAAATCTGATGTAGTTTACAGAATCCCGTGCAATGGTGACGGGTCCTACGTATGCGACAAAGTATATGTTGGGACAACATAACAAAAAACTCAAGACAAGGATTTCCGCTCATAGGTCCATGTCATGGAACTTGGGGGTGGGGAGGGACGGAATGGCCTGAAGGTTTAATGTGGCCACATAAATCGTTCCCGAGATGGTTGGGCTAGCACCTTAATGGTGCTATGGTACCGGAGCGTACCGGATCTGTATCCGGCCAAGGACCATCACATCGATAACACTCCCCAAAGCCTTCGGGGAGCAAACTTATCGCTACAACAACAAGAACAACATAGGGCCAGGAAGGCCGCGGTTGCCTTGTACTGCTGCAGGGGGGCTATCGGAAAGAGATGGGGGCTCTTTCCAGGAGTAGTACACTGGCTTTATGAGATGGTGGTCAAACCGATTCTGCTCTATGGGGTGCTGGTCTGGTGGAAAGCACTGGACACGGCGAGCACCTCCAAAATGTTAGTGTCAGTGCAACGGACGGCGCTGATTGGTATCAGTGGCGCTCTGAGAACAACACCTACCTTGGCACTGAATGTCATGCTGAATATACAGCCAGTAGATATTGCGGGAAAGGCAGCCGCGGCCCGGTTGCTGGTCAGGCTTCGTGATGTGGGTTATATGCTTTCTTATTTCGGACACTCTAGCCTTCTTACTAGTTTCGACTTTATCCCGGACAGGACGGACCTATGCAACCTTCACTCCAGTCATTCCCTATGCAACCTTCACCCCAGTCAGAGGAATTATCTGGGCATGGGACCGGTTAACTCGTTCACAGATGGGTCGAAGATGGACGGGAAGGTTGGCGGGGAGATCTTTTGTCAAGAGCTAAATGTAAGCCGCAAGTTTAAGTTGGCTGATCGCTACAGTGTATTCCAAGCGGAAGTTGCTGCGGTTAAGGTTGCGATGGATGAATGCTATTCAGTGCTACTACGGTTGGGGAATGTAACATCTACTCTGATAGCCAAGCGGGGTGTCTTTGATGGGGATGTCTCGCCTTGCACACACCGGCGTTATCCCAAAACGTCGACTCGTAGGTGCTTGCACCCTCCCCCCACATTGACACCTGGTAACGCTTCGGCAGCGAATGCGAGCGGCGACGCGTTTCTCCTCCCTTCAACCAGATTTCCCTTCTTCTCCCATCTCCCATCCGCACTCCGTTTCCCCTGGGCCAAGTTTTCCTATAAACAGGTGCTATTTTTAGCTCAAGACCAGCCATACGTGGCGAAGAGTCACACCCTGAATAAGGTACCCAAGCTTTGCTAACAAATATGGCGGATCTAGAGAGGAAAACTCGATAAAACCCGAAATTCCGTTAGTGTGTCTTATAACGGTGGCCTTCAGATACCTGACGCCCTCTGGTTGTAATTAGTCTTGCTGGGATACTGGGGGCTATATCGCAGCTGACCTACCTTCCCCCATACTCGTGGGTATTTTTATGGATAAAAATAATATAAAAAAAACAACCACAATGGAGCTAAATAGCTCCCAATGGATCAGGTCTATTGAGACCTTTCGGTGCAAGCCGAATCAGCTGTCGCCACAGACTGGCCGGGCCGAATAGTCCCTGCACGACGAGGAGATTGCAGTCACGATCCACAGTCTCGCTGGAGGATGAAGAGAGGCTGCTTGCCTCTCCGGCGAAAAGCGATAAGCCTGGCGATTATTGGCCAGGGGGATTAGCTACAATGAAGCCAGGGGACTTGCCAAAGAACCCTTGTGATCGGTCCGAGGTGAGGGGTCAGCCAAGAGAGGCCGCTAAGATAGCTCGACTCCGCCAGAGAGAGAGCCCAAAAAGATGTCGCTGCCCACAGCTGGCAATACAAAAATATTGTCAAAACCTGTGGAAAGCTGTGCATCAAATGTCGAGGCGACCATGCCTCCCCATCGTGATGCAACAGCCAAGCAGTCGCCAACTAACCGTGCTGTTCGAATAACCAGAAGGTATCTAGTAGGCATTTACCGACTGAACAGCAGGATTTGTCGAGTCAATCGTACACCCCCCAAAAACCTTCTCAAGAAGATACCAGGCCTTCTGGGTCTAGTGTTGGCCCACAGAGGCCAAAAGAGGCAGCGACAGTCCGCTAGCCTGTCCCCCAAAACCCGGCAACAAGGCAACCACCTTGTGGGAGCCCCAATGTCAGGAAAGGGAACAAAAAAGGACGCGGACGAACGGTTGAAGTAGCCGTAATGTGGCTTAACAATAGGGCAAGGAAGGTGGCTACACGTGGCCGCAAAGACCATAAATAGTGTCTCCCTCCCTATCAAAGCCCAAAAGCAAAGACGTCTGAAATGCCTTCAGGTGAATCTTCACCATGCCAAGGCAGCTTCAGACGTCCTAATTAAAAAATTTGCAGAAGAAGGTCTGGGAATAGCCTTCATCCAGGAACCCTGGATTCCACACGGTACCGTAAAAGGCCTGAGCAGTACTGATGGTAAGTTAATTTATGCCACCAGTTCTCGCCCAAGAGCGGCGATGCTTTTAAGCAACAAACTAATGTGTCTACAGTTTATGATGGCTGATCTCGTAGCAGTTTGGGCTAAAATTCCAACCCCAGGAAGCGAACAAGGGGCAATCCTGGCCTCTGCCTACTTTCCGGGGGAGGAAGAAACGGCCCCAACAACCGAAACAATAGCCCTCATCAAATACTGTCAGCAGAGTGGCACGCCATGGATCCTCTGCTGTGACGCAGGTAGTACGAACATCAACAACAGGGGTGAGTACCTCCTTGAGTTTATCAGTACTAATAATATAAGCATTATCAATCGGGGCAATGAACCCACCTTTGTAAATGCTATTAGAGGGGAAGTTTTAGATCTTACTATGTGCAGCCATAATATGGCCAGCACCGTCACTAATTGGCATGTTTCAGGAGACGAATCAATGTCGGACCACAAACACATTGTATTCGACATTGATCACTTTCCGGAACACATGCCAGCTTTTAGAAATCCCAGGAAAACGAACTGGGAGCTTTTCCGTTTTATTATTGAGAAAGCTGGTAACAGCTTACAGCGACCTATAACCACCTTGCAGGAGCTTGAGAAGGAAGCTGAACAACTCCACTCAGACATTAAAACAGCTTTCAATGAGAGTTGCCCCCAAGGAAAGATACGTACACAACGTGATGTGCCTTGGTGGAAGAAAAAGCTTGGGCAGCTAAGATGCCAGGCTAGGAAGCTGTTCAATAAAGCAAGAGCTACGGGCGACTGGGATTCATACAAAGTCGCTCTAACAACTTACAATAAATAACTTAGGAAATCTAAAAGGGCTACCTGGAGAGAACACTGTGAAAAGATTAATGATTCTGATGAGCAGCGGTTCGATTAAAAAAGCCCTTTCTAGAGATCACAGAAATGTAATTGGCACGTTGAAAAAAACAGATGGAAGCTACACAACACGGCCGGAAGAGACGAGCAAACTATTACTCGAAACACACTTTCCTGACTGCACAGAATATCAGGGAATTCAATCTAAATAAACTCCCTCTGTGTAGGAATCAGTTCGCTTACCAGACAGGGAAATCCACGGAGACGGCTATTCATAGTCTCACGGTAAAAATCGAAAAGGCTCTAGAGTTAAAAAATATAGCCCTCTGCGCTTTTATTGATATATCAGGGTCTTTCGATAACACAACACATCAAGCTATCGAACAAGCTATGATTGACAAGGGCATAAGCCCTATAATAATACGATGGGTGCTGTCTATGTTAAAGAGTAGAAAAATCCATTTGGAACTGGGAGGGACATCTGAATCAATTGCGGCCACAAGAGGCTGCCCACAAGGAGGTGTGCTCTCCCCTCTCCTGTGGACCCTGGTCATTGATGACCTTCTTCAGTTAATGAAAACCAAGGCATTTGACACACAAGGATATGTAGATAACCTAGTTATTTGCATCACAGGGATGCACGAAGATACAATATCAGATCGCATGCAACAAGCCCTTTGCATCAGAGAGACGTGGTGCGATACCAAAGGATTATCTATAAATCCTAACAAAACTGTTATAGTGCCTTTCACCCGGAGAAGCAAAGTATCTATCCCAGAACCATCCCTGGGTGGTACAAAGATACAATTCTCAATGGAGGCTAAATATCTAGGGGTCACACTGGATAGAACCCTCACGTGGAATGCTCATTTGGTTGCTATCCTAAACAAGGCAACAAGAGCTTTCTTCGCCTGTACTCGTCTCTACGGCAAAACATGGGGGATTTGTCCAAAAATGGTATATTGGACATTTAATACTGTCGTAAGGCCAATAGTCACCTATGCTTCTCTAGTTTGGTGGCAGAAGGCCACGCAAAGAAAGGAAACGGCTAAACTAAGCAAACTGCATCGATTAGTTTGCGTTGGAATAACGGGTGCGATGATAACCGCCCCTGCTGACGCACTTAGTGCTTTAGTGGGAATACCTCCCTTCCCTATCCTGATAGAGAAATAAGCAACACTATGTGCACTAAGACTTCCAAATATTTCTGAGTTGAAGGAAGGAAATATGATAGGGCATATGAAAGTAATAAGAAAATTCATTGTAAATCCCTCATTACAACTGCGTGACGTAATGTCCCCTAAGCTCAGAATCTCACGGAACTTTGTAGTGTCCATTGTGGACAGGACCCATTGGGAAATAGGGAATCCTTTTAACGACCCTGACTCAGAGGTCTGGTACACGAATGGATCGAAATTCGATGAAGGAAGAACGGGAGCTGGCATCTATGGGCCAAACATCAAAAAATCGATACCAATGGGATGTTACCCCACCGTATTTCAGGCAGAAATTCATGCAATAGAGGTCTGTAGTAGAGAATGTCTGCGGAGAGGCTCAACATCGAAGAACATCTACATTATCACGGACATCCAGGCGGTACTTCGTGCCTTGCAATCCTACATAGTTACATCTAAGCTGGTGGATGAATGCACTGAAATCCTTAATGCCCTGGGAGCCAAAAACAAGGTTTTGTTGGGATGGGTTCCCGGACATCAGGGACATGAAGGTAATGAACATGCAGATTACCTAGCAAAGCAGGGTGCTACATCAGCATTTTATGGTCCAGAGCCCTTTTGTGGACTCACAAAAGCACACACGAGGGAAACTATAAGTAACTTGGAAACTATACAATTCAGACGTCACTGGATTGATTGCCCAGGGCAAAGGCAGGCCAAACTGTTTATACTTCCGGCAACGAAAGTATCAGCCAAACTCATTAACCTAAGCAGGGAGGACCTAAGAACTCTTACTGGGTACTACACGGGACACTGCGGTCTACGATATTACCTAAGTAAATTAAATCTATCTGATACTCAAATTTGTCGTTTATGTGAGCTGGGTGATGAAACGCCGGTTCACATTCTCAGCGAATGCGTCGCTCTAGCTAGGCAGAGACTATCCCATCTAGGTGGTGGGATTCTTAATCCCTATATGATATGGAGTAAAAAGCCTGAAGAGGTACTTAGATACATCAAGAGCTTCCAGATGCAAAATTAGGCTGAAAGGTCTTGCACAATAGAACTGCACAAAGGTCGCAGTGCTTCCAGACCAATTAATAATAATAATAATAATAATAATAATAATAATAATGATTATAATAATAATAATAATAGCCAAGCGGCTATAAAGGCCTTGATCTCAACTACAGTGCGATCGAGGGTGGTCTGGGAGTGCCTGACCTCACTTGCGATTGCATCGCCTTATTTTACAATTAAGATTATCTGGGTCCCGGGCCATAGTGATATTCCGGGTAACTGTCAAGCGGATCTCTTAGTCCGAATCGGTACAACTGAACCGGATGAAGATGGCTGTAGGGATTTCGGGATTCCGCAAGCCACCTGTGGATTGCTCTTCCATAGCTGGGCCTCGAGTCAGCTCAGCAAACGTTGGGCGGACACTACGTCTTGCAGGGTAGCAAGATCTTTCTGGCCGAAAATGGATGGCAGGAAATCTGCTGAAATAATTGGGTTCACTAAGGCTCACCTATCAATGGTCATTGGGGTTTTGACAGGGCACTGTCCCATGGGTATCCATGCGGTACGTTTCAATATATTGGAAACTACATCCTGCTGCAGCTGTATGGAGGATGATGAGGTGGAATCACCAAATCACTTTATGCTTGATTGCCCAGCTTTTTCCAGAACTAGGCGAAAGTATTTCGGTCGCGACTCACTTGGATCTCCCGAGGAGCTATCCAAGGTTGATATCGGGATAATTCGGAACTTTATCGTTGCTACCCAACGATTCTCTAAGTAGTTATATCTACGTCACCGTTATTTCAGTTTATTATATGTAGTATCACAACGGACCTTCATGTTGTCCAAGTGATCTTCCCCTATCAGGGAAGCTACCACGAAACCTAACCTAATCATCTGTTTGTCGACCCATTTAGTAGAACCAACTCGATGAATGAGCCCATTAAAGGATATGTTCGTCTTTGTAACAAATATTCCGAAGTGATAGATTTAAATGTGAGTTTTTATATGTTCAACCTATTTACAATATTTAATTGAGAATGTTAGACACATAAATTCATAAGAAGCTAAAATATTATTAGACAAATAGTTATCCTAGTCTGTAAGATGTGTAGTCAGTAGACTGAATAAATAAATAAATAAATATAAAATTTAGCATCTGGTATGGTGCCCGAGAACATTCTGCGTACAGTTTTTCTGGAGCGAATGCCATAGAACGTTCGTGGGATTTTGGCCGTCAGCGCCACTAACGATCTTGACAGCCTCGCCTTACAATCAAACAAAATTTATGAGGTGCAAAATAGAATAATGTCAGTGACTACCAAAGTGGGGCCCCCAATAGCTGACGGGGCAGTAGCATACAACGAAGCAAAAAAATCCTTTGCACATCAAATCGAAGAATTAACTGCTCAGGTACAAGCGCTCACGACAGCGGTAAAAAAGGGATTCAAGGGGTTGTGTAGCGCAACATATAGCTTCTCCAACCCAATTGTCAACCTCACCTTCGAGCGGTGAATCCCGTTTCACTAACAGACGAGGCTCTTGCGGCCCCAAGCTCCTCATGGAACTTGGGGGTGGGGAGGGAGGGATGGCCTGAAGGTTCAATGTGGCCATATAAATCGTTCCCGAGATGGTCGGACCAGCACCTTAATGGTGCTGTGTTACCGGAACGTATCGGATCTGTATCCGACAAAGGACCATCACATCGAAAACACTCCCCAAAGCCTTCGGGGAGTAACCTAATCGCTACAACAACAACAACAACAACGGCGGTAAAAACAACAAAAGATGAAAAGGCGAATGAGATGGGAAAGGCCATGTGCTATTATGACACATGTTTCGGTGCTCAAGCAAAGAAGTGTCGACAACCCTGTAATTTCCGCACAAGCAATTTAAACTAACAAGGCCGTCGGTCCTCCTCGTAAGCACAGGTGTCGGCCCGTTCAATACGCGTCTACAAATAACCAATTTAAAAAGTCGTCTCAAATTCTTGATCGACACCGGCGCCGACATTTCGGTGCTACCCAGGGGAGTTCTCAATAATATTCCAACGAATTTAAAGAAAACTGATTTCACTCTCTTTACAGCAAACAAACTTTCAAGTGGCTATTCACAGTCACAGACGTTGCGCATCCCTTAAAAGATGCCGACTTCATCAAACATAACAACCTGCTCGTCGATCTATGCCATCGGAGGCTGGTGCACTCTAACTCAAGCGTTACTAGGTCACAGTCTCCACGACCTCAAGCATTAATATAAGAAATGACGGCCGCACAAGTTACAACCGCCACTTATAACAGTTATGTGGAACGCCTCCTCCAGGAGTTAGAGGGAAATACCAAACCGACTACGCCCCTCACGCCTAAGCATAGCGTAAGGCGCCACATAACTACGCAGGTTACACCCGCCGCAGAGAGGGCGCTTCGGCTCGCTGGAGAAAAATTAGCAGCAGCAAAAAAGAATTCGGCAGTATGTTTAAACAAGATATTTCCGTTCCGTGGAAGAGCGAATGGGCCAGCCCACTACATCTCGTTCGAAAAAAAGATGGAAATTGGCTCACTTGTGGTGACTACCGACGACTAAACAGAGTCACATTGCCCGACAGGTATTCCATTCCGCATCTCCGAGACTTCACATACTTAATACATGGCGAAAAAGACCGACAAACGTCCGGTTTGATGGAATGAAACAACATCAAAAGCCTTTGATGACTGTAAAATGGCATTGATAGATGCCGTTCAGCTGGTATACCCAGCAATGGAGGGTGCTTTAACTCTTCGCTGCGATGCATCTTACCAGGCAATAGGGGCGGCACTGGACCAAGCTATCAACGGTATGATACAAACTTTAGGGTTCTATACGGGTAAACTCAGTAACACTGAACGAAACTACAGCGCCTACGATCGCGAACTATTAGCTATCTTCAAAGGCATACGATTCGTTAAATCTGTTAGAGGGCCGAAACGTCACAGTTATTACCGACCATCGCCCACTCTCATTTGCTTTAGATCAAAACTCTAATAAGGCTTCGCCCCGGCAACAGCGGCAACTTCAGTATATAAGTCAGTTTACCAGCACGATAGTACATACACCGGGACATAAAAACACGGCAGCTGATGCGCTGTCTCGAATTAATATCATAAACCTCCCTGTGAGCATATCAGCTGGAGAGATCGAAGACGAACAACATTACGATCAGGAACTACACCATCTTCTACGTTCAAGTTCAACATCTCTGAAACTACGCAAACTCAAAATTGGCGATTCAAATGCCGAGTTTTACTGTAACGTATCGACGGGCACGGTAAGGACATACATACCCTCGTCACTACGACGAAAGGTGTTCGACCTAATTCACAACATCTCGCCCCCAATGGGCGAGCCACACAAAAGCTCGTAAGTCAACAATGCGCGTGGCCGCATATGAATCGTGACAGTATCCGGTGGGTCCGTACATGTTTGTCATGCCAACGTAGTAAGGTACGCCGTCAGCAAAGGAACATTCCGCAACACATCGAGGTACCGAGTGAGCGTTTCAAACACGTTCACGTCAACATCATAATCATGCAATTTTGCGACGGATACAGATACTGCCTGACGATAACCGACCGCTTCACCCGTTGGCCCGAAGCAATACCGCTAAAAGACATCTATACCGATACAGTAGCAAAAGCATTTTTCGCCGGGTGGTTAATCCGCTTCGGAGCACTAGCTACTGTTACCAGTGATCGAGGATCTCAATTCAAGTCAAAATTCTTCGAAGCATTCACGCAACTCATAGGATGCAACCTAACTCGAACGACAGCTTTTCACCCAGCATCGAATGGTATGGTCGAGCGTTGGCATAGGTCCCTCAAAGCGGCAATACGGCGACACGCCTCATCAAACTGGGTAAATATACTGTCAGTGTTGTTGCTCGGTTTTCGCACCAGTTTCAAAGACGACATTAAAACCAGCACAGCAGAAATGCTTTACGGAACAACACCCCCGTTACGAGGGGCATTCTTCATCGACGTTGAAATGGGGCCTGAGCCACAATATTTTGTCTAAGAATTACGAAACTTCATGCTACAGTCCGCTCGTTACCTACCGCGCATCACAATAGATCTCGAACATTCGAACATTCTAGTCTTCATAGTTGTACTCATGTGTTCGTACGAGTAGACGAAGTAAAAAATCCACTTGAACAACCGTATCGAGGTCCATATGAAGTGTTCGAGCGCATATCGGACTATATATTCAAGATTGACGTCGATGGTAATGCAACCACAATATCAACAGAAAGGCTTAAGCCTGCACTTATTGAAGCAGAAAATTAGAATACGAATGGCACAAGTAACTCAACCGTAGTGCCATCAACGAGCAACTCCAGGAGTCCAAATATACCGCGCACATACTCCAGAAGTCGGCAGTGCAACGATCCGTGACTTCTAAGGTGCATCGAAATCACTCCTGGGGAGCTACTGTGGCAACATGCTCACTTTTCTGCATGAGGCAACCCGTTCTGGGCTAATGACAGATTCTTAAACGCAACGAACGACGCGCAACACGTTTCAGCAAGAACATCTCAATTTGCACTAAATTTCTTTTATTTGTTGTAAGGGTATTATTTATGTAATAAATTTTCGTTGGATCTATAAACGCATAATCTAACGTGACTGCAGTAGAATCAATACAATCAAGTACACTACATACTTATGCCCCTATTACCGTTTACAACTCAAATCTGGTTCGGTAGAAATTTCGCAATTTCGTATTACAGACTACAACTCAACCTGACAAAAAAAATGTTGGTTGAGTTGTCTAGTCTAACAAATTTTTGTGGCATTACTGTTTACAGCCTGGTGTTGGTTTAGTTGTCAAAGCAGTCAAAATCTTACAACTGCTTACTAGCAGTTGTCTCATACAATTTTGCAGTTGTTTTGACAAAATGTAACGTTTTACAAGACGGTTCACCACCTAATTTTTAACAAAAATTTTCAAAGTTGGTATCAAAAGACACGTTTCGACCTCCAATTTAAGAATCCGAAAACAAAAATTAAAATTTTAATTTCTGTCATATCACTTCGGTTCAAATTTGTATGTGGTTGTTGTATTTTGCAAGATTTTTTGTACACACTAATGCAGAAAGGCGTTGGAACCACCCAGGGTTATTTTTACAAATTGCGGCCAAAGGCCGCCAACGCAGAAAGATATTCTGTGGAAAAAAAAACTGTGGATTGGGCCTCATATATCGGACCCTCTCTGGGCCATTTTGTGGGTTTCTGTAAATACCTTTCGACAGAAATAAAATTTGTATTTTCCGCTTTCGAATCCTAAAAACAGAAATCGAAACGCGTCTTTTGATACCACCTTTAATAAGAGTTAGATGGTGCACGGTCTCATAAATCGTTGCAAAATAAAAACTAAAAATTGAAATCCGGTAGTTAAAACTTTTTTAATCAAATAATAATCAACAATTTTGTACACATTTATAGAAAAAACGTTTAAACGAAGGATGACATTGAATAACGTTTTGACTTTATGGAGCGACATTCGGACGAGGCTGGCCGTAGTTCGGATGCAGCGAAAATAGGCGAAATTATGCGAACGTGAGTCCCATTGATACTAATCTCTACTCCTGCGAATCCTGTTTTGGAGTAAAATAAAATTTTTGCTGTTTGGGTTCTAATCCACTTCGCACAAATATGCTCTTCAATAATATCCAAAAGTCCAAAACTAAAATCATTTCCACAGCATATTTGATAGCTGCCGTCAACAAGGAATCGGAGTGCGGCGCATAATTTTAAAATACGAACACGTATGCGGAAATGGTCGTTAATTTTCTTTAGTCATGAGCAAAATGCTTCCTTTCAAATCTGCAAAATAACTTCATTTGAAGCTCATCATTTGTCACTTAAACATTTTCTTACTTGGTGCTAGGTAGTTCCAAGCGATTGGAATGATCACGGGTAATAGTCTAGTTGAGGGGTCCACTACTAATACGCTACCAAAAATATCGAGAGAGGTGTCAAAAGACGCGAATTAATCTCGAGAACACTAATCCGATGGCGGAAAAGAAAAATTTTATTTATGTCCGGAGATATTTGCATTTGAAGTTGGCGATTTTCATGTGGTTGTTGTTGTGTTGTACCCACAAAAAAAATTGCGCATCACCGTGGCGGTAGCCACGGTTATACCACACACCCGGACTTGGCATGGCGTAGCCCAGGGTTATTTTTTATAAGCGATGCCAAGGGCCGCCAACTCAGAAAGGTGTTCTGCGCAAAAATACTATGGATCCCACCCCCGGTTTCGGAGGTACCCGCGGGTCTTTTTTCGGTTTTTCGTTAATATCTTTTGAACGAGTTAAAACTTTTCTTTTCCGCCTTCGGATTATTGTTCTCAGATTAATACGCGTCTTTTGACACCTCTCTCGATATTTTTGACGCGTATTAGCAGTCGACCCCTCAACTAGACTATTACCTGATCACGCGAATGTTTTCCGTATTGACGACTTGTACCAACATTTCGCCATTATGAAATAGATTTCCTATAATAAAATCACTTTTGTAAATGCTTAAATTTGCGTCACAAATTAATCAGCTCTTCATTTATCTGCGAAATCATCACCCTCTAAAGTTGGCAACTCAATTCAACTTCAACTGAATTAAGTTGTAATTCGTAATACCAAACAGGAGTTGAGTTGTCTTAAAGTTGAGTTGTTTTAATTACAACCCAACCATGGCGGAACGACACAAGGTGGCAGCATGGAACAGCTCATTATAAACTTTTTTTATTTGATTTGATACATCAACTTCCGGCGCAGTTTGATTTTGACATTTGTCCATCGAATTTACAAAAACAGGTAACAGTGCAGTTTACGGTACCCACCGAATTTGGGCCAAAGTGTAGGAGTGAGGTATCAAAAGACGCGTATTCACGCCTAGATCTAGAATCCGAAAGCGGAAGTTAACGTTTTTTACCCGTTCAAAAGATATTAACGAAAAACCGAAAAAGACCCGCGGTCCCTTCGAAACCGGGGGTGAGATCCATAGAATTTTTGCGCAGAACGCCTTTCTGTGTTGGCGGCCTTCGGCCGCGCTTATAAAAAATAACCCTGGGCTACACCATGCCAAGTCCGGGTGTGTGGTATAACCGTGGCTACCGCCACGGTGATGCACAATTTTTTTTGTGGGTACAACACAACAACAACCACATTAAAATCGCCAATTTCCACTGCAAATATCTCCGGACAGAGATAAAATTTTTCTTTTCCGCCTTCGGATTATTGTTCTCGAGATTAATACGCGTCTTTTGATACCTCACTCGAAAATCTTGGCCCAACTTTAGGGTGGGTACCGTAAACTGCACTACTACTATGGGTTGAAAAGACTTGACCACGTCTCTCAACATGCTTACAGGTTGCTAAACATTTCTTTCGATAACCTTATTAAACTTAAAACGCTCACCACGCTACATAAATTAATATATATGAAGAAACCTGACTATCTGTATCGGAGGCTAAATTTTCTCCAGTCGTCTAGATCTGTTCTCCTTACCCACTTCAGACATCGTATGCTAATATCTGATCGCCAGTTCTTCATTAATTCCATACGTCTTTGGAACTCGCTCCCTTCTAGACTTAGGCTTATAAGCAATGCTCTGCTCTTCAATAAAGAATTAACAAGTTTCTATAATAACCTAGACAATTAAAATACTGATTCCTTCTAAGCAAATGTACTCTATCATTCCTTTATTTATTTATTTATCTATTTACTATTTATTAAATATATTATTTGTTGTAACCTTTTCTTAGCCATAGTCATTAGCTTTAAGTTTCAAGATTAGATTGTTCCTATTTTATGCCTTTTACCGACTAGCACTGTAAAATAATTTTTGTCAAATTGTTGTGCTGGGATGAATTGCCTAATAAATACAAATACAAATACAAATACCCAAAAACAAAGTAGATGGGATTTTTTTTATGTTTGCAGGTATGTCACCATGCTGCCTCCTTGTATCATTCTGCCATGAACCCAACCATTGTGAATGATGACTAAGTGTGTTATCTTATCTGTCAACTGCCTGACTACTTTTCAGCGTTTTGACAGGCTGTTCAATATGGCGGCGCCTATCTTCAGCGGGTGATAGAAAGAGATACAGAATGAGAGAGCGATAGTCATTTACAAATCAGGTGATCTAATCACTTTGGAATTTTGACGTTTATGCAGAAGATATCACACTTAGTCATCATTCACAATGAACCCAACTAAGGTGAGTTGTTAACCGTAATTGGGGCATTAATTGAAATACGCATCTAATGATTTCTCTCGCAGGGCGTACAGAAAACTATCAGGTGCTTGAAACATTGATTGTTTTGTACCATCTCCTTTACTTGTTTACTGATGTTAATAGTTTGACAAAGGACAAATATTGCTGTCATTAGTAATTTACTGCTGCATTGGACTCCCTGGCAATTTCATTGCCGATGCTCCTGAGCTAAGGACCAGTATCGTAGAAAAACTTATAAAGAGATGAAACTTAGTACCGGCACGAAAATTTCATCTTAGTGCATGTATGTATATACATGGGATATATAAAATTTCATAGAATAAATGTGTCGGTAAATGTTATGTCGAATGAAAGGGTTAAACGTTCCAGTAAGATCCGTGATTTTCGTGGTAACGTTTGATAATTTTCGATAAAAATTAGGGGGTGCACCGTCTTGTAAACCGTTAGCATTTCCGTTAATGGTAACGGTTTGCAAGACGATGCACCACCTAATTTTAATCAAAAATTGTCAAAGGTAGTATCAAAAGTGCAGTTTAGAGGCCCCACCCTAAAGTTGGGCCAAGATTTTCGAGTGAGGTATCAAAAGACGCTTCTTGGCATCAGTATTAATAATCCGAAAGCGGAAAATAAAAATATTAACACGTTCAAAAGATATTAACGAAAAACAGAAAAAAGACCCGTTGGTACCTCCGAACCGGGGGTGGGATGTTGTTGTTGTTGTTGTAGCAATGCTCGCCCCACCTAATAGCCGCGACCGATCACAAATTGTCATCAATATCCTCTAACGGGAGTCCAAGGAAACTTGCCGATTCAACAGGGGGGGACCATAAGGAAAGGGGTGTTAGAGGCGTTGGTTCCACATTACAATTAAAGAGATGGTTGGTGTCATGTTGGGACACATTGCAAGCGGGGCATAGATTTTGTATGTCGGGGTTGATTCTGGATAGGTAAGAGTTTAACCTGTTACAGTATCCAGAACGAAGTTGAGCAAGAGTGAAACGCGTTTCCGCGGGTTTGGATAATTTTCGATAAGTACTGCATTCACCGGGCAATTCCCGGCATAAAGGTCCGACACCTGTTTATAGAGTTTACCAAGGACCTCCTTGTGTTTTTTCACTTCATACGGCTGGGTTCTCAGGTGCCGTATTTCCTCAAAATGCTTACGGAGATGACTCCTTAAGCGCCTAGGCGGTGCTAGTTCATCAATCAGATGTCTGTTGGGATGCTCAGGTTTCTGGGTATTCAACAGGAACTGTTTGGTCAGCATCTCATTTCTCTCCCTGAAGGGGAGTATTCTCGCCTCATTATGCAGATGGTGTTTTGGGGACATAAGAAGACAGCCCGTGGCGATTCTGAGAGCAGTATTTTGGCAGGCCTGTAGTTTCTTCCAGTGGGTGATTTTTAGGCTTGGCGACCATATGGGTGACGCGTAGCATGTAATCGGCTGGCTAATTGCTTTGTATGTAGTCATGAGCGTTTCTTTATCTTTTCCCCAAGTACTGCCAGCGAGGGATTTGAGGATTTTGTTACGGCTCTGAATTCTCGGAACAATTGCGGCTGCGTGCTCACCAAAATGTAGATCCTGATCAAACGTCACACCCAAGTTTTTGGGTTGTAGGACAGTCGGTAGCGTAGTGCCATCGACGTGGATATTCAAAATGGTCGACATTTGGGACGTCCATATTGTAAATAAATTCGCGGAAGATTTAGTCGGTGATAATGCCAGGTTTCGCGAGGTGAAAATCTGGAGAGATCTGGGAGGTAGCCTTTTATTTTATTGCATAGCGCATCGATCTTTGGGCCTTGGCCTGTGGCCATTATTGTGCAGTCATCGGCGTAGGAAACGATTGTGACTCCTTCCGGTGGTGAAGGTAGATTAGATATGTAGAAATTAAACAAAAGTGGGGATAGGACACCACCCTGTGGCACCCCTTGTTTAATTCTCCTTGGTTTTGATGTTTCGTTTCTAAATTGCACCGATGCCTGCCGACCACCCAGGTAATTTGCGGTCCACCTTTTAAGACATGGGGGAAGGGTAGACCCTTCCAGGTCTTGCAGTAACGAGCCACGGTTGACCGTATTAAGAGCTTTTGATAGGTCTAGCGCTACGAGTACTGTTCTATGGTGGGGGTATTGATTTAAACCGCAATTTATCTGGGTGCTAATGGCATTTAGCGCGGTGGTAGTGCTATGGAGTTTTCTGAAGCCATGCTGATGAGGGGCTAGCTGCAAATTTGCTTGGAAATAAGGGAGCAAAATGGCTTCAAGCGTCTTTGCCACTGGCGATAGGAGAGATATCGGACGATACAACTCACCTATGTTAGCTGGTTTCCCAGGCTTTAGTAGCGGGACCACCTTGGCCATTTTCCATTTCTCAGGTATGACAAAGGTGGAAAGAGACAGGTTGAAGACATGCGCTAAATATTTGAAACCCTCTTTCCCTAGGCTTTTAGGCATCGGCATGGCTATGCCGTCTGGGCCCACTGCTTTGGATGGTTTAGCACGACCAATGGCGTCCCCAACCTCTTTAGCGGTGATGGTGATTGGTGACGCGCTGAATTTGTGGTTATGTCCGTGTCTATTGGCTCTCCGTCTATCTCTGTCGACCGTAGGATGCATTATATATTGTCGGCAGAAAGCGCTCGCGCATTTTTTCGAGTCCGACAGCACTTTGTCGCCAAAGGGGATGGAAACTTTGCCTTTGCGCTTAGTCGGATTCGATAGGGACTTTACGGTGGACCAAAGTTTACCCACACCGGTAGAGAGGTTACAACCTCTTAGGTGCTCCTTCCATTTCGCCCGCTTGTGTTCATCTACAAGCAATCTGATGCGTTGGTTTATATCCCTTATTTGGGGGTCGCCTGGATCAAGCTGTCTTATAAGGTCACGTTCTCTCGCTAAGTTTGCGGCCTCCGCCGGGAAGTGGGGCCGGATTTCGGGAATTCTCCCGGCGGGAATGAAATGTGCCGCGGCGGATTTAATGACCTTACGGAAGGCACGCTCCCCTTGGCGGGCATCAGTCGGGATAGGGAGGGCAGCAAAGCGGCTGTCTGTAAAGGATTTATATTCTTCCCACTTTCCTTTTTTGAAGTTTATGAAAGTGCGTTTTTCAGTGACGATGAAGTCGGCGGTACACTCAAGCGAAATAAGTATGGGCAGGTGGTCGGATGCCAATGTTACCATCGGCTCCAGTTGACGCAGTTTACGAGTTCTGCGCTCACGATTGAGATATCTGGCGAGTTGTGACAGCTTCCTACCATACGTGTGGGGGCGTCTCCGTTTATTGTGCAGAACGTCGTTTCTTCTATTTGATCCGCCAACATCTCACCCCTACTGTCCGCCCGCAAGTTTGAATGCCATAGATCATGATGGGCATTGAAATCGCCTAAGATAATGCGATAGTTGCAAGTGAGTAAGGCCCTGATATTAGGGCGGTATCCACTGGGGCAACAGGTGGCAGGAGGGATGTAGATGTTGATGATTTCTAGGTTTGCATCGCCTGACCGGACAGATATGCCTTGACGTTCTAAGACATTGTCCCTGCGGTCGATGCCAGGATCAAATATATAATATTGCACAGAGTGGTGTAAGTTGAGGGGTCGACTGCTAATACGCTACCAAAAATATCGAGTGAGGTGTCAAAAGACGCGTATTAATCTCGAGAACAATAATCCGAAGGCGGAAAAGAAAAATTTTATTTCTGTCCGGAGATATTTGCAGTTGAAGTTGGCGATTTCCATGTGGTGTTGTTGTGTTCGTACCCACAAAAAAAATTGTGCATCACCGTGGCGGTAGCCACGGTTATACCACACACCCGGACTTGGCATGGCGTAGCCCAGGGTTATTTTTTATAAGCGCGGCCGAAGGTCGCCAACGCAGAAAGGTGTTCTGCGCAAAAATACTATGGATCCGACCCCCGGTTTCGGAGTTACCCGCGGGTGTTTTTTCGGTTTTTCGTTAATATCTTTTGAACGCTTTAAAATTTTTATTTTCCGACTTCTTAATACTGACTTATTAATACTGATGTCAAGACGCGTCGTTTGACACCTCTTTCGATATTTTTGGTAGCGTATTAGCAGTCGACCCCTCAACTAGACTATTACCATAATTTTGGTAGTAGTGCAGTTTAAGGGCCCCACCCTAAAGTTCGGCCAATATTTTCGGGTGAGGTATCAAAAGAGGCGTATTAATCTCGAGAACAATAATCCGAAGGCGGAAAAAAAAATTATATTTCTGTCCGGAGATATTTGCAGTTGAAGTTGGCGATTTTCATGTGTTGGTACCCACAAAAAAAATTGTCCAACACCGTGGCTATAGCCGATATTTTTAGTAGCGTATTAGCAGTCGACCCCTCAACTAGACTATTACCATTACTTCTTTTTAGGTTGGCAACGCGGCCTTTAATAAACCTACTTTTTCAAAAATAGATGTCGCTGCTTAGCCTTTCCTCGTATGAGTTAAATGAGAAACAGCGGCGACATCTGCCTATCACAATTCACGTGTGCGAAAATTTCACGGCATCTGCTTTTCAAGTCTCTCAATGATCCAGAGCATTCCCGTGAAAATTGAGCGTGAGCCGGAGCTGTAAAACTAACTGGAAGACGGCAATTGTTCCCGCATGTTTGAAGTCTTTTAAGCGCACACATCACTTTACTTTTTATACTTGGTATATTAACATAATCTAACTTGCACGAATGAAAGGAAAAAGTTATGTTAAACTTCACTAATTTACTTATAAAATACTAGCAGACCCGTCAGACGTTGTTCTGCCCTAAATTTGGTCTATCTCCATACATTTTAATAAGCTTTTTCCGTCTAACTCTCTAGTCACCCAGCGGCATAAAACTTACTCTGTACTAAAGCACACATCAACAGCTTCAATTTGATATCCATAATTTAAAAACACATCCTAGTGTTTCCCTTATCCACGTTTCTGCCTATATCTCGAGACCCTAATCACCAATATGTATGAAAACTACCCTGTACTAAAGCACTCATCAAGAGCTTTTATTTATTTTATTTATTTATTTATTTATTTATTTAAAGTCGACGCAAACACAAAGCGGTCGACTAATTATTGTAATAGACAGATATATATGTAAAATACAGAGCCATTCTTAAAATTAAAAAATTCAAAAAAGGTACATAGAAAATTTGTATGTTATAAACATTTGACATCGCATTGTATAAGAAAAAATAAAATTAAAATATCAGGCTAAACATAAGAGTATAGCAGTATGTAAAGCAGCAAACGAACATTCAAAGCCAATGCAGTTATACAAATCATTGTACCGCGAGCACCAATGGCGCAGGGGACTGTTTCTAGCAAAATTTTGCCGGCATAGAGGTAAATGAAAAGGCACAAAATGCCTGGACGCCCTAGCAGGAACCGCAAAATTTAGTTGACTGATTAGGTCAGGGGAGTCAATCACACCAATGATGAGCTTGTGAATGAACATAACGCCAAGTAATACTCTACGATTCTCTAGAGATGGCAAATTAATTAGAAGAAGTCTATTCCTGTATGGTGGAAGATGAGTACTTGATTCCCAGTTGAGACCTCGTAATGCAAAAATTAAAAACCGTCTCTGGACCGACTCAATCCGATCAACATGGATTTGATAGATCGGAGACCAGACACATGAACAGTACTCGAGAATAGGACGTACCAGCGAGGTATAAAGGATCTTTGTGAAATAAGGGTCATCAAACTCTTTAGCCCAACGTTTGATAAAACCTAATACACCAGTTGCTTTGTTTATAGCGGTTGAAATATGTGTGGTAAAACTTAATTTCGGATCAAAAATAACTCCTAGATCAGTAACAATAGATATCCGCTCCAAGGGGTCGCCGTTAAGTGTATAAGATGATAGGACCGGCTTCACACGGTGAAAAGTCATTTGCTTACATTTAGAGTAATTCAAAAAAAGTAAATTTGCAGTACACCAGCTTTGAAATGAGTCCAGATCGGCCTGAAGCTGATTAAAACAAAACAAGTTCGAAGGCAGATATGTGTAACAAAGTTTTACATCATCTGCATACATAAAAACTCTAGAATGTAATATAACCTTTGGTAAGTCGTTTATGAACAGGTTAAAGAGTAATGGACCCAAATGGCTACCCTGGGGCACGCCAGAAGTTACATCAAACGACTTTGAAAGATTGTTGTTAAAGAAAACTCGCTGAGTCCTATTTTCAAGATAACTTGAAATCCAACTTAATAAAGGCGCTGGAAAACCCAGAAGATCAAGTTTGGTAACTAAGAGCTCGTGATTAACAGAGTCAAATGCTTTACTAAAGTCGGTGTAAATTACATCTGTTTGTTTGCAAACTAAAAAACCATTCATAACAAAAGACGTAAATTCAAGCAAGTTGGTAGTAGTTGATCTCCGATGAACAAAACCATGTTGACAAGGTGATATTAAAGAGCTACACAAGTATTGAAGCTGGTATGTAATTATCTGCTCAAAAGTTTTAGGGATAGCTGAGAGCTTAGCTATGCCTCTGTAGTTCTCAATATTAGACCTACTACCTTTTTTATGCAAAGGTATAATAAACGATTGTTTCCAAATAGATGGGAATGATGCGGATTCCAGAGACAGTTTAAATAATTTAAAGATAGGCTCTGATAAGCTGACAGCACAGTACTTAAGTACACAACTAGGAACACCATCCGGACCCGGCGAAGATATCGGTTTCAATGCAAGAAGTTTATTAAGAACAGTATCTTTATCAATAAATGGGTTTAAAATATTATTAGAACTTTCCAAGCAATATGGGTAAAGATTAGACTGGACACATTGGGATGAATAGGTTGATTTAAAGAATTCAGCAAATAAATCAGCGATTTCGTGATCAGAATTTGCGTTTTTGCACCCATAAATAAAAGTAGATGGGAAACCAGAAATTTTCCTTTTGGAATTAACAAATCTGTAGAAACGTTTCGGATTATTAGTAAATTGGAATTTGCAACATGATAAGTAATCTTTATAACACTGCTGGTTAAGACGATGAAAATTGGACCGCGCCACTAAATATTTAGATAAATCAATAGCTTTACCAGATCTTTTGAAACGCTTATAGAGTCTAGATTTAATATTATCAAGTCTTAATAGTTGCTTTGAGAACCAAGGTGGTTTACCCGTGGTGGTACTGGAATAACGAAGGGGGACACAGCTTTCAAACAAAGCATCAAGAGAACTATAAAACAAGGAAGTCGCTGTTTCAACGTCTGTACACGCATAAAGACTCGACCAGTCATGGGCAGAGATCAAATTATTGAGCTCACTAAAATTCGTCTTTGAAAAACATCTCAACCGGGGTCGGGAATTGGGCTTAGAAACATCGAGCATCACAGGTTGAACAACATCCAGTACTATCTCAAGCGTAGGATGAAGAGGGTCTTCAGGAAGGGATAATGGGGGAGTTCGGGTTAGAGTAATACCCGCAGAGTCATCTGTAAAAACTAAGTCTAAGATTTTCCTTTTGGAATTTAAAACATTATTAATTTGGAGAAGAGATGTATCTAGCAGGCTGTTTAAAAACTCGTGCTGAGTAGTGGGAGTCATGAAATTTGAGTCGATGGTATTGATCCAATTTACTGATGATAAATTGAAATCACCAAGAACTACTAGGCGGTCTTTGTCTCGCAATTGCGAGTACAAACTGCAAATAACAGTGCTATGACATGTATAAACGTGTATATCCGATCGTGGCGGTATATACGAGCAGCAGATAAACAAACTAAAATTGTGCAAGGCAAGCTTTACTGCTATAAATTCAATGTCATTTGTGGTGTCCAATAGCAGCAACTCAGATGGAAGCGTCGAGTCAACAGCAATAAGGACACCACCTGCTCTAGATTCACGATCACGCCGATAAACTACATATTTACGTGAAAAGAGTTCAGAGTTAAAATTGTCAGCTTTTAACCAGGTTTCAGTAAAAGCTATAACTTGAGAAGTAAAAATAAAACTATTCAGATAAAAGGTACTTAATTTCGATCTTAGGCCACGAACATTTTGGTACGTGATGGTTATTTTTTCACTGTTTCCGCAGGGATTTTTGAGTTTTTTGAAGCTCCTGCGGCGTTAGGTTTTTTTGTAAACAAATGCACAACTGAATGTTCCGGCCAGAATGTATGTTCAAGAACTCTATCAAAATAAGCGTCTGGCACTGATATTTTAAATGATGAAATATCCCTATCATATCTAAAATTAAATTTATAAACGCCTATTTTAATAGGTTGTGAAAGGTCTAGCTTATCTTCTATATACTTAATAATATCATTTTCCATAAGCGAAGAATGAAGACGAGATACAAAAATTGTCCTGCGAGGTGGCACGGCAGTCACCTGCCTCGGTTGCGCATTGTCAACATTTGGCAAACGCACAGCGGCGGAGGTAGAATCACCACCAGTGTAGGTGGAGCTGGAAGCAGCATTGTCATTATTAATGGTTGTTATATCATTAACAGCAGTAATTTGAACTTGAGCCAAGGGTGTAGGTTTAGCATTCGTGTTTACCTTATCAGCGGCTATGTGTTCAGCAGCAGCGTGGGCATGTGCAGTTTTTGCAGTTTTATTGGTAACGTTATTAGCATTAAGGTTAACAGAAATGTTATTGGCAGTCGAAGGCTTAACATTGGTATTTACAGCATAAGAGGTACTTGAGGTGTCGACGGCATCATTATTAGTCTGTGGGACGACAGTATGTACTTTATCGGCGGCGGTGAAATTGTTTGAATTAGCGGCGCCAGAATTTTCAACAGTAGACAGCTTGGCGTCACTGCAGACAGCGGACGGTGACAAAACAATTGACGAAAACGAAGGTGGGATAGGCACAGAGAGGGGTGTAGGTGTGAGCATAGCCGATGCATTATCAGCTATATGTAGCTGTGAACCTTCTAGAGGAGTGTTTCGAGGGGGACCCGTACACTGCGAATGCGAGCCAGAAGGCACCGGCGAGAAAGTGCATAGATCCATTGCATATGCAACCATAGCATCGTTGTTGTGTTTTTGGGGCAAAGTACACGAACTCACTGCAGCTTTGAGCGCACCGATTTCGGCAGCCAACACACCAATGCTATCACGATTGTTCTTATTGTTTTTATTCTTATTTTTAGCACTGCGCTTATTTGAACGTGCTTTTTCCTTCGCTTTGTCTTTGTTGCTGCTTTTTTCATCCTCCATGTTAACAGCTTGGTTACAACAAATTAAGTTTTTTATGCCATCTATTTGGGTAGACAAATCCCTGAATTTTACTTCAAAAGCAGTCATTATGGCTTCTAGCCCCAGTTTTTGAGAGGCTAGGACGGAGTCAAATGCCTTCGAAACTTTAATAGGCGCATTTACACACTCCGCACACATGTAGCGTATATGATAATTTGATTTTATTAGTCTAACGTCATATTCAGTGATGGCGCCCTCACAGCACGCGCGATGGAAGCGCTTTTTACAAAAGCCATTACACGGCACACATGTATTGTCAGTACGACCAAAACCCTTATCACATTTTCCGCAAAAGTCATCCATAATTAAGTTGAGATCAAAAACTCATTCGTTATCCATATATATAAACACATTCTAGGGGTACCCGCGTCCACGTTTTCGCTTATATCTCGAGACCCTAGTTACCCGCGGGTACGAAAAATACCCCGTATCAAAGTACTCATAAACAGCTTACATTCGATACCCATATTGTACAAACATATCCCAGGATTACCCAGGTCCATGTTTTGATCTCAAGACCCTATCCAGAACGGGATAAAAATTAACCTATGTCTGTCTCCTGGTTCTAAGCTACCCCTCCACCAATTTTCAGCCAAATATGTTCATCCGTTACTTCCTCTTCAATTACTCTTTATCTATTAAAAAAAGCGCATCAAAATCCGTTGCGTATTTTTAAAGGTTTAAGCATTCAAAGGGACATAGGGACAGAAAAAGCGACTTTGTTTTATACTATGTAGTGATGTATATACATCCATGCATACCTATAAACCTACGCCCGAAGTTAAATAACGCAGCGAATGATATATGTACGTATGTATGTGTCGCATCAAGCCTCACTCAAAAGCAATTAGCGCGGACAGTTCACAGCGAACAAACACACATACGCATTTTTTGATAAAAATGTTACTTTTGTTTAAACAATTTGGCTGATATAAGAAAGGAATCAAGTATTTTTTTTGATGCAGATCGAAGGTAAATATTTCAAAGTTTTACTGAAAAGTAGAATTTTTTAAATCCATCCATCCCTTTATGAGTTATCGCTGTGTAAACAAAAATGTTATGATTTGTTTACTACATTTTGGCAATTTGCCACGCCCCTATAATATATACCTTCAAATTATATTAACTGTACCATCTCACTTAGCTAAGCTTTCAAATGCAAAAAACCGTTTTAATCGGAGCATTCTGTGTGAAGTTATGTGCATACATGGCATTTAGCGACTTTATTTTATAAGATTTATAGATTAACACAAAAAAAAATGTCTGTCCAAATGAAAACATATGAAAGTGAACAGTGTTGCCAGCTCAGCAGGTAATAAATCAAGGTTTTTTTTGATGTATAAAACATCTATATTTAGAAGAAATTTCTATAATAAAATTATGTTTTTATGGGAAAATGATTGCTATCTTATCATAAATCGAATAATCAGTGGAAAAAATGTGTTATTGTCAAAATACTTTAATTTTATTTTTTTCAAAAAAGGCTTAATTAAACATGCACAGTAATTCTGCGTAGAACACCCTTAGCCGATCCAACACCGGCTGCGCCATGCACAGTAATTCTGCGTAGAACACCTTTCTGCATAGGCGGCCTTCGGCCGCGCTTATAAAAAATAACCCTGGGCCCGCCATGCCAGGCCCGGGTGTGGTGTAACCGTGGCTACCGCCACGATAATGTCCTTCTGCGTATAAGGACAGCACCGTGGCGGTAGCCACCGTTATACCACACACCCGGACCTGGCATGGCGTAGCCCAGGGTTATTTTTGATAAGCGCGGCGGGTTGGATTTTATATAAGGTGCCACGATTTTCAAACTTTTGTTGATTAGTAGGGGTAGAGGGGGTCCTAAAAATCACAAAACTGGAATCCGCAGGTCTAGGAAACTCTTAGTTTAAGAAATATAAGCTTTTTAATTTCCAAATTTAGTAAAATTTCAACTTAAGTCCTGCATTTAAAATTCGGGTCGCACATGTCGATAGCGGTATCAAAAGACGCGTATTTCGCTTGAGACTAACATAAAAGCCAACCCGAAGTCTTTTTGGGTTTTTGTTAACTCAAAACGAAAATATAACGGTATGCCGAAATCAATGGAGTTTGGAGGCAAAGTTGCTTGCTCAACTCAGGAAGCATGTGAGCTCTTTGCCGACTTCTTCGGGTCGGTATTTAACAGGTTCCGGACAGTTAGTACGTCATGTGATACATCTGCCATAGTGGAGTCTGTAAATATTGGTCAGTTCACGGTTACAGAGGAAGAAGTCCTGGAGTCCCTTATGAACCTTGATGTATCTAAGGGAGCTGGATACGATCTTCTGCCACCCTTGTTCTTAAAGAATTGTGCGGTTTCACTCTATCCGCCTCTTACTAAAATCTTTAACAAGTCCCTTGAATGTGGTAATTTCCTTGACGAATGGAAAGTGGCATTCTTATCGCCAATTTATAAGTCTGGCCCTCGAAACAAGGTAGAAACAAGGCTTCCCAAGGCAGTCGGTTCCATGTACCGGAGCGACTCGGGATTTTTCCCGACCAAGGACTGTCATTTCAGTGTGACCCCATTTAATTTGTTGCGTCCCTCCCACAAATTGTCATTCTCCCAGCAGCTCCTTGCGGCAGGACTGCTCCATATTCTCTTACTCCGGGAAGGCATCGAATCCAATCCGGGTCCGTCTCCTGACCCCGGTCCTGAGAAATGATTTTACTGCATCTGCCGGAAAAGAATCTTTTTAGGACGGTCATACTCTGTTCAGTGTGTCTCGTGTAAGGTATGGTTGCATCAGACAGGTTGTTCTGGGCTTGATCCCAAAACCCGACGTCCACGTAACTTTTATAAATCTTTTGTGGCTCCTTGCTGTTCACGCCCAAGGGCGTCCCGTAGTCTATGCCTAAGCGCCCCTCCACTACCTTCCAGCAGCCCCGCTGCTCAGCAAGCCACAACAAGTACCCGCTGCTGCTCGCGCCCCACGGCGCCAACAACTCAAACAGCTGCTACCACTCATAACTACTACCTTCGTAGTAGAGTCGGTAGCAATGCTGAGCATCAGCCCCTGCCCCCGTCTTCTCTCCCCCCGGGTTTCATCGCGCCATGTTGCCAGGTCGCAAACCCAAATCATCCGGGTACCCCAATGCTTGCCCAAGGACGCCCAGTCCCAGGGCCACAACAGCAATTGCGTCCTGGCCTTCCACAACCCAGGCGTAGTCACCCGTCACTTACCCCCAGAGTGGCGGCGTCTCCCCTTATGCACTTCAGAATTCTGCAGTTAAACTCTAATGGACTAACTGGGAAGATTACGGAGATAGTCGATTTCATGAAGCGGCACAACATCCACATTGCTGCGATTCAAGAGACTAAACTCACAGCAAGATCTGCATTGCAGACCTGCTCTGGGTATAATGTCAACAGGAAACACCGCGAGAGCGGAGATGGAGGCGGCCTCGCGTTTATCATACACCACTCTGTGCAATATTATATATTTGATTCTGGTATCGACCGCAGGGACAATGTCTTAGAACGTCAAGGCCTATCTGTCCGGTCAGGCGATGCAAACCTAGAAATCATCAACATATACATCCCTCCTGCCACCTGTTGCCCCAGTGGATACCGCCCTAATATCAGAGCCTTACGCTATGGCAACAATCGCATTATCTGAGGCGATTTCAATGCCCATCACGATCTATGGCACTCAAACTCGCGGGCGGACAGTAGGGGTGAGATGTTGGCGGATCAAATAGAAGAAACGACGTTCTACACAATAAACGGAGACGCCCCCACACGTATGGTAGGAAGCTGTCACAGTTCGCCAGATATCTCAATCGTGAGCGCAGAACTCGTAAACTGGCAGCCGATGGTAACATTGGCATCCGACCACCTGCCCATACTTATTTCGCTCGAGCGTACCGCCGACTTCATCGCCACCGAAAAACGCACTTTCATAAACTTCAAAAAAAGGAAAGTGGGAAGAATATAAATCTTTTACAGAAACCGCTTTGCTGCCCTCCCTATCCCGACTGGACCCGCCAATGGGAGGAGCGTGCCTTCCGTAAGGTCATTGAATCCGCCTCGGCACGTTTCATTCCCGCCGGGAGAGTTCCCGAAATCCGGCCCACTTCCCGGCGGAGGCCGCAAACCTAGCGAGAGAACGTGACCTTATAAGACAGCTTGATCCAGGCGACCCCCAAATAAGGGATATAAACCAACGCATCAGATTGCTTGTTTACGAACACAAGCGGGCGAAATGGGAGGAGCACCTAAGAGGTTGTAACCTCTCTACCGGTGTGGGTAAACTTTGGTCCACCGTAAAGTCCCTATCGAATCCGACTAAGACAAAGTTTCCATCGCCTTTGGCGACAAAGTGCTGTCGGATGCGAAAAAATGCGCGAGCGCTTTCTGCCGACAATATATAATGCATCCTACGGTCGACAAAGATAGACGGAAAGCCAATAGACGCAGAGCGTCACCAATCACCATCACCGCTAAAGATGTTGAGGACGACATTGGTCGCGCTAAACCATCCAAAGCAGTGGGCCCAGACGGCATAGCCATGCCGATGCTTAAAAGCCTAGGGATAGAGGGTTTCAAATATTTTGCGCATGTCTTCAACCTGTCTCTTTCCATCTTTTTCATACCCGAGAAATGGAAAATGGCCAAGGTGGTCCCGCTACTAAAGCCTGGGAAACCAGCTAACATAGGAGAGTCGTATCGCCCGATATCTCTCCTATCGCCAGTAGCAAAGACGCTTGAATCCATTTTGTTCCCTTATTTCCAAGCAAATTTGCAGCTAGCCTCTCATCAGCATGGCTTCAGAAAACTCTATAGCACCACCACCGCGCTAAATGCCATTAGCACCCAGATAAATTTCGGTTTAAATCAATACCCCCACCATAGAACAGTACTCGTAGCGCTACACCTATCAAAAGCTTTTGATACGGTCAACCATGGCTCGTTACTGCAAGACCTGGAAGGGTCTACCCTTCCCCCATGTCTTAAAAGGTGGACCGCAAATTACCTGGGTGGTCGGCAGGCATCGGTGCAATTTAGAAACGAAACATCAAAACCAAGGAGAATTAAACAAGGGGTGCCACAGGGTGGTGTCCTATCCCCAATTTTGTTTAATTTCTACATATCTAAGCTACCTTCACCACCGGAAGGAGTCACAATCGTTTCCTACGCCGATGACTGCACAATAATGGCCACAGGCCCAGGCCCAAAGATCGATGAGCTATGCAATAAAATAAACGGCTACCTCCCTGATATCTCCAGTTTTTTCGCCTCGCGAAACCTGGCATTATCACCGACTAAATCTTCCGCGACTTTATTTACAACATGGACGTCCCAAATGTCGACCATTTTGAACATCCACGTCGATGGCACTACGCTACCGACTGTCCTACACCCCAAAATCTTGGGTGTGACGTTTGATCAGGATCTACATTTTGGTGAGCACGCAGCCGCAATTGTTCCGAGAATTCAGAGCCGTAACAAAATCCTCAAATCCCTCGCTGGCAGTACCTGGGGAAAAGATAAAGAAACGCTCATGACTACATACAAAGCAATTAGCCAGCCGATTACGTGCTACGCGTCACCCATTTGGTCGCCAAGCCTAAAAATTACACACTGGAAGAAGCTGTAGGTCTGCCAAAATACTGCTCTCAGAATTTCCACGTGCTGTCTTCTTATGTCCCCAGAACACCATCTACATAATGAGGCGAGAATACTCCCCATCAGGGAGAGAAATGAGATGCTGACCAAACAGTTCCTGTTGAATACCCAGAAACCTGAGCATCCCAACAGACATCTGATTGAAGAACCAGCACCGCCTAGGGGCTTAAGGAGTCATCTCCGTAAGCATTTTGAGGAAATACGGCACCTGAGAACCCAGCCGTATGAAGCGAAAAAACACAAGCAGGTCCTTGGTGAACTCCATAAACAGGCGTCGGACCTTTATGCCGGGATTTGCCCGGTGAATCCAGTACTTGAAGAAAAGTATCCAAAACTCGCGGAAGAGGAACGCATACTCCCCAGGGAAACGCGTGTCACTCTAGCTCAACTTCGTTCTGGATACTGTTACAGGTTAAACTCTTACCTATCCAGAATCAACCCCGACATACAAAATGTATGCCCCGCTTGCAATGTGTCCCCACATGACACCAACCATCTCTTAAATTGTAATGTGGAACCAACATCTCTAACACCCCTCTCATTATGGTCCACCCCTGTTAAAACAGCAAGTTTCCTTGGACTCCCGTTAGAGGATATTGATGACAATTTGTGATCGGTCGCGGCTGTTAGGTGGGGCGAAGCATTGCTACAACAACAACAACAAACAAGGTACACAACTATCGACCCATTGCTAAGCTATCCATCATCCCAAAGCTGCTGGACAAAATTTTAAATGACCAGCTATTTGCAGTTTTTAAAAACTATATTGTCCCTCAACAGGTTTTTATCCAGGGATATCCATCAGCACAACTCTCACAATATTTGTTACTTTTGTGGTTAATGCGATTGAGGACGGCGAACAAGTGGACACTCTGTACACTGATTTCGTAAAAGCTTTCGACAGTCTCAATCATAATCTTTTACTTAATAAACTCGAGAAACTCGGAATCCACTCCAACGCTCTAAGTTGGCTTGAGTCGTATCTCCAAAACAGGAAATTAATAGTAAAGATTGGCAGCAATCTCTCCAAGCCTATAATCGTTACATCAGGAGTACCACAAGGTATTCATCTGGGCCCTTTACTTTTTTCTTTATTTATAAATGACATTTGCCAATGTTATAAATTTTGTAGTTGCTTGATGTACGCTGATGATCTAAAACTAAGACTAAAACTAAGACTAAGACTAAGACTAAGACATCTTGGAATTGATAAAATGGTGTAATAGTAACGGTCTTTTCTTGAACTTCTCCAAGTGTAATATTATCACAGTCACTCGGAGAAACGCATGCATAATGAACAGCTATTACTTTAACGCTAGCGACTCATTCAATCGTACAACTACTGTTAAGGATTTGGGAGTATACTTAGACTCGAAGCTTAGATTCGACTTTCATAGGGAGTACATAATCAGTGCTGCCAATTCAAAACGGCTTTCTCAAACGTAATTCCAAAGACTTTTTTGATCCGCTAACGCTGAAAAGTCTTTACATTAGCCTTGTAAGATCCATTTTGGAATATGCCTGCATCATTTGGGACTCAGACTTTGTCACACATTCCAGCCGGTTAGAAAGAGTTCAAAGGATATTCACTAAATTCGCCCTTCGACGAATGTTCACTTTTGAATCAATGCCATCTTATGAACTAAGATGTAGAATTTTAAATATTCAGTGCCTTAATATTCGAAGGAAAATATGTGGTATTTTCTTTATCAAAGACATTTACGACAACAAAATCGATTCTCCGGAACTACTTTTTCTTCTCCCCTTCTATGCACCTGAAAGGTGTCTAAAGCGGCATTTATGCGGCAGTTACCCACCGACGTGTGCCGTACGTAAGGACGTTTGTCGTACGAAGCACGTTTGACCGAACTCTCAAGCCCGTAGTAATCAATGTGTGCGTCTGTGTACATGTACATAAGATATTTGTGTGTGTATTGTTTACAGATAAGCACTGTTGCCATTGACCATTTTGCATGTATGCTTATGGAAACATCAACTTTTTCCAATTTAATTTTTGATATTGTAAAAGACCGGAATACTATTAAGGGCCTATTACGGTACACAACTCAACTTGGTTGGATTGTAATTAAAACAACTCAACTTTCAGACAACTCAACTCCTGTTTGGTATTACGAATTACAACTTATTTCAGTTGAAGTTGAATTGGTGCTGCCAAGCTAAGAAAGTGATGATTTGACAGATAAATGAACAGCTGATCAATTTGTGGCAGAAATTTAAGCATTTTCAAATGTGATTTTTTTATTAATGTTATATGAAATCTATTTTATAATGGCGAAAATGTTGGTGATTGACATGTCGCGATTACGGAAACATTCGCGTGATCATTCCAATCCCTTGGAACTACCAAGCACCAAGTAAGAAAATGTTTAAGTGACAAATAATGAGCTTCATATGAAGTTATTTTGCAGATTGGAAAGGAAGCATTTTACTCAGTACTAAACAAAATTAAGAACCATTTCCGCATACGCGTTCGTATTTTAAAATTATGCGTCACACTCCGATTCCTTGCTGACGGCAGCTATCAAATATGCTATGGAAATGATTTTGGTGTTGGACTGGTATTAGATATAATTGAGGAGCGTATTTGTGCGAAGTAGATTAAAACCCTAACATAAAAAACTGTATTTTACTCAAATAGGATTCCCAGGAGTAGTGATTAGTATCAATGGGACTCGCATAATTTCACCTATTTTGGCTGCATCCAAACTGCGACCAGCCTCGTCCAACTATGGAATGTCACTACATAAAGTCAAAAAGTTATTCAATGTAATTCGTTTAAACGTTGGTTTTTCTAGAAATGTGTACAAAATTGTTGATTATTGTTTGATTAAAAAAGGTTTAACTACCGGCTTTAAATTTTTTGTTTTTTTTTGGTAACGTTTTATAAGCCCGTGCACCATCTAACTCTTATCAAAGGTGGTATCAAAAGACGGGTTTCCATCTCTGTTTTTAGGATTCGAAAGCGAAAATTAAAAATTTTATTTCTTTCGAAAGATATTTACAAAGACCCACAAAATGGCCCGAGAGGGTCCGAAATATGAGGCCCGGTCCACAGTTTTTTTGCACAGAACATCTTTCTGCGTTGGCGGCCTTTGGCCGCGATTCGTAAAAATAATCCTGGTTGGGTCCAACACCTTTCTGCATTGCTGTATACAAAAAATCTGGCAAAATACAACAACCACATGAAATTAGATTTTATTAGAATTAATTTTTGTGGTAATTCTTTACAACAGCATGATACTGCTAATACGTGTCCAAAAATATCGAGAGAGGTATTAAACGACGCGTCTTGACATCAGTATTAATAATCCGAAGGCGGAAAATACAAATTTTAACTCGTTCAAAAGATATTAAACACAAACCGAAAAAAGACAACAACATTGCAACAACCACATGAAAATCGCCAACTTCAACTGAAAATATCTCCGGACAGAGATAAAATGTTTATTTTCCGCTTTCGGATTATTGTTCTCGAGATTAATAGCGTCTTTTGGCACCTCTCTCGATATTTTTGGACGCGTTTTAGCAGTGTCATGCTGTCGTAAAGAATTACAATTTTAATTTTCGGATTCTTAAATCGGAGGTCGAAACGTGTCTTTTGATACCAACTTTGAACATTTTTGTTAAAAATTAGGTGGTGAACCGTCTTCTAAAACGTAACATTTTTTCAAAACAACTACAAAATTGTATGAGACAACTGCTAGTAAGCAGTTGTAAGATTTTGACGTCTTTGACAACTACACCAACACAAGGTTGTAAACGGCAATGCCACAAAAAGTTGTAAGGCTAGACAACTCAACCGAAATTTTTTTTGACAGGTTGAGTTGTAATCTGTAATACCAAATTGCGAAACTTCAACCCAACCAGAGTTGAGTTGTAAACGGTAATAGGGGCATTAAATAAGTATAAATAGATTAAATATTTATAATCAGCACTTTTACATAATTATTTCGAATTATTTTCACAATTTTTCAAACTTTAATTAGGCGTTTTTGCATAAAATTGCAAACGGTCAAAAATTAGCGCACAAAAGTTTACTAGGCAACTCTGTCTAGTGAGAGAGCGATCAGCTGACACGTTCTTACGGAAAAAATCAAACTTGTTTTGATTTCTACGTTCCGGGCTACGTACGTACGGGCGTTGCACGTCGGTGAGTTTTCGTTTACATTGCACACTCATAAGATAGGTCGTGTCAGCTGACACGTTTTTTCTACGTACGTTCGTGAGTAACCACGGTTTACGTTTGCGCGTGAAAAAAAACGCCTATCCTCGCTTAGATAATGCTTAGGAGACCCATCTAGCGGCAGTGGTTAAATAACTAGCTACAGCCACAGGGTGTACCGAAAAGCGGAGACACAACTCTCTGATGGCCATAGGGTATAACATATAGCTAAATCAGTTGCGATGAATTGTAGACACACATAGAATACATAGAATTAGTGTAGAGGGTGAAACCAAAACCACATATTTCAGTTACATCTGAGTATAATGCGTATTGAAATTTAGTAGTACACATTTTATGCGCAGCAATTTCAGAGGTGTATTTAAAGTTTGACGCTTAGATAATGCTTAGGAGACCAATCTAGCGGCAGTGGTTAAATAACTAGCTACAGCCACAGGGTGTACCGAAAAGCGGAGGCACAACCCTCTGATGGCCATAGGGTATAACATATAGCTAAATCAGTTGCGATGAATTGTGGACACACATAGAATACATAGAATTAGTGTAGAGGGTGAAACAAAAACACATATTTCAGTTACATCTGAGTATAATGCGTATTGAAATTTAGTAGTACACATTTTATGCGCAGCAATTTCAGAGGTGTATGTAAAGTTTGACGCTTATCAGTCCATATAAAGCTTAAGCGTATAGACGTTTACGTGTGAAAAAAAAAACACGGCTAGTGTATGTTTGTTTGCATTTATGTCGACGTGCCACCACCTTATAATGTTCGACCAAGATAAAAAGATATTGTTGCGGAGCTGGCAACACTATTCACCACCTTCATATGTTTTCGTTTGTTTAATTGTAACAACAAAAAAGCGACAATAGTATCGACGGGTTTTCCGCGAAAAACTTTTAAACGAGATAAAAAATATAGTTTCTGCTTTCGGATTCTGAATTTGGACGCAAATACGCGGCTTTTGATACCGCTATCGACATGTGCGACCCGAATTTTAAGTGCAGGACTTAAGTTGAAATTTTACTAAATTTTGAAATTAAAAAGCTTATATTTCATAAACTAAGAGTTTCCAAGAGTTGCGGATGATAATTTTGTGATTTTTAGGACCACCTCCACCCCTCGAAAAAAAAAGTTGGAAAATCGTGGCACCTTATTCAAAATATTCCCCAGCGCGGCCGAAGGCCGCCTATGCAGTAAGGTTTTCTACGCAGAATTACTGTGCATGGCGCAGCCGGTGTTGGATCGGCTAAGGGTGTTCTACGCAGATGACTTGGGAAAAGCAAGAGTAATTTCTTGCTCAGTTAATTTCTATTATTGCTCATATGGCAACACTCTTCACCATCAGGTGTTTTTCTTCAACAACGAATCAAGTGATTAGAGTGTATTTTCTGTATTTTTATTACCTAATTGCATATTAATTAGAGAAATTAGACAAATCTTTTCACTAATTAGGTGATATAAAATTGTATTAATCCATCGAAAAACAAAACAGGATGTGATTTGTGCGCTTAAAAAATTGTAAATACGCGGGAACAATATGTACAAGACGAACCAGTTAAAACTTTTAAACGGGAAAAAAAGTTAACTTCCGCTTTCGGATTCTTGATCTAGACGTGAATACGCGTCTTTTGATACCTCACTAAAAAAGAAAGGCCCAATTTTAGGGTGGGCCCCTGAACTGCACAATTACCAAAATTAAATTTCAGTCGAAGTAATTCTTTACGACAGCATGACACTGCTAATACGCGTCTAAAAATATCGAAAGAGGTGTTAAAAGACGTGTATTGACATCAGTATTAATAATCCGAGGTAAAACTCTAGTTGAGGGGTCGACTGCTAATACGTTACCACAAATACCGAGAGATATATCAAACGACGCGTCTTGACATCAGTATTAATAATCCGAAGGCGGAAAATAAAAATTTTAACTCGTTCAAAAGATATTAACGAAAAACCGAAATATTACCCGCGGGTACCTCCGAAAACGGGGGGTGGAATCCATAGTATTTTTGCGCAGAACACCTTCCTGCGTTGGCGGCCTTCGACCGCGCTTATAGAAAATTACCCTGGGTGGGTCCAACGCCGGTTCGGAGACCAAACTATATCCGCGCAAAACACTTATGTTCACAATTTTTTTTGTGGGTAAACAACATTACAACAACCACATGAAAATCGCCAACTTCAACTGCAAATATCTCCGGACAGAGATAAAATTTTTATTTTCCGCCTTCGGAAAATTGTTCTCGAGATTAATACGCGTCTTTTGACACCTCTCTCGATTTTTGACGCGTATTAGCATGTGGTTGTGTTGTGTTGTGTACCCACAAAAAAAAAATAGTGAACATAAGTGTTTTGTGCGGATATAGTTTTGGTCTCCAAACCGGTGTTGGACCCACCCAGGGTAATTTTTTATAAGCACGGCCGAAGGCCGCCAACGCAGAAAGCAGTGCTTCGCCCCATCCATTAGGTGCGACCGATCACAAATTGTCATCAATATCCTCTAACGGGAGACCAAGGAAACTTGCTGTTTCAACAGGGGTGGACCATAATGTGACGGGTTTTAGAGGCGTTGGTTCCACATTACAATTGAAGAGATGGTTAATGTCATGTGGGGACACATTGCAAACAGGGCATACATTTTGTATGTCGGGGTTGATTCTGGATAGGTAAGAGTTTAACCTGTTACAGTATCCAGATCGAAGTTGAGCTAGGGTGACACGCGTTTCCCTAGGGAGTGTGCGTTCCCCTTCTGCAAGTTTAGGGTATTGTTCTTTGAGTACAGGATTCACCGGGCAATTCCCGACATAGAGGTACGACGCCTGTTTGTGGAGTTCACTGAGGACCTGCTTGTGTTTTTTGGCTTCATACGGCTGTGTTCTCAGGTGCCGTATTTCCTCATAATGCTTACGGAGATGACTCCTTAAACCCCTTGGCGGTGTTGGCTCATCAATCAGATGTCTGTCAAGAATTCAGGTCATTTTTATACTCAGTTGAGCAGAGCTCACAGAGTATATTAAGTTTGATTGGATAACGGTTGGTTGTACATATATAAAGGAATCGAGATAGATATAGACTTCCATATATCAAAATAATCAGGATCGAAAAAAAATTTGATTGAGCCATGTCCGTCCGTCCGTCCGTCCGTCCGTCCGTCCGTCCGTCCGTTAACACGATAACTTGAGTAAATTTTGAGGTATCTTGATGAAATTTGGTATGCAGGTTCCTGAGCACTCATCTCAGATCGCTATTTAAAATGAACGATATCGAACTATAACCACGCCCACTTTTTCGATATCGAAAATTTCGAAAAACCGAAAAAGTGCGATAACTCATTACAAAAGACAGATAAAGCGACGAAACTTGGTAGATGGGTTGACGTTATGACGCAGAATAGAAAATTAGTAAGATTTTGGACAATGGGCGTGGCACCGCCCACTTTTACAAGAAGGTAATTTAAAAGTTTTGCAAGCTGTAATTTGGCAGTCGTTGAAGATATCATGATGAAATTTGGCAGGAACGTTACCACTATTACTCTATATGTGCTAAATAAAAATTAGCAAAATTGGATGAAGAACACGCCCACTTTTTAAAAAAAAAATTTTTTAAATTCAAATTTTAACAAAAAATTTAATATCTTTACTGTATATAAGTAAATTAAGTCAAAATTCAACTCCAGTAATGATATGATGCAACAAAATACAAAAATAAAAGAAAATTTCAAAATGGGCGTGGCTCCGCCCATTTTCATTTAGTTTGTCTAGAATACTTTTATTGCCATAAGTCGAACAAAAATTTACCAATCCTTCTCAAATTTGGTAGGAGCCTAGACTCTATGACGGTAACTGTTCTCTGTGAAAATGGGCGAAATCGGTGGAAGCCACGCCCAGTTTTTATACACAGTCCACCGTCTGTCCTTCCGCTCGGCCATTAACACAATAACTTGAGCAAAATCCGATATATCTTCACTAAACTTAGCCCACGTACTTACCTGAGCTCACTTTTTCTTGGTATAAAAAATGGGCGAAATCTGACCATAACCACGCCCACTTTATCGATATCGAAAATTACGAAAAATGAAAAAAATGCCATAATTCTATACCAAATACGAAAAAAGTGATGAAACATGGTAACTGGATTGGTTTATTGACGCAAAATATAACTTTGGAAAAAACTTTGTAAAATGGGTGTGACACCTACCATATTAAGTAGAAGAAAATGAAAAAGTTCTACAAGGCGAAATCAACAGCCCTTGGAATCTTGGCAGGAATACTGTTAGTGGTATTGCATGTATAAATAAATTAGCAGTACCCGACAGATGATTTTCTGGATCACCTGGTCCACATTTTGGTCGATATCGCGAGAACGCCTTCACATATACATCTAAGGGCCACTCGCTTTTAAAACCCTCATTAATACCTTTAATTTGATATCCATATCGTACAAAAACATACCAGAGTCACCCCTGTCCCACCCTAGTGGCGATATCTCGAAAAGGCGTCCACCTATAGACCTAGTGTCCACTCCCTCTTAAAATGCTCAGTAACACCTTTCGTTTGATACCCATATCGTACAAACATTCTAGAGTCACCCCTGGCCCACCCTAATGGCGATATCTCGAAAAGGCGTCCACCTATAGACCTAATGCCCACTCCCTCTTAAAATGCTCAGTAACAGCTTTCGTTTGATACCCATATCGTACAAACATTCTAGAGTCACCCCTGGCCCACCCTAATGGCGATATCTCGAAAAGGCGTCCACCTATAGACCTAGTGTCCACTCCCTCTTAAAATGCTCAGTAACACCTTTCGTTTGATACCCATATCGTACAAACACATTCTAGAGTCACCCTGGCCCACCCTAATGGCGATATCTCGAAAAGGCGTCCACCTATAGACCTAATGTCCACTCCCTCTTAAAATGCTCAGTAACACCTTTAGTTTGATACCCATATCGTACAAACATTCTAGAGTCACCCCTGGCCCACTCTAATGGCGATATCTCGAAAAGGCGTCCACCTATAGACCTAATGTCCACTCCCTCTTAAAATGCTCAGTAACACTTTTCGTTTGATACCCATATCGTACAAACATTCTAGAGTCACCCCTGTCCCACCCTAATGGCGATATCTCGAAAAGGCGTCCACCTATAGACCTAATGCCCACTCCCTCTTAAAATGCTCAATAACACCTTTCGTTTGATACCCATATCGTACAAACATTCTAGAGTCACACCTGGCCCACCCTAATGGCGATATCTCGAAAAGGCGTCCACCTATAGAACTAAGGATTACTTCCTTTTAAAATACTCATTACCACCTTTCATTTGATACCCATATCGTACAAACACATTCTAGAGTCACCCTGGCCCACCCTAATGGTGATATCTCAAAAAGGCGTCCACCTATAGACCTAATTCCCACTCCCTCTTAAAATGCTCAGTAACACCTTTCGTTTGATACCCATACCGTACAAACATTCTAGAGTCACCCTTGGTCCAGCTTTATGGCGATATCTCGAAAAGGCGTCCACCTATAGAACTAAGGATTACTCCCTTTTAAAATACTCTTTACCACCTTTCATTTGATACCCATATCGTACAAACACATTCTAGAGTCACCCTGGCCCACCCTAATGGCGATATCTCGAAAAGGCGTCCACCTATAGACCTAATGCCCACTCCCTCTTAAAATGCTCAGTAACACCTTTCGTTTGATACCCATATCGTACAAACATTCTAGAGTCACCCCTGGCCCACCCTAATGGCGATATCTCGAAAGGGCGTCCACCTATAGACCTAATGCCCACTCCCTCTTAAAATGCTCAGTAACACCTTTCGTTTGATGCACATATCGTACAAACACATTCTAGAGTCACCCCTGGCCCACCCTAATGACGATATCTCGAAAAGGCGTCCACCTATAGACCTCATGCCCACTCCCTCTTAAAATGCTCAGTAACACCTTTCGTTTGATACCCATACCGTACAAACATTCTAGAGTCACCCCTGGCCCACCCTAATGGCGATATCTCGAAAAGGCGTCCACCTATAGACCTAATGCCCACTCCCTCTTAAAATGCTCAGTAATACCTTTCATTTGATTCCCATATCGTACAAACACATTCTAGAGACACCCCTGGTCCACCTTTATGGCGATATCTCGAAACGGCGTCCACCTATGGAACTAAGGATCACTCCTTTTCAAAATACTCATTAACAGCTTTCATTTGATACCCATATCGTACAAACACATTATAGAATCACCCCTGGTCCACCTTAATGGGGACATCTCGAAAAGGCGTCTACCGATAGACCTAAGGCCCACTCCCTCTTAAAATGCTCAGTAACACCTTTCATTTGATACCCATAACGTACAAACAAATTCTAGAGTCAGCCCTGGTCTACCTTTATGGCGATATCCATAAATGGCGTTCATCCATAGAACTATGGCCTACTCTCTCTTAAAATACTCTTTAATACCTTTCATTTGATACACATGTTATACAACCACATTCCAAGGTTACCCCAGATTGATTTTCCTTATTTTGTCTCCATAGCTCTCAACTGAGTATGTTATGTTCGGTTACACCCGAACTTAGCCTTCCTTACTTGTTTTTTTGTATTTTTAATGTATTTTGTGCTCTTAGTTAAAGTATTTTTTTTTTGTTTATAACGTTTAAAGTATTTTAACTTAAAATATACACCCCTATTATGAACTCATACGATACACGATAAACGCTTGCAATCTGTTATACCATATTATGAAATAAATTCTAGCGTGTGAAACCCGATCGTTAGCGTTTATCGTTTATCGTGGTATTGCCATACGCTAACTATCGCATCAACTGTTCAATTTTCTACGCTAGCTATCTTGATAAATTTTTCCACGATACGCTGGGAGCTTTTTAAATAAAAGTAAATATAAAATTATTACAAAATCCAAAGGACCCAACTAAAGCCTCATTCCCAACACTCTGTTGCAACACCCTGGGCAAGAAGCCTTAAAGTGGCACAAACCTTCAAAATATTTGGAATGGATGACCTATTTTTATGGGCGCGCAAACTGCCTTCTACCTCTGTTAAGACATACACTGAAATCTATTTTGTTTATTAAACTTTTTTTACAAGTACTTACAGTGTAGAGTTCATTTCAAGAAGATTGGAAGCATCTCTCAATTTTCTTTTTTCTATGGCTCTATGCAAGTTTCGTCAATTTGTTCATTTGAGTTTATATAAAAGGCAACATACATAGGTAGCAGAAAATATTTTATTATTACAACTTTTAAAAATTTTTGCCACTTTTACGTACAAGACAATTGAATTGTTAGTATTTACGTTTTGTTTTGCTATCTGTTTCGTATAGATTCACAAAAATTTGTAAACAAAACTCTGCCGTCATTCACAATAGTACATCTATCGGGCGTGTGGAAATCGCAATATGAAAGCTGATTTTTTACGATACGATAGGAAGCGTTTATCGTCTATCGTATGAAAATTCATAATAGAGGTGATAGTCTTTTTTTCGTTTGGTTACAATTTCATTTATCTTAAATGTATAGTTTAACATATTTATCTTATGTTTTTGAAACTAGGGGGTTTTTGTTATGCCAATTGGCATATTTTAAAATAAGTATATAAGTGTAAGAATTTTTTTTGTGTTTAAATTTAAAGTTGTATGATTTTTGTTCTGCCTTCTTGGCTGTTTGTAAAGGAACAATTTTTTTGTATATAAGAGTATATTATAAAGAAGTAGTTATTGATTTACTTTATTAATTCTATTTTTGTGTACAATCTTTTCTTTTCTTTTAACTTCATCACAAATAGTTACATTAGGTTCGTTAATTTTAGTTATAGTAAACGGACTTCGATAAATATTCTCACGTTTGTGATGGGGTTCTTTCCGTAAAAGTACTTTATCTCCGATTTTGACAATTAACGGCGAGCCGTTTTATCTTAAAGATTTTTGCTTTGTAACTTATTTTTATTTATTAGGTTTTGTGCCATTTTGTGTGCTTTCTGCATTCTAAACCTAACTTCTTTGGCATAGTTTTCGACATTATAGATTGGGTAAATTTTTTCTTTACTTAAATTATTAGGCAAAGTTGCCTTTTTTCCAAAAACTAACTCGAAAGGCGAAAATTGATTGTCGAAAACTGTGTTGCTCGTAGTATTGTGTAGGAAAGTAAAGTATTTTAAATAAACATCCCAATCAGAAAAGTATCTTTCAAATATGCACGTAAGTATTCATTAAAAACTCTATGATTACGTTCAATTGTGCCAACAGTTTCGTGATGGTATGCAGTTGAAAAATTATGTTTAATATGTAAATGTGTAGTTAATTCTTCGAATAATTCATTTTTAAATTCTGTACCTAAATCTGATTTTATGGCATTCATTGTGCCGTATGTTAAAATTAATCCTTCAAAAATTGCTGAAGCAATTGTTTTTGCTGATTTGTCTGGCACAACGACTGTTACCAGGTATTTAGTCATGTCGCAAATCATGGTAAGTGCGAACTTGTTACCATATTTGGACTCAGGTAGGGGTCCTATTGTATCAATTACTAGTATATCGAATGGTTTACAAGAAGTTGGTGTTAAAACAAGTTTTCTTTTGTTTTAGGTTTAACCTTGTTTAAAAGACAACCATTACAATTTTTGATATATTTCGATATATCACGATTCATATCTTTCCAATAAAATTTGCTTCGTTATTTTGCGCAAAGTTTTTTCATTCCGCAATGTCCACCAGAAATGAGATCATTGTGGTAAATTTTCATTAGCTTAAATTTTGTATCCTCATCTATTACTGTCTCCACTGGATCTGTTAGTATAATTTCTAATGATTTTAAAATCTTATTTCCAATATCTTTGAAATTTGTAATAGTATAATGTTCGAATAAAATATCGTTTTTAGGTCATTCAATCTGCTTAATTTTGCGTTTGCCGGCTTCTGATTCAAGCCTCGAAAGTAATTTCTCTAAAGTCATTATTTCGTTAGCAATCTCAAAACTAAGTAACTCGAGTTTTTTGTGTATAATATGCGCAAAAATTCTTAAACTTGTTTTATTATTTTTATTGTACGTAATTTCAGATCTTATCCGTGGAACTTTTTTCGAAAAATTAAATGAGAATTTGCGTTGACGTGTAAAGTAAGTTGTTTTCGTCGTTTTGTCAGTTTTCCTATGTAAATTTTTGTCGTTTGCCTGTTTTGTCATTGCCCTTGTCTGTACTGCCAAATTGTTTGTTAGCTTCTTTAATCTCATCCATTGTAATGCGCGATAGTGCATCAGCGCCAACGTTTGGTTTACCCTTTATATAAACTATAGTAAAGTTGTATTCTGCTAATTCTAGCTTAATTCTCGAAAGTTTTGAAGAGGGGTCTTTCATGTTGAATAGGTATACTACCACTGAGTGGTCTGACCTTACGATGAAATTTGTGCCATATACGTATGGCCGAAACTGCTTTATTGCGAAATAGATAGCTAAGAGCTCCAATTATATAATTGGTTTTTTCTGCTCTGCTTTATTAAATGCTTTAGAAGCGAAACAAATTGTAAATCACTACCTTGCTGTTCTTGACTCAAAATAGCGCTACATCCAGTTGTGGAAGCATCAACCGTAATAGTGAATTGTTTTGTAAAATCTAGACATTGAAGTAGTTTTGGTGAAATTAATGCTGCTTTCAAAGATAAAAATGCCCTTTCGCACTCAACATCCCATACAAATTCAACTCTTTTTCTGCTTAATCGATTTGGAGGCGCTGCCAGAGACGCAAAATTAGGTATAAACCGTCTGTAATAGTTTACAAACGCGACGAATCGTCGTACCGCGTCTTTATCAGTCGGTATTGTATACTTTTTATTTGCGTTTATTGTGGAGTCGTCTGGCAACAAACCTTTGGCTGAACATTTGAGACCTAAAATGTAACTCCTGGTCGTAAAAAGTTGCATTTATTTGGCTTGAGATTGAAAGACCTACAAGTATCGAAGACTTTTGAAAGATTTTTAATATGGTGTGCTTCGCTACAACCTATGACGACAATATCGTCGACGTACAAAAATGCGACATTGGGTGGTATACGCGAAAAAGCTATTGTCATCATTCGTGAGAATGAATTTGGTGCTATATTTAAGCCGAATGGAAGCACTTTCCATCTAAATGCACCTCTGTCAGTGCTGAAAGAAGTAATGTTCCGTGAGTCAGGATGCAAGGGGATTTGATGAAATCCCGAAAAAAGATCTAATGTGGAAAAATATTTTGCTCTACCGAGATTATCTAAAATATCGTCAACTCTAGCTAGTGGAAATTTATCAGCACTGAGTTTTTTGTTTACCGCGCGGAAATCTACGCACATACGATAAGCTTTTTGACCATTAGTATCCTTCTTTGGGACTACAATCAAAGGACTATTGTAATTGGAGTAACTGGGTTCAATTAAATCGTTGTCTAACAGTTTATTTACTTGGCGATTTATTTCTTCGAGTTGAGAGTATGGCAATCGATAGTTTTTAACATATACCGGCTCGTTGTCTGTCAATCTTAATTTTTGCTCCTAGAAGTTGTTTGAAGTCATTTTGTCCGTGTCAAGAGCGAAAATGTCGGCATAATCTATGAAAAGGTCAATTAATTTACTTGGAGCATGTTGAGGTATTTGATTTTTTAAAATTGAAATCAGTTTTTTCGTACGTTTGTCTTCTGTTTCTTAATTGTATAAACATTATAATTAGAAAGTTTTTCTGTCCGAATACTGTTTCTTTTCACATACTTGACATCATCCGTGGTGTTTATGACTTTAATTATTGGGTTACCGGAATTAATAATGCACCTAGCTGTGAAAACACCTTTTTCAATTTACTGCGAGTCCACGAAAAGTGGCTCGGGTGAATTTCCTAAATCAAAAAGTCTAAAAATTTCACATCTTGCAGGAATGATACAACTGTCGCTTTCTGTTCCATGTAGGATTGGTACCGCGACTTTTTCATTACCTACCCAAAAGGAAATTCTGTTTTTTCATAATTAATAATGCATTTTTTAATTTTTAGAAAATCTTTACCCAATATGCCATCGGATGGAATATTAAAATCTTCATTTACTACATGTAAAGTATGTTTAAGAGAAAAGTTTGAAAAATTTAAATTTACGGTAATTGTACCTAAAGTCGAAACTGAATTTGAAGTGACACCGGTAATGTTAATAATGTCGTTGTTCATTTTTAATGAAATATTACTGTCTAGACATGATATGTTTATTAAAGAAATGTCTGCTTGAGTGTCTACTAGGAAAGAATAAAATTTTTGTGACCCGTTAAGTTGTAATTCTATGAAATCTGAATAATTAAAATTTAAACAGTAGATGCCTACTGGTGGAGGAAATTCGCTTACTCGCTTAGTTCGTCCTCCAAAAGGAATATAAAACAAAAAGGAAACTCTTAGAGACCAATTGTACAGCGAACAACGGGACATTCATATGGCTTAGCAGCTAAAGGCTTGCACTGATATGAATGTTGGAGATTCGAGTTCAACGCTCAGCTCCCGAAAAGCTAGCTGATGAAGAAGTGAAATTCAGAAACATGTCCTAGTAACCATCGCCGTTTGTAAACTTACAATTTTTCTCTAATATCAATTACAAAACCCATTGTATAAAGCAATATGAGCAAAGCTCGCTAATTAAATACATATGATCACTTTAACTTTAACTTTCGCTTTAACTTTAACATTCATTTAACTTTAACTTTAATTTTAACTTTAACTTTAACCTTAACTTTAACTTTATTTTTAACTTTAACTTTTGCTTTAACTTTAACATTCACTTTAACTTTAACATTAACTGTAACTTTAACTTTAAATTTAACTTTAACTTTAACCTTAACCTTAACTTTGACTTTAACTTTAACTTTAACTTTAACCTTAACTTTAACTTTGACTTTAACTTTAACTTTAACTTAACTTTATTTTTAACTTTAACTTTAGCTTTCTCTTTAACTTTAACATTCACTTTAACTTTAACTTTAGCTTTAACCTTAACTTCCACTTTAACTTTAACTTTATTTTTAACTTTAACTTTAACTTTAAATTTCGCTTTAACTTTAACATTCACTTTAACTTTAACTTTAGCTTTAACTTTAACTTTAACTTCAACTTTAACTTTAACTTTAACTTTAATTTTAACTTTAACTTTAACCTTAACTTTAACTTTAACTTTGGCATTAACTTTAACTTTAACTTCAACTTTAAGTTTAACTTTAACCTTAACTTTAACTTTGACTTTAACTTTAACCTTAACTTCCACTTTAACTTTAACTTTATTTTTAACTTTAACTTTAAAATTCGCTTTAACTTTAACATTCACTTTAACTTCAACTTTATCTTTAAATTTAACTTTAACTTTAACATTAACATTAACTTTAACCTTAACTTTAACTTTACCTTTAACTTTAACCTTAACTTTAACTTTAACCTTATTTTTAACTTTAACTTTCGCTTTACCTTTAACATTCACTTTAACTTTAGCTTTAACTTTAATTTTAACTTTAACTTTAACTTAGACTTTAACTTTAACTTCAATTTTAACTTTAACTTTCGCTTTAACTTTAACTTTAACTTCAACTTTAACTTTAACTTTCACTTTAACTTTAACTTTATTTTTAACTTTAACTTTCGCTTTAACTTTAACATTCACTATAACTTTAACTTTGACTTTAACTTTAACTTTCACTTTAACTTTAACTTTATTTTTAACTTTAACTTTCGCTTTAACTTGAACAATCACTTTAACGTTACCTTTAACTTTAACTTTAACTTTGACATTAACTTTAACTTTAACTTTAACTTTCACTTTAACTTTATTTTTAACTTTAACTTTCGCTTTAACTTGAACATTCACTTTAACTTTACCTTTAACTTTAACTTTAAATTTTACTTTAACTTTAACTTTAACCTTAACTTTAACTTTAATTTTAACTTTAAATTTAACTTTCACTTTAACTTTAACTTTATTTTTAAGTTTAACTTTAACTTTAACTTTCGCTTTAACTTTAACATTCACTTTAACTTTAACTTTAACTTTAACTTTAGCTTTAACTTTCACTTTAACTTTAACTTTAACTTTCGCTTTAACTTGAACATTCACTTTAACTTTACCTTTAACTTTAACTTTAACTTTAACTTTAACTTTAACCTTATTTTTAACTTTAACTTTCGCTTTAACTTGAACATTCACTTTAACTTTACCTTTAAATTTAACTTTAACTTTAAATTTAGCCTTAACTTTAACTTTCACTTTAACTTTAACTTTATTTTTAACTTTAACTTTAACTTTCGCTTTAACTTTAACATTCACTTTAACTTTAACTTTATTTTTAACTTTAACTTTAACTTTCGCTTTAACTTTAACATTCACTTTAACTTTAACTTTAACTTCAACCTTAACTTTAACTTTCACTTTAACTTTATTTTTAACTTTAACTTTTGCTTTAACTTGAACATTCACTTTAACTTTACCTTTAACTTTAACTTTAACTTTAGGATCCGGGGTGGGCGTGAGCTTAGCACCTGCTAATAAGCCAATCTAATATAAACGCACGCAAGTCATTTTCTGTCAAAAATGTCTCATGCACATACAACTTGTATGAGAGCAACTCAAATTGAATTTGCTGCGTGAAAACCTAACTCGATTTCCAATTTTTGTTCTGCGTGACATTAAATTTGACATTTGCACACATGCTTTACATTGTCGCAACGCATGCTTATTTGGGGTAGGGCAAAAAACGCCGGTTGTTTGCGTGCGCTAAAAAAACGCAGTGCGGTTTTATTAGGTTGGCTTTTAAGCGACCATATATGTATACGATAAGCCATAGCACAATGGCTACTTCGTGAAAATCAACGACAGCTCTTAGTTTGATTTCGATGGTCGTACGGTGAGGAAGTGTCGCACGCGCGCTTAAAACAGTACCAAACAGTGCGTGTGACACATGTTCACCGTTCAAGCATTGAAATCAAACTAAATAAATAATTGATTTTGCTTTCGTGCTCGCTACGCGTTCGTGTTTACTAACACATTCTCAATTTGGTAACCTGCCCACCGCTGATTATGATAGAGATCCAATATTATGTATTTGGCCTGTTGCTAACACCGAACCTTTACGAATGTTTTCGAATCTTTTCGAACCTTTTCGATCCTTTTCGGATCTTTTTTGACAAATATCCGTTACGGTTTTTTTTGATTTAGTCGCCAAGCCCGCGATAAAATCTATACAATAACTTAATAAATAAAAAGTTCTATCTCTACATGTTATTATTATATGATAAGTCATTATCATCATCATTTTTCTGATGTATTTTTTAGTTCTACAACTTCTCGGAAATGGAAACACCAATAAAAGCTGAGGATTCAATTTCGAGTATTCCGGCATCATTTACATTCAGTAATAGCTCTACTGTTTTTACTATTTTGCAAATGTGCCAATCCAGTAGCAATGAATACGTTGGAGTCCCGCCTCCACCGCATCATGATATGACAAGCGTGGCGAGTGTAGAAATAAATGCAGTAACGTCGTTAAGTGATGATTCTGGTGTCCCACTTACCACTAACAGTTCAATATCAAGTGGGGATTCATATCGCATTGGTCTATGCAAACAGGTAAACAAATCCGATTTTACAAAACTAAAATTAAGATAACAACATTTTTCAATTTTTTTCTATTTCAGATTGTTGAAAGTGATGGCGAAGTATCCCAGTTTGATTCTCTAGATAATTGCTCCGAAGGTGGTATGAGTGCGGAAAATTTCAACACATTAAAAAAAGGGCCTTTAGCTCCAATTGAACCCCCACTTGAATTCCAGGACTCACCCAGTATAAAAATTGGACGTTGTAATATGCCAAGGCTTAAACGCTTATCTTCTTCTCATTCCTCCCTAGAAAATATAAAGGACACTGGACGTTGTGATATTCATATGAAGGAAACTTTAAGTAAAAACGTAGATATCAACGCCGTGTCACAGTATTTTGAAAAAGGAAATAAGGATTTTTACCTGACAAAGAAGCCAATACACTCAAGTGATTCTATTCTCAGTAATAATACAGAAAATGTATACGACGAGCCCAATAATGTGATAAGCAGTTATGTTTTCTACAATAATCATATATCTGAATCGAAAACGTCTATGATTTCAGCATCTTTGCCACCAACATCAAGCCCCTCTGTGGGAATTAAAAGAAGCATTTGCCCTTATTATCGTGATCATACTAAATACTTTAAAGCTATACCGTCAGAACAAGACAGTGTAATGAATGCTACACAGAAATTCAATACATTTGGACTTTCAGAAATCCGTGATTATGATCTATACTACAGTATGAAGCGAAACACGCTTCAATGCGAAAATAGTATGCAAGAAAAAGTGTTATATAGTCCTCGAAATATAAATAATTATTGCCACAGTCATCACACCTACCAAGGTAAATTGAATGAATGTTGAAAATTTAAATATGGTTTTTTTTTTTTTGCAATAACCGCTTAAGTTTTATACTCAGCCCAATTCTAAGCAAAACTTCCTTGCGAGTTATTTCCCTTCTCCCATTCCTCGTATTCTAAATAAATAATGCTTGTGAGTTTTTCACTTCTCTTAAAAGCCGGTTAAGGAAGAAAAGTAGGTATTATGAATGATTTTGAAATGGAAATTTCTCTGCCATTTTTAAGGAATTTCTTCACTTTTTAAATTAAAGGGGACTCACAAAATAGTAAAGTAAACTGTTCCTTTTACAAAAAAACCCTTAGTTGTACAAACTTGTGGTGAAATACATTCATATTCTACCATAATACTCTTTACTTTAAGTCGAAAAGTATATAAATAAGCAACGGAAGAGCTCTTAGTAAATTTGATGATTTTTTAAGAAGGTTTAAAACAATTTGGCGTATGACGGCAGAGCAGTTGAACTCGACATGGCCGCCAGAAAATTGCTTTGCTGAAGGTAAGAAGGCAACTCCGGCAATAGCATATGAAATGCAATACTGTGCTTTGTTTATATTTCATTCACAGTTTTAAACAATTTGGCCACAATCATTAAACTTTTTAGTGCCTTTAACCAAAATAAAAATTTGTAACAAAATGTCATTTGGCTTCGAAAATTTTAAATTCCTATTCCCCAATTATTGTCTCTAGGAGAAAAGGATTTGAGGAATTTTTCCGCGGGAATAAAAAAAACCGCGAGAACAAAATTCCGAGGGAATATTTAGAATTTGGTATTATATTCCGCCGCAAATTTAAATTTAACATTAAAATTCATATCTGTACAAAGATAAACCTGCTTTAATGGACGCTTTCAGCGAATAACATTTTTATAAGTTTCCGTCACTTGGCTGAATGAAGAGTACTTCTTAAATTTTTTTATACTTTACTATAATGTAAAGAAAAAATGCCAAGCAAAAAATTTTAACCTTATATAGCGTATTTTATGGTTCATCAGGTTTTAATTCTGTAAAGCTTGTATTCAATACCCTCCATCAGAAATTTTTACGAAAATGAGTTTTAAATGGTAAAATTATCCCTAACTCACTTTTCATGACATATAATCTATGACATTAATGCCAAATTTAAAACTTAGCTCAAATGGTATTAATTCTCATTTTGAAAATTTCTCTATCAGAAGAATTTTTTTTTTCAAAAGCAAACCCTCTATCGGCTACTTTTTTCATACCCAGTTACACTTAAGCATAGAAAGTTATAGCTTTATGCGAATTTCACACAGATGCTTAATGAAATAATTAGTCATGGTTTCTACATTAAAGCCCTAATTGAACTCAATTTTCCATACGAAATACAAATTATTAATTATCTCATTATTGCTTTATTGAATGCCTAATCGAGTGAAAAATCCAGTCGGTTTTGCGTGTTGCTTCGAATTTTCTTGTCAATGTAACTAATGACAATCAAAAATAAATTATTTTCAATAATTTATGAAAAATAGAAAATAGGCACATATTTGGTTAGGTGCAACATCTATGGGTAGTTGCGCATACAGTTTATTTTGATTGTATTTATAGTTAAGAAGGAAACGGCTGCTTTCCACTTTAACTACTTTTTTAAAAACGAAATATTTTTTTGGGGCTGCTCACAAATGTTCGCTTAATGAAGCAAAAGGCGCTGTATGATAAGGGAAACTTAATTATTTCATTAAATAGAATTGTGATTCGATTAAGTTTCTGTGTGAAAACGGTGTTATCTCATAGCGTTGGGGCGCAACTGTATAATAGGGTTGAGATAGGCATACATTTCCGTATATCAATATCATCAGTGTCGAATAATGTTTTGATTGCGCCAGGTTCGTCGGTCCGTCCGTCCGAGGTTCACGTTTTTGATAATACCTACCTTGAGAACCAACACCATGCTCTTCGATATGAAACTCTAGTTCCATACCCACAATTACAAGGCATAATTCGGTTCGATATAAACCTTACATCCAAAAAACTAATATTTACTATGCACTGCAATAACCTCTATCAACAATATTTTTTAATGAAACAAATTCAAATCGAAATTTCCAAACCCCCATCTGACTTTTAAACTAAGCTGAGCTTAGAATAAAAAAACTGAGTTGAATACAAAACGGGATGGTACTTCATATGCTGCCACAACGGTTTTTTTTTTGCTCTACTGAAAAACTGTATTTTTGCTGATAGATGCTACGATTCCCAAGGCAGCTGGTTCTATGTACCGGAGCGACTCGGGATTTTTCCCGTTGTTGTTGTTGTTGTAGCAATGCTCGCCCACCTAATAGCCGCGACCGATCACAAATTGTCATCAATATCCTCTAACGGGAGTCCAAGGAAACTTGCCGTTTCAACAGGGGGGACCATTAGGAAAGGGGTGTTAGAGGCGTTGGTTCCACAATACAATTAAAGAGATGGTTGGTGTCATGTGGGGACACATTGCAAGCGGGGCATACATTTTGTATGTCGGGGTTGATTCTGGATAGGTAAGAGTTTAACCTGTTACAGTATCCAGAACGAAGTTGAGCAAGAGTGACACGCATTTCCCTGGGGAGTATGCGTTCCTCTTCCGCGAGTTTTGGATACTTTTCTTTAAGTACTGGATTCACCGGACAATTCCCGGCATAAAGGTCCGACGCCTGTTTATGGAGTTCACCAAGGACCTGCTTGTGTTTTTTCACTTCATACGGCTGAGTTCTCAGGTGCCGTATTTCCTCAAAATGCTTACGGAGATGACTCCTTCAGCCCCTAGGCGGCGCTGGTTCATCAATCAGATGTCTGTTGGGATGCCCAGGTTTCTGGGTATTCAACAGGAACTGTTTGGTCAGCATCTCATTTCTCTCCCTGATGGGGAGTATTCTCGCCTCATTATGCAGATGGTGTTCTGGGAAATAAGAAGAGAGCCCGTGGCGATTCTAAGAGCAGTACTTTGGCAGGCCTGTAGATTCTTCCAGTGGGTAATTTTTAGGCTTGGCGACCATATGGGTGACGCGTAGCACGTAATCGGCTGGCTAATTGCTTTGTATGTAGTCATGAGCGTTTCTTTATCTTTTCCCCAGGTACTGGCAGCGAGGGATTTGAGGATTTTTGTTACGGCTCTGAATTCTCGGAACAATTGCGGTTACGTGCTCACTAAAATGTAGATCCTGATCAAACGTCACACCCAAGATTTTGGGGTGTAAGACAGTCGGTAGCGTGGTGCCATCGACGTGGATGTTCAAAATTGTCGACATTTGGGACGTCCATGTTGTAAATAAGGTCGCGGAAGATTTAGGTCGGTGATAATGCCAGGTTTCGCGGGGTGAAAAAACTGGAGAGATCAGGGAGGTAGCCGTTTATTTTATTGCATAGCGCATTGATCTTTGGGCCTGGACCTGTGGCCATTATTGTGCAGTCATCGGCGTAGGAAACGATTGTGACTCCTTCCGGTTATGAAGGTAGGTTAGATATGTTGAAATTAAACAAAAGTGGGGATAGGACACCACCCTGTGGCACCCCTTGTTTAATTCTCCTTGGTTTTGATGTTTCGTTTCTAAATTGCACCGATGCCTGCCGACCACCCAGATAATTTGCGGTCCACCTTTTAAGACATGAGGGAAGGGTAGACCCTTCCAGGTCTTGCAGTAGCGAGCCATGGTCGACCGTATCAAAAGCTTTTGATAGGTCTAGCGCTACGAGTACTGTTTTATGGTGGGGGTATTGATTTAAACCGCAATTTATCTGGGTGCTAATGGCATTTAGCGCGGTGGTAGTGCTATGGAGTTTTCTGAGGCCATGCTGATGAGGGGCTAGCTGCAAATTTGCTTGGAAATAAGGGAGCAAAATGGCTTCAAGCGTCTTTGCCACTGGCGATAGGAGAGATATCGGACGATACGACTCACCTATGTTAGCTGGTTTCCCAGGCTTTAGTAGCGGGACCACCTTGGCCATTTTCCATTTCTCAGGTATGACAAAGGTGGAAAGAGACAGGTTGAAGACATGCGCTAAATATTTGAAACCCTCTTTCCCTAGGCTTTTAAGCATCGGCATGGCTATGCCGTCTGGGCCCACTGCTTTGGATGGTTTAGCACGACCAATGGCGTCCTCAACCTCTTTAGCGGTTATGGTGATTGGTGACGCGCTGAATTTGCGTTTATGTGCGTGTCTATTGGCTCTCCGTCTATCTTTGTCGACCGTAGGATGCATTATATATTGTCGGCAGAAAGCGCTCGCGCATTTTTTCGCATCCGACAGCACTTTGCCGCCAAAGGCGATGGAAACTTTGTCTTTGTGCTTAGTCGGATTCGATAGGGACTTTACGGTGGACCAAAGTTTACCCACACCGGTAGAGAGGTTACAACCTCTTAGGTGCTCCTCTCATTTCGCCCGCTTGTGTTCATCCACAAGCAATCTGATGCGTTGGTTTATATCCCTTATTTTGGGGTCGCCTGGATCAGGCTGTCTTATAAGGTCACGTTCTCTCGCTAAGTTTGCGGCCTCCGCCGGGAAGTGGGGCCGGATTTCGGGAATTCTCCCGGCGGGAATGAAACCTGCCGAGGCGGATTCAATGACCTTACGGAAGGGACGCTCTCCTTGGCGGGCATGAGTCGGGAGGGAGGGCAGCAAAGCGGTTGTCTGTAAAGGATTTATATTTTTCCCACTTTCCTTTTTTGAAGTTTATGAAAGTGCGTTTTTCAGTGACGATGAAGTCGGCGGTACGCTCGAGTGAAATAAGTATGGGCAGGTGGTCGGATGCCAATGTTACCATCGGCTGCCAGTTGACGCAGTTTACGAGTTCTGCGCTCACGATTGAGATATCTGGCGAGCTGTGACAGCTTCATACCATACGTGTGGGGGCGTCTCCGTTTATCGTGCAGAACGTCGTTTCTTCTATTTGATCCGCCAACATCTCACCCCTACTGTCCGCCCGCAAGTTTGAATGCCATAGATCATGATGGGCATTGAAATCGCCTAAGATAATGGGATTGTTGCCAGTGAGTAAGGCCCTGATATTAGGGCGGTATCCACTGGGGCAACAGGTGGCAGGAGGGATGTAGATGTTGATGATTTCTAGGTTTGCATCGCCTGACCGGACAGATAGGCCTTGACGTTCTAAGACATTGTCCCTGCGGTCGATGCCAGGATCAAATATATAATATTGCACAGAGTCGTGTATGATAAACGCGAGGCCGCCTCCATTTCCGCTCATGCGGTCTTTCCTGTGGACATTATACCCAGAGCAGGTCTGCAATGCAGATCTTGCTGTGAGTTTAGTCTCTTGAATCGCAGCAATGCGGATGTGCCGCTTCATGAAATCGACTATCTCCGTAATCTTCCCAGTTAGTCCATTACAGTTTAACTGCAGAATTCTGAAGTGCATAAGGGGAGACGCTGCCACTCTGGGGGTAAGTGACGGCTGACTACGCCTGGGTTGTGGAAGGCCAGGACGCAATTGATGTTGTGGTCCTGGGACTGGGCGTCCTTGGGCAAGCATTGGGGTACCCGGATGATTTGGGTTTGTGACCTGAAAACATGGCGCGATGAAACCCGTCAGGGGTTGCCGTCGCGGAGACCAGAACATCTAGGAAAGTGGCACCACCCAAGGCAGGAGCTGCATTGGGCGGATGTCGCAAACCTATATATTCTGTGCTGGCAGACGGTGCCAACGGAGGTAGGGACTAAGAGTCTGTTTCCCTGACCTGCACGATTGCTGCCGGAAAATAGGGGGGAGAAGACGGGGGCAGGGGCTGATGCTCAGCATTGCTACCAACTCTACTACGAAGGTAGTAGTTATGAGTGGTATCAGCTGTTTGAGTTGTTGGCGCCGTGGGGCGCGAGCAGCAGGGGGTACTTGTTGTGGCTTGCTGAGCAGCGGGGCTGCTGGAAGGTAGTGGGGGCGCTTAGGCGTAGACTACGGGACGCTCTTGGGCGTGAACAGCAAGGAGCCACAAAAGATTTATAAAAGTTACGTGGACGTCGGGTTTTGGGATCAAGCCCAGAACAACCTGTCCGATGCAACCATCCCTTGCACGAGACACACTGAACAGAGTATGACCGTCCGAAAAAGATTCTTTTCCGGCAGACGCAGCAAAACCATTTCTCAGGACCGGGGTCAGGAGACGGACCCGATTGGATTCGATGCCTTCCCGGAGTAAGAGAGTATGGAACAGTCCTGCTGCAAGGAGCTGCTGGGAGGATGACAATTTGTGGGAGGGACGAAAAAAAATAAATGGGGTCACACTGAAATGACAGTCCTTGGTCGAGAAAAATCCCGAGTCGCTCCGGTACATAGAACCGACTGCCTTGGGAAGCGTCAAAGGGCTATCATTTCAGTGTCACCCCATTTAATTTGCAGTTCCTTGCAGCGGGACTGCGCCATATTCTCCTGCTCCGGGACGGTATCGAACCCAATCCGGGACCTGTACCTGATCCCGGTCAAGAGAAATGGTTTTGCTGCGTTTGCCGAAAAAGAATCTTTTTAGGATGGTCAAACTCTTGTCGGTGTGTCACGTGCAATGGAAGGTTGGACCGAATGGGAGGTTCTGGGTTAGACCCCAAAACCCGACGACCTCGTAACTTTTATAAACCTTGAAATCAACAACATCTACATCCCTCCTGACACCTGTTGCCCCAGTGGATAACTACCGCCCTAATATCAGCGCCTTACTCACTGGCAATAATGGCATTATCTTAGGCGATTTCAATGCCCATCACGATCTATGGCATTCAAACTTGCAGGAAGACAGTAGGGGTGAGATGTTGGCGGATCAAATAGAAGAAACGACGTTCTGCACAATAAACGGAGACGCCCCAACACGTATGGTAGGAAGCTGTCACAGTTCGCCGGATATATCAATCGTGAGCGCAGGACTCGTAAACTGCGTCAATTGGCAGCCGATGGTAACATTGGCATCCGACCACCTGCCTATACTTATTTCGCTCGAGCGTACCGCCGACTTGATCGTCACAGAAAAACGCATTTTCATAAACTTTAAAAAAGGAAAGTGGGATGAATAGAAATCCTTTACAGACAACCGCTTTGCTGCCCTCCTTATCCCGACTGATGCTCGCCAAGGGGAGCTTGCTTTCCGCAATGTCATTGAATCCGCCTCGGCTCGCTTCATTCCCGCCGGTAGAACTCCCGAACTTCGGCCTAACTTTCCGGCGGAGGCCGGAAATTTAGAGAGAGAACGTGACCTCATAAGACAGCTCGATCCCGGCGACCCCCAAATAAGAGATATAAACCAACGCATCAGGTTGCTTGTGGATGAACACAAGCGGGCGAAATGGGAGGAGCACCTAAGCGGTTGTAACCTCTCTGCCGGTGTAGGTAAGCTTTGGCCCACCGTAAAGTCCCTATCTAATCCGTCTAAGAACAATGACAAAACTTCGATCGCCTTTGGCGACAAAGTGCTGTCGGATGCGAAAAAAATGCGCGAGCGCTTTTTGCCGATGATATATAATGCATTCTACGGTCGAAAAAGTTAGACGGAGAGCCAACAGACGCCCATAAACATAAATTCAACGCGCCTCCAATTACCATCACCGCCAAAGAGGTTGAGGATGCCATCGGCCATGCTAAACCATCCAAAGCAGTGGGCCCAGACGGCATAGCTATGCCGATGCTTAAAAGCCTAGTGTTTGAGCGACTGTCGTAGTCGCCAACAGCCAACCCTTCTATTTAATAGAACTTAGGCTTAAGAAAACCTAAACATGAATTTAAATGAATTTAGCTGAATTTTATATTGAAGTTTTTACATATGTACCTTTTACGTATAAGTATGCATCGTGAATTATTTGCATGTACAAATACGTATATTCTATATTACGTACATATTCCTTATTAACGTTAAGTATTTGAGACGTTTGTGTTGTACGCTAACACGCCAGCGTATTTCACCTCTCTGGCAACCCCAACAATGGGTTGACAGATGTGACTATGTACGTACATACATACATTTATTATTGCTTTGACATTTCCTTTTATATTTTTATCATTCGGAATTCTTTAACCATCGCGGTGTGATACCAAATTTTAAGAAATTGTAATTAAGATTGAAAATCCCTCTCTAAATTAAAGAAATTAGCTTTTTTAAAAAATTTATAAAGTGCCACTCTTTATTTATTTCGGTTCGGAGTCGTTATAAAGGAATATCGTGAATTACCAGTATCGTTTCCGCAGTCAATAGTGCCAGATTAAGTGCGATTATCGGCTTACCTTTTCGCTGTTCATTTACAACTTTAACGCAATTCTTGCCCAACCCGCTGCGGAAAAACTGACCTCTATATTATACATCAGAGGAGCCATTCGCCACCAGCAAATCACCGTCACCATCGTGTCCAGCAGCTACCGTACAACCAACTGCAAGGAGTCATCCATCCCTCAAACAGTGCACAGCGCCACCGTAACCAACCTTGCCACCACAACAGCTATATCCCGCCAGGAGAGGAAGGTAAATTTTATACTACCACCCCCTTAACCAGTGGTCCTTCGACGCCACTAAGGAACCAGCGACAATAAATACCCATTTGCCAAAAAACCGTGAGTATTAAATGACATTTTAATACACCCTAAACACGGAAAAATATACATAAAAGAGAAAAATCAAGGCAATTTTCATTTTCGAGGATTAGAATTTCCCGCCAATAATCCTCATTTCCCGCCAAATTTTCTCAAGTTCCCACTAAAATTGCACATACCATTTCGTATATATATATATATATATACATATAGCAATAACCCCATATTGCAAAACTCAGTACGGTATATGTGCAAAGCAAAATAAGAAAAACTCAGTAGTTAGCTACAGTGGGCACACTTGCTAAAAGCACCCCTTATATTTTAATGCGACAAATCTCTTAATAATTTAAAATTTCCTCATTTTAAATTAAAATATCTCTTGTCGTTAATTAAATATATTGCACAACCTCTGCTAACTTCTGATTTTTCCCAATTTAAATTAATACGAAACGCAAAAAATATTTTCAAATCTCCATACTTGCGTATACATACATACGGATATACAAAAGAAAGAAAACGACATAAGCGGTGAAATAAAATATCGTGCACAGTGGTACAAGAGTGGTGCAGTGCGTATTATAGCACTTTTCTCGCATTAAATTTGCACGCTACAAATTCTCAATCCCCATTAAGAATTTCGATAAGCTACTAATTTCTCTCTCCTCAAAGCCCCTACAGTCCAACAAATCGAAGCTAAATAAAACTCCTCTAAGTCACACAAAAAAAAAAATAAATAAAAATACACATTTTTAGATAATCTCATACGTATCAAAATTATAATAATTTACCCCCGAGATACTTTTAATACGTATATATACATATATCTCACATAATTTTTCCCACGTATATTTAAACCACCCTCATATACATATATTAAATATAGTGCAAACGCAGCACAGTGGTAAAATTTTCTCAGTCTCACCCTCAAATAAATTTAACTTAAAAACTTTTTTTGGTTTTGAAAAGTATTCTCTCTTGCTATTTAACGTGAATATTTTAACGTAACTCCCTCACATAGTTAAAAGCAAATACTCTCTCTTCAAAAAAAAAAAAAAAGTTTTCTCTCTGAAGTTAAATTTTTTGTTGATTCTCAACTCTAAGCGACATAAAACAAAGCTCAAAAATGAGTGACGATGAAACCAAAAAAGGTGGCTCCAAAACTCAAGGAGTTAAAAAATTTAAAATCTCGTCTGCCCCCAAAAAATTTACATCCGAAACGGACAATTTTTTGGAATATTGTGCTCGGTTTAGGTCGACGTCGCTCCAAGACAACACGGAGTCCTCACTCAAAATAAAAAACGCCAATATAGACAAATTTTGGAATAGAGTCCAAGCAGTCTTCGATAAGATTGTCGAAACCCCAGATCAGGACCTGCCCGAAGATTTTCCAACATCTGCTAATAGCATATACAGGTCCTGTCTCATAGCATACGAAGACACAAAAGCCCAGATCGAAGACCAGCTTCAGTTGCTTAAACAAGCAAATGCCCCCGCTCCCCCTACCGTCACAACAGGTCCACCCGATAACTCCGGTATTTCGCTAAAAATCCCTCCCTGCGATACCGAAATATTTTATGGTGGTTATGAAAAATGGCCCTCATTTCGTGACATGTTCACAGCCGTTTATATTAACCACCCGAAACTCTCCCAAGCGCAAAAATTGTATCACCTCAGATACAAAACCCAAGGAAAGGCAGCTCAAATAGTCAACCAATTTCCCTTGACTGACGACAACTTTGCCTTAGCGTGGGAAGCCCTAAAGGCCCGATACGAGAACAGACGAGTTCTCGTAGATAACCAAATACGGGCCCTGATGAACTTAAAAACTATCACTACCGAAAACAGTGAAGACATTCAAAGGTTGCAATCGTCGGTAAAAAATTGCCTTCAAATTCTCGCCACGCAACAAGTCTCCACAGATAACTGGGACCCCATACTTATTTATCTGGTTACCTCTAAACTCCCAAAAAATACAGTCACGTTGTGGGAGCAATCTCTAACCTCAAGAAGAGAACTTCCCAACTGGTCCCAAATGGACCAGTTCCTCACAACGCGATACGAAGTGGTAGAAAGAGTTGATCAATGGCGCCCAAGTAAAAGTAAATTCACTCCTCCTCAAACTAGGCCGCCATTTAAACCCCAACAGTTGCATCCCTTTCAAAATAGATCGACCTCCCACACCCAATCTCATATGACAGAGCAGCGAACAATGTACAAGTGCGCTATGTGTAAAACCTCATCTCACCCCCTTATAAGTTGCTTCAAATTTAAGAAGCTGTCGACCTCTAATCGCAGAAGGTTTGTGAGAGAAAACAATATGTGTTTCAATTGCCTCTCTCAGTCACACATATTGAAAGACTGTTCCAGTACTCAAACTTGCAATCAATGTCAAGATCGGCACAACTCAGTTCTTCACGAAGACACATCTCAAGTGCCGAAAAGACAACCCTCACGATTGCAAAGGACAGCCTCACAAGCCACCACCACGAATTCCACAGTCTCACCCGGTAATACTCCCGATCAAGCCAATGCTCTGGATGAAAGCCCTTCAGGCTCGCAGAAAAGCCAAGTGCAATCGTTTTATTCCGAAAACGATTGTGAAATAATTTTACCCACGGCTATCGTTCCCGTAGAGCATAAAGGAGAAATTTTTAAACTACGAGCTCTTGTGGATCAGGGATCTGAACGAACCTTTATCTCTACCAGAGCCCAAGATAGACTCAAACTCCCATTCAAACCCTCTAGATTTGAAATATCAGGGATGGGCGGCAAGGTAGTTCAGACCTCAAACAAATTGTGCTCTCTGACTTTGGTATCCCCTGATTTCAAAACCAGAATAAGTGCAGAGGCAATAGTATTACCCCGGCTAACTAAAATGCTCCCCTCGCTTAAGCTCACTAGCGAGCTTCAAGCAAAATGGGCACACCTCAACCTCGCAGACTCGAACTGTCACTCCCCCTCGCAAATAGATCTCGTCCTAGGCAGTGATGTAATACCGCAAATCATCCAAAATGGCGTTGAGAAACTTTCCCCCCATCTTCTAGCGCAGAAAACCATTTTTGGATGGATTCTGAGCGGTAGAGCTCCTGTGATGGTAAACGCTTTCTGCATACAAGTGTCAGAAGTGTCCAACGAAGATCTTAACTCTTTATTGCGTAAATTCTGGGAATTGGAGGAAGTTCCCACCAAACCCCAAATAATCCCAGAAGACGAGTTTTGCGAAAATTTCTATGCAGCCACAACCTCACGCGATGATAACGGTCGTTATATCGTAAGGCTACCGTTTAAACCCAGCTTCCCAGAGTCAATCTCATTATCCCACTCTCGGTCTTCAGCTCTAAGCCAGTTTCTTGGAATGGAGAGAAGTCTGCAGAAGAAAGGGGATTTAAAGACTCAATATGATAGTGTTCTAGAAGAATACCTCACCCTCGATCATATGGAGGAAACCGGCTCCTATGAAAAATTTGACGGAGGAAAATGCCTCTCATTTTATCTTCCTCATCACGCAGTTGTCAAACCCGAGAAAAAGACATCAAAGGTGCGGGTCGTGTTTAACGCCTCAAAGAAGTCGGCATCTGGACATGCGCTCAACGACGTTCTTTATACCGGCCCTACCCTCCAGCCCGATCTGATGCTTCTGATTCTCAAGTGGCGTACCTACCAATTTGTTTTTAACGGAGACGTAGAAAAAATGTATCGTCAAATCATAATACATGAAGACGACAGAGACTATCAGAGGATCGTCTTTCGCTCATCTCCGAGCGACCCCATAAAAGACTATCGTCTGAAAACAGTCACATTTGGTGTGAACTGTGCCCCCTACCTCGCCATACGTACTCTTCACCAACTGGCCAAAGATGTAGAGGAAACTTTCCCCAAAGCCGTCCCTGTTTTGACGAAAGAAACATATGTAGATGACATTCTCTCTGGCAGCCATGAAATTCTCTCTGCTGAAACATCTCTCTCCCAAGTCATCCAAGTGTTAGCGTCAGCAGGATTTCCATTACGGAAAATAACGGCCAATCACCCCAGTATAATAAAAAACATCAAAGAAGAGGACTTGCTAGATACCAATCTTTTGGAATTCGAGAAAGCAAGCAACACCAAAACTCTCGGCATACAGTGGAACGCTCTGACCGACACGTTTTCGTATACAGTGGACTCAATACCCCTCTCGTCCGCTAGTACAAAACGACAAATTCTCTCCTCGGTCGCAAAACTTTTTGACCCCGCAGGGTGGCTTACGCCGATTATGATTCAGGCCAAGATTTTACTCCAAGAGCTATGGATAGACGGAACTGGCTGGGACGAACCAGTGAAGCCCCTCCGCTTCATTAAATGGACGCAGTTCGCAAAAAATTTACCCAACATCTCAGAGATAAAGATACCTCGATGGGTTGACTACATGCCGAACCAGCAGGTTGAACTGCATGGTTTCTGCGATGCGTCAGAAAAGGCATATTGCGCCACTATATATCTGCGAACAACCCACGGTGCCACCACTTCGTCCCACCTTCTGGTCGCTAAAGGCAAGGTTGCCCCTCTTCGCACTACCAGTCTTCCAAGACTAGAACTATGTGCAGCTCTACTCCTTGCCCGACTAATCGCCGTCGTACAATCCCATCCATGAGACTGTGGAATTCGTTGTGGCGGCGTCATTTTCTTAAATATAGCACAATTTCGGAGGGCGTGCTGACGTGTGCAAATCCGGCATCGTCTATAGTCCACTAGCAGTGGCGAGATTCGGGACTCGCCGGCGTGGTTCGGAACGATGATCTCCGATCTCAATGACCTCCGGGATGCCGGTTGAGCGCGATCCATAGCGATCTGGAAGTACAGTTATAAATGCCTTTTAGGTGAGAGAAATGCTAAGGCAGGGAGTTTCGGTTTGCAAGAGCGAAAATACGCATGGAATTTTTCCGCGATCATGATAATTAATAAAAAACGTTTAATAAAGTACAAAAATGAAAATAATTGCGAGTGACTGTTAAATAAGAAAATGTAGATTATAGAAACAGAAATGTGTTAGATTATAGAAACAGAAAAAAAACAAGTGAAAAAGGAAGGTGTCACAAAAATGGTTGAAGTTTAAAATGAACATTGTGTTATGAGTATTGGATCTGTGGATTTTATCCATCACAACAGTTAATATAAATATTTTAAACACTGGAGAGGTTGCCAAATTTATCGCCTATTTTTTCCATCGCTGTTTTTTGAAATATATCTGAGGATTTTATCCATCACAACAGTTAATATAAATATTATAAACACTGGAGACGTTGCCAAATTTGTCGGCTATTTTTTCCATCGCTATTTTTTGAAAGGGGGGGGGGGGGGGGGGGGAAAGGGGGTTTCAAATATTTAGCGCATGTCTTCAAACTGTCTCTTTGCACCTTTGTCATACCCGAAAAATGGAAAATGGCCAAGGTGGTCTCGCTACTAAAGCCTGGGAAACCAGCTAACATAAGAGAGTCATATCTCTCCTATCGCCAGTAACCAAGACGCTTGAAGCCATTTTGCTCCCCTACTTCAAAGCAAATTTGCAGCTAGCCTGTCATCAGCATGGCTTAAGAAAACTTCATAGCACCACCACAACGCGAAATGCCATTAGCATCCAGATAAATTGCGGTTTAAATCAAAACCCTCACCGTAGAACAGTACTGAAAAGCATTTGATATGGTCCACCATGGCACGTTACTGCAAGACCTGGAAGGGTCTACCCTTCCCCCATGTCTTAAAAGGTGGACTGTAAATTATCTGGGTGGTGCAATTTAGAAACGAAACATCAAAACCAAGAGGAATTGAGGGGTGCCACAGGGTGGTGTCCTATCCCCACTTTTGTTTATCTTCTACATATCAAAGCTACCTTCGCCACCAGAAGGAGTTACTATCGTTTCCTACGCCGATGACTGCACAATAATGGCCACAGGCCCAGGCCCACAGATCGATGAGCTTTGCAACAGAATAAACGGCTACCTCCCTGATCTCTCCAATTTTTTCGCCCCGCGAAACCTGGCATCACTGACTAAATCCTCCGCGACCTTATTTACAACATGGACGTCCGAAATGTCGACCATTTTGAACATCCATGTCGATGGCACTACGCTACCGACTGTCCTACACCCCAAAATCTTGGGCGTGACAGGATCAGGATCTACATTTTGTGGAGCAGGCAGCCGCAATTGTACCGAAAATCCAGAGCCGTAATAAAATCCTCTAATCTCTTGCTGGCAGTACTTGGGGAAAAGACAAAGAAACGCTCATTTCCACTTACAAAGCAATTGGGCAGCCGATTGCATGCTACGCGTCCCCTATATGGTCGCTTTTTGAGCGACGCACTATGCCGGCTCTGCCCGAAAAGCCTGGCAAAAACCAAAATTTCATGAAAGCGTTCGATAAACCTAATACATGTATTTAATAGAGAATTTTCCAGGTATTACAAATATACATATAACTCTTATTAAACAGAAAATGATATTTTAGGAGGCAGCGCCGCTCAAAGTTGATTAATTTTTAACACTTAGACAAATTTGTGTTTTTTGTTCTTTTTTGTTGTATGAAAAATTGTTTTGTCTCTAAACAAAACGGCCTGCTACTGCTTTCTTGTATTATAACGAAAGGATATTTAATTCTAGGTTGAAGCAAAACATAAAATTTGTTTTTTTTTTTTTAAAGTTGTCAGATCTACCTATTTTTCTAAAAGCCTATTTTTAGGACCTTTTTCGAACTATGATGGAAAATAAAAAAAAGGACAAAAAGGGTCTACGTGAAATTTACAGTAGGTATTTGCTAAATATTCAGTTACCTGAATTCATAAGGTCTACCTGCGTCCAGCTGCGATTTCATTTTTTAAATCAAATAAAGTGAAGCAATCTTGGGTATAAATACGCGCCTGAGCAGGTATAGGTAAGAAGGAGGCGAATTTAGTACGCTCACTTTTGTTGTTGGAATTTGTTAATAAAACCAAATTTGTCTGTTACAAGCTGCATAATATACCTGGAAATCATCTCCATAATTTGAGTATATAAAATAATAGTTAATACAACGCCCAAAATCAGTCGTTTTTTGGAGTCTATAGAATAAAGTATTCTGTTTATTTAAATAAACATAAATATAGCTCTCATATTTTTTTATTAAGATATATTCGATGGCAAATTCTAATATGTCTTTAGAAAACTCCAAACTATTTGAGGTGTTCAAACCTTCAAAGACAAAAGCGGAGTTCGCTGAGGCTATTATGACAGAAATACCAAATGAAGCATACAATAAAGAAGACGAAGACTTGAAAGAAAAAATTGGCTTCCTCTACATTCCAATACAAAGAAAATGGCAAGCAGTCGGTCGTTCTACTTCAAGGTTTATAAGTAAGCATGAAAGCTGGCTAGCTGGTAAAAGTTTTTTGGACGAATAAATGCCTAGCACATCAACGAATCGAAATAGAGGAAGACCAACAAAACCCATAGAAGAATGTTCGACCTACACAAGGAAAATGAACTGCCCGATTATACTAGAACTATCGCCACGACTCGTCTTTCAGAAGCATTGGCTATTAAATGTACAAAGGACAAAGAAAACACCAAGTCTCATATCACAGGAGCAGTTGCGTTAGCAAGTCCAGTGCGACTGGGAAGGATCAAAAACAGCATTCCCACACCCCCAAAGGCGCTACCTAGGAGATACACTCCTGAAGAGCCTTTGGCGCTGTTTATCGATCTCGGGATATCGAAGGATAAATATAATATATTGCGTGAGTCATTATGCAACATAATACCGATCTTTTCCCTGAACACAAACAAATCACTCAAGCCAAGAAAGAAGCAGTTCCTCCAAGAGCCAAAATAACCGAAGTATCAGCTGAAGTTGAGCTCCAAATCTTAATGGATCATATGTCTATGCGACTCTTGAAAAGTTTTTCTGAAGAAAAGTTGAAATCACTGCCAAAAAGGCTAACATTGATAAATAAATGGGGCTGGATCATCAGGACAAAGCGCATATAAACAAAGAATAAATGTAGACGATGGAACAATTATAGATGGTAATATGTTATGGCTTCTATTGTTCCCCTCCGTTTAAAAGATGAAGCTTCAGAATATTGGAAAAATCCGCGGCCGTCATCAGTTAAATTGTGCCGGCCGATATTATTTAAATATGAGAAGGAGCCTTCGGAACTCATAAAAGCTACAGAGAGTGATATAAAAAATCAAATCGCAAAATTAGAACCAACAATAATTGAAATAAATCGAAAACGGGATGTTATTACCATAAAGCATGATTTTTTTCTAACAATGAAAAGTTTTAAACTTACTAACAAAAACATCATCTACATTGAAATGTCCAATATGTAAGAAGAGTCAAAAAGACTTTGAAACACAAATGATGGAAACTCCTCAAGAAGATTTTTTGAACACGATGAAATGACTGCTCGCATTACTGGAGTCGATAGAGAAATTTTTAAACGAATGGGAGTAATTTTAAATATTTTAAATTGCCATGAAAAAGTTAATGGACCTTAATTTGGAGAATATGCATCGAAAACTGCAGAGCTGCTGCTTCAAAAGTATCCTAAGAAAAAGCTCACACCAACGGTACATAACATTTTAACCCATGGGAAAGATTTAATAGAATACCAGTGTTTACCATTAGGAGAATTGTCTGAAGAAGCTCGAGAATCTAAAAACACGGACTACAAAAGATATAGAAGTACTAACGCTTACAAAATCTTACGAGTTAGGCAAAAAGAAGACCTTTTCAACATGTTGGCCATCTCTTCTGATCCAGTCATATCATCCATGAGGCATGTAAGATCACCAAAAGATCTTACAGACTCCTATAGCTCAGAAATAGTTTCCTTGTTAGATATGTTTAAGATTAAATAAATGATACACCTTTTTCTATCACAAAAAATTATTTAGTACTTAGTTTTGTTATTTTATTGAAAAAAAAGAAATCAAGATATACAAGTTTATTATTTATTATAAATAAAAATAATAATTCAAGATAATTTATTATAAGTAATAAATAATAAACTTGTATTTATTGATTTCTTTTTTTTCAATAAAATAACAAAACTAAGGACTAAATAATTTTTTGTTATAAATAACCAGAATATCACGGAACTTTGAAATGTCCATTGTGGACAGGACCAACTGGGAAATAGGGAATCCTTATAACGACCCTGACTCAGAGGTCTGGTGCACGGATGGATCGAAATTCGATGACGGAAGAACGGGAGCTGGCATCTATGGGCCAAACTTAAAAAAATCGATACCAATGGGATGTTACCCCACCATATTTCAGACAGAAATTCATGCAATAGAAGTCTGTGGTAGAGAATGTCTGCGGAGAGGCTCAACATCGAAGAGCATCTACATTATGTCGGACAGCCAGGCGGCACTGCGTGCCTTGCAATCCTACACAGTTACATCTAAGCTAGTGGATGAATGCACTGAAATCCTTAATGCCCTGGGAGCCAAAAACAAGGTTTTGTTGGGATGGGTTCCCGGACATCAGGGACATGAAGGTAATGAACATGCAGACTACCTAGCAAAGCAGGATGCTACATCAGCATTCTATGGTCCAGAGCCCTTTTGTGGACTCACAAAAGCACACACCAGGGAAACTATAAGTAACTGGGAAACTAAACAATTCAGAAATTTCGTCTTATTTATACTAAAATATTCTTATGTATTAAAGTTCCTATATACTAATCATACGTACATACATATTGCATGAGCGATGTAAACGTTTGTGCATAGTAACCGTTCGCATGGTCGCAGTTGCCTAAGCGTGGCTCATATATCGCACTCGCTTCGCGTGCTTGCTGCCTGTGGGAACGTAATTATGTTGACGTTGCTTATTATAAACCAGGCATGGTTAAGCATGCCTGTTTTAAACTTATTCATACTTACGACATAAGCAGAGTGTCGAAAGCAATGCAGCGTGAGAAACGTTTAGAACGCATGCAAGATATATGTATGTAAAACCACCAATTTTTAGAGCATGACTTTACATTGAGTGTTTTTTATTATTTTATTTTTATTACAGTGAACGCATTTTTTGATATATTTTCTGGTATCGTTTTTCATTCCTTTCCAGTAGAATTTTTGTTTTATTTTATTTGTCATGCGATTTATTCCTGGGTGGCCACCAAAAACAGGATCGTCATGAAATTTGTGAAGAATTTCTTTAATTTTTTCGTTATTTGTCACATGCATAACTTCTGGAGTTAATGCTGTAATTAAGTTTTTGAGAACTTTTGTACCAATTTCTTTAAATGTGTCTACCCGGGTATAATTATCTTTAAACAATTTGTATCCTAAGGACAACTGTATTTTTCTAATTCCTAAATTGCCGGCTTCTTTCATAAGCATTGACCTAAGTCAATCTTCGCCTCAACAATTAGGTTTTTTATATTAATTTCGCTACAAATTTTCTTTCCTTTTTTGAAACATAATTTCGGAGGATTTAAAACAAGCTGGACTCTTTACTTCATATTTATTTAGCGCTTCAAATATTATTTGGTTCTCTTTGTGACTTTTTATTTCTTCATTTTTACTACTGGAATATTTATTGTTATAATTTTTGTTAGTTTCCAATCTAGTCGTAACTTTTAATATTTTACACGCTTCTACCGATATTTGTTTTAGGTCTTTAATATCTATGCGTGATAATGCGTCGGCTACATACAGTGGCTCACAGCTTATTCCGTGCAGCTACAGAAAAAAACTGTAGAGCTATATAGAAAGGAAACTAGTGACGGTGTCAAATAAATTCAAATGCATAGTTTTAATAAAAATATGCTTCTATTTGAACAAATACTTAATTTTCATGTGTTTACACGTTTGTACTAATTATTTAATAAAAACTAAAATTATCTCAAAAACTAAGGTCACAGCTTATTTCGTGCACTGCGCCCTGCCTTAGAAAAAACTACTTTTTATTTAGTTTAGTACCTCGTATGACCGCCTTTTTGTTAAATAACATCTTCAAGATGATTTTTCATAGATGCAATAGGTTTTTGAGCCGTTTCGTGTGGTACCTTATGCCTTTCTTCGACAAGAGTAGTTTTTAAATCGCTAATCATACTAATCTGTCTTTGCCGTGTAGCCGATTCCAAAACTGGCCACAAATTTTCAATGGCATTTAAGGCGAGAGATTGTGGAAGTGGATTCATGAGGTGTGGACAGTTCCATGTTACCCATGCCTGCACAATCCCGGATTTGTGTTAAAGGTGTTTGTCTTGGTTATTGCGAAATCGATCACGTACACCTAAATTAGGGGCAATTTGCAACAAATTGCCTTTCGTAAGGTTAAATAAAAATTTTTGTGCATTGTACCATCAAAGAAAGTTATTTTGCCAACTCCAGAGGCAGCCTAGTAGGCCCAAACCCATCACACTTCCACCGCCATACCATACAGTTGTCCTCAAAATTTTATTTTTGAGGTCTAAATTTGCACGTATCATCTCTTAATCGATATTTTTATATATTTGGCTTATATGGCATGATTAAAGTGAGGTGTAATAAAGCAAATACAGAGCTCAAAAATAAAAAAAGGCACAAAAATTTTTATTTAACCTTACGAGAAGACAACTTGTTGCAAATTGTCCCTAATTTAGTTGTACGTGATCGATTTTGCAATAACAAAGACAAATACTCTTAACACAAATCTGGAGTTGTGCCAGGAATGTGCAGGCATGGGTAACATGGAACTGTCCACATGATTCCATTTCCACAATGTCCCGCCTTAAATGTCATTGAAAATTTGTGGTCAATTTTGGAATCGGCTACACGACAAAGGCAGATTAGTAAGATTAGCGATTTAAAAACTACTCTTGTCGAAGAAAGGCATAAGGTACCACACGAAGCCGCTCAGAAACTAATTGCATCTAGGAAAAATCATCTTGAAGACTTTATTTAACAAAAGGGTGGTCATACGAGGTACTAAACTAAATAATAAGTAGTTTTTTCTAAGGCAGAGCGCAGTGCTCGAAATAAGCTGTGATCCTAGTTTTTGAGATAATTTTGGTTTTTATTAAATAATTAGCACAAACGTGTAAACAAATGAAAATTAAGTATTTGTTCAAAAAAAGCGTATTTTTATTAAAACTGTGCATTTGAATTTTTTTGACACCAGCACTAGTTTCCTTTCTATATAGCTCAACAGTTTTGTTCTATAGCTGCACGAAATAAGCTGTGAGCCACTGTAGTTTTCTTCACCTGCCATATTCTCCACCTCGAAATCATATTCTTCCAAATCTAATCTGATTCTAGTTAATTTTGATGACTGATTTTTCATCGAAGATAGGAATGTTAAGGGTCTGTGGTCTGTTTTGACCAAAAAATTTCTACTGTAAATGTATGGTCTAAAGTATGTTATAGCCCAATGAATGACCGCTAATTGTTTCTCAATTGTTGTTGCTTTATTAATTTTTCTTTTAGTAAATGATCTTGATGCATAGGCAATTGGCAATTGTTTTCCTTCATACTCTTGGCTTAATACTGCTCCGCAAGCATATCCACTGCGTCAGTTGTTATACAAAATTGTTTATTGAAATCGGGATATTGTAGGATATTAGGGCTTATTAACGCAGCTTTCAAATGGTCAAAGGATTTTTTACAATCCTCTGTCCAGTCGAAAACTACATTTTTCTTGCAAAGTCTTGTTATTATTGTAGAATATTCTGCAAAATTTGGGATAATTCTTCTGTAATAATTGTAAAATGCGACGAATCTTTTCGCCTCATCCGCATTTTTAGGGGTTGGGAAATTTTTAACAATTTCGAATTTATTGGGGTTTGGCAAAATTCCTTTGCTTGTGCATTTATGACCAAGGTAAGTTACTTCTTGGTTGAAAAATAAACATCCGGATATAATTTTAAATTATATTTTCTACAAGTTGCGGAAACATCTCGTAAATTTTTAATCATATGATTTTCGGAGCATCCCAATACGACTAAATCGTCCATGTATAGGAATGCTTGTGAAGGTTTTAAGCCTGCAAATGCTAATGTCATCATTCTTTGGAATGAGTTCGGTGCTACTTTTAGGCCATACGGTTATCTTTTAAAACGATAAGTACCATTATGTGCTGTAAAAGATGTGATATCTCTCGATTCCTCGCTGAGTTCAATCTGGTGAAATCCATACATTAAATCTAAGCATGAAAAATATTTAGCTCTTCCTAATTGATCTAGTGTGTCATCAATTCTTGGTAAAGGGAATTTATATGCGGTTAATTTTTTATTTACCTGTCTGTAATCTACAACCATTCTCCATCTTTTTTCTTGGTTATTCGGTAGTGATTTTTTCGGTACTAATAAAATTGGACTATTAAATTCTGAGATTGAAGGTTCTATTATGTCATCCTTAATTAATTTATTTACTTGTTTGTTAATTTCACTCTTATGAGCTTCTGGTATTCTATAATTTTTTACGTAGACTGGGTTATTGTCTTTCATATGAAGTTTTTGTTTTTAAAAAATTTTAGTGGTAATTGGTTCTGTTTCCAATGAAAAAATATCAATGAATTCTGCACATAATGCATTAAGTAATTTATTTGCAAATTTTGGAAAATTTTTATTTAATCTTTGTAATTTTTCGTTATTGTTGGCCTCATTTTCGAGTTTATTATTTTTAACTATTGTATAATCATTCAAATTTTATGTACGTATATTAAAATCTTGCAGTGTTGCATTTTTATTTGTGGTATTTATAATTTTAACAAATGTTTGTTGTGAATTTGCTAGTGTGTTTGCAATAAAAATACCTTCAGACAATTCTTGTTGTGGAATTAGTAAATCTGAATTGTTATTTTTAATTTGAATTTGTCTAAGTACTTCTGATCGTGCGGGAATTGAAAAACTATTGATTGTTGGTTTGTTAGTCATCTGGATTATTATGTTTTCTGGGTTGTCATATTGTCCCAATATCAGAGTGTCTCCTTCTGTTTGGTAATCCAAAATGCAATTATATTTTTTAATGAAATCTAATCCTAATATTCCATCGCATGGGATTGGGAAATTGTCTTCTACTACGTCATATTTGTGTCTAATTAATAGATAATCATATTTTAAGTCCGCTTTAACCGTGCCAACACACACACACAATAATAATCAATATTTTTATATATTTGGCTTATATGGCATGATTAAAGTGAGGTGTAAAGCAAATACAGAGCTCAAAAATAACAAGTAAGAACGGGACTGTCTTCGGCTGTGCCGAAGACTTCATACCTTTCATGAATGGGGCTGAACAATAATCTTATCCCGTTCGTAATCTCCGAATAATCGGATGTATAAGATAAGAAATATATAGTGAACAGATCTACATACCTAAACGATTTTTAAGATAAATATAAAATAAAAAACAGGTAGGTTCTTTGTGTGAGGATGCAAAGTTTCAGGTTTTTTGTGGTCTGCGTGTAAAAACTATGACTACGAATCACGTATTTCAACAATATATGACGTAAACGTAACTATTTGATGAAATTTGATGAATTTTTAAGCTTCTAGCCGTAAAAAAGGGGCAAAAATGACAGTTTATATGGGGTATACAATATATATACCACCGATCTCTATGATTTTTTCAGACAACAATATATGCTATATACGTAAGCATTTGGTGAAATTTGAAGCTTCTAGCTGTTAAAATGGGGCAGAAACTGCGCAAAGTTTCTTATCTGAACAATCGGTTGTATGAGATGTATACTATATATACTACCGATCTCAATGATTTTTTTCAGACAACAATATACGCTATACACGTAAGCATTTGGCGAAATTTTAAGCTTCTAGCTGTTAAAATGGGGAAGAAATTGCGCAAAATGTCTTATCTGAACAATCGGTTGTATGAGATATATACTATATATACCACCGGTCTCTATGATTTTTTCAGACAACAATATATGCTATACACGTAAGCATTTGGTGAAATTTGAACATATCTAAACGATTTTTAAGATAAATATAAAATAAAAAATAGGTAGGTACTTTGTGTGAGGATGCAAAACTTCACGTTTTTTGTGGTCTGCATGTAAAAACTATGACTACGAATCACGCATTTCAAAAATATATGACGTAAAAGTAACTATTTGATGACATTTGATGAATTTTGAAGCTTCAAGCCGTAAAAAAGAGGCAAAAATGACAGTTTATATGGGGTATATAATATATATACCACCGATCTCTATGAATTTTTCAGACAACAATATATGCTATATACGTAAGCATTTGATGAAATTTGAAGCTTATAGCTGTTAAAATGGGGTAGAAATTGCGAAAGGTTTCTTATCTGAACAATCGGTTGTATGAGATATATACTATATATACAACCGATCTCTATGATTTTTTCAGACAACAATATATGCTATATACGTAAGCATTCGGTGAAATTTGAAGCTTCTAACTGTTAAAATGGGGCTAAAATTGCGAAAATATATATATATACTATATATATACTATATATACCATCATATATATATTATATAAATCATCTATCTCTATGATTTTTTGACACAACAATATATACTATATACGTAAGCAATCGGTGAAATTTGAAGTTTATAGCTGTTAAAATGTGGTAGAAATTGCGAAAAGTTTCTTATCTGAACAATCGCTTGTATGAGATATATACTGTATATACAACCGATCTCTATGATTTTTTCAGACAACAATGTATGCTATATACGTAAGCATTCGGTGAAATTTGGAGCTTCTAGCTGTTAAAATGGGGCTAAAATTGCGAAAATATATATATATACTATATATATATACTATATATACCACCATATATATACTATATATACCACCGATCTTTATGATTTTTTCAGACAACAATATATGCTATATACGTAGGCATTCGTTGAAATTTGAAGCCTCTAGCTCTTAAAATAGGGCAGTAATTACGAAAAGTTTCTTATCTGAACAATCGGTTGTCTGGGATATATACTATATACACGACCGATCTCATCAATTTTTTCAGAAAACAATATGTGCAATATACGAAAGTATATGGTGAAGTTTGAAGCTTCAATCTGTTAAATTGAGGAAGATATGACAAAAATCCTCTTTTTCTGAAAAATCGGTTGTATGAAGGATATATGCTATAGTGGTCCGATCCGGCCGGTTCCGACAAATGTCTAATCGGACACCCAAATACACCCGCTCACAAAATTTTATCAAGATATCTCAAAAATTGAGGGACTAGTTTGCATACAGACGGACAAACGGACATGGCTAAATCAACTTAGCTCTTCATCCTGATTATTTATTTATTTATTTATTTATTTGAACATATTTGTACAAGTAAGACTATGTCTTTTAGATAGTACATCAATCCGATCTTACAACTACAAATTACATATAAAGAGGAGTTTTCTTGAAGAATAAAAGGTAAAGTAGATAATAACATTTAAAAAAGAAAATCTATTAATTTTTATAAGTACATTGTGTGAAAGGAGCATCCTTGGCCCATTAGTTGAATAATCAATGATAGAATTATATAATTTAAAGTAAGTTGATAGAATTATATAATTAAGATAAGTTATGGATTAAGAAAGGATATTACTGCTAGTTTGAAACATCTGGCTTTTCTGATTGCTTTCGTCTTGGAGGGTAGTGAGTTCCAAAGACGGATTGTACTGACAAAGAACATTCTGGAGGATGTCACGTACTTAAAGTTAGTGATCAATAGATTCAGAGTCCGAGTAGACTGACACAAAGTTAGTTTATTAAATAAGTAAGGCGGATATTGAAAATTTAGTAGTTTGTGTAAGAAACATAAATTTCTAATTTTTAGGAAAGTACAAACGTCGCTTCCGAGAATTTGGGCAGCGTACGAAGATATATGGTCAAATTTCCTCTTAGAAAATACGAAACGAGCAGTATTGTTTATGGCTAGCTGCAATTTATTAAGCGACAGCGAATCAAGGCTACCATAAATAAGTTCTCCATAAGAAATGTGAGGTTTGACTAGCTTCATTTTAGCGTCTCGCGGTAATAAATAGGCAGTTCTGTATAAGTTACGAAGGATATTATAGATTTTACCAACCACAAAGTTGATATGGTCAGTGCAGATCAGATTTGAATTGATTTTGAATCCTAAATTGGTGACAGCATCGTGAAAAAATATTTTATCGCCATTAAGCATAATTTCAGGAAGGCTGCTTAAATCATATGTTATGTTCGATATTTCCATCGCCTTAGATTTTGTAGCATTCAGAGAGAAGTTATTTAAAAGAGCCCAGTTCCCTATGCGTCTTAAATCATCATTCAGCCTAATAAATAAATCTTCCGAAAGCCCGATCGGACGAGATATGTAAATTTGGGTATCGTCAGCATAAAGATGAATAGACACATTATGGCAGCAAGTGACTATATCGTTAATAAACAGAGTAAACAATATTGGGCCTAGGATAGATCCTTGCGGAACACCAGACATTATGGGCTTCAAATCAGATAACTTATCATCACACTGAACTTGCTGAAAGCGGCCAGTGAGATAGCTTTGCATTAACTTAATTGCGAAAGGGCTGAAGTTATATGCTGTTTCAAGCTTGCGAAGTAATATTTTATAATCAACCATGTCAAAAGCTCTTGAGAAATCTAGAAGAACTAGAACTGTGAGTTCATTATGGTCGTAGGCTGGACGTATGTCCTCAAGAATTTTTAACATAGATGTAGCACAACTATGCCCTCTTCTAAATCCAGATTGAGCCTCAGATAGTAAACGGTTATTATAAACATATTCAGTTATCTGCTTTGATAGTAATTTCTCGTATACTTTGGATAGCGCAGGTAGCAAGCTTATTGATCTAAAGTCTTTGCATGAAACCGGAGTCTTTGATTTAGGAACCGGAATGACATTAGCCCTTTTCCACTGAGTAGGAAACCCACAGAATGTGATGGAAAAATTAAATATATGCGTTATCGAGGAGATTACATAAGGAAGAAGAAGCTTGATAAAACGTACGCTAATGCCATCGATTCCTACTGCATTGGACCTAATAGCCAAGATAGCATCCACCACATCATCCTCTGTTACTACTGTGAAATCAAAAATATTGGTATTCGGTCTATTCTTTACCGCAATCATATCTTCGTTATCCTTATTGACATTAGCATTAGGTGTACTATGATTTGTATGATCACGTAAGAAATGTGCATTCAAAACATTGGGGTCTACGTTGCATTGCAGATGATTATTTTTAGATATGCCGAAACAGCGAAGATTTTTCCAGAGAATTTTGGAAGGAAGTTTGGAATCAAATCTAATGCTGAAGTAAGCTACCTTAGCATTTCGGATGCAGAGGTTGGTTTGGTTCCGTAAGAGACGGTAGGCTTCCCAGTGATAATCATTCTGGCATCGCTTCCACACCCTGTAAGCTCTCTCACGTTTTTTTATTAATTTCAAGATCTCTGATGTAAACCACGGTTTTTTATGGCTCTGGATTTTTACGGTCTTTAGCGGGACGTATGTATTAAACAGGTAATTAACGTGGTTATTAAAATATTGTAATTTTTCGTCTAACTTAGAAAATGACAAACATCCACTCCAGTCAAGACGAGAAGCCTCTTCACTAAGGGCTCCTAAGTCTACACCATTGTAATTCCTATACGTTATTTCAAAGCCGGGTTCTTTTACATTGAATTGCAAATCATATGATAAGAACAGCATTTCATGGTCAGATATACCTTCCATAGGGAGTTGGTCAAAATGATTTACGTAATTGGCATTGTTAACACAAATTAGGTCAAGCAAGGTAGGCTTACTGTTATTAGCAAAGCGAGTTGCTAATGGATTTATAATATTTAAATCACACGCTATAAAGTTATTTATAAGGGACTTACTACGGGAGTCATTATTAAGAATATCTATATTAAAATCCCCGCATATAATCACATGCTCATAATATATAGAAAATTCCGACAATTTCTGAAATAGGACTGTCAGGTCATTGGACCTATTAGGGTTGTAGACACAAGCAACAAAACATTTTACCCGAGCGTCACCTATCTCAATAAAGATGCTCTCAACTTCACTTTCATGCTCTGATCGATACAATATTTTTGGATGTAAGGAAGCTTTACAGTATATAGCAACACCTCCACCTCGAACGTTGTGTTTCCTGTCGTTTCTCAATAACACATAATTACCCATTTTGTATGCGTGATCATCAACATTGGATCTAAACCAAGTCTCCGTAATACAAATCAAGTCAATGTTGTGGCCATCAAATAAATACGAAAGGTAGTCCAGTTTATGTGCCGTAAGACTACGAGTATTCAAATGGCACATATTAAATGTTTTATGACTTTTGCAAATTTGTCCCAAAATACACCTCACATGCCCACTGTCAGCACAATCATTATTCAAATTACCTATAAACATAACAAATAAGCGAGATGTTGTCAACAAAGCAGTATGAGATAATAAAGAGTTTTGGAGAGAGGAAGAATACGGTAAGAAGAATAAATAAAGAAAAATTACCAATAACATAAATTGAAAATAATCTATTTACTACAGAGAAAACCATTATATTAGAATGCATGTACAAGTGAAAATATTGCATCAAATATCATCGCTGATGTTACTGCAATTCGGTCAGCCCTCTCCTGTCACTAATTTTTATTGCTTCGCCTTGCTGTTGACTACGCACATACACATCTCCGCGCAAAGAGAAGACAGAAAAAAGCCGCTTCTGTTTTTTTAGTTGCAGTGCATGCTGTAATATCTCGCGGTTGTGCTTGGTAAGGCATTCATGCACAAAGATTTTACCACTTTCAGCGTGCCCAATATCATTAAGAGCAATTTGTCTCTTGCTTGATTTACAAAACCTTGCAATTGATCTTAAAAGCAAAGAGCGGTCAGTGGGAGAATTTAATTTTATTATTATGGGCGAGTAACCAGTTTTGCTCTTACGAATGCGAAAGGCAGAGCGTATTGGCGGTGTATTTAATTGGACAGTGCGACATATTCTATCAAACACTTCACTTAAATTTTCATTAGGGATTTGGGGAACTCCACTTATTAATACGTTTGAAAGCAAAGCATTATTTTGGCATTCATTTATTTGAATTTTTAGAGTGTTTATCTCCGCTCTAAGCTGCCTGCACTCGCTTTCCGCTGACTCAACCCTAGTTTCCATACATGAGTAATTATTTTTAAATTCGCGATCTCTGCCGCTAACTCACCAACTCTCTGAAGAACTCGCTGCTCTGATTCTCTTAAGTTTTCCTTTATACGCTCCGTCAATTCCTCTAATATGCTCTACTTCCATATAATCATTTTTGCTTCAAGGCGGGAAATTTCACTTGAGACTGGCGGTGGGCTCTCAAGTTTAGAAGGTTTTGCGAATGTTGGAGTGCGATGAGGGGAAGAGGAAGCCGTTTGCCGTGTAACTTTTGGTTTTGCTGGAGCCATATTAATTAAAATTTTTAAATATGATTACTAATTTGTGATAAATATTACAGCGAAACTTCACAGAAGAATTCCAATTACTAGTTGCAAGCCACTTTACAAAAGAATTGTCCGCGTATTTACAAAATTAAAGTGACAGATTATTTAAATAAATGCTATTTTATTGCAGCGAAACGAATCACACGTCTACTCTCTTTGCATATTTTATTATGCAGTCAGTTATTTCGGTATACTTAATGGTGGGTCTATCTATTTTCCTTTAAGGACTTACAATTTCTGGTTTCGTGACGAAATTATTATACCATTTCATTTTCATGAAAGGTATAAAAACAGGTAGGTACTTTGTGTGAGGATGCAAAGTTTCAGGCTTTTTGTGGTCTGCGTGTAAAAACTATGACTACGAATCACGTATTTCAACAATATATGACGTAAACGTAACTATTTGATGAAATTTGATGAATTTTTAAGCTTCTAGCCGTAAAAAAGGGGCAAAAATAACAGTTTATATGGGGTATATAATATATATACCACCGATCTCTATGATTTTTTCAGACAACAATATATGCTATATACGTAAGCACTCGGTGAAATTTGAAGCTTCTAGCTGTTAAAATGGGGCTAAAATTGCGAAAATATATATATATATACTATATATAAGTTAAAGGACTATAGTCCCTGTTTTATAAAAAAATTAATTTGTTGGGCCAACTCGCCCAACCAACAACACTAAACAACACAAGTTCAAATAGTTTTTACAAGTATATTTTAATTCAATTAATTCACAATTACAACTAAGATTAATTTACTGTTAACACTAATCCGTCCCGAACTCGACTGCCGGGTCTGCCGCAACTGCTCCCATATATAGCCAATCAACAAGCCGCGACGCGCCTCTTGCGTAACTTGTTGACAGCCCGCTGTGTGAGAATGTTGAAGTCGGTTTCTTCCCACAGGTGCTGTATGTGTGCATTTCACAATCATGTGTAATAGAATTAGCTGACTGTGCGTCTGGAGTAGTTCCGTAGCATGAGTGTTAATTGCCGTCACTAACCATGGCCTTGAATTAAGGTGTTAGGTTGCCATGCGCAGCCGTATGTAGTGAGAACCATAATTTGCAGGTGTTAGTTGCCGTCACTAACCATGACCTTGAATTAAGGTGTTAGGTTGCCATTCGCAGCCGTATGTTGTGTGAAATATAATTTGCTGGCTCGGCGCGCGTGTACTGGCCATACGTGGGAATGTTGCGATAATGGCAACTGGCGCGTGTTAACTCTTCCCCCTTTAAAGATCTGCGTCCCGAAGATTAGGATTTGGACAAGTGTCCTCTTTATGTTGTCTTCTAATGGGTAGTCGCAATTACGGGAATTTTGGCCCCGTTGTTTATTTCCTCCAAATTATCCAAATCATGAGTAGGAGCAGAAGTAGCCCCAAAGTTTCCGACGCCGTGAACCAATTTGTTTTGTCCCTCAGGTGCCTCAAGAGCTTAACATTGCCGATTGTCATCTCGTGTACAAGATTGAGATTAACTGCAAGGCTTTTATTTGCAATAGTAGATAGCAGAGGGGGGAGTATTTGAACTCCTGAACTACTCATACTCCAGTAGGTTCTGTCACCAATGCGGATCGTTTCATTGTCCAGTTGAAGGATGTAAGAGCCGCTCTTGTGAAAGCTTTATGAGATGATTCTGGCCAATGATGTCATTTGTGTTGGTTACGATGCCGTTGACAACGTGCAATAACTCATGAGTTTTCTTAAATATTTCAGAGTTTACCTTGTATTGTTGGTTATTGTTAGATACTAGCGTGTCTTGGGCTCGTAGGAGCTCATCCCAATCGGAAGCGTCGGGGGAACCGGCTATCCATTCCAGTTGATTGATCGCTTGATTCTCTTGTTCTTTGGGTCTTATAACTCGTCGAGCTGCGTTTGGATTTTTCTCAAGTGGAAAGAAATGACGTCTGTGAGGTCGTTCGTTTCATCCAGTTTCTTGACTTCAATTTCCAGGCGGTTTGCTATTTCCTCATAACGGGCTAGGTTGATTACATGAATTAATTTGAAGTAGCCATTGATTATCCAGCCGTACCCATCACGTACGGTTACCACGGGCGAGTCGAGATCGAATACCACATATGCTTGTGCGGATGCACAGAGGCAGATTCTAGGAGTCGGAGTACACATAATTCTAATAACTAGTGAAATACATAGTCAACTATTGCTATTAAAAAATTTACATTTCAAAGTTTAAGTACTAGTCTAAGTAAATTTCAAATTTCATTTTAATTTAGGTAGATTTTAGATTTTAAATTGTAATTAACATTTCAAGTATAAAGTAGACTATTTTTAAATCCTACTGCTATACCTAATGAGTGGAGTTCGGGTCGGCAAGGGTTTGACAGGATTTTACGAGGACCCAGGAGTGATGTTAAAAGTGGAATTTTTCTGAGAGTTAGTTTTCAGTAATTAATTTAGTAAGTTAGTTGTTAGTTTTTGTTAGATTTATTTTTTTTCTTTTTTTGTAAGTTAGTTAGTTAGCTTTAGTTTTTTGTTAGTATTAGTATTTTTCGAGGAATGTTTCCCCTTTTTTTCTTTTTTTTTCTTTTGTGGCTTTTAGCGCCTTTTATTTGTGAGATCATGTTTCTCTCTCAAATAATTCTTTAACTTTTGTTCTTTTGTTTTTCTGTTTTTTTTTTTGTTTTCTTTTGCGGCTTTTAGCGCCTTTTATTTGTGAGATCATGTTTCTCTCTCAAATAATTATTTAACTTTTGTTTTTCTTTTTTTTGTTTTGTATTGGAATGCAGGCATAAACTCAGATGACATGACGAAGGCTCGTGAGTACCCCATTTGAAAGTGAACAACATAAGTTTTTGTAAGTGAAAATTTTCCCGCCCATCGAACGAGTGACTTCTCATGTCAATTAAAGCCAATATTCCCATGGAGGAATTGAACCACTTCGATTGATATCGCTCGGACCACCGAGTTAACTGGAATTGAACCAATACGACAGATCGAATACAAAAGTGAATTTGTACCCGGACCACCGGGGCTTAGGGATCTATGCATGAGTTTTCTACCTCTTGACCAACATTGTTAATTCTTCGGCCTTGCCGAGCTTTTGAGGGCTTGAATTTCGACCAGAGGAGCCAACATTTCTCGAACCAGCTATGGGGGATCGTGTGTATCCGTTTTGGAGGTCGCATTGCCATTTGTCATGTTCGCTGGCGCCACCTCCTACTAAGGCACGATTTGTCCTACTTAAAAGCCCGCTCTTGTTTTGAAGTTCCCTTTTAGTGCCGAATCTCGCCTCTTATGTTTTTTGTAAGTTTTTAATGTGTCCTTGGACATTTTGTCTGTTTATAGACATTTTTGTTTTCGTTAGATATTTTTAATATCCGATTTGTGGAATTTTTTCCCACCTTGCGTGGTTATAGTGGAATTTCTATTTTCCGCTACAGCTTCTTTCTTATAAAGCGGCTTTTGCTTGCTTTTTATTTGTTTATTAGCTATGAATAATTCATCGCCACTGTCAAAATTGCGGGGGGGCGAACGAGTTTTATTATTTCTTAAGTTCCTACTTTCCTGTTCGTGTAGAAGAGCCTTTATGTCCTCGTTAGTGCGCTCCCTGAAGTTTGCTAAATCCTGGTAATTTATCCTAGCTGTCCTATTCAGAAACACATCAGCCGGTTTGAGCTTTATTACGGAATGTATCGAGTTATTATACCTATCCACAGTTATTGCGACGCGTTCTTCAGGTGTTAATCTAGGAAATTCAACGGAAAGGCAGCGGTATATTTCGATCAAAGTAGAGTGTAGCCTCTCTACCTGACCATTGGCCTCGCTTCGCTGCGTTGGTGTTTGGTATATTTCTATCCCTAAGGACTTGATATAATTTAATACAAGTGGTGACAAGAATCCGTGTTCGTTGTCCACGACCAAGGCTCGTGGCACTGTGAAATAATGCAGCGCGATCGTTAGATTCATTCGCAAATGAGGAGATGACTTATTTTTGATTGGGAAGAGCTTAGCAAATTTGGTAAATTTGTCGATACAACTCAAATATTTTTGTCGTTCAATTTCGAAAATGTCGATGTGCACGATTTACGGATAACTAGGAATGGGAGTTGGTTGCTCATATGGTATAGAAGGGTGCCTATCGTATTTGTTCAATTTACATGTTTCGCATTGGCTAACGTATTCCCTAATCTGTTTGGACATTGCGGGAAAATAAAATTTTTCCAGTACCTGTTCCCTATTCTCACGAGCATTTCTACCACGCGCTGCGTGATCCTAATTTTATATCTGCTGAAATTGTTAACGTATACAGCCTGCAAACTATGGAGGTCATCTTCCGGAATTTTAATGCCATTTATAACATTTGGGTTGAGGTAATTTTTGAGGACTGGTGACAAAGCTTCGACGCTTAATACAGGCATTGTGACAAAGTACCTCTTGTACCCCCTATGAGGCTCTTCTGTACACTCGCAACTCGCCCCCCGCCTAAAAATTATTTGATTTCTAAACACATTTATGGGTGCCTCTACGTGAGGTATGAGGTCAGAGCTGTCCTGCTCTGCGGAGTGCATAGTACCCTCTGAAGCAGTGTCAGTTTCAGACACCGCGTCAGCTATAGTGCTCGATGGTTGTACAGCTATGGAGTCAGTGAGTGCGTTCACTCCCGTCTTGAGACGGGAGAGTGCATCAGCGACTACATTTGTCTTCGGCTTTGTTTAGGGACCGCGATATGTAAGCTATCGGTTTATCGTCGCCTATTGATCCTCGTGATAGTACCGCGCCTATGGCGTAGTTTGATGCGTCCGTTGTCAAATTAAATGGTTTGGAAAAATCTGGAAATGCTAATACGTCCGCTGACATCAATAGTTGTTTCAGCTCGCAGAAGGCCTCTAAGGCATCCTTGTTAAGCATAATCGCTACATTTTTGGACGCGTTCGCTTTTACCTGTGCATTTTTCCCCCGAGTGAGGTTGGTGAGTGGCTTTGCGACCTTGGCGTAATCCTTAATGAATTTCCTATAGTATGAGGTCATACCAAGGAAACTTTTTAAATTCTTCAAATTTTCCGGGGGTGAAATCGTTTTAATAGCTTCTACCTTTTTTGGGTCAGCGCGTACTCTATCGGGAGTAATAACTTAGCCTAGAAATTCGACTTCTTTTTCAAAGAAGCATGTCTTTTCCAAATTAACCTTAAGATTCGCCTCCCAAAGCGTTGCAAAAACCTTCTCAACATTAACGAGGTGTTCCTCTGCATCCTTGCCAAATACGATGATGTCGTCGATATAGACGTAACAAATTTTCCCGATGTACTGCTTGAGGACATCGTCTATCATCCTTTGGAAAATCGCAGGCGCATTTTTCAACCCGAATGGCAACCGAAGAAATTCGTATTTGCCATTCATTGTGGAGAAGGCTGTCTTTGGGATGTCCGAATCCTTCATGGGAATTTGGTGAAATCCGGAAGTCAAATCAATTGTAGTATAGAAGTTGGCTTGGCCAAGGCTGCAAAGAGTAGCGTTTATATCGGGAATTGGGTAAGTATCGGCGATAGTTACAGCGTTCAACCGTTTATAGTCTATAAGCATACGATACTGTTTGTCCCCATTCGCCTTAGGCTTTTTAGGGACTACCCAAATTGGAGAATTGTATGGGCTTTTCGACGGCCGGATGACACCTTCGTCTAGGAACTCATTTACCTGTTTTTCGACTTCATCTCTCATACATGCTGGGTAGGGGTAGGATTTACTATACACCGGTTCGTCAGTTGATGTTTTTATTTCTGCACGGACATTCGTGTTTGCCAGCTCATAACCGTTAAGTGGTTTGGAAAGACCAGAGTATTTTTCCAATAGTGAATTGACCTTTCCATGGATATCAAGAGGTAGGTCCTTTCCTAATGTGAAGTTTACATCGAGAGATCTTCTGGCTTTCAAGGGGATTTTGTAATTGTCTATACTAAAGAGGTTATTCTTCCTATCTATTATCGCGCCTAATTTCCTCAGGGTATCGTCCCCAATGATTCCGCAGAATTTACTAAGAGTCGGTAAAACGAAGAAATCAAATTCGGTGGAGTTACCCACACTTTCGTAAAATTTTAGTTTTACTTTATCCTTTATTGGCACGCTACCCCCCACCGAAGCTACATTGAATAATTTCTTTACAGGAGTTGTTTTCGTTGCAATATTATTTTTTATGAAATTCTTATTTGCGCCGGTATCCACTAGGAAATCCAGCACACGACCGTCAGGCAAGGTATATTCTAAGTATGGTACGCTAGATGACCGGAAGACAGAAAATCCTCCGAGTTGTTTTCACTTGGCGATTCCTTCAGGTCCACATCTCTCTCTTCGCTCTCCTCGGGTGTAGTATGGAACACCCTTTGCTGCTTCCGTGGTAGATTTTCTGAACTTGCGCTTCTTTTAAACGGATTTGGGCGATTCATGTAATTAAAATTGCGTGTCTGTACCGAGGGGTCTACGTCCATTTTCTCTACCGGCGAATGTAGTGTGGTGCTGGCATTTCCAAATCGACCTGACGGGCGGTCACTCCTTACATATGAGAGCTTTTCCTGGTTGCGCCAAGTAGGTTTAGTGGGTAACTGGGGAGGCTTGATCATATTCCTAAATGAGGAGGTACCTGGCAAATTGTTAACAGGGACAGTCACACGGTTATTGGAATTGTTCGTATGAACGGAAAAATTGCGGAAATCCACATTTTGGATTTCCAAACAGGCTGAATATGCCTCTGGCAATGTTTTAGGGCGTCGTATAAGGAGCATTCGCGACATTTCGCCGTTAAGCCCACGTATAAAAACGTCCAGGGCACGATTTCGGTAGGTTTCTACCAGAACTTTAACGGCATCTTCCGTGTAGGATTCGGCTTTTATTTTATTAATAATACAGGAGAATTGATGATTCACCCTGACGTAGAATTCATCAATTCTCATTCCCTTTTGCTGTAGCTGGTGCAGTTGGTGTTCGAGTGTACCAACATCCCTCTTATCTGCGTAGTGCAGGGAGAGGCATTCCTTAATTTTTCCCCAATTGCTATCGAATATATTGTAGGAAATTAGTGCAGAATCAGCTGTTCCCCGCACTTTCTGCCTAATATGTTGGAGAATCGCTCGGTAAAGGGGCTTTCCCTTCATTACCGCAAAGTCTGAAAGGATCACTTCCACAGAGTGAATCCATGAGATGTACTGGACAGGGTTACCGTCAAACACTTGTAGCTCCTTAACACAATCAGGGAGCCTACAGATATCTCTGATCTCAGCCTCAGAGGTGAGTGGCTGAGCCACCACTTCTTCAACCATTGGAGTAGTGGTCGCTGTAGATGAAGAGCTAGCTGAATCAACGCGAGCCACCCGCCTTTCTAGCAAATTTATTTTTTCAAGAAGGGCGTTGACGGCCCCAGTCAAATTTGTCATTGTGGCTCTTATATCGTCCATTTTTTGTGCGTACAGGAGCTCTCAGGAATTTTCACTAGTGACCACTATTACGTTGCAATGCGTCCAGGCAATTCAGGAACTTCCACTAGTAGGTAATGCCGGCAGTATGTAATGCTGATGATCTTGCCAGAAATTCTCCTTTAGTTTTTTCCACGGTTTCCTTCTTTCAACAAATTCTTTAGGTAGCTCTTTCTTTTTTGCAAGGACAGTTTTTCCTTTTTAGCACTTTTTTTTCCACAGTTCCTTCTTTCTTTTTTTTTGAACAAATTCTTTTTTGAATTTTTTTTCACAGTTCCCTTCACTTCCTGGGGCTCTGCTCGGGCGCCAGTTAAAGGACTATAGTCCTTGTTTTATAAAAAAATTAATTTGTTGGGCCAACTCGCCCAACCAACAACACTAAACAACACAAGTTCAAATAGTCTTTTACAAGTATAATTCACAATTACAACTAAGATTAATTTACTGTTAACACTAATCCGTCCCGAACTCGACTGCCGGGTCAGCCGCAACTGCTCCCATATATAGCCAATCAACAAGCCGCGACGAGCCTCTTGCGTAACTTGTTGACAGCCCGCTGTGTGAGAATGTTGAAGTCGGTTTCTTCCCACAGGTGCTGTATGTGTGCATTTCACAATCATGTGTAATAGAATTAGCTGACTGTGCGTCTGGAGTAGTTCCGTAGCATGAGTGTTAATTGCCGTCACTAACCATGGCCTTGAATTAAGGTGTTAGGTTGCCATGCGCGGCCGTATGTAGTGAGAACCATAATTTGCAGGTGTTAGTTGCCGTCACTAACCATGGCCTTGAATTAAGGTGTTAGGTTGCCATGCGCAGCCGTATGTTGTGTGAAATATAATTTGCTGACTCGGCGCGCGTGTACTGGCCATACGTGGGAATGTTGCGATAAGGCCAACTGGCGCGTGTTAACTTATATATACTATATATACCATCATATATATATTATATATATCATCGATCTCTATGCTTTTTTGACACAACAATATATACTATATGCGTAAGCAATCGGTGAAATTTGAAGCTCTTAAGCTGTTAAAATGGGGCTAAAATTGCGAAAATATATATATATATACTATATATACATATATACTATATATACCACCATATATATACCATATATACCACCGATCTTTATGATTTTTTCAGACAACAATATATGCTATATACGTAAGTATTCGTTGAAATTTGAAGCCTCTAGCTCTTAAAATAGGGCAGTAATTACGAAAAGTTTCTTATCTGAACAATCGGTTGTGGGGGATATAGTATACTATATACACGACCGATCTCATCAATTTTTTCAGACCACAATATGTGCAATATACGAAAGTATATGGTGAAGTTTGAAGCTTCAATCTGTTAAAATGAGGAAGATATGACAAAAATCCTCTTCGGAAAAATCGGTTGTATGGAGGATATATGCTATAGTGGTCCGATCCGGCCGGTTCAGACAAATGTCTAATCGGACACCCAAATACACCCGCTCACCAAATTTTATCAAGATATCTCAAAAATTGAGGGACTAGTTTGCATACAAATAGACAGACGGACATGGCTAAATCAACTCAGCTCTTCATCCTGATTATTTCGGTATACATAATGGTGGGTCTATCTATTTTCCTTTAAGGACTTACAATTTTGGGTTTCGTGACGAAATTAATATACCATTTCATTTTCATGAAAGGTATAAAAAATTGAAGGCACCTGTATGGTATGGCGGTGGAAGTGTAATGGGTTTGGGCCTACTTGGCTGCCTCTGGAGTTGGAAAAATAACTTTCTTTGATGGTACAATGCACAAAAATTTTTATTTAACCTTACGAGAAGACAACTTGTTGCAAATTGTCCCTAATTTAGTTGTACGTGATCGATTTCGCAATAACAGAGACAAATACTCTTAACACAAATTGTGCCAGGAATGTGCAGGCATGGGTAACATGGAATTGTCCACACCTCATGAATCCATTTCCACAATGTCCTGCCTTAAATGTCATTGAAAGTTTGTGGTCAATTTTCGAATCGGCTACCCGGCAAAGACAGATTAGTAAGATTAGCGATTTAAAAACTACTATTGTCAAAGAAAGGCATAAGGTACCACACGAAGTCGCTCAAAAACTAATTGCATCTAGGAAAAATCATCTTGAGGTTATTTAACAAAAGGGTGGTCATACGAGGTACTAAACTAAAAAGTAGTTTTTTCTAAGGCAGGACGCAGTGCACGAAATAAGCTGTGATCCTAGTTTTTGAGATAATTTTAGTTTTAATTAAATAATTAGCGCAAACGTGTAAACAAATGAAAATTAAGTATTTGTTCAAAAAAACGTATTTTTATTAAAACTGTGCATTTGAATTTTTTTTAAACCATCACTAGTTTGCTTTCTATATAGCTCAACAGTTTTGTTCTATAGCTGCACGAAATAAGCTGTGAGCCACTGTAGTTTTCTTTACCTGCGATATACTCCACCTCGAAATCATATTCTTCCAAATCTAATCTGATTCTAGTTAACTTTGATGACGGATTTTTCATCGAAGATAGGAATGTTAAGGGTCTGTGGTCTGTTTTGACCAATAATTTTCTACCGTAAATGTATGGTCTAAAGTATGTTATGGCCCAATGAATGGCCTTCTGGCAATTCTTGTTGCTTTATTAATTTTTCCTTTAGTAAATGATCTTGATGCATAGGCAATTCGCAATTGTTTTCCTTCATACTCTTGGCTTAATACTGCTCCGCAAGCATATCCACTGCGTCAGTTGTTATACAAAATTGTTTATTGAAATCGGGATATTGTAGGATATTAGGGCTTATTAACGCAGCTTTCAAATAGTCAAAGGATTTTTTACAATCCTCTGTCCAGTCGAAAACTACATTTTTCTTGCAAAGTCTTGTTATTATTGTAGAATAATTGCAAAATGCGACGAATCTTTTCGCCTCATCCGCATTTTTAGGTGTTGGGAAATTTTTAACAATTTCGAATTTATTGGGGTCTGGCAAAATTCGTTTGCTTGTGCATTTATGACCAAGGTAAGTTACTTCTTGGTTGAAAAATAAACATTTATCCGGATTTAATTTTAAATTATATTTTCTACAATTTGCGAAAACATCTCGTAAATTTTTAATCATATGATTTTCGGAGCATCCCAATACGACTAAATCGTCCATGTATAGGAATGCTTGTGAAGGTTTTAAGCCTGCAAATGCTAATGTCATCATTCTTTGGAATGAGTTCGGTGCTACTTTAAGGCCATACGGTAATCTTTTAAAACGATAAGCACCATTATCTGCTGTAAAGGATGTGATATCTCTCGATTCCTCGCTGAGTTCAATCTGGTGAAATCCAGACATTAAATCTAAGCATGAAAAATATTTAGCTGTTCCTATTTGATCTAGTATGTCATCAATTCTTGGTAAAGGGAATTTATCTGCGGTTAATTTTTTACTTACCTGTCTGTAATCTACAACCATTCTCCATCTTTTTTCTTGGTTATTCGGTACTGATTTTTTCGGTACTAATAACATTGGACTATTAAATTCTGAGATTGAAGGTTCTATTATGTCATCCTTAATTAATTTATTTACTTGTTTATTAATTTCACTCTTATGAGCTTCTGGTATTCTATAATTTTTTACGTAGACTGGGATATTGTCTTTCATATGAAGTTTTTGTTTTTAAAAAATTTTAGTGGTAATTGGTTCTGTTTCCAATGAAAAAATGTCAATGAATTCTGCACACAATGCATTAAGTAATTTATTTGCAAAGTTTGGAAAATTTTTATTTAATCTTTGTAATTTTTCCTTATTGTTGGCATCATTTTCGAGTTTATTATTTTTAACTATTGTATAATCATTCAAATTTTCTGTACGTATATTAAAATCTTGCAGTGTTGCATTTTTATTTGTGGTATTTATAATTCTAACAAATGTTTGTTGTGAATTTGCTAGTGTGTTTGCAATAAAAACACCTTCAGACAATTCTTGTTGTGGAATTAGTAAATCTGAATTGTTATTTTTAATTTGAATTTGTCTAAGTACTTCTGATCGTGCGGGAATTGAAATACTATTGATTGTTGTTTTGTTAGTCATATGGATTATTATGTTTTCTGGTCCCAGTATTAGAGTGTCTCCTTCTGTTTGATAATCTAAAATGCAATTATATTTTTTAATGAAATCTAATCCTAATACTCCATCATCTTCTAAGTCCGCTTTAACCATGCCAATAGTGCTGGTTATACCTTGACCAATTCCTCTTACATTTTTTTATTATTGAAATATCCGCTCCCGTATCGATTAGGAGGGTTGATATGGAATCATTCGAAGTTGTTCTGGAAGATATGTGGCTATTAAGGTGTAAATTGAAAATATATAATTTTTTATTTATTGAGGTGGAGTTTGTTGGTTTTCCTGTTGTGTAACATTTCGAGCATTTCTGGTGTTATTGCGGGTATTTCCCCGCGATCCGAAATTTCGACCAGATGTTTAGTTATTTTGTCTGTTATTATTATTATTGTTATAGGTATTGAAAGAACGTGTATAATTTCCTCTATAATTATTGTTTTGGTAACTCCTGCGGAAGTTACCTCGGAACTGATTTTGTTGGCGAATATGTACTATTGAATTTGGATTTCCAGTTACTTCTGTGCAACTGTTAATAAATTTTGATATGGCTTCGTTCATTTTTGTGAACGTTCCAGCTTGCATAATTGTTTTTACTTTGTCGTTGGAGCAGGTTTTACACATAGGTTTCACAGCTGTTTGCTACACAAACTTGGTTGCCAATTCTGGTGTTAGTCCGTCAGATATGTAAGCGCCTTCCAACGATTTTGTGAGCCTTTCAATTTCAGCAGTGTATTGGTTTGCTGTTTTACTGCGTTGTTGGATGTTCAGCAGCTTTGCTGATAAAACTTCAACTGATTCACATTTAATTGCTGTTTTTAAATTTTGTTTTATTGCTTCAATTGAGCTTTCAGTGCTTAACAGGTTTCTGGCTGTTCCTTTCAGCTTGGTTTTTATCATCGAAACCGCTACAGCTTCAAGGGTATCCTTAATTTGTTCTAGTATATCCAAAGCATACAAGAAGCTATTCAAGTTCTTAGCTTTACCACCGAATTCTGGCAGAGCTGACGAAGCAGTCTTTAAAAATTCGACTGTTTGTATCTTTGGTGATACACTTATAAGATTTTTCCGCCAAGGTCTTCTCTTCCACAAGCTTGTTCAGAATGGTCTCCCATTTGTCCATTGGGGTATATATTTGTCCCTTAGACTTTGTCTAGACCATCTGCTCGGTTCATGTATTTTTTCTTAAAAAATTTATTGTGAGTTGAGTATAATTTGAGAAACAAATTGAGGCAAGTGGAAACTGTTAATATTATTAACAAGATTTTGATAAATTCTAATGCCTCACTATGGTCAACGACCTGAATGGAATTAATTACATTTGCATTAAACATTTTCTTATATTTATTTATATTGATATGAGTCGGTACGTCCCATAAATTTAACTTCGTACCTCCACCTTTCTTCGCCTGTGGTTAGTATTGGTACTAGTACATTTTCTAAGGTGGGTTCCCTAGGCATGTCAATCAGTTTCCACCATTTTTAAGCGATACTAATGACTTCTCTGCTTCTTGTAATTTCCTTAATGATACAATACCTTTCTTAAAACTCCTACTCTCGGATTCTAAATTATCAACAGTGGGGTTGATAGCCTCGTAATCAAGGTCATTAGGCAATGCACTCTCCATCGAAAAAACTTACTTTATATGCTTTTGATTTTTCTTATTTCGGTTTTCAAACGAATTTTTCCTCCGTCTTTTTAGATAAATTAATTTTCTGATACAAAATTGCTACTGCTTTTCTAAGGTTGAATTTTTTACCTCCTCTCTTTCTTTTGATTTTGGTTGGTTTTGAAATCTTTGTTTCCTCTATTTTTTTGTTGCTGATTTCTACGCCTATATTCTCCTATGGTGGTTTTTTCTAATGTTTTTACATCTACTGCTTTTTCTAATACTTTTTCTAGTTTGTTTTCTTCTTCCTCAATTAATTTGCTACAATGCAAGAATACTGCATCAAATTCTTCCTGACTAATATCATTCATTTAAAAAATTAAGAGGGGGAAAAAAAATTCTTAAATTTATTGGCAAAAATCTACTTTTTGCCCGTATACTGGCAGCCGTTAGGTGGCCAAATGCTGCTAAAAAGTATTAAAAATTCTTAAATAAAAAATAACTTAACTAATGCCAAATTTTTTCTTAGCTGGTCCTCGTTATCCTTGTTTCTTATGCCACAATCTTATTTTATTCCACTCCGTTTTTTGCGGTTTCTCGGTTGTCCGCGATGTCTTTAGCTCTGTTCACAGTTTTCAATTCTTATTCATTCGTTTTGGCTTCCTCCGTGTTCTCCTTGTTTGCAGGATCCTGTTTTTATTCCACTTCGCTATGCGTCGGTGGTGGTCGTTTTGGTGGCGGTCTTGCAGTATCCGAAAAAAAATATTTTTCCTTCTTTCCTTTGTGGTATTCAGGAATTTTTAAAATTTGTCCTGCACCCTTGTCGCTGTCGCTGTGATCCGTCCCTTTGCATTGACTATACCATTCGCCGTTGCAAAGTTGATGCCTTGAACTCCTTTGCAGAAAGTATCCTGCTTGGTATAAAAATGAAATCAGTCCTGCTAAATTAAGGAGAGCTGGCAGGATCGCTGGTAGGATTCCAATTTAATTCAGGTAGCAGGATGCCAATTTAATTCAGGCAGTGGGATGCCAATTTAGTTCAGGCAGTAGGATGCCAATTTAATTCAGGCAGTAGGATGCCAATTTAGTTCAGGCAGTAGGATGCCAATTTAGGCAGGATCGCCATGATGTAATATGGTAATTGAAAGAACTGAATTCTGAGTAGTGCCATTTAAGCGGCACCAAGATTGAATTGACTTTATTCAGTAAATTTCGGCTTATTTGTACTAAAATATTCTAAACAAATACTTATGTATTAAAGTTCCTATATACTAATCATACGTACATACATATTGCATGAGCGATGTAAACGTTTGTACATAGCAACCGTTCGCATGGTCGTTGTTGCATAAGCGTGGCTCATATATCGCACACGCTTCGCTTGCTTGCCTGCCTGTGGGAACGTAATTATGTTGACGTTGCTTATTATAAACACATTCATACTTACGACATAAGCAGAGTGCCGAATGCAATGCAGCGTGAGAAACGTTTAGAACGCATGCAAGATATATGTTTGTAACACTATTAATAATAATATTATAAATAATACAGTTATTTCTTTAAGTAATTATAATCATATGATTTTCGTTTTTACACCTTTTTAAAATTTATCAAATTTTATGATTGGTTTTGAAGCACCCTTTATGTATATTTATTTTAAAGCTTAGGCTTTGACTATCAGAAGAGTAATCCATTTTTACAGAAATCAATAAAATTGGTAAAGCGGTTATTAAGATAAAACTGTTTATCATAAGTGGGAAAGGCTCAAAAATTTATTAGTTGTCCATCTTTGGCTCAAATACAATAATATTGAACAACTTTTAATAATTTTTCCTAGTTAAGTATTAATAAAATCTTTGGTTTTTGAATTTTTCTAAATAATGAAGTAAATTTATTCAATGAATTTTCAAGTAATGTTTATATACGATATCCCCTAGCGTACACATTTCACTTTTATAAGAATATAGCATCTTAAAAGAAGTAATGCGTCCATCAAGTTTGATGGAGATTGATAACCTTGCTACTAAGACACAACTTTTAATCATAAGTGGGTAGAGCCACACTCCTTCATACAAATCATAAGTTTATCTGATTTCATGTTCAAATACATCCTCATAAAAAAAATTTCAAAGTTTGTCCTTCAGTTTTTAACAATTTTTTTTTTTTTTGTATTTTTCTACAATTTTTCAACTTTGACGAAGTATTGTAAAGCACCCTGTTGCTCTGGCACCATGTATTTTGAACTGTCTAAAGTTTAAATAATTAGCTTTCAGGTGCACTATAAATCTTTAAAACATTTTCATTATCACTCCGGGATTAGTGGGGATGATTGCAGAATTGATTGAAGTTTTTTATGAATAAAAAAAAAAAATGGCGAAATTCGAAAAATCTCGAAAAACTGAAAAATTAAAAAAAAACTTTAAAAATTTTTTTGTATTTTTTCCGAAAAGTACATTTAAAAACAAATTTAAAAAAAAAAGATCCCAAACGGTAAATTTTTGAAAAAGTTATAGCATTTTGAAAACAAAAACGGCGTTTTTTAAAAATTCATAACTTTTTTTGAGTTGGATGAAAAAATTTGAAAAAATTCTGAAAAACGTCTTTCGTAAGCTAGAAAAAGAAGAAAAACTTTCAGCCAATTCTAAAGGGGTCGGGTTCAAAATTGGTCGAAATGGGATGGAATACCCCTTATATATAAATATATATATACATATATATACAGCAATAACCCCATATTGCCAAACTCAGTACGGTATATACATATGTGCAAAGCATAATAAGAAAAAACTATATTAGTTAGCTACAGTGGGCACGCTTGCTAAAATTACCCCTCAAATTTTATTGTGTCAAAACTCAACATATTTTAAAATTTTCTCAAGTTCTAAAATATCTGTTGTCAATTGAATATATTGAAAAACCTCTGCAAGTTTCTGATTTGTCCCCATCTGAACAACTATTGAACACAAATTTTGTCTTACTTGCGTTCGCACATTTATGCACACGCATACACAAAATTAATTACACAAATAAGCGTTAATATAAAATCTCGTGCACAGTGGTACAAGAATGGTTCGGTGCCTACACTAGCGTTTTTAAAAAATATAGGTTTCTCTCTTTAAAAGCTAAACTTTCCCCGAGTTAGTTAGTATTTCACTCTGTATCCCTATTTATACAGTCCATAAAAATATCGATAGTGAAATTAGGAAATAATTACTCATTATATTTACATATATACATATTGTATTTTTTCCACGTATTTTCAACCCTCCCGCATATATACGCATTGAATACAGTGCAAACGCGGCACAGTGGTCAAACTCGATCCGTCACCCCCTCAAATAAAATTTAAATCAAAAACTTGCTTTTGAAAATTATTCTCGCTTTCTATTTAACGTGAAGCTAAACGTAACTCGTCCAAACAGTTCAAAACAAACACTCTCTCTTCAAAAAAGGAAGAGTTTTCTCTCTATAAGTTAAATTTCGTTTAATTCTCAACCGTAAGAGGAAACAAAAGTAAAAATGAGTGATGATGAAAACAGACAAAGTGACTCCAATAGTAAGGGAGTTAAAAGATTGAAATTCTCGTCTGCCCCTAAAAAGTTTATTACCGACACGGATATTTTCATGGACTTTTGTGATCGGTTTAAGTTAACGTCCCTCCAAAACAATACTGAGTCGTCCCTTAACGTCAAAAACTGGAATATCGACAAGTTTTGGAATAGGGTCCAAAAAACATTCGATAAAGTGAGTGAACCGACGATCAGGACATGCCCGACGAATTTGCAAAATCTGCCCATAGCAAATATATTACTTGCCTCGTAACTTGTGAGGAAACGAAGGCTCAGATTGAGGACCAACTTCAGTTGATAAACCAAGTGAAAACCCCAGCGCCCTCTACCGTCATAACAGTTCCATCTGACAACTCCGCTATTTCGTTAAAAGTCCCCCCTTGCGATACCGAAATATTTTATGGTGGTTATGAAAAATGGCTCTCGTTTCGTGACATGTTCACAGCGCTCTACATTTACCACCCCAAACTCTCCCAAGCGCAAAAATTGTATCACCTCAGATACAAAACCCAAGGAAAGGCCGCTCAAATAATCAACCAATTTCCCTTAACTGATGACAACTTTGCCTTAGCGTGGGAAGCCTTAAAAGCTCGATATGAAAACAGACGTGTTTTCGTAGATAATCAAATACGGACACCGATTAACTTAAAGCTCGTTATATCTGAGAACAGTGAGACATACAAAGGATGCAATCGTTTGTAAAAAATTGCTTACAAATTCTCGACACGCAACAAGTCTCCACAGATAACTGAGACCCTTACTTATTTATCTGGTTACCTCTAAACTCCCTGAAAATACAGTCACGTTGTGGGAGCTATAGCTTAGACTCAGTCTCACGTAACAGAGCATCGAACAATGTACAAATGCTCAATGTGCAAAACCTCCTCACATCCCTTAATAAATTGTTTCAAATTTAAGAAATTGTCTACCTCTGACCGCAGGAAGTTTGTCAAAGAAAACAATACGTGTTTCAATTGCCTCTCCCAGTCACACATGTTGAAAGATTTTCCTAGTACTCAAACCAGCAACCAATGTCGAGATTGGCACAACTCAGTGCTTCATGAAGACACTTCACCCACGCCGAAGAGACAAAACTCCCGAGCGCAAAGGACAACCTCCCAAACCCCAACGACAAACCCCATTGACTCATCCGATAAAACCCCGGATCAAGCAGATCTTATGGATGAAGAGCGTTCCTTCGCAGAAAAGCCAAGTTCAATCGTTCTGCGCACAAACCGATTGTAAAATAATTTTACCCACGACTATCGTCTCGGTAGAACATAGAGGGGAGATTTTCAAACTTAGAGCTCTCGTAGATCAGGGATCTGAAAGAAGCTTTATCTCCACAAGAGCCCAAGGCAGGATCAGGCTCCCTTATAAACCCTCTAAGTTTGAAATCTCTGGCATGGCAGGGAAACTAGTTCAAGCCTCAAACAAACTGTGTTCCCTGACCCTAGTTTCCGCCAAAATGCAGACAAAAATAAATGCGGAAGCAATAGTATTACCTTAGCTGACGAAAATGCCCCAACTTTCAACTTACCAACGAACTCCAAACGAAATGGGCGAACCTTAACCTCGCGGTTTCGAATTGTCACTCTCCATACTTTATGATAGTGTATTAGAAGAATACATCACCCTAGATCATATGGAAGAAACTGGCTCCTATGAAAAATTCAACGGAGGCAAATGCGCTTCGTTTTATCTCCCCCATCAGGTAAGGGTCGTATTTAAAAATCGGCATCAGGATATTCTCTTAATGATATTCTCTATACCGGACCTACCCTCCAACCGGATCTGGTGCTCCTTATTCTCAAATGTTTTGTGTTCAACGGAGATGTGGAAAAAATGTATCGTCAAATCGCAATGCACGAAGACGACAGAGACTATCAGAGGATCGTCTTTCGCTCGTCTCCGAGCGACGCCATAAAGATTATCATCTGAAAACAGTTAAATTTGGTGTGTACTGTGCCCCCCAACTTGCCATAGGTACCCTTCACCAACTGGCGAAAGATGTAGAAGAAACTTTCCCCACAGCCGTCCCTTGACCAAAGAAACGTATGTAGATGACATTCTCTCTGGTAGCCAAGATATTCTCCCGGCTGAAAAGTCTCTCTCTCAAGTCATCCAAGCGCTGGGTTCAGCAGGATTTCCATTACGAAAAATAACGGCAAACAATCCTAATATTCCGAAGGATATCGACAAAGAGGACTTGCTCGACACAAATCTCTTAGAATTCGAAGAAACGAGTAACGCCAAATCTCTCGGGATTCAATGGAACGCTCTCACCGACACCTCTTATACAGTCGACTCTATACCCCTTTCGTCTGCTAGGACAAAGCATCAGATCCTCTCCTCTGTCGCTAAACTTTTTGATCCCGCAGGGTGGACTAAGCCGATAATAATTCAGGCAAAGAGTCCCCTCCAAGAGTTGTGGATAGACGGAACCGACTGGGGCGGAGAAGTTAAACCCCTCCGTCTCATAAAGTGGTCTCAATTCACGAAAAATTTGTACGGTATCTCGAACATTAAGATATCCCGATTGGTCAACTATAACCCCCACCAGCAAGTAAAACTTCATGGATTCTGTGACGCATCGGAAAAGGCATACTGCGCTAGTATATATGTTAGGACGACTCACGATACCAGTACCTCCTCTCATCTCTTGGTTTCCAAGGGTAAAGTTGCACCCCTTCGCACTTCCAGCCTGCCAAGGCTAGAACTATGCGCGGCGCTTCTTTTGGCACGTCTAGTCGCTGTCGTCCAGTCAAATCTCAACCTCTCTATTACAAAAGTAATACTGTGGTCGGACTCGGAAATAATTCTAGCATGGCTGGAAAAAATCCCCCATACTTCGAAGACATTTGTCTCTAACCGCACCGCTGAAATAATGGATCTCGTCGGAAATGCGTCATGGAAACATGTCGGCAATCGCGACAACCCAGCGGACATGGGCACTAGAGGATGTAAATCCATTGACTTAGCTAGTTCTCCGTTATGGTGGAATGGCCCTGAGTGGCTGACTTTGCCCCTGGAAGCCTGGCCAAAACGCATTATACGAAACACCAACCGAGTCGAAGCTTTACTCACTACGGAAGATGAACCTGATTTTCTGTACCGATTCTCCTCTTTTTCACGGGCCTTTAGGGTAATGGCATATGTCCTAAAATTTATCCGCAACCTGAGTTATCGAACGGAGGCACACGTTCCGTGTGCTCCACTATCTCTTACGATAATCTCCATAAAGCAAAATGTAAAATTATAGCTTTGACGCAAACCCACTCCTTTGCCCACCTCTTTGGCAACAATGGGTTGACAGATGTATTTATATATGTATCTTTGTTTACATTTTTCATTCGAATTATATTCTCTATCCCGGTGTGACAATAAAATTGTGAATTCATGCGTAAATTGAAAACAAGTTAAAATTTTATAATTATATTGAAAAATTCAAGCTTTATTTGGTAGAGTTAAAGTCGAAAGAAATACCAGCTGACAAGAACTCTTCGGAAAACGAAACAGGGTTATAAGATCGTCCTGCCACTATCCCATTACCACCAGCTCCATTCGCAACCGCCACCACATCATCGCCATCACCGCCTCAGCAGCCGTATACAGGGAAAAGAAGGTGAATCGTGTCCCAGCACAGCCAGGTAAAGGAAATACTCCCCTTCACAGTCGCCAAGCCTAAAAACTACTCACTGGAAGAAGCTACAGGCCTGCCAAAATACTGCTCAGAACCGTCATGGGCTGTCTTCCTATGTCCCCAGAACACCATCTACATAATGAGGCGAGAATACTCCCCATCAGGAAGAGAAATGAGATGCTAACTAAACAGTTCCTGTTGAGCACCCAGAAACCTGGGCATCCCAACAGACATCTGATTGATGAGCCAACACCGCCCAGGGGCTTAAGGAGTCATCTCCGTAAGCGTTATGGGGAAATACGGCACCTGAGAACTCAGCCGTATGAAGCCGAAAAACACAAGCAGGTCCTCAGTGAACTCCACAAACAGGCGTCGGACCTTTATGCCAGGAATTTCCCGGTGAATCCAGTACTCGAAGAACAATACCCAAAACTTGCGGAACAGGAACGCACACTCCCCAGGGAAACGCGAGTCACTCTAGCTCAACTTCGATCTGGATACTGTAACAGGTTCAACTCTTACCTATCCAGAATCAACCCCCAATTTCCAAAATGTATGCCCTGCTTGCAATGTGTCCCCACATGACACCAACCATCTCTTAAATTGTAATGTGGAACCAACATCTCTAACACCCCTCTCATTATGGTCCACCCCTGTTAAAACAGCAAGTTTCCTTGGACTCCCGTTAGAGGATATTGATGACAATTTGTGATCGGTCGCATTTATTGGATGGGGCGAAGCACTGCTACGACAACAACTCCATTAAGGGGAGAAATGAAATGCTGAACAAACAGTTTCTGTTGAATATCCCGAAAACAGGGCATCCCAACAGACATCTGATTGAAGAAACCACACCTCCTAAGGGCTTAATAAGTCATCTCCGTAAGCATTGTGAGGAAATATGACAACTGAGAACACAGCCGTATGAAGTAAAAACACAAACAAGGCCTTAGTTTGTAACGAAAACCTGTCTCCATACTGGCTTGAATGAATGGCAGCGTGTATATGTGTCTATGTGTGTTGTGTCCAGGTCCGTGCCTTAGCCGCAATGTTGCCACTATACTAACAACATCGCGTAATGACAACATCGCGTGATGACAACATCGTACCCATAGCGAACACAATGATGCAGCGGAAGTAAAAAGTCGCTTGGACATCACTTAATGTATTAGCAACAATGTAAAAAGTGCGAAGTAAATTAAACCAAAATGGATTCGAAGAGCGCTTAAGTCCAGCGCAGAAATTAGATTGATTGTTTTATTGATGAAATTCATTCCTATTTATACAAAAGTTCTTAACCTATACATATGTACATACTTACATACTAGAGGTGCATGACTCAATAGTGAGAAATGGTTTGTCAGCAAATTATTATATTGACCTACATATTTGTCAATATGATTCCCGCTTGAGTAGTTTGGTATGACGCATCAATATATTGGGCGATTTGGCAAATGCGAATGAACTCATTGTGGTTATCTGGGTCAATTAGATATGAACGTTTGTTTGTAAGTATATTTGTAACGTTAAGCGTGCTTGAAGTGAGGTGAATTACATGCAATACTACAACAACCATGTTGCCAAAGGCATATAATCATTGCGGCCAAGACACGAACTAAGTGTATCTCTGTGTTGGTTTGCGTAAGCATTTAATTGTGCGAATGTATGAGTGTGTGGATGGGTAAATGAAAATACGGGAATTGTTGAATAAATTCCAGAGGAAAACAAGGACATGGCAAATTTAAGTGAATTGAAGATCCAGCAACTGAAGAAGGAGTTGGAGACCCGTGGATTGAATACAACCGGCACTAAACTCGAACTTCAGGCACGACTACGAGAGGTAATGGAATTAGAAGGAATTGACGTGGAAGAGTATGTCTTTCATCTTGATGGCGATGAGACAACAAAATTGGAGGAGAAAGATGAAACACCGCAGACAATGGCGAACACGGAACCGAAAATGATATTGGCTGCAATATCGGCACAAATGTCAGAAATGTCATCACAAATATCCACCAACATGTCATCGCAACTGGAAGAACAGAAGACATATATGACATCCCAACTGGAAGAACAGAAGACATATATGACATCTCAGTTGGCTGAGCAGTTGAAAGCACAAGAAACGCGTATTTCAGGAATGTCGACACAGATTACATCCAAGATGGAAGCACAAGAGGAGCGCTTATTATTGCAGCTGGCAAAAATGTCTTCGCAGTTAGAAGCACAGAATACAAAAATTGTACAGTTCGAGGACAAAATGGATGCCGCGATAGAAGCTTTGAGAGGTCGTATACAGGAGTTGCAAATAAATCGCCCGTTTCAGCGAGTAATCCAAAGGTAAAGAGACCATCCTTTGACGGTTCTTTTCCTTTCCAGGTCTTTAAGCTACAGTTTGAGAAGACCGCAGCAGTGAACAACTGGAATGCTGAAGATAAAGTTGCTGCACTGTTCATGGCATTGAAAGGGCCTGCAGCTGAGGATATACAAACCATTCCAGAGGGCGAACGGAACCATTATGAAGCATTGATGGGCGCTCTAGAGAGATGATACGATATATGAGACAGATATACCAAATGGAGTTACTGAACCGCTTACAGGGGCCTCGTGAAACATTGCAAGATTTTGCGTCGGATGTTGAAAGGCTGGCACATTTAGCGAACGCGGACGCACCCGTGGAATACACTGAAAGGGCAAAGATTTAGAGCTTTATAAATGGCATACGGGACGTTGATACAAAGCGAGGTACATACGCAAACCCAAAGCCAACATTCGCAGAAACGGTATCACATGCTCTGATTCAGGAAACAGCGTCGCTTCTGTGTAAGCCAGTTTTCAAAGCACGCCGTGTGGAAGTAGAAAGGACAGAGTGGGCAGACGCAATTTTAGAAGCTTTAAAAGGAACGCAACAGAAGAATAATGGTGCAATCAAATGTTTTGTACTATCGTACCTGCATTAATAGGAATATGCACTAAATTTCTCATATAATTTAATGTCTTGCTTTCGGGTATATTTTTCCTTCAATCATACTGAAAAGCAACTCACCCTACCTCTGTCCGAACACTTCCTTTTACACCACTTAGGAAACAGCTGATTAATCGACTGTCAAAAAAAAAAAAAGGAGGAGAGAAAACCTCAGCTAAGTTTCCGGAAAAATCCTCCTTTTCTTTCTTTTTGGAACGAGCTTCGAACGTGGTAAGACCAGCAGAGATTTTTTTTTGGCTTTACGTGAAAATTCGTCCACCAATTTTTTTAAACGTGCGAATATTTCAGCATATATACGTGGTTATTTCCGTAAATTTAAGAGTAATTAAAAGTAATGTGCAACAAAGTAGTGTACAGGAAAACACAACAACTTTATATACCTATTTCTTGTTCGCGCTTATAATCTCTGCTGGCTCACAAATAAAAGTACCTTAAACATCAATCAAGTCCACATCGAAACGAGACGCATGCATCCTGACCAGCGGAATACTCAGCGCATCGGATATGGTGGTTATTTCCTCCCATCCAGGCGGCAATCAGTTTGGTGAAGTTTTCTTTTTACAAAATTTTTATATTTGTCTGTTTTTATAAAAAGTTTTGTTAAGCTAAGCGGAAAATATAACCTCACATTTACCCTTTTATTGAGACCACCAAAAGAAGTTAAAACCCAATACATGCAGCATTGCATAATTTTAACACAGAAAACCATTTTGCTTCCACTAATAAATTCTTTTTCATTAGTATGCACAAAAATAATAATTCGTGCATTTCAATTTTTAAGAGAAAAATATCTTAAATAGGCATAATACTTAATGCAAGTATATATGTACATACTTATATGTGCAAACCAACATATAAGAAATAACATTCAAATACTTTCCCTAAATAAAATGTAAAGGGAATAATTCAATTCGAATTCGTATCGAAGTACCCTTTAGTCACATATTGATAATGTATCTTTTTAAAGAAAACCTAAGTAGGTTGATTATCAAAAAAAATGAAAATGAAAACAAATTCTAATTAGAATAATGTTATTGTGTTTCATAATAAGAGTACATGTTAACTAGCCTCCCTCAACATGCGGTCTCTTCATTTTGTTTTCTCTTAAGTTAATTTCAAGTTTTATTTTTTTTTGGATCGACTGCATTTCCAATATGCATGTCTCCATATAGTTATTTACATACATACATATATGCCTAAATTGCGGGAGCTTGCGAGATCAAAGCTTTTACCTTTTTCATTTAACAAACTTGTTTTTTTTTGTTGCTTTGGTTTCTCGCATAAGTTTAATTTTATTTTCTTTTCGCGCTCACTTAAATAAGTGCATACAGTGCCGGACACCAGTATAGCCTGCCAAAATCAATGCTTATAAAGCGATAAACTTGATTTTTTCTTACTTTCGAAATCGTATAAAAACTAAAGGGAAGGTGGAAAATATCGGAAATATAAATGTTAATAGGAAAATGGGCGTTATTAACAAATTCTTTACAGCATAACTACACGGCGAGGAGGCCTCAACGCTACGTGGGATTATGGTATGAAACTGTAAGTGAAGATGTTTTATTTTGCTTTATTTGTATTATCATAATTTAAATATTTTTTTTTGGGTCTGTCATCCATATGCACATATCTATACGCGGTTGTGCACCTGAGATATGTGTGCTTAGATTTTCTTTTTGGCCACCTGATCCTTTCGTTGGGATGACCAGCGTTTGCATATGCCTATATATGTACATATGAATGTGCTGGACACCTTCTATCTTGTTTGAAGATATTTTCTTTGCCTCTTTAAATTCGATTGAGACGTGGTTCTCTCACTCCCTTTCCTTACCTTTGTTTTCTTCTGGTGCCTGTCATTATAATGTATATATGAATGTATGAACTTGCATATGGAACAATTTATGTACATACATTAAAATATATGCCAATGACCCTTTTTCAAATCAGCTGTTGAGGTAGGGCAGGAATTTAATATTTAAATACCTACCAGAAAATATTGTTAGCACTTAGATACATGAGACTTGAATTTGAATTGTTATACATAAGTATTATTATCAATCATTACACTTATACTAGGATCATGCTTTGAATTATATAAATATACCTTTCGTAATGTTCTCCTAAATTAAATTTGTTTGGTCTGATCGAAGGTAGTGAGGGTGGTTTATTGGGGCCTTTTTACCATCTTAAGGCCATGGTAGGGTGGGTGAAGAGCAGCCAAAATACATGCGTGCGCTGCCAGGTGATCAGGGTTGGATTCCGGAACAGTAAGTACCTTAGTACCTTCATCTTTGGGTAAGTTGCTAGGTGTTTGGTGTAGTGTGCAAGTGTAAAGATTTCTTGTTAGGACTATGGATTAGGGAGAGGGAATCTTGGTCCTGCAGTTGCTTAATTACCCCGCCCCAGGCTGAAGCTCCGGGAACAAGCCAGTGCACACGCAGCAGCTGTAGGACATCTCTCACAAGACCTTCTGAACGACTCTCAATCGTTTCATACGACCCCTTTCCATAGGGCCCATAACAGAAAATGGCGTCCAAGTGTGGGGCCCGAGAGGAGAATGTCTATAACAAACTTTGGCCTCTGCTCGTTATTCCGTCTTGGAATGTTTTAATGTCCATCCGTTTTGCTAAATTCTGATAGATCTTATAGTTTTTTTTCGTAAGTGAAGAAATTCTCTGGAATTCAAGCCTAGTAGCTACATGCTTACGACTCTGACCAGTTTTATTCACGATAAGATATTTAAATTTTATACTTTTGTTGAAAAGTTATTTTAGTACTTTTGTTAATATACATCTATAGTCGCTGGAATTGCTATTCCTTTAGGTTGAATACCTTGCGAATTGACCGCGATTGTTAGAGAATTTATACAAAAGTGCAACGCCAATTTTTTTTCCTTATAGCATTTTGTGCATTTTCATATTGTATAGTTGTTAGGACTTGAGCTGCAGTATAGCTAAATGCTAGCTGGCTTACCAACAATTGTTGAACGATGTGAATATGTGGAAATAAGCTCAATAATCCATAATTCTATATACTTTGATATTGATTCGAATTTTAAAATATCTGTTCTTTCCTTTTAATTTTTTTGTTGAGGTTTCTACAACCTAGTAACCAATGCCCAGGGACACGTACCAACACTACCCCGAAGCCATCCGACACCAATTCTGACACTCTCACGACCGGAGTATCAGACCAAAACTTTTGAAGAAGACCTTTTTATATTTTGATTTTGCTTTCTGTTTTTTTTATTTGATGTTATGCTGTGAATCTCGCGTACATGCATCGTAATATATGCTTAAATTTATTTCAATTTGATAGATTTTTCATCCTTTTTGATGTATTTTTGAATAACCATATACATTCTTTTTGGAAATCGATTTTGAGCAAGTTTTGATACTAGTTTTAATGCTGGTTTTAACTGCTGGAAGCTAGTTGAACCATATCAGACGCTTGATGAAGGAAGCCCCACTTTGGTGGGAAAGATATATTTTTTTGTGCGACTGAACGAAGTTGGTCTAATTTTTTTTTGATAATTTTTTTTGTCTTGGTTTACGAAAATGGCTATGCGTTATAGCAACGAAAATATGCCTGCACAAGGACAAGGTAATGGATGTACGATTTGTAGATCGATTTTCCGTGAGCATGATGAACTCTTAACGACAGCTTGTTCCCATACTTTCCATCGAACATGCTTGTTGACGTGGCTTAAAAAGAAGAGTTCGTGTCCTCAATGCAATGCGAATTGCAGCAGTAAAGAATTTAACAAGAAACCAGGTACGAGAAGTCAAACAACATATCAGACAGGAAATCATCCCAATGGCAGACAACAAGGTCAGAATGCTAGTCTCCAACGTCAGGAATCGCAAGAGGAGGGCGCAGTAAGTGTACCAGCAGCCCCATCACAAGGAGCAACTAACAACAATATTGAGGTGGATAACCGAGTCCAAAACATTGTTTCGGCTGTTATATCTGCAAGGCATGCAGCTCTTTTTGGCGATCTGGAAACACGCGTTTCACAAATTTTAGACCAAAGGCTTGACAACATCGTTTCGAATTTAATAGAGAGGTTGAATATCAATGCACAGCCACCACAACCTGTTACGCATACCAGTCCTGCAAATGCAAGCCAAACTCGCAATACGCAACCAAACATGTCCACTCCTTCTTGGCCCAGGGCAATTCCCCAGCTAGGATATGACTCTAATCAGAACTTTCACAGAAATATTGATCAATTAAGATTTAGTGACATTTCTAATATCCCTAATGCAGGAAGAATAGCCCAACTTATTTCCAACTGGGATATTAAATTTGATGGTTCATCTCGTCTTTCGGTTGATAGTTTTATATACCGAATTGAATGCCAAGTAGTCGACACTCTCGGCAGTAATTATAGTTTGTTGTGTGAGCATGTCCAAAGCCTTTTTATCAATGAAGCGAAGGATTGGTATTGGCGATACCGCCGGTCGGTTGATAGGGTTACTTGGCCTTCTCTTTGTCAGGCACTGCGAACCAATTTCCAACAGCACAAAAGTGATTTTGAAATCAAGGAATCGATACGTAGTAGAAAACAGGGACAAAACGAAACGTTCGACGATTATCGTAACGCAGTTCTGAAAATTGCAGAATCGCTACAAACACCATTGCCTGAACCTGAATTAGTGGAAATACTGCAGCACAACTTAAGACCGCGCGTGCGGCAACAACTGCTGTACTTGCCAATCGGTTCATTAGCGGAGTTGAGAAGACTTTGCCTAAAAGGTGAAAGTCTTCTGAACGAAATTGCCAAATTCAGCACTGCGGTACCTGTTACCAACCAACGACCACCTCATCGACGTTTTGTTAACGAACTAATCCCCGAAGAGGATTCAGTAGGAATTACGGAGTATGAAATAGATGGAATCTCCACGCATCCGGACAAACCAAAACTGATTTGCTGGAACTGCAAAGCTGAGGGGCATCGTTACTTCGATTGCCTGGAAGAAAGAAGCGTGTTCTGTTACGGCTGTGGTGCCAGTAACGTTTATCGACCTACATGCAAAAATTGCAATCAGGGAAACGCGAAAATGAGCGAGGTTTCGAAACCGACTCCTCGCAACGACCCAAAGAAAACCTAACGCATTCACCCCTAATCCCTGATCAGTCGAACAGCGAAGACTGCATAAAATTACTAAAACGACAGAACCATTTTAATAATATCAGTGATGATTCGTTGCCATCCAACACCAATACTCGAAATCCACCACTCGGTCATACAATTATACCCTATGATATACGCATGCAAAACTACAAAAAGATAAGAGAAAATATATTTAATTCTAGTCGGAAAGCAAATCCCCTCTTTAGTCGTTCATCAGCACGCGCTGTAGAGTTCTGGAAGAAAGTTAGGCAAACCCGTAAACAGCTAAACAATATCGTCTGTTCGATCGAACAAAAGAGATTCGACTTGAGACCTTATGCGAAAATCCGTATACTTGACGTAGAATATTTAGCGCTACTAGATAGTGGAGCCCAAGTCTCTTGTCTAGGTTCAGAATTAGCAGAAGAGATTTGCACGAAAACTAAGTTGCGTAAACATACAACGTCAGTTTGTACCGCAGATGGCAAGGTGCAAGTTGTTTTTGGTACAGTAGATTTAGATGTCCAATTTGAAAACAAAAATGAAAGAATACAGTTTTTTGTGATACCTAGTCTTTCGCAAAAAGTAATTTTAGGAATAGATTTTTGGATTAAGTTCCAAATAGCACCCCACATAGTATCCGAGATATCAAATTCTTCACTGAAAGAAGAGGAAAATAGTCTCCCCTTAAGTATTGAGGAACACCAACGTCTGGAAGTAACCAAAAATCGTTTCCCAAGTTTCGAGAAGGAAGGCTTGGGAAAAACTTCGTTAATGGAGTACGTTATTGAACTCCAACCGAATGTCCGTCCGATTAAGCAAAGATATTTCCCTATATCTCCTGCAGTGGAAAAGCTTGTCCATGCAGAGATTGATGAGATGCTTAAGTTAGGTGTAATTGAGGAGTCTCCAAATAGTCCATGGTCCAGTCCGGTTGTCCTAGTGAAAAAGCCTAACAAAGTCCGTCTGTGTCTAGATTCTAGGAAAGTAAATAGTGTTACCGTTAAGGACGCTTACCCCCTTCCTCATATAGATGGTATATTGAGTAGAATACCTAAGGCTAAATTCATTAGTTCTCTTGATCTGCGACGTGCCTTTTGGCAAATTCCCTTAGCAGAAAACTCCAGAGATTACACCTGTTTTACAGTCCCTAATCGTCCGCTCTACCGATACCGTGTAATGCCTTTCGGTCTATGCAACGCCCCACAAGCACTCTGTCGCTTGATGGATCGCGTAATCCCTCCCCAACTAAAGAACCAAGTGTTTGTCTACTTAGATGACCTTTTGATCGTGTCGGAAGATTTCGACACGCACATGTCCGTTTTGGCCGATGTTGCTCATAGTTTAAGGAAAGCCGGTTTGACAATTAATGTCGAAAAAAGTAAATTTTGTATAAAGGAGGTAAGATATCTCGGTTACATTGTTGGTGATGGCACACTCAGAACCGATCCCGATAAAATATCTGCTGTTACTAACTATCCTGCACCCACTAACGTAAAACAGTTAAGGCGTTTTCTAGGTATGGCTGGATGGTACAGACGTTTTGTTGATAACTTTGCCACAATTACCACCCCTCTTACAAATTTGTTAAAGAAAAATAAAAGCTTTGAGTGGAATGATGAAGCCCAAACAGCGTTTGAAACCCTTAAGGGAAAACTATGTAGTGCTCCAGTTTTGACAAGCCCTGATTACGAAAAACCTTTTATTATTCAATGTGATGCCTGTAAGCTTGGTGTTGGTGCGGTTCTATCGCAGAAGAACTACGATGGCGTCGAAGTCCCAATCGCTTACTTCTCACAAAAGCTCAATAAGGCTCAAAGTAATTACAGTGTTACCGAACTAGAGTGCCTTGCGGCAATGCTTAGCCTAAAGAAGTTTCGAGCTTATGTGGAGGGCCAAGACTTCACCATCGTCACAGACCATGCAAGCTTGCAATGGCTCATGCGCCAGTCAGATCTGTCTAGCCGATTAGCTCGATGGTCTCTTAAGCTCCAGAGATACAGATTTAATATCGAACATCGGAAAGGTTCGCAAAATGTGGTACCCGATAGTTTGTCACGACAGAATTTTGAAGATATTAATGAATTGCAAGTCCGTCCGTTGGTTGATCTTAATTCGTCCGAGTTTTCGTCCAAGGAATATAAAAAGCTATTAAGTCAAGTCCGTGATAATGAAAGCCGTTTTCCGGACCTTCAGATAGTAGATGATCGTGTATACAAACGTACTGAACATCCTGATGGAAACCCTTCACGGGAAGCCTTTAATTGGAAACTATGGATTCCAAAAACGTTAGTAGATAAAGTTACGCAAGATGCTCATTCTCCACCTAATAAATGTCATGGAGGCATAGCAAAAACGTTAGAGCGACTTAGATTGAATCTTTATTGGCCGAACATGGTTTCAAACGTAAAAGATCACGTCAACAAGTGCGATATTTGTCGCCAAAGTAAATCACCTAATGTTACGCTACGACCTCCAATGACCACTCAATACACCGTCCAACGTCCATTTCAAAAGTTGTATATAGATTTACTTGGCCCATATCCTCGCTCTAGGCAAGGCAATATCGGCATCTTGATTGTCCTTGACCATTTAACGAAATTCCCTTTATTGAAACCTGTAAGAAATTTTAATTCGTCCGCTATTTGTAATTTTATGAGAGAAAATGTCTTCAGTGTTTTCGGAACTCCCGAAATAATTTTGAGTGATAACGGAAAACAGTTTAAGTCGTCGCAATTCAATGGCTTACTTGACGAAAGGGGAATAAAACACAGATATACTGCGTTGTACAGCCCTCAAGCTAACGCTAGTGAACGTGTAAATCGATCGATAATACAAGGTATTCGTGCTTATCTGAAAGAGGATCAAACGCATTGGGATAAGCATCTCCCTGATATAAGTGAAGCTTTAAGGAGTGCTTATCACCAATCAATAGGATGCTCACCATATTATGCTCTTTTCGGCCAGCAAATGCTTTCGCATGGTGAAGAGTACCCTCTTTTGCGAACACTTGAGGCGCTAGATGACCAGAACTTAGATCGAACGGACAACCTAAAGCTCATTCGAGAATCGGTAATGAATAAAATCAAACAGGCATTTGAAAACTCGGCTAAGCGTTATAATTTGCGTAGCTCGACTAAAAGATTTCAAGTCGGAGACATAGTTTACAGAAGAAACTTTATACAAAGCGATGCAACGAAGAAAGTTTGTGCGAAGTTCGCACCAAAGTTTCTTAAAGCGAAGGTAGTGTCGATCAATGGAAATTGCATGTACGAGCTGGAAGACTACGCGAGTGGAAAAAGAGGGATGTACCATCGAAAAGATATTATAGAAGACAAAAACCACGAACCAACACTCTAGGTGGGGGGGTGTGTACTATCGTACCTGCATTAATAGGAATATGCACTAAATTTCTCATATAATTTAATGTCTTGCTTTCGGGTATATTTTTCCTTCAATCATATTGAAAAGCAACTCACCCTACCTCTGTCCGAACACTTCCTTTTACACCACTTAGGAAACAGCTGATTAATCGACTGTCAAAAAAAAAAAAGGAGGAGAGAAAACCTCAGCTAAGTTTCCGGAAAAATCCTCCTTTTCTTTCTTTTTGGAACGAGCTTCGAACGTGGTAAGACCAGCAGAGATTTTTTTTTGGCTTTACGTGAAAATTCGTCCACCAATTTTTTTAAACGTGCGAATATTTCAGCATATATACGTGGTTATTTCCGTAAATTTAAGAGTAATTAAAAGTAATGTGCAACAAAGTAGTGTACAGGAAAACACAACAACTTTATATACCTATTTCTTGTTCGCGCTTATAATCTCTGCTGGCTCACAAATAAAAGTACCTTAAACATCAATCAAGTCCACATCGAAACGAGACGCATGCATCCTGACCAGCGGAATACTCAGCGCATCGGATATGGTGGTTATTTCCTCCCATCCAGGCGGCAATCAGTTTGGTGAAGTTTTCTTTTTACAAAATTTTTATATTTGTCTGTTTTTATAAAAAGTTTTGTTAAGCTAAGCGGAAAATATAACCTCACATTTACCCTTTTATTGAGACCACCAAAAGAAGTTAAAACCCAATACATGCAGCATTGCATAATTTTAACACAGAAAACCATTTTGCTTCCACTAATAAATTCTTTTTCATTAGTATGCACAAAAATAATAATTCGTGCATTTCAATTTTTAAGAGAAAAATATCTTAAATAGGCATAATACTTAATGCAAGTATATATGTACATACTTATATGTGCAAACCAACATATAAGAAATAACATTCAAATACTTTCCCTAAATAAAATGTAAAGGGAATAATTCAATTCGAATTCGTATCGAAGTACCCTTTAGTCACATATTGATAATGTATCTTTTTAAAGAAAACCTAAGTAGGTTGATTATCAAAAAAAAATGAAAATGAAAACAAATTCTAATTAGAATAATGTTATTGTGTTTCATAATAAGAGTACATGTTAACTAGCCTCCCTCAACATGCGGTCTCTTCATTTTGTTTTCTCTTAAGTTAATTTCAAGTTTTATTTTTTTTTGGATCGACTGCATTTCCAATATGCATGTCTCCATATAGTTATTTACATACATACATATATGCCTAAATTGCGGGAGCTTGCGAGATCAAAGCTTTTACCTTTTTCATTTAACAAACTTGTTTTTTTTTGTTGCTTTGGTTTCTCGCATAAGTTTAATTTTATTTTCTTTTCGCGCTCACTTAAATAAGTGCATACAGTGCCGGACACCAGTATAGCCTGCCAAAATCAATGCTTATAAAGCGATAAACTTGATTTTTTCTTACTTTCGAAATCGTATAAAAACTAAAGGGAAGGTGGAAAATATCGGAAATATAAATGTTAATAGGAAAATGGGCGTTATTAACAAATTCTTTACAGCATAACTACACGGCGAGGAGGCCTCAACGCTACGTGGGATTATGGTATGAAACTGTAAGTGAAGATGTTTTATTTTGCTTTATTTGTATTATCATAATTTAAATATTTTTTTTTGGGTCTGTCATCCATATGCACATATCTATACGCGGTTGTGCACCTGAGATATGTGTGCTTAGATTTTCTTTTTGGCCACCTGATCCTTTCGTTGGGATGACCAGCGTTTGCATATGCCTATATATGTACATATGAATGTGCTGGACACCTTCTATCTTGTTTGAAGATATTTTCTTTGCCTCTTTAAATTCGATTGAGACGTGGTTCTCTCACTCCCTTTCCTTACCTTTGTTTTCTTCTGGTGCCTGTCATTATAATGTATATATGAATGTATGAACTTGCATATGGAATAATTTATGTACATACATTAAAATATATGCCAATGACCCTTTTTCAAATCAGCTGTTGAGGTAGGGCAGGAATTTAATATTTAAATACCTACCAGAAAATATTGTTAGCACTTAGATACATGAGACTTGAATTTGAATTGTTATACATAAGTATTATTATCAATCATTACACTTATACTAGGATCATGCTTTGAATTATATAAATATACCTTTCGTAATGTTCTCCTAAATTAAATTTGTTTGGTCTGATCGAAGGTAGTGAGGGTGGTTTATTGGGGCCTTTTTACCATCTTAAGGCCATGGTAGGGTGGGTGAAGAGCAGCCAAAATACATGCGTGCGCTGCCAGGTGATCAGGGTTGGATTCCGGAACAGTAAGTACCTTAGTACCTTCATCTTTGGGTAAGTTGCTAGGTGTTTGGTGTAGTGTGCAAGTGTAAAGATTTCTTGTTAGGACTATGGATTAGGGAGAGGGAATCTTGGTCCTGCAGTTGCTTAATTACCCCGCCCCAGGCTGAAGCTCCGGGAACAAGCCAGTGCACACGCAGCAGCTGTAGGACATCTCTCACAAGACCTTCTGAACGACTCTCAATCGTTTCATACGACCCCTTTCCATAGGGCCCATAACAGTTTCAAGTGCGGTAACCCAGGTCACATTGCTCGTCATTGCAGCACCGGTCCTGGTAGTTCCAACTTGGGTGGCCATAAACGCAAAGCTGGAGGAGATAAGCAAGAGCGAGTCAGATGTAAAGATCGAAACCTTGTCCCAGCTATTGAATGTCCTGTGATATCTGTGTCGCAAATTGGAAGGAAATCAAGCAATCTTACCGTCAGAGGGAATGTGGATGGCAAAGAACGTGTACTGACTGTATATATGGCCGCATCTCATTCCTTGATTCGATCTGATTTGGTCTACAGGAGACTAAATCCATTACCTCGAGCAAGGTTGCGAACGGTCACTGGCGAGTATAACCAAGTGCTGGGAGAAGGGATCTGTGAAGTCTTAATTGGGAAGGTGATGGTTCTACACAAATTCGTTGTGGCGGAGATCGTTGATGAAGTCATATTGGGAGTGGACTTCTTAGTTAGTTGACCATGACATCAGGATCGATATGCGAAGAAAGATTATGCGCTATAAAACAAGGATATGCCACTTAACTTCAGTTTGGAGAAAGGGTTCAGCAGTAAGCGAGTGCTGGTGGAGGAGATTCGACAGAGACCACAAAAGTCAAGGAAAGTAGATCGGGCAAAGGTTGATGGAACGAATGGGTCAAACAAATCAAAACCGAAGGTACCTGCGAGAGAAGCACTAGCATTGAAAAACCCTAATGGACGCACTAAAACGAACGAAAGAATTTCCCAGAAAGAATGCGAGTGTGGTTTCAAGCCAGGGCGCACCACTGTTGGGAAACGCCGGAACGATACTGATTATGTGAAGCCAATCCGTCAAGAGCAAGCTCAACAAAGTAGTTCACTGGCCAAACAACAGAGCGTGAGGGAACGGCCCAGGGTAATGAGTAGTAAGATGAAACACAGGTACTACAAAAAAATAATTCGGAAGGTTTCCGGGAGGGAGATTTGGTACTGCTATACAACCCTCACCGGAAGAAAGGTGTTCCATCCGAATTTTGGTGCAGTTGGGAAGGCCCGTACAGAGTTGTGAAGAGGATCAGTGATGTCATATACCGCATACAGACAATTGGGAAACCATGAAACAGAAGGGTGGTTCATTTGGAGAGGCTAGCAGCGGTTAGATCGAGAGATTTGTCTGATCGGGACGATCAGACTTAGGTGGAGGGCAGTGTGACAAATATTAGTGATACTCACATCACGAGGCTGATGCTAAGTAAATGAAGTCACAACAACAATAAAGCAGTCACTTGTATCTACATAAACGAATCAATCATTATATCTACACATATGTACGTACACGCTGCGGAGAAGAGACGCACAAACGCATGCATATATCTTATCTGAGATGCTCCCAAAAGTAGGCAATTATCTGTGGAAGTGTCACTCACATATACACGCGCATATGAGAAGCTATACACGTGTATCTGTAGTTATAATATTATAGCAGTAACTAAGTTAATTCTGGAAACGCCTGGAATGAGGCAATCGAAGAGTATAAAAGCGGCAACAGTTGAGGCACGACAATCAGTTTGATTTAACCACGCTATTGGTTGCGAAGTATAAGTGTTATTGTGAAATACTTTAATAAAGACCACTTCGCATTATTGAATATTGGAGTTATTTATTCAACAGTTTAGAGATACGAACGCTAGCATAAGGTTGCAAATAAGAGGATATGCAGTAAATTCGTTACAATATACTGTATACTGTAAAGATATTAAATTTTTTGTTAAAATTTTACTTAAAAAAATTGTCTTTAAAGTGGGCGTGTTCGTCATCCGATCTTGCTAATTTTATTTAGAACACATATACTAATAGGAGTAAAGTTCCTGTCAAATTTCATCATGATATCTTCAACGACTGCCCAATTACAGCAAAACCCTTAAATTACCTTCTCTTAAAAGTGAGCGGTGCCACGCCCATTGTCCAAAATTTTACTAATTTTCTATTCTGCGTCATAAGGTCAACCCACCTACCAAGTTTCATGGCTTTATCCGTCTTTGGTAATGAATTATCGCACTTTTTCGGTTTTTCGATATCGAAAAAGTGGGCGTGGTTATAGCCCGATTTCGTTCAATTTCATTAAGATACCTCAAAATTTACTCAAGTTATCGTGTTTACGGACAGACGGACGGACGGGCATGGCTAAATGAATATCTTATTCTTGCCCAGATCATTTTGATATAATATATGTGAACAAAATTAATATACTCTGTGAGCTCTGCTCAGCTGAGTATAATAAAATTATGTCTACAATTGTAACTGTGAAAGGAGATAATAGGCCAAAACTACGATAGGAGGTTATGAGGTCCTGGCTCTCTTGGATTCAGGGGCGAGTGCCAGCTGCTTGTGTAGGGACTCAGCGGCACTCCTGTGCGGTAAAGAGGACCTGATCATGCCAATCAAGGGCCAAACTATCCGGACCCTGAACGGGGGGGGGGGGGGGGGGGGGGGGGGGGGTGATAAAGTTACCCGTGGTGTTGGACAACACCACTAGGGAGTTGGAATTTCTCATTGTACCCGACCTTCAGCAAGAAGTATACTTGGGAATAGACTTGGTAGGCCTTTGGTATGAATGTTGTAAGTAGAGGTGTAAATGGGAGTGTGATTGCTGCCAGTGAGCAGGCAGAGCTCGTACCCGCCAAGGGTGATCTTTCGTTTGATGCCGTGCAACAGGTTCTGACAACGGAACAACGCATCATTTTGGAGCGTGCAAAGGCCCAATTCCCCTCCTTCGCGGTGTTGGGGTTAGGCCAGACCGACAAGGAAGCATGTCATCGAGGTTGTGGAGGAGAATCTGCCAGTGAAGCCGCGCCATAACCCCATTTCACCTGCTGTTCAAAAACTTATTTATGCCGAGTTGGATCGTATGTTAAGCTTGAAAGTGATCGAGGAGTCCAACAGCAGCTGGAATTCGCCGGTATCACTGGTAATTAAAGGAACAAAAAACCGCCTGTTCCTCGACGCTCGCAAAGTCAACGAACGCTGCCTACCCCTTACCCCGATACTTAGCCGATTGCAGAATACAAGATTTATCTCCGTCATCGATTTAAAGGACGCGTTGTGGCAGATTCCTCTGGAGAAGAAGTCAAGGGAAAACACTGCTTTCACTGTCCCTGGCCGACCCCTATACCAGTTTACTGTAATGCCTTTCGGGTTCTGCAATGCAGCGCAACGAATGTGTTGTCTTATGGACAAGGTCATTCCGGCCGCTTTACGTGAATGTGTTTTTGTTTACCTTGACGATTTGTTATTGTGTTCAGAAGAATTTCTGTCTCATATGTCTTTATTGGAAAAGGTCGCTCGGTGTCTTCGCGAGGCTAAGCTAACCATAAAAGCAAGTTTTGCTTAAAGAGGTTCGTTATTTAGGAGACTGTCCTGTACCAAAACCCCGAAGCAACTACAACGGTTCCTGGGTATTTCGGGCTGGTACCGCCGTTTCATCCAGGACTATGCGACGATTGCAGCTCCGCTTCTCGACTGCCTCAAGAAAGACGAAATTAAAAAATTTACCCTGAAGGACGAAGCGATGAAGTCTTTTTTGAAATTTTAAAGCAAAGTTTGATTTCTGCACCGGTGCTTAGTTGAAGCACGAAGGTCAAAAAAGCAAAAATTATTAAGCCAACCAAACGTGAGAAGTAGCCTACAGCTGCGCCGAGATATCGCGATTCTATCTATTCAAGGAAATTAAAAGACGAGCGAGAGCAGATAAGAGAGCATATTATGAAAGATTAGCTCGTGAGGCTAAGGTTGCTGCATCTAAAGGAAACTTTAAAGAAGAAGTTTTTGATATCATTCGGAAACTTTGCAACGATAAATCTAATCGAAGCATGCCCGTGAGGGATCGCGACGGGAACATGGTTACTATGGATGAAGAGCAACTCAAAATATGGCAAGACCACTTCGATAAAACATTTAATGTAATAGCTCACAATCCCGATATGCCCAGCATTAGTCGACAAACGAGACCCCTGCGTAATATATGCACACAACCACCAAGTAAGGAAGAAATCGCCGCTGCTATTCGTCCGTTGAAAAATACCAAATCAGCTGGAATTGACGATATCCCAGCGGAATTCCTGAAAGCTGGTGTTGACAGTACAAACGATATGCTTTATCCCCTATTTAGAGTCATCTGGAACTCAGAACATACAAAAATACCAAAGAAAGGCGATTTAACTGATAGCAAAATTGGAGAGGCATTGTGCTTGACCCTGTGGCGAACAAAGTCTTCAACAAGACTATATTGGAGCGCATTGTTCAGCCTCTAAACGAACGCCTACGAAAGCAACAGTCTGGTTTTTGTCCTAATCACTCCTGTACTGACAACATTAACGCTATGCGAGCTATCATAGAACAATGCATTTAGTACAACAGCACGTTGTATGCAATTTTCGTAGACTATGAGAAGGATTTCGATTCTATTAAAAGGGACTGCATCTGGCTGGCCTTGCAGAGAATTGGAGTTCCTCAAAAAATTATTAACATTATAAGGAAAAGCTATGAAAACTCAAAATGCGGAGTGTTGCATAATGGGAAACTAAGCAATGCATTTGAATCGACTACAGGTGTCAAGCAGGGGTGTATATTATCACCACTGTTGTTTATTGTGGTCTTGGACTAGGTGCTTGAAATATTTGACTCGCAAAATAGGGACATAAAATGTAGACTTAACTCCAGTCTTGAGGATTTGGATTACGCAGATGACATTGTCCTACTATCACACACACACCAGCACATGCAGGCAAAACTTGACCACCTGCAGCACCAGTCGTCAAAGTTTGGGTTGAAAATAAATATAAGAAAAACCGAATCTATGCGCATTAAAGGTAAGAACTCCGCAAATTTCACAATTGATGGCCTAAATGTTGTAGATACCGAAAGCTTTACATACTTGGGAAGTATTCTCGCCATAGATGGTGGTGCAAAAAGAGATATAAACGCTCGAATCCAAAAATCCCGGGGAGCTTTTGCCAGACTTCGTGGTGTATGGTACGCTAACAACCTTCGAACTGAAACAAAAATAAAATTTTTAACGCATGTGTGAAGTCTGTTTTGTTGTACGGCTGGGAAACTTGGCTCGTACCTGCTGAAACTAAAGCCAAGCTACAGTCCTTCATTAACCGCTGCTAGAGAAATATAATGCAGATGGTGGCCTAGAACGATATCGAACGAAGAGTTATGGAGGCTGATCACCCAAACCAGTGTACATATTGAAATACGGAAGCGTAAATATGGCTGGATAGGCCACACATTACGAAAGCCATACGATGACGATGCGCATGCTGCCTTAACCTGGAATCCTCAAGGGACACGATGCAGGGGCCGACCAAAGATGACTTGGAGGAGAACGGTTCTTCAGGAAACTGGCAAATCGTTTAACGAATTAAGACAAATAGCATGAAATAGAGATAATTGGAAAACTTTTGTTGAATCCTTAAGCTTCTAATGGAGTATGGAATAAATAATATAATAATGTCTATCGGACGGATACGTTTACAAACCGACGCAATTGGACGGGGTGATCTTCTGGTGGACCAGATCTGGAAGCTCTGTGTTCCGTCGGAATTGGGCCCGGGGCTGGTAGAGTCGTCTCACAGCTGACCGTCGGCTGGACATGGCTGTATCATCAAAACACTATCTCGATTACGTCAGAAATATTACTGGCCAGACATGGTTTCAGATGTTTGCACATATATTAAAGAGTGTGAAACTTGTCAAATTAACAAAACTCAAAACGTTTTCCAACAACCCATGATGGGAAAACAAAAGCTCACGGAGGGACCTTTCCAACGCCTGTTCATAGATTTTATGGGCCCGTATCCTCGTTCTAGTGATGGTAACGTGTATGTCTTTGTTTGTTTAGATTACTTTACTAAGTTTGTGTTTTTAAAATCGATGAGAAGGGCCACTTCATAAAATTAGAGAAAGAAGTCTTTCACGTGTTCGGCGTGCCCGAGTATGTCCATTCGGAAAACGGCAAACAATTCGTCTCTGAAATGTTCAAAGAGTTTTTTGAGAAGTACGGCACGACACACGCGAAAACTGCATTTTATTCACCTCAGGTAACGCTGCGGAGAGAGCCAACCGAACTGTGTTGCAGATAATTAGGTCCTTCATAAAGGGTAATCAAAAGAAATGGGACAAATGCGTCAGCGATACCGCATTTGCACTACGCAGCGTTACTCATTCAGCCATCAACATGTCAACATACTATGCCACTTTCGGTATGCCTATGATACAGCATGCTGCATCATATGAGATATAACGAAAGTTTGCTGCATTGAAGGATTTTGACGTTGAGATGGATACGGCTGGTGATAGAATGCAGATCATAAGAAACAAAATTGTGAGGGAGCTGAAGTTGGCCCATGATAGAAGTCAAAAGGTATACGACACCAGGAGTAAAGATATAAAGTTTCAGATTGGACAAGTGGTATATCGCCGAAACTTTAAACAAAGTTCCCAAGCTGATAATTACAACGCCAAGTTAGCTCTCAAACAAATTAAGCATATAGTTTTAAAGGTTATCGGGAACTCGATGTATGAGCTTGGCGACACCAATGGGAAAAGGATCGTCGTATATCACGCTATAGAAATTTTCGCAAATAGTTATATGTTTTTTTTTTTTTTGTAATATTAGTACCGTTGATCAATGTTCTGCATGTGTTCTATGTTATTTATTTATTAATTGTCGTAGTTTATTTATTTATTTGTTGACATATTTTATTTATTAACTTATTGACGTATATAATATTTTATTAAATTTATTTTCTTTATAATTGCCGTATGTAATTATTTTATTAAATTAATTTTTATTTTTACTTTTTTATTTATTTGATTATTTTTGCATTTATTAAATTTTTTTTACTTATATTTAAGAATTCATGAGCTTAACACCGGCTTATAATAATTGAATTTCAATTATTATGTTTTCTAAGAGAAACTGAAAAGAAAGAAACATTTACTGGCATATTGCGATGGACCCATTTCGAAAACCGCCAACGTAATCATCATCAGGCAATTTTGTAATGTTATCAAAGGTTTCACCGGGATTCGAACCGTGAATCACATGGTGAAACTGCAGTAGTCTTTAACCACTAGGCCATCTTGCTGGTATTTGTTTTCATGCTTAATTCAGTTTTTCTCATTTCTACACTAACAACACAATTGAGACATTTTGTCTATGTTGATTTGTGTGCCATGTAGATTTGTTTTTGTAAAGTTCTTCTTCGTTGCGAATGAGAAGCTTTGTAAACTCGGGCTCAGTTGTACATATTTATGTATGTTTGTTTAATGGTGTGTTCAGTTTATACTTATATAAATTGGTTTTATGTGTACCGGCTCGAGGTCAATATATTTAGTAATATAAACACCAGTTTTTATTTTTTATTCCGATATATTTCGGTTACACATCGGTAACCGTCTTCAAGGGACTATACAAAACAATGTAAAAACAAATTTTCATACATGTAATATGTCATATTTTATAAACATACATACATTTTTGAGTTAAACGTCCGTTCGCGTTGGCGTGGAGTTTTGTACTGTCGATTTTGTTGTGAGTAAGTGTCTGTACAAGTGAGCAACGTTGATCGTGTCTGTTTTGAAGTTTAGTCGTATGTCTGGTGGTGTATGTATTATGTGTAACATTTCCAGTGTTAATCTCTTTCTATAGTGATTTTGTTGTTGTAATACCGACGCTTTCTCAAAGTTCGGGCCGTGGCCACTAGATGCACAGTGGGCATGGAAAAAAGCAACGTCATTTACAAAATTCCGTGCAATGGCAATAACTACGAAGCATGCAGAAGTATTTACGTAGGCACCACCAAATCGAAGTTAAAAACGAGAATAGCACAGCACAAATCGGACATGAAACATTGTCATAATTTAAATAACCAAAAAACTGCACTAACAGCCCACTGTGCATCTAGTGGCCACGGCCCGAACTTTGAGAAAGCGTCGGTATTACAACAACAAAACCACTATAGAAAGAGATTAACACTGGAAATGTTACACATAATACATACACCACCAGACATACGACTAAACTTCAAAACAGACACGATCAACGTCGCTCACTTGTACAGACACTTACTCACAACAAAATCGACAGTACAAAACTCCACGCCAACGCGAACGGACGTTTAACTCAAAAATGTATGTATGTTTATAAAATATGACATATTACATGTATGAAAATTTGTTTTTACATTGTTTTTTATAGTCCCTTGAAGACGGTTACCGATGTGTAACCGAAATATATCGGAATAAAAAATAAAAACTGGTGTTTTATTACTAAATATATTGACCTCGAGCCGGTACACATAAAACCAATTTCTATAAGTATAAACTGAACACACCATTAAACAAACATACATAAATATGTACAACTGAGCCCGAGTTTACAAAGCTTCTCATTCGCAACGAAGAAGAATTTTACAAAAACAAATCTACATGGCACACAAATCAATATAGAGACAAAATGTCTCAATTGTGTTCGAATCCCGGTTCGAATCCCGGTGAAACCTTTGATAACATTACAAAATTGCAACATCGCAATATGCCAGTAAATGTTTCTTTCTTTTCAGTTTCTCTTAGAAAACATAATAATTGAAATTCAATTATTATAAGCCGGTGTTAAGCTCATGAATTCTTAAATATAAGTATAAACTGAACACACACCATTAAACAAACATACATAAATATGTACAACTGAGCCCGAGTTTACAAAGCTTCTCATTCGCAACGAAGAAGAACTTTACAAAAAGAAATCTACATGGCACACAAATCAATATAGAGACAAAATGTCTCAATTGTGTTGTTAGTGTAGAAATGAGAAAAACTGAATTAAGCATGAAAACAAATACCAGCAGGATGGCCTAGTGGTTAAAGGCTACTGCAGTTTAACCATGTGATTCACGGTTCGAATCCCGGTGAAACCTTTGATAACATTACAAAATTGCCTGATGATGATTACGTTCGCGGTTTTCGAAATGGGTCCATCGCAATATGCCAGTAAATGTTTCTTTCTTTTCAGTTTCTCTTAGAAAACATTATAATTGAAATTCAATTATTATAAGCCAGTGTTAAGCTCATGAATTCTTAAATATAAGTATAAACTAAACACACCATTAAACAAACATACTTAAATTTTTTTATTTATTTACAATTTTTGTACCTACTTGACTATATGACCTGTGATATTTTATTTAATATTTTTATTTCATCAGTGTATTGTGTTACCTGTGATATTTAATTTAATTTTATTTTTATTAGTTTTATTATCTGTGATATTTTCTTTACTATTAGATACGTCGGTATAGGTTTAAGTAGTTTAAGCAGTAGCATTAGCCAAGTGATTCAGTTTGTAGGTAAACAGTAGTTCAGAAGCGTCAAGAAAATTAGGCCAGCATTGAGTCGGGGGTCGAGGCCACACGTTGGACGCGGGAAAATAATACTCAACAGGCTGCGTTGAAAACTTTTTCTACGCACACGCTCCATAGTGCAGGCACCATCGGCGGTTGCGGGCCTGTAACGACAACCTGTCTCCATACTGGCTTGAATGAACGGCAGCGTGTATATGTGTCTATGTGTGTTGTGTTCAGGTCCGTGCCTTAGCCGCAATGTTGCCACTATACTAACAACATCGCGTAATGACAACATTGTACCCATAGTGAACAGAGAAGAGCGGTTGGTATATTCATCGTTTTCGGCGGCACCGCTTTGTTGAAAATACGAACAGTTACGGCAGACGATTCGAAAAATTTAATTTTGTATTTTTGCAGGTTCTTTTTTGTTTTTTTAATTATTCATTTTTTTACAACCGTGCTAGAAAAAATTTTAATTCAAAAGTGTTGTTTATTTTATGATAATAAATACTTATTTGCCAAAGTGTTCACAGCTTTGACAATAGCGGTGGGGAAAATGCGATGAACAAGTTTCTACCGTCATGACGGCCGCAATATTTTATACCCTGCCGTTATATTACGTTACGGTGTACTTCACCGTCTTCTTAGTTTCCACATAATTACTTTTATATTGCAGCATTTTACGGTATAAAACGGCACCGCTTTCGAGGAAACCAAACCTTTAGTGTATTAGCAACAACCATGTTGCCAAAGGCGTAGCAGCATTGCGGTCAAGACATGAACTAAATGTATCTGTGTAAGCGTTGGTTTGCGTAAGCATTTAAGTGTGTGAATGTATGAATGTGTGGATGGGTAAATGAAAATACGGGAAAGCCGAAAGATAGTTTTGCACGTATAGGTAAAAATTTTCCGTTCTAAGTAACATTCTCTGCCACGGCGGTAGCTATAAAAGGGCACAACTTTAGGCAACGGATAAAGTTTTATTCTGTTGTTGTTGTTGTTGTTGTAGCAATGCTCGCCCCACCTAATAGCCGCGACCGATCACAAATTGTCATCAATATCCTCTAACGGGAGTCCAAGGAAACTTGCCGTTTCAACAGGGGTGGACCATAAGGAAAGGGGTATTAGAGGCGTTGGTTCCACATTACAATTAAAGAGATGGTTGGTGTCATGTGGGGACACATTGCAAGCGGGGCATACATTTTGTATGTCGGGGTGATTCTGGATAGGTAAGAGTTTAACCTGTTACAGTATCCAGAACGAAGTTGAGCAAGAGTGACAAGCGTTTCCCTGGGGAGTATGCGTTCCTCTTCCGCGAGTTCTGGATATTTTTCTTCAAGTAATGGATTCACCGGGCAATTCCCGACATAAAGGTCCGACGCCTGTCTATGGAGTTCACCAAGGACCTGCTTGTGTTTTTTCGCTTCATACGGCTGGGTTCTCAGGTGCCGTATTTCCTCAAAATGCTTACGGAGATGACTCCTTAGGCCCCTAGGCGGTGCTGGTTCGTCAATCAGATGTCTGTTGGGATGCCCAGGTTTCTGGGTATTCAACAGAAACTGGTCAGCATCTTATTTCTCTCCCTGATGGGGAGTATTCTCGCCTCATTATGCAGATGGTGTTCTGGGGACATAAGAAGACAGCCCGTGGCGATTCTGAGAGCAGTATTTTGGCAGGCCTGTAGTTTCTTCAAGTGGGTAGTTTTTAGGCTTGGCGACCATATGGGTGACGCGTAGCACGTAATCGGCTGGCTAATTGCTTTGTATGTGGTCAAGAGCGTTTCTTTATCTTTTCCCCAGGTACTGCCAGCAAGGGATTTGAGGATTTTATTACGGCTCTGAATTCTTGGAACAATTGCGGTTGCGTGCGCACCAAAATGTAGATCCTGATCAAACGTCACACCCAAGATTTTGGGGTGTAGGACAGTCGGTAGCGTAGTGCCATCGACGTGGATGTTCAATATGGTCGACATTTGGGGCGTCCATGTTGTAAATAAGGTCGCGGAAGATTTAGTCGGTGACAATGCCAGGTTTCGCGAGGCGAAAAAACTGGAGAGATCAGGGAGATAGCCGTTTATTTTATTGCATAGCTCATCGATCTCTGGGCCTGGGCCTGTGGCCATTATTGTGCAGTCATCGGCGTAGGAAACGATTGTGACTCCTTCCGGTGGTGAAGGTAGCTTAGATATGTAGAAATTAAACAAAAGCGGGGATAGGACACCACCCTGTGGCACCCCTTGTTTAATTCTCCATTGTTTTGATGTTTCGTTTCTGAATTGCACAGATGCCTGCCGACCACCCAGATAATTTGCGGTCCACCTTTTAAGACATGGGGGAAGGGTAGACCCTTCCAGGTCTTGCAGTAACGAGCCATGGTTGACCGTATCAAAAGCTTTTGATAGGTCTAGCGCTACGAGTACTGTTCTATGGTGGGGGTATTGATTCAAATCGCAATTTATCTGGGTGCTAATGACATTTAGCGCGGAGGTAGAGCTATGGAGTTTTCTGAAGCCATGCTGATGAGGGGCTAGCTGCAAATGTGCTTGGAAATAAGGGAGCAAAATGGCTTCAAGCGTCTTTGCCACTGGCGATAGGAGAGATATCGGACGATATGACTCACCTACGTTAGCTGGTTTCCCAGGCTTTAGTAGCGGGACCACCTTGGCCATTTTCCATTTCTCGGGTATGACAAAGGTGGAAAGAGACAGGTTGAAGACATACGCTAAATATTTGAAACCCTCTTTCCCTAGGTTTTTAAGCATCGGCATGGCTATGCCGTCTGGGCCCACTGCTTTGGATGGTTTGCGCGACCAATGGCGTCCTCAACCTCTCTAGCGTTGATGGTAATTGGTGACGCGCTGAATTTGTGTTTATATGCGTGTCTATTGGCTCTCCGTCTATCTTTGTCGACCGTAGGATGCATTATATATTGTCGGCAGAAAGCGCCGACGCATTTTTTCGCATCCGACAACACCTTATCGCCAAAGGCGATGGAAACTTTGTCTTTGTGCTTAGTCGGATTCGATAGGGATTTTACGGTGGACCAAAGTTTACCTACACCGGTAGAGAGGTTACAACCTCTTAGGTGCTCTTCCCATTTCGCCCGCTTGTGTTCGTCCACAAGAAATCTGATGCGTTGGTTTATATCCCTTATTTGGGGGTCGCCTGGATCAAGCTGTCTTATAAGGTCGCGTTCCCTCGCTAAGCTCGCGGCCTCCGCCGGGAAGTGGGGCCGGATTTCGGGAATTCTCCCGGCGGGAATGAAATGTGCCGAGGCGGATTCAATGACCTTACGGAAGGCACGCTCCCCTTGGCGGGCATCAGTCGGGATAGGGAGGGCAGCAAAGCTGCTGTCTGTTGAAGATTTATATTCTTCCCACTTTCCTTTTTTGAAGTTTATGAAAGTGCGTTTTTCGGTGACGATGAATTCGGCGGTACGCTCGAACGAAATAAGTATGGGCAGGTGGTCGGATGCCAATGTTACCATCGGCTGCCAGTTGACGCAGTTTACGAGTTCTGCGCTCACGATTGAGATATCTGGCGAGCTATGACAGCTTCCTACCATACGTGTGGGGGCGTCTCCGTTTATTGTGCAGAACGTCGTTTCGTCTATTTGATCCGCCAACATCTCACCCATACTGTCCGCCCGCAAGTTTGAATGCCATAGGTCGTGATGGGCATTGAAATCGCCTAAGATAATGCGATTGTTGCCAGTGAGTAAGGCCTCGATATTAGGGCGGTATCCACTGGGGCAACAGGTGACAGGAGGGATGTAGATGTTAATGATTTCTAGATTTGCATCGCCTGACCGGACAGATAGGCCTTGACGTTCTAAGACATTGTCCCTGCGGTCGATGCCAGGATCAAATATATAATATTGCACAGAGTGGTGTATAATAAACGCGAGGCCGCCTCCATTTCCGCTCTCGCGGTCTTTCCTGTGGACATTATAACCAGAGCAGGTCTGCAATGCAGATCTTGCTGTGAGTTTAGTCTCTTGAATCGCAGCAATGCGGATGTTGTGCCGCTTCATGAAATCGACTATCTCCGTAATCTTCCCAGTTAGTCCATTACAGTTTAACTGCAGAATTCTGAAGTGTATGAGGGGTGACGCCGCCACTCTAGGGGTAAGTGACGGGTGACTACGCCTAGGTTGTGGAAGGCCAGGACGCAATTGCTGTTGTGGCCTTGGGACTGGGCGCCCTTGGGCAAGCATTGGGGTACCCGGATGATTTGGGTTTGCGACCTGGCAACATGGCGAGATGAAACCCGTCGAGGGGTTGCCGTCTTTAAACAAAGTTCCCAAGCTGATAATTACAACGCCAAGTTAGCTCTCAAACAAATTAAGCATATAGTTTTAAAGGTTATCGGGAACTCGATGTATGAGCTTGGCGACACCAATGGGAAAAGGATCGGCGTATATCACGCTATAGAAATTTTCGCAAATAGTTATGTTTTTTTTTTTTGTGTAATATTAGTACCTTTGATCAATGTTCTGCATGTGTTCTATGTTATTTATTTATTAATTGACGTAGTTTATTTATTTATTTGTTGACATATTTTATTTATTAACTTATTGACGTATATAATATTTTATTAAATTTATTTTCTTTCTAATTGCCGTATGTAATTATTTTATTAAATTAATTTTTATTTTTACTTTTTTATTTATTTGATTATTTTTGCATTTATTAAATTTTTTTACTTATATTTAAGAATTCATGAGCTTAACACCGGCTTATAATAATTGAATTTCAATTATTATGTTTTCTAAGAGAAACTGAAAAGAAAGAAACATTTACTGGCATATTGCGATGGACCCATTTCGAAAACCGCCAACGTAATCATCATCAGGCAATTTTTAATGTTATCAAAGGTTTCACCGGGATTCGAACCGTGAATCACATGGTGAAACTGCAGTAGTCTTTAACCACTAGGCCATCTTGCTGGTATTTGTTTTCATGCTTAATTCAGTTTTTCTCATTTCTACACTAACAACACAAATGAGACATTTTGTCTATATTGATTTGTGTGCCATGTAGATTTGTTTTTGTAAAGTTCTTCTTCGTTGCGAATGAGAAGCTTTGTAAACTCGGGCTCAGTTGTACATATTTATGTATGTTTGTTTAATGGTGTGTTCAGTTTATACTTATAGAAATTGGTTTTATGTGTACCGGCTCGAGGTCAATATATTTAGTAATAAAAACACCAGTTTTTATTTTTTATTCCGATATATTTCGGTTACACATCGGTAACCGTCTTCAAGGGACTATACAAAACAATGTAAAAACAAATTTTCATACATGTAATATGTCATATTTTATAAACATACATACATTTTTGAGTTAAACGACCGTTCGCGTTGGCGTGGAGTTTTGTACTGTCGATTTTGGTGTGAGTAAGTGTCTGTACAAGTGAGCGACGTTGATCGTGTCTGTTTTGAAGAGTAGTCGTATGTCTGGTGGTGTATGTATTATGTGTAACATTTCCAGTGTTAATCTCTTTCTATAGTGATTTTGTTGTTGTAATACCGACGCTTTCTCAAAGTTCGGGCCGTGGCCACTAGATGCACAGTGGGCATGGAAAAAAGCAACGTCATTTACAAAATTCCGTGCCATGGCAATAACTACGAAGCATGCAGAAGTATTTACGTAGGCACCACCAAATCGAAGTTAAAAACGAGAATAGCACAGCACAAATCGGACATGAAACATTGGCATAATTTAAATAACCAAAAAACTACACTAACAGCCCACTGTGCATCTAGTGGTCACGGCCCGAACTTTGAGAAAGCGTCGGTATTACAACAACAAAATCACTATAGAAAGAGATTAACACTGGAAATGTTACACATAATACATACACCACCAGACATACGACTAAACTTCAAAACAGACACGATCAACGTCGCTCACTTGTACAGACACTTACTCACAACAAAATCGACAGTACAAAACTCCACGCCAACGCGAACGGACGTTTAACTCAAAAATGTATGTATGTTTATAAAATATGACATATTACATGTATGAAAATTTGTTTTTACATTGTTTTGTATAGTCCCTTGAAGACGGTTACCGATGTGTAACCGAAATATATCGGAATAAAAAATAAAAACTGGTGTTTTATTACTAAATATATTGACCTCGAGCCGGTACACATAAAACCAATTTCTATAAGTATAAACTGAACACACCATTAAACAAACATACATAAATATGTACAACTGAGCCCGAGTTTACAAAGCTTCTCATTCGCAACGAAGAAGAATTTTACAAAAACAAATCTACATGGCACACAAATCAATATAGAGACAAAATGTCTCAATTGTGTTGTTAGTGTAGAAATGAGAAAAACTGAATTAAGCATGAAAACAAATACCAGCAGGATGGCCTAGTGGTTAAAGGCTACTGCAGTTTAACCATGTGATTCACGGTTCGAATCTTGGTGAAACCTTTGATAACATTACAAAATTGCCTGATGATGATTACGTTCGCGGTTTTCGAAATGGGTCCATCGCAATATGCCAGTAAATGTTTCTTTCTTTTCAGTTTCTCTTAGAAAACATTATAATTGAAATTCAATTATTATAAGCCAGTGTTAAGCTCATGAATTCTTAAATATAAGTATAAACTGAACACACCATTAAACAAACATACTTAAATTTTTTTATTTATTTACAATTTTTGTACCTACTTGACTATATGACCTGTGATATTTTATTTAATATTTTTATTTCATCAGTGTATTGTGTTACCTGTGATATTTAATTTAATTTTATTTTTATTAGTTTTATTATCTGTGATATTTTCTTTACTATTAGATACGTCGGTATAGGTTTAAGTAGTTTAAGCAGTAGCATTAGCCAAGTGATTCAGTTTGTAGGTAAACAGTAGTTCAGAAGCGTCAAGAAAATTAGGCCAGCATTGAGTCGGGGGTCGAGGCCACACGTTGGACGCGGGAAAATAATACTCAACAGGCTGCGTTGAAAACTTTTTCTACGCACACGCTCCATAGTGCAGGCACCATCGGCGGTTGCGGGCCTGTAACGACAACCTGTCTCCATACTGGCTTGAATGAACGGCAGCGTGTATATGTGTCTATGTGTGTTGTGTTCAGGTCCGTGCCTTAGCCGCAATGTTGCCACTATACTAACAACATCGCGTAATGACAACATTGTACCCATAGTGAACAGAGAAGAGCGGTTGGTATATTCATCGTTTTCGGCGGCACCGCTTTGTTGAAAATACGAACAGTTACGGCAGACGATTCGAAAAATTTAATTTTGTATTTTTGCAGGTTCTTTTTTGTTTTTTTAATTATTCATTTTTTTACAACCGTGCTAGAAAAAATTTTAATTCAAAAGTGTTGTTTATTTTATAATAATAAATACTTATTTGCCAAAGTGTTCACAGCTTTGACAATAGCGGTGGGGAAAATGCGATGAACAAGTTTCTACCGTCATGACGGCCGCAATATTTTATACCCTGCCGTTATATTACGTTACGGTGTACTTCACCGTCTTCTTAGTTTCCACATAATTACTTTTATATTGCAGCATTTTACGGTATAAAACGGCACCGCTTTCGAGGAAACCAAACCTTTAGTGTAGTAGCAACAACCATGTTGCCAAAGGCGTAGCAGCATTGCGGTCAAGACATGAACTAAATGTATCTGTGTAAGCGTTGGTTTGCGTAAGCATTTAAGTGTGTGAATGTATGAATGTGTGGATGGGTAAATGAAAATACGGGAAAACCGAAAGATAGTTTTGCACGTATAGGTAAAAATTTTCCGTTCTAAGTAACATTCTCTGCCACGGCGGTAGCTATAAAAGGGCACAACTTTAGGCAACGGATAAAGTTTTATTCTGTTGTTGTTGTTGTTGTTGTAGCAATGCTCGCCCCACCTAATAGCCGCGACCGATCACAAATTGTCATCAATATCCTCTAACGGGAGTCCAAGGAAACTTGCCGTTTCAACAGGGGTGGACCATAAGGAAAGGGGTATTAGAGGCGTTGGTTCCACATTACAATTAAAGAGATGGTTGGTGTCATATGGGGACACATTGCAAGCGGGGCATACATTTTGTATGTCGGGTTGATTCTGGATAGGTAAGAGTTTAACCTGTTACAGTATCCAGAACGAAGTTGAGCAAAAGTGACAAGCGTTTCCCTGGGGAGTATGCATTCCTCTTCCGCGAGTTCTGGATATTTTTCTTCAAGTACTGGATTCACCAGGCAATTCCCGACATAAAGGTCCGACGCCTGTCTATGGAGTTCACCAAGGACCTGCTTGTGTTTTTTCGCTTCATACGGCTGGGTTCTCAGGTGCCGTATTTCCTCAAAATGCTTACGGAGATGACTCCTTAGGCCCCTAGGCGGTGCTGGTTCGTCAATCAGATGTCTGTTGGGATGCCCAGGTTTCTGGGTATTCAACAGAAACTGGTCAGCATCTCATTTCTCTCCCTGATGGGGAGTATTCTCGCCTCATTATGCAGATGGTGTTCTGGGGACATAAGAAGACAGCCCGTGGCGATTCTGAGAGCAGTATTTTGGCAGGCCTGTAGTTTCTTCAAGTGGGTAGTTTTTAGGCTTGGCGACCATATGGGTGACGCGTAGCACGTAATCGGCTGGCTAATTGCTTTGTATGTGGTCAAGAGCGTTTCTTTATCTTTTCCCCAGGTACTGCCAGCAAGGGATTTGAGGATTTTTTTACGGCTCTGAATTCTTGGAACAATTGCGGTTGCGTGCGCACCAAAATGTAGATCCTGATCAAACGTCACACCCAAGATTTTGGGGTGTAGGACAGTCGGTAGCGTAGTGCAATCGACGTGGATGTTCAATATGGTCGACATTTGGGGCGTCCATGTTGTAAATAAGGTCGCGGAAGATTTAGTCGGTGACAATGCCAGGTTTCGCGAGGCGAAAAAACTGGAGAGATCAGGGAGATAGCCGTTTATTTTATTGCATAGCTCATCGATCTCTGGGCCTGGGCCTGTGGCCATTATTGTGCAGTCATCGGCGTAGGAAACGATTGTGACTCCTTCCGGTGGTGAAGGTAGCTTAGATATGTAGAAATTAAACAAAAGCGGGGATAGGACACCACCCTGTGGCACCCCTTGTTTAATTCTCCTTTGTTTTGATGTTTCGTTTCTGAATTGCACAGATGCCTGCCGACCACCCAGATAATTTGCGGTCCACCTTTTAAGACATGGGGGAAGGGTAGACCCTTACAGGTCTTGCAGTAACGAGCCATGGTTGACCGTATCAAAAGCTTTTGATAGGTCTAGCGCTACGAGTACTGTTCTATGGTGCGGGTATTGATTCAAACCGCAATTTATCTGGGTGCTAATGACATTTAGCGCGGAGGTAGAGCTATGGAGTTTTCTGAAGCCATGCTGATGAGGGGCTAGCTGCAAATGTGCTTGGAAATAAGGGAGCAAAATGGCTTCAAGCGTCTTTGCCACTGGCGATAGGAGAGATATCGGACGATATGACTCACCTACGTTAACTGGTTTCCCAGGCTTTAGTAACGGGACCACCTTGGCCATTTTCCATTTCTCGGGTATGACAAAGGTGGAAAGAGACAGGTTGAAGACATACGCTAAATATTTGAAACCCTCTTTCCCTAGGTTTTTAAGCATCGGCATGGCTATGCCGTCTGGGCCCACTGCTTTGGATGGTTTAGCGCGACCAATGGCGTCCTCAACCTCTCTAGCGTTGATGGTAATTGGTGACGCGCTGAATTTGTGTTTATATGCGTGTCTATTGGCTCTCCGTCTATCTTTGTCGACCGTAGGATGCATTATATATTGTCGGCAGAAAGCGCTCGCGCATTTTTTTCGCATCCGACAGCACCTTATCGCCAAAGGCGATGGAAACTTTGTCTTTGTGCTTAGTCGGATTCGATAGGGATTTTACGGTGGACCAAAGTTTACCTACATCGGTAGAGAGGTTACAACCTCTTAGGTGCTCTTCCCATTTCGCCCGCTTGTGTTCGTCCACAAGAAATCTGATGCGTTGGTTTATATCACTTATTTGGGGGTCGCCTGGATCAAGCTGTCTTATAAGGTCGCGTTCCCTCGCTAAGCTCGCGGCCTCCGCCGGGAAGTGGGGCCGGATTTCGGGAATTCTCCGGGCGGGAATGAAATGTGCCGAGGCGGATTCAATGACCTTACGGAAGGCACGCTCCCCTTGGCGGGCATCAGTCGGGATAGGGAGGGCAGCAAAGCTGCTGTCTGTTGAAGATTTATATTCTTCCCACTTTCCTTTTTTGAAGTTTATGAAAGTGCGTTTTTCGGTGACGATGAATATGGCGGTACGCTCGAACGAAATAAGTATGGGCAGGTGGTCGGATGCCAATGTTACCATCGGCTGCCAGTTGACGCAGTTTACGAGTTCTGCGCTCACGATTGAGATATCTGGCGAGCTATGACAGCTTCCTACCATACGTGTGGGGGCGTCTCCGTTTATTGTGCAGAACGTCGTTTCGTCTATTTGATCCGCCAACATCTCACCCATACTGTCCGCCCGCAAGTTTGAATGCCATAGGTCGTGATGGGCATTGAAATCGCCTAAGATGATGCGATTGTTGCCAGTGAGTAAGGCCTCGATATTAGGGCGGTATCCACTGGGGCAACAGGTGACAGGAGGGATGTAGATGTTGATGATTTCTAGATTTGCATCGCCTGACCGGACAGATAGGCCTTGACGTTCTAAGACATTGTCCCTGCGGTCGATGCCAGGATCAAATATATAATATTGCACAGAGTGGTGTATAATAAACGCGAGGCCGCCTCCATTTCCGCTCTCGCGGTCTTTCCTGTGGACATTATAACCAGAGCAGGTCTGCAATGCAGATCTTGCTGTGAGTTTAGTCTCTTGAATCGCAGCAATGCGGATGTTGTGCCGCTTCATGAAATCGACTATCTCCGTAATCTTCCCAGTTAGTCCATTACAGTTTAACTGCAGAATTCTGAAGTGTATGAGGGGTGACGCCGCCACTCTAGGGGTAAGTGACGGGTGACTACGCCTAGGTTGTGGAAGGCCAGGACGCAATTGCTGTTGTGGCCTTGGGGCTGGGCGCCCTTGGGCAAGCATTGGGGTACCCGGATGATTTGGGTTTGCGACCTGGCAACATGGCGAGATGAAACCCGTCGAGGGGTTGCCGTCGCGGAGACCAGAACATCTAGGAAAGTGGCATCACCCAAGGCAGGAGCTGCATTGAGCGGATGTCGCAAACCTATATATTCTGTGCTGGCAGACGGTGCAAACGGAGGCAGGGACTAAGAGTCTGTTTCCCTGACCTACACGATTGCTGCCAGAAAAGAGGGGGGGAGAAGAAGACGGGGGCAGGGGCTGATGCTCAGCATTGCTGCCAGCTCTACTACGAAGGTAGTAGTTATGAGTGGTATCAGCTGTTTGAGTTGTTGGCGCCGTGGGGCGCGAGCAGCAGCGGGTACTTGTTGTGGCTTGCTGAGCAGCGAAGCTGCTGGAAGGTAGTGGGGATACGCTTAGGCGTAGACTACGGGACGCCCTTGGGCGTGAGCAGCAAGGTGCCACAAAATATTTATAAAAGTTACGTGGACGTCGGGTTTTGGGATCAAGCCCAGAACAACCTGTCCGATGCAACCATCCCTTGCACGAGACACACTGAACAGAGTATGACCGTCCTTAAAAGATTCTTTTCTGGCAAATGCAGCAAAACCATTTCTCAGGACCGGGGTCAGGAGACGGACCCGGATTGGGTTCGATACCTTCCCGGAGTAAGAGAATATGTAGCAGTCCTGCTGCAAGGAGCTGCTGGGAGGATGACAATTTGTGGGAGGGACGAAACAAATTAAATGGGGTCACACTGAAATGACAGTCTTTGGTCGGGAAAAATCCCGAGTCGCTCCGGTACATAGAACCGACTGCCTTGGGAAGCGAAAAAAAAGTTTTATTCTATCAGTGTCCAGTGCAAGTCCCAAAAATGCCAAAGTAAAGTGAAGTGCACGACTTTAACACCGAACAGAAAGGAAAAAAAGTTCCAAAGTAAAGTGAGTGCGCGGCTCCAAATCCGAACAAAAAAAAGTTTTCGTGTACCACTTTACCACTGTCAGCCGAGGACCACGAAACCAGGAAACCTGCCCATAAAATATAGAGTCGAAGTAAGTCAAAATAATCTGCTACCTGGCGTACATACAGGTAAGCAAGCCAAATAGAAAAACTGCATTAATGTAGATGCATATATACGTAGATGTGTGTATATGCGTCTGCAGCCATGCAAACACAAAAGCCCCATGTACATTTTCACTAAGTGTTTTGAGCTAAATTCAGTAGTTTTAACTAATCCCCACCATTTTTATTCCAGGCCACCTCGACAGCGCAAGGACCCACTGGGCACAACATTTCGACGGCACACGACGCCTACAACAACACCACATATTTTTTCATCGGCGGTGCAACGCTAACAACAATTACGACACATTTCTATTGCTGGCAGTTACAACTACCACCTGCGACGCAACGGCAACAACAAGACTTTTTTTATTGGCGGCCACCCTTTTTGGCATTGGCGGCACATCGCCACAACAACAACAATCACAACATCATCTTCATCCACCGACCAGCTCCACATAATTTGTTTGTACCAGCTATTCAGCCTCCAAAAGCCAACAACAACATCACCCAGAATAAGGCAAGATTATAAGAATCTATGCTATACACACATGAGGATTTGGCAAAAACAACACGGCCAACAAGAAAAGCAGCCTAAAGGCGGTATTGGTGGAGGTCTCTCTCAACGACTAAAACACACCACAACGGCAGCAAAAAAAAACATCACCGAACTTCAACTTCAGAATTTTTGTTGTTGCCGACGATTGTACCTTTTTGTTTTTTTTTTCCTATTTTTATATATTTACTCATATTGTATATTTTTTTTAAACATAAGTTTTTGGTAGGAAAAGGTGGGGAAAAAGATAAGGGCTTTGACCTTTATTTGCATGGTTTTTCTAGGTAGAAAATTTTTCTAAGTAATTTTTTTTTTGCAAAGTAATTTCACTTCGCTTTTTAAATTTTTGTTGGTAATTTTAAATTTTTTTTTTGAGTAATTTCATTTCGCTTTTTAAGTCTTTGTTGGTAATTTTTCATTTGCACATTTCCCTATTTTTGACACTTATTTGATTTTCTTTGTGCGGTTAGTTACTATATTCAGAGTACACCGATCTTTATCAGTGTGCTCTGCCCATTTGAACATTCAAGATTTTTTTTTGTTGCCCAGATTGCACATACATATATTTGCCAGAAGGTCCCGGCAAACTTACCCTTGTCCTTCGGCATTTAGCATTAAGCGCTTGCTTTTAAGCACCAGCATTAAATCATTTTTTCATCTTTTTCATATTTTTAAGTTTTTTTAACACACGTTTTTTTTTTAGTATATTGTCACCACGGCTATAAAATTATTACTACCTATCCACTCATTATCCAAGATCGTAAGCGATCGATCTGGATCAGCGATTGAGTGTGGTCATATGTACATTTGTATGTTTGAGTTTTTCTGTTTCAGCTACTCAACTGCAGCGGCGCCGTTGGAGAAGACGAGTAATTTGGTGAGTGCTTCGAGAGAGCCATCATAAATACACCTGTTTACATATATGTATGTATGTACATTCAAATTAAGAAAAAGACTAATAGACTGCAACGAACATATCACGCACTAACTACAAAAGAGTCACAGCTTGAAAAATGTAATTGTTCAGGAGAGAAGAAAAACGGTTTATGTGAAAACGTCTGTAATCTTATACTGAAATCCAGTTATACAAAGAAGGAGACCGTCATTATAAAATGAATTGACGAAATTTTGTTGTAGTTATTTGTTTACGGACAAAATATATAGCAATTGTGAATTATGACTATTTATGACAATTATATATGACAATTATTTCATCAAAAAAGGCACATTTCACAATAATACAAGAAAATTTACTTACACTTTTTTCAACAAGATAGTCAGAATTTAAAATAATACGCTTTATGCGTAAAAAAACAGTTCACTTGTTGTTAAGCACATTGACACAACTAAAAATAGTACTCATTAGTTGATACAGCGCAAAAACAGCGAAAAGCGTGCAATTACTGGCATATGCTGATGACATTGATATCATCGGCCTAAATACCCGCGATGTTAGTTCTGCTTACTCCAAACTGGAAAAAGAAGCGATAAAGATGGGTTTGATGGTGAATGAGGACAAAACGAAGCAAAGAGTAAGCGCATACGCGTCTTGGCAACCACGCTACTGTTGGCAGCCATAATTTCGAAGTAGTAAAAGACTTCGTTTATTTGGGAACCAGCATCAACACTAGCAACAACTTCAGCACTGAAATCCAGCGAAGAATCAATCTTGCCAATAATCGCTACTTTGGACTAGGTAGGCAATTGAAAAGTAAAGTCCTCTCTCGACGAACGACAATCATACTCTACAAGTCACTTATCGTACCCGTCCTGCTATATGGGGCAGAAGCATGGACCATGACAACAGCAGATGAAGTGGCTTTGGGAGTGTTCGAGAGAAAAGTTCTTCGAAAAATTTATGGACCTCTACGCGTTGGCGATGGCGAGTACCGAAGAAGATTTAATGATGAGCTGTACGAGCTATACGCTGACATCAAAATAGTCCAGCGAATTAAAACGCAGCGGCTGCGCTGGCTCGGCCATGTTATGCGAATGAAAGATGATGCTCCGGCCAAGAAAGTGTTTCTATCGGATCCCGCATATGGAAGCAGAGGTAGAGGGCGGCCCCCACTCCGTTGGAAGGACCAGGTGGAAACCGATTTAAACTCCCTTGGTGTGACCAATTGGCGCCGGTTGGCGGAGCGAAGGAGCGACTGGCGCGCCTTGTTGGACGGCCATAACCGTCCAGACGGTTAAGCGCCAATTAAGTAAGTAAGTAAGTTGATACAGCGCAAGCGATGCAATCAACACCAAAACTGGCATAACGGTAATTTTCCGATTTTGAAAAATTCTAAGTTATGACTCTTTTGTAGTTAGTGTGTGATATGTACATACATAAAAATTTTACAAACATACCTTTGTAGTTACATGCTTTTTTTTATATACATATAAATTTCTTTTTCTTTGGTGACCTACTTTTGCCATATACAAAATTGATTTTGGATTTACTTGTGCATTTGCGGTAGGTCAGGGATTAGGGTTTCGAATTTTTTGTTTGCCTTTTTATTGTATTTTGCTACCCCAAGGAGATTTGCTTGAATTTTGTGTCTGTTTATTTTAAGATAGGTGTTGGTAGGATAATACATTAGGGTGGCTTTTTTATTGTTATAAGGAACCTCACCCCTTTTTTTTTTTACTTTTTTGTTTACAAAGAATTGAATTGAAATCGTATGTTATTATTTTCCTTGCTTTTTGAAATTTAATTTTAATCGATTTTCTTACTGTTACAACAATCTCTGTTTTGCATTAGATAGGATGGATAACTTTAGGGTATAGATTTAAGAAAGATTAAATTGTTAATAAAATTGTATAATATATGGATGAAAACACATATTTTCAATAATGCAGGGCTAGTTTTTTAACTTTTGGTGGTGTGGGTGCTGCACTTGTGCGCACCAAGAAAGTGAAGGTGAGTGTTTAGGGAAAATGACTGAGTGACAGGACCAATGTCAGGTAAATAGGAGTCAGCACAGTGACGGTGCAGTTCAAGTTGCACTGCAGAGGGTGGGAAGGCTCCACCTGACAGGACAGTCCTTCACCTTTTTCTCTACTTATGCTTTCCCCGTTCTAACTTTGCCCCTCACGTGTGTTTCCATCTTATTCAACCTTTTCCTTGTTTTTCTTCTCTAGACATGCAGGTGTGAACCCTTTTTGTTCATGTGGCTGCGGGTGAGGACGGTGGTGTAATGCCCCGCCCAAGACGACGACCTAGCCTGGGATGCAATCATATCTGCTTTCCGCCGCTCCCCACCAACCCAAACAGTCAGCCACGTAACAATGGCGCCCAACGATAATAGCCCGATCAATTTTTCATTTCCCAAGACGACGACCTAGCCTGGGATGCAAGCATACCTGCTTTCCGCCGCTCCCCACCACCCCAAACAGCCAGCCACGTAACAATGGCGCCCAACGATAATAGCCCGACCAATTTTTCATTTCCCAGTTAATTAATTATTTCTTATTTTAAGTTTCCCATTTTTCTTTTGATTAATTATTTCTTATTGGTTACTTGTAAATTTCTTAAATTTTTTTCCTACCTTTCCTTCCTTAGGTTTATTTTCTTAATTTCGATCCCAATACTTATTTCCATCTTCAGACTGGCCAGGGACCGTCATGATGCCAACGCCGATTGTGTTCGCCTGGTCGACAAGTGTCATCATGACAATATAATAGGGAGAGCTGAGTGTGCATGCCAGGGTTCCTTCTTCGGGTTCCTGCAGTTTGGTTAAGTGGTACCTGGTATGACACTTAGCTAGAAGACTGACGTTAACAAGACGTCGTGCCGAGTTGTTTAAGCTACCTTACCGGGAGTCCAGCACTGCTGGTAGGTGAGGTTTGCAGTCGTCGCCACGATAGTTACGAGAGGAGGTGTGGCATCCACTCTTAGGGACTAGCTCATAAGCGTGATGTGACACTTCCACCAAGCAACGTCAATTTTTATTTTTTTTTTTTTTTATATCTTGTATTTATACATTGGATCATTTAGTTTTGTTTATTAATAGAGCACGTTCTTCTTTTTTTTTTTTTTTTGTATTTAATATTTTTTTGGGTTTTGAACATTCTTATTATTAAACACACAAACAAGGAGCCTGAATTCAAGTGAATTAATATTTAATTGTAATATTTTAATTGGTGCGGGTTTATAGTTGGCGTAGTACCCTTGTGTTTTTTTTTTTTTGATTCTGGAGCTTTTTCCCTGTCGAATATTTTTTACAACTTTTTTTTGATACATTTACATTTTATCACTAACTTCAATTTCAATATTTTTTTGTTTCAATTACGTATACCCTCTACGATATTTTTTGGATTTCGGGTTAATTTTTATAAGTTCTTTTACTAGACGTTTAAGGCATAAATTTAATGCTTTTATACATATACACTACTCCAATTTCCACATACACACAAACATATTTCTTTTATACAGATATACTGTGTTTTTTTATTGGTTTCTTTATATTACTTATTATTTTTATATTTTTTATTGGGTTTTGCGTGAATTTGGATCATATTACCTCTTGTTGTTTTATATTTCCATTTTGCCTATTCCGATCTGCAAATACATACAGATTGTTTTTATTGAAATTCTTTCTTTGGATCTTATTTTATTTATAATTTCCATTTTTACCATTTGGGGTGTACTTCGGTGAATGCTCGCGGTTGCGATATCGTGTCCTTGGATACATTAGAGTGTCTGCCTAAATAGATTTTTTTTCCCTCTTCATTTTGACATAAATTTGTTGTTCAGACTGTGCGGGGTTGGGTATCCTTAACCCTAATAGGCGCTTAACTAGGAGCCGCGTGCGGGCCCTAGAAAACCAAATTGCTGGTTCGGTGCTCAACCAGATTGACACAGGTATAACGAGCCCGTTGACTTTGTCCCTACGGACTATTTTAATAGGTACGCCTCGCGGATCTTCGGATATCTTGGCCCTGAACGTCCGCTGCGTGCCTCGGACGCAAACGGGCTGTCCTTTAACGAGTCCGAAAATAGTTTGTTTTTTCCCAGAAAATAAATTTGGTGTGCCAGATGCCTGACATCGAGGACGTGGGTGCCCAGGGGGCAATGTTCAGGCGGTGCACGCACCAAGTTTCCAGCGGTCTTAATGCCCTTCCCATTGAAGCCACAACCCGTCGAACAGGTGAGCCGAATGATGGCGTAACAACAAGACTTAGTAGTGCAAATGGCAGGTGAGGAGAGGAGTATTATGACCCATGTTGGAAACCTTGGAGTACGAGTGGCGAAGATGGAGGAGTCTGGGCAAACGCAGGGACACCGAACTGCCCTGTTGTCATCCACGCCCGAGTTGCAAAACCGTAGGGGGAAACTGCCGGACGCGACAGTTTGCCGATGGACAATCGGACTACTGTGATAGATGGAGGTGACCCTCCCAAGTGGAGGGATCCCTCAGAGGAAGTTTGTTGGCATCATCAGGGGAAACCTCAAGCCGTGCCTAGCCAACGGACTGTATAATGTAGATCGGGAGAACATTTTGGAGAAGTGTGACAAAAGATCGACCTGCCATTCATTATTCACAACATGGACACGGCAAATGTCGACCATATTAGACATCCATGTCGATGGCATTACGCTACCGACTTTTTTACACCCAAAAATACTGGGTGTGACGTTCGATCAGGATCTATATTTTGGCGATCAAGCAACCGCAATTGTACCGAAAATCCAGAGCCGTAATAAAATCCTCAAATCTCTTGCCGGCAGCACTTGGAGTAAAGACAAAGAAACGCTCATTACCACTTACAAAAGAAATTGGCCGGCCGATTACATGCTACGCGTCCCCGATATGGTCACTAAGCCTAAAGGTTGGGTTAGGGTGGCCACCGGTGCGAGCACCAGTGCACTTGGCCGGAAAGGTCCCATTGTGATACCACGTGGATCTCTCCCCTACTCGAACCAACAGGTCGATTCAGCAAATGTCAGGGATTTCTTAGGTTCCTACTTAGCCAGATCACAAAGATCGTCAAAGAAGGGAGATACCAGAGATTCCTTCCTTTTGCGCCAAAGCGCAGGACAGTCGCACAGAAAATGCTTGACTGTTTCTATCTCCTCTTCGTCTTTGCGGCTCCTGCAGTAGTCATTATAAGGAGCACCCAGCCGTTGTGCATGCTTCCCGATTGCTATGTGGCCGGTTACAAGCCCAACAACCAGAGATATGTGAGACATGTAAATACAAATTTTATTATAGCCGTGCACAGCATTCCTCAGGTGATCAACGGCCTCATTTATAGCAGCCACCTCCGCCTGGAAGACGCTGCAATGATCGGGTGGGCGAAAGGATATGTTCCACCCTAGTTGGGGTGCAAAGACCCCGCTGCCCAACTTATTCTCCATTTTTGAGCCGTCAGTATAAATCTGCAGCCTATCGCTCAGGTCCGGCGGCTCCTTCGACCAATAATCCCTATCCGGGATAACAACCTCGTACTTCATATCGAAAAATGCAGTCGGAGCGCAATAGTCCGACGAAGGCGAATCCAAATTCTTAAGGATGGCTGCATGGCCAACCACATTATCTCTCCAGCCGGATAACTCCCGCAGCCGTAGAGCAGAAAAGGCTGCACATTGCTTGGCAATTAAATCTATTGGCAATACATTAAAAAGAGTATCCAGTGCCTCCGCAGGGGTGATGCGTCCCGTCACGCAGACTAGAGGACTTCTTTGTACCTTCTGGAATACTCGTAGGTTCGATTTTGTATCTAAGCTCGTCCACCAGACCAAAGCCCCGTATAGAAGGATTGGTCTAACCACAGCAGTGTAGAGCCACAGGGTAATATACGGCGATAGTCCCCGTCTTCGTGCAACAGCTTTCCCCTCAGCTATACAGTGCCACCGTTGCTTTCCTCACACGCTCCTGAGCGTTTTCCCTCCAGTATAGTTTCCTATCCAAAATTACTCCTAGATATTTGGCATAGTCCTTAAGCGTCAGGGTCGTACCCGCTAGCACTGGCAGCTGCAACACAGGAATCTTATATTTCCTAGTAAACAAAACCAGTTCAGTTTTGGCTGAATTGACCGATAGACCTTTACTCCTGGTCCAGTCCTCCACCAGTCTCGGCTTAGTTTGCATTAGAGTGCATAGTGTCTGCGGAAACTTCCAGCTAACTAACAGCGCGAGGTTATCTGCATATGCGATTAGCTTGCTGCATCCGTCCTCAAGAAGAACCAAGAGCTCTTAAGCCGCGAAAAGATCCTTTCCGTGGTATACCCCGATTGCTTTGCCGCTAGTATCTCCTAACTCGTACATCGAGTTGCCAATGACCCTAAGTACAGTGCACTTAACTTGCTTTGATGCAAGTTTTGCGTTGAAATTATCTACTTTTGAACTTTGTTTAAAAATGCGGCGGTATACTGTTTGCCCTACTTTAAAAGCTACTTCTCTGCTTCTGAGGTCGTACGTCTTCTTACTCTTCTCATGTGCCAATTTAAGTTCCTTGATGATCTTTTCCCTGAGTATGTGCATCTTATATTCTGTTGTCTCTACTTCGACGTCAGTATCTTTCAGGGCACTCAATTCCTGCATAATTCGTATGACGCGCCGTGTTGCATCATCGGGATTCCATACACAGCTGCATATGGCGACGTACTTATTGCCGTATGTACGACACTGCGAAGGGCAAATGCTGCGTCGCTTACAGCTCTATCCCAATTCTTTTGGTTTCCTTTAATGTATGACCGGATGATTTGCAACACGGAGCGGTTAACCCTCTCTGCGGCATTCCCTTGTGGCGAGTAAAATGCGGTCTTTGTGTGCGTCGTACCATACTTCTTCAAGAAGGAGGTAAATATATCTGACGTAAATTGCTTTCCGTTGTCTGAATGCACATACTCAGGTACTCCGAAAATATGGAACACGTCTCTCTCTAGATATTTCACGACTTCGGCAGAGGTGGCTTTTCGCATTGGCTTGAGAAAGACAAATTTTGAAAAATGATCTAAACATACAAATATATAAACGTTACCATCACAAGTACGTGGGTATGGACCCATGAAATCGACGAACAGACGTTGAAAAGGGCGTTCGGTGAGGTGCTGATTTCCCATTGTTGGTTTGTGGAAGGCGTTTTGAGTTTTGTTTCCTTTGCATATTTCACATGCTTTTACATGTGCATGCACATCTGCAACCATACCGGGCCAATAATATCTTTCTCGGACACGTGATAGGGTCTTATGGATTCCACCGTGTCCAGCTGAAGGCGATCCATGTGCTGTTTCTACCAAACTCCTTCGCAGCTCAGTTGGAACCCAGAGTTTCCAGGTATGGTCTTCCTGTAGTTCGTCTCCCCTGTTAAATTGTGTTCGTCTGTACACGTAGCCGTCTGAAACGCAAAGCTCTGGTAGTCTGTCTTTATTCTCCGTTATTGTCTTCTGTAGCTCGACGTTTCAATCGACTTAAAGGCTTCCGAGTTAATGTCTATGTCCAGTCTTCTGTCATTGACGTCGATTTCATCCATGTCCATTCGTGAAAGAGCATCAGGCACTACGTTTTGGGTCCCCTTACGGTGTTCTATCTTGAAATCATATGACTGTAGTTTTAGGCTCCATCTAGCCAATCGACCTGAAAGATCCTTTTGCCCCATGAGCCACTTCAAGCTAGCGTGATCTGTTATCACCGTAAAAGGTAGATCCTCCACGTATGGCCTGAACCTCTTTATGCTGATTACTGCAGCGTAACATTCCAGTTCCGTAATACTGTAGTTGCGTTGCGCTTTATTTAGTTTAGCTGACACATACGCTATCGGTCGTTCGTTGTTTTCGTCGTCCAGTTGGAATAGTACTCCACCCACCCCGTCTGTCGATGCGTCACACTGTATGTAAAAATGTCTGTTGAAGTCCGGGTGAGTCAGCACTGGTGCCGATATCAGGCTCTGTTTTAGGCTGTTAAACGCCGCCTTTGCATCCTCCGTCATTGAAAACTTTTTTATGTTTTCTTTCGTCAGTCTATCGTGTAGTGGTGCAGCAATCGTGGCATAGTCCTGTATAAATCGTCTATACCATCCCGTCATTCCCAGGAACCTTCTAAGCTGTTTCGGAGTTCGTGGCTCCGGAAAGTCTCGCATCGCCGCTATTTTACTATCGTCTGTACGGATGCATCCGTCCCCGACCACGTATCCGAGATAGCGCACTTCTTTGTAACAAAATTTGCTCTTCTCAACGTTGATCGTCAATTTCGCATCACGAAGACACTTAGCTACAACAGATAACAAATATAAATGAGACGAAAAATCTTCTGAACAAACAAGTAAATCGTCTAGATACACAAACACTGATTCACGAAGGGAAGCGGGTATCACCTTGTCCATTAGTCGGCACATGCGCTGTGCAGCGTTGCACAGTCCAAACGGCATTACCGTGAAATGGTACAAAGGTCTACCAGGCACTGTGAAAGCCGTCTTTTCTCTTGATTTCTTCTCTAATGGTATCTGCCAAAACGCGTCTTTTAGGTCGATGGCAGATATATAGCGGGTATTTTGTAGTCGGCTTAAAATACCATCAATATGTGGGAGTGGATAGGCATCTTTAATGGTGCGTGCATTAACTTTTCGGGCATCGAGGCACAGTCTGTTTTTGGTTCCTTTGATTACGAGGGACACAGGTGAGTTCCAGCAGCTGTTGCTCTCTTCTATTACTCCCATCCCTAGCATGCGATCGAGCTCGTTGTATATTAATTTCTGTATTGCGGGTGAAATAGGATAATGCCTTTGCTTCACGGGTAGGTGTTCATCAGTGACTTCAATAATGTGTTCCTCCATGTCGGTTTTTCCCAGTCCCAGAACAGCAAGCGACGGAAACTGCGCCTTGATGCCCTCTAACGCTTTGTTTTCTTCCGGGCTTAACACGTGTTGCACCGCATCAAAACACAGATCACCCTCGGCGGGCGCAAGTTCTGATACGACAGCACTTTTAGACGTGTCACTTCGTCCCCTACTAACAACACTAAGTTCAAAAGCCTGCCAAAAATCAACACCCAGGTAGACCTCCTGCTGTAGGCCAGGGACAATCAAGAATTCCAGATCCCGGGTCATACCATCCCACACAACTGGCAATGTAATAACCCCTTGCACGGGTGTTTCGCCCCCATTAGCCGTTCTTATGTTTTGACCCTTGACTGGCAATATCAAATGCTCCTTACCATTTAAGATTATATCTGCGTTTTTGCCTAAGCAACAAGCTCCTGCACCTGAGTCTAACAAAGCTAATGCCTCTTGACCTCCTATCACAGTCCTTGCAAAAAATCGATTATCTCCTTTAACTGTCACTATGGTTGCTATTATCTTATTCCTGATCCTCTTAAATTGTTTTTCTTTTCTCTCATCTTCTGTATTCTGGTGAAATTCCTATTCGTTATTCTATTATTCCGCTTTGATAACTCCTCGCAAAATATGCGCCTACGGGCTTCTTCATACCTTAATTTCCTGATGTGCAAACTATCTTTTTCTATCCATGGTTTCTTTTCTTTTCCTACTTTATCCTGTTCTCCTACTATTTCTTCACGTTTCAAAATCTTGATTGCTTCTTTATCTAATTTATCTCTCGGCCTTCCGGGTGATCTCTCTTCTGGACAGAGTGCCCGGACATCTCTTCCAGACCCCGGTTTCCCGCCTCTGGTTTGAACACACAGAAGGACGAGTCACTACCACAGGCAAAACACTTCATCAGGTGGAAAGAGGACTTACATTTACTGTCCTTTGCTGCTTCAGCCGGGTTTCTAATATAGTAGTCCACCGGCATTCCACAAGCAAAGCACAACATAAGGTGAAATGGTGACGAACAAAAAGTTTGGTTCTGGACACTACTAACACTTTTACTATTATTATCGGACGATCCACACACATTTAGATTGTGGTTGTACGACGAAGGATTGCAGGAAGGAGGGTTGGGTTTCGACAGATCACGCGAAGAGGCGGGACCGGGCTTCATTTTATTTGACCCTGTCATGTCCCTAGTGTTCCTATTGAAAGCTTCTACTTCTGCCCCTGTTTCCCCATAATCGACCCCCACTTCGCTTACTGCTTTAAACCTGGCCCTATTTTCTTTCATGAGCTTCTCTGCTCGCTTGCACTCATGTTTCAATTCAGCTAGAGTCGTCAACTTGGAGCCAAACGTTAAATTGTCCAAAAATGGTTTAAGGTTTCCTTTTATTATATTCACCAGCTCGGGCTCTGGGATTCTTGTTCTCAGGCGGAAGGTGAGATCGTGGATATCGGCGTAAAACTCGTCGAAACTCTCTAGCGGGAGTTGCTTCCTCTCCATGATCTCGCGGATCACCTCATAATCGGAGTCTGCCTATTTGAATTGGGCCAAAAGTTCCGTTTTCAGGCGAGAGTAGTCGAAGTGTGGATCATCTGCATTATCTTCTAAGATCTGCCAGTACCATTTGAGGGCCGAGCCAGTCACTAAACAGTGAAAATCTGCAAGTATCTGCTCGTAACTCAACCGGTACTGCAATCTCATCCTCTCTACCCTAAAAACAAAACTTTCGACCGTCATCCCCTTCGGCGACCCATCGAACTTAAGGTTCCACTTATGAAGATCGATCCGCTTTCCGCCGTAATTGTCCCTAATTCTATCTTCCCTTAGCCGTGCGTTGCCGCTAGTTTCCCTACTTGCCCTTTCGTTGTTGTGCCCTGGTGTTGAGGTAGACGCTGGAGGAGGTGCTGCTGCTGGCGCTTGCATCGATGACTCCACGTCTGCTACTCGATTACTTAGACGTGACACGTCGGCTCTCATCTTACGGAACTCGTCCATTGCCTCTAGTACGATTTGGTTTTACTGTGAGATAGTTTCCATAATCGCATTCAAATTGTCCATGCGATCTGCAGGCGGTGCAGTATTTCGTTGTCCCTCCTGCTCTTCATTTCCAGGTGGTCTCCGTGGTCTAGCTCCCCCGAATGCTCCTCCCGCCAGCTGATCCTCTCCCTGTTCGGACATCTCCAGCATAGACAACTTTCGCGAAAAACTAAGAGACCTTTCGGTGTCTTCTACTACTAGAGTGTTGGTCACAGCGAACTCTTTCCTCCCCCTGTCAATCTGCTCAAAATTTCCAAAAACTCTGGCAGAGCAACGGTTAAGGAAATCGGTTGGCAGGAAGTCTACCGGAATCTCAATACCCGTGTCTATCTGTGTGAATACAGACCCAACTACCTGGTTCTCGAGTGCTCTAGAGATGCTTCGAGTGACCGGCCTTCGTCTGTTGCTATTAAAAATCCCTAATCCTGGCCTTCGTATTTCTTCTTCCTCTTGTTGCCTATCCATGTACCACTGAGATGAGGTACACAAAAAGATATCTAAAGAAAATTTTTGCCGAGGATGGTCTAAAGCTATTATTCAAACTTTTGCTTTCAACGAGAAAAAAGGTTATTAATAGGATTGAAAATTCCCGAAAAAAAAATATAATTCTTTATATCAAACAACGAAATTCGTGATGTAAAAAATCCAAAAATTTGAAAATTAACGCCGAAAAAACAAGCTGTAAATTAAAACTTCTAAGGATTTATATTTGACAGTTGTTATTTATAGAAATGTACGTGTGTGTAAAAAAAATATGTGTAAATAAAAAAATTCAAAAATTTACATATAGGAATCAGTTCAGTATCAAAATATAAAATGAATTACTATATGTATGTGTGTTCCGATAGAATTCGAATATAAATATGTATGCGCAAGTGTATGTGTCGATTTCTTAAACGTATGGACTATTAAAATTTAGCGAGGGTGAAAATTCAGTATCCTCTACAGAATTCAAAACGTGGTAGGAAAAATAAAACAAAAAACTAGATTTATACAAGAAAGAAAAAAAAATAATAATAACAATTAAAATTCAGTACTGGCTCTAAAACTCTATATTTGTTTCGCTTAGTTCTATTGGTATTAGACTCGATTATTATGATTAAGAAATTTTATAAAAAAGTAGTAAAGAGAATTAATGAGGAAATCAACACTAAATATCCACCTTTAACTCCAATTCGGTGGCTTATAGTTTCCTAGAAACTAACTTATTGGAATAATGTAAAAAAAAACTGGAAAAGCAATGCTATAAAAATTCAAATTGTGTTTTTTTTTTTTTCAAATGTTGATCTTAGCCTAAATGTATTTTGACATTTAACTCAAAAACTTATATTTCCTTTTTCCACAAAAAATTTATAAGTAGACTTTCCACAATTTTGGATTTGTTTTCCCCTTTTTTTCTGTTATTTTTAGTAGATTAAAATTTAAATAAAAAGCTACAATGCAAAAAGAAACTGGTGTTTTCTTCTTCTTAAAACTTAATCAAATTCAGATTTAAATCTAAATTTAAGCTGCTCTCTGAATCTTTAAATTAATGCAAAGAAATATATAAATTGAATATGTATGTGTTAGTGGTTAGTGTGTTTTGGTGTTGACCTTGCGAAGGAATCGAAATTTAGGTCGGTGTTGCTAACGTCCGTCTGTTCCCTGTCCGAGGTCATGTCAGCTAATTCCCCTTTAATGATCCTGTTTGGCACATCTACGGTCAGAGCACCTGCTCCAGCCGTGGTTGCAAAACATCATTCTTTCTTAAAACCCTATGCTACCCCCAGTGGTCAAAAGCTGCAAACCTCACATGTAGGTGTTGCTGGAACATCTACATGGCAGCTTGAGCAGCTTTGCCACAAACAAAAAACGTCTTGGACTGTGCTAGTCTCGACTTCGAATACCACCTTATCAAGACGTTGAAATCGAAGAAAGGGAACTTCGAAGTCGGACTAACACTACCCCCCGTCTATCTAAATGTCACTTAGGCACAAATCACTTCACCGACTTTGAAAGTGATGCTACCTTCGTAACCCTAACCTGTACGAAAGAAGGAAAATTCATTAGAAAGAAAACCACCTGGAAAATTAACAAAATAGCCATAGAAACAAATTAATTAAGATTAAGGTAGTAGATTGTAAACGGAGATTGAAATTAATGTGGAATTTGATGAATTAAGAGAGACAAAAAGTAGGACGAAAGCAACTGGTAAGCAAGAAGTAAAGTTACTTACAATAGCTATTTCGTTGGATATTTGAAGGATAGTCAGAAGAATTTAAAAAAATTTCGGAAAATGAGAGGCATAGTAGAAATGAAAGGATATGGGAAATAAAAGGTGATCGGGCTATTTCCGTTGGGCGCCATTGTAATGTAACTGCTTGGTCCGGGGCGAGAAGGGTGGCGGTTAGGCATGGTGGTAGCCCGGCTGAGGCTCGTCGGCGTTGAGGCGAGGTTCTTGCCACCTAACTCGACCCACAGTCACAAAAAAAAAAATTAGGAGTTCATGCCTAGGTTAGGAAAATACAGAGACTAGAAAAAGTTAGCGACACAAGAGAAAAGAAAAGGAAAGCGGGAGAAGACTGTCCGTGTCAGGTGGAGTCATCCCACCCCTCTTGTTCATGAGGCATGAACAACCTTGAACTCCACTTTGACTCCGATAACCGAGTGGAGTTCCCTTATCCTGACATAGTCCGTCCGTGAAAGTCACAGGTCGGGCCTAATCCATAGTCTGTCAGTCTAGTCGCAACACCTCACTCATTCCTCGTGTGCCGCAAGGGCAACACCCACACTAACACCAAAGGGACTTAAAGGGCCGACATTTTTCCTACAGTCACTTCAACTAAAAATTCCAAAAGATACCATTACCTTTTCTTACAATGTTTTATTTCAAAATTTCAGTATTAACTTACGTACTAGGGACCCCAATTCTGTAAAGCGATATGACTTATATCAGCTTATTAAAATCTACCCTTATCAAAAAAGGAATATTGAAATTCAAATAACAAAATCAAAGAAAAAAAGGAATGGCGAAACTAAAATACACTTAACCTAGACTTATTTCAAGAACTCTCTTCACCAAAAAAGGAAACAAGAAATCAAGTCAAAAAGCAATTCAAATCAATAAAAACAATTAAAATTCTAAATATATATAGAAATATAATAAAACTTCCTAAGGGAACACCCTTTTACCCAAAACCTATCAATTCATTATATATCTGCTAATGTTCTGAACAATGAAAGAAAAACAGGAGTAGAGAGCTTAAGACAGTATGTATATTACCATTCATTGGATTCGCCGCGCTCATCTGCAGACTAGGTACCAAGGCTGGAGTGATGCGAGCTGAAAATAAAGAGAAAAAGAAAAAAAACAAAAAAAAAAGATCCCACTAATTTTCTATGTGCTTTCATACCATTATGTATTGCCACCGCGTGGAACCTTTTAGTTCCGGTTTATACAAATGAAAGTACACAAGTATATATTTTCGCGGTCGTGGCAATTCACAAAAAGAATATTTAATAACACAAAAAAATTTAGTAGAAATTATCGCGAGTTGTGCGCGAACATGATAAGTTGAACAAAAGGAAAGTGATGAAATTAAAGCACACCAAAAATAGAAAAAAACCAAAATGGTCAAATATTGGTGAATGAATGGAATGGGTGCACTGTAAAAAAATGTGTTTTAATTTTTCTTTTATTGTAGCGACGTTATTGTGAAAAAAAAGAAGAAAATAAAGAATTAAGCAAACAAAAGGAAAATTCCGAGAAGTAAGAGCAAGTAGTAATGTGAAAAACAAAATGATGCGAAAAGGAACTTAGAAATTAGAAAATGCGATTTTGCTGCAACATAGAATTCAAAAGTTCAAAGAAAGAAATATAAAAATTTTTCCATCAAAAAAAAAGGAAATCATAATTAACAATTCTTTCAAACTAAGATGTTTACCGAAAAAAAACGTTGATAGAAGTGGGGTGAATTATTGCAGTAAGTATTGGGTAAGTGGGGTACAAAAAAAAAAAAAAAATACAATATGTCGGATAATATCGGCACTTAAAAATAGTATACATTCGAACAGGAATCCATGCGTAGGGTTTACAGGAAAACTAACGAAAGCATAATAGAATGATCATAAATAGAAAAGGTTTTGTAAAAAAAAGTGTAAACGTATTGATCGGTCGCCGCCGTGCTGTATCACATTCGGGTTGGTGGTCCGGTACCGGCGTTATTATGGCGAATTCGGAGCCGTGATGCGCACGCTCTCTGCCTGGGCGATCTTCTCACCACTTCGCCCGCTGTTTCTTGCCGTTTGAAGCAACAATCCGCCCCAGTGACCGACTAATTTTACTCACCCTCACAACTTATTTGATGTTGTTTGCAGAGATTTAGTGTAATGCGATAAAATGTGATATGTTCTGGTATATGCTTGTGATTAGACGTGATGCGGTTTGGTGTGATGTGTCGTGATGTGGTATCAAGTGATGTTCGCGATGTGATATGTTGCTGTGATTTGATGTGATGTGATATGATGCCCTCTCTTTGTATGCGTTTAGAGTTGAGTCTCTTTCACCTGTTAATAGCGTTGGTTATGTTTGCGCTTACCGTGTATTGATTTTTTGGACGTTGCTTTTACTGTTTCTGTGTTTGAATGTTTCGTATCAGGAAGTATGTAGAAATGTGGTCGTGGTATTTTTGAGTGTTGCGTGGTTATTGTTGGTGTGGTTGTGTGGTGGTCGCCGGTGTGTTTGTGATCGGCAGGTGTGGTTGCTGGTTGGATGTTTCGTGGTTAAGGTTATGCGTGTATTTCTGAGGTTGTGGTTTTGAATGTGGATCTGCGGTGTAGTAGCTTATCTATGTTTCGGTGGTTGGTTGCAAATGCGTGTGGTTGTGAATATGGATGTATGCAATCTTTTGGTGTGGATGCGATTTTTCTTACTTTTTCCTTTTTTTTTTTTTTGTGGTTTGGACGAGTGAGCGTGTTTTATGTTGTACTGGTGGCTTACGTGTTCGGTGTGGGTTGTTGTAGCTATTGGTGTTTGTGACTCGGTGTGGTGTCTGTTGGTGGCTGTGACGCGGTGTGGTTTGTAGTTGGTGGTTCGGGTGCCTCGCACCGTTGCTTTAAGCGAGTCTCCTTGTGGTAATTCTAAGAAAAGGAAAACCAAACAACAAAAATATGAAGCTGGGCATAACAATGTCATGTATAGCATTTATAGGCCATTTCTCCGGCGAACTTTAATGTTTATCTGCCCAAACATAAATCAATTTTCTTTCAAAATCATTTTCTTTGCGGAGCAGACAAACTATGAAGTTCACTTGAGAAAATGGCACTAAATTCAATATCACTTTTGGGCTAGTCACTAAGGTAGATGTGTTTACTTACCGTTGGTGGATTTTGGTGCCTAGCACCGACGGTGGTGATTGCTTTCCTTTGGGGATTCCTTCAACGTAAACTATGGATGACAAGAGGGGAATGAGATAAATTATGCGGGCGTTAATGGAGGGTTATAGGCATGGGACTACTGTACTACTGTAGGGGATTTGGATACACGGGAATGGTGGTGGTACTTACCGTTGCTGGTGGTGCTGGATCTGGTGTTGGCAGGAATACTATTTCTCTCTTGGATGCAGCACTTTTCACCGAACCGGTAGCTTACGGTTTCGCACTTTGAAACTTTATCACTTTATACACTTTTAATTAAATTTTTTTTTTTTTTTCACTTTCACTGCAATCGCGTTGTGGGCACCGTATTCAAGACTTTGTGATAGAGAAGAACGGGATGTTGGCCCTTTTATAGACAAATTTTTCCTGTTGCCACTACCGTTTTCGGTTTACTGTCAACCCACTTTATCCCAAAGTCACTCAAAGTTCCTGGAAGGCTTCCAGCATGTTAGCTACAACGATTGGTTCTATATTCACACACATACACACATAATACGGAGTTGCTCTGCAGACAATTGGCATTGTTATTTGCAGAGACAGTGGTGCGCGTGCGTGTAGGCGCACAGGGGCGTAGGTTGTTAAAAGGCTGTCGTTACAGCTGTCTCCGTGGACTTCCCTTTCATATACGCACGCTGGGATGTAGACAACTTTCCCTCCAAGGATTCCCTTAATGTGGAGTCCATTAACCTCGAGTGTCTTCAGCTGGAAGGATGTCAGCAATATCGGTCTGAAGTCTTTAGGGGTCGCGTGATCAGTCCTTCCAGCTTTTCGTATAAAGGTGACCCTTGAATCGTTCCTACCCCGTGGAATATGGTTAAGAGCACAAACTCCTTTGAAGATGTTATACAACCACAAAGAGCTCAGCTCAATTGCTCATCTACGGTCAGAGCACCTGCTCCAGCCGTGGTTGCAAAACATCATTCTTTCTTAAAACCCTATGCTACCCCCAGTGGTCAAAAGCTGCAAACCTCACATGTAGGTGTTGCTGGAACATCTACATGGCAGCTTGAGCAGCTTTGCCACAAACAAAAAACGTCTTGTGCTAGTCTCGACTTCGAATACCACCTTATCAAGACGTTGAAATCGAAGAAAGGGAACTTCGAAGTCGGACTAACACTACCCCCCGTCTATCTAAATGTCACTTAGGCACAAATCACTTCACCGACTTTGAAAGTGATGCTACCTTCGTAACCCTAACCTGTACGAAAGAAGGAAAATTCATTAGAAAGAAAACCACCCGGAAAATTAACAAAATAGCCATAGAAACAAATTAATTAAGATTAAGGTAGTAGACTGTAAACGGAGATTGAAATTAATGTGGAATTTGATGAATTAAGAGAGACAAAAAGTAGGACGAAAGCAACTGGTAAGCAAGAAGTAAAGTTACTTACAATAGCTATTTCGTTGGATATTTGAAGGATAGTCAGAAGAATTTAAAAAAATTTCGGAAAATGAGAGGCATAGTGGAAATGAAAGGATATGGGAAATAAAAGGTGATCGGGCTATTTCCGTTGGGCGCAATTGTAATGTAACTGCTTGGTCCGGGGCGAGAAGGGTGGCGGTTAGGCATGGTGGTAGCCCGGCTGAGGCTCGTCGGCGTTGAGGCGAGGTTCTTGCCACCTAACTCGACCCACAGTCACAAAAACAAAATTAGGAGTTCATGCCTAGGTTAGGAAAATACAGAGACTAGAAAAAGTTAGCGACACAAGAGAAAAGAAAAGGAAAGCGGGAGAAGACTGTCCGTGTCAGGTGGAGTCATCCCACCCCTCTTGTTCATGAGGCATGAACAACCTTGAACTCCACTTTGACTCCGATAACCGAGTGGAGTTCCCTTATCCTGACAGTCCGTCCGTGAAAGTCACAGGTCGGGCCTAATCCATAGTCTGTCAGTCTAGTCGCAACACCTCACTCATTCCTCGTGTGCCGCAAGGGCAACACCCACACTAACACCAAAGGGACTTAAAGGGCCGACATTTTTCCTACAGTCACTTCAAATAAAAATTCCAAAAGATACCATTACCTTTTCTTACAATGTTTTATTTCAAAATTTCAGTATTAACTTACGTACTAGGGACCCCAATTCTGTAAAGCGATATAACTTATATCAGCTTATTAAAATCTACCCTTATCAAAAAAGGAATATTGAAATTCAAATAACAAAATCAAAGAAAAAAAGGAATGGCGAAACTAAAATACACTTAACCTAGACTTATTTCAAGAACTCTCTTCACCAAAAAAGGAAACAAGAAATCAAGTCAAAAAGCAATTCAAATCAATAAAAACAATTAAAATTCTAAATATATATAGAAATATAATAAAACTTCCTAAGGGAACACCCTTTTACCCAAAACCTATCAATTCATTATATATCTACTAATGTTCTGAACAATGAAAGAAAAACAGGAGTAGAGAGCTTAAGACAGTATGTATATTACCATTCATTGGATTCGCCGCGCTCATCTGCAGACTAGGTACCAAGGCTGGAGTGATGCGAGCTGAAAATAAAGAGAAAAAGAGAAAAAAAAAAAGATCCCACTAATTTTCTATGTGCTTTCATACCATTATGTATTGCCACCGCGTGGAACCTTTTAGTTCCGGTTTATACAAATGAAAGTACACAAGTATATATTTTCGCGGTCGTGGCAATTCACAAAAAGAATATTTAATAACACAAAAAAATTTTGTAAAAATTATCGCGAGCTGTGCGCGAACATGATAAGTTGAACAAAAGGAAAGTGATGAAATTAAAGCACACCAAAAATAGAAAAAAACCAAAATGGTCAAATATTGGTGAATGAATGTAATGGGTGCACTGTAAAAAAATGTGTTTTAATTTTTCTTTTATTGTAGCGACGTTATTGTGAAAAAAAAGAAGAAAATAAAGAATTAAGCAAACAAAAGGAAAATTCCGAGGAGTAAGAGCAAGTAGTAATGTGAAAAACAAAATGATGCGAAAAGGAACTTAGAAATTAGAAAATGCGATTTTGCTGCAACATAGAATTCAAAAGTTCAAAGAAAGAAATATAAAAATTTTTCCATCAAAAAAAAAGGAAATCATAATTAACAATTCTTTCAAACTAAGATGTTTACCAAAAAAAACGTTGATAGAAGTGGGGTGAATTATTGCAGTAAGTATTGGGTAAGTGGGGTACAAAAAAAAAAAAAAATACAATATGTCGGATAATATCGGCACTTAAAAATAGTATACATTCGAACAGGAATCCATGCGTAGGGTTTACAGGAAAACTAACGAAAGCATAATAGAATGATCATAAATAGAAAAGGTTTTGTAAAAAAAAGTGTAAACGTATTGATCGGTCGCCGCCGTGCTGTATCACATTCGGGTTGGTGGTCCGGTACCGGCGTTATTATGGCGAATTCGGAGCCGTGATGCGCACGCTCTCTGCCTGGGCGATCTTCTCACCACTTCGCCCGCTGTTTCTTGCCGTTTGAAGCAACAATCCGCCCCAGTGACCGACTAATTTTACTCACCCTCACAACTTATTTGATGTTGTTTGCAGAGATTTAGTGTAATGCGATAAAATGTGATATGTTCTGGTATATGCTTGTGATTAGACGTGATGCGGTTTGGTGTGATGTGGCGTGATGTGGTATCAAGTGATGTTCGCGATGTGATATGTTGCTGTGATTTGATGTGATGTGATATGATGCCCTCTCTTTGTATGCGTTTAGAGTTGAGTCTCTTTCACCTGTTAATAGCGTTGGTTATGTTTGCGCTTACCGTGTATTGATTTTTTGGACGTTGCTTTTACTGTTTCTGTGTTTGAATGTTTCGTATCAGGAAGTATGTAGAAATGTGGTCGTGGTATTTTTGAGTGTTGCGTGGTTATTGTTGGTGTGGTTGTGTGGTGGTCGCCGGTGTGTTTGTGATCGGCAGGTGTGGTTGCTGGTTGGATGTTTCGTGGTTAAGGTTATGCGTGTATTTCTGAGGTTGTGGTTTTGAATGTGGATCTGCGGTGTAGTAGCTTATCTATGTTTCGGTGGTTGGTTGCAAATGCGTGTGGTTGTGAATATGGATGTATGCAATCTTTTGGTGTGGATGCGATTTTTCTTACTTTTTCCTTTTTTTTTTTTTGTGGTTTGGACGAGTGAGCGTGTTTTATGTTGTACTGGTGGCTTACGTGTTCGGTGTGGGTTGTTGTAGCTATTGGTGTTTGTGACTCGGTGTGGTGTCTGTTGGTGGCTGTGACGCGGTGTGGTTTGTAGTTGGTGGTTCGGGTGCCTCGCACCGTTGCTTTAAGCGAGTCTCCTTGTGGTGATTCTAAGAAAAGGAAAACCAAACAACAAAAATATGAAGCTGGGCATAACAATGTCATGTATAGCATTTATAGGCCATTTCTCCGGCGAACTTTAATGTTTATCTGCCCAAACATAAATCAATTTTCTTTCAAAATCATTTTCTTTGCGGAGCAGACAAACTATGAAGTTCACTTGAGAAAATGGCACTAAATTCAATATCACTTTTGGGCTAGTCACTAAGGTAGATGTGTTTACTTACCGTTGGTGGATTTTGGTGCCTAGCACCGACGGTGGTGATTGCTTTCCTTTGGGGATTCCTTCAACGTAAACTATGGATGACAAGAGGGGAATGAGATAAATTATGCGGGCGTTAATGGAGGGTTATAGGCATGGGACTACTGTACTACTGTAGGGGATTTGGATACACGGGAATGGTGGTGGTACTTACCGTTGCTGGTGGTGCTGGATCTGGTGTTGGCAGGAATACTATTTCTCTCTTGGATGCGGCACTTTTCACCGAACCGGTAGCTTACGGTTTCGCACTTTGAAACTTTATCACTTTATACACTTTTAATTAAATTTTTTTTTTTCACTTTCACTGCACTCGCGTTGTGGGCACCGTATTCAAGACTTTGTGATAGAGAAGAACGGGATGTTGGCCCTTTTATAGACAAATTTTTCCTGTTGCCACTACCGTTTTTGGTTTACTGTCAACCCACTTTATCCCAAAGTCACTCAAAGTTCCTGGAAGGCTTCCAGCATGTTAGCTACAACGATTGGTTCTATATTCACACACATACACACATAATACGGAGTTGCTCTGCAGACAATTGGCATTGTTATTTGCAGAGACAGTGGTGCGCGTGCGTGCAGGCGCACAGGGGCGTAGGTTGTTAAAAGGCTGTCGTTACAGCTGTCTCCGTGGACTTCCCTTTCATATACGCACGCTGGGATGTAGACAACTTTCCCTCCAAGGATTCCCTTAATGCGGAGTCCATTAACCTCGAGTGTCTTCAGCTGGAAGGATGTCAGCAATATCGGTCTGAAGTCTTTAGGGGTCGCGTGACCAGTCCTTCCAGCTTTTCGTATAAAGGTGACCCTTGAATCGTTCCTACCCCGTGGAATATGGTTAAGAGCACAAACTCCTTTGAAGATGTTATACAACCACAAAGAGCTCAGCTCAATTGTTTGCTGGAGTTGTACCAGGGCCAATCCATCCGGCCCTGGTGCTTTGAAGGGCTTGAACGACATTATAGCCCATTTAACTTTACCCATAGTAATGAACTTCCCCTCAAACGGTTCGCCAGTATGAGTTTCCCTCCAGTTCATTTCTTCATCACTAGCGCCCGGAAAGTGCGTACTCAGGAGCAGGCGTAGGGTGCTCTCTGCCGAATCCGTCCATGTCCCATGATCCTTGCAGGCATCCAGGGACACTTTGGAGCACCTTTCTGAGCCTGGATCCCTCAGACACCGTCTCCATTTCGCTACAAAACTTCCGCCAGGAGGTCCTCTTCGAGCAGTTTCTTATAAACCCAGAGCATCATTTTGTATGCATCCTATTTTTCAACCTCCTTGGAGGCTTTAGCAAGATTGAATGCTTTCCGACAAGCCTTGCGTAAATTGTCTAGGTCCGCGTTCCACCATGTTAGTTTGGTTTTACCCCTAGATTTCTTATTTAGAGCCTCCCCGCAAGCCTTCGTATACAAGTGAACCATATTATCCAGCTCTTTAGAGTGCTGGGGAATATGAACACTAGAACTCGAGAGCCTCTTTTGAAGCTCCTCACTATAGATACGCCAATTGGCGTTTTTTAGGTTTCTGTGCCAGCCAGTTCTGAGCGCCAGACCGCCAAGGTCGAAGCGAACAAATCTATGATCCGAAAAGGAGTGGTGTTCAAGCACCATCCAGTTTTTTATCAAGGATTCCCCGCTGCCCGAGATCAGGGTGACGTCCAGAACCTCCTGTCTGCTCCTAGTAACAAACATGGGTACCGAACACATATTGCAAATCTTAAAGTTATGATAAATAACAAAATCAAAGAGTGACTCACCCCTCTCGTTCGTGCCTCCGCTGCCCCACGCTTCGTGGTGCGCGTTGGCATCTCCCGCTAGTAATAGTGGGTCCTTCGCCTTCCGAGCTATCCTGCAGACTAGCTCCGTCGGAGCCGACACCTCATGGGGGAGGTAGAAAGACGTCAGTGTAACATCCGTACCACCGACCGTCAACATCAAAGTTGTAGCATCCTCGTCGCTAAACTGGGGAAGAAAAAGAAAATTTATATTAGATCTTACCAAGATGCAAGCTGTCGGTTTCCCACGGGTGGCACCACTTACCAACCTCAATCCTGCTGCTTTCAGCCCGCATATCTTGTGCCCTACTACCCAAGGCTCCTGGATAAGGGCTATGTCAGCCGCCCCACTGGAAAACTGGAGCAGCAGCGCAGCAGATGCTGCTTTACAGTGGTGGAGGTTTATTTGTAGGACTCGCACTAAGCCGAGCACCGACCACCTCCACCACTGTCGAATCACCGTCTTCATCAGACATTGGCTTCCAGTGTAACCCATTTAATGTTTTGCGTCCCTCTCACAAATTGTCATCCTCATAGCAGATAATTGCAGCGGGACTGCGCGATATTCTCCTGCTCCGCGAAGGTATCAAACCCAATCTGGGACCTGTACCTAACACCGGTTCAGAGAAATGGTTTTGTTCCGTTTGCCGGAAAATAATCTTTTTAGGACGGTCACATTCTTGTCAGTGTGTCACGTGCAAAGGATGGTTGCATCGGACAGGATGTTCTGGGCTAGACCCCAAAACCCTTGTATCTTTTATATATCTTTTGTGTCTCTTTGCTGTTCCCGCCTAAAGGCGTCCTGTAGTCTGCGCCTTAGCGCCTCCCACTACCTTCAAGCAGCGCCGCTGCTCAGCAAGCCAAAACAATTATCCGCTGCTGCTCGTGCCCCCACCGCCGTTCCTACTCATAACTGCAATCTCCGTATTAGGGTCGGTAGCAATGCAGCCCCCGCCCCTCTTCTTCTCCCACTCTTTCCAGCACTAGCATTCGAATAGGTCAGGGAAACGGACTTTTGTTGTTGTTGTAGCAATGCTTCGCCCCATCTAATAGCTGCGACCGATCACAAATTGTTATCAACATCCTCTAACGGGAGTCCAAGGAAACTTGCTGTTTCAACAGGGGCGGACCATAATGAAAGGGGTGTTAGAGGCGTTGGTTCCACATTACAATTAAAGAGATGGTTGGTGTCATGTGGGGACACACTGCAAGCGGGGCATACATTTTGTATGGCGGGGTTGATTCTGGATATGTAAGAGTTTAACCTGTTACAGTATCCAGAACGAAGTTGAGCCAGAGTGACTCGCGTTTCCCTGGGGAGTATGTGTTCCTCTTCCGCAAGTTTTGGGTACTGTTCCCCGAGTAATGGATTCACCGGGCAATTCCCGGCATAAAGGTCCGACGCCTGTTTGTGGAGTTTACCAAGGACTTGCTTGTGTTTTTTTCCTTCATACGGCTGAGTTCTCAGGTGCCGTATTTCCTCAAAATGCTTACGGAGATGAATCCTTAAGTCCCTAGGCGGTGCTGGCTCATCAATCAGATGTCTGTTGGGATGCCCAGGTTTCTGGGTATTCAACAGGAACTGTTTGGTTAGCATCTCATTTCTTTCCCTGATGGGGACATAAGAAGACAGCCCGTGGCGGTTCTAAGCGCAGTATTTTGGCAGGCCTGTAGCTTCTTCCAGTGGGTAGTTTTTAGGCTTGGCGACCATATAGGGGACGCGTAACACGCAAAGGGCTGGCCAATTGCTTTGTATGTGGTAATGAGCGTTTTTTTGTCTTTTCCCCAAGTACTGCCAGCAAGGGATTTGAGGATTTTATTACGGCTCTGGATTTTCGGAACAATTGCGGCTGCGTGCTCACCAAAATGTAGATCCTGATCAAACATCACACCCAAGATTTTGGGGTGTAGGACAGTCGGTAGCGTAGTGCCATCGACATGGATGTTCAAAATGGTCGACATTTGGGACGTCCAAGTTGTAAATAGGGTCGCGGATGATTTAGTCGGTGATAATGCCAGGTTTCGCGAGGCGAAAAAACTGGAGAGTTCAGGGAGGTAGCCGTTTATTCTGTTGCAAAGCTCGTCGATCTTTGGACCCGAGCCTGTGGTCATTATTGTGCAGTCATCGGCGTAAGAAATGATAGTAACTCCTTCTGGTGGCGAAGGTAGTTTTGATATGTAAAAATTAAACAAAAGTGGGGATAGGACACCACCCTGAAGCACCCCTTGTTTAATTCTTCTTGGCTTTGATATTTCGTTTCTGAATTGCACCGATGCCTGCTTTGAAGTGAGGGAGCAAAATGGCTTCAAGCGTCTTGGCTACTGGCGATAGGAGAGATATCGGGCGATATGACTCTCCTATGTTAGCTGGTTTCCCAGGCTTTAGCAGCAGGACCACCTTGGCCATTTTCCATTTGGAAAGAGACAGGTTGAAGACATGCGCTAAATATTTGAAACCCTCCTTCCGTAGGCTTTTAAGCAACGGCATGGCTATGCCGTCTGGGCCCACTGCCTTGGATGGTTTGGCATTACCGATGGCATCCTCAACCTCTTTGGCGGTGATGGTAATTGGTGACGCGCTGAATTTATGTTTATGTGCGTGTCTGTTGGCCCTCCGTCTATCTTTGTCGACCGTAGAATGCATTATATATTGTCGGCAGAAAGCGCTCGCGCATTTGTTCGCATCCGACAGCACTTTATCGCCAAAGGCGATGGAAACTTTGTCATTGTGCCTGGACGGATTCGATAGGGACTTTACGGTGGACCAAAGTTTACCTACAAGAGCAGAAAGGCTACAACCGCTAAGGTGCTTCTCCCATTTCGGCCGCTTGTGTTCATCAACAAGCAATCTGATGCGTTGGTTTATATCCCTTATTTGGGGGTCGCCATGATCGTGCTGTCTTATAAGGTCACGTACTCTCGCTAATCTTGCGGCCTCCGCCGGGAAGTGGGCCGAATTTCGGGAATTCTACCGGTGGGAATCAAACGAGCCGAGGCGGATTCAATGACCTCGCGGAAAGCACGCTCCCCTTGAGGGGCATCAGTTGGGATAGGGAGGGCAGCAAAGCGGTTGTCTGTAAAGGATTTGTATTCGTCCCACTTTCCTTTTTTAAAGTTAATGAAAGTGCGCTTTTCTGCGACGATGAAGTCGGCGGAACGCTCGAGCGAAATAAGTATAGGCAGGTGGTCGGATGCCAATGTTACCATCGGCTGCAAGTTGACGCAGTTTACGAGGTCTGCGCTCACGATTGAAATATCCGGCGAACTGTGATAGCTTCCTATCACACATGTGGGGGCGTTTCCGTTTATTGTGCAGAACGTCGTTTCTTCTATTTGATCCGCCAACATCTCACCCCTACTGTCCACCCGAAAGTTTGAATGCCATAGATCGTGATGGGCATTGAAGTCGCCTAAGATAATGCGACCTCAAAGCCAACATTTGCTGAAATGATATCCCATGCACTAACTCAGGAAACTGCCTCACTTTTGTTTAAGCCAGCGTGCAAAGCTCATCGTGTGGAAGTGGAAAGACCAGATTGGGTAGACACAATTTTGGAAGCACTGAAGGGATCACAACCGAAAAATGCCGGAGTTATGAAATGTGTCAAGCAGACCTGTTAAATTTCCATTAACATTAATAATCATTAATTTCGTTTCCCTTTTTAATTTTAATGATTAATTAATTTTTTCTACAGCACCTAGCAATTAATAATTAATTAATTAAAAAAATAATTAAAAATAATCCTGATTATTGGCCATTAAAAAAATAATCAAAAATAATTAAAAAATGTACCCATTGTTTTAAATTAAAGACAATCTTCTGATTAAGAACAATTAAGTAATTAAAAATAATCAAATAATTAAAATAAATCAAAAAATTAACATTAATCAAACAACTAATTAAATTTAACTATTTGATTAATTTCAATTACTTAATTATTTTTAATTATCTAATTGTTTCCAATTATATGATTATATTGAATTATTAGCATGAAAGAAAAAATGTTTAAAGTAAGTAATAAGTGGCTGAAACCAAATGTACTATGGTATGTATATACTTGTGTTAACTCAAGAAATGTAAGATACATATGAATTTTTACTGACATTGTCAAGTGTCGCTGCTTTTTGTGAAAAATTTTAAAAAGCAAATTGGAGAGCGTACATTTTGGCTTATTACACTACAGACGTAAGTATATATGGGGTATTCCATCCCATTTCGACCAATTTTGAACCCGACCCCTTTAGAATTGGCTGAAATTTTTTCTTCTTTTTGTAGCTTACGAGAGACGTTTTTCAGAAGTTTTTCAAATTTTTTCATCCAACTCAAAAAAGTTATGAATTCTTAAAAAAATACCGTTTTTGTTTTCAAAATGCTATAACTTTTTCAAAAATTTACCGTTTGGGATCTTTTTTTAAATTTTTTTTAAATGTACTTTTCGGAAAAAATTCAAAAAAATTTTTAAAGTTTTTTTTTGTAATTTTTCAGTTTTTCGAGATTTTTCGAATTTCGCCCTTTTTTTCTCATAAAAAACTTGAATCAATTCTGAAATCATCCCCACTAATCCCGGTTGGGCCGAGAATTTTTTTTTTTTATTTAATTGAAAAAAACTTAAAAATTTTTTTTGTATTTTTTCCGAAAAGTACATTTAAAAACATATAAAAAAAAAAAATTATCCCAAACGGTCAATTTTTGAAAAAGATAGCATTTTGAAAACAAAAACGGTGTTTTTTTAAAAATTCATAGCTTTTTTTGAGTTGGACGAAAAAATTTGAAAAACTTCTGAAAAACGTCTTTCGTAAGCTAGAAAAAGAAGAAAACTTTCAAAAACACCGTTTTTTTTTCAAAATATTTAAAACTTATTTTGAGTTGGAAAACGGTTTTTTTTTCAAAATGCTATAACTTTTTCAAAAATTGACCATTTGGGATCATTTTTTTTTTTTTTGATATGTTTTTAAATGTACTTTTCGGAAAAAATACAAAAAAAAATTTTAAGTTTTTTTTCAATTAAATAAAAAAAAAAATTCTCGGCCCACTCCGGGATTAGTGGGGATGATTGCAGAATTGATTGAAGTTTTTTATGAGAAAAAAGGGCGAAATTCGAAAAATCTCGAAAAACTGAAAAATTACAAAAAAAAAACTTTAAAAATTTTTTTGAATTTTTTCCGAAAAGTACATTTGAAAACAAATTTAAAAAAAAGATCCCAAACGGTCAATTTTTGAAAGAATTATAGCATTTTGAAAACAAAAACGGTGTTTTTTTTAAATTCATAACTTTTTTTGAGTTGGATGAAAAAATTTGAAAAACGTCTGTCGTAAGCTAGAAAAAGAAGAACAACTTTCAGCCAATTCTAAAGGGGTCGGGTTCAAAATTGGTCGAAATGGGATGGAATACCCCATATGTATCTGTATAAATTTGATAACCATTCAATAAGCTTACACATTATGAACTATTTGCAGAATTTTTGTCGATAACATGCTTGGGGAAGAAAATATGGCGGATATCTCTGCGGATGACGATGTTCGTGATCCAACTTATGTATATACCAAAATGGATCAAAAGAAAAGCAAGCTCGAAAGCTCCACATCAACTTCAAACAAATCTTCCTCTAATTTGATATTCCGCTCAGAATTTTAAACGGATGTTAAAAAATTGAGTGCCATTACTATGATCAGGGCCATAGTTCGATGCTCAAGTTGGTGAATAAGTTTTGTATGGTGATTAACGTGCGATTTCAATCCTATTCCAATATTGGTATGTATATAGCGATTGTATCGTAACAGCCATACAAATTATTGTTTGTATGCAAATATCTCGTTTATCGCTCGTTTTATTGTATAGAACGCGAAATTTAAGTTTTTCGAGATATTATTTATATTTTAATAACTGACTAAAGATATAGTCTAAAATATATGCGCAATAACATAAAATTGGCAGAAATAGAAAACGCTTAATACAATATGGTCTGTGAGCAGCCAAAGTGTCAAAATTCTTTTCAAGTAAAATCGGAATTTAAAATTTTTTCTATGACATTTTGGTTTACCTATAACTTCCTTTAGGAGGAGCCTGACTTGCATGGACTTACATAGATGGCCCCGTTTTTCAGAAATTTCTGTATTCCAATCAATAAATAATGAATTTTTTTAACAATTAAAGGACTATATTGATAACAAGTCAGTTACAAGGGCTAGGTGCACAAGTTGTGATCGCATAATAAAGGGTGATGTCAATATATCATCTAATTTTATAACACATCTCAAAATAAAACATAGTGAAGCTTTCGAAAGATACAAGATGCGCAAAGAATCGTCTTTTCAGCATCCTACTTCTCAAGAGGATTTCAACCAAAAGTTGTTGCGCGCTATTGTGGATTGTGCATTACCACTTGCGATTGTGGACAAAAAGTCATTTATTGATTTATTTGAAGGGACTGGGTTTAAAGTTTTAAGTAGGCAAACAGCGTCAAAGCAGTTGGAGGTCATGTATAATGAAATGTTGGCTAAATTAAGTCATCAATTTCTGAATCGAAATTCTTTTGTACGACGACTGACATTTGGTCTGGAAACCACTGAACCTTCTTGGGTTATATGTGCTATTGGATTTCGGACCATTTTGAACGCAAATCAGTAGCTTTAGCTTGCAGAAGGATTATGGAAGTTCATTCGGAAGACAAAATTTATCAAATGATTAAAGAAATTAACATGTTTGGTCTCAACGCAAATATTATCATGACAGTAACTATTTGTTGAGAAATATTAAGGTTTATCTGCAGCTCCAATCAAATACAAATTTTCCATTTTTTATTTATGTAAGTTTTCGAAAAATGTAACGATATTTGGAAAAAATGCAAATGTCCAAAATCCTTTGAAATAGAAGAGGTTTTGAATTCGTCTTTGGTTGTACCAGTGCCAACACGTTGGAATTCTTTGTATGATGCAGTGTCAAAGCTCATTTTGTTCAAAGACAAGTTACAAGAGCTTAACGAAAGACTAAGTCTCCCACTATTTTCTTCCGAAGATATCGAGTATGTACAATTATATGTCTGTATAATGCAGCCCATAGCAGAAGCTCTTAATTTTTTGCAAAGGGAAGAGAACTTTGTGTATGGATATTTGCTTCCAGTGCTCATGACACTAAGCAACAAACTAAAGAAACTTAGTAGAAGAAGCGACAAATTTTTAAGCTTTATTTCGGAAAAATTAGAAGCGCAGTTGAGGCAAAGATTCAATATTTTCTTTTCTTTAGCTCCCGAAGCAAATATTGCAATATCTGCTTCAGTTTTAACACCAGATGTTAAAGTCAACTGGCTCAAGGTGTTGCAGAAGACAAACAGTGATTTGGTGGAAGATGTTATATACGAAAGAGTTGTATCAACCATATGCTTGTATCATCAACAAGGCAAACTTTCATTTGAAGTCGACGTTACGCAGAGTAACCAAACGTCATCGCGATCTAAATTCTTCAATTTCTAGGATGATGGTAAGTAACTGTGTTTACATACATTATTCAAAAAATAATGAAATTTTACTGTAGATAATGAAGATGGCCCAAGTGTTGTGCAAATATCGCCTTCTAAAGAAACTTTGAGGAGCCTTGTTCAGAGTCAACTTTACAGATACATACACCATAGTTCCACAGATGCGGTAATTTGGAAAAACCACCAAATACTGAAGGAAGCGTCAATATTATTTAACACTCCACTGACGTCGTCTGTCGCAGTTGAGAGGCTGTTCTCCTTCGCAGGCATTATAAATTCTCCAAGGCGTCAATCTTTGATGGATTTTTCATTTGAAAAACTCGTTTTATTAAAAGCAAATGTAAACAGCACTTAATTTTTTTCACACATGTTTGTATATATGTAATTCCCTTCCTTGTACATACCTAATAGTTAAAAAAAAGTGGTACGGATAAGTCGTGTAATTAGTTGGTATTTAATGCAACAATGTGCTTTTTTCGTTGTTTGTTATTCTTATGTATCCATGTATTTCTTTTACGTTACTATACTGCCCGGTTTAGAGATAAATATCTTTGTAGTTTCTTCTTTGTATTAATTATGTAATTAAAATAATCAAAACTAATTGATATTAATCAAAAAATTATATTAATTATTTAATTAAAAATAATCACAATTAATTAAAACAATCAAATAAATATATTAATCATGCCATAATTCAAACGAAAAAATAATTAAAAATAGTCAACATTTTTTCGTATCAATTATGCAATTAAAATTAATTAATTAATTTTCTTTTTGGAAATAATTAATTAATAATCATTAAAAGACCATACCTACTGGCACTTAATCATTAAACAATTGGCTGAAGAAAACTTATTATAATTAACAATCATTAAAATTTTTAATCATTATTTAACGGGTCTGGTTTCAAGTGCGGCAACCCAGGTCACATTGCACGACATTGCAGCACCGGTGCCAATAGTTACAACAATGTGGGTGGCCGTAAACGCAGAGCTGAAGGAGATGAGCAAATCTCGTATCTCGCAAATTGGAAGAAGGTCAAGCAATCTTACTGTCGGAGGACATGTCGATGGAAAGGAACGTTTACTGATTGTAGATACGGGTGCATCTCATTCCATCATTAGATCAGATTTAGTCAACAAGAAGATAAGACCATTGCTGGGAGCAAGATTACGTACAGCCACGGGAGAAGACACCCAAGTAATTGGAGATGTAGCATGTGCAGTAGCAAGTTTATAGTGGCAGAGATTGTGGAGGAAATCATAATTGGAGTGGACTTCTTAATCGACCAAGGCATCAAGATCGATATGCAGAGCAAGACGATGCGATATAAGAACATGGATGTGCCACTTAATTTCGGCTACGAGAGAGACTACAGCTGTAAACGAGTGCTGGTGGAAGAAAGTCAGCAAATACCAGCAAAATCAGAAGCAGTAATCTGGGCAAAGGTTGATGGAGATTGTGGGACAAGCAAATTGTGGGTTGTCGAAGCAGCAAACAAATCAGCACCGAACGTACTTGTAGGAAAAACCCTGGCTATGACAAAACAAGATGGACATATTCCGGTAAGAGTACTCAATGAGTTCAAGTCACCAAGCAAATTTGCAGCTAGCCCCTCATCAGCATGGCTTCAGAAAACTCCATAGCACTACCACCGCGCTAAATGTCATTAGCACCCAGATAAATTGCGGTTTAAATCAATACCCCCACCATAGAACAGTACTCGTAGCGCTAGACCTATCAAAAGCTTTTGATACGGTCAACAATGGCTCGTTACTGCAAGACCTGGAAGGGTTTACCCTTCCCCCATGTCCTAAAAGGTGGACCGCAAATTATCTGGGTGGTCGGCAGGCATCGGTGCAATTTAGAAACGAAACATCCAAACCAAGGAGAATTAAACAAGGGGTGCCACAGGGTGGTGTCCTATCCCCACTTTTGTTTAATTTCCACATATCTAAGCTACCTTCACCACCGGAAGGAGTCACAATCGTTTCCTACGCCGATGACTGCACAATAATGGCCACAGGCCCAGGCCCAAAGATCGATGCGCTATGCAATAAAATAAACGGCTACCTCCCTGATCTCTCCAGTTTTTTCGCCTCGCGAAACCTGGCACTATCACCGACTAAATCTTCCGCGATCTTATTTACAACATGGACGTCCCAAATGTCGACCATTTTGAACATCCACGTCGATGGCACTACGCTACCGACTGTCCTACACCCCAAAATCTTGGGTGTGGCGTTTGATCAGGATCTACATTTTGGTGAGCACGCAGCTGCAATTGTTCCGAGAATTCAGAGCCGTAACAAAATCCTCAAATCCCTCGCTGGCAGTACCTGGGGAAAAGATAAAGAAACGCTCATGACTACATACAAAGCAATTAGCCAGCCGATTACGTGCTACGCGTCACCCATATGGTCGCCAAGCCTAAAAATTACCCACTGGAAGAAACTACAGGCCTGCCAAAATACTGCTCTCAGAATCGCCACGGGCTGTCTTCTTATGTCCCCAGAACACCATCTGCATAATGAGGCGAGAATACTCCCCATCAGGGAGAGAAATGAGTTGCTGACCAAACAGTTCCTGTTGAATACCCAGAAACCTGGGCATCCCAACAGACATGAACCAGCACCGCCTAGGGGCTTAAGGAGTCATCTCCGTAAGCATGTTGAGGAAATACGGCACCTGAGAACCCAGCCGTATGAAGCGAAAAAACACAAGCAGGTCCTTGGTGAACTCCATAAACAGGCGTCGGACCTTTATGCCGGGAATTGCCCGGTGAATCCAGTACTTAAAGAAAAGTATCCAAAACTCGCGGAAGAGGAACGCATACTCCCCAGGGAAACGCGTGTCACTCTTGCTCAAATTCGTTCTGGATACTGTAACAGGTTAAACTCTTATCTATCCAGAATCAACCCCGAAAATGTATGCCCCGCTTGCAATGTGTCCCCACATGACACCAACCATCTCTTTAATTGTAATGTGGAACCAACGCCTCTAACACCCCTTTCCTTATGGTCCACCCCTGCTGAAACGGCAAGTTTCCTTGGACTCCCGTTAGAGGATATTGATGACAATATGTGATCGGTCGCGGCTATTAGGTGGGGCGAGCATTGCTACAACAACAACAACAGTTCAAGTCACCACTCAAACTGACCAAAGGAGTTATATTGGGAAGATGCCAAGAGGCTGAAGTAGTTATTAACTGTGAACAGCTCCAGGAACACTTTTCAACTATCAAGACTGATCTTTCAAATGACATCACGGCATGGACGGAGAGGCTAGAAGAAGATTATCAGAGTAAGGCAAAACAACTGCTCCTAAAGTACGTAAACATCTTTGACCAGGATGGCTCCAAACAGGCCGCACCAATGTTGTGAAACATAAAATTGACACTGGAGATGCGAGGCCGATACGGCAAGCTCCTCGTAGTGTTCCACTGGTGAAGCGGGAAGATGTGAGTTAAATCGTACAAGAAATGAGCGACAGCGGCGTCATCGAACCATCAGCTAGTCCATGGAGCTCACCGGTGGTACTTGTGAAGAATTACCACATTTATTAATGGGCATGTTCTCCTTGCAGTTTTCTACCCCATGTTCTCCCAGACATTTACTACATTTCTGTTTCAAAGTGCAATTGGCAGCTATGTGGTTAAACCCTAAACATTTGTAGCACCTTTTTACAGTTTCACCGTCATAAACTGGGCAGCGATCCCATCCAACATTAATTTTCTTATGTCTCAGGATGGCCTCATAATATCTATATTCTATTTCTATAACTGCATTAATATGTTGTCCTCTATTTTCTTTCTTAGCGCGTTTAATTGTAATACATTTCATTTTAGCTTCCCTCAGTGTATCATTCTGCGCAACGATCCGGCTAACTATTTCGCTCTCGGTATGCTCTGCACTAATATTAGCTACTCTAGGAAAATACACTTTTGGCTCAGCTATATTATACACATTTTTATCCAAATTTTCTGTTAGCGTATTTCTGATTTTGTCCTTATCGCCTGCTCTATTAGCGCTTATAATTATCGTGCCATTATTTTTGTTTTGTACCTTTCCTATATTTAAATGGGATGGATCTATTTTGTTTAACTCCGTTTTTGTTTTCTCAATGGCTTGTTTCACTTTGGGCTTAATAACAATTGGAGGGATGCCTTTTGTGACAGTGGCATATGTGGAAACATTTCCACCGTCAAAACCTTTATTATGATTAGCAGCCTTCTTAACCTCTTTTATAATTTCCTCTTTCTGTTTATTAAACGCCTTATTAGGGATGTTAGCAACCTTTTTAACTTCTTTAATAATTTCATCCTTTTGCTTAGTGAACGCGTCATTCGGTATACTAACTTTACTTAGTTCATCCATATTTTCCAAGCGCAAGAAAATTTTTTTTTTCATTAACTCTAGTTTTTCTGAGTTCACCTTATAGATTTTTTTTTACTATTATTTTCATCTCTCTTTCGTTGTGAGTTATGGAAGCGCTTATTTCCAAGCGCAAGAAAATTTTTTTTTTCATTAACTCTAGTTTTTCTGAGTTCACCTTATAGATTTTTTTTTTACTATTATTTTCATCTCTCTTTCGTTGTGAGTTATGGAAGCGCTTATTTCCCTTTTATGCTCACTCAACGTTTTTTCAATTTCGCTTTTTTGCTCTTTCGAATTTACTATGTTTACCTCTGAAATAGCCAAGATTTGCCTCATCAACATTGGAAACATAAGTCAGGCAATAATCACAAATAAATCATAAAAGTTTACAACCTTGCAAACAATTAAGGCCATAATCATCGATAGATGCAGCAATGTCTTTATGGTAAACCTTACCACACACACCCTCACATCTTACACCTGTTTCCCCTCTTATTTTTTTGCGACATTTTCCGCACTCTTCCATTTTCTGCTTAAAAGTTACACAAAACTGCACAAGCAAAATATATTTTCACAACCTTTTTATTTAAATTAAATATAATTAAAGTTCAAAAGAAAGGCACTTTATTAATGCTGGTACATCACCTCTCACTACTTTGCTAAGTTTCACCAATTTTAGTGCTTATCAAATCACACAGACTTAATAATGTTTATTCTATTTACTCCAAATTTAAGTATATTGGTAATCTATCATCCAAAATTCATTCTCGGTTCCTGCGTTCAAGTTACATAAAAAATACTTTATGGAAGTTTTTCTAAACGTGATTACTCATCGGCAGTGGTTTTATCAGCCTAGAAAGTGTATATCAGCCATGAAAATAATCTCTTCAGAAATTCATTTCCCAGATGTCGTTTTTAATTGGTATAAAACACTAACTATTAATACGTAGATTTACTTAATGAACCTAGTTTTATCGGCGTTCTAATTCCTCAAAAATATTACGAAAATTTATCCACTATAGTTAGGTTTTATTTACCAAGTATCCCAATTAAGTGTAGGCAACGCTTATTTTTATTTTTTATAGTTTTATTATTATATAAAGTCAACACAATGGAGCAACATTAATGGCCTCGTCGGAATCTATTTTCTGATGTACATGAGATGTTGCATTTGTACATATGAACAGAACTTCAGACTTAGCAGTTGAAACTTATTTTTACTTGCCCATTCACATAAAAAAATTCGCGAAGCACTGTTATGCATATTTTCACTATACAAGAAAATACTAACTAATATATTTTGTTTCCTATTCATTTGTTAAAATGCAGTTTTTAATTCAAAAACGTTGGTACCGACGAATGGGAAAAATAGTTCCACTTGCAAAGTCTGAAATCACTAATATTAAAAACAGTGTCAAATTCTACTTCTTATGCTTTACATATAGCAAAAGTTGAAGATTGCCAACTTTTGTATGTCAGGTGGCACCAGTGTCGCTCGATTTGCCGTTCCCCATAAAAATACATGCAATCTACTCATCTGTCAGCGCCCGATGCTACATCAAATATCTTATATGTCGGGCCTATTAGATGGTAAACATGTATGGTTAAACAAATTTCCATTCAATGATAAGCGGCTGGCCAATTGATTTATAGATAAGTATCTATGATCGTTTCTTTGTCTTTGCCCCAATTGCTACCAGCGAGCGAATTGAGGATTTTGTTACGTCTCTGAACTTAAGCTCAAACAATTCTGACTCCTTTGATGTTACGTTTCTAAACTGAAACGATGGCAGCCGACCACACAAGTTTCGACTGTCGTCAAGAGTAGACGTGTTTTCAGTGTGTGTGGGGTGCGCGCATTTGAAATTTCTTTTTTACACTATTACAATCAAGTTTTATTAAAATTTACGCTACGTCTTCATTTCAAATAATGAATTGTAAAATATGCAATCAAAAAGTCGACCGCGCGGCCGGTGGTAAAGTCACCTATGCCGACTGCAAACATATTTTTCATTGTGTGTGCGTTAATTTAAACAATTCCGACGTCGATTTTATGAGAAGCAACAACACCACGCAACAAATCCGGTACTTTCCGGTAACAAGCATCATTAAGGTACAAGCCCGCAAACATCGATAACACTGCCCAAAACCTATGAGTAGTGTTTTTATCGCTATTGTCTGATGCGTAAGTTTATATCCCCGCTTTGAGAGTCACCAGGGTCTTGCTGTCTCACAAGGTCACGCTCTCTCGCCAAGGTTGCGGCCTCCGTTGGGAATGTAAATGTTTATGATGCCCATGGGAAAGTGCCGTAGCGCCCTGTATTGTTGGGTGCTCGGTTTGACAGCACGGTGAGACAAAAACACCCGTCAAGAGACTATCGTTGCTTAATTTAGAATATATAGGAAAGTTGCATCGATCGAGACCGGAGCTGCATTGGGCAGATGTCGCAAGCGTATATATTCTATATTGGAAAACGGTACACAAGGTGACAGAGGCTAGGAGTCTGTTTTCCTGACCAACGCACGTTCTGGTGCCGGAAAGGTAATGAGAAGACGAGGCTGGTGCTCGGCATTACTCCCAGATAAGCTACGTAGATATTAGCTAAGGGGGCGGCCGTAAGAGCTGTAGCCGCAGTTGGGCGCAGCAGCGAATATTTGTTGTGGCTGGATGTTGCTGTTGCAGTGATAAGGACACTCCCCGAAGGTTTTGGGGAGATTTTTCGATGTTGATGGTCCTTTGCCAGTTATAGATCAGGCAAGTTCCGGCAACAAGCACCCATAAGGAACTAGCCCAACTATCTCGGGAACAATTTAATATGACCACATTTAACTATACATAGTATGGCCAGAAGGTTCAAATCAGTTCGCTCTTGGCAAATACCGATGGCATTGCTTTGTTTTTGTAATATGAAACGCAAACAGTTAATTGCTTACAAAGCAACACGTATGCATGTACGTAGCTTAAGAAAATAATAAACGCGCTCTTTCTGTCTCTTCTCCCTTTACCTTATTTTCAATTTTAATATTTATTAGTGAAGTGACGCTTTTTGGAACAAAGGGTAGAGTTGAACAAGTGCATTTGCACTAAGCCGCGTACTTTTTTGCTACACAGCGAGCTGATGTATGTAAGTACATTAGACTGGGTCGATTTATTAACCGATATCGCGCCATCGATTTTTCGATAGGATTTGTGATCAGGAAAAAAAGTTCCACTACGCATACTCAAAAAAATAATTTTCGAGCCTGCGCAATTTCATCGATTTTTTATGCATTTCTTTTTTCATTTTCAAGGCTCCAAATCATTTTTTATGTATTTTTATCGTGTCAATTGGCAAATGCAAAATTGGTAAATGCAGTTTTTAAAAAAAAAAAAAAAAATCTTTTATGGATATTTAGAAGAATGTTGGTCGAAAAATCGACTTGTTTTTCGCAGGCTCGAAAATTATTTTTTTGGGTATGCGTAGTGGAACTTTTTTTCCTCAGCCCAAATCCTATCGAAAAATCGATGGCGCGATATCGGTTAAGTTTCGTCCATACAAATCGACCCAACCGAATATGAATGTTAGCGCGCGCAAATCAAAGAACGTATAAATCTCTTTTTCAAACTTCATTGTATTTATGACTGTATGCAGCAAAATATTGTATAGAAGTTACTGAATATTGTTCTTAAATTTAATTAAATTAAAAGGTAAAGTTTTAAATTATCATTTTGTAAAATAATCCTTTAGACATGCCAAAAGCAAAATCCCAGCTAAAAATGTCTTCTGTAAATAGGCGGACCATTAGGTTTCGCAGAAATGAAACAGCCAATGAGCGTGCAAGGCCTGTTGAAAAAGAAAGGTATTGAACAACAGACAAAGAGCGATTGGTCCGAAGTCGGCATTTAACTACAGACCACATCTGAATTATAGGAAAATTCTCTACTTTTCATCCGCATGAGTGAAATTTGTATTTTTTGGAAGACTAGGAAGTGGCCAAATGAAACACCAGGTATGTGCTGTAGTAAGGGTCATGTCAAATTAAGTGATATCGACGAGCCTCCGCCAGCAATCAAAGCGCTGCTTACAGGAGAGCATACGTCGTCCAGTCATTTTAAACAAAATATAAGAAAATACAATGGTTGTTTCGCTATGACTTCGTTTGGCGGTAATGAAATTAATGGTAATTTCATGCCAACTTTCAAAATACATGGACAAGTGAACCATATTCTTGGAGGTGTATTACCACCGCAGAACATGATTCCAAAATTTTTACAAATATATTTTTCTTCCCAAGAAGAGCAGCTGTCGTTGCGCCAAAATGCTGCACCAACTCTTCAAAGATATATTTTGAAATTAATTCAAGAAATTCTGCTTGAAAATAATGTGTATGTTCGAAGTTTTATGACTTCTATGGAGCGTATGCCATCTAATTCTAATAACTATAAGGTTGTAATCCATGCCGACAAACACCCTGTTAATGATCACCGTCGTCGCTATAATGCCCCGACTACAGGCGGGGTCGCAGTATTGATAGTTGGCAAAGAATGTTATATTCCCGGAAGTTTTTAATTAATGAAAAAAATTTACCTTATTTTATGTATTAATTTTTTACGTTCTACAATCCAATTTCGACTGCTGAGTGGAATAGCACCCTATTCAAAATTCTTTTCAAAAACGCACTACCTCAAAGTTCTTTTCAAAAACGTCCTACCTGACAATTTTACTCAAAAATGCCCTACCGCAAAATTTGATTGAAGAACGCCCTATTTCAAAATTTGCTTCATCTCGGTATAAATTCAATACATTTTGAGCTGAGATAAATTCTGAAATGGGGCGGTCTTCAGTCAAATTGTGAGATAGAGCGTTTTCGAAAAAAAATTCTGATGTAGGGTGTTTTTGAAAAGCGTTTTGAAATAGAGTGATATTAGACTCAGCGGTCGATTTAATTAAGTACCTAATGTTATTTGAATTGTTATCTTTTTGAGTTTTGTTTTCTTTCAAAGTTGTTCATTAATAAATCGTTTATAAAGTTATCAAATTTCAAAGAGTTTGCATTTCATACAACAGAGGGTATTACACGATTACCTTCGTATCAGAAAAGTACATGACATATGTATGCGTATCTCTTCTTTTAAACTATACCCAAATAGCAAAAACTCAAAAGATTTACTTTTTGCGGCGTAACGAAGTAAGCCGGGTATTTGCTACACTCAAAAAAAAAAAAAAAAGTATCACTATCATTTTAATACACGATGTGCAAGAATGAAACTATAAACGGTATCATTTTCGTGGTATAAATGCAACGATAAATATTATAAAAAGTATAATTAAAAGTATCAATTTTGTATCTCGACTATTGATTTGCCCATGGAAAATATTTGTTTTGCCTTTAAAATGTTTCAAAATGATAACTGTATAAATTTCCTAGTTTCATTATGATAACATTTAATACTAGATTGATTATAAAATGATGCCTAGATGGCATCGCCTTGATGATAACTTTTTTTTTTGAGTGTAGTTGCTTTATGCAATTGTTTTTGTTATTGATATTAGATAAAAATTACAAAGTTTACAAACTGCGATGGTGACTAGGAGATGTTTCGGAATTTCACTTCTTCATCAGCTAGCAAGAGCAAGTACATAGTAAATTTTACCAAGTAGCGCAACTAACAGCTGATCGGTGAAATTCGCACATTCACACGCACATTTCTCGACTCAGTTTCAAAAAAAAAAAAAACTTTAGATTATTTAGCTTAAATTTTAAAGTGAGATAATCCTTACCAATTGATATATATATATAATATATAAGGCGTTTTTGTTATTAAAGGAATCTTTTTATTTATATTAAATTTTTTATCATTTATTTTTGAACTTTATTTTAACAATTTTATGCGTTTTTAAAGCATTTTCGTGCATATAAATACAACCATGTGCATATACGTTTTGACATTACATTTCATACACGTTCGTATTTGCCATTCTCATTGTTTCTAAATTCGTAAACAATGACTGCGGATATTCTGTGTGATTTTTCGAAAATTTTATGTTTTTGTGAAATTTTATACTTAATCTGTGGTGGTCAAAAAGCTTTTATGCAAAAATACTTAGCCTCACAACGCGACAATGTATTTCGTAATGTCGAAGTACTTATATGGATTTGCATTTGATGTGGAAGCTTGAATTTGAGAACATGGTTGCCACTTCAGTCCATTTGGACCAAAAAAGGTCCCTTCCACCCCTATATGGTCCGCTGGTCCCTTTTTGTCAATTTTGGTTCTTTTTCGGCACGGTTTGGTACTTTTATTTCTTTTTCAGTGAAACAAAAATTCAAAACACTGCTAAAAAAATTGCCGCAAATCTATTACCCACATATAATTTTCAATTTACTCCAATGGAATTCTTACCACGAAAATTGCTCTATCAATAAAATGTAGCAGAACAATGACATTCACTTGGGAGATAATTTAGGCGAGGCATTAAAATTGAAGTGTTGAATGTTCGGACAAACACATTGTCATTAATTTTTGACGAAACAACGCACTTATCAGAAAAAGACTTGTTTTAGTGTTTAGATATTTCGATCGGTATTCAATTATGATATAGTTGAAACTTTTAAGACGCTTAATTTTTAGTCTGAGTTCAAAACTCACACTTACTGAATCTAGGCTCTGGTATGAAGTTTAAACTGTGAGTGAAAATGAAAGCATCTATAAAAATAGCATTAACACAATTGCTTAGTTTCATTTACGATTTATTGAGTTTGCCACAACGCAAATTTTTTAACCGTTCCTTACTAAAACCTAACTGCGCTATACATTTTATTTCATTGCAATCAAGCAAAACTAGGTTCACAACGTTAGATTGGTGAAAGACATAGTCTTATCCTAAAAATTTTAAAATGTGTTCCCTAAGGTTTGTGCAGTTTAAACTAAAGCCAAGTATCTCCTTTATTAAAATTTTATATAGGACACACCTGAAACATCCTGAAATTTTCGCTTTTTTCAACAAATACGATACTATAGTAACTTGCCGAATTGTTTGTATACCAATAAAATAAAACTAAAATTTGGTCCTTTTTTCTTGAGGTCTGGTCCTTTTTTCGATAAATTTTGGTCCCAAATGACAACATTGTGTGGCAATCGTGTTTGGGAATGCACGTGATAAGGTTGCATTTTTCCGAACTTAATTTTTTTTAAATAATGAAATAGTAGTATGCAAGCGACTGCCATAGTAGTAGACATGTACATGAATATTATGAACAAAGTTTAAAGCTAAAAAAAATGTCTTTGAAATATAATCTAAGAGAAGATGGACACGAGGCGTAGCTTCATAGACGCGTATTAGGCACAGCATAAGCAATCTTGAGGTGTAGAGAGATCTTAGCTGCATGCAATATTTTGAAGGCGTCTACGAAACTACGCCTCTTGTGTATCTTGCCTAAGTTCAACCGTTTAGGAGATCTAATATTTTTAATTAATATTGATAAATAACACCTAAAGCAAATACGCTTAAGGTGGCTTTTGCATCGTTTTGGCACTTGTGTTGCGTCTACATCTGACTTTGAACACACGTGCTTTAATTGCTTCAATCCATAAGCAACGCAACGCCAACGTCAAAGCAACACACAAATAATTAAAAACTTAGGGTTCTTCTTGAAGTTTCTTGCATTTTAGAAAAAAAAAACGATTTTCAATCGCCGTTCAACTAAATAAAAAACATAATATTGTATTCATGTCGATTTCGTGATCGATCAGGAGAGACGGTGGAACATATCCTCCTGGAACGAGACGCAATCTGATGAGGGCACAATAGATCAACTGTCGCAGTGCAATCCCCAATAAATTTTCTATCTATCTTCATGTTATAAAAATAGTTGTATTTAATTTTTCCTCATGTGACAGGGGAACTTTTAACGTCCGTTAGTTTAAAGTAACCCTTATTTGACGAATCACTGAACGATTTCTTTCAAATAAAGTGTGAACGCTAACACCGAAGATGGTGAAAACGGCCCTGGAATTGTTATCTTATATAGCCAAAGAAAATTATACATAAGCAAAATTTAGTCAGCACAAAACGAATAGTTAGAGAAAATTTAAAATATAATGCATATGTATAAAATGCATGCAATTTATGAAATCATTTTTATTATATACAATTTGTTTGACATATCAGATTTGTCAATGTTATTTTAGTCCTGCTATTGTTAACACATTTATAATATTTAAGAAGAACATTTAAGAAGTAAGAAACATGATTAATGCTTACATTAATACGTGTTTCATTTATTTTCATTGAGGAATAAGTTCGTAAAAATAAAAAGCACGTTTTTATAAAGTGCATGTGAAGCTCCATAGATAAAATGAGTAATAGAAGGAACATTGGTTTATATATTACATTTTTAAAATGAAAACCTCCTGCTAAAAAAGTAATAGAATGAACATTGGTTTGTACATTACATTTTTAAAATGAAAATCTCCTGCTAAATAAGGAGCAAAACCTAACTACATTTTTTCATTTTCGTACTTAACTACACTCCCTTTTGTGATTCAGGATTTCGGGAAAATTTTGAAAAAACTCTGAACATCAATTCCTTCATTATATGACATTCGACTGCCTAGTCCACTGCCTTTCACTCTTTTCGCAACATAAGCTCTATTTAAGCTGCCAAACTATATAGTAAACAATGAGCAAGTATTTTGCCTTAATTTTGATGTAATATAAAAGCTTAATCAACTCCAGATCATATATGTAACTTCATGCAATCAACAAATCGGTTCAAAATGTCAAAGTTATAGCAATTTTGGTGAGATGATATACATAGCTGCATTAATCTTATTGATCAGTGCTGCTCAAAATTTTTTATATTGAAGTGCAAATCACAATACATGTACAAAATTGTATATACACTGACATATTTCTCTTTATATTTAAAAAATAAAATTTTTAAATGTTCGAACGCTAAAAATGTTTGACATATCGATATCCTCAAAACATTCCGTAAATCGCTATATCATCACAATACTCAAAAGCAATTAAACTTAATTCTCAAAATCCAGCACAAGGGCGGAGCTCTGCCAATTTCTTAAAATTTTGAATCAATGTTGCTGGCAACCCAAATGTTAGTCCAAATACAATATTTGAACGAGTTCGCCTCATTAATATCTAATCTGGGTGGATGAAAAGTTTCAGCAACTGCTCGATCCTAAACTCAGCAATGGTTGAGACCATGAAAAAGTACTTCTGTGGCGAGTTTCATGATGTTCAACTTCGAACTGAGCACGAAACTCTAGCAAGACATAGGAAGCGAAATATTTGCGAAGTACTCAATTTTGCGAAACCGGATCTCGAATGTCTCAAGGCGCTCACATGCGACTTATCATGACTTAATACCATTAACTTAATGCCAAAATAAAGCCGTATGCAAGTTTCCAAGTCTAATCTCAAGTTGCGAGGTCAAACCCTTTAATAGCTGGGGTAATTTTAATTTTCTTAAGATTTGACTACCAAGGTTTTTCAGTACCATAATATTTTTGAATAATTTTTTGTTGTAAATTTGCTTTTTATACCGAAATGCTCGTTCAATATATGAAAGTACCTTTGCTTTGCACTCACATATGAAAATCATAAACTGCCATAAGAATTTTACTGTTCCTTTGGTTGATGGCAAAGCAAAAACAAAAGTGCTATAAGTGTATAGGGGTTAAGCACCTCCGTCTCCATATTCAACGGAAACTGATTGTTCAGCATTTCGGTCTCTTAGCGTGTACAGACCTGCAGTTTCTTCTAGTGAGTTATCGAAGACGCGTAGCATTCAAGCGGCTGGGCACAAGTGATTCGATCGAGGGACTTGAGGATTTTGTTACGGCTCTAAGCTTTAGGTATAATTGCTGCTGCGTCCTTGCCAAAATGCAGATCATGATCCAACGATACTCCCAGTATTTTTGGGTGTAGGGCAGTCGGTAGCGTAATGGCATTGATGTTGATGCCCAATCATTCATCAATCAAACAAATAGTCAACTTCGCGTGGTGAATAAACTAGAAGAACTAGGGAGATAGTTGTTGATTTTACAGCAAACCATACCAATGGGAGCGCTAGAACCTTTTGGTATTATCGCGCAGTCATCGGAGTAGGAAACACTGGTAACTCCTTCTGTCGGGGAAGGGAGCTTTGATATGTAAAAGATAAACAAAAGTGGTTGTCACGTTCCTGAACTTGGCCGAAGACTGCCAAACACATAGATAAATTGCAGTCCTCTTTTTGAGAGTATTCGGGTGAGGAGACCCTTCTATGCCCTGCTGTGATTGAACATGCCAAAAGTTTTGACAAGTCTGGCGCTACGAGTGTTGTTCTTTAGTGGTATTCTTGGTTCAAATCGCAAGTGTTGATAGCGTTTAGCGTAGAAGAGTTGCTAGGGTGTCGCAGGTTCGCGGTGAAATAGGAGAGGAGGATGGCTTGAAGTGTCTTGGCTGCTGGCGGTAGAAGAGCAACGAACGATACGAGTCCCCTACATTAGCTGGTTTCGTAGGCTTTAGTAGCGGTATCACCTTCGCAATTTTCCATTTTTCAGGGATGACAAAACTGGACAGAGACAGGTTGAAAATAAGCGCCAGGTACTTAAATCTCTCATTGCCAAGGTTTTTTAGCATCGGCATGGCAATCTCGTCGGGGTCTTGAGCAGGTTTAGCAAGTGTGGTAGCTTCTTAAACCTCTGTAGGGAAGTATCGATACCGGTACTCGTATAAAATACTCGGATCAAAGTATCGGTTCTAGTACTCATACTTAGTAAAAGGTATCGAGTATACTCGATCCAAGTGAGTACTTCGGAATTTTTACCAAAAGTGAAGAAACTTTTTTTAAAATGAGATCGTATGTTTTTAATTTAATAGAAACCAATTAAGGGAGTTTAATTTTGGACGAAACCAAACATTATTTACCCATTTGTGTGCTCTTACAAATATTTTAAGGATACATTTAAAGGGAACATTAAATGATTTAAAAGATTTTTGATCCAATTATTATTGTTACGTAGCAAATGTATATATATTGAAAATTTTTTAAGATTAAAACTGTAAGCCCCTTGTTTTCAAAGTAGGCGTGGTCCTTATCCGCTTTTGATCGGATCTATATATAATACCAAGGACAACATTTCCGCCAAATTGCAAAAAGATATCAATAGATTTGGATTTACGGCTTTCAAGACTTTTAAATTTTAAATAAATGATCAAACGAAATCTACTTAAAGCTAATTTGAATAAATTTGGAGCACTCAAAAATGACGCCATTTAGCAATTTTTATGATAATTTACGGGCTTTATAATCGAACTGATGCAGGAGTAGTGGATATGACCAATTTGGAGCACTCAAAAATGACACCATTTAGCAATTTTTAAGATAATTTACGGGCTTTATAATCGAAATGATGCAGGAGCAGTGGATATAACCAGTAAAACTATTGATATTACCTTGGAAGGAACAAAAGAACCACTTTCGGAATAAACAACAAGTCTGGCAGCATAATAAGTATAAATATAATAAATATAATTACCTTAATTTTGAAATAATTTTAACATTTTAGACATAATTTCTAAGCAGGAAAAATATTCGGGCAACCTAACGGCTGCCTATTGACAAGCAAAAATTAAAATTTCTGCTGTAAAAACCTTTTTGCTAAATTTTGAGATATGTTACAAGAAGAGGACATACAAAGTCAAAGCCAATTTGATAAAATTTTTGAAAGATTAGTTAAACTAAATCTGAAGTTCCAAGAAGGTGAAAACAAAACACCTGAAATACCCAAGCAAGGCCCCAAGCCAATAACAATCGAGGAATATAGACAGACAAATAAGATAAAAAAAAAAAAATAAATTGAGGAACCTAAAGTTCCAAAACCGGTAAAATTGAAAAGAAAAAGAGGAGGAAAGCAAATTGCCATTCGAAAAACAATAGCCAAGATTTATGAAAAAATTTATTTAAGCACAAATCAGGCAGAAAAAATTAAACTAAAACAAGAAATCAAGGAATTAAGGAAAAATAATTATCAAAATAAAAACCAAACCCAGCAATGTAAAGATTAGGGTGTTGAAAAAATAAAATAAAAATAAAATACAATTATGTAAAACTAGTGATTTTAAAATTATGGAAAGATCAAGAAAAATTAAAAGTTATGTAAAAGGCCCACTTGAGGACCTTAAAAATGAAATTAAAATTGTAGATGAGGAAAAAACTCTAGTATGCTTGAAAAAATGGTGGAAACTTATTGATATGCCTGGGGAACCAACGATATAGAATGTAAGAAACCCACCAGCAACAACACCCGAAGAATTATATAGGTACGAAGTCAAATTTATGGGAAGAACAGATTAATATATTGAAAAAAAAGAAAAATTTTTTTAATAAAAGAAAAAAAAAAACAAAAAAAAATTTTTTTGTCTTCATATTTTTTTACGATGGGAAGCCAAGAATCAAAAATAGAAAAACCAACGGCAAACGTTGTAAACTCAGTCCAAGTAGTAGATCATACTGAGGCACTAGATACTATTAAAATCATGCTTCTAATAATCTGCGTAGTCAGTTGCATCAGTTTGTTTCTGAAACTCTACTCATAATAAATTCCTAAAAACGCGATATACCAGCCGCGCAGACGGTTTAGATAAGGTTTAACTAAATTTTAACTACCATCCGCAATGGGCAAATGGGAAGATATCGTTAAACTACTTATAGAAGAAAAACGATAGGAGAAAAATCTTACAAATGTATTAATAAAAATACAAAAGTAAAGGCAGAAACAGTAGTAAAGCATCTTAAAATAATAGTTGAAGTATTTAACAAAATAGGAAAAACACTTCAACAGTTGAATGGTAAACTAGACGGCAATCGAAAGGACCAATCATATCAAATTTTTTCTAGCGTTAGAGACAAATTGCTGTCCTCACTGGCAAGATATGATATAGAATTCAAAGTACCAACGAGTTTCAAGAAGGAAATAGAAATAGACTTTAGCACATTCCTTCTGGAGTCAGCCTCCGATTTAGAAGAGGAACCAGAAATAGAACCAAAAGAAGAAAAACAGGAAATTAAAGGTGAATCAGTTAAAGTTTTGACAGCAAAACTCCTGAATATCCAACAGCGCAGTAAAACTGCAAATCAATACACTGCTGACATTGAAAAGCTCACAAAATCGGTGGAAGGAGCATACATATCCGACGGACTAACACCAGAGTTAACAACCAAGTATGCTACACAATCAGCTGTGAAAGCTATATGTAAAAACTGCTCCAGCGATAAAGTAAAAACAATTATGCAAGCTGGAACGTTCACAACAATGAACAAAGCCATATCAAAATTTACTAACAGTTGAACAGAAGTAACTGGAAATACAAATTCACTACTACATATTCACCAACAAAATTCCAATTTCCGAGGAAACTTCCGCAGGAGTTACCAAAAAAATAATTATAGAGGAAATTATAGACGTTCTTTCAATACGTATAATAATAATAATAATAATAATAATAATAACAGACAAAATAACCAAAGACCTGGTCGAAATTTCGGATCGCGAGGAAATACCCGCAATAACACCAGAAATGTCCGAAATGTTACACAACAGGAAAACCAACAAACTCCACCTCAATAAATAACAAATTATATATTTTCAATTTACATCTTAATAGCTACATATCTTCCAGAACAACTCTGAATGATTCCACATCAACCCTCCTAATCGATACGGGAGCGGATATTACAATAATAAAAAAGGGGCAGATTGACAGTAATGTCACGATAAATAATTCTCAAAAAACAGATCTAAGAGGAATTGGTCAAGGAATAACAAGCACTATTGGCACGGTTAAAGCAGATTTAAAAGATGATTACCTATTACTTAGACACAAATTTCACGAAGTAGAAGACAATTTCCCAATCCCATGTGATGGAATATTAGGATTAGATTTCATTAAAAAATATAATTGCATTTTGGATTATCAAACAGAAGGTGACACTCTAATACCGAGACCATATGACTACCCAGAAAACATAATAATTCAGATGACTAACAAACCAACAATCAATAGTATTTCAATTCCCGCACGATCAGAATGATTCCATATCAACCCTCCTAATCGATACGGGAGCGGATATTTCAATAATAAAAAAGGGTCAGATTGACAGTAATGTCACGATAAATAATTCTCAAAAAACAGATCTAAGAGGAATTGGTCAAGGAATAACAAGCACTATTGGCACGGTTAAAGCAGATTTAAAAGATGATTACCTATTACTTAGACACAAATTTCACGTAGTAGAAGACAATTTCCCAATCCCATGTGATGGAATATTAGGATTAGATTTCATTAAAAAATATAATTGCATTTTGGATTATCAAACAGAAGGTGACACTCTAATACCGAGACCATATGACTACCCAGAAAACATAATAATTCAGATGACTAACAAACCAACAATCAATAGTATTTCAATTCCCGCACGACAGTAGTTCGACAAATTTACATAGAAAATAAAAATTCAGATTTACTAATCCCACAACAAGAATTGTCTGAAGGTATTTTTATTGCAAACACACTAGCAAAATCACAACAAACATTTGTTAGAATTATAAATACAACAAATAAAAATGCAACACTGCAGGATTTTAATATACGTACAGAAAACTTGAATGATTATACAATAATTGAAAATAAAAAACTCGAAAATGAGGCCAACAATAAGGAAAAATTAGAAAGATTAAATAAAAATTTTCCAAAATTTGCAAAAAAATCACTTAATACATTATGTGCAGAATTCATTGACATTTTTATTGGAAACAGAACCAATTACTACTAATAATTTTTACAAACAAAAACTTCATATCAAAGAAAACAAACCAGTCTACGTAAAAAAATATAGAATACCAGAAGCTCACAAGAGTGAAATTAATAAACAAGTAAACAAATTAGTTAAAGATGACATAATAGAACTTTCAATTTCAGAATTCAATAGTCCAATTTTATTAGTACCGAAAAAATCACTACCGAATAACTAAGGAAAAAGATGGAGAATGGTTGTAGATTACAGACAGGTAAATAAAAAATTAACCGCGGATAAATTCCCTTTACCAAGAATTGATGACATACTAGATCAATTAGGAAGAGCTAAATATTTTTCATGCTTAGATTTAATGTCTGGATTTCACCAGATTGAACTCAGCGAAGAGTCAAGAGATATAACATCCTTTACAGCGGATAATGGTACTTATCGTTTTAAAAGACTACCGTATGCCTTAAAGTAGCACCGAACTCATTCCAAAGAATGATGACATTGGCATTTGCAGGCTTAAAACCTTCACAAGCATTCCTATACATTTAATCGTATTAGAATGCAACGAAAATCATATGATTAAAAATTTACGAGATGTTTTCGCAACTTGTAGAAAATATAATTTAAAATTATATCGGGATAAATGCTTATTTTTCAACCAAGAAGTAACTTACCTTGGTCATAAATGCACAGGCAAAGGAATTTTGCCAGACCCCAATAAATTCGAAATTGTTAAAAATTTCCCAACACCTAAAAATGCAGAATTAGCAGCCATTCATTGGGCCATAACATATTTTAGACCATACGTTTACGGTAGAAAATTTTTGGTCAAAACAGATCACAGACCCCTAACATTCCTATTTTCGATGAAAAATCCGTCATCAAAATTAACTCGAATCAGATTAGATCTGGAAGAATATGATTTCGAGGTGGAGTATATCGCAGGCAAAGAAAATTATGCAGCCGACGCATTATCACGCATAGATATTAAAGACCTAAAACAAATATCGGTAGAAGCGTGTAAAATATTAAAAGTTACGACTAGATCGGAAACTAAGAAAAATTATTATAATAAAGATTCCAGTAGTAAAACTGAAGAAATAAAAAGTCACAAAGAGAACCCAATAATATTTGAAGAGCTAAATAAATGTGAAGTAAAGAGACTAGTCCAGCTCGTTTTCGATCCTCCGAAATTACGTTTTAAAAAAAAAAGAAAGTTTGTAGCGAAATTAATATACAAAATCTAATTGTTGAGGCGAAGATTGATTTAGGTAAATTCTTTGCCAGGTTTATAAAAGAAGCCGGCAATTTAGGAATTAGAAAAATACAGTTGTCCTTAGGAGACAAATTGTTTAAAGATAATTATGCCCGGGTAGACACATTTAAAAAATTTGGTACCAAAGTTCTCAAAAATATAATTATAGCATTAACTCCAGAAGTTATGCACGTGACAAATAATGAAAGAATTAAAGAAATTCTTCACAGATTTCATGACGATCCTGTTTTTGGTGGCCACCCAGGAATAAATCGCATGACAAATAAAAAAAAAACAAAAATTTTGTTAGAAAGGAATGAAAAACGACATCTCAAAAAATGCACTCATTGCAATAAAAATAAAATAATAAAAAACTTGAAAGAACCTATGATTATAACCGAAACGCACACAAAAGCGTTCGACACAGTACAAATAGATACGATAGGCATTCTTCCCAGGTCGGAAAATGAAAATGAATATGCAGTTACTATAGTATGTGACTTAACTAAGTATTTAGATGCAATACCAATACCCAGCGAACACGCAAAAACAAAAGCCAAAGCGATATTCGAAAATTTTATCCTAGTTTATGGTTGCATGAAGACAATTATAACAGATATGGGAAGCGAATATAAAAATGGCTTATTTGAAGAATTATGCAAACTTCTAAAAATAAACCATAAAACGTCACACCTTACCACATTCAAACTTTAGGCACAGTTGAACGTAGCCATAGAACATTCAATGAATACGTACGTTCCTACATATCCATTGACAAAAATGATTGGGATGAATATCTTAAATATTTTGCGTATTGTTACAATACTACCCCATCTACGGTTCATAATTATTGTCCATACGAATTAATATTTGCCAAAAAACCCCAGACTTACGATTTTTTAAGAGAAAACACAGTAAGCCCATTATACAATTATGAGGCTTACGACAAAGAAATTAAGTATAGGTTACAAATAGCGCAAGATAGAGCATATAAATTAGTAAAACAGGCTAAAGAAAAGATTATGATAAAAATATTCACTATAAGGAAATAAATATAGGAGATGTAGTGTTAGTAAAAAATGAATCAGGACATAAGTTAGATAATAGATATAAAGGCCCCTTTAGAGTAGAAAAGATCGACAGAAACAATAATTTTACTCTAATTCCATGTAAAGTAGAAAATATCGATAGTAAAAATAATAACACTTTAATCCCATCTAGAATAGGAAATGAGGATAAGCAAAAATTTCTCAGTAACATAGAGAATAGCAATATCATAAATAATAAGAAAATAATAATTCACAAAAATAGACTTAAATTAATAGAATAAGTAAATTTTCAACCTACAAACATAAAATACAAAATATAGTATTAAAGTTATACTAGAATGCCCATGCATTCTCCAAATGCATAAGCAAAAAAGGGGAGATGTAGTGTAAACAGCCAACAATTTAAGGTAAAATATTTAAATCAGCTACCCTGTAACAAAAATAGTCTAAATGTTCATCAACACATAAACAACATTTTCAATTCTTGCTGACATTCACACGATTTAATACAGGTGTGTACAACACACAACCAAACAAATTTGCATTCAAGCAAATTTGCGAACGTTGCATTTCCCACAGAAGTTACAACTCAACACAGGTGTGTAGGTACATATTTTGTATCAAGTTGTATGTAGGTATGTAAGTATGTATGGTTAAGGTAAATATGTATGTAAGTATGTATGCTTAAACGTAAATATGTATGTAAGAATATGTTAGAATAATTTTGTATAAATAAGCTGACAACATTTGAATAAAAGAGCAATTAAGCATTGAGCTTTGATCACTCACAACGCAGTCTATTTTATTTCAAACCTTTTACAGTAGGCCAAACGCTAGACAGATCCCTCATCTAACCGACTGGGCAGTTGATTGATGACCAGCGCCTACAGCAGTGGTCATAACACCCCGCCCAACGTCTTGCCCTTGTCCACTGATTCGTGGCCTCATACAACCCCCATTGGGAAGTAATTTTCCTGCTATTTAGCATGCAGCTGATCAGTCTGGTCATGGCTGGATGTACTTCAAAGTAGTTAAGGTCATATATAAGATATCTACGTATATATATATATTTTCTTAATTTTATGTTATAGGGCCAAATGGATGCGTTAATAGACCGAACTCCCGGAATTCTTTAAATAGTCGTCTGTCAAGCTCCCATAATTCTCTAAGCACATCATCTACTAATAAGCCGGACGATTCAATTTTCATTACTCAGGCAATGTCTCATGACGCATTACTAACTCGGGAGATATCTGATTTTTATAATGTACCGATAGATTCAGATATATATGCTTTACCTATTGACATGGTAAAATCTGACAAATGCAGCAGAGTGGAGCACAAAGAGGACACACAGAAGGATTTAAATAAAATAAAAAATGTAACTCTTTCGGACTGGGATAGTTCTAGGCATTCTAAATTTAGTCATAAAACTAATCGAAACAAAAGAAATAAACGTAGCAGTGACATTTTCGAAAATGGTACAAAGTGTAGTAGTTACAAGTTAGATTCTACCGTAATTAAAGTAAAGGGTAGAAGATCTGATATTTTGAATACGGCGGAGGACCACATTGCTGAAAGTCAAGACCATTCGAACACACCTCAAGAAGGACTTCATAAGACTTTACGCGAGGTAAAAAAGTATTACCAAACACTTTACTTTAATACCGGCAACGAATCAATGGAAAATGACGAAGCCGTTAAGGATGCTGTACTAAAAATCTCGAATGAAACACTATGGTGCGAGAAGACGCCACATCTACGAAACAATATTTTTTCTAATGAGCGTAGTATTACCTCGAATTGCAACCCCAGAAAAAAGACTTCCAAAACCTGCAATGAAAATAATGACAAAATTAACAATAACATAAACAATTTGACTTTGGTTCATAACTATAGCAGTTCTCAAAGCAAAATTATCAGGGCGGATGATACATGCTGTCAAGTTATACGTAGCGAAAAGAAACAATTCTCACTTAATTTAAAACAAAAATTTTGTAGTATATTTCGTATTCGTCGATCGCAACATCAATATCAAAGGAGTCCGTCAATTATTGAGGCAAATACAAAAGATCGTAGAAGCACTGCCGAAAAACAAAAAAAATTTCAATCAAGAGCTTTGCCTCCATTACCTAACAAGAGTAAGTATATATAATTAGATTAAGTGAAATATGTAGTTGAATAATACGATAAATATCTTTGTCCACTTACTTATATGAGGAGTTCCTAACTAAAACGAAAGCACATTTTTAAATTATACTTATTGTATTAAGGTGGCTGTGGCTATAAGAGAGCACACAATCAGCCAAAAAATCACATTTACCGGACAACTTGATTCGAAGTTAAGACAGAAAGTTGTTTGTAGTTATTACGTTTTGGTCTGAAAAAGTTTATATTGCGTTTTGGTTTGGAAGTTATTGGAATTTCAGAGTTTTGGTGTGAATAAAAATTGCTTTTTATAGAATATAAAGTTTCGTGACATTACTTCAACTACCCTGGAAAAAATAGTTGGCTCATGTCCATAATTTTTGTCATTTTAGTACTTCAATATGAAGTTATGACCCAGATATAGATTTGCTTGTGATAATTCCATTAAGTTATTATTTGGAATTTGTTGGAAAGTTCTCGTCCATAAGTGTTTTATGGAGTACTCTGAAGGAGTATTCCGAGCTGAAGTAGGTGATCCTAGTCACTGACCTCGCAACTCGAATTGGGTCACAATTTTTATTCGTATAAGGCTCAGTTATGGCGCACTCGTACACTCCTTAATACTCGTATATTACTTCTTAAATCGTCCTTAAGCAGTATACCAGTACTCCACAACTTATCCTCATTCATATAAACATAACAAAATTTTTAACTCGAGAAGTGTTGAAATTGTATGAAATTATTGCGATTTACTATGGCACGTATTTGTTTTTGTATTGTATTGTCAACCTCACCTAACCGTGGTGAATCCTGTTACTTTAACAACCGAGGCTCTGGCGACCCCAAGTTCCTCTTGGATGTACGGGGTGGAGCGTTGCGGCCTAGAAGGTTTTATGTAGTGTGACTCGTTACCGAGATGGTCGGGCTGGGGCCTTACTGGAGCTTTGTTACCGGAACGTACCGGATCTGCATCCGGCAAAAGGCCATCAACATCGATTGGCCTTCGGGGAGTGTCCTTATCATTACAACAACAACAACCTAGTTGACCATCAGGCCATAAGGCTAACTTTTTTATATGCAGCCTGATACCGAATTTATCCGGATACATACATATATCGCACACCTAGATGAAAAATCTGAAATTTTAAAGTTATGGCTACCGCCAGGCATACAATTCCTACCAAACTGTATTCGTTTTACATCCACTAATCAGCTAGAAATTACTTTGAAAAAATTAAAAATTGCTTTGGCGCATACGGGAGAGGCTGTAAGTTTTTCGCGTTTTCTGAAAAAATTTTTTGAGTTGATCGCTGTTTTGATATGTGTAAAAGCATTAGGTATACCTAATTAAAGTTTCAAAGTGATTATCTTTATAAGCACGTAACCTTATATGTAAATAACTAGCATACCCGATAGATGTTGCCCTGCTAGAAAATAGGCTTTCCTATATTTGAAAAGTGTCCCTTCCTCCCATACATATAACTTTCTTATAATTCAATCACTAAGTTCAATCACTCGCAAATTGTCATCGATATCCTCTAGCGGGAGTCCTGGAAACTTGCAGTAAAAACAAGGTTGGGAGGCGATGGTAACTTAGAGGCGTTGTTCCACATTGCAACTGAAAAGATGGTTGGTGTCATGTTGGGACACAAATTGTGTATGTCAGTTTTTGTTCTGGACAAGTAAGGGTTTACCTATTGCCGTAACCAGGTCAAAGTGATGCCAGAGTTAACCGCGTCTCCTTGTGAAGCCTGCTTTTCTCTACTGCTAGTTTCCCTCTCCATATAGCCCATCCACACTTACGCCGACTTCAATTCCCATTCCCAGTCCCAACCCCCATTTTTCGTCCAGTTCCACTCCCTCTACCTATCCCACCATCATTTCCTCGTGGATAGACTGTAATGAACCATCTGCATCATGCCTCCTTCTGCCACCACATGGTGCGACATTGGGATCTTGCTCCTGCATTGACTTTTAACTTGGATTCTCATAAAAAACTCAGAGATTTACAAAAAAAATTAAATTTTGAGGCTCATCGAAATCAAACAATAAAAAAACAGTATATCATATCTACTACCGCGTAAAGAAAGAAGAAAAAGGTTAACTACTTAACGCGTTGCATTGTTTGGGTTCTTCCGGCAGTTACAGAGGTGGAAGGCTAAGCTGTCGGTGCACTTCCGTCTACACCAACCCAACCTACTAAAAGAATAGTAAAATTTGTTCTCTTAGCCCAAACATACTTACCATTGCCCCTACCACCAAAAGAATTTAAACCTTCATTTTATTTTTTTTTACAAATCCTTAAACTTTAATCAATATCAAATATAACTATTTCTATCCTAAACTTCAGTTTTTTATTATGTATATGTATATTTTTTTTCAAACGTATTTCCAAATGATTTTTAATTTTTTCGTTCGTACGTACATGTGCATTATGTATTTATGTATGGTTATGAGTAAACATACCTAAACTGTTCTTTACATTATGTATTATTCTACATTCGAACATGTTTGTCGAAATCAAATTCTCAATATTTCATTTTATTTCGAAGTCTCTTAATTCAAATTAAATTCACAAAGTCAATTTACAAAAGTTTCGCATATTGAAGTTAATTCTCTTAAACAAAAGACATTTCTCAGTTTTCTTTGATTTATTACACCTCGTAATTCTTATCTCTTTATAACTAGTCGAAAATGTTAATTTGAGATTTTCTCATTAAGCACAATTGAAAAGTTCCCTCATTAAATGTATTCTCTTACTACACTAATAAGAAATACAGACATTCTCTCCATTATTTGAAACTCAAAATTTATAGTAGTTAATTCAGACATTCTCATTATGTACAAACGTTTGAGTAGATTTCTCATTAAGCTATTTTTGCTATAGATACTGCCATAATAAAAATATTACCAGGTAAAACCGGTGAGAGGCAAACCACCTTTAAAAAAAATTTTAAAATTATCACTGTTCTCACATTTTTATTTTTTATTTTGTATTTTTTTTTTTTTCATAACAAAAACAAAAAAAAATTTATGATATTTTTTGTTACATAAACATTTTGCAATTTTATGCAGACCAGAATTTTCAGTCGTTAGAGGAAAGTTTTTTCGGTGGGCAAGGAATGAAACAGCCAGCCTCATTCGAGACTTTCAAGCTCACACATAATATTCTAATTTCCGGCATCATAGGACGATCATCTCCTGATGGTTTTTCTTCAACACATTCTTTAGAAATTTATATCTCTGAAGAGATCAAGGCCAAGCTTTCCTTCCAATATGGAGTATTCGTTTATCTACAAATTGGCGGACCTAAATACATGTTTTATGCCCACGCAAAACTTAATCTGCTAAGGCGGACGACTCTCACTAGGGTAGGCACCTTGCCGTTGGTGTGAGGGCTTAGCCGAACTCCATAGCGCCGGACTATGAGGCGGACCTGTTTAGGACTGGCATCTACGCCGTTTTGCCTCATAGAGGGGCGGCGGGATATCGGTGACCAAGAACTGCCAACCCCCTATTCCAGGGTGTTATGCGGAACGTGCCTATTGGACAATTTGCAGCCAGTGGATAAATTAGGCTGTATTCGAACGGAGCCTTTCTGATACCGGGCCACCTCGGGAAGTATTGATGCCCTTACCACAGTAAGGGGTGCTGCTGTGGCGGAGGGTTCTTTCCCCGTATATAATACTGTACCGCTGAGTCCGCCTTGTTGGGCAGGTGGTCGTACGACGAAGATGAACGACTCATTACCTAGTTGTAATAAGGACGATGATAAGAGGAGGACTAAGTCACAAGCCAAGGACGACAAATACGCATTAAGCGATGCGTGGGACTCGGGGAGCGAGAGTAGTGCTGATTGAACTCTGTGTTGGAAAAGCATACAAATGAAAACGGAGTAGCAGAGTGGAGAAGGGTACGGAGCAGAGGAAGTAAGAGAGCTCTCTCTCAGTACTGTGCAGCACTATGAATTGTCCAACACCTGGGAGAAGTGGTCGATCCAACAGAAGTGGAGATCGAGTGCTTGGAATAGGCTCATGACACAGGATTGGAAGGTACTTACTGTATCTCGGCCTACGGAGGAAGGTCAAACAATAAACAAGCAGGTGGAGGATATATTGTACACGCAGCTTGGCAAAATGTCCTTTGGTACAGGCAAAATTTACATGCGGCTCAGGAAAAGAAGTCCCGAGGATAAAAATCCTAACACGCTAGAAGTAGGTGAAGTCGAAAAGGACCTCAAAAGCCTAAGAGAAAAAGGACATGTGGAGGTAGCCGACGTCCCCACGAAGGTGTTAGAAGAGGGCCTACAGCCAAATGGTGCTGCGAGTCGCACAGAGGAACACCCGGCACCGCATTTACGAGAGGATGAAGGGGGCCTCGAATACTCTAAACCAAAAGTTCAAGGGGAGGAGGACGACGTCACGACGAAGGTGCTGGAGGGGGACAAACAGCCTGCGAGTCTGACAGATAAACCTCCAACACAGTAAAGTGGCGTCGAGCGAACTCCTCCTAACCCTTGAGGATGGTTCGTTTGACGTGGCGCTGATCCAGGAGCCGTGGCTCTCATCGGGAGGAAAGGTTTCTGGACTTAGCGCGCGCGGATTTGGCGTTTACTACGCGCAAATGGAAGGACGGGTGCGAGCTGTAGTAATGGTAAGGAAACAGCTGCATTCATATATGCTGCTCAATTACACTACTGACCTCTTAGTCATAGCCGTTGAGCAAAAGAATAAGCAGGCATTTATCCTGGCATCCTGCTACATTGCCCATGCTGCCGAGGTTTCACCTATGGAGTGCAAGAGGCTAGTACAGGACGAAGGGCGCATCCTGCAAACCAATTTGCAGATAGCCAACAGGGGAAATGTCCCTACATACATTGGTCCAACATCCAGCAATGTTCTGGATATTACATTGAGCTCCGAACGATATATCAAGGTATGATTGTACGGTTCTTGATAGACCATCCTTCTCAGACTATGCGTATATCAGCTTCAGCATCCCCCCAAAAGAGGGACGTTAGAAACCCTAGGTCAAGGAACTGGACTAAATTCCAGAAACAGGTAGAAACAAAACTGGGACAACCAAAAGAGGTTGCCAATGTGGAGGAACTGGAGGAGCCTAATGAATTCCTAACAAGGAAGCTTATGACTGCGTATACCAAAGCTTGCCCTCTAAGAAGATTCAGAGGAAAAGCGAAGCCGCCATGGTGGAGTAATGAGCTGAGTCTTCTAAGAAGACAGGTAAAAGAGATGTTTAAGCTAGCAAGGACCGCGGAAAGGGAAGCGTGTCGAGACGAGTACAGGGATCTACTGAGGATCTACAAGCGTGAAATTTCCGAGGCGAGGAGAATCGCATGGAAAAGTTTCTGTACGGACATAGAGTGCTACAGCAAAACAGCACGGCTGAAAAAAAGTCCTAGATAGTGGAAACATAGTCCAGGGACTAATAAAGAAAGAGAACGGGAAATGGTTACGTAATAGTGAGGAGTCCCTTGAGGTGCTTTTCGATACACCTTTCCTATCGGGAGTTGGTTTATAAGAGCCAGCAGACAGCACTTACACTTTGATCAAGGAGCTGGTAGTGCCGGGATTGGTGACCGATGTACCGCACTCTTGGAGAGCTGCTAGCTTTCCTACCAAAGGCGGGGAAGATCGGTCACGTGATCCCAAAGACTATAGACCCCTTAGCTTAACATCATTTCTGCTCAAAACCTTTGAGAGGCTGATAGATGTGTACATAAAGTTCAATGTGGATGAATAGCTGCTCTCCACAACACGGCATGTGTACACTAAAGGCAAGTCGGTAGACACCGCATTGCATAGGGTGGTAAAAAGCATAGAGAAAGCCCTGGATTATGAGCAATATGCTCTAGGAGTCTTCTTAGACATTGCCGGGGCTTTCAACAATGTTTCTAAATGGGCGATTATGGATGGTTTTAATTACATTAAAGTACATCCAGCCTTAACCAGAGGATCGGCTGCATGTTAAATTGCAGGAAGATTACATCACAATGGGGATTGTACGAGGCCACGAAATCAGTGGACAGGGAGAGGTGCTATCACCTCTGCTGTATACGCTGGTCATCAACCAACTGCTCAGGCGAACCAATGAGGGACCCGTAAAACTTACGGCTTACGCAGATGACGTTGTCATAATTGGAAACTGCCTTCCATCGATTAGGTCTTTGATGGATGGGGCGCTTCGGGATATTCATACCTGGGCATCTAATGTCGGGTTGACAATCAACGCAGAGAAAACGGATTCGGTTTTGTTTACTAAGAGGCACAAGGTCACCAATTTGACAAGGCCCAAGTTAGGAAGGGTGATCCTACAGGAGAAACCTTGCACAAAATATATAGGAATCATCCTAGACAGTAAGCTGTCGTGGAAGCTCAACGTGGAGGAGAGAGTGAAGAACCCCTCAACGCCACTTGATACATGTAAAAGAATGCTGGGGTGTACGTGGGGCTTATCGCCCTCTCTTTCTCATTGGGTTTTTACAGCGATTGTAAGCCCTATTCTATACTATGGAGTTCTTGTTTGGTGGAAAGCCACACAAAAAATAACCTACCTCAAAAAATTGGAGGGGGTATGCAGACTATCAATGCTTAGCATTGCGGGAGCCCTGAAAACAACACCGAGAGTCTGCATTGTATTCCATTCTGCACCTTCCACTTGTAGACGGTTGGCGCAAGGGTGCTCAAATGGAGGACGAGGCGATACATGTGTACACAGATGGTTCCAAAGTAGTGGAAGGAGAAGGGCTGCGGTATACTGTGCTTATCCGGAAATACAACAGATCCCACTAGCCGTAACCAAAGCAGTAGAAACACTAAAAGAGAATAGCTTAAGATGCAACCGTGTTAACTTTTATATTGAGAGTCAAGCAGCAATTAAGGCAATAATCTCGCAGAGCACAGCATCTAAATGCGTGTTAGATGTGTAAGCTGTCTGGAGAGAATCGGGACAGAGAGAAGCATACATCTGTATAGGGTCCGAGGGCATATGGGAATGAAAAAGCAGATGAACTAGCTAAATAGGGCGCATCCCTTGAAGCTTGCTCCGTAGACGTCCCAATTAGACTGGGCGAGATTAGTCGAAGGCGAGCACATGGTCGAACAAGCGGGAAAGGCGTGGGTTCAAGCGCGGGGCTGTAAAGTGTAGAAGATTATGTGTAGGTCTTACAACCTTAGACTAAGAAAGTTGCTTCTATCATTAAAAAGAGAGGACTGTAGACTCATGACGGGTATTCTGACTGGACACTGCCTTCTGGCGTCACATACCTTTAAATTAGGCTTGGTCAGTGGTAGCAGATGTAGGAAGTGTGGGTTGGAGGAGGAAACGATCGAGCACGTTCTGTGATCGTGCCCTGCGCTTGGCAGGCAAAGATTCCAGCTATTAGGAATGATACAGCTGTCAAATCTAGAAGCAGCAAGTGACTTAAATCCTAGGAAGCTTCTAGTATTTGCCAAGAGGACGGAGTTATTTTATAACATAGGTCCTGATTTTTGATGGGGTTTTTCAGTTTGGTCGTTAAAACAAACTTCTGGTAACACTACGGACTCATTCAGTCTATGTGAGGTCCTCATGGACCGGCCAGTTGAACCTCACCTAACCTAAGGCGGACGAACTTTTGGTGCCAAGGCAATGCGGACGGACAATCGATCCAATTTTTTGAGGGATGGGCCAGCACACTACTTCTATACCATGACGACGGGATTTGGCCCTACATCTGGTGATCTCAGCCTCCACAAATTAACATAGTTCAATTGGACGATGATGTTCAGCTAAGCTGCAAGGAGCTACAGCGTCTTTGCTGACGTGGGCAAGTTATGGGAGATTATCTCTGAGTTGAGGTTAGCAGGTGGAGGAAGACTTGATCTTCTTTTTGCTCCAAAAGTGCGCCAGTTATCGCGAAACACAAAAATCGATTTTAAAACAATTCCTTACAATTTTCCATTAATAGCTTACATTTTAGTTTATTTGGCGTTTAAAAAAAGTGAAAAGTTACAAACCAACACATATTCACCCTTTTCGCGAGTTTTATTTTCACTCGAAAATCTTCACAGTTTTTGTTCACCCTATCGCAGAGGGTGGCGAAAAAATGTTTCGTGTTCGAAAAAGATTTCACCTTATCGGCAACTCTTTGTTCGGGCGAAATGAACACCCAAATTTGTTCACTTATATTTTACAGGCGAACGAGAGGAAAACAAAATTTAAGTAATTTTTTGTTTTGAAATTTCATACTCTTATAATTATATGTTATTTTATTATTAGAAATAAATCAATAAATAATGCGGAAGCTGAGGGAAGAAGTGAAATTCCTGTATTGCTGTAAATTCTATTTTTTATGACAACGTATCAGTTGGCCAAGTTATCCATTGTGGACAAAGCAACGGTTCCAAAATGTTGAGCACCTCACTAAAACAAGATTGGCTAAGACCCACTTCATGGTCCTTTCCGACGCCTTTTCCCTATGCGAAAAAACGAAGACATGTACACAATTTTACTCCAAATTTTTGCTTCAATGGTGGCAAGGAGTGGTAAGAATAACTAGCAAATATTAGAATGCCGACTTGTTTAGCCTGTAATATTGGCGAAAACTAGTTGAAAAAAATTAACTTGTTATTCAAAAATAGTAATTTTTAGCTTACAGTGAATCATTTAGCTCCAAAGGGTTAGAACTTTCCCTTAATTGCCTCCGAACCGCTTTCACATTTATGTATATTCTCTTCACGCTCAATCAATACCAACATTATTGAAAAAAATTAACTTGTTATTCAAAAATAGTAATTTTTAGCTTACAGTGAATCATTTAGCTCCAAAGGGTTAGAACTTTCCCTTAATTGCCTGCGAACCGCTTTCACATTTATGTATATTATCCTCACGCTCAATCAATACTAAACATTATTTTATACATTTTTTATTTCTATTTTTGTTGTATTTTAAGGAAATATATGCTTGGTTACAAAATTTACACAATTGTAAGTAAATTATTTCTTCACTGCCAATTCGCAAGAGAACATCAGCTGTTTCGAAGTGAACTTTTGTTCGCCCGAAATTGCCGATAGGCGGAAAAAGTTCACCCGAACGAAAGAAGTGAAGGCGAACACTTTTCCGCGTGAACTTCGCGATAAGGGTGATTTTGATTGTGTTTCCTTTGGTTTGGCATTTCCACAAAGTTCAAGAGAGTGATTTAAATTTTTTTTTAAAAATCAAAAAACCATTATGACCGCCGAGAAGAGAGAATGGTTTTATCTTCTTATAGTTTTCATAGATGAATGGATTTGCGACTATTTGTTTCGAGAGAGCGCCGTCATGCGCACATTTTTTATAACAGGTGTCAATGATGCCACTCCAAACCAAAATAAATAGATCTGAATATGGGGATCTTTGACAAACATTTCGGTGATTTTATAGTTTCAATCATTTAATAAAGTGATTGTCGAAAAATATTAATTTCTTTAAACTTTTTTTACAATAATACGACTAGTTAGAGTTAAACATAAAAAATCTAAGTGAAATTTACATTTTATTAAACTAATTAGTCAAACATTGTAATGCATTTAACTTACAGAGAAAACCAAATCTTCGGACCTTCTGTCTGACATTCCAGGTTCTGTGATCAAAATCGACTAGTTGCATCGGGACTTCATATTTACAAAACCTGTTTTTAGTGATAACTTTTGGATGGGAAATAATATTTACCCTCCGCCTTCGAACTAAATATATTTACACTAAAACAAGAATTTGTATCTATTTCCCCATAATTTTTGAACGCATTTCTACAGTTATAGGTCAAACTAAAGTTTACCCAGATTTTTGGTCCGTTTTTCGTTTTAGCATTTTAACATTTTTTGTCCTGGCACCCGCTTCAGCTGGCGCAAGGGATTTATCTGTGATTCTTGCCAGAACACATTTGAGATAAATCCCTAATGAGAGCGAAAAAAATTAGATCGTAAACAAATGTTTCGTATCAAGTCATCTTTGCATACTACAAAAGAAAGTTATCTCTCAGTTCTATTTCTGTCGCATTTAACATAATTCATATCTCTGGAGGTCTCCCTAAGGTGGTATTTTAAGTTAACATAGCTTTAAACATATTTATACATCGCTCTCAGTTCTCACCGCTTGCACTTAATATATAGAACGTTCACTCTATATGTTGCGCTCTCATATACTTACTGCACATAGAACCCATTGGCATTGGTGCATGGAGAATGAGCCGACAACGAAAAGAAAATTTAAATTAATGAGCAGCTGAGCATAAGAAGTTAGGCAAACATATTTACGTTAAGTGGTCTAGTTCGAATTCTCTTGCAAATTAATATAATAATAATAATTTATTTATTTACGGTCTTTAAGACCTAGTTCAAGGTAAAAAAAAAAAAAAAAATATATATATATATATATATATAAATAAATTGTATACATTACATGCTTAATGACTTACAGTATAAAAATAATTTTGCTTTAAACTTATTAATATTTTCACAGTCTTTTATCGCATTTGGTAATTCATTGTACATTTTATAACCTATATATTCTAAAGTCTTCTTCGCGAACTCCGTTCTTACTCTAGGCAGTCTTATATTTCCGCTGCTTCTAGTTCCATAGTTATGTATTTCATGATTAAAATGTATTCTCCCGTTCAGATAATTCGGTGTTATTCCTAATTTCATATGATGTATAAATTTCAATGTGAAATAATATATCGACTGTTTTACACTGAGCCAGTTTAACATATTTAGCATTGTAGTTTTTGGTGTTCTAAGCGAACATTTTAAAATTAATCGCATTGCCTTGTTTTGTTGTATCTGCAGTTTTTTTATTTGTGTGTCATTTGCTAATAGCAGGATTGTTGGACAATAGATAAAGTGCGGTTCAATAATTGATCGATACACTAATAATTTGTGTCGTTGACTAATATATTTACAAGTTCTGTACATAAAACCAATTTTTTTTGCAATTTTGTTTTCTAAATAATTTATGTGTTCTCCAAATCTAAGGTTTTTGTCGATCCAGACTCCTAGGTATTTGATCTTGTCTACTTGCTGAATTTCAACATTTCTTATCTTCAGAGTAATATTGCTAAGGGTATTGGCACCCATAATGCTTTGATTTTTGCAAAATATCATACTTTTGGTTTTATCCACGTTCACTTTCAACTTTCTATGGCATAGCCATTTGTAAAGGGAGTCTAAGTCTTCTTGCATTTTCGATACCGCAAAGCCCTCACTTCTTTCACTAATGGTTATCAATGCATCATCCGCAAATAGTCGAATATTGCAATATTTCAAGCATTCTTTAATATCGTTAATATATATTGTAAACAATAGCGGTGCCAATACTGAACCTTGCGGTAGCCCAATATGTACAAGAAACCCAATACGTAAGAAACAAATCTTTAGCCGAAAATCGAAATTACGTGAGTACGGTAACAGAGCCTTCTTGCAACATGTTCAGTGTTAATGTTGCTACATGCCCCAATTCCACAGAGCGCGAACAAAGATAAAAGAAATGTAAAAGCTCATGTCGCAAAGGGTTATTAATGTTTAAAAAAAAAAATTTTTTTGTTCCTATTTTTAACGCAAATTTTTAGCAGAATTTATGATGACACAACCTCCAAATTGGTGCACATAAAATATGAGTTGAAATGTATAGATATGAATAAAAACATACTGTTCATGCATGAACATAAGTAAAAAAAAAATAACACTCAAATATTTATGATAAAGGTTCCTTATCTAGCAGCCTGAACATTAAATTACAAATATACAGTCCACATATGCATACATATTGTGACGAATATTAGTGACACTAAGTGATACTCCCATCACTAATCTGATACTAAGTAAATAAAGCCACAATAATAATAAACCAAGCTGTTACACTTGTATGTACGTAAAAAAAACTAATCATTGTCTGCAGCCATACGTGCGGGATAACAGAGAGAGATACTCACAAGCGCATGTCATCATCAGCCGCTCACACATACACACGCATATGGATACAAATTGCAAAAATACATGTATATAGCTAGTAAACAAGCATCAGGTTCACGAAATTACTAGACCTTAGGAGAAATGGGTGAACGAGGAAACCGAAGAATATAAAAAAGCGGCACAGGCTGAGGCATCACAATTCAGTTTCATTTAAGCAATCAGTGTTATTGTGAAGTACTTTAATAAAGGCCCTTTTGCATTATTAAATATTGGAGTTATTTATTCAACAGTTTAGCGATACGAACGTCAGTAGAAGGTTGCGAATAAGAGGATTTGCAGTAAATTCGTTACAATTGGTGTCAGAAGAGAAATTGTTGAATAAATTCCAGAGTTGCAGAGCACAACAAGGACATGGCGAAGTTAAGTGAATTAAGGATCCAGCAACTGAAAAAGGAGTTGGAAGCCCGTGGATTGAATACAACCGGCAATAAGATCGAACTTCAAGCACGTCTATGGAGTTGGAAGGAATTAATGTGGACGATAATGTCTTCCATCCTGTTGGGGACGAGACAACAACAAAAATTTAAGAGAAAAACGAAACATCGCAGGCAGTTACCAGCACAGACTTCAACGTGATATTAGCTGCAATATCTGCACAAACGTCGACAGTAACATCCAAGATGGAAACTCAACTGGAAGAACATAAGACATATATGACATCTAAGATGGAAACTCAACTGGAAGAACAGAAAACATATATGGCATCCCAACTGGAAGAGCAAAAGACATATATGACATCTCAGTTGGCTGAGCAGTTGAAAGCACAGGAGGCCCGCATATCCTCGCAGTTGGAGGCACAGGAGATAAGGGTAACATCAAAGCAGCTCGAGGACAAGATTTATGCCGAGATAGAAGCTTTGAGAGGTCGTATACAGGAGTTGGAAATGAATCGCCCAGCAGTTTCGGCGAGTATTACGAAGGTAAAAACTCCATCGTTTGACGGTTCTGTTCCTTTCCAGCTCTTTAAGCTACAGTTCGAGAAGACCGCAGCAGTGAACAACTGGAATGCTGAAGATAAAGTTGATGCACTGTTCGTGGCATTGAAAGGGCCTGCAGCTGAAATATTGCAGACAATTCCAGAGTACGAACGGAACAACTATGAAACATTGATGAGCGCTATAGAGGGGCGATAAGGCAGCGAGCATAGAAAACAGATATACCAAATTGAGTTGCAAAACCATTACCAAAAAGCAAATGAGACATTGCAGGAGTTTGCTTCGGATGTTGAAAGGTTGGCTCATCTTGCAAATGCGGATGCATGCACCCGTGGAATATACTGAAAGGGTAAAAATCCAGAGCTTTATTAATGGAATACGGGATATCGAAACGAAGCGAGCAACATACGCAATTCCAAAACCTACATTCGCAGAAACGGTATCACATGCTCTGATTCAAGAAACGGCGTCGGTTCTGTGTAAGCCAGTTTTCAAAGCACGCCGTGTGGAAGTAGAAAGGCCAGAGTGGGTAGACGCAATTTTAGAAGCTTTAAAAGGAACGCAACAGAAGAATAATGGTGCAATCAAATGTGCGGGAAGCCCGGTCAAATTGCACGTCATTGCTATCTTGATCCTAGTGGTTTCAACAGCATGGGTGGTCTTAATAACAAAGCTGGAAGTGATGAGCAAGAGCGAATAAGATTTAGAGATCGAGAGCTATTGAATGTCCTGTGCTATCTGTATCGCAAATTGGTAGAAAATCGAGCAGTCTTACCGTCAAAAGAAATGTGGATGGCAAGGAGCGTGTACTGACTGTAGATACGGACGCATGTCATTCCTTAATCCTATCTGACTCTGTCCACAGGAGAGTAAAGCCATTACCTGGAGAAATGTTGCGTACGGTCACTGGCGATTATAACCAAGTCCAGGGAGAAGTGATCTGTGAAGTCTTAATTGGGAATGTCATGGTTCTACACAAATTCGTTGTGGCGGAGATCGTTGATGAAGTCATATTGGGAGTGGACTTCTTGGTTTACCATGACATCAAGATCGATATGCAGAGAAGGGTGATGCGTTATGAGAACCAGGATGTGTCATTTAACTTCATTTTGGAAAAATGGCTTAGCAGTAATCAGTACTGGTGGAGAAGAGTCGACAAAGACCACGAAAGTCAAAGATAAAGGCTGATGGAACGAATGGGCCAAACAAAGCAAAATCGAAGGTACCTGCGAGAAATACATTGGCATTGACAAAACCTAATGGACGCACTAAAACGACTGAAGGAATTTTCCAGAAAGAATGCAAGGGTGGTTTCATGCCAGCGCGCACTACTGTTGTGAAACGTCAAGACGATACTGATGATGCAAAGTCAATCCGTCAAGATCAAGCTCTGCGAAGTAGTTCTTCATTGGCCAAAAAACAGAGTGCGAGGGAACGACCCAGGGTAATGAGTGGTAAGATGAAACGCAGGTACGATGAGAACAATAATTCGGAAGGTTTCTTGGAGGGAGATTTGGTACTGCTATACAACCCCCACCGGCGGAAAGGTGTGCCATCCAAATTTTGGTGCAGTTGGGAAGGCCCGTGCAGAGTTGTGAAGAGGATCAGTGATGTCATCTACCGCATAAAAACAATTGGGAAACCACGAAATATAAGGGTGGTTCATTTGGAGAGGCTAACAACGGTTAGATCGAGAGATTTGTCTGATCGGGACGATCAGACTTAGGTGTAGGGCTGTGTGACGAATATTAGTGACACTACGTGATACTCCAATCACTAATCTGATACTAAGTAAATAAAGCCACAATAACAATAAACCAAGCTGCTACACTTGTATGTACGTAAACAAATTAATCATTGTCTGCACACATACGTGCGGGGCAACAGAGAGAGATACTAACAAGCGCATGTCAACATCAGCCGCTCACACATACATACGCATATGGATACAAATTGCAAAAATACGTGTATATAGCTAGTAAACAAGCATCAGGTTCACGAAATTACTAGACCTTAGGAGAAACGGGTGAACGAGGAAACCGAAAAGTATAAAAGCGGCATCACAATTCAGTTTCATTTAAGCAAGCTACTTGTTTGAAGTATCAGTGTTATTGTGAAGTACTTTAATAAAGGCCCTTTTGCATTATTAAATATTTGAGTTATTTATTCAACAGTTTAGCGATACGAACGTTAGTAGAAGGTTGCGAATAAGAGGATGTGCAGTAAATTCGTTACAATATGTACATACATTTGACAGATATGGGCTTCGAAAGTTCGATCAGTAAAAGCCAAATGAAATATTTGGAAAATTTATATAGTAACATCCCTAATGCATATACAAATGGGTTCGCACAGTATTATAATAATGTCGTTGAAGAATCATATGAAAATGTATCTGCTGAATACATTGAGTATTTAGAAAGATGTTCAGTGAAAGATGAACCCAAAATAGCTTACCGTCCTAATCTGGAATTGGAAAAATTAAAAATTTCAGCATTTTATGGCGAAATAAAAGAATGGGCTAATTTTTACAATGTGTTCCAAGATATGGTTCACAAAAATGAGCAATTATCAAGCTCAGAAAAAATGTTACGCCTTCGCCTTTGTTTAAAAGGCGAGGCTGCGCGGTTGATACAACATCTGCAAATATCAACTGAAAACTATCAGGCGGCATGGGGTATGCTTAAACAAAGATACGACAATAAACGTATTCTATTCAACACAGTGGGATAGAAAAATGGATCAACCGGTTATAAATAGTGAGAATGCTGAAAGCGTAAGGCAATTACTTGATGCCACAAATGGGTGTCTTAATGCCATTTTTTCATTAGGAATAACAGCTGCATATGCTGATCCATTCATTGCTCGAGTCATAGTTCGCAAATTGCATAAGGAAGGACTCAAATTGTATGAGCCAACTGTTAAGAAGACCAGAGAAGTTCAAAAATTATCTGACATCGCACTTCCAGACGTTAAAAGCCGTAGCCGAAAAGGAGCAAGGTTATAAAACCCGAAAGCAGCAAGTGTTCAAGTCAAATCACACGTTGACTAACTCTCGGCAGCCTTTTGAGCAGTGCACTCACCAGGTCATATAATTAATGACTGCAGAAACTTCAAAAGCATATCAATTGATGAAAGATATAAATATGCCAAAGACAGTAAAATCTGCTACAGGTGCCTAAGTCACAAATTCAGCGAAACCAGTAACAGCAATGCCAGATGTAAAATATGCAACAAAACTATCATCATGAGCTTTTGCATTTCGAAAATACACCAAAAAAATCGGCAATGTCCACAAAAGCAGGATCAACTACAGTGATTCTGGCCACAGCTCAAGTAAGAGCACAAGCTGCAAATGGTGGTGATGTACTACTAAGGGCTCTGATTGATCAAGGGTCACAAATAACTTCAATTTCCGAAGAAGCAGCACAGATACCAGGCGTGCCAAGAACAAAAGTCGAGACAAAACTTCCTGGACTTGGGGATGTTGTAGTTGGTGAATCGAAATCTAGGATTCAAATACAAATCCGACCGCGGTTCTTAAGCCAGCACGTTGAAAAAGTAGATGCCATAGTTCTACCAACTCTTACAACTGCCCAACCTGATCAATCTTTTAAATTCAATTTTAAAAAATGGGAAAATCACACTCTTGCCGATCCACTTTTTAATAAAGCAGATAGGATTGCCATGGTGATTGGTGGTGATATATTCGGCAGAATCATCGAGAAAGGCATTAAAAAGTGTAATGGAATTCTTGCACAAGCTACTAAGTTTGGTTGGATTGTATCTGGTATAATCAAACAAAAACAACCAGGCAAAGTAACATCAGCAATAAGGGTCTGGTACGATATGTCGAAACTAAAAACGCCGAAAAAAATGTCGAAAAAGAAAATGTCGAAAACCAAAAATGGCCGAAAATTCAAATATCGAAAAATAAAATGCCGAAGAAAAAAATGTCGAAACAATGTAATGAATGATGTGTCGAATTCGCGCGAATTTTACACATCATTCATTACATCGTTTCGAAATGTTTTGTATACATTTACTCTTTCGTAGGAAGTATTTTTCTTTCTGCTTGGCACAGGGTTATTCCTGTAAATGCGCCAACTTAATATATGCGGGCTAACGGTCAAATCATCATGTTTTCTCAATAAAAGTAAATAGTAATATACTCTTCCAGCTGGTGAGAGAATGTATGATTTACAACTCCAAGAAAACCATCGATCAATACATAGGCGGTTTTTCTCGATGAATAAATGTTCCATATATCGATCGAAATCGCTACTTATCAATGTGCAAAAACGAGTAGTAAATTTGACAAACATGCTTTAATTTCACAAAAAACGCAGTTAAGCGTTGGCTTACTCATAGTTATTGTTTAAAAGGATTTTAGAACTTTGTGTTAAAGTGTGTCTTGTGAAAATTGGTATGCAAGTTGATGTATCGAATCGAGTTATTTTGGCAAGTGATGTCTCTGCCGTGGTTTAGCTCTCCGAGACAACTGTAAATTTCTTGAAATCAACAAAGCTGAGTGGTTAATTCTATGGTTTTATTAAATCTAAATTATTAGTTGGTCTTTCTTTATCGTTGAGCGTTCCATTTATAATCGTGTAATAACGTCTATAAATATTGTTTCTGTTACCTCTAATAAAGGAAAAAATAAGCTAGTTTTAAATGGATTCGTTTTGGAAAAACAAAATAACGATGTGTTTTATTGGAGGTGCGAAAAAAAAAAAATAAATTGAATTGCAAGGCACGAGCAATTACGGAGTTATACAATAGCAACCACCAAATAAAAAGTCATCTTTTCAACACTCTCATGATCCGCTTGCATTTGCGCATTAAATTTATAAAACAAATGCAAATCTGAAAGCGCGCGCAAAACACACTAATGATACACCATCACAAATAATTAATTCCGCAATAGTCCAGTGTCACCCTGAGTGTAGAATATATTTGCCAAAACATAGGAATTGCTTGCAAAAGATTAAAAGAGTGAGAAATAATATGTTAAAGAACCTAAAAGCTTACATGAAATAACTATACCAGAAATGCTTCAAAATGTTGAATGTGAAAGATTTTTGTTATCTGATAAAAGTTTTGAAAATAAACAGATTTTAATCTTTGGAAGTGTATCAAACTTAAAACTACTAGAAAAATCACGCGTTTGGCTTATGGACGGTACATTTAAAGTGGTACCGACAATAATGCGGCAGCTTTTCACCATTCATGCATTTATAAATGAACAAGTCGTACCTGTCATTTTTTGTATAATGAGCAGGAAGACAAAAAAGTGCTACAATGAGGTGTTTTACGAAATTCATCGACTGGCCTGTGACCAAAATGTAAACCTCAATCCGGATATTATTATTAGCGATTTAGAAAAGGCTATAATATCGGTTACCAAATCATATTTTCCTAGTACAGCCAATAAAGGATGTTTCTTCCATTTCGGGCAGATCTTGTGGCGTAAGACTCAAAATCAGAAACTTGCCTCGAAATATGGCACAGACGAAAACTTTTCCTTACAACTGCGTATATTAAAAAGTTTAGCATATTTGAATCGAGATGAAATATCAGACTATTACAATGAACTCAAGCCACACATGGATAAGGACTGCTCGGAAAGTTTAAAATGGTTCGAAAAGAACTATATTATAGGAACTTCAAGAAACCGAAAATCATCTGGAGTAAACGCAACAAGTAACCGAAGCTATCCACCTACGTTTTGGTCAATATCTTATCAAATAAATACTAATATTCCAACGACTCAGAATTCAGTGGAAGCATGACATAGAAGGCTACAAATATTAATTGATAAGTCTCATGTGGGAGTATATAAATTAATAACTTATTTCAGAGATGAATATATAGTTGCCAAAAATAAAATCAGCTTAATTAGTACTGAAGATGGAACGAACAAAACCTAGAAAAGTATATCAAAAGAGAAAACAACGTATCCGAAATATTCTTAATAAAAAGACAGAGTGTACAAAAATTGAAGTTTTGAGAAATTTAGCATATTCTACTTCGCTATGCTAAAGCGTCCGTAATTTATTTGTAACTCTAGATACGTCCATATATTTATGGTTGTTAAAATGGAACTTTGAAATAAATTTAGTTTGTTTAGAAAATCCGAAATTATGTTAATTTATAATAAAATAATAAATTTGTGTCTTTAATTTGAAATTAATTAAAGCAATTTTCTGTTGTAACCGAAAATTCAACGTGCCAGTAATGTGCATGTATGTATGAATATGCAACCATAATAATAAAACACTGCCGAAAATTTTATTTTTGGAGTTTTGCTTTAAGTATACCAATTTCGACATTTTTCGGCCATTTTCGGTCATTTTCCTTTTTTCGGCATTTTTTAATTCGATAAAAAAGTTTTCCGTATAATGAGGTTTTTAACAATTCGGCATTTTGTGATTCGACATTTTATTTTTCGACATATCGTATGGATCCCCAGCAATAACCAACCTTGAAAGGTTTTGGGAGCTTGAGGAAGAAAAAGTGGATGATCAAATATGTTTCAAAAAATTTGAAGAAACCACTAAACAGGATGCAGAGGGGCGATTCATTGTGGAAGTTCCATTTAAAGATGATATGGAGCTGGGTGACTCACGAAAACAGGTAGTGGCGCGGCTATTATCATTGGAAGCTAAATTTAGTAAGAATGAAACGATTAGAAATGACTACATATAAGGAATTTATTCACGAATACATAAAGCTTGAATACATACATAAAGCTATGAAAAAGGCAAACGAAGAAGTAAATGGAAAATACTATTTACCACATCAGGCTGTTATAATCGAAAATAAGATAACTACCAAACTTCGGGTCGTTTTCGATGCATCGGCCAAAACATCAAATGGCAAATGTCTAAACGACATCATATACGCAGGGCCCAAGCTTCAAAAGGACGTCTTTGATATTATTCTCAAGTGGAGACTTTGGAAGGTAGTGATAACAGCTGACGTTGAGAAAATGTTCCGACAAATTAAAATTTCGGAAATAGATCAACCATATTATAGAATTTTATGGTGAGATCATCCTTTAAATAAAATAGAGGAATATGAGTTGACGACAGTAACATATGGTACAGCTTCAGCACCATATTTGGCAGTGCGCACATTATTTGAAATTGCAAACAAGTGCTCAAATGAAACAAATCATAAAGGAAGATTTTTATATGGGTGATCTCATGTCTGGTGGAGATTCCATTAATCAGTGTATTGTGATTCAAAAAGAAATCAGCTAACATCTTCGGACATTCGGGTTCCATTTAAGGAAATGGCTATCAAATTGCGACAGCATTACTGATAATATCACCACGCTTGAAGAAAATGAAATAATACAAATCAAGGAGAATGAAGCAGTCAAAAATTTAGGGCTATATTGGAATCCAAAAGAAGATCAGTTCCAGTACAGGATTAATTTGGAAGACTCGAAGAAAATTACAAAAAGAAGAGTTCTGTCACAAATTGCTCAAATATTTGATCCATTGGGCTGACTATCGCCGATTACTGTGGTTGCTAAATTGTACATGTAAACCTTGGGTTGAAAAGATTGGATGGGACGAACAACTTCCAGATGAACTACAAAAGGAATGGAACCAGTTTATTTCAACTATAGGTATGCTAGAAGAAGTGCGTATCCCACGCTGGATAGAAACTGTTAAGCAATCAGAAGTAGAAATTCACGGTATCGGTGATGCTTCCGAAACGGCGTATGCTGCAGTAATATATACCAAAGTTGGCGATTTTGTAAAGCAATTAACTGCCAAACCAAAAGTTAATCCTCTTAAAAATCGGAAAACTTTACCTAGGTTGGAGCTCTGTGCTGCTCATTTACTCGCAAAATTAATGAACAAAGTTTGCACAATCATTTCAATAAATCATAAAGCTTATGCATGGAGCGACACAACTATTACATTGGGCTGGACTAACAACTACAAAACAAAGATAAATTCATACGGAGTCGCGTAGAAGAAATTCAAAAGCTTGTGCCACATGTAAAATGGGGATACGTGAATACGAAAGATAATCCAGCAGATGTGGCCTCAAGAGGTATTCCATCTCCTAAATTATTAAATATGGATATTTGGTGGAACGGATCAAGATGGTTTTCAGCTTCAAAAGAACAAAAGCTATCAACAACAGACGAGATTTACACGGCAGCGGTATTATTTACATCGAAAAGTCAAGACAGATTTATAGATAATTTGTTGAACCGATATTCAAGTTGGCTAAAACTGCGAAGGTTAGTAGCATATATTTTACGTTTCAGTACAAAGAAGAATAATCGTCATTCTTCACACATAACAGCTGAAGAACTTCAAACAGCAACACTGACGATCATTCCACAAGCACAAAGGCAAAACTATAAAGAAGAGATTAACAAGCTTTTGAATGGAAAGCCACTTAATAACTTCAGCAATATATCAAACCTCAATACACTCTTAGATAAAAATGGTATAATTAGAGTGGAAGGAAAGATTACCAATTCGGAGCTACCGTATAATGCCAAGCACACGGTAATTTTACCAAAATCTAATTTAACGGCATTAATTATTAATTATTAAAGATGCTCACCATGCGACAATACACGGTGGTAATCGATTGACAGAAGCAGTATCAGGCGACAATACTGGATAATTGGACTAAGAAATGAAGTGAAATATTTTATACGTAACTGTGGCAAATGCATACGATATAAACAAGTTACTGCGACACAAGTAATGGGTGATCTTCCGTTAGCCAGGGTATCAACATCAAGTCCATTTACTTTCACTGGAGTGGACTATTCTGGACCTTTTTCAATGAAGTGCTCTAAAGGTCGAGGACAAAAATCCTTCAAAGGATATGTCGCTGTGTTTGTTTGTCTTTCAACCAAAGCCATTCACCTAGAAGCAGTCAGTGACTTATCAACAGACGCATTTTTGGCAGCACTAAGAAGATTTTTCGGTAGGCGAGGAAAATCACAACACATTTATTCCGACAATGGAACTAATTTTGTGGGTGCAAGCAGATGGCTCGACAGTGACTTCAAAAAGGCGATAAAACAAAATTCGGAAATTGCACAAATTTTAGCCAATGAACAAATTACCTGGCACTTTATCCCCCCGGCAGGGCCACATTTTGGCGGAATGTGGGAGGCTGGTGTGAAAGGCGTGAAATTTCATTTAAAGAGGGCAATCGGTGATACGAAGTTAACGTTTAAGGAAATGTCAACAGTTCTGACACAAATTGAGGCATTACTAAACTCTCGTTCATTATATGCCATAAATGACGAAAACGGAGTGAACGCTTTAACTCCAGGGCATTTTCTTATCGGTAGACCACTGATATCAATACCAACTACAGAATCAGATATCAGTATAACAACGCTAAACAAATGGAAAATCGTTCAGAAAATTCTACGGGATTTTTGGAATCGGTGGAAAAATGAATATCTTCATACTCTTCAACAGAGAAACAAGTGGAAAGCACCTCAAGAAAATTTAAAAGGAGACTTAGTAATTTTAAAAGACGAAAATACTCAACCAGCTAAATGGCAACTTGCAAGAATAATGGAGTGTCATTCAGGAGTTAATGGCAGAGTTCGTGTAGTCACGCTCAAATTACAAAATAGTGTACTTAAACGACCGATCCATAAATTATGTCCACTGCATATTTCAACAAGCAATAATGAAGAGAAACAAACAGATGAAGCAAAATCACGAGTATTGACTACATTTCGGACAACTAAACCTCCAAAATTTAGATCAAATACAAACATATCCGCGCTTATATTCATGCTTCTGATATTCGTTTCATCAAAAAATGTAGTCAAAGCAGCCGATGATCAAAAATTAAATAATGGATCAGTTAGACAACTTCCAGTGAATACAGAAATATATATTGAGATTCACTGGGAAAAATGGACGTCATAACTTCTAATTGGAATCTAGTGATATCCTATGATCTTCATTCTTACTTTGAGCAGATGAACATGATGCCAAGCTGTCTACATCGAATAAAAAACCATTGCAACTTATTATCGGAGTTCAAAGAAGCGTGTGCAGTTATATCTATGTCACTAGGAAGGCGTTATGAAAAGGTAAAAAATAATCATGACTTGATTGTGCATAGTAAAAGACAGCGACGAGCACCTTTCGAATGGATTGGCTCTATTTATAACATGCTACTTGGATTAATGGATGCTGACAGTAAGAAGAAATGGAGTTTAATCTTAAATATTGCTGAAAACCCGGGGTAACATCAAAGAAAGACTGAAAATGCAAGTTTCATTAATCAATTTTACTGAAAATATAATTAATAAAAAAATTCATGAAAATAAATACCCAAATTAATAGATTTCAGTCAGAAATAATAAAAAATATCAACAGGGATAAAATGGTCATCCAGTTTCAAATTTTATTAAACGAATGCGAGAATATTCAAAAATCCATAATTGAGCTGTTAATAGATCTGAATCATGGACGAATTAATCCAGCACTTATAACTCCCACACAATGAAGCAAGGAGTTAATACTCATAAGGGAGAAGCTACCATCAAAACTACAAATACCTGGCCAACAATACAAGACTCAACTGCGTGATGTGTACAACTTAATGACAGTACATGGACTTGTAATCGACAAAAATTTGGTATTTAAAGCAGAAATACCACTTATGCAAAGTGAAGCATCACATATATACAAGGTGATACCCATTCCATTTGAGCATAAAGAAAAGTCATAAAAATTAAACTTAAAAGCAATTTTTTGGTCTGCAATTTTTTGTTGCACTCATACTTTTTAATATCACAATCTCAACTAAATAAATGCTCCAGAAGTATAAACAATCATCTAATATGCAAAGGAAAAACACCATGGCAACCATGCAAACTGACACCACTCTTTAAAAATAGTCAGGCGGATTGCAATTATGAAGAAGCAAAGAAAGTTCCATTATGGGTAGAACTATTCCAAGACAATAAATGGATTTACAAAATATTCCATAATTCTTCTATTCATTTGGATTGTGGAAATGGTAAAACAGAAATAATGGATTTTAATAATTTTTGGGCCAATTGTTGAAATTTAAATATTTTGATTTTCAGAGCTTTAAGGCCATCAATGTAAGACAAAAACTAAGTTTTTCCTTGTTCTCCTACGCGTTTCGATGTTTTTACATCTTCTTCAGGGAGGCTGGTTTATATAACATAAAACAAAAATGACAATTATTAATATTTTCACAACAAACAACATTCATCAATATTTCACTTACATTAATTTGTATAATTACACACATTAAAATATAATTTAATTGTGACTACAACAGTAACAATAATAATAAATAACACCACATTCTGCACATTTAAAAAGAGCCACTGCGTCCATTGCCGGCGCAGTTTATGTTATCCACATCTTCTTTGAAATTCATCGTTTTGTTTACTTTTTGTTGTATGCGCAGCCCTTCTAATGTTAATCTCGTTTTCTCTCTTCTCTCAATATCTATAATTTTCGTGTTTTCAAAATCTGCTGTATGGCCTGTGCTAGTCAGGTGCTCAGCAAGCGCTGTAGTGGTTTTTTTGTTTTTCGCGTCGGTTTTATGCTCATTTATTCTTACGTTTAACGATCTCTTCGTGGTTCCAATATATATTTTATCACATTCTTCTCCTATTGCTCCATTGCACTTTATTTCATACACTACGTCGTGTTGTTGATATTTGCTTATCTTGTCCTTTGTTTGTGTAAATATTGTGCTAAGTGTTTGGTTTGGTTTGTGTGCAATTTTTATGTTGTTGTTCTTTGTAAAGCTTTGCATTGATTTGTTGTCTGTTAGGCCTGGTATGTATTTGATGCCTGTGTATATTTTCTTTTCGTTTTCAGTTCTTAAGCTTACATTATTTCCCGCATTGTTAGGTATGTTTGCCTTGGTTGTTGTAATCCATGCGTCTATGAGTTTATTAGGGTAGGCATTTTTGTATAAAATGTTTTTAATTCGTCGTTCGTTTTCTTTCATGAACTCCTGTTCGCTTAAGTTTAGAACTTTCTTAATAAAGTTAATTGCCGTCTGCACCCATGGGTGGTTGGAGTGATAATTTATCATGCTTGATGATGCTACGGCCTTGGAGTACCAATTAATTTTAAGTTTATTGTTTGATTTTATTATTTCAACGTCTAGGAAGGCTATTGTGTTTTATTTCTCTTTTTCTATTGTAAATTGGATTTTATTATGTTGTCTGTTTAGAGTTTTTAGTATTTCCTCCGCGTCCTTGGTTTTTATTATTGCGAATATCTCATCTACATACTTATTGATGTATTTGATATATATGTCCTTAGTTTTTAATTCGGCAATGCTGTCGTCAAGAATCTTATCCAGCACTATATCAGCTACAGTTGGTGACAGTGTGTTGCCCATTGGCATTCCGTAAACCTGTTGGTAGAATTTTCCATCGTATGTAAAGTAATTATTATCCCTCAAACAAAATTCCAAGCAGGTTTGAAATTTTTTGTTTGTTAACGTCGTATGATCCTTTAACGTTGCCCATTGTCTCATAATTGTGCAAATAGCAACCTACAGTTGGTGACAGTGGGTTGCCCATTGGCATTCCGTAAACCTGTTGGTAGAATTTTCCATCGTATGTAAAGTAATTATTATCCCTCAATCAAAATTCCAAGCAGGTTTTAAATTGTTTGTTTGTTAACGTCGTATGATCTTTTAACGTTGCCTATTGTCTCATAATTGTGCAAGTAGCCAATTACCGGAATGTTGGTAAAGAGGGATGTTACATCGAACGATATTAGCATTTCGTCATCTTCCACCGTCACATCTGTAAGGTTGTTCTTTAGTTGTAGAGAATTACTTATGTTTAGGGTATCACTAATTATATTTTTCATTATTAGTCCTATGTGTCTAGAGAGTTTAGAGCATGGCACACCTACGGAAGATGATATTGTTCTCAGAGGGCTGTTCTCTTTATGGATCTTTGGAAGTCCATATAGCCTTGGTGCAGTGGCCGCTGTGCAAGTGAGCTGTTTTTTAATTTTAAGATTTATATTTTTCTGTTTATAGATGTTGTTTATTATATTATTGTTTTTCCTTAACAACTGTTGCGTGGAATCATTTCTTATTGTTTTGTATGTGTTTTTGTCATTGAGTAATTGTTCCATTTTTTGTTCATGATCCATTTTGTACATCATTACGTTTTTGTTTCCTTTGTCTGCGTTTGTAACGATTATTGTATCTTTATGTTTTTTAACAAAGTTTCTGGTGTTTTCAAATATTTTTAAAATAAATTTCTCTTTTGGATTGTTGGGTATTTTGTTTTTATATGTGTTTATTTTCGTTGCTAGATTACATCTCAGTATATCTTTTTGTCTCTCATCTTCTATTGTTTGAATGCCTTGTTCTAAGTATGCAATCAAATGAATGGGTGAAAAGGTTTTCTTCGAAACTAGTAACGCAAATTTTGTCCCCATTGATAGTAGCCAACGGTTCTCTGGTGATACTGGTATATTGGTTTCGTTTATAAACCACTCTCGTTCGTCCTTAGACCAAACATTTCAAAATTTTTTCTGACATGCACTTGTAGTTTTGAGTTTAAGTGTTCCTCTGTGGCAGTGTGTATTTTGTTTATAAATTGTTTTTCACTTACCAACACCGAAGTAAAATCATCCTCATATAGTCGCTTTTTTAGGTCATCCCTAATGTGTCTTATATTGGTACTGATGATTTTAATTTGAATATTGGCTTCCTTTATTTCTAGGTTTAAAATTTTCAATAGAAATTGTTTTTGTATTTTCTCCATCTTTTTCTTTGTTTTCTCCAATTTAAACCCGTTTTTGATTTTGATTCAATGGGGAACAGCGTTGCCAGTTTCGAAGAAAACCTTTTCACCCATTCATTTGATTGCAGACTTAGAACAAGGCATTCAAACAATAGAAGATGAGAGACAAAAAGATATACTGAGATGTAATTTAGCAACGAAAATAAACACATATAAAAACAAAATACCCAACAATCCAAAAGAGAAATTTATTTTGAAAATATTTGAAAACATCAGAAACTTTGTTAAAAAACATAAAGATAAAATAATCGATACAAACGCAGACAAAGGAAATAAAACCGTAATGATGTACAAAAGGGATTATGAACAAAAAATGGAACAATTACTCAATGACAAAAACACATACAAAACAATAAGAAATGATCCCACGCAACAGTTGTTAAGGAAAAACGATAATATAATAAACAATATCTATAAACAGAAAAATATTAATCTTAAAATTAAAAAACTTCCAAAGGACTTCCAAAGATCCATAAAAAAAACAGCCATCTGCGACCAATATCATCTTCCGTAGGTGTGCCCTGCTATAAACTCTCTAGACACATAGGACTAATAATGAAAAATATAATTAGTGATACCCTAAACATAAGTAATTCTCTACAACTAAATAACAACCTTAGAGATGTGACGGTGGAAGAGACGAAATGCTAATATCGTTCGATGTAACATCCCTCTTTACCAACATTCAGGTAATTGGCTATTTGCACAATTAAGAGACAATGGGCAACGTTAAAAGATCATACGACGTTAACAAACAAACAATTTAAAACCTGCTTGGAATTTTTTTGAGGGATAGTAATTACTTTACATACGATGGAAAATTCTACCAACAGGTTTACGGAATGCCAATGGGCAACCCACTGTCACCAACTATAGCTGATATAAACCTTAGAGTCTCAAACTGTAACTTCTGAAATTGTAACTTCTGAAACTGTAACTTCTCAATCTGTGACTTCTTATTCAGAAGCACCGGCTAAGAAGGTGGTTGTAGTCCCGCTCAAAAAATCGATCGATCGTTGAGGATAACAAGTCTTATGTGACTTCGAAAATTAAGGCTGACGGCATGACGTTAAAAAAATTTAAATTTAATTACGAAAGAAACATTTCATCATTTAGAATTGATGTCTACTCAAAAGATTTTGATAAACTTTTGGACAGCGCATTTTGGCCCCCAGGGGCTTTTGTTCGCGAATTTGTGCATAAGACTATTGAGATTACTCAAAATGTAGCAAAAATTCCTCCTCAAAGTTCCGATCCAAAAAACTTAATTTAACATCTTGCTTAAGCATTTACTATCAAAACGTTAGAGGCTTAAATACTAAATTAACTGACTTATATTTGAAAACCATTCACTGTAACTATAATATTATTGCTTCTACCGAAACATGGATGAAACCCAATGTTTTAAATTCCGAAATTTTTTGCGGTGAGTATCAGACCTATAGAAATGATCGCTTAAATAGGACCGGAGGTGGTGTCTTGCTAGCTGTACATTCTTCAATTCCATCTGAAGATGTTAATTTAGCCGAAGTTGATTCCATCGAGTTTAAATGCATCCGAATCTTACTAGGCCGGGGTCATATTTACTTAGCCGTTTGCTATATTCCACCGTCTTCTGATCTATCAGTGTATATGCACCATATTTCACTGTTACAATCAGTCAATTCGATGATAAAGCCCACGGACTCAATGATTGTTTTAGGCGACTTTAACCTGCCACATATATCTTGGAATACCGTTGATCACAATATTGTCCCCGTATCATCCAAGATACATAACAATGACTTTTTGGATGGAATTACTGATCTTTGCCTTAATCAGATCAACTTCTTTCCGAATAAGTATGGAAAATTCTTAGACTTAGCATTTGTTGACGACATATCTAAATTCTTTATAAGTCGGTGTGAACCTCTTGTTTTGCCAGAAGACGTTTACCATCCTTCTCTTGAAATAACTTACGAAATCATAAGCAACGAAGTCGGCTGCACTAACAAAACACGTGTCTCTACCAGATGCTTTGATTTTTCCAAACAACAACAACAATTTAAATAAAGAGCTTTCTGAGATAACGTGGCCGCGAAATAAAGAGGATGTAGAGGAAAACGTTTTAATTTTAATAAAACCATTTATACTTTATTTGAAAAACATGTGCCCAAACGCACATGCTCGTACATTGAACCAGTGCAAGCCTGGTTTACTAAAGATTTAAAAGCTTTAAAAAATAAGAAATCACGTTTATTCAAATTATATAAGAGAACCGGTTTACATTCTCATTATGCACAGTACGCTATTTTCCGTCATAAATATTTTGAACTTAATAAAAAGTGTTATAAAGCTTACATATGTAAAATTAAAAGAAACATTATTTGCCACCCGAAGTCTTTTTATGATTTCGTAAATTCTAAACGCAGAACTAACGGGTTTCCTTCTGCCATGATGTTTAGAAATAGCATTTCCAGCGACGATCAAGAGATTGCAAACTTCTTCGCTCAATTCTTTCACTTTAATTACTCTGCTGTGGTTGATTCATCACCTACAAATTATCCGTATGAGCTCCATTCTAGTAACTCAATATATGCCCCACATTTGCTGCCTGAAGATGTTCTACTACATCTAAAGACCCTAAAAGAATCCTTCAAATACGGTCCCGATTTGATCCCAACATGTTTTCTTAAAAAATGTGCGGAATACATTTACCAGCCCCTTACTGATCTGTTTAACCTCTCTTTAAAAAATGGCATTTTCCCGACGGCTTGGAAGAAATCTTTTCTTATCCCACTCCATAAAAAAGGAAGCAAGTCGTCTATTGAAAACTATCGTGGAATAGCAAAGCTCTCCGCTATCCCTAAGCTTTTCGAAGCAATCGTTACTAATCACCTTACATTTTCGATTTCTACATTGATAGATAGTTCTCAGCATGGCTTTTGTAGAGCCAAATCAACCACAACCAATTTGCTTGAATTTACAACTCACATCTTTAATGGGTTTAGAAGCAATCATCATACCGACGTTATATACACTGATTTCAGCAAAGCATTCGACAAAGTACGCCACTCATTACGTCTTTATAAACTCGAATTGCTTGGTTTTCAACCTGGCCTAACTCGCTGCATCTCCTCCTATCTTTGCGGTAGAACTCAAAGAGTCATTTTTAAAAACATTTGTTCGAATGTCATCGATGTTCCCTCCGGTGTGCCTCAGGGCAGCCATCTCGGCCCTATTCTGTTTTTGAACTTTATAAACGATGTTTCCACAACTATAAAATATTCTAAAATTTTAATGTATGCCGACGACGTATAACTTTTTAAGTCATACGCGTCGGTTGAAGAACGTTCTGTACTCCAGGCGGATTTAAATCGTTTAGTTACTTGGTGTAATGCGAATTGTATGCCTCTCAACATAGAAAAATGTAAATCCATGTGTTTTTCATGTGGGAACATACATCCAGCTTCCTACACAATTAATGGCCAAACTCTGGAAAGCGTTGATGTTTTGGTCGACTTGGGAGTTACAATGAATTGCAAACTTAGTTTCAACCCTCATATTAATGCCACAGTAAATAAAGCGAGAGGAGTTTTAGCATTTGTGAAAAGATGGGCAAAGGAGTTTAGTGATCCTTACGTTACAAAAACCCTTTTTACATCATTGGCGAGGCCGATATTAGAATATGGATCGATAATTTGGAATCCACGTTATCAAATTCATGTGGATAGACTAGAATCAATTCAAAAACAGTTTTTACTTTTCCCCTTGAGAAATCTTCAATGGGACTCTCCGTACAATCTTCATCCTTACACTAATCGATTAAAACTAATAAATCTTCTTACACCTGCAAGTCGTAGAGAAATGCTAAGTGTACTATTTATGGCTAGACTTTTAAATGGATCGATTTCAAGCCCATTTCTTTTGAACGAAGTAAACTTGAATGTTCCATGCCGAGTTTCAAGGCATTATAAACCTATAATTCTTAAACAATGCAGAAGCAATTTCCAACTACACGAACCTTTTCTATGTTTGTGTGAGAGTTATACTCACTCGAGAATAATTGATGTTTCGGACTCGCTCTTTGCCATAAAAAAGACGGTTCTATCTTCTCTTAATAATTAAAAAAATATATTTATACTTTTAGTCTATTGTATTTTGTGAATCTATATTTCTCAGCTGATGAGTTTCTCTGTAGCTGAGCGGTTTTAGATCTCGGCGCTTAAGAAGCCACTGCCTCTCAAAGACTCGGTAACAAAAAAATATAAATAACACATAAATAAAAATTAGGATACAAAAAAAAAACAAAAAAAAAAGTATGTATGAATTAAAAATAAAAAAACAAACCGGATTAGCCTGGTTTCATCGGGCCACTTGAGGACAGTGCGCTGCCACAACGTTCGAGAAAAAAATAGTGCTGGATAAGATTCTTGACGACAGCATTGCCGAATTAAAAACTAAGGAAATATATATCAAATACATCAATAAGTATGTAGATGAGATATTCGCAATAATAAAAACCAAGGACGCGGAAGAAATACTAAAAACTCTAAACAGACAACATAATAAAATCCAATTTACAATAGAAAAAGAGAAAGAAAACATAATAGCCTTCCTAGACGTTGAAATAATAAAATCAAACAATAAACTTAAAATTAATTGGTACTCCAAGGCCGTAGCATCATCAAGGATGATAAACTATCACTCCAACCACCCATGGGTGCAGAAGAAAAATACGGCAAATAACTTTATTAAGAAAGTTCTAAACTTAAGCGAACAGGAGTTCATGAAAGAAAACGAACGACGAATTAAAAACATTTTATACAAAAATGCCTACCCTAATAAACTCATAGACGCATGGATTACAACAACCAAGGCAAACATACCTAACAATGCGCGAAATAATGTAAGCTTAAGAACTGAAAACGAAAAGAAAATATACACAGGCGTCAAATACATACCAGGCCTAACAGACAACAAATCAATGCAAAGCTTTACAAAGAACAACGACATAAAAATTGCACACAAACCAAACCAAACACTTAGCACAATATTTACGCAAACAAAGGACAAGATAAGCAAATACCAACAATACGACGTAGTGTATGAAATAAAGTGCAATGGAACAATAGGAGAAGAATGTGATAAAATATATATTGGAACCACGAAGAGATCGTTAAACATAAGAATAAATGAGCATAAAACCGACGGGAAAAACAAAAAAAACCACTACAGCGCTTGCTGAGCACCTGACTAGCACAGGCCATACAGCAGATTTTGAAAACACGAAAATTATAGATATTGAGAGAAGAGAGAAAACGAGATTAACATTAGAAGGGCTGCGCATACAACAAAAAGTAAACAAAACGATGAATTTCAAAGAAGATGTGGATAACATAAACTGCGCCTACGCGACTGCAATCAATTACAGTGTACGAGGCAATGGACGCAGTGGCTCTTTTTAAATGTGCAGAATGTGGTGTTATTTATTATTATTGTTATTGTTGTAGTCACAATTAAATTATATTTTAATGTGTGTAATTATACAAATTAATGTAAGTGAAATATTGATGAATGTTGTTTGTTGTGAAAATATTAATAATTGTCATTTTCGTTTTATGTTTTATGTTAAATAAACCAGGCTCCCTGAAGAAGATGTAAAAACATCGAAACGCGTAGGAGAACAAGGAAAAACTTAGTTTTTGTCTTACGTTAATGGCCTTAAAGCTCTGAAAATCAAAATAAGAAATAATGGATATTCCAGCTCAAGGTATTCTTTCCATCAAATTCGGTTGCACAGCCAGGCATGAAGGTATCACGTTATCAGGTCTTCAAATATTCAAGATGCAACATACAATTAGCTTAGCACAAGATCCAGTAGCCACAGCCATTCACGAAATTTCTGAGGACAAGATCATTCCCCTACAAACCAGCAATATAAGTAACAGCAAGGAATTGGAGAAACTTAGAAGGGATGTTGAAAAAATAACAAATAACGAGTTAGAGATAAGTAATTTAAATTTAAAAAATCATAGCGGGCACTTGTCCTTAATATAATCGTTTTACTAGCAATATGCATTTTAATATTCTATGTCATACACAAATGTAAATCAAAAGATAAAATTACTATAAAACTTTCTGGCCGCCCTTATGTTCATGCATGAAAATAAGTAAATAAAATTACACCCAAATATTTATGTTAAAGGTTCGTTATCTAGCAGCGTGAACATTAAATTACAAATATTCAGTCCACATATGCATACATATGTACATACATACATTTGTACGCACATATGTATGTACCTATTATTGGACTGTGAAGACACAGCAAACATTTAAAGATAAAGCGCATTTAATTATCACAAATATGTATATGCACACACTCATGCATGAATATAAATATAAACAATAAAGATCAATACGGCTGGTCTTCTCTCCCTGATTAGGATTCAACGATAGATCAAGTGCCTAAAAATGCATTGCTATCTAATGTATACAATAGAAATGGGAATATTTAAACATGTGTACAAACACACCCAAACATACATACATAATTAGAATAGGAACATAGTTGTAAGAAATTGTTTATAAACCCTTTTTATTTTTAAATAAAATTAGAATTAAACGAATTCTCAAGAGGAAAAATCATCCACTTCTTTTTCAATATTTTTCTTGCTTCCCCCACCAGTGGTAAGGGGCAAGAATAAATAATTGTACACATACAGATCGGTTAACTTTCTATTAACAATTACTTCTTTTAAATTTACATAATTATTTTAATTAACTTTCAAAAAAAAAAAAAAAAAACTATATGCCAAATACTAATCAAACTAACAAAACTTCAATTGTTAGCAATCAGAATTCTTCGACAATTATGGAATAATTTATAATTAGTGAAGACAATCAAAGGATTGGAATGAAAGGATAAATGAAACGAATTTAATTATTATATTCATCGGACAAAAAAATGTAAAGATTTAGAAATCATAAGAAAGATTTAACAAAAAAAGAAATTAAACCAACTAAAAGGATTAGTAAATTTTTCAATTTTAATTTCCATTAATAAATAATCCAAATTAAAACAAATGAATCAGGAGTCATTATTTTTGGTGAATCAATATTTTTACATATTGTGACGAATATTAGCATCACTAACCTGGGCCCGTATTACGTGTTACGATCAGTGACTGAAAACCATTTTCACTCAAGCCATAACTATGCAACTGTCAAACTTTTTTTTAAAAATTATAATAAACAATGGATCTGACGAGAACTATTTGTCGCTAGTTCAAATATGCCATTAATCCGATCCACCTTTCAAGAGCTATTGTGATTTAAAAAATGAGTTTCGATCACGGATCGTAACACGTAATACGGGCCCAGATACTAGTATCACTAAGCTGATACTAACCAGCCACTCGTATGTACGTACACAAATCAATCATCATTTACACACATATGTACATAATAGATAACGAAGGAATACTCGCAAACACGTAACACTGGTCGACGGGCAAATTTTACCAGAGATGCCGTTATGAAATTCCTATGTAAAACCACCCCCTGATTTCGAAAATCGAGTTCATTTTTGATTCTATGGTACCGTTTTTGAGATATTTGCAATTTACCGTTATTCGAAAAAACCAAAAAGATGGCTCCCTTTAATTACGTATATCTCACGAACGGGTCAAGCAATTGCAAAAAAGTCGGAAAGACGATAAAATTTGCTATAAATGCATCATACATTGTTTTTTTTTGCTCAACCAGATAGTTTTCGAGATATTAGCTTATCATTTCAGATTTTTTTTTTTATGAAAAAATATGAAAAAAATTACTCTTTGCGAGGGCAGCATTCCAAAACCACAGCTTTTTTTCCAGATATTTTTTCTTTACGTAAAGCTCTGTTTAATTAGAAAAAAGATAAGCTATCATCGAAGAAAATCGATGCAAAACTACGCAAGTTTTAAGCGATCAAATGAAAATACCCAGGTTGCGCAATTTCAACGTATACCCCAAAACGTATGTATGGTATAAAGAAGAGTGAAATATCTAGCTATGCTCTGTTTCTATTTAGTTAAAAGTTCAATTTATGAATGAAATTACCCATATTTTTAACTTTTTTTAATTTATTTATGTTTATACTATATTCTAACAATCTTTATCTTAATTTGATTTTACTATATAGTCGAAATAATTATGTGTTCTACTTTGACGTTTATTCAGTTTAGGATCGGTTTCTCTTATGAGAAACCAGCAGTAATCACCCATCATTGCGACGTCCCAGAATCCTTGATATCGATTCTCAATTAATTTCATTTGCTGATGAAACCTTTCGCCATGTTCGTCACTTTCGTCGCCAAGATTTGCCGGAAAAAAGCTCAAATATGAGTGCAGAAAGTGAATTTTTAAAGACATATTTATGCCTGGAAAGAAAATATTAGTTAGGTAAACAAGTTATAAAATTTTGGGAAATTAATTTTAATAAGCCTTTAATATTTACCTATTTTCGCATAATTATTGATTAAGTCGTTCACTATCTGCTCGTAGTTAGGGCTTTTGTGTCTACCGAGAAAAGAAGCAACGACCTTTTCAAACGATTCCCACGCTGCTGCCTCAACTGATGAGAGTAGTTCTTTGAATTGATTATTGTTCATCAACTTTTTTATTTGTGATCCAACAAAAATACCTTCCTTTATCTTGGCTTGAGGAATATCTGAAAAAATTGTTTTCAAATAGTCGAATGCTTCGCCTTCTTTGTCCAAAGCCTTAACAAAGTTTTTAATGAGACCGAGCTTGATGTGTAAGGGTGGAAGTATGATTTTCTCTTTCTTGACGAGAGGGGTGTATTTGATGTTATCCACACCAACGGGAAACTCGACTCTTTCCGGCCAATCCTTTCTGACGTAGTGGTCCTTACGAGCTAGGCTATCCCACTTGCAGAGGAAGCAGCAGTGCTTGGTGTAGCCACTTTGTAGACCGCATATCATTGCAACGACTTTGAGATCAGAACATATTTTCCAATCATGCTCTTCATATTTGATAAATTTGAGTAGTTTTTGCATTTCCTCGTAGGTTTCCTTTGAATTTACTGCATGTGCGATCGGGATAGAAGGCTTTTTGTTACCAATATGCAATAATACAGCCTTCAAACTAAGTTTGTTGCTGTCTATGAACAATCGCCACTCTTTTGAATCATATGTTTGACCAAACTCTTTGAATAAACCAGGCATGTTGTTGCAATAGCATATACTGTCTTTCTTGGTATAGTGTTTGGAAAATGGTTCGTGACAAGTTCTACAATATATCACCTTAACATCGGATGACACAAATTTAAATTGTTGCATACGAGAAGTGTGTATCTCGGCCTTTTCCTTGGATAGTTGCAAATCTCTTATCCAATCATTTAGTTGTGCTTGTGACAGAACGTTTCTCTCGTTTCCCATGCGAAATTCAGTACAACTTGATTCCCCGCTCTCAGATATTACTGTTGACAATTGAACTGGATCCGCAACTGCCGTTGAATGTAGTACTGGTAATGTCACTGTAGGTACGCTGGCATAGGTTACTCTTCTTGATCTTCCAACGCCAAGTACTTTTGTTTGACAAATATAACACTCTATTGAATGGCAAGTAGGTTCTCTCCACATCATTGGTTTGTTGTCCTGATTCCGACTGAATCAATTCTACTCGACACGATGTACACAAAGTGTTCGGCGTCCATGGTTTTTCAATGCCAAAATACTTGGAGTATAAAGTTTTTATATGATCTGAGAACACTCGTCGTCGCCTCATGAAACAGAACATATCTGGATTGTTATTACACTCAAATTCTCGCGTCCTTTTACTCATTTTATTTTTTTTAATAAATCACGGTTTTGAAATTTGTCTTATGAACTGCACTATCTCCGGCGAGCCTTGCAGATGTTATGAAGTTTCAAGGCGCATTAACTCATATTTATACTCGGACCAAGAATAAAATTGAAAAAATCAAATCTTAACTAGACAGAAAGGTTCCCTTTTATACGAAGCCGAGAAAAGAAAATACTACCTTCTTTAGATGTAGGCTTTAAAAATTTTCTGTGTCTTATAATTTTGAAAATCTACCTGCATACTTACCCATAAGTGACGGAAATACATGTTTATAACTACATGCCTACAGCAGGTTTCGAACCCAACCACTCTTCCTTTCGATGCAACGACTCTACCTACTATAAAACAATTCGAGTATTAAAAGTACTATTTGATTTATTTAAAGAAAAAGTTTATCATTGTTATGGTGTTATTCGTTTATCCGGATAATATCCCATTTGCACTTTATACCTTCAATATACATATGTATGTATACATACATTGAAGTTGCGCAACCTGGGTATTTTTATTTGATCGCTTATAACTTACGTAGTTTTGCAGAGATTTTCTTCGATGATATCTTATCTTTTTTCTAATTAAACAGAGCTTTACGCAAAGAAAAAATATCTGGAAAAAAGTTGTGGTTTCGGAATGCTGCCCTCGCAAAGAGTAATTTTTTTCATAATTTTTCATAAAAAAAAACAAAAATCTGAAATGATAAGCTAATATCTCGAAAACTATCTGTTTGAGCAAAAAACAATGTATGATGAATTTATAGCAAATTTTATCGCCTTTCCGGTTCTGTAAACTGGAATTGCTTGACCCGTTTGTGAGATATACGTAATTGGTTTTTTCGAATAACGGTAAATTGCAAATATCTCAAAAACGGTACCATAGAATCAAAAATGAACTCAATTTTCGAAATCAGGGGGTGATTTTACATACGAATTTCATAACGGCGTTTCTGGTAAAGAGAAAAAGCTGAAGTTCGTGGTCCAGTGTAATCATCAGCCGAAGTAGTACTCACGCATACACCCGCATATGGCTATAAGAGAAACATGAAACTGCAAATAGGTATACGTGTATATAGCTAATAACTAAGTAAGAGATACAGTTGTTCTGGAATACAGTTTCGAGAAATGACTAGACCTTAGGAGAAAGGGATGAAAGAGAAAACTGAGAGTATAAAAGCAACGCAAGCTGAGGAATAAGTAATCAGTTTGATTTAAACACGCTATCAGTTGCGAAGTGAAGTATAATTGTACTACTCCCCAGCATTCTAATAAAGACCATTTTGCAATACAGAATATTGGAGTGATTTATTCAACAGTTTATCGATTCGAACGTTAGCAGAAGGTTTCAAATAAGCAGAATTTGCCGAAATTCGTTACTGTATGTATGTATAAATATATCAAAAAAAATTGGCACTCTTTTCAAGTGGTATAATATTCTGGGGCTTTTTGAATCGCTCACTGCGACCTTACATCAATTTATGTTTCTTTTTTTCTTTTTTTTCTTTTTGTTAATGATATCTATATATCTCTGCTTTCTTTTGTTGTGGTGATTTTTCTTCGACTTTATAAATTTTAAATTTTTTTATAAGGTTTCACTCACTAAGTCTTTAAACTTATTTTTTGTTTGTGTTTTATATCTATATCTATCTATACTTAATATATATTTTGAAAGCCTTTTTTTCTGGAACGCAAAGCTCGAAAACGGCTGAACCGATTGAGATGAAATTTTGAGCATAGATTTGGTGGTGGCTCGACATGATTATAGCCTAAAAAAACTCAGAGATTTAGGAACGTTTTTGAGATATCGGCCAAAATGTGGACCAGGGTAACCCTAAAATGTGGTCATGCGATATGGGTATCAAACGGTAGGTATCAACGACGGTTTTAATGTAGAGTTGATTTCATTTCAATATCCAACTTAGTTTGCGAGATACCGCCCAAAATGTGGACCAAGATAACTGTATAATGTGTTCATACGATATGGGTATCAAACGATAGGCATTGACGAGGATATTAATGCAAGGTAGTTTTAATTTTGTTACTTTAGTTGGTTTGGGAGATATCGAAAATGTGGACCAGGGTAACCTCAGAAGGTTTATATACATATACTAGCAGACCCGGCAGACTTTTCTCTGCCCAAATTTGGTCTATCTGAATAACTTTTAAGCAGTTTTTACCTCTTACTCCCCCTTTCGTTATCCTTCTCCTGCCTTTCTCTTTTTCTGCGTCTCTTTCTCCCTCTCCGTCTTTTCCCTCACTTCTTTTCCGCTTCATATATCCATATCTCTCTATGCTCGTCTAACTATCTATTTCTCCTTCCTTCTCTTCTCTTCTCTTCTCTTCTCTTCTCGGGTCTTCTATTATCTTCTCTCTAGTTCTTCTCCATCCCTTTTTCCCAGTCCGAGTCCAACCCCAAGTCCATGTCCCAGTCTCAGTCTCATTCTCAGTGCTACTCCCAAACTCCGTCGGAGTCACAGTCCCAGTCCCAGTCCTAATCCCAGCCTCATTCCCAGTCCTAGTCTCAGTGCCGCTCCCAATCTCAGTCGCAATCACAGTCTTTGTCCCAAGTCCCAGTCTCAGTGCCGCTCCCAGTCTCAGTCGCAGTCCCAGCCCTAGTCTAACTCTCAGTCCCAGTAGGTCCCTGCTCCGTTTCCCGAAAAAGAGTGTCATAAATACTCATCTAGGCAAAGGGCTACCTATATACCAAATTTCAGGCAAATCGAACCGTGAATAGAATTTGTTCGAATAGATCGGTCCCTGGTCCAGTTGCCGGAAAGATACTTCACAATAACTTCAAAATAACTTAAAATGATTAAATTAAGTGAAAGTTAGTTTTTACGAATAGAAAAATGCCGAAAGTGCGAACGATACCGCACAATACGTTAACGGCTTCTTCATATCGTGTAAAAGAACGGGTGCGGGCTTATTTGTTTTACAATAGATGCCCGTTTGATTACCATGCAAATATAGATTATCCTAATTCAAAAGGCCTTGAAACAGGAAAAATGAATGTAGTTTGTATACATTGCGGTGCGAAAAAATTTAGTAGTAATCTTCAGGAGCCACCGGATCCGCTAAAGTCGCTAATTCATGGTAATCATCCATTATCAAAGCATTTTCTAAATAATGCAAGAAAGTACAATAGCTAGAGAAGGCAATTTTATGCGGACATACAGATATACCACCTCATTGGATCATTATTGCCAGAACCGGATGTACTTGCTAACTACTTACAAATTTATTTTATTTCTGAAGCTGACCAAACATCTATTCGCTCGAACATGAATCCTTCGTTAAATGTGGAAGTTATTGAAATGCTTCAAAATTTATTGGACATGCATAATTCATTAATTTCAAGCTTTAAGTGCAATATAGAACGTATGTCCACGCCCAAGTCTGCGAATGATTTTCGGTTAGTTATACACGCGGACAAATTACCGGCTAATGATCACAGAGGACGATATAATGCACCTTTAGTAAATGAAGTAGCCGTCCTTTTAATAGACAAAGACAAGGGGCCTAGAGATATTGTATTGCACTGTCGCACAGGGCAACTCCAACAAGTCTATGAGCTACATCGAGCGTATTGTAACGAATTTTCTGCAAATCCTCTTATTTGCAATCCTCTGCTAAGTTCGAATCACTAAACTGTTGAATAAATAACTCCAATATTTAATAATGCAAAATGGCCTTTATTAAAGTACTTCACAATAACACTCAAACTGTGCAACGAATAGCTTGCTTAATAACCACACTGATTGATAGCTCAATGAAACTCTACTATTCAAAATAATACTGCTATTGCTCGCTAGATATCGTCTTAATCGAAACTGCTTGACAACTCAAATCAAACTGAATTCCAGCGCCTCTACATCTGCGGCCTTTTAAACTCTCTGGTTTCCTCGTTCGCATCTTCTAGAATCTACTAGTATTGTCCATGAGCTCTCAAACTTCTCAGCTATAACTAAAATTGCACGATTTTATAGCTTCTCTCATACCCCATGCTTGTATGTGTGAGCGACACTTCCACAATTATAATTGCCTACATTTAGGAGCATCTCAAATAAGATGTCTGCATATGGTTGTGCTTTGCTTCTCATCTGCGTGTACTTACATATGTGTAGACATAATGATTGATTCGTTTATGTAGATACAAGTGACTTTTTGCTTTATTGTTGTTGTGACTTTATTTCCTTAGCATCAGACTAGGGATGTGAGTATCACTTAGTGTCACTCATAGTCGTCACACTGCCCTCCACCTAAGTCTGATCGTCCCGATCAGACAAATCTCCCGATCTAAACGCTGCTAGCATCTCCAATCGAACCACTCTTATACATCGAGGTTTCCCAATGGTTTGTATGCGGTAGATGGTATCACTGATCTTATCTTGTTTGGTTGATTTAATTTATCACTGATCCTTTTTACAACTTTGTACGGGCCTTCCCAACTGCACCAAAATTTGGAAGGAACACATTTCCGCCGGCGAGGGTTGTACAACAGTACCAAATCTCCCTCCAAGAAACCCTCCGAATTATTCTTATTGTCGTACCTGTATTTCATCTTGCTACTCATTATCCTGGATCGTTCCCTCGCACTCTGTTGCTTGGCCAATAAAGAACTACTTCGCAGAGCTTGATCTTAACGGATTGCCTTTGCATCATCAGTATCGTCTTGACGTTTCACAACAGTAGTACGCACTGGCTTGAAACCACCCTTGCATTCTTTCTGGAAAATTCTTTCAGTCGTTTTAGTGCGTCCATTAGGGTTTGTCAGTGCCAGTGTTTTTCTCGCAGGTACTTTTGATTTCGCATTATTTAGCCCATTCGATCCGTCAACCTTTGCTCGATCTACTTTCCTTGACTTTCGTGGTCTCTGTCGAATCTCCTCCACCAGCACTCGCTTACTGCTGAACCCTTTTTCCAAACTGAAGTTAAGTGGCACATCTTGGTTCTCATAATGCATCAACCTTCTCTGCATATCGATCTTGATGTCATGGCCAACCAAGAAATCCACTCCCAATATAACTTCATCAACAATCTCCGCCATAAAGAATTTGTGTAAAACCATGACCTTCCCAATTAAGACTTCACAGATCACTTCTCCCCGGACTTGGTTATACTCGCCAGTGACCGTACGCAACCTCACTCCAGGTAACGGTTTTACTCTCCTGTTGACCAAGTCAGATCGGATCAAGGAATGAGATGCGCCCGTATCTACAGTCAGTACACACTCCTTGCCATCCACATTCCCTCTGACGGTAATACTGCTTGATTTCCTTCCAATTTGCGACACAGATATCACAGGACATTCAATAGCCGGGGCAAGTTTTCGTTTTTTACATCGGACACGCTCTTGCTCATTTCCTCCAGCTTTGCGTTTACGGCCACCCCCATTGTTGGAACTATTAGGACCAAGATCGCAATGACGTGCAATGTGACCTGGGTTGCCACACTTGAAACATTTAATAACTCTGGCATTCTTCTCTTGAGATCCCTTCAGTGCTTCCAAAATTGTGTCTACCCACTCTGGCCTTTCTACTTCCACACGGCGTGCTTTGAAAACTGGCTTACACGGAAGCGACGCTGTTTCCTGAATCAGAGCTTGTGACACCGTTTCTGCGAATGTTGGCTTTGGGTTTGCGTATGTAGCTCGCTTTGTTTCGACGTCCCGTATGCCATTTATAAAGCTCTGAATCTTTACCCTTTCAGTGTATTCCACGGGTGCGTCCGCATTCGCTAAATGTACTAGCCTTTCAATATCCGACACAAACTCTTGCAATGTTTCACCAGGCCTCTGGAAGCGGTTCAGCAACTCCATTTGGTATATCTGTCTCCTATGCTCAGCTCCGTATCGTCTCTCTAGAGCGCCCATCAATGCTTCATAACAGTTCCTTTCGCCCTCTGGAATGGTTTGTAAAATCTCAGCTGCAGGCCCTTTCAACGCCATGAACAGTGCAGCAACTTTATCTTCAGTATTCCAGTTGTTCACTGTTGCGGTCTTCTCAAACTGTAGCTTAAAGACCTGGAAAGGAACAGTGCCGTCAAAGGATGATGTCTTTACCTTTGGATTACTCGCTGAAACTGTTGGCGGATTTAATTGCAACTCCTGTATACGCCCTCTCAAAGCATCCACCTCGGCTTCGCTTTTTTCCTCAAACTGCGTTATTTTTCCGTCCATACGCGCTTCGAGTTTTGATGATATACGCGCCTCTTGCGCTTCGAGTTGTACTGTTATGCGTGCCTCTTGTTCTTTCAGTTGTGTCTCCATCTTTTATGTAATCTGTGTCGACATTTCTGCCATACGCGTTTCTTGTGCTTCAATCTTCGATGTAAACTGTGTCGACATTTCTGACATACGCGTTTCTTGTGCTTCAATCTTCGATGTTATGCGTGTCTCCTGCGATTCCAATTGTGATGACATATACGTTTTCTGTTCTTCCATCTTGGATGTTAAACGTGTCTCCTGCGATTCCAGCTGAGATGCCACTGTCGATGTTTGAGCAGTTATTTCAGCCAATATCATGTTCAAGTCTGTGCTCGTAACTGTCTGCGATGTTTCGGTTTTCTCTTCAATTTTTGTTGTTGTTTCGTCCCCATCAGGATAAAAGACAAACTCGTCCACATCAATTCCTTGCGACTCCATTACCTCTCGTAGCCGTGCTTGAAGTTCGATCTTATTGCCGGATCTTCAATTCACTGAACTTTGCCATGTCCAAGTTGTATTCCCAATCTTCGGAATTTACTCAACAATTCCTCTTCTGACACCAATTGTAACGAATTTTCTGCAAATCCTCTTATTTGCAATCCCCTGCTAAGTTCGAATCACTAAACTGTTAAACTGAAGTTATTTACCAATATTTGGAGTTATTTACCAATATTTAATAATACAAAATGGCCTTTATTAAAGTACTTCACAATAACACTCAAACTGTGCAACGAATAGCTTGCTTAATAACCACACTGATTGATAGCTCAATGAAAATCTACTATTCAAAATAATACTGCTATTGATCGCTAGATATCGTCTTAATCGAAACTGCTTGACAACTCAAATCAAACTGAATTCCAGCGCCTCTACATCTGCGGCCTTTTATACTCTGTGGTTTCCTCGTTCGCATCTTCTGGAATCTGCTAGCATTGTCCATGAGCTCTCAAACTTCTCAGCTATAACTAAAATTGCACGATTTTATAGCTTCTCTCATACCCCATGCTTGTACGTGTGAGCAACACTTCCACAATTATAACTGCCTACATTTAGGAGCATCTCAAATTAGATGTCTGCATATGGTTGTGCTTAGTTTCTCAGCTGCGTGTACCTACATATGTGTAGACATAACGATTGATTCGTTTATGTAGATACAAGTGACTGTCTGCTTTATTGTTGTTGTGACTTTATTTACTTAGCATCAGACTAGGGATGTGAGTATCACTTAGTGTCACTCATAGTCGTCACAGTATGATTCTCTTCAACATCCGACCATGTCTGTAAGAGGAGAAGACGTATACTGTTTGAACATACCAAATCCTGATCAAACAAAATATATATGTTGCATGTAGTTCTATGTTCACCGGTTCATGATCAGAGATAACTGTTTAAATCACATTCATTATTTTAAATATTTATTGAATCAATACTCCGTGGACATGATGGCAAAGATGATTTCCGAAATATTGAATTTCGTGCGCAGAAATCAGCAAAAACTACGTGCTGAAGAATAATACACTTACGTGATGCTATCAATGAAGAATCTAATATTAATATTTCTACTATAGGCCAAAATGTTATATGTACTTCCATCGGCATTTACGGGCTCAGCGCGTTATATGCAGGAAAAAACACAAGACGCGATGACATATGTACGTCATTATGAGCGCCCTGATTTATTTATAACATTCACATGTAATCCTGAATGGCCAGAAATAACTCAAGAGCTTTTTGATTCACAGAGGTCATATGATCGACATGATATTGTAGCTAGAGTTTTTCATTAAAAAATGAGAAAGCTGAGGTTTATTTGTTTTTTTTTTTTATGTGCCAAATGGTTTCAGTAGAATGGCAAAAACGTGGGTTACCGCATTGTCATTTATTACTTTGGCTGCAGACGAAAATTCAACCACACGAAATAGATAGCATTATTTGTGCTGAAATACCCAGCCACCGCGATGATACATGGACCATGTGGATAACATAATATATTTTCCCCATGCATGGCAGATGGTAAGTGTGTGAAGAATTTCCCCGCAACGCTGAGACGCAGTCTGGCGAAGATGACTACCCAGCATACCGTAGACGGTGTCCTGAAAACGGACGTAATACTGCCTACCTTGATGTAAGTGGAACTATGACCAGGATAGCTAATAGATGGGTTGTTCCTTATTGCCCTGTACTCCGGCGATGTTTTTCGCCACATATTAAGTAGCGTTGAATACTATCATTCCGTTAAAGCTATTAAATACATTTTCAAATATGTTAATGAGGGCACAGATCAAGCTACATATTCTTTTCAAAATACTTCGGATGAGATTCAAAAATATCAAACACTAATCAAACTAACAAAACTTCAATTTTTAGCAATCAGAATTCTTCGAAAATTATGGAATAATTTATAATTAGTGAAGACAATCAAAGGATTGGAATTAAATGAAACGAATTTAATTATATTCATCACACCAAAAAATGCAAAAATTTAGAAATTATAAGAAAGATTTAACAAAAAAAAAAAGCAATTAATCCAACTAATAGCATTAGTAAATTTTTCAATTTTAATTTCAATTAATTAATATTCCAAATTAAAACAAATGAATCAATAATCATTATTTTTGGTGATTCAATATTTTTACGTATTGTGACGAATATTAACATCACTAACCTGATACTAGTATCATCATTTACACACCCACATATGTACATACAAGGTAACGAAGAGATACTCGGAAACACATTTAATGATCAGCCGAAGTAGTACTCACGCATACACCCGCATATGGATATAAGAGACACAGAAACTACAAATAGGTATACGTGTATGATATTGCACAGTGTAGTGTATGATAAACGCGAGGCCGCCTCCATATCCGCTCTCGCGATCTTTTCTGTGGACAGTATACCCAGAACAGGTCTGCAATGCAGATCTTGCTGTGAGTTTAGTCTCTTGAATCGCAGCAATACGGATGTTGTGCCGCTTCATGAAGTCGACTATCTCCGTGATCTTCCCAGTTAATCCATTACAGTTTAACTGCAGAATTATGAAGTGCATAGGGGGAGACGTCGTCACTCTGGGAGTAAGTGACGGGTGACTTCGCCTGGGTTGTGGAAGGCCAGAACGCGATTGCTGTTGAGGCCCTGGGACTAGACGCCATTGGGTAGGAATTGGGGTACCCGGTGTATTTGGGTATACGGCCTGGCAGCATGGCGCAATGAAACCCGTCGGGGGGTCGCCGTGGCGGAGACCAGAACATCTAGGAAAGTGGCACCGTCCATGGCAGGAGCTGCATTGGGCGGATGTCGCAAACGTATATATTCTGTGCTGGCAAACGGTGCAAAGGGAGGTAGGGAATAAAAGTCTGCCTATACTTATTTCGTTCGAGCGTCCCGCCGACTTCATCGTCGCAGAAAAACGCACTTTCATTAACTTTAAAAAAGGAAATTGGGACGAATACAAATCCTATACAGACAACCGCTTTGCTGCCCTCCGTATCCCAACTGATGCCCGCCAAGGGGAGCGTGCTTTCCGCAAGGTCATTGAATCCGCCTCGGCTCGTTTCATTCCCGCCGGTAGAATTCCCGAAATTGGGCCCACTTCCCGGCAGAGGCCGCAAGTTTAGCGAGAGAACGTGACCTTATAAGACAGCTCGATCCCGGCGACCCCCAAATAAGGGACATAAACCATCGCATCAGATTGCTTGTGGATGAACACAAGCGGGCGAAATGGGAGGAGCACCTAAGCGGTTGTAACCTCTCTGCCGGTGTAGGTAAACTTTGGTCCACTGTAAAGTCCCTATCGAATCCGTCTAGGCACAATGACAAAGTTTCCTTCGCCTTTGGCGACAAAGTGCTGTCGGATGCGAAAAATGCGCGAGCGCTTTCTGCCGACATAATGCATTCTACGGTCGGCAAAAATAGACGGCCAACAGACGCACACGTAAACATAAGTTCAGCGCGTCACCAATTACCATCACCGCCAAAGAGGTTGAGGATGCCATCGGTCATGCTAAACCACCCAAAGCAGTGGGCCCAGACGGCATAGGCATGCCGATGTTTAAAAGCCTAGGGAAAGAGGGTTTCAAATATTTAGCACATGTCTTCAACCTCTCTCTTTCCACCTTTGTCATATCCGAAAAATGGAAAATGGCCAAGGTGGTCCCGCTACTAAAGCCTGGGAAGCCAGCTAACTTAAGCGAGTCATATCGCCCGATATCTCTCCTATCGCCAGTAGCCAAGACGATTGAAGCCATTTTGCTCCCTCACTTCAAAGCAAATTTGCAGCTAGCCTGTCATCAGCATGGCTTTAGAAAACTCCATATCACCACCATGGCGCTAAATGCCATTAGCACCCAGATAAATTGTAGTCTAAATCAGAAGCCCCACCATAGAACAGTACTCGTAGCGCTAGACCTATCAAAAGCTTTTGATACGGTCAACCATGGCACGTTACTGCAAGACCTGGAAGGGTCTACCCTTCCCCCATGTCTTAAAAGGTGGACCGCAAATTATCTGGGTGGTCGGCAGGCATCGGTGCAATTCAGAAACGAAATATCAAAGCCAAGAAGAATTAAACGTAAATATCGGTTTGTCTTATATATCTATTCATTATCAGAATGTTCGTGGCTTACGATCCAAATTGAGTTCGTTATTTCTAAACAGTTTTTCGTTTACAGCGCTAGTGATAGTCTTTGCTGAGACCTGGCTTAAGGAAGATAATTATAACTCAGAGATCTTCTCGTGTAACTATGTCGTGTATAGGCGCGATCGTGTATCTAGAGCGGGTGGTGTCCTTATAGCCGTAGACTCTAGCCTACCGTCAGAATTACTTTCGTTGGTCTATGACTCTGATATTGAGTTTATAGCAGTAAAGATCTTATTACGTAGTGCTAGTCTATTTATTTGCTGCTGCTATATACCGCCACGTTCGGATATGCATGTTTATACTCAACATAGCTTATCTATACGTAGTGTTTACTCTCAGTTGCGAGATAGGGACCGCCTGGTGCTGCTTGGTGACTTCAATTTGCCTACAGTAAGTTGGATTGGCAACAGTGAACTAAACTTTTTGACGTCCACCACTCAGCATGATTTTTGTAAGAGTCTGCTTGATATACATTTACTACAATTATACAATATATTAAATTGCAAAAATAAAATGCTGGATTTGGTATTTGCGGATGACTCTGTGGGTATTGCCCTCAAGCGAATTCCCCCATTATCACTTCCAGAGGATCCACTTCATCCTACACTTGAGGTAATGCTTGATTATGCTCTGTTGTTTGATGCAGCAAAAGTAAAATCTAGCTTTCGATCAATATGTTTTTGTAAGGCAGATTTAATAAGCTGAATTATCTTATTTCCACCCATGACTGGTCGGATATATATGCTTGTAAAGATGTCGAGTCAGCAACTTCTATTTTTTACAGTTCTCTCAATGGCTTCTTTGCATGCTGTGTGCCTCTTCGTCATGGCAATGCTGGAACGGGCAAACCCCCGTGGTTCTCTAGACATCTTGTAAGGCTATATAATATTAACTCTAGGCTATACAAACGATTTAAAATATCAGGATCATGCTCCGATTTTTCTAAATATTTAGTTGCTAGATCAAACTTTCATCGTCTTAATCAGCAGTGCTATAAACGTTACTTAAATCGGTGTAAGCTTCAATTTTTTAACAACGCGAAACAATTCTTTAGTTTTGTCAATTCTAAGAGAAAAACCTCAGGATTTCCGTCTGCTTTGGCCTATGGATGTAAGAACGCAAGCTCGGATGATGATGTTGCCAACTTATTTGCTGAATACTTTAAGTCGACCTATTCATCTCAACTTTTTCAATCGGATCTCTATCCTTACACCTTAGAAAGTTCTAATTGTATTCTGGTTCCTGTCATAGATATAGATACTGTTCTGAAGAGTCTTCTGGAGTTGAAACCAATTACCTCTCCGGGTCCAGATGGTGTTCCTAGTTGTGTTCTAAAGTTTTGCGCTGTCAACTTATCTAAGCCGATCCTTAAATTATTTACACTATCTCTTGAATCTTCTGTATTCCCTTCAATTTTGAAGCAATCATTTGTTATTCCCTTACATAAGAAAGGTAGTAGGTCCAATATCGAGAACTACAGAGGCATAGCTAAACTTTCGGCTATTCCTAAAATGTTTCAAAAGGTCATCACCTGCCAAATTCAATAAACATGTACTTCTTTATTATCACCCAGCCAACATGGTTTTGTGTGTAGAAGATCAACCACAACCAACTTGTTTGAGTTCACCTCTCTAGTCATGGATGGATTTTTATCCAATAAGCAAACCGATGTTATTTATACCGACTTCAGCAAAGCATTTGATTCTGTTAATCATGAGCTTTTAACTCATAAACTTGACTTACTGGGTTTTTCGAAGAATTTATTACGTTGGCTTCGCAGCTATCTCTTAAATAGAACTCAGCGAGTTATGTTCAAAAACAGTCTCTCAGAGTCGATAGAAGTAACTTCTGGTGTGCCTCAGGGTAGCCATCTGGGTCCATTACTTTTTACCCTCTTTATAAATGACTTACCAATGGTTATCTCGTATTCCCGTGTTCTAATGTATGCGGATGATGTTAAACTATGCTATTCATACTTGCCTTCTGACTCTTCCCGTTTGGATTTACTTCAGGCCGATTTGGACTCATTTCAATTATGGTGTACAGTAAATCTACTAGTTTGGAACTGCTGCAAATGTAAACTAATGACTTTTCACAGAGTCAACCCAGTTTTAAAATCCTATATGCTAGATGGTGCTCCCTTGGAGCGTATATCTGAAGTATGTGACCTAGGTGTTCTTTTTGATGCGAAATTGAGCTTTAACATGCATATTTCATCTATTGTAAACAAGGCATCGGGTGTACTCGGATTTATTAAAAGATGGGCTAAAAAATTTGATGATGCTTATTTAACCAAGACCCTTTACACATCTTTGGTTCGCCCAATACTTGAGTATTGTTCCTGTATTTGGTCCCCGGGGTATAAAAATCATATAGATCGGATTGAATCGGTACAGAAGCAGTTTCTATACCTCGCTTTACGCGGTCTTTACTGGGAATCAAATCAACATCTTCCACCTTATAGAAATAGACTTCTTCTCATTAGTTTGCCAACTTTAGAGAATAGAAGAACATTACTCGGGGTAATGTTCCTTCATAAACTGATTATCGGTGAGATAGACTCCTCTGACCTTGTAAGCAGACTGAATTTTTCCGTTCCTGCGAGAACTACAAGACACTATGTACTCTTTTATTTACCCATTCTACGGCGTAATTTTGCCAAATATATCCCTCTTCGCAATTGGTGCTCGCGCTATAACGAACTGTACAACTGCATTAGTTTTGAGTATTCGATTGCTGCTATCCGTAAGGAAATACTCTCACGTCTGGCATGATATTTTTAAAGATTTTTAAATAAGATGTCAATTTTATTTCAATATGATTTTATTTTTTTTATTAATTTTTTTTTTAATTAAAATTTAACTTAATTAATTTGATTGTTTATTATTTAAGTTTTTACTTTAAATTTTGTTTTTTACGCTTATGTTTTCTTTCCCTGTTATATGTATTGTATCTTATATCCAGTAGTCAGACCTGTTAAATAATGATTAAAAATTTTAATTATTATTAATTATAATGCGTTTTCCTCAGCCAATTGTTTAATGATTAAGTGCCAGTAGGTATGCCCTTTTAATGATTATTAATTAATTATTTTCATTAAAAATTTTTATTTAATTAATTAATTATTTTTAATTGCATAATTAATACAAACAATGTTGATTATTTTGAATTATTTTTTCGTTTGTCTAATGGAATGATAAACATAATTATTTGATTGTTTTAATTAATTTTGATTATTTTTAATTACATAATTAATATAATTATTTGATTAATGTCAATTAATTTGGATTATTTAAATTACTTAATTAATACCATTAAATTATTATTTTTGATTAATTTTAATTATTTCTGTGATTTCCAGCATCATAAAAATTTCAACAAAGTAAAGAAAATATTACAAGCATATTTATCTCTGAACGGGCAGCATAGTAAAGTAAAAGAAATACATAGATACATAAGAATAACAAACAAGGGAAAAAGTACATTGTTTTATTAAATACCAACTAACTACACGATATTACAAGACATACGGGTACTATTTTTTTTTTTTTTTTATTATTAGGTACAAGGAAAGGGATTACATATACACAAACAAGTAAAGCTTATATAAGCGTGTTGAAAAAGACGAAGTGCTGTTTGCATTTGCTTTAAATAAAACGAGTTTTTCAAATGAAAAATCCATCAAAGATTAAAGCCTTGGAGAATTTATAATGCCTGCGAAAGGAAAAACCCTCTCAACTGGGGCAGACGACGTCAGTAGTGTTAAATAATATTGGCGCTTCTTTCAGTATTTGGTGCTTTTTTAAAATTTCCGCATCTATGGAACTCTCGCGTAGGTAGCTGTAAAGTTGACTTTGAACAAGGATCCTCAAAGTTTCTTTAGAAGGTAAAACTGGCGCAATAAACTCTCATTATTTTTTGAATAATTTATGAATGTAAACAAAGTTATTTACCATCATCCTCGAAATGGAAGTATTTCGATCGCGATGACGTTTGCTTAGTGTTCGTACCGTCGCGACGCGTTGACTTCAAATGAAAGTTTGCCTAGTTGATGATACAAGCATAGGGTTGATACAACTCTTTCGTATATAACATCTTCCAGCAAATCACTGTTTGTCTTCTGCAACACCTTTAGCCAGCTGACTTTAACATCTGGTGTTAAAACAGAAGCAGATATTGCAATATTTGCTTCGGGAGCTAAAGAAAAGAAAATATTGAAACATTGCCTTAACTGCGCTTCTAATTCTAATTCTTCTGAAATCAAGCTTTAAAATTTATTGTTTCTTCTACTAAGTTTCTTTAGTTTGTTGCTTAGTGACATGCGCAGTGGAAGCAAATATCCGTACACAACGCTTCCTTCCCTTGCAAAAAATTAAGAGTTTCTGCTATGAACTGCATTATACAGATATATAATTGTGAATACCCGAATATCAAATTACAGGAAGATTTGTTTGAAGTTGATGCGGAGCTTTCGAGCTTGCTTTTTCTTTTGATCCGTTTTGGTAAATAAGTTGGATCACGAACAACGTCGTCCGCAGAGAAATCCGCCATATTTTCTTCTCCAAACATGTTTTCGACATACATTTTTTCTGCAAATAATTCACAATTTGTAGCCTTATTGAATGGTCAACAAATTTATACAGATATATACTTATGTCTGTGGGGTAATAAGCCAAAATTGACGCTCTCCAATTTGGTTTTTAAAAGTTTTCACAAAAAGCAGCGACACTTGACAATATCAGTAAGAATAAATATGTATCTTATATTTCTTGAGTTAGCACAAGTATTTACATACAATAGTACATTTGGTTTCAGCCACTTATTTCTTACTTCAAACATTTTCTCTTTCATGTTAATAATTCAAAATAATCATATAATTGGAAATAATTAGATAATTAAAAATAATTAAGTAATTGAAATTAATCAAATAATTAAACTTAATTATTAATTGTTTGATTAATTTAAATTTTTTGTTTATTTTAATTGTTTGATTATCTTTAATTACTTAATTGTTCTTAATCATATGATTGTCTTAATTTAAAACAATGGGTACATTTTTTAATTATTTTTGATTATTTTTTTAATGGCCAATAATCGTGATTATTTTTAATTATTTTTTTAATTAATTAATTATCAATTGCCAGGTGCTGTGCAAAAAATTAATTAATCATTAAAATCAAAAAGGGAAACGAAATTAATGATTATTAATGTTAATGGGAATTTAACAGGTCTGCCAGTAGTCGACCGCTTTGTGTCTGTGTTGACTTTAACAAACAAATAAATAAATAAATAAACAAGGGGTGCCTCAGGATGGTGTCCTATCCCCACTTTTGTTTAGTTTTTACATATCAAAACTACCTTCGCCACCAGAAGGAGTTACTATCGTTTCTTACGCCGATGACTGCAAAATAATGGCCACAGGCCCGGGCCCAAAGATCGATGAGCTTTGCAACAGAAAAAAGCCTACCTCCCTGATCTCTCCAGTTTTTTCGCCTCGCGAAACCTAACATTATCACCGACTAAATCATCGGCGACCCTATTTACAACTTGGACGTCCCAAATGTCGACCATTTTGAACATCCATGTCGATGGCACTACGCTACCGACTGTCCTACACCCCAAAATCTTGGGTGTGATGTTTGATCAGGATCTACATTTTGGTGAGCACGCAGCGGCAATTGTTCCGAAAATCCAGAGCCGTAATAAAATCCTCAAATCCCTTGCTGGCAGTACTTGGGGAAAAGACAAAGAAACGCTCATTACCACATACAAAGCAATTGGCCAGCCATTTGCGTGTTACGCGTCCCCTATATGGTCGCCAAGCCTAAAAACTACCCACTGGAAGAAGCTACAGGCCTGCCAAAATATTGCGCTCGGAACCGCCACGGGCTGTCTTCTTATGTCCCCAGAACACCATCTACATAATGAGGCGAGAATACTCCCCATCAGGGAGAGAAATGAGATGCTAACGAAACAGTTCCTGTTGAATACCCAGAAACCTGGGCATCCCAACAGACATCTGATTGATGAGCCAGCACCGCCTAGGGACTTAAGGAGTCATCTCCGTAAGCATTTTGAGGAAATACGGCACCTGAGAACTCAGCCGTATGAAGCAAAAAAACACAAGCAGGTCCTTGGTAAACTCCACAAACAGGCGTCGGACCTTTATGCCGGGAATTGCCCGGTGAATCCAGTACTCGGGAACAGTACCCAAAACTTGCGGAAGAGGAACGCATACTCCCCAGGGAAACGCAAGTCTCTCTGGCGCAACTTCGTTCTGGATACTGTAACAGATTAAACTCATATATCCAGTATCAACCCCGACATACAAAATGTATGCCCCGCTTGCAATGTGTCCCCACATGACACCAACCATCTCTTTAATTGTAATGTGGAACCAACGCCTCTAACACCCCTTTCATTATGGTCCACTCCTGTCGAAACAGCAAGTTTCCTTGGACTCCCGTTAGAGGATATTGATGACAATTTGTGACCGGTTGCAGCTGTTAGGTGGGGCGAAACATTGCTACAACAACAAGTATACGTGTACATAGCTAATAACCAAGTAAGGGATACAGTTGTTCTGGAATACAGTTTCGCGAAATGACTAGACCTTAGGAGAAATGGATGAACGAGAAAACTGAGAGTATAAAAGCAGCGCAAGCTGACGAATAAGTAATCAGTTTGATTTAAACACGCTATCAGTTGCGAAGTGAAGTATAGTTGTGAAGTATAATTGTACTACTCCCAAAGCAGTCTAATAAAGATCATTTTGCAATACAGAATATTGGAGTGAGTTATTCAACAGTTTAGCGATTCGAACGTTAGCAGAAGGTTTCAAATAAGCAGAATTTCCCGAAATTCGTTACAGTATGTATGTATAAATAAATCAAAAAAATTAGGCACTTACCGATTTATCCTCCTTTCGCTAGCCAGTTGATGGAGTGTTGACGGTTGAAGTAAGAATTTTTTTTTTTTTTTTTGAAAACACAATCACTTTATTTAGCACCTTTTTTCCTATAAGCCCCCGTTTCTTTTCAAGTGGTATAATCTTCTGGCGCTTTTTGAATCGCTCACTGCGACCTTACATCAATCTTTTCACAATTATTTGTTCACAATTTGTGTTTCTGTTTTCTTTTTTTTTTTTCTTTTTGTTAGTGATACCTATATATCTTTGCTTTCTTTTTCTAAAAGCCTACAAACTACAAAAAAAAACAAAATGTTTTGTCGCTGCGCCTCCTGAAACTGTACGAAACTTCTGCTGTTGTTATGAACTCCGACTTGACATTCCGCCGCATTTCTTTGACGATTTCTTCATCACAATCTTTGTTGAATTTTATATATATTTCATATATATATATTTTTTCTTTGTTTCTTCAGAACTCTACTTTTCACTTGTGTTCATTTTTCCTTCGATTTTATACATTTTTTAATACTTTTTTTCTTATAAAATTTCGCTCATTAAGTCTTACATTTTTTTTTTTTGTGTTCAAATTTACAAATAAATATGTTTTTGTTCTTCAACTAATTCCTTTTTTTTATAACTTTCTTTTTCACTTGTGTTGATATTTCTTCGACTTTATAAATTTTTAATTTTTTTATAAGGTTTCACTCAGTAAGTCCTTAAACTTATTTTTTGTTTGTTTTTTACCATAGTCCCAGTCCCAGTCCCAATCCCAGCCTCATTCCCAGTCCCAGTCTCAGTGCCACTCTCAATCTCAGTCGCAGTCACAGTCCTAGTCCCAAGACCCAGTCCCAGTCTCAGTGTCGGTCCCAGTCTCAGTCGCAGTCCCAGTCCTAGTCTAATTCTCAGTCCCAGTAGGTCCCTGCTCCATCATAAATAATCATCTAGGCAAAGGGCTCCCTATATACCAAATTTCAGGCAAATCGAACCGTGAATAGATTTGTTCGAATAGATCGGTCCTGGTCCACTTGCCGAAAAGATACTTCACAGGAACGGTATCCTATCTTTTAAGTTGGATCAAACTGCACACAGTGTGTGAATTTGATTGAAATCGGCTCAATAGTTTAGGAGTCCATCGCGGACAAACAAAGTGACACGTGATTATTATATATTAAGATTATGGGTATCAAAGAAAAGGTATTGACGGTTACATCTGTACAAAACCGTGTTTATTTGAATATTTCTTATTTTTGGGGATATTAATCCAAATATGAGGGTAAAGGTGAAGGTGAGGGTGAGGGTGAGGGTGGAGTAGAATGCGAATGGGAGTTAGGGGAAGCATCAGAGGGGAGAGGAATCAAAAGCGCCGAGAAAGGAGATGATAAATCGCACACCTGCATTTATTTACTTGCGATGGGGTTGCAATTTGTTTTGGCTATCTAATTGTTATGTCATTGACTATAATGTCACTTTATCAGCTGTTATTTAAAAAATATGAATTTAGTTTTAGACAATTCGTTACGATTTTCGGTTTGTTTGAAAGTTAATATTTGCGTATAAGTATTTTTTTTTACTTTTGTGAAAGTTTATGTAGCGAATGTGTGTGCATTTGAAAAATAACTTAAAATAATTCAAATCAGTGAAAATTAGTTTTTACGAATAGAAAAATGCCGAAAGTGCGAACGAGACTATCCCGGAAATACCGCACGATACGTTAACGGCTGCTTCATATCGTGTAAAAGAACGGGTACGGGCTTATTTGTTTTACAATAGATGCGCGTTTGATTACCATGCAAATATAGATTATCCTAATTCAAAAGACCTTCAAATAGGAAAAATGAATGTAGTTTGTGTACATTGCGGTGCGAAAAAATTGAGTACCGAGGCGCCAGGTCTTTGTTGTGCGGGAGGTAAAGTTATTATTTCTAATCTTCAGGAGCCACCGGATCCGCTAAAATCCCTAATTCTTGTTAACCATCCATTATCAAAGCATTTTCTAAATAATGCAAGAAAGTACAATAGCTAGAGAAGGCAATTTCATGCTGGCATACAAAATTCAAGGGCAGTTATACCACCTCATTGGATCATTATTGCCAGAACCGGATTTACTTGCTAAATACTTTCAAATTTATTTTATTTCTGAAGCTGACCAAACATTTATTCGCTCGAACATGAATCCTTCGTTAAATGTGGAAGTTATTGAAATGCTTCAAAATTTATTGCACATGTATAATGCATTAATTTCAAGCTTTAAGTGCAATATGGAACGTATGTCCACGCCCGAGTCTGCGGTTTTCGGTTAGTTATACACGCGGACAAATTACCGGCTAATGATCACATGGAACGATATAACACCTTTAGTAAATGAAGGAGCCGTCCTTTTAATAGAAGAAGACAAGGGGCGTAGAGATAGTGTACTGCATTGTCGCACAGGGCAACTCCAACGAGTCTCTGAGCTACATCTAGCGTATGATCCTCTTCAATATCCGGCCATGTTTGTAAGAGGAGAAGATGGATACTGTTTGAACATACCAAATTGTGATCAAACAAAATATATATCTTGCATGCAGTTCTATGCTCACCGGTTCATGATCAGAGATAACTGTTTAAATCACCTTCATTATTTTAAATATTTGTTGAATCAATACTCCGTGAACATGATGGCAAAGATGATTTCCGAAAGATTGAATTTCGTGCGCAGAAATCAGCAAAAACTACGTGCTGAAGAATAATACACTTACGTGATGCTGTCAATGAAGAATCTAATATTAACGTTTCTACTATAGGCCAAAAAGTTATATGTACTTCCATCGGCATTTACGGGCTCAGCGCATTATATGCAGGAAAAACACAAGACGCGATGACATATGTACGTCATTATGGACGCCCTGATTTATTTATAACATTCACATGTAATCCTGAATGGCCAGAAATAACTCAAGAGCTTTTTGATTCACAGAAGTCATATGATCGGCATGATATTGTAGCTAGAGTTTTTCATTTAAAAATGAGAATGCTGATGTTTATTTTAACCAAAAAAATGCATATTTGGAGAAGTTAGGTGCCAAATGGTTCCAGTAGAATGGCAAAAACGTGGGTTACCGCATTGTCATATATTGCTTTGGCTGCAGACGAAAATTCAACCACACGAAATAGATAGCATTATTTGTGCTGAAATACCCAGCCACCGCGATGATACATGGACCATGTGGATAACATAATATATTTTCCCCATGCATGGCAGATGGTAAGTGTGTGAAGAATTTCCCCGCAATTATAGCGCTGAGACGCAGTCTGGCGAAGATGGCTACCCAACATACCGTAGACGGTGTCCTGAAAACGGACGTAATACTGCCGACCTTGATGTACGTGGAACTATGACCAGGATAGATAATAGATGGGTTGTTCCTTATTGCCCTGTACTCCTGCGATGTTTTTCGGCACATATTAAGTAACGTTGAATACTGTTATTCCGCTAAAGCTATTAAATACATTTTCAAATATATTAATGAGGGCACAGATCAAGCTACATTTTCTTTTCAAAATACTTGGGATGAGATTCAAAAATATCAAACACTAATCAAACTAACAAAACTTCAATTGTTATCAATCAGAATTCTTCGACAATTATGGAATAATTTATAATTAGTGAAGACAATCAAAGGATTGGAATTAAATGAAACGAATTTAATTATTATATTCATCGCACAAAAAAATGCAAAAAGATTTAGAAATTATAAGAAAGATTTAATAAAAAAAGTAATTAAACCAACTAACAGAATTAGGAAATTTTTCAATTTTAATTTCAATTAATAAATAATCCAAATTAAAACAAATGAATCAATAATCATTATTTTTGGTGAATCAATATTTTTACGTATTGTGACGAATATTAGCATCACTAACCTGATACTAGTATCATCATTTACACACATATGTACATACAAGGTAACGAAGAGATACTCGCAAGCAAATGTAATCATCAGCCGAAGTAGTACTCACGCATACACCCGCATATGGCTATAAGAGACACATAAACTACAAATAGGGATACAGTTGTTCTGGAATACAGTTTCGCGAAATGACTAGACCTTAGGAGAAATGGATGAAAGAGAAAACTGAGAGTATAAAAGCAGCGCAAGCTGAGGAATAAGTAATCAGTTTGATTTAAACACGCTATCAGTTGCGAAGTGAAGTATAATATTGAAGTATAATTGTACTACTCCCAAAGCAGTCTAATAAAGACCATTTTGCAATACAGAATATTGGAGCGATTTATTCAACAGTTTAGCGATTCGAACGTTAGCAGAATGTTTCAAATAAGCAGAATTTCCTGAATTCACAGAAGTCATATGATCGACATGATATTGTAGCTAGAGTTTTTCATTTAAAAATGAGAAAGCTGATGTTTATTTTAACCAATAAATGCATATTTGGAGAAGTTAGGTGACAAATTAATTTATTTATTTATTTAAAATACACATATAAGACATATTTTTTTACGGTGCCAGATTTGTTATTATTCTTATTACTAGTACAAAGTAAGTTTAAAAGCTAGAAACAAAAATATAAGTAACATTCAAACCATACAGAATCAGACCAATTCTAAATATTTCGCGCAATTTTGTTCTCGCGGATTTTTTTATTCCCGCGGAAAAATTCCTCCAATTCTTTTCTCCTAGGGAGAAGAATAATTGGGGAATGGGAATTTCGAATTTTCGAAGTCAGCTGTTTTGTCAATTCAAATTTCGTTGCGCATTTCTTATTTTGTTTAAATAATTTAAAAGTTTGATTATTGTTGCGAATTTGTTTGAAATTAAGAAATCAGGTATAAACAATGCACATTATTGCATTTCATTTGGTATTCACTGAAATGAGTAATGTATTGGTGCCACAGCAACATCAACCGAGAAGCATAAGAAGAAGAAGGCGGCGGGATAACACAAATCCGCCGGAGTTGCCTGCTTTCATTCTGCAAAGCAATTTTCTGGCGGCCAAGTCGAGTTGATTTCGCCTTTCGCCATATGCCAAAATCTATTTAAGCCTTCTTAAAAAATCTTTGCGCAATTTCTGGATGGCTGCGTCAAATATACGAAGAGATCTTGCGTTGCTTATGATATAATTTTCGATTTAAAATAAAGAATATTGTGGTTGTTGTTGTTGTATTAACAGTGAGAATATTGTGGTAGAATGTAAATACATATTTTAGCACAAATTTGTACAAATAAGTGTTCTTTCTTAAAAGAACCAATGTACTTTAACTATTTTGATGCATTCCCTTTAATTTAACTAGTGAAAAAACTCCTATGAAATGGCAGAGAAATCTTCTTCTCCCTTACATTCATAATACCTGTTTTTCTCCCATAACCGGTTCAGGAACAAAGGGTGCGATGTACTGCTAATTTGAAGCGCTTAGGATTTGATTCTAACTGTACTTTATTAGGCAAAGCATTCCACAACTGCGCAGCCGTAACGAAAAACATTCTCGATGTTACTGAATGCTTAAAATGCGGTACAATTAGATTGCAAGTACGGGATGATTGTGCGAAAGTAAGTTTTACAAAAAGGCATTCCGGCGTACGAGAAAAGATAATCTTATGTATAAATATTAGTAAACGACGGTCAAAGAACGCTGATAAATTGCATTCAAGAATAGTTTTTGAGAAGTTCGAAATATGATCATATTTCCGTTTAAGATAGATATATGTGGCACAATTATTATTGATATTTGTTCATAGAAGCTAGGTAACTGTATATCAATTCATGGTAAGATATTATTGGTATTAATAGACTTTTGACAAGTTTAAGTTTTATATCTTCTCGAATAAAATAAGCCGTTTTCCATAAATGCCTTAACATATAATATAACCTACTAATTGAGGAATTCACATGGTCAACACAAGTAAGATGCTTATTTAAGATAAATCCAAGAGTTTTGACATTCTTCTCATATTTCACAACACTTCTATTTATAACTATCGGAGAAATGCCATTCAGATTGTAGGAAAAATGTGAAATAGCGATCGCCTGTGTTTTGGATGCATTAAGGCCTAGCTTGTTCTTTTTAGACCATTGAAATATAGCTTCTAAATCTTCATTTAATCGGCAAACTAAATCCTCCATTAAGCCAAGAGGGGCAGAAAGGTATATCTGAGCATCATCCGCGTAGAGATGAATGGACAGCATTTTTCTATGTCATTAATGTACAAACTAAATAAAATTGGACCAGGAATAGAACCCTGTGGTACCCCAGATTTTACTGGTAATAACCTGGATCCACTATCCCCACATATTACCCGTTGGTACCTGTTTGTCAAATAGCTCTCAGCTAGCTGTAAAACTAGCATCGCTACTGAATCCAAAATATTTTTTTAGCTTATGCAGGAGAATTCTGTGGCAGACCGTGTTGAATGCCTTAGAGAAGTCCAACAGCGTAAGAATTGTGAGTTCGCCATTGTCAAAGTTTGGTCGTATGTCTTCTAAAACCTTGAGCATAGCGGTTGAGCAACTATGTCCTATGCGATAACCTGATTGATTTTCCGAAAGCAGACTTTCTTCAGTCAGATATTTCCTAATCTGGTTCGATAAGAGCTTTTCCAAAACTTTTGATAAACAGGGAAGAATACTTATTGGCCGAAAATCACATGGTTGGGAAGCATTACCCTTTTTTGGAATAGGTATAATATTAGCCACCTTCCAAGCATCAGGAAAATTTAAAATATGCGTCAATGGCGCAATCACATATGGTAATATAAGTTTAATAAATCTTAGACTTATTTTATCTTCCCCTGCTGCATTTGATTTTATTGAAAATATGGATTGTATTCTTTCAGATTCAGTAATATTAGAAAAGTTAAGTTTACTGCACCAATCAAACAAAGAATCGTCGCTGGAAATATTTGAGTCACTCTCATTCGGTAACTTGGTAGCAAAGAAATCATTCATTACATCAGCCTCAATCGAGCATTCCAATTTTAAATCATTCTTAATACCAAGTTGTTTTTGATTATTCCAGAGAATCTTTGGTGGTAGGCATACATCAAGTTTGCTTTGGAAATAACCCCTTTTGGTATCCCTAGTAATTTTCGTAGCTCTGTTTCGCAATATCTTATAAGCCTGCTAGTTTTCTTCACAAGAGGATTTCCTCCAAAGTGAATAGCTTTTATTTCTTTCTTTTATTGCCTGAAGTACATCTCGATTGAACCATGGTTGCTTATTTTTGTTCACTCTAATTTTCTTAAGTGGGACATATTTATTAAATAGGTAGTTAACCAAATTGGAAAAATTTTCAACTTTTTTATTTATGTCTGCTTCAAACCAAGTGTCATTCCAAGGAAGTGAAGATGCTTCAGCAGCTAAAGCTCTGACATTGATTCTATTGAAATCACGAACGTACAGGTTGCCAATGGAGATAGTATTCGTAGATTGCAAAACTACATTATAACTCAAAAAAATTAAGTCATGGTCGCTAACACCTCCCAGAGAAAGCTGATCAAAATGTATAAGACATTGCCCATGTCAGCCACACAAAATACATCTAGTAAACTAGGTTTGCAATGGGGTCCGAAACGAGTAGCAAGTTTATTTACAACTTCCAATCCTACGCCTGATATGCTATCAATAAAATGTTGGGACCGATCGTTTTCCACAAGCAGATCAATATTTAAGTCTCCACACAAGAGTATGTGTCCATAAATTGCACTATATTTATCGAAACTCTTAAAAAATTTACCCAAATCTTATGACTTTTTCGGATTATATACACATACAACAAAGGCAACGCTCAGAATTTGTACTGGTGTACCTCGCAAAGTCACAATTCCTCCATTTAATATAATTTTATATCTAAAATCATATCGGGTACGTGTTTGAGTACTTTTCACTTCCGGTGTATAAATTCCGGTGTAAGAAAGTTACTCACCACACCACGATCAGAACACTTCCTTTATATCATTTGATACCACTTCAAAAACGACTGACTGCTAGCTGTCAGAAAAGAGCATAGCTAGACTTCCGGAAGGAAACATGTTTTTGAGTCCTTCTTTCTGAACGAGATATCGAGGAGGTAAGATCAGTGGAGATTAGGCGAATTTGTTTTTTTATATATACATATGCAAACACAAGTGTGCTTTCTAATTAATTCTATCTGCCCGCGTGCGCAAAGTTTATTTAAGATCGCAAGTAAAGGGTAAAAAGAATACCTACGCGTAATCTACAATCGGTTTCGCTACCTAAAATCATCTCCACTGATCCCACGCTGAAGCCGACTTGCCAATATCAAGAGACCCATCCAAGGTGCATGGCACGAGGCCACCTATCGCCGCTGGACCACCAGGAGCCGTATCCCAGCTGTGTAGTTTCGCTGACGTCAAATTAATTTCTAATCAAAGGATGGTGCTAAATAATCGAGTTTGGGCATGAACACTTTTGTTTCTTTTAATAGAATCTTCCGAGCTACATTGATGTTCTCGTTGCATACCTAAAATCCCAATGCATTGTCTGTGGATGGGATAACCTCAACTTTGGTTCATAGATAAGGACCCGTGTAATGAAAATTCAAAAGCCAGCCGCATTCTCAAGTCGCATCTTTTGCTATAGCCATTTGAACTTTGCAATGTCTTGCTTGAGCGTCCCGAGAATACGTGAACAAAGTGGCGAACTTAAAAATTGCTGTGCCTAGTTTTGTGAGGGTATATGTATGCTTGTAAGCAAATAAATAGCAGCGTAAATGACGAGATTTTATAAATTTTAGTTGCAATTCAAAAAACGTTGCCTTAAATTTAGAACCCGATTTCGAAAACAAATTCCAAGCTTACATTTCGAATTTTCAAAGACTTTAATACGGCGTTGTTTAAGTCTTACCCATTTGAGTTTAATAAAATACATTTTAAGTTTAAGTTTGCTCGAAAAGGTTTCATACAAATATCAAAGTCTATATTTAGAATTTTCAAAGACTTTCATCACGGAACATTGTAATTCATTGTAGCATATAAAAATACGCATGTAAGTTCGCATGGATAATGGACCATTTTTCTTTCCGAGCGATGCTTCAGATTTTGTCCATCAAGAACAAGTGTAATCACTAGCCTCCCTCACACAATATCTTTATTGTTTTTTTCTTATAGGTTACATACCCATGTACATACATATTTAATATTAAATGAGAAATCGAAGTTTTTTTTGCTTCTTTCTCATACAAATATTTTTGTTTTAAACTTTGTTTTGTTTAGCGCTTCGAGTTTTTCACTCACTGGGCGCTCACTCAAATAAGTAGTTACAGTGGCGTAAATAAAAATGGCCAGAAACTACTCGAATTTTCCCTAGGATAAATATTGTTTCTTTTTAGTATCTTCGTTATGTTGCGAAATTTCGTCATATAAGGAAGAACTACATAAAAAGAACTACTATTTGATTTAAAAGAGGGTAATAACTAGTTGCTCGAAGCAGTAATTATTAGGGAGTTAGGCGAGATAACGCATTCATTTTCAGCACTACGTCACAGCGAGGAGGCCTCAACGCTACGTCGAAATGCTCCACATGTAAGTAACATGGTTATTATGTTTTCTTTTGTAAACAAATAAAATATTAAGTCGCTTTGATTTATGTACATATTTATGCATACATTTACGTGTGGTTACACACCTGACCATAGTGTGCCTAGCTTTGGTTATTTTAGCTAATACTCTCATTTGACCGGAACGATTTGAGTGAGAACCTGTATATGCATATATATATACATACATATGTACATATGGATGAGTTTCTTTCTCTAGTTGCGATTGCCAAAGTTAGTGATCAACAAGTGGTTTTTTTTTCTCTTTTTCCACATATTTTCTTTTGATGACAAAGTCATCAATCCCAGCTAGATACATATCAGTTTTTTTTTATTTTTTCGCCCTCCGCAAGCATATGTATGTGAATGAATATGTAACCTGTACATATGATTTTCCATTCTCTTGAAAAAGATAGTTAGGTTAGGGATTTGCATTTAAGTACCCCAAACAAAAATTGTTAGAAGTTAAGTAATGTAATTTTTTTTTTCTAACTTTGGAATTGGTAGTTTGTACAACTTATAAGATAGCTTTGACTCCTTATCTTTACTTCTAATGTTAAGATGAATCATGCTTTGAATTGTAATAAAAATATTGTTAACATGAGTACATAAATCTATTAGTTTGGTCTGATTAAGGATAGTGAGAGTGGGTTTATTGGGGCCTTTTTAACCACCTTAAAGGCCATGGTTGGGTGGGTCTAGAGCAGCCAAACCATCTACATGTGCTGCAAGGTGATGGGCGTCGAAGCTCTGAAGGAGTAAGTATGGATGTCAATGGGTAAGTCGATGGGTGTTTTTTTTTTGAGTCGTGTGCAATATTATATTTTGTCTTGTTAGGGCTAGGGATTAGGGAGAAGGTGTCTGGGTCCTGCAGCTGTTTAATACCCTGCCCCAGCCTGAAGCTCCGATAACGAGCCAGTGCACACGCGGCAGTCGTAGGACAAGACTTAACCGGCCCTTCTAGACGACCCTCAATCGTTTCCTTTTTCCACCCTGTCCACTAGTTCATAACAGAAATGGCGCCCGAGCAGGGACTTGAAGAGACGATGAATAACAGCCTCTTGTCCCTATATTTTTATTCCCGTATCGGAATTCATTTTCGTTTGTCCGACGTTAAAATATTTTTATTAGTCCATAAATTTTGGTTAGTGGAACTTCCAAAAAGTTTCGGACCTCAAGACTGATAGCTATATGTATTCGGTTTTGACCAGCTTTTGTAAAGTTTTTCTGGCATCATAACCTACTTTCAAGAAGTAATTCATACGCCAACGTCCGCCAGCTGGAAATTAACTCTGACAAAGTTGAATATCTGGAGAGTTTACCGCTTTTGGATGTTGTGTATTTAGATACAATTCAAGTTGAAATTATTTTTCTAGTTAATGTTTTTTTTTCGCTTTTATGATTTTCTTTTTTTGCCGTTGTTAGGAGTTTAGCTGCAGTATGGCTAAATGCCCGCTGGCTTACCAACACCAGTAAAATTGACATATTTTAAAAGTTTATGTGATTTTTTTTTCTTCATTTTACCTAATCATTTCTTTTGATACATAGAAGTATTTTGCTTCAAAAAAATTCCTTTCCATGGCTAAAGCCTGTTGGCAGTAAGACCATGCACTCTCCAGTCCTCAGACTACCCCTCACCACTTCTGCCTCTCTCACTTCCGGAATATCAGACCATAGTAACCTTTTGCTGATTTTTCTATATACCCTTTTTGCTATTAATTAAACAAAAACAAAAAAAAACAAAAAAAAAACCCTTAATTGAATAATCCTTTTTTTTCAAGATACGGCCTAAAATGCATAAATTCATAGACACTAAAATCAAAGATTTGCAAATTTGATTTTAGGAGGAGATTTTAGTTACGAGATTTCATATTGTTCGGAAATTTTTCTATCGTGCCAGTGAATATTGTTTTTATAATATATACCTATCGGAGACAACAAGTCGACCTTTTCTTTAAAGACTTTTTTTACACCCTTTTAATTTTATTTGGTTGGATTTTGGTTACGTTCGGGTTAAACTGCGAAAATGGCCCTGCACCACAGTAATGAGCATGTGCCACAGCAGGTCAATATATGTACGATATGTCGAGACGCGTTCTCTGAGGCAGACGATGTACTAATAACCGGGTATTCACATCAGTTCCACCGCGCTTGCCTTTTGAATTGGCTGAAAAGGAACTCGACCTGTCCACAATGCCACAGCAAATGTCACAGTCGAGATTTTAGCCAAAACGCCGGCGCACGGATGAAGACGCGTTCACACCAACCTCCTCAGCACAATCAACACAACCAGCAAAACAGAAGTAAGGAAGTAGGTCTCACCATGGGAGCCCAAAATGAGCAACAGCAGTCCGAAGGCCGGCCAGTTTGCCTGTCTTGAATGCCCCAGTTGGAAATAATGAGGGAAATGATGACGAAAATCGTATCCGCAACATCGTATTTGCGGTGGTATCGGCAAGGCAAGCTACCATTTTTAATAATCTCGAAGATCGCGTATCACATTTGATCGAACAAAAACTTGAGGGTGTAGTTTCTCAATTACTGAATAGGCTGAACCTCAATGCTCCACCCGCTCAACAATCAAATATCCCTAGTCCCGAAAGAGTGGCTCCGCAACCTAGTATGCACCGGAACCATTCAACTCCACGTTGGCCTAGAGATATACCGAATTTACCATACCATTCGAACCCCAACTTTCACCAGCAACTTGACCAGCTTCGCTTTAGTGATATTTCAAGTGTTGCCCAGCTGATATCAAGTTGGGATATAAAGTTTGATGGTTCAGCAAAATTATCTGTAGATAGTTTTATTTATAGGCTTGAATGTCAGGTTTCAGATACTTTAGGGGGTAACTTTAATTTACTCTGCGAGCACATTCAATGCTTGTTTCTTAATGAAGCCAAGGATTGGTATTGGCGATACCGTCGTACTGTGGAACGAGTTACGTGGCCATCCCTTTGTGAAGCCTTACGTACTAATTTTCAGCAGCATCGTACGGATTTTGAAATTAAAGAGATGCTACGTAGCAGAAAACAAGGACCAACCGAAACTTTTGACGAATTCCATAATGCCGTTCTGAAGATAGCAGAACCTTTGCAGTCACCACTACCTGAAGCCGAATTGGTGGAAATCCTCCAACACAACTTGCGACCTCGGATAAGACAGCAGCTTCTATATGTTCAAATAAGCTCGCTAGCGGATCTGCGTAGACTCTGTCTCAAGGGAGAAAGTCTTGCTGGAGAAATCAGTAGGGTTGCTAATCCGATGCCAGTAGGGAATATCCGACAACCTACTCGCCGTTATGTTAGTGAAATACCATGTGAGGACACCGAAATCGAAGCTGAACCGGAAATCGACGAAATATCAAAGCAAGCATCCAAGACGAAACAAGTTTGCTGGAATTGCCAAGGCGAAGGCCATAGGTACTTTGACTGCCTCGAACATCGGACAGTGTTTTGCTACGGATGTGGAGCACCAAACGTTTACCGGCCGAAATGTAGTAAGTGTGATCCGGAAAACCCGAAACCGAGCGAGGGTCTCAGGAAGATTCCTCGCGACGACCGGAAGTAGCCCCAAATAGGATGGCCGTCCGTCCTAATAAAATTTCCGAGAGCGATTTCAGTGAACCCAATTCACCCATCCGGGAAATTATCCCATACGAAGAGCGTCTCAAAAACTATAATAAAGTTAGGAATAGGATATTTGCAGAGGATATTAAACCAACCAACTCCAAGCGATCGTCCGTACGTTGCAAGAACTTTTGGGAAAAAGTCAAACGTGACCACAAACTTTTAAATAGCGTGGTTAGCTCCATCTACCAGAAGTCTTCCGACTTACGACCATACGCTAAGATAGAGGTTCTAGGTTGTGATTATTTGGGTCTGTTAGACAGCGGAGGCCAGGTATATTGTTTAGGCTCCTCGTTAGCGAATACCGTGAAAGCCAAAAACCAACTACGCGAACATGCCACTTCAATCTGCACCGCAGATGGGAAGAGACAAGTCGTGTATGGTTGCATCGACCTAGATGTTCAATTTCAAGGAAAACGCAAGACTATTCACTTTTTTGTTATCCCGTATATGTCCCAACAAGTCATTCTAGGCGTCGACTTTTGGGCAAAATTTCAAATTGCTCCAAATATTATTTCGGAAATTTCGACTTGCCAAACCCCTGATGCAAATGATGCAAATCGTATTTCCTTAAGTGTGGACCAACAGCGCCAGTTAGATCAAATTACGAATAGGTTTCCCAGCTTTGAAAAAGAAGGTCTGGGAAAAACTTCCTTAATGGAATATGTTATCGATGAAATGATTAGATTAGGTGTAATCGAGGAAGCTCCAAATAATCCATGGTCCAGTCCGGTCGTGCTAGTGAAAAAGCCTAATAAAGTCCGTCTGTGTCTCGACTCGCGAAAAGTTAACAGTGTCACCGTGAAGGACGCTTATCCCCTCCCACATATTGATGGTATATTAAGCAGATTACCAAAGGCTGAATTTATTAGTTCCCTCGACTTACGTCGTGCCTTCTGGCAAATTCCCTTAGCGGAAAGCTCCCGAGATTACACCTGTTTTACTGTCCCTAATCGTCCGCTTTACCGATACCGCGTTATGCCTTTCGGTTTATGTAATGCTCCACAGGCGCTTTGTCGACTAATGGATCGCGTAATCCCTCCTCAATTGAAAAATCAAGTTTTTGTTTATTTGGATGATCTCTTGATTCTATCAGAGACTTTCGAAAACCACATGTCCGTTCTCGCAGAGGTTGCTCAACACTTAAGGAAAGCGGGCCTAACTATAAACGTGGGAAAAAGCTCATTTTGCATACCTCGGCTACATAGTAGGGAATGGTACGCTTCGCACTGACCCCGACAAAATTTCTGCCGTAACGAACTATCCCGTTCCAAACACTGTAAAGCAATTGCGAAGGTTCCTCGGAATGGCCGGCTGGTACCGACGTTTTGTGGATAATTTCGCAGCCATTACCACACCTTTACCAAATTTGCTAAAAAAGAGCAAAAATTTCACATGGAACGAGGAGGCCCAGAAATCGTTCGACAAACTCAAAAATATGTTGTGCACCGCTCCTGTCTAGCAAGCCCGGACTACGAAAAGCCGTTTATCATCCAGTGTGATGCTAGTAAGCTTGGTGTTGGTGCTGTTTTGGCACAAAGAAATGATGAAGGAACCGAAGTTCCTATTGCCTACTTTTCTCAGAAGCTGAACCAGGCTCAAACGAATTATAGTGTGACGGAACTGGAGTGTCTCGCTGCAATTCTCAGCCTCAAGAAATTTAGAGCCTATGTAGAGGGTCAGGACTTTACCATCATAACCGACCACGCCAGCTTGCAATGGCTCATGCGACAGACGGATTTGTCAAGTAGACTGGCTCTATGGGCATTAAAACTACAGGGCTTTAGGTTTAAAATAGAGCATCGCAAAGGTTCGCTTAATGTTGTCCCAGATAGTTTATCGCGCCAGAACTTCGACGAAATAACTGAACTAGAAGTCCGTCCACTGGTGGATCTTAGCTCACCCGAGTTTTTGTCGGAAGAGTACAATAAGCTTGTACAACACGTTCAAACCCACAAAACTCGGCTTCCGGACTTACAGGTACTGGACAACAAGGTGTATAAACGCACAGAGCATCCTAATGGTAAGGTCGATCGAGAATCTTTCAACTGGAAGCTGTGGATTCCAAAAACTCTTACCCGTTCGGTGATTGACAATGCCCACTGCCCCCCAAACAAATGCCATGGAGGTGTGGCTAAGACATTGGAACGATTGCGGCTTAACTTTTACTGGCCCAACATGGCAGCGGACGTAAAATTATATGTCGAGCAATGTGATACATGTCGGCAGTGTAAATCACCAAATACTACTCTACGTCCCCCTATGTCTACGCAGTACATCGTTCAGCGACCCTTCCAGAAACTTTACATTGACCTGATAGGACCTTATCCACGATCGAAACAGGGTAATATTGGCGTACTGATTATCCTCGACGCCGTAACAAAATATCCCTTATTAAAGCTTGTTAGAAATTTTAACACCACACCAATTCGAGAGTATCTGCGGGAAGTATTTAGCCTCTTTGGAACTCCTGAAATTGTCCTAACAGATAATGGCCAACAGTTTAGATCGAAACAGTTCAACACATTTTTAGCAGACCGTGGAGTGAAACATATATGCACTGCTTTATATAGCCCACATGCTAACGCGAGAGAAAGAGTAAATCGGTCCATCATAACTGGCATTAGGTCGTACCTCAAACATGACCAGGGACTTTGGGATGAGCATTTAGGAGACATTGCCGAAGCTCTCAGGAGCTCTTACCACCAGACTATTAGATGTTCACCGTATTTTGTACTTTTCGACCAGCAAATGATCTCACACGGAAATGATTATAAACTGCTACGGGAACTGGGAACGCTTGACGAGAATGTGCCAAGTAGAGCAGATCGCTTAAACTGTATACGTGATACGATTATGAAAAATATTAGCCTAGCGTTCGAATATACAGCCAAACGGTACAACCTCCGGAGCACTACGAAAGCCTTTAAAGTTGGCGAAACTGTTTTTCGTCAGAATTTTACCTTAAGCGATGCCACGAAGAAATACTGCGCCAAACTTGCACCAAAATTCATAAAAGCAAAAGTAAATGTAAAAGGAAATTGTATATATGAGCTTGAGGATGTAGCTAGTGGAAGGCGGGGAATGTATCATCGCAAAGATATTCAAGAAGATAAAAACAACGCACCAACACTCTAGGTGGGGGGGGGGGGGGGGGGGGGGTGTGTACTGGTGTACCTGGCAAAGTCACAATTCCTCCATTTAATATAATTTTATATCTAAAATCATATCGGGTACGTGTTTGAGTACTTTTCACTTCCGGTGTATACATTCCGGTGCAAGAAAGTTACTCACCACACCACGATCAGAACACTTCCTTTATATCATTTGATACCACTTCAAAAACGACTGACTGCTAGCTGTCCGAAAAGAGCATAGCTAGACTTCCGGAAGGAAACATGTTTTTTGAGTCCTTCTTTCTGAACGAGATATCGAGGAGGTAAGATCAGTGGAGATTAGGCGAATTTGTTTTTTTATATATACATATGCAAACACAAGTGTGCTTTCTAGTTAATTCTATCTTCCCGCGTGCGCAAAGTTTATTTAAGACCGCAAGTAAAGGGTAAAAAGTATACCTACGCGTAATCTACAATCGGTTTCGCTACCTAAAATCATCTCCACTGATCCCACGCTGAAGCCGACTTGCAAATATCAAGAGACCCATCCAAGGTGCATGCCACGAGGCCACCTATCGCCGCTGGAGCACCAGGAGCCGTATCCCAGCTGTGTAGTTTCGCTTACGTCAAATTAATTTCTAATCAAAGGATGATGCTAAATAATCGAGTTTGGGCATGAAAGCTTTTGTTTCTTTTAATAGAATCTTCCGAGCTACATTGATGTTCTCGTTGCATACCTAAAATCCCAATGCATTGTCTGTGGATGGGATAACCTCAACTTTGGTTCATAGATAAGGACCCGTGTAATGAAAATTCAAAAGCCAGCCGCATTCTCAAGTCGCATCTTTTGCTATAGCCATTTGAACTTTGCAATGTCTTGCTTGAGCTTCCCGAGAATACGTGAACAAAGTGGCGAACTTAAAAATTGCTGTGCCTAGTTTTGTGAGGGTATATGTATGCTTGTAAGCAAATAAATAGCAGCGTAAATGATGAGATTTTATAAATTTTAGTTGCAATTCCAAAAACGTTGCCTTAAATTTAGAACCCGATTTCGAAAACAAATTCCAAGCTTACATTTCGAATTTTCAAAGACTTTAATACGGCGTTGTTTAAGTCTTACCCATTTGAGTTTAATAAAATACATTTTAAGTTTGCTCGAAAAGGTTTCATACAAATATCAAAGTCTATATTTAGAATTTTCAAAGACTTTTTCATCACGGAACATTGTAATTCATTGTAACATATAAAAGTACGCATGTAAGTTCGCATGGATAATGGACCATTTTTCTTTCCGAGCGATGCTTCAGATTTTATCCATCAAGAACAAGTGTAATCACTAGCCTCCCTCACACAATATTTTTATTGTTTTTGTTGTTTTTTTTTTCTTATATGTTACATACCCATGTACATACATATTTAATATTAAATGAGAAATCAAAGTTTTTTTTGCTTCTTTCTCATACAAATATTTTTGTTTTAAACTTTGTTTTGTTTAGCGCTTCGAGTTTTTCACTCACTCGGCGCTCACTCAAATAAGTAGCTACAGTGGCGTAAATAAAAATGGCCACGAAACTACTCGAATTTTCCCTAGGATAAATATTGTTTCTTTTTAGTCTCTTCGTTATGTTGCGAAATTTCGTCATATAAGGAAGAAATACATAAAAAGAACTACTATTTGATTTAAAAGAGGGCAATAACTATATTCCAAGTTTCAAGCTTGTAGCTTATCGGGAAGTTACTCAAATTTCAATTACAAGATTCGTTCACAACGGCCGTGCGGCCGTGCATGCGGCCTGCCTGTCAACTGAAGCTAAATAAAACCGTTTAAAAAGGAATAGAAGTAGCAAATTTGCCAGTCAAACAAACCACCGCTATTATCTTTCCAGTATGGGATAAGCTAATATATTCATAGTAAAATTGTTTTGGTATGATATTCTTTTCGCAAAGAGCTTTTAGGTCGTTATATTTTGAAGATGAAATGTGTAAGAAGTGATCATACAAAGTAACAGGACCCTTACTAAGTATGAGAGAATTTCGTCTTGACCGCACAATTGTACTGAGATCGTATACCTTTTTTTCGCTATCGTCAAAATAGCCATAGTGTAGTTTAACCAATGGATAATTTTTTTCGAAGATAGCGCAACGCAAAGACTTAAATGATATTTTAACTGAAGCTGGAAGAAAAGCTTGAGAAAAGGTTTTCCAATCTGTAAAATCCGAATTATGAATTGAAATGCATGTATAATTTTCTGGTATAGTTCTTGCGTTCGAAATAATTGTATACCATTCATTTGGAGCCCAAACATTTCTATCGCGAATAAAAGACTCAATAGTGCTATGTATGGAGTCCACGGGCATCATGGTATACCCAGGCAACAGGTAAGTTAATTTATTGTATTTTATCTTAGCAGCCTTCTCTAAGAAATATATTATCATTGCTTGCATAGCTCTGTTCCTGTTCTGCCCAACACAACTATCACAATATAGACTTATATCAGAATGAGTCCCCCTTTCATCCACGATATTTAAGTATTTGAAAATTGCACTGGAAATTTCGTTACATCCACGTTTTCCATCCGATTCGCCCCATAAAAAGCAATAACCGTTTCTTGTGCCGTTTTCGTAAACGCTTTCATTATTAAAAGCATATTTTCTTGAATAGAAAAGGTTTACGCTTTTCCGTGTGGTGTATTCAATACTTTCTGAAGGTCGAAGCTGGCGAAGATATACGTCCATTCTCTTTGCTTTTTCTTTTGTCCTCTAAGAAAATTTCTTTTGATTTATCTCTGTCCTGTATGTGCATTTTATCTTCCTCAGTTTGTTGTAAAAGGTTTTGTGCTTCTCCGTCCGAATTCTTATACTTTTCACAAATATTGCATTTGTCCTTTTTTGGCAAATGGAAGCCTATATGGTATTCATTTCTGAAAATGGTACGAAAAACTTTTAGGGATAACTTAGCTTGCTCCTAATTTTTATTTATCAAGTGCTGCGTGTAACACCTATACAAAGTTGGCACGTTTCGAAATTACTGTGGAAGATATAACTTAGTACTTTTGTTCCTACAATAGTGGGAAGGAACTGCTGGTAGGTGTTCAATGAATGTTTTCGAAAGAGCCACATTTATTTCGTCAGACTTATTATGGGGAGGAGGTCTTTTTTTGGTCAGGCAAGAGGCATTTGAAGAGTTATGTTTTTTCTAACACATAGTAACGTGTTTTGGGAAATATTAAGTGTTTTCAGTAAAAACTGTTGACCAACTTTAAAACGCTTTTCGTTATAAGTAATAAAATATGCATAGCTCCACTGTTTTTTAAGGCTATCTGATGTTCTCCTTTGAACGCATTTCCGGGTCATGCACGATAGGAGCCAATCTCTTTGTCGTATCTTGTTGCCTAAGCCCCAAAAGTGTTCATTTAGCACCAACCGATCTTGCTCACTAAGCTTTTCGCCACACTTGCTTCCACACTTTTTACCTACGCAGGGATTTGGTTTAACTTCATACAGCTTTCGTTTTTTACCCCGAAGTCTTTTAGGAAGTTTTCGTTTCTTCTTGTACCCTCTTGTTCCAACGCATATCTCGTTTTCTAATTCCCAAGAATATGTCTTTTCAGACTCAGTATCGCCATATGGCACCAGTGAGTTATTCTTGATCGTTCATTGGTATAAAAACACAGTTTTGTTATTTTATTTTAAAGATAATATAAAATAATTAATCACCTTATTTTGTAAAAGCTCCATATTAAAATAATAAAACAATTTTATTGGATTTCACGAACTTGAGCAGAAATGATTTGTATCAAACTAAAATATATATTTTCGTTTTTTGCAAAATGGTTGCTTAAATCATACATATACAGTAGGGTGGAGTGATACCCTATGTATTTTTGTTTTGTTTTTTGTAATGGCCTAGCAATGAAAAGTTGTCTTTATAAGAGTTAGCCAAAACCACCAAATATTATTTTCGTAGGATGGCGTTTTGAGGTGCCCCCAGCCCCTAGAAATTGAGCAAAATAATCGCGATTTTACAAAGCTCATTGTTTAAATATTTATTTTGTTTCTTTTTTAATATACATAACTTTAGTAAAATTACATATTATAACTAAAAACCACAAATTTTAAATGGTGTTTTACAGTTTTTTTTTGTTGATAATAGTATGCTTGTAATCAAGTGTATAATATAAGTTTTACTGGGACATAATAGGCCATGAAAATAAGTGGGCTTTGAAATCAATGAGCACAATAACAACAAGTGAAAGTAAATCAATGACAAAAAAAAAATATTTGTACCTACCGTCTTTTTCAAAGTTTAGTTGCGTTGGGGCACCTCTAAACATACGATGAAGGAAATAAAAATTTTCAACCTTATTTCTGGTCTAGAAAGGCAACTTTCTGGAGGTCAGCCAAAAGCGATTTCGAAAAAAATAAATTCACTCCACCCTAATATACAGTATAATTGCAACAAGTGCTTTTGCGAACAATATAAATATAAACGATAAAAGTGAAAATAAACATTACTCGTAAGATACCACAGAGGAGCACTTTTGAGGTAAGTAGCAATTTGCGGTCACAAAAAAAGTAAAATTAACCTCAAAATTCACTTACACTAAAATTTCTTTTTGATTTAGCTTGATAACGGTACTATTCTCTATTATAAAAATTTGTGAGTTCATTCAAATCATGCAAAACTATCGGTTTTGAGCAAAAAACTAATATCTGTATTTTTGTTGGTTACACTTAAATTGCGGGAAGGGCTCTATATATTGCTTTGGCTGCAGACGAAAATTCAATCACACGAAATAGATAGCATTATTTGTGCTGAAATACCCAGCCAACGCGATGACCCACTCTTGTACGAAATTGTGTGCAAAAATATGATACATGGGCCATGTGGATAATATAATATATTTTCCCCATGCATGGCATATGGTGTGTAAAGAATTTCCCCGCAATTATAGCGCTGAGACGCAGTCTGGCAAAGATGGATACCCAACATACCGTAGACGGTGTCCTGAAAACGGAGGTAATACTGCCGACCTTGATGTACGTGGAACTATGACCAGGATAGATAATAGATGGGTTGTTCCTTATTGCCCTGTACTCCTGCAATGTTTTTCGGCACATATTAAGTAACGTTGAATACTGTCATTCCGTTAAAGATATTAAATACATTTGCAAATATGTTAATGAGGGCACAGATCAAGCTACATTTTCTTTTCAAAATACTTCGGATGAGATTCAAAAATATCTCAAGGGTCGGTCTATATGCACTTCAGAGTCTTTCTGGCGTGTTTTTGATGTTCCCATATATGAGCGATATCCAACTGTTGTACACTTAGCAGTGCATTTAGAGAATTGGTAACGAGTGTACTTTTCGGAAGATAATGTACACCGAGGAAGCGCGGAATATCTATTGAAGGTAACCCAGGGATTAAAAAGAATTCGGCGCTTGGTAGAGCTTACATTGTACACCCCAATCAAACGGAATGTTTTTATATACGTTTTTATATACGTATACTGCCTCACAATATTCGAGGTCCTACCTCTTTTGAAAGCTTGAGGACTGTAAATGGTGTAGTTTTCCCAACTTTTCAAGCCGCTTGCAGAGAACTACAACTTTTGCAAAACGACGACCATTGGAAAAATGCCATAGCTGAGGCAGCTCTTTTGCATTCGCCGCCAAGGCTAAGAGGGTTATTTTCCATTTTAATAGTTTTTTCTCAGCCGTCAAATGCTGAATTATTATGGAACAAGTCAAGGATGACTTGTGTGAAGACTTCCTTTTCAATGAACGCAGAAGGCGTAACGATCCCGATCTACAAATTTCTGAAGATTTTATAAATCAAGGTTTAAAAAAAATTTTACGACCATTATGATAGTGATTGAATATGTAGTTAACATTTCTTTTAAGGTTTGATGGACATCGAGGACAAAGTATAGCCCTTTGCGAAACATATTTATCCAGTTTTAGGTTGCCTTCCCCAAATCGTGATATTCAATGACCAGAATGTTCTTTTGAGACAATCCTTAGGCGCCCATGTGACTTAAATTATTTAAATGACTACACTCAAAAAAAAAGTATCACTATTAATTTAATACACGATGTGCAAAAATGAAACTATAAACGGTATCATTTTTGTGGTATCAATGCAACGATAAATATTATAAAAAGTATAATTAAAAGTATCAATTTTGTATCTTGACTATTGATTTGCCCATGGAAAATATTTGTTTCGCCCTTAAAATGTATCAAAATGATACCTGTATAAATTTCCTAGTTTCATTATCATAACATTTAATATTAGATTGATTATAAAACGCATTACATTTGTATGTAGTCTATTAACTTGACAAATACAAGTATCAAACTAATATTTCGAAAATGTCAATAACATAAGATCATTGATGACGAAAAAAAGATAAGCAAAAATTGCACATTGATTCCTAGATGGCATCGCCTTGATGATAACTTTTTTTTGAGTGTACCTTAAAGCTAATATATCGAAAATGGTTTCGGATCAGCAGCTGACATATGATAAACTCGTTGACAGCATTGAAAACAAGAGAGGTCAAGCATTTTTCTTAGATGCTCCTGGTGGTTGCGGAAAACCTTTTTACTTAATCTTCTTCTCGCATATGCCAGATGTAAAGGTCACGTGGCGCTGGCTGTAGCATCATCGGGAATTGCAGCGACTCTTTTATCTGGTGGTCGAACAGCCCACTCCACTTTTGAATTACCCTTAAACGTGTCCCTCCAAGAAGAAAAGGTTTACTCCATTCGAAAGAACGGGTCACTGGCTAAAATAATACAAGAGGCAATTCTTATAGTGTGGGATGAGTGTACAATGACTAACCGAGCACATATTGAAGCAGAAGATCGTACATTAAAAGACCTAAGATCAAACAACAAACCCTTTGGTGGGATAACAATTCTCTTTGCAAGGAGTCGTCAGACTTTGCCAGTTTGTAGTCCCATTGGTGGCCGTAGTGGCTTTCATGGTGTTTTCGACGTTTGACAGCTCTCGCAGTTCAGTACATAGTCGCCTATCTGTGTGACCATGCCGGGCCAATAGAACCGCCGTCTAACTCGTTCTACAGTTTTTGCTATTCCGCCATGCGCTGCTGATGGTTGCTTGTAAGCAGCAGAATCAAATTATAACGTAATTTTGTAGGCACATATAATTTCCAAGCATTGTCATCAGTATCGCTGTTACCAGTTGCGAAATCGGTACGATGGTAAATGTACACATCAATAACGGCGGCCACCGTGGTGTGATGGTAGCGTGCTCCACCTACCACACCGTATGCCCTGGGTTCGCACCCCGGGAAAAGCAACATCAAAATTTTAGAAATAAAATTTTTAAATTAGAAGAAAATTTTTCTAAGCGGGGTCGCCCCTCGGCAGTGTTTGGCAAGCGCTCTGGGTGTATTTCTGCCATGAAAAGCTCTCAGTGAAAACTCATCTGCCTTGCAGATGCCGTTCGGAGTCGGCATAAAACATGTAGGTCCCGTCCGGCCAATTTGTAGGGAAAATCAAGAGGAGCACGACGCAAATTGGAAGAGAAGCTCGGCCTTAGATCTCTTCGGAGGTTATCGCGCCTTACATTTATTTTTATAATAACATGGAAGTCAGGCAAATTTGAGGTCTGAAATCGAAGTATTAACTCCTCATATTCAGGCGAGTTAAAAGCATCGGAGCCTAAATCTGGAAGTTCTATTACATTAATTTCGGACTCTGGCATGTCCTCTTACATTCGAGACAGAGCATCAGCCATAAGTTTTCACTTCCTTTTTTGTGCTCAATTGAAAAGTTGAAATCTTTGCAGTTTTATGGCCAACCTCGCTAGTCACAACCTTGGATTCCATCTCTTCAATATACATTCTAAACTTTTTTATTGCAAGAACGACGGCTAGACACTCAATCTCTTTCACTGAGCAATTTCGCTGCGCTTTGTTCAGCTTCTGTAACATGTATGCTATAGGTCGTTCTTCACCGTTCTCATCTTCTTGCAGCAAATATGCTCCTACTCCTACCTGACTAGCATCACATTGTAATATAAAAGGTTTGTTAGGGTGTATTAATATAGGAGCTGAAGTCAATTTTTGTTTGAGGTCAGCAAATGCTTGCTGGGCCGCTGGATTCCACACAAACTGTCTTTTCTTGGAGATTAACTCGGTTAATGAAATGTAGTTGAATCATAATCACCGATAAATCTTCGATACCATCCGGTCATTCCAAGCAATTTTCGAAGTTGGCGTACAGTGTAGTGTTCATATTTTCTTCATAACTTGGTCAATTTAAAACTCGTTAAAAATATATAAAATAATTTAGAAGTTATCTGTTAAAAATCAAATTGTTAAAAAAGAAAATTTGTATAAATAAAATAAAATTTGGCTTGAAAAGATATATTGAATTGAAGCTTATTGAGCTTCATTTGGCAATCCAGCCTTGCAGCTTTTTGCCGTGTGGAGTGTTGTATGTACGAAAATTTTCGACAAAGCGCGTTTGCAAAACGAATTGATTCAGTAAAAAGGTGAACGTTTATATGTGTATGCGATCACCAGCAACAACAATAACAGCAGTCAAAGAATAAGAGGGGTAAACTAAATCAAACCACCAAAAGTTTGTCATTGCGCAGGCGTAGCAAACGTGTCTTCAAGGTAAATTGTGTAGTTCGTCATTATTGTAGAGCAGAAGGGCGGCGTTTTTTTTAGGTGCAGCGCACGTCAGCAGTTAAAGCCATTTAAATACGAAGAACGCAAAAAAACAGAAAATCTACAAAATTGGAAAATTCCTTTTGGCATTATAAGGAAATCTTTAGTGAAGTTAAACAACGCCGCATAAACTTTATGCGACAAAAGTGTATCAAAAAATTTTCGTTTTGGCATAATTAATTTGGATTGGATTAATTTTGAAACAAAGTCAGCTTAAGAAAGAAATAAACAATAAACATCAGAATATAAACAATAATATCCTTTACGCAATTTCGAATTTTGGATTGTTTGTATTTGAAAAGTGTTAAGTCAAAATAACGCAAATAAATTTAACACCGAAGAAAATACACAAACATTGAATGTAGATTGCGTAAAGGATTTGTAGTAGTGTGTATATGGCATAACAAATAAAATACTTAGAGATTTTATAAATAATCCATTGATTTAAATCATTCATTGTTATTGTCGTCGTGTTCGAAACCGATGTGAAATGTTGGCAGTCGTATTTGAATCGACAACGTGAAGAGATTCTGTGCAGCCTCAGGCACAGCCATTACTACAGCACAAACAGCTGATGCTAAAGTAAAAACAATAACAATACCAAGAACAATAACAAGTATACTGAAACTAATTATAAAATAATATTTGTTCTTTTTTTAATATATTTATATACATACTGTAACGAATTTACTTGCAATTCCGCTTATTTAAAATCTTCTACTAAGGTTCGAATCACTAAACTGTTGAATAAATATTGAATAATGGAAAAATGGCCTTTTTTAAAGTACTTCACAATAAATAATACTGCTATTGCCCGCCAGATAGCGTCTTAATCAAAACTGCTTGATCGCTTCAATAAAACTGATCTCTCACCTCTACTGTTGTCGCCTTTTTATACTGTCTGATTTACTCGTTGCATATTTCTAGGCTTTTCTAGAATTTACTTAGTTACTGCCATATAATTGTAACTACAGATGCACGTGTGTAGCTTCTCATATGCGCGCGTATTTGTGAGCGACACTTCCACAATTACAATTGCATACTTTCGGGAGCATCTCAGATAAGATATATGCATGTGTTTGTGCACTGTTTCTCCCTGCGTGTACGGGGGGACATAATTTATGGATTCGTTTGTGAAGATACATAATGATTGATTTATGGATGTGTATGCAAGTCACTGTTTTAGCATCGGCTTAGAGATGGCAGTTCCCCTTAGTGTTGCTAATATTCGTAACAATACGCTTTGTTGTTTTTGTAATTGAATTTGTGTAAACTCCCTTTTCGTTAATTCTCACGATGGTTACGCGTACTCACACCCGAGATCCTTTTTCATTAATCGATTTGACACATTCAAATAATACCAACAATATACAACATTTACCACAAACATCAGACGATTTTGATACACATCAACACTCTGAAATAGCAGCGACTTCGGTAAAATTACCAACCTTTTGTTTTATGGCGTAACCTTAAACGCCTGTGTGTATGTGGTAGTGACAATGATGAAGCTTACGCACGAGATCCCGACCTGCTTAATGAAGCCTTTGTTATCTGCCCTACACCCGGCGCTCACCGTGCGTTTATCCCCCGCGATAACGCCTGATATTCCAGTAATACGTTTGAATTTGAAGCTGTATCGGACTTGGACGTCATAAAGTGTACATCAAAAATTAAATCAAATGCTACTGGTGTGGATGGGATTTCCATAAGATTTATAAAAATGGAAATGATGAATGGGGGCCGTAACTCATATTGTGAATCACTGCATTACTTCGTCTTGCTTCCCTAATCAATGGAAGATTGCATCAGTTCGACCCATTGCAAAGAAGAAGTATGCCGACACTCCTTCTGATTTCCGTCCTATTAGCATACTACCGGCCCTGTCCAAAGCATTTGAGGCATTAATAGCCGAACAAATCTCAAACCACTTGCAGAGATATCAACTTCTGCCACCTTTGCAGTCTTGACTTAGGGCTAAGCATGGTTGTGCAACAGCTATGCTTAAGATCCTCGACGATATTCGTAGTCACTTCGATGAATACTTACTAACGTTGCTGTGTCTGCTGGACTTTTCTAAGGCATTTGACTCAGTTGACCACCATTTGCTCTGCACTAAGCTGAAGTCCTACTTTGGTTTTAGTGACAATTCGTTGGCGTTAATTAAAGGCTATTTAGCCAACCGATACCAATGGGTAATTATTAGGTCCCAAATGTCACGACTTAGTGCAATAGTCTGCGGTGCGCCTCAGGGGTCAATTCTTGGGCCGTTACTGTTTAGCTTATTTATCAATGACATTTTTACAGTCTGTAAATTTGTTACTATGCACGCTTATACAGACGACGTTCAGCTTTACTTTTATAGCCGTATTGATGACGTCGATGCTCTCTGTTCTAAACTTAATGCTGACATCTCAGAAATTTTCCATTGGACTAATAACAACGGGCTTCGTCTTAACGCAAATAAAACTTACGTCTTACCTATATCAAAGAGAAAGTTGGCTGAGACGGGTATTCCACCGATTTGTATTGGAACCGACCAAATTAAACTGGTGAGTAAAATTACAAACCTCAGCTTTGTAGTCAACTCCAGTTTGACTTGTGTTGACCACGTTAACCAGGCTATAGGAAGGGCGTATGGCGCACTGCGAAATCTGAGGCTATCGGCGATGTTTACTCCTCGTAACATCCGCCATAAATTGGCTGTCCAACTAATTTTACTTTATCTGACATACTCCAAGTTGATATATAATAAGCTAGATTACTTTTAAATTTTTGAATATTTTTTGATTTTGTTTCAATCCAATTTGAGATTTTAAAGTTATTGTTCAAATAAGTTTGAAATTAAAACCGAATAAAATGAAAAAACACGGTAGTAAAATGAGAGATTTCCAACTTAGTCGAAAAAGTTTAAAAAGCGCTTTAGCCGATGAATAATTAGCATGTAAATATGTATTTTATCTCCTGTAATATTTGTAGGTATTTTTTCCAAAAGGCCTGCTTATAACCGTTAAAGATTGTCTAAATTATTTTCAGACAAAAAATCGTGGAAAGTAAATAGAAAAGGTAAAATAGTAAATAGTACTGTAAAAGGACCATGCGCCACATGGCAATGACTAATCAAAATTCAATCCTCGGTAGCGACCTAAATATTCTTCAAAAAAATTGAGAAAAATACTGAAATACAACTTTAAAGCGCTGATAATGGAAGTGTTGAGTTCTTCAGTGCATTGGTGCGTATTGTTTTTTACATTGCGAGGTATATTATTCTGCGAACCTTTTTTGGACTTGCGGCAGTTTACGTATTTATAGAATAGTTTTCCGCTCGGATTTTTTTTCCAACTCGAGAAATATAGTAATAATCCTGAAAATTTTAATTAAAAAATTTGTTTCATCAAGAAGTAAAGAACTTTATTTTGTTTACAACATTAATTTATTTCAAATTCTTATAAAACATAAAATCACCTTTGTGTCTACTTCACTAGGGAAAACAGAGCAAATTTCGTTCACTAACGAATAAAAATCATTCGGTATAAGAGAAATGTTTCCGTAGCATATTTCTTCGACTAAAATAGCAATTACTTCGTCCCTGTTGATATTGTCAATTCTAAGTACTGTTCTCTTTGTGGAAGTTTAAAATTTTCTTTCCACGTGTGGTACTCGACAACAACGTAAATAAATCCTGAAGAAAATAAAATAAGTAAAGTAAAATAAAAAAATGAAATAATAAATAAATAACCAAATGAAGTAATACAAATAAAATAAAAGCAAAGTAAACAAAAATAAAACGATGCTAGCCAAAAATCCGAATACGTTTGGCTCAAACTATTGCTATTTGAGTATATGTACTTTATATATTAATCTGTATAAAATTTTGAAAAAGTGGGCGTGTGCCACGCTCTCTATTAGGAAAAATTTAAGTTCGCTTTATCTCAGCATTTATTTGAAGCAGGTATTTAATATTTGGTATAGAGATTCCAAATATGATGTAATTGATGTGTGTTATTGTTTTGTCATTATTAAATGTTAAATCAAATATTTTTTTTTGAACTTTGCACAATTGTATAAATGACCATGATAAAAGTTATTTTAACAATTTAGTTTTTCTCTCAGTGTACGTCATGGAAAATGTGCAACATCAAACCGTAGCTTATTTTTTCAACATTGAATAGCAAATCACAACTGTCAAAACAAAACAAAGTTTGCAAAGAAAAAATTTAAAACGAAAACGTTGTTCACGATCCGTAGCTTTCATTTGCTGTAGCAAATACACAAAATTCTGAGCTCCCTTATTGTTAAGAGCACGAAACAATGGTGCAAAAAGGGAAAATAAAAAGAAGATAAACAATGTGTCCTTAAACACAGACATAGTGTTGATGTATTTTGATTTTGAAATTCTAACAATAGATATTGTAAACAGCTTATTGCTTCTTCTTGATTATTTTCCATACAACACCTCCTACAGCAATATGTCAGTTAATCGAAATCAATAAAAATTTTCTTCTGACTGGACATTCTTCTGCGCGGCGAAGAGCCTGAATTCGCTTTGCCATCACCTTTTATTGATTCGCCTTTAATAATAACATATTGTTAAAATTTCAAAATCAAAATTTATCAACATTATGTCCGTGTATTGATTCGTTGTTGTAAAGGAAGTTTTTGAAAAATTGTTATCTTCTTTTTATTTTTTTAAATTAATTGTTAAGTTATTGTGTAAATTTTAAAATACATATATAACCAGCTAATAATAACACAAAATTTCTGTTAATTTTGTTTTCATAAATATATTTATACTGTTCTTTTTACAAGCTGAGTCGATTATGGCACACCCGAAAAAGAAAGATGAAGCAAGGTCCCTACAATTTACTTCTAGCATTGAAAAAGTCAAAGATGTAAGATATAATACTTGCACATTTCATGCAAAAATATACATAAACGTTTAATTTTTATTTAAGTATGGATGGTATTGGGGCCCGCTTTCAAGTGAAGCAGCAGAAAAAGTTCTCTCAACTGAACCAGATGGAAGTTTCATTGTACGAGACAGTTCCGACGACCACTACATTTTCTCACTTAGCTTTAAATTAAATAATTGTGTTCGTCACGTTCGAATAGAACAGGATCAAGGTAACTATTTGCTTTGAATAACACATTTTTTGTAAATTCTCGCAAAAATATAAGCTAAGAATAGAAGATATTCGTGAGTTTCAAAATAAAATGTGATATGAAAAACATGTAACGCGGCAAATAAGCGGTGTAAATCAACTCGCAAAAAAAGAACACAAAATCAAACTTATTCCATAATAAAGATTTATAAATTGCATTTCTGAAAATATTTGATTGGCGCTTATAACGTTTTTCGCATTAACTCTTCATTTGTCATTTAAAATAAGCAAAACGAGTGATAATCACGCAAAGTAGTGCACAAAGAAGAGCTTTAGTATAATTAGAAATTCAATATCTCGAAAAACTCGTTCACCTACTCCCAACTGAGACTCCTTTACTCGACTAACATCAGACAAAGCCCTAAGCAGAGATGAAAAGTATTTTGCCATGAAAAGCTTTCCAGCAGGTGACGTTCGGAGTCGGCATAAAACATTTAGCTCAGCCAGTTCGTAGAAATAATTAAAAAAGTACCACACCACAAACTGGAAGAGTAGCTCCGGTTAAATCTCCACGGAGGTATATCGCTTTAAACAATTATTACTAATAAGAACCGCTCAGCACATATTCACTTGCAGCACTTGTGTTTTATTTTGCCTTGAGGCATAGGCTAAACTTCAAATATAAAAAAATGTTATCGGTTTATACCGATCGTTGAAAGCCTCCTGTGAAAGTACTCTGGTATTAAATTTTGGAAAATCGAAGCTCCATTTTCCATCGGAAGGAATCGCCCCTGCGCCGACGGCTCCAAAATAACAACGGGCACCAACATTGATAACTTTTACTCAAGAATATATCATTACCATTCCAATCTAGTATACTTTTTGGCCTCGCAGAACAAAAAGACCCTCTCGATGGGAGCCCCTCTTCACGATGAATTCAGCCGTATCACAAAGCCCGATAGACTTCATCCCTTGCGCGATCAAAACATTTCTCGCCACCAGCCTGGTGATGGCATTTTTCCACGCTATAACTTAAAAAAATATATGGAAAATAGTTTTGGATTTTTAATGCATTTTCGTACATTTAATGCAATATTTTTTTCATCTTAATAAATGGAAATTCAAGGACTGGTACAGAAACTTCTGCAAATCTCGCCGGTCAATAAAGACCTCTTATAGACCGAATTTGTCCGGTCCCCCCCCATAAATTCAGAAAACAAAAATTTAGAAACACATTTTTTCAGAAAACATTAGTCAGAACCCTTTATTGAGAAAGCCAGAATTCATAAGTCAATTCACAAAGTAATCAGACAGCAAAAAAAACCCCCAGCGGGTTAGGGGATCAGAGTTACCCGCGGTAGGTATGGCTGTCGTAAGAGGCGACTAAAATAGCAGATTCAAGGGGCTGTGTAGGGCAACCCTTCATGTTGCCAGCGCAATATATAGCTTCTCCAAACCCAATTGTCACCTATCCGCGGCGAATCCTGTTTCACTAACAGACGAGGCTCTGGCGACCCCAAGCTCCTCATGGAACTTGGGGGTGGGGAGGGAGGGAATGGCCTGAAGGTTTAATGTGGCCACATAAATCGTTCCCGAGATGGTGGGGCTAGCGCCTTAATGGTGCTATGGTACCGGAGCGTACCGGATCTGTATCCGGCAAAGGACCATTACATCGATAACACTCCCCAAAGCCTTCGGGGAGCAACCTTATCGCTACAACAACAACAACACAGCAAAAAAACATTAAATTTTGCGCGAGCAACGTCGAAAGAAGGCGTTATATTCAATCTAATTATGGAATATGTATAATATCACCAAATTGGGTGAAGTCCATACAAATAATACAATCGAAAGGTGGCACAACGTCATTCGAAGTGCGTTTGGACACACCGTAACATATTTAATTGCATAAATAACATAAAAAACGACCAGGCAATAATAGAAACAAAACTGTAGCAATTTTCAACTGGAGGCGAGGCATATCGCAAGAAAAAATATAAAGACTTCGTTTTTTTAATACTGTAGATTCAAAAGATCGCGGGTTCGAATCGGGCTCAAGGCCTAACAATAATTATTTTATAATTATTATTGTTATGATACATTTTTTCTTAATTGAAACAACAAAAATTGTTAATACGTCCCAGAGCACGGGGAAAAAGTGTTAATAAATATGACGCTATGGCATCATTGCCATGAAACAAGTCCAGTTTTACCATCCATTCTTCAACAGATGTCGCAGTGCTGTGAATATCAATTGGCAAGAAACAGCGTAGAAGTAGAAATAATGAAGACAAACAAACAACCGCTGTGACAGCTGAAGGTTATAGCAGCAGCGCCTAAACGTTGCCGATGAAAGAATTTAGCAGTTCCCGAAATGGATATGTACAACGAGCTTTGGCAGTTGTCTAAATTTTTTTCTTTCTTCTGTTCTAATTAAAAGTTTGTTCAATTAAGAAAAATGTATCATAACAGTAATAATGATAAAATAATTATTGTTAGGCCTTGAGCTCGATTCAAACCCGCCATCTTACAAATCTCTAGGCCGATATAACAACAAAAATTGTAAATTCATTTTGTTATTGTACCGAAAAAGATAAACATGAAAAAAATTAATTAATTACATGCTTGCTATTGCACACAATTAAAAATTTTATATTATACTACTTTTTCTAATAATTCCTTCCAAATAAATAAACGTTTTTGAATTTTGACTTCTGAATTTTGCCTTCTGAAATTTGACTTCTGAATTATCACTTCTGAAATTTTACTTCTGAAATTAGACTTCTGAGATTTGACTTCTGAGTTTTGACCTCTGATTTTTGTCTTTCTAAAAAAGGGTTCTGACTAATGTTTTCTGAAAGAATGTGTTTCTGAATTTTTGCTTTCTGAATTTATGGGGGGCATCAATTTGTTCATAGTGGTACCAGAATTTGAATGACGACCAAATGGAAGAACCCCAATCAGGTACCAGGACTTATGTTACTGGCAAATACTAGAAGTTTTCTAGGACCTAGCTTAATTGCTGCCTCGAAATCTTGCAGCTCAGCCGCCCCTAATAATTGGAGCCTTGACCTGGCGAGCGCAGGACACGAACACAGAACGTGCTCAACCGTTTCTTACTGCAGCTCGCACTTCCTACACCTGCTGTTACTGACGAGGCCTACTTAAAAGCATGTGACGCCAGAGGGCACGCGGCAGGTATGCCTGTCGTAAAGAGGCGACTAAAATACCAAATTGATTGAAGGTGTTGTGTGGCGCAACCCTTTCAAGGGGTTTCCAGCGCAATATATAGCTTCTCCAACCCAATTGTCAACTTCACCTACCCATGCCCGTGATGGTCGGGCTAGTACCTTAATGGTGCTTGTTACCGGAACGTACCGGATCTGCATTCGGCAAAATACCGTCAACATCGATAATACTCCCCAAGGCCTTCGGGGAGTGTCCTTATCACTACACCAACAACAACGCCAGATCACAGTCTCCAGTTAGTATGCTCATCGTGAGCCTTAAGTCTTCTCTCTTCAGAGATATGAGCCACTTTGTGAGTGTAATATCGTAGGCTTTGCACATGATCTTAGAAATTTTGCAGCCCCACGCTTTTGTCCACGCCTTTCCTGCTTGATGGATCATATGTAACTCCTGTCTCCTTTTAATTTCTCCCAAACGGATTGGGACGTCTATCGTCGGTTTAGCGAGTGTTTGCCAACTCTTCGGCCTTTCCGATATCTTTTATCTCTTTATGACCGGTAACTCAGTATAGATGTATGGTCCCGCCGAGCGAAGTTTTTCCAGAACACTTCTTGATGAAGTACTGTGTAAGATTATTATTTTTTATTTATTTTTAATCGCCGCATGCCTATCTATATATACATTGAAGTGACTGCAGCTTAAGCACGCTTCCTCCGAAATTTCTTAGTCCAATTATGGACCTTATAGTGAATAATTCTAGATCGATTTTTTCCGCGTTGGCGGCTAATCCGACTACAGATGCCCAGGCATTTACATTTCGAAGTGCCTGATCCATCAGAGAAACCAGCACGTTGGCAACATTTTCTTACACATACAAAAACTGCTAAGTTTTATAATGTATTTCCGACCAGTTCTTGTTGAATCTGAAGGTATTTTATTAACTTTTTCCGGTCTAAGTTTTTTTTTTAAGTGCGAAATAAAATTACATTATTCCACTTTTCTAACCCAAAGTTTCGCTAATAACTTTTTAGCAGCATCAGGGGTACGTGTTTATTTGTTAAAACTGTTACAAACAACAAAATACGAAAAATGTTAAATTACATACAAAATATATTGAGTTTGATAAATCCGTGTGAAAAATCAACTAAAAACAGATAATAATACATAAAAAACCAACTTACAATATTGCACTCGGCCGAGGGTTTTTCCTCTTTTGAAATTATTTAAAACTATTGTTTTTGAACATACAACACTTTTGAAAAACATAAAAACATTGAACATTTATGGACAGTAAATCAATACCATCTTAACGCTATGGTAATCTCGTCAATACTAAAAGCTATTTTCCTAAACACGTAATGTAAGCAGATGCTATATTGTCTGTATCTTCTTTCTTGTTAATCGTCTTTTCTCTTTTTTCCATGATTATCAGGCTTTCTAAAGGGTATCTTGTTGTTTCTTTCCTTTCCCTGTCAATAATCTTCGCATTAGTAAAGTAAGCAGACTTTCCACTTGATACTATGTGTAGTGATAACGCTGTACTGTTTTTTTGTTTTCTTATATCCGCTTCATGTTCGCCCAGTCTAACACCTAAGGGACGCTTTGTTGTGCCAATATATATTTTGCCGCATTCGTCGTTTGATTTTCCTTTGCAAGTAATTTCGTAAATGACGTTGTTTTGTTGATGGAGATCTACAGGACGCTTTGTTCTTGTAAATATTGTTGACAAAGTGCGGTTTGACTTATAGGCAACTATTGTGTTTGTTGTTTTTATTATGCTGTGATCAATATTTTCGGTAAGTTTGGGTATGTATGTGACGCTGTAAAACTTTTTCGCTGCTTTCGTTTTTAAATTTCTTCTTTTGTTAGGTTGGTTGCTGGATTTCATGATTTCTTGGTTCATTAGCTCTCGTATTAGTGTCCTTTGATGCTGTTTCATTGTTCACCAACATACCAACAATGTTAGCCTCGAAAATAATTCTAGGAAAATGGAACCAAATAAAATAAAAAACCAATATTCCAAAGCCGAAATTCCAGGAGATATTAGATTTCTGCCTTAAAGATATTAATTATTTTATGTTTGATAATAAGCTTTATACGCAAACGTTTGGAATGCCTATGGGCAATCCAATTTCAACTACAATCGCTGACATTATTATGGATGACTTACTTGACAATGCTATTTTGGTACTTAAGCAACGATTTGATATAGACATAAAATTCATATGTAAATATGTGGACGATCTCTTGGCTATAATTAAACGTAACGACGCGAACATTATTCTAGATATTCTGAATAAATATCACAAAAACTGCAATTTACAATGGAAATGGAAGCCAACTCCAAAATACCTTTTCTTGATGTCTGCATCCATAGGGAGAAACACAACCTTTTTCTTGACTGGTATTCAAAACCTACCTCTTCTGGACGCTTAATAAACTACCTTTCCTCGCAGCCGACCAAATATAAGATTAATACAGCAAAAAATTTCATACATAAAATTTTGACCTTAAGCCACAAAACTTTTCATAGTGCCAATATACAAAAAATTTATAATATTTTACGCAGCAACAATTATCCTAATAATTTAATACTAGAGCTAATAAACCAAGAAATCATGAAATCCAGCAACCAACCTAACAAAAGAACAAATTTAGAAACGAAAGCAGCGAAAAAGTTTTACAGCGTCACATACATACCCAAACTTACCGAAAATATTGATCACAGCATAATAAAAACAACAAACAAAACACTTGCCTATAAGTGAAACCGCACTTTGTCAACGATATTTACAAGAACAAAGTGTCCTGTACATCTCCATCAACAAAACAACGTCATTTACGAAATTACTTGCAAAGGAAAACCAAAAGACGAATGCGGCAAAATATATATTGCCACAACAAAGCGTCCCTTAGGTGTTAGACTGGGCGAACATGAAGCGGGTATAAGAAAACAAAAGAACAGTACAGCGTTATCACAACACATAATATCAAGTGGACACTCAGCTGACTTTACTAATGTGAAGATTATTGACAGGGAACGGAAAGAAACAACAAGATACACTTTAGAAAGCCTGAGAATCATGGAAAGAAGAGAAAAGACGATTAACAAGAAAGAAGATACAGACAATATAGCATCTGCTTACATTACGTGTTTAGGAAAATAGCTTTTAGTATTGACGAGATTACCATAGCGTTAAGATGGTATTGATTTACTGTCCATAAATGTTCAATTTTTTTATGTTTTTCAAAAGTGTTGTATGTTCAAAAATAATAAATAAAGAGGAAAAACCCTCGGCAGAGTGCAATATTGTAAGTTGTTTTTTTATGTATTATTATCTGTTTTTAGTTGATTTTTCACACGTATTTATCGAACTCAATATATTTTGTATGTAATTTAACATTTTTTGTATTTTGTTGTTTGTTACAGTTTTAACAAATAAACACATACCCCTGATGATGCTAAAAAGTTATTAGCGAAACGTTGGGTTAGCTAAGTTTTATATTTCCATTCCATACCATTCGCACCAACACCAATACACAGATTTTGACAATTTGAAAAGACATGTTTTGTTATTGTACAGATGAGCCAACTATATAGTTGAACCATGCATAGACCCCATTACGATGTGATTATACTGCAGCTTAACCTTTGTTTTTTTGGAGCTGGATGAACTTCAATCGAGTTGAGACTGATTGCTTTTTTCGAGACATTGTTGAAAAACACCTAGGGCATATTCCTGGTGTTCCAGGGCTTTCTCTATCAGTATCGACCGGCCTGCCTTTGGCGTCAGCATGTTGCGCTCAAGAGAATAGCTCCTCGTTCATATTGTATTTTATACACACATCTATTGCTTAATATCTCTAGGGTTTTGAGCAAAAACGATATCAAACTAATAGGCCTGTAGTCTTTCGGGTGCAGATGACTGGCTTTTCCCGATTTCGGTATGAAGACTACTCGAACGTTTCTCTAAGATTGCGGGACTTGGTTCAGTTTTATGCAACCTTCAAAGATCATTCTTAGCCATTCTATAATCGCTCCACCGGCCGTCTGCATCATAGCAGGGAATATCCCATCTCAACCCGGCGATTTGAACTTGGCAAACGTTTTTATTGCCCATTCAATTTTGGTATTTGTTACCAATCCCTGGTTACTTAACTCTTCTGCATCATCTCCTGATGGAAAGTGTGTGTTAAGTAGTGCTTCAAGGGACTTTTCACTACTGTGAATTCGGCACAGTATTTCTTCGCCAAAACCCGCTTTGATCGGTTGATTTCATGTTTATAGATGCTCAACAGATCTCTGTATTCGTCCCAGCACTCCTCGCTTTCCGCAACTTATGCCAGCTTAAAAAACTTTTTCACCTGCCCTCTAAGAAGACTCACCTCCTTACTCCAATATAGTGGTTTTGCTTTCCCCTTGAGTCTTCTCAGTGGACAAGCTCTTTTGTACGCAGTTGGCAGCGCCTTTGATAAGAAGGTGTTGCACTCCTCTACGGTGGTATCCTCTTTAGGTTGCCCCAGTCTGCCTGATACAAATTTCTGAAATTTGTACCAGTCCGTTGCCCTAGGATTTCTAAAAGTTGTTTCCCTTCTCTACCCTCTTTAGGGGGACTCTGAAGCTGATATATGCATGGTCTGAGAAGGATGGCCTGTCAAGGACCCTCCATTCATACCCCGATATATCCTGCTCAGAACTCAATGTGATATCAAGCACACTGCTTGACGTAGGAGCAACATATGTAGGCACCCTACCCCTGTTGGCAACCTGTAGACTACTCTGTAGTATATAACAAAAAAGGGACTCACCACTATCATTAATATCGTACCCTCCCATACGCTGTGATGCGCACTCGCATCCGCGCCTATGACAAGTCGTCCTCTGCACACTTATTGATTCATCAGCCTTTTGACATGACACAGTATGCTTTGAACAAATTAGATTTGAACTGGCGTTTCATGACATATTTTAGCATCTGAAGTCAAGCCTTCAACAATGTCAAAAATAAATAATCCCAAGCTTATCGAAGGACAAGCCAAGAAGTGGCCGCCAATAGGGATCAGCCGACGCCAAGTTGGAGAAAAATATCGTATCCCTAATTAGGAAAAACCGGCCCATGTTAACGAGAGATGTTGCCGAAAAAGTCAAAACCACGCATGTGTAAGTCACAGCAATCAAGCAGAGAAATGCTACTAAAACGTACATAAAGAAAAAATGAAGTGAAAAACAGACGTCAAAAAGCATTTCCCGTGCACATAGACTCTATGAGACCAAATTGGCAATTAAAAATTTTTGTCTGACTATGGACAACGAACGTACTTGAAAAATGGACCTAAGAACATTGCGAGGTCCTCAGATGTAGTGCTTGCAGTCAGTAGGGAACATTCTTGATTCGGAAAAAACCATCCAAATAGAAAAGTTACGTCGTCTAATGGTCCAACTATATTTTGATCGCACTCGGCTCCAGCACATTAACTTGTCATCCAAAAGACTTGAATCCACCGAACGTGCCTGAGTTGCGACCAATTGAGCGATATTGGGCTCTGATGAAAGCAAAATTTTTAAAAATAGGGAAACTAACAAAAACAGATACGGAGGAGTTCCTCATGGAAGTAGAGGGTGGGGGCGAAACGGCTTAGAGGGTTTAATGTGATCTTCAATGATGCTTGTTACCAGAACGTACCGCATATCCGGCAAAGGACCATCAACATCGATAACACTCCCCAAAACCTTCGGGAGTGTTTTTATCGCTACAACAACAACTGTGTCGAACGGTGTCGCTAAAAGTTAATAAAACCGTTGTACAAAACTTCCAGAAAAATTCGGTCATATGGACAGCAACGAATAATTACATAAAATTTCTTTACTTGACATTGATATAACTATGTACTTCCGTGCAAAATAAAAACAAAAGTAAAAAAAGTGAATGTTAGTACTTAATGAACATTTTTTAATTTGCAGAAATTTTGCTACCACTCCTTAATTTAGTTAAATGCAAAAAAAAAACCTATTTGCATTATTTTTGGAAGGTTAATGCATTGAAATTTTACATTATCATTAAATTTTCTTATCTAGTTCATTGAATCTTTTCACTAAATATTGGAATAGAATGTGATATATGACCTGTTTAAAACTTAAATCGAACGAAAAATCAGTAGATATTTGGAAGGACTTAATTTCAGGAGACAAAAAAACTGGAATGGTTTCTTATATTACATTCACATTGCGCCATTAACTCTAGTTTATAGCCCATTTTGGAGTATAACAATACTGGCAAGCCCCAATATGGCGCAATGTGGATGCATTAATGAACTAACGAATGGTTTCAAATTCAGACTCAAATTTTGAACTTAATTCAGAAAAATCAAGATCAATAAATTTTAATATTTACCTCTTGAATCGCAGGAACATTTTCTTTTGGATCGTATGCTAAGTTTAAATCGCAGACTATTACAGAATTTATTGAAAAAGCTGTTGAACATTCGAGGAGTGGAAGGTGAGAAATATTTCTGCTGCATTTTCCGAATATTTTTGTTGTAATTTTTTTTCTGATTTCACTGTTTTATTTTATTACGGCAAAAATTATGTATATGGACGAGTAGTCACATCGATCAATAATCCACAAAAAAAAATATGTTGTCTTGTTTTAGGTACCTCTTTTTTTTGCACAGACGACCGGAACATGGACCGATGAGAGTACAGCTAACAAATCCAGTTTCTAGATTCAAGCACGTCCAAAGTTTGCAACATATGTGCAGGTAAATAAACTTGTTTATTTATGTTTTTCAGACATTACATAACAATAATATACAGATTTGTCATCTTGAAAACTGTTATACGCAAGGACTTGATAGAATCTTTACCATTGCCAAGAAGACTTCTAGATTATCTTAATTATAGACAATACTTCTCGGAACAAATTGAAACTGATGGATCACAAACTCAGGTAAGATCCCGATAACCCAGAGACCTTAAACTTTGAACAGAAATTTGGGCTCTATTAGGCTGTTATATTTAGGATAAAAGAGTTTTTTAGATGGGACGGGGATCGAGATATTTAGAAAGCCTATTTACAAAATGGGAATCTTGCGACAGCTATTTTCGAAATTTCCCGTAGAGCTAGATTCTCGAAAGTCCATTTACACCTAGTGGAATCTTGCGACAGCTGTTTGAGTAACCTCCCGTTGGACCGTATTTTTGAAACTAAGAACATAATTCAGAAGCATATCACAATGTGAAAAAAGGAAATAAAAAATTTCTAGGTGGTCCAGGGATCGTGAAAATTCAAAATATCGTCCGAACTTGGAAATGTTGCTATTAAGTTTCAAGAATCTTCCTGATAACCCAGAGATCTGAAGCTTTAAATAGAGCTTAAGTCTTTAATAGGTGCTAATATTTAATATAAACGTGTTTTCTGAATAAGATTGACATATTTAGAAAGTCCATTTACAGCATGTGGAATCGTGCGTCAGCTATTTGGGTAACTTCCCGTAGAGCTAGATTCTTGAAACTTATAACATACTTCAGAATTCCATGATGATGCAACCGAAAAAACATTTGATTTCGAGTTTTAAGGAACTTCCCTATAACGCAGAGACCTGAAGCTTTGGATGAAGCTTCGCGCTTTAATAGGTTGTAATTAAACAACCGCCGTGTTGTGATGGTAGCGTGCTCCGCCTACCACACTGAAGATCCTGGGTTCACTCCCGGGCAATGCAACATCAAAATTTTAGAAAAAAGTTTGTTCAAATTGTTTTCAAAATTTTTTCTAATGGGGTCGCCCCTCGGCAGTGTTTGGCAAGCACTCCGAGTGTAGTTCTGCCATGAAAAGCTCTCAGTGAAAACTTATCTGCATTGCAGATGCCGTTCGGAGACGGCATAAAACAAGCAGGTAGCGTCGCGCCAATTGGAAGAAAAATTAAAAGAAGCACGACGAAAATTGGAAGAGAAGCTCGGCCTAAAGTCTCTTCAGAGGTTGTCGCGCCTTACATTTATTTATTTATTTATAAGTAAACGGCTTTATTTAGCTTGACTCTGTGTAGCGAGCGTTGTTTACGAATTTTGTAATTGAAATTTAAGTAACTTCCCGATAAGCTACAAACTTGGAGTACAGTTCAGAACCCGTTGAAAATGCAATAAAAAGAAGAGAAAATTCCGCTAGGTGGTGCTCGATATCTTTAAAAAATGTTTATCTTTGGTTCAATTTGGCTCATATATGGAATACATATTACATACAGAAATAGAAATCGCTTTATGCACAACAATTCCCGCTAGTTGACACAAGGATCGAGATATTCCAAAAAATCGTATTTGTGGCCCCATTAGGCTCATATTTGGAACAAATATTAGAAATGACCTCAAAATACTTTGGAGTACGAGGAGGGGTATACGTGGCGCTTGGTCGAGTAAAGTCTTTGGAAGGATAATGTATTAAGGAGTTAGATTGCAACAAATTATCAGGAAAGAGTCCTTGTAATAATGAGGCTCTAAATGAACTAAGTAGAATGAGAAATAAAGGCAATTAAATAAAAACTAAAAACTTGAAAATAAAATAATTGAAAAAAAATTTTAAGTTAATCGGTTTTACTGAAAAGCATACTTACATTAAGTAATACTACTGAAAACTAGAAAATAATTAGGTAGGTCCTAGGTACTAGTTATCACACTCCTCATCAATCTAGGGCGTTGATCAGACAAATAAATAAAAGCGTTGGGCGCGTGAAATTTCTAAAAACGTGAGGCGTAGCATAACCTGATTACGGTTCAGTTGGTCTTACTTTACATATATGAAAATATCATTTGTAAAGATATGAACGGTTGACTATCAATAGAAATTTTACGCGACCCACGCTTTTATTAATTTGTATGATCAACGCTCTAATAGGTTGTAATATTTAAGATAAAGGAATTTTCGGGTTGGGGCATTGCTCGAGATATTTAGAAAGTCCATTTAGAATATGTGGAATTTTGCGACCACTATTTGAGTAACTTCCCGTAGAGCTATACATTTGAATCCAAGGAAGTACTTCAGAACCCCGTGACAATGCAACACGAGAGAAACAAATTTTCGCTAGGTTGTCCACGGATCGTGCAAATTCGAATTCTAATGTATTTTTTCAAAAGGTTAGAGGACGATTTCCGAAACTGTCGAGAATTATAGCATTCTCGACAAAAAGGGGCCTTTGTTCTCGATATCGAAAAAAGTGTTAGAATTTTATCGTCAATATCTAATGGGTTTCTAATGTGAATTTTAAGATGAAGCGCGATTAAATTCAATTATTTATAATCAGGGCTGCTCAACCCCTATACACTTGTAGCACTTTTGTTTTGCCCTGAATCATCGGCACAGATGCAAATTCACACTTTGAATATATGTAAAAAAAATGTTTTCGAAGCACTCCCGTATGCCCTCGCATATAAATAAAATGCATATGGTATTTTTGATTTTCATATGTAACGGCGAAGCAAAAACAATTTCATATGAGTAAAAATTTACAAAAACAAATTTACTATGAAAAAATATAAAAAATGTGACAGCACTGAAAAAAATTGTATAACAAAAAGTTTTCATATATTTGGTGTGTGCGAATTTTGGAATTAATAGTGTGACGGACTTATTTTTGCTGAGGTATGCCCAGTCCGTCCAGGGTTCCTATAGTTGGTGGGAGAACCTATTCCGATTGTAAGAAAAAAACAAACAAAGGAGTTCTGAAAATACGTTATAAAATTAACTTAAAATTAAAATACCCTTAATAGCTACTCCTATTCTCTGCCCCTGTCTCGATAAGAGTAGCTGAGGTAGAACCCCTCTGCCAATCTCTCCGTCAGTTGGAGTGGAAACCTCCTACTGAATATAAAAACTAAGCACGAAATGAAGTAGAAATCTGCAGGTCGTGTTCTGATCAGTGGTAGAAGCCCACTGACTGGTATGTCTATCTCCAATCTTCTGATCTTACAAGCTAAATTGTCGCCCTTATATACGATTTCGTACGTCGGCGGACGGTTATTTTCTAAAAAAAAATTCCTTAGTAACGATCCATCCGTAATAAAATTATGTAGAGCTACGCGCAGGCAGTCCGTAATTTTGCAATAACAATTATAAGAAAGAAGAATGATGATTAACAGCCCTATTCTGTGCACTTGACAAATTCACCATCTTGCTTATTTGTCAAGTTTGATAATTTATCAAGTAATTGCTATTCTATGTAAAAAATAAAAAGCCTTTTCGCTGACAAATTGTCAATAAGTCAAACGCTCTTGATAATTTAATTTATATGGATAAACTTAAATTAGAATTCTGTTATTGTGCGATCGAGAGAAAATGGAAGATTTATTACTTTTGCTATTATTGTGGGAAGATCCTCTGGGGATTTTGGGGGTAATTTCAGGACGGTTTTGGGGTCTCCCTCGGGGTCATTTGGGGGACATTCCGGGATGGTTTTGGGGTTTCCATTGGGTGCTCCCGGGGTCATTTGGGGGTCGTTCCTGTATCATTTTGGGGACTCCCTCGGGGTCATTTGGGGATCATTCCGGTACAGTTTTGGGGACTCCCTCGGGGTATTTGGGGGTCGTTCCGGGATGTTTATGGGGACTCTCTCGGGGTCGTTTAGGGGTAATTTTGGCATGGCTTAGGGACTACCGCGGGGTCATTTGGGGATCATTACGGGGAGGTTTTGGGGAGTCCCTCGGGGTCATTTGGGGATCATTCCGGTACAGTTTTGGGGACTCCCTCGGGGTGTTTGAGGGTCGTTCCGGGATGTTTATGTGGACTCTCTCGGGGTCGTTTAGGGGTAATTTTGGCATGGCTTTGGGGACTCCCGCGGGGTCATTTGGGGATCATTACGGGGAGGTTTTGGGAGTCCCTCGGTGTCATTTGGGGATCATTCCGGTACAGTTTTGGGGACTCCCTCGGGGTATTTGGGGGTCGTTTAGGGGTAATTTTGGCATGGCTTTGGGGACTCCCGCGGGGCATTTGGGGATCATTACGGGGAGGTTTTGGGAGTCCCTCGGTGTCATTTGGGGATCATTCCGGTACAGTTTTGGGGACTCCCTCGGGGTATTTGGGGGTCGTTCCGGGATGGTTTTGGGGACTCCATCTGGTCCTCCCGCCGTCATTTAGGGGTCGTTCCGGTATCTTTTTTGGGACTCTCCCGAGATAATTCCGGAATGGTTTTGGGGACTCCCTCGAGGTTATTTGGGGGTTATGTCCCCCAAATTACCCCCAGAGAGTCTCCAAAAAGATCTCGGAACGACCCCTAAATGACCCCGGGAGGACCCGATGGAGTCCCAAAAACCATCCCAGAATTCTCCCAAATGACTCCGAGGGAGTCCCTAAATCATCCCGGCACGACCCCAATTCACCCTGGGAAGACCCCGAGGGAGTCGCCGAAACCACCCCGGAAAGACCCTGAGGGAGTCTTAGAAGCATAAAACGAGACATATCGCTCCAATTGCTCATGCGTAGCACGTTCCACTTTTGATTTCTTTGAAAAAACTATGATTTTAAAATATTTGTTACAAAAAATTAAGAACAATATTTAACTCTTACGTTTTTTCCATTTCGCGATTGTTGCACTAAACCGTTGATTTAAATGAAAATAAAATACAGTCCATTAAAATAATAATTTATAAAATAAAAAAATAATAATAAATTAAAAAAATGCTTGCTTGCAGTGGGCTTTGAACCCGCAATCCCAGACGTGTAACTCGGGTACGTCATCCACTGTGCCACGACTCATACATCTACAAGCACATCAAATCACTCCCTTATAACTCACATTAAACTGCTCGCCCTCAACTGCCCCACGCTTAGCTAATTTAGTTCACCCCAATATGGTGAAAAGCACAGGTCGTAGAGCTTTTTAGAGTTGTCAAGCTATGCACAGAATAGAAATATTTGTCAACTTGATAAAAATCTTGATTACATGTCAACTTATTGACAATTTGTCAAGTACACAGAATAACCCCGTAAGAGTATCTACATACGCTTACATGCTAACATACATTTCCCTTTTCCTTTGTCATGCCTCTGGTTTGTGTGTATGTACATATGCATGCCTTCAGTCACGTAGGATAATCCGTTGTCCCGGAACTCAGCTTCACCCTAATATACATAGAAATCAGTGTACCTAATCTCGTACATACGTTTGTTGTATGCCTGCCGTGTTTTCCAACCTTCGCTTTACCTATTGAATTCAACCATTTGTGTTTATGCGTGTGTTCGCTGCCGATTGGTTCTGATGGTGCGTTGGCCTCGCTTGATGCTTTCGACTTCTGCTTACGGCGTGCGTGGGTGTGTTGTATGCTCGTACGTAAGTATGTATATCAAAATTCCAATTAGTAGCGGCGCTTATTTTGGCGGCTTACTGCTGATCTCCGTTCACTAAAATTATCATGTATGTTGTATTTGTAGTTGGGTGCATTGGAAGCGCAAAGAGTTGGTTGACCGATGCATTTTTATGTTTTGTGCGAATCCACTTCTCTTCCAAACGTTCAGTACATGTTAGGGTGATCCTATATTTACAATTTATGTGGGCGAAAATGTAAATATTTTGCTTGCGTGCAAAAGTGCGCAAGTTTAAATTGCACTTCGGTCCAGTAATTATTAATTCAATATACAACATAAAATATATATATATTTTGGCGCATAATTCTTAAGGGTAAATGTACATTTCGGGTACTTCATAAAAAATTTATAAATGGTAAATTCAAGATTATAAGTTCAATTATTGTATTGCAAAAATGTATGTTAAAAATATATATGTAATTATATGTTGTGAGGGTACAAAACCCTCGGTTTTGGGGTCCTCACACTCCCCCCTCACCTAACGCGGCGAGGCTTGCGGTCACCACGTGATCCGTACGTGGAAGTGTTGTTCGCCCATGCTGTTTTGGTCGTTGTTGTTGTTGTCGTTGTAGCGATAAGGTTGCTCCCCGAAGGCTTTGGGGAGTGTTATCGATGTGATGGTCTTTGCCGGATACAGATCCGGTACGCTCCGGTACCATAGCACCATTAAGGTGCTAGCACGACCATCTCGGGAACGATTTGTGTGGCCACATTAAACCTTCACGCCATTCCCTCCCTCCTCACCCCCAAGCTATATAGCTAAGAAGCTATATATTGCGCTGGTAACCTGAAGGGTTGCGCTACATAGCCCCTTCAATCTGGTATTTTAGTCGCCTCTTACGACAGGCATACCTACCGCGGGTATATTCTGATCCCCTAACCCGCTGGGGGGCTGTTTTGGTCGTCACTGCCGTCGCTGGCCATCAGGCTCAGTATGTCACTGTTGTTGTCGTTGAGGCTGCCGTTGGCCTCGCTGGCCATACAGCTTAATATTTCGCTGTCGTCGTTGTGTTCGTTGCTATTGTTGAGGCTGCCGTTGACCTCGCTGGCCATGCGGCGTAATATTTCGCTGTCGTCGTTCGTTGTTGTCGTTTCGCTGCCCCTCCTGATCCGACGTCCGGGTACTTCTTGAAATGAAATTTCTTCTTGTATGATTTGACATTGGTCCGGTTGGGCGTGTACGTTATTACCGGTTTGATTCGGGTTGAAGTAGAATCTTACAAAATAGTAGTGCTGGGTAAATTCAATTCCATGACATTACCCATTACATTTCTCAGTAATTGGAAAAAGAAATCAATTCCTTTCCTCCACAGCAAAGGAATTGATTACATTTCAATTCCTCAAAAAAAATACCAAAAGTAATTTCGTTTTTTGAGGCTCAATTATGAAAAATTTTTTGTTTGTAATTGAAAAAAAATAAAATACTTTGATCAAGTGTAATTTAGGAACTCACTCCGGTTGATGTGGGTGACTTTTCGGGTCACATTTTTCATTATTTCATCAATTTTTCTTGTGAGTGGTAACTGAAAGCATTTGGAAACAACAATTAATATAAAATCATTATCCTCTTAAAGTTCACAGCTTAAAGTTCCCCCGCTATCAAAGGGTGGTGGCTATAGGAAAGCAGCATACTTTTCGATTTTATTTTATACATTCAGCTGGTATAACGTAAACACCATTAATTATTTAAAATGCGTTTTCTTTTGTGGTTACACATTTCACAAATGCAATATAGAAAACAGGATCCCACATGTAAAATGTATTCCAATAAGAAACAATTTGTGTTGAAGAAATTGTAAATTTTGCGCATGAATTAGCTGGCTTTATATGGGAAAAGGGTTTGGAAGTATGCTTCTAATATACTTCACTAAGGTAGGCACCTTGTCGTTTGTGTGAGGGCTTAGCCGAACACCATAGCGCCCGACTATGAGGCGCAGCGGTTTAGGACTGGCATCTACGCCGTTTCGCCTCATAGAAGGGCGGCGGTGTCGGTGACCAAGAACTGCCAACCCCCTAATTCACGGCGTTATTCGGACCGTGCCTATTGGACCATTTGCAACCAGGGGATAATTTCGAACGAAGCCTTCCCGATACCGGATCACTCGGGAAGTATTGATGGCACTACCACAGTAAAGGACGCTGATGTGGAGGACGGTTCTTTCCCCGTACATAATACTGAACCGCTGAGCCCGCCCTGTCGGGCAGGTGGTCATATAACGAAAATGAACGACTCATTATCTAATTCTAATAAGGACGGTGATAATGGGAGGACTGACTCATAAGTCAAAAACCACAAAAAAGCATTAAGCGATGCGTCGGACCCGGGGAGCGGGAGTAGTACTGCTTCAAAGAACTCCGTGTTGGAAAAGCATACAACTGAAAACGGAGTAGAAGAGTGGAAAAGGGTACTGGGCAGAGGAAGTAAGAGAGCCCTGTTGCATTACCGACCACCACTAAGAATTGTCCAGCGCCTGGGAGCAGTGGTCGGCCCAACAGAAGCGGAGGCCGAGCGCTTGGAATGGGCTCATGAGGCGACAGAAGTAGGTCGAAGGCAGTTCAAAAGGTTTGCTACGATAAACTCTCGGCACTGCAACCGGTACGAGTAGGAAGAAGTGTCGAATGGCAGAATGAAGAGGCAACTTCGGAGGAAGGCGAAAAGTGTGTTTTCAAGAGTCTGAAAGGACCCAGACCCAGAGCCGCGAGGCAGGGCAGCCACATAGACAAGATAAGTAGGCCTAAAGCTGTAGGACAGGTGGCCCCATCGCGATAGCAACTACCTCGAAAGCTGTAAGTCAGAGGAAGGACATCAAAAGTGGCGAAGTGCCAACTAGGGAAGTAGGAGATAAGCAAAAGGGAAAAAAGCTAAGACTCCGGCCTTTCCCGAGAAGATGAATAATGTGGCACGGTAGTCATTGACTTTGGCGCTGGTTTATCGTAGGAATCCTTTCGGACAGATGACTACTGAAAGGTGGAGATCTTTAGAAAGGGAGCTTATTTACTTAAGCTTAAGATGATACGGGAATAACCACGTAAGGCCCTGGTGTGAAAATGATAGAGTAAGCGAGCTTGCTGTGGCTGGATGAAGTGGTTCCAACCTCCAAAGCCAAGGCACGAACGCGAAGTTTGAGGTGGCGCAAATTCCCACGGTACCAAAAGTTAAAGTATGGATACCATGCGTGATGAAGTCGAAGGATACACTGCGACGTTTGCAGAATCAGAATCCGAATATACCGACACAGGATTGGATGTGGGGATCTATACATTGATTTTCATTGTGTTGCAATATCACCAGGCTCAGCGCTATGATTCGAGCTCACCTTATATATGTTTAAAAATTAATTAAAAGATTCTGTAAAGTCCTTATCTAACCAAAAAAAAAAAAAACAATGATAACACAGGCCGACATCATCTCAGACCCAGAAACCGGACTATATATTTTCGAAGAATTTTGATGCTATGAATCGAAATCTGGCCTCAAAATTTCTCTATCAGCTCTGGTTTTCGATATATCCTAACCTAAAAGTGTCTAACCCATAGAAAACATCCCTACCACACCACAAAATTTCAAAATGCGATATCTCAGCGAAAAAATATTTGAGCAAACTTAACTCCATTTGAAAGAAGAAGACTTGTATTTAAAGATGCCATCCTTTAATTTTGGTGAAAGAAAACATCTGCAAGGCTAAATAACCTCAAATATGGACAAAAACGGTGTTTTTTGCACTTTTAGGTTAGGATATATCGAAATCTCTCGGGTCTGAATGTTGGTTAAATTTTATCGGCTTGCGTAATTTATCCATCGCCTTTGGCGATACAACTCAGGTGACTCGAAGAATGCGTGAGCGGTTTTTGCCGGCAATTTTTAATGCTCGGAATTTTTAATTCCCCGGATGAGGGGAACATAGACACAAACACGACGTGTGAGCCGTTACCATCACCCCACAGAAGTTCAAGAAGCCATGAAAAAAGCCAAACCTTCTAAATCAATAGGTCCAAATATAGTAGTCATGCCAATGCTAAAATATCTTGGCACTGAGGGAGAAAGCTACCTGACGCACCTTTTCGAGCCTGGGAAACCGGCTAACGAAGGTGAGTTATAATGACCGGTAACACTCCGTTTGCGAGTAGCGAAGACATTGGAAACCTTTTCTGCTCCGTCGGTTTAATGCGAATCTTCGCCTAGCCACTCATCAGCATGGTTTCCGCAAAATACATATCACTACCATCACTGTCAAAAGCTTTTGACACAGTCAACCACGGTACTATACTTCGCCCTTTCCCCTTTGTATAAAAAGATAAACTGCAATTTTTCTGCACCCAGCTGGCCAAATCCACGGTCACTGTTTTGCGACGTGGAATATTGAACGTTCACGTCGATGGTGTTGCGCTACCGATTGTCAGACATTAAAATATCTTAGGAGTAACATTCGATCACACTCTCACCTTCAAGACGTATGCCATCGAAGTTGTATCTAAAGTACAAATCCGCAACAAAATCCTCAAGTCGCTTGCCAGTAGCACTTGGGGAAAAACAAGAAACGTTGCTAGCCACGTACAAAGCAATTGCCCGACCACTCAACAGCAAATCTAAACTACGATGATACACACTTACCATAACCTTCCTCATATATGGCGAGAAGAAATGAATTGCAAGTCATTGAAGCAGTGCTTGTGTTCTAAAAACATTTTCATATGGTCCAAAAAGTTAATATGGCCTCATAAAATCACCGCATGAATCGCAAAAATATTTTTTACACTAAGAATTTTTCAATTACTTTTGCAATTCCTTTGAGGAATGGGAAATTCGAAAGTACTTTTTCCATTCCTTGTAATGTAATTGGAAAGTTTTCAATTACATTTGCAATTCCTTTCGAAAGTACTGGGGCAGAAATTACATTTGAACAAAGTATTTCTTTTCTCAATTACAAAAAAAAATTTTTTGTACTTGAGCCTCAAAAAACGAAATTACTTTTGGTATTTTTTTTTTTTTTTTGAGGAATTGAAATGTAATCAAATCCTTTGCTGTGGAGAAAAGGAATTGATTACTTTCCTCAAGTACATGTAATGGGCAATCGACGGGTATTGATTACCTAAAGTAATCATTACTACCTAGCTCTGCAAAATAGTCCGTTATTCCGCAGTTGTCTCGGCGTGTGAGTTCGTTTAAGGCCGCTATAGTGAACTGCCTCCCTAGGTGTAACCTTGTTCCATGTATCGGCCCGCTGGTGATCTGAACCTGGGTGTCTCAACCGATCTGTACCCAATTTTTTTGAAATGTTCGTACCTGTTTCTCCGTAATGCTTTGCACTTGACCGTCTGTGTATGCTACCAGCTGTATGCTTGTACCTTGGTCCTCTTCGTGTTGACTCTTGGTTTCTTCGCTGACTCGTGTGAGCGGACCACAGATGGCTACCTCGCTGTTCTCTCTCTGTTGTTGTACCTCGGAAATATTGTTTGCTGTTCGATTGGACGCTGTTGACGGGATTTGATCTTCACTAGCGTTCTTATTGTTGCTCTGTCCATGCCTTTGCTTCCTGGATTCGTTGTTGTCGGTTGCGTGGTATGCTGTCAGCTCACTTAAGTGGGCTGTCCTCCTTCCTCTGAAAATTTTGTCTAGCTCCACGATCACTGGTGATACAAAGTTCGTTACCAGGTGAGGTTCACTGTACCTGGGCGCTAGTTTGGCTGCAAAATTATCCACCGCTTTTGACAGCTGATGCTCCTCCAGCACTAATTATAATGCTTTGTCTGCTCTGTTGATGCTCGCTCTTGCTTCCGTCGCACCATCTCGAATATCTCCTTCATCTTCATCGATTTCTCCCCTGGATTAGCTACTCTTTCACCTGTACCGAATGTATGCTCGTCATACAGGCTATTGGGGATCCTTCGTTCTCTGCCTTGTACAACATATGCTGGACTGTACCCGCTCGATTCGATGCGTCTCTGTGGGGTCGGTACACATAACTTCCACGGTACTGCGTCTTCACCATCAACTTGACTCTTTATTCTCCTGTATAGCTTTCCGTCCTCGATCACATAGTCTGGGAATTTCTCCGGAGCCTTTCTTATCTCTGCCATCTTCGTCTTCAGCCACTTGCACTCGTCTTTACCTTGCTCTACCGTCAACGTGCCTAGCTGCTCGTCCATCGGCTGTCTCGAAAGTGCGTTTGTCACCGCGTTTAACTATCCCTTTGGATTCTTCGGGTGATATCTTTGTTTTATGGAGCGGTCGTCTCTCATCACTATCTTGCGCGTGGCCACGTTGGATACCCCTGCCATATCCTCGAACATCTGTAATTATTTGTTGAAAAATTTACTCACCGACTCGTCTGTATTCGCAACTTTTGGGCCGTTATCTTTGTGACTACTTTCGACAATAGTTATACATGCTACCGCTTCCTCATCCTGATCGCCTGTCCTCAGTGTTAGTGTTTGCTCTCCGCATCTCAACTCCATGTTCACCTTCGCCAGGTAATCCGTTCCAATCACCACTTCGTCGACTAGTCCTGGTAGGACTAGCATTTCATTTCGCTTCACTTGATTACCCATTCTCACTTCTACATCTACCGCTTCTACGATCGTTTTAAATCTGCCATCTCCCAGTATCACTCGCGTCTCTATTGTCTTGAATATACCTGTCTTCAGCCTCCTTGCTATTGTTCGTCCCTGTGTCGACTGCGGCCACCACTTCCTGGCCATTCACCGGCATGTTTGCCAAGATCCGGCCCTTTGTATGTCGTAACGTGTTTAGTTTTCCCCGTGGTTGCGTTTGGGAAGACCCCACTCCTTGGTGCCAATGAGGTCTCTGGCCATTTCCCTGCGTTCGTCTACCTTCCCGCACGACAACCGTATGCGACATGGCCGCCTCCTCCGCATCGTCTGCACGCCGTACTTGTATCGATGTATCTTGGTGCCGGGTCTGACCTCTGGGGTGGTTGTTCCTCTGCTCGCTGTTCTCGCTCCTCAGCCTGTATGTATTGGTAACGTTCTTCTGGACGCCGTGGTATAAATGGTCTTGCCGTTGGTCGCATCGGATCTCTGTCAGGGTTGATATTTTCGTAATCTTCTACTAAACTTACCAGTTCTTCCAGGCTGCTGATCTCGCCTCTTTTAACATACAGCTGGATTTCTCCGCGGGAGTTCCTGTATATGCGGTTTAGCTTTTGGTCCTCGGTGTAGGCGGAATGTCGCATCAGTCCCTGTAGTGCTAGTACGTAATCTTTGAACTTCTCTCCTGGTCTTTGCATGCGTGCCCGTATCTCGTCATCCAATTGTTCGAAGTATCTGGAGCTGAGGAAAAATTTTAGGAAATCCTTCTTAAACGAGTCCCACTCTTTCCAGTTCCGGTTGTTATTTCGGTACCAAACCAACGCCTTGTCTTTGAGTAGCTCCGGCAATGCTCTTGGTATTGAGTTGACGTTGATATCGTATCCTTCTGCTAGTTCCTCAACCCGTTCAATGAAACCTAGAGGGTCCTTACCCCCGTCGTATTTTAGGCCCCATTTTCTTACCCGGTCAATAGTTGTTGCGTATGTGCCTGGCGGTTGCATCGTATACAGGTGTAGTTGTGTGACCTCGTGTTGCTTGGATGCCCCGCGTGTATTCTCGTCATACGTTTTCGTAGCACTTGGAGATGTTGACCGACTACTTGCTTGTGGTATGTTTAGTGTCCGTGCGTGTCGCAGAGCTAGGTCTGTAAGCCGCTCCAGCCATTTCTCGTTGTCTTTTTCCGCTTGTATAAACGCCGTCAGTCACTTCCTTTGTTCGTCTACCGTTCCAGCCCGAACTCCGAGTTATAACTTACCAGCTCCTCTCGGGTGAGGTGATACATCCACGACACTTACCATTGTCTTATTTGTGCATCCTTTCCTTGTTAGTTTCTGTGCTTAGCCTTCGATGTTTTGCTCTCCGTATATCCTTGTTACCTTTTTTTGAATATCCTTTATTTAAAGCCTTGAAGATTTCCTTGATTCTTCTTAAGCCTGCTCGGCGCCATATGTGTGGTTGTTTGTCGTCCCTGCTCGGGCGCCATATGTGACGGACTTATTTTTGCTGAGGTATGCCCAGTCCGTTCAGTGTTCCTATAGTTGGTGGGAGAACCTATTCCGATTGTAAGAAATAAAGAAAGGAGTTCTGAGAATACGTTATACAATTTATTTAAAACTAAAATACCCTTAAGAGTACCCGAGGTAGAACCCCTCTGCCATGATCTCCGTCAGTTGGAGTGGAAACCTCCTACTGAATATAAAAACTAAGCACGAAATGAAGTAGAAATCTGCAGATCGTGTTCTGATCAGTGGGCTTCTACTGACTCGTATGCCTATCTCATTTTCAGAATACTGGTGAAATTTCAAGTTAGAATTGTAAGTTTGACAGCCTTTAATTAAAAAATAAGTCCATAACAGGCTTTTTGCTGAAAAGTACCTTTTGTCGCCGAATATAAAAAGTCGCAAATCGATTAAAAAATAAAGCGATTTTGGCAAAACTGAAAAATACGTGTTGTTATATTTGTCCATAGATGCTGTAAAAAAATTTTCATGCAAATCTGAGGAGGTGGGGTGTAAAAATTTGCTTTCGCTGGTTGATTTCATTTGGACTGACCCAGGAGATATTTGGTATCATGCCACTTTTAGAAAATACCAGAGGAATATTTATATCCAGCTAATCAAAAGGTGAATAGAAGTACCTGCATATCACTGCATAATCCACCAAGAAAACTTATGCGCTCAATGGAAGCATGTCACTAAAACTATGGATGTAGTAGTACACATTTTAAAAAATATAAGGGGTCATAACGCACTTACACATAGAAAATTTAAGAAATTTCTAGACCAATGCGAATGTCATTCTAGACGAATGTAATGTTTACAGAAGTAAGGTGGCTGAGCAGAGGAAAATACTTAAAACGATTTTTTGAAATAAGAAATGAAATACTAGATTTCCCTATATTAAATTCAAAAGACACGGACTTAATAGAAGCTATATCTTCAGAAAATTTTAAGTTTGATTTAGCATTTTTAGCAGATACTACCAACCACTTAAACATTTTAAACTTATAGCTACAAGGAAAAAATAAAACTATATTTGAGATGGCCGATTTTATAAGTGGCTTTATATATAAAATTGACATATTGACCTACAAAAATAAAAGTTGTTCCACTTCCCTTGTTTAAGGAAAACTTTGAATGAGAATGAAAATATAGACTGTTATGTATGAAACGAGATGGCAGCGCCACAACAATAAATTATTTATATATACATCTGACAACTGTGTTGCCAGAACATTCTTTATCTTCTTCTTACTTTTTTATCTTTCAATTGATATACTTTTACACATTAACTTTAAAATGTAACAATTAACTTATTTCATTAATTAAATAAACACTCATATAAAAAAGTGGTGTCAGAAGTGTATTTAAAAATGAGCCTTACACCGGAGGATTTAAAAACAGTGTTGGATGCGCTAGCAGGAGCAATCCGAGGAGCTGTGGAGGAGGCTGCACAGAATGCTGCGGCAAATACAAATGTAAATCGTTCATTGTCACCCAAACCGCCACCGTTTAGTATTACGGAATACAAATCGGAAGATAAATCCTCAGTACAGGATTATTTCACACGTGTAGATTGGGCATTACAGTTGAGCAAGGTTCTAGAAGCGGAACAGCACAAGTTCGTACGTGTACACATGGGGACAGAACTTAATACAGCGCTAAAAATTCTTGTTAGCCCAAAAACACCAGACTCACGCAACTACAGCGAAATAAAAAATATCTTGATTCGCCATTTTGATGGCTGTAGGATTAAGTATGCAGAAAGTATTAAGTTCCGGCAAAACAAACAAGAAAAGGGAGGGCCGATTTGCAAGTTCGCACTTCGGTTAAGAGAAGCGGCTGTACACTGTGAGTATGGAGAATTCTTAGATAGAATGCTACTAGAGCAATTTTTGTATGGCGTAGAATCACGAGTTATTTGTATTGAAGTTATTGCAAAGAAACCAAAAAATTTTGCTGAATCATACGAAATTGCGCATACAATCGAATTAACACAAAACGCCACAACAGACCTAAAGTGCACAGAAGTGACCCAAACAATCGAGCCAACGTATAAACTGGGATACGCACCAGTTAAAACAAAAAGAAATACAAATTCGAAAAACCCGAGTGGCGAAGAACCGATGCAGAGGGCAAAAGAGAAAGGGTCAATTGTTACGGATGTGGGGGGCAGCACCTTAGAAAAGACTGCAAATTTAACAATTCCAAATGCTTTGCATGTGGAAGAGTGAGCCACATCGCCAAAGTATGTAAGACCCAATTAGATCAGATTTCAGAGGATGAATGTGAATCAGTTCAAAAACTAAACAGTGTTAATGCATGCAATGCAGTATATAGAAAAGTGGTTCATATATATATAGATGGGAAACAAATTCAGATGGAATTAGATACGGGTGCACCATGTGTAGTAATGAATTGCAAAACTTTGCGTTCGATTAAACCAAACAATGCGACTGCAACATCTCATTACACGTTTTGAGGACATCTTCAGTACGACAGCTGGGAAGTTGAGTGGGCCACCTGCAAAAGTAAAGCTCAAAGCTGGAGCAACACCAGTTTTTGCGCGAGCCCGCGATGTACCGATGGCGCTGAGAGAGGAGTATGCCCAGGAAATAGATCGTAAAATTCAGTCAGGTTTTTACAAGAAAGTGGAGCATTCAGAATGGGCCTCAAAAACACACGTAGTAGCAAAAAAGAATGGGGGTATTCGCATTGCCGGTAATTATAAGCCCACTGTCAATCCAAAAATGATCATCGACGAACACCCGATTCCAAAAGCAGAAGATTTGTATAATAAAATGAAAAACGCTACAATATGTTGTCACTTAGATATAACAGATGCATATACGCATTTAACAATTGACGATGAGTTTGCGCATGTATTGACATTAAACACAGTGACGCATAGGTTAATACGACCTACTCGTGCGGTATATGGAGCAGCAAATATTCCAGCTATCTGGCAAAGAAAAATGGAGACTGTGTTACAGGGAGTCCCAAATGTTTTAAATTTTTTTGATGATATCTTGGTGTTTGCTGAGAACTTCGAGCAGCTACTGATAGTTTTGGAAATGACACTAAATCGCATTAAATCACATGGTTTGCATTTGAACAAGTCAAAGTGTGTCTTTGCGACACCATCGGTGGAGTTCCTTGGCCACCGCATCGACGAACAGGGCATACATAAATCCGAAAAACACATTGAAGCGGTACTAAACGTTCCCAAGCCAACGACTTTCGAAGAGCTACAGCTGTTTTTAGGAAAAACCACGTATTATAGCGCATTTATTCCAGATTTGGCCACAAGTGCACGACCATTGCGGGATATGCTGAAAAGAGAGAAATTTTACTGGACTAAGGAGGCAAACGCAGCGTTTGCCCTATTGAAAGAGACTTTGGTTTCACCTCAAGTGTTGATGCCATACGACCCAACACTACCTGTACTACTGGCAACAGACGCGAGTCCAACAGGTCTAGGAGCCGTGCTTTCACACCGTTTAGAGAACGGGACCGAACGACCAATTGCATACGCAAGTCGAACATTGAATGCTACAGAACAACGCTATCCACAGATTGACAAAGAGGCATTGGCAATTGTGTGGGCGGTTCAGGAATTTTTCAAATATTTATACGCACCTCATTGGACACTAATCACGGATAATAAGCCATTGTCACAAATATTACAACCTGAAAAATCGCTTCCAGTATTAGGCATAAGTAGAATGGCGAACTACGCAGACATTTTAAGCAGATTTGATTTCGAGGTAGTGTACAAGAGCTCAAAGGCGAACGCGAATGCCGACTATCTTTCACGCGCCCACTTTCAGCCACCGAAATCATTACAAATTAAGCAGTTGCAACAGACAGCCATGACGAATCTAGACGAATATGATGAGTTCGACCACTTCATGATTCGCGAAATCAACCAATTACCATTAAGTTCAGAACACATAGCAAGAGAGTCCAGAAAAGATGAACGAATGGGTAAAATAATTAAACAACTGGAAAGTGGTCAGTGCTTGAAAGGGGCAGGGTACAAATCCCCAGAAGTCAATTATAAGTTGTCCTCCGGATGTTTGACGTTGGAACATCGTGTTGTTATTCCACCAAAATATCGAAACAAACTGCTTGACAATTTACACGGGGCATTTATGAATTTTTAAGATGAAAGGGATTGCTCGCTCATTCATATACTGGCCGGGCATAGACAATGATATCGAGAATATTGCGAACCAATGTGATGCATGTGCAAGACAAGCAAACAAACCGGCAAAAAGTGAGGATCATCATTGGGAATACCCAAGCGACAATGGGAACGTATTCATATCTACTATGCGGGACCTTTCGAGGGAGCGATGTTGCTGGTAATCTCGGACGCATGCAGTAAGTGGTTAGAAGTGAGAGTTACTAAATCTATAACAGCAACGGCGACAATTGCGTTGTTGGACGAAGTGTTTGCGCTTAGGGCTTGCCGCTAACTGTCGTTTCTGATAATGGCAAATTTCACTTCTGCAGAATTTAACAACTTTCTGACAGCAGTTGGTGTTAAATATCACAAATATTCAGCGCCGTATCACCCAGCAACTAACGGACAAGCAGAGCGTAGCGTACAAATAGTCAAGAAAGCATTGAAAGCGATGGGTACTATGAGTAGTTCATTAAAGACAAATTTGAATGAATTTTTGAGGCAATACAAAAACGCACCGCATGCAACCACAGGGTCATCATCAGCATTACTATTTATGGGGCGACAGTTGCGCACAAGGTTGAATCTGATTAGACCAGAGGAAATTTCAAAGAAGGTAGAAGAGAAGCAATACGTAAAGTCCAAGAAAACTATTAGAGAGTTTGAACCAAATCAAAATGTTTACTTTTTGTCTGCAAATCCACGAATTTGTAAGTGGCTCAGGGGAACCATAAACGCACGTCTAGGTGATCTGCACTATGAAATACTCTTCAAAGGGAAAAGTGTAAAACAGCATGTGGACCAAATACGCAAAGCCCCGGTTGGACCTGATAAAACAGCTCGGGAAGTTGATTATTACAAGGCGAGGCTGTCAACCGAAGACAACACTACTGAAACCGAGGCATCAGCTGAAGTAGATAGCACTGACGCAATAACGCAACCGGTGGTTACTGAAACGGCGCAAAACGAATCGTGGGGATCGGAAAGTTTGAAGACTTTGCTTCGGCCAATAGTACAATAGGGCAAAATCCTACATCGACACCGCATACAACACCCGAAACAAGTAGGATACCTCAAATTCCACGGAGATCAACCAGACAGAGAAGGGCACCTGTCGGATACTCACCTTAGCCCTTGCAGAGGAGGGAAAAATGTTATGTATGAAACGAGATGGCAGCGCCACGACAATAAATTATTTATATATACATCTGGCAACTGTGTTTTGCGGGGCAGTGGACCCGGGGAAATCGGGCATGTGCGTTGCAAATAAAAAGAAATAAAACACCGAATTAGTATCAAAACAATAACAATTTATTCACTATGTAAAGAAGATGTGGTTATTAATTATCAAAGGTTCGCTAAGGTGAAGGTTCAAAACACCAAAGGTGTGCAAGAGTACACTCGCGGTAAGTAATGAAGGGGCCTAATTAATTCCAACTCAAAGTATTGGGTAAAGAAAGAATTAATTAAACGCACGCTTCACTATGCACAAATAATTCCTTGCAATATTAATTCCCGGAATTTAAAGATGGGAATTAATTTAAGGCACAAGGATGAAAATAATTATTTGCACACACTTCAAAATACAACTTATTACCGCGTACAATATGCACTTGGCGCATTCAAATTCATGCGAGTGAATTGCAAAAAAAAGGCAAATTGAAAATTAATAGTTATGTGACAATGGCTAGGAGCCAAAATTATACAAAATAAATTCACTAGGCAATTCAGATGTATAACATTAATTATTTGCAAATCTTAACTCACTGAGACTCGCACTGTATAAAATGGTTGGTTTTTTATCTTACTCACCTGGGGCTAGCTGCTGGCTCTTTGATGTTCCAAATAGAAAAGAAAAATTTATAAACGAAAAAGGTCCGCACCACTTGCCGATAGCTAACTTTCGTCGAGTTTTTCCCCTTTGAAGTTAGCGCTCGGCAGGGGTGGGCCGTTACCGGTAGATAATAATATTGCAAAAAAATGCTCATTAGGGTGGTAGCGAATATTTAGGCTGGTGGCCTAAACATGCCGGCCCCCTTGCGGCGAGCAACTCGAAAGAGCAAACAACAAAAAACTGGTGAATACGCCAGCAACCTTCCCAAGGCAGGATGAACTAAATAAATTAAAAAAATATGGTATTTATGTATAGGTGGATCGTAAGTACGATCTCCGGCGGATATCCGTACTCGCAGTAATGCAGCCTCGCTGAACTTTGGATGAAAAAAGGAGAAAAACGTTAGTGGTCATTTACGTGGAGTTGCTTGGTTTAAAAATGCACCTTGTGGTATAATTAAATTTTTTATAGTGGGTGGGCTCCAGACACGACGAGCCCGAAAATTGTGGCTTGGGTGAGGAGCCCGCCGACAGTCGACGTGGGTGTACCGCCGACCATAATACTGGCGTAGACGTCGGCGCCCAAAGTGAGCAATACTGGCGATGATCGGTAAAATGTCGGATCGGCCAGCTTCATGAACTGGAATGGGGCCGCTACCGACGGGTCCAGATTTGCCGTGGGGTTTAACCTGGCATAGTTTGCTATTACGGTGGCTTGGCTCGTGATCTTTCCCGCTACTCCATACTTCCCTCGAAGAACGACGGTGCACCTCGAAAGACGTGCGGTATTGTTACGCTCCAGGCGTAGATCCTTGCACAGATTGGCATCGATGATGCTGGTGGGAGCGCAGGCATCTAACAGGGTGCGGACCAGGTGTAAACGGCCTCCTGCTTCAATTCGAACTACGGCTGTCGGCGCGATGGCGATCAAGGCTGGCGTTATAGTCGGTGCCGCTAAATTGTCCCGGAGTCTTCCACTCCGGAAGCCAGTGGGGGTTTGTTATTGCCTCACGACAGCTCGATGGTTGTTGCGCATCTTATTCGGGGCCGCCCTCCCAGTGAACTGTCGTGACGAGCGGGACGGACGCGGTTCCGCGTCGTCACGCTGTTTACCAGTAGGGCGGTGCGATGGGCGGAAAGGACGTGTCTCCGCGCCATCCCCGATTTGTAAGCGCGCGAAAGCGCCGTGCATAGGCGAGCGGTTCTCGGGCCTCTCGTGACGTAGTGGTGGCCGGAATCGCGGCGTTTCTAAACTGCCCGATTGGGCTACCTCTGCTGCATTGGCCAGCCTCTCTTCTTCCTCGACTTGCTGGGCCCATGATTTCGTTTGCTCCGTGACATGGATGGAGAGGACCCCATCCGAGCTCGCATCGTCGTCGTCGTGCTTGCTTTGAGGTGGCGACGGCTGATCCTCGTCCATATGGAGCGTCGTGTGATGTGGTTCACTGCAACGTCGGCATCGGTCTTGGCTGGGGCATATTTCCAGGCGGTGGAACGGGGATAGGCCGTTGGGACAATAGCGGTGAATAAGTATTGCACGTAGTCGCTCCTCAGTCGACATACCACGGTAGATTGGGCACAATCGCACTCCGTGCGGTTTGGTGCACAGACGGCAAGCGATGGTGAACGCATTGGGGCGTGCCTCGGTTTTGGAGCGTTTGAATGCAAATCCAGGCATGTCTGGAAATGGTAGCGTTTAGTAATATCGCTGCATAGGTTGGTTGGGTGGCTGATGGACGGAGACCAGTGGTCGATTCTGGCTGACATATTGGTTGGCGTACTCGGGATAAAGGATTCACGTGGAATGCATAATCTTATTAGGTTATTCTGCAGTGATTATGATATGCTTGTGGTGGTTGAATCCACTATTAGACTTTGTAAAAGCTTTATTTAGATAGTACGCCTAAAAATATCGTTAGTTTTGGAAATAGTTTCATCAGAATGAAAATTCTGATATTGAAAGCCACCAATAGTAAGATTAAGAATGATTAAATATAGACTTAGAGCAAACTATGTTTTTTGGTGTTTGCCTAAGGCAGGCAATACGCGACAATATACGGTATATCACGGTAAACCCGTGTGTTGTCACGGCTCCTTGTAATTGCCCTACAAACATTTGGTCACAAAACTTACCCACGCCCATGCAAATGTGACTATGAATATAACCTATGAATGACTGTAGAATGACCAGTCAAATGACGTCGTGCAGATAAAATGTGCGACAGATGTAAAATGGCCTTTATTCGCTGTCTGGGAACACTCTTTGTGTTGATTTGGGCCATGTTGGGTGAGAATCACAAATTGTGGTGTGTTTGTTGATTTCAACGCAACCCTGGCGGGGATAGCCTACACTATCGAGTGTGGTAACTTGTAGAGCTGTCAGCTGCTAACTCTTCCACTCATTGGAATGAGACAGCTGTGCGGTGCTGCCCATTGCAGGGTATTGATACATAATGGTCATGTCATGAAAGTATTTAGGGGCAGCTTGCGTCTGAGTCCTGACGCGACATTAAATTTATAGTCTGTTCTAAAAAGTTTAATTTCTCCCTTGTTTGTAGCATCGAAAGCATAGATTACACTACTTTATTCCTGCTGGGATTTCAAGCTTAAAAGGGACTGACGAAAGTCTGTCGAATCTTCAATACACAAAAAAAGCAATTTCTGTCATGAAAGCGAGACCACCATTGAGTGTGCCATGTTTTTGTTTATGTTTTACATTTTAATTTTGCACTACCCTTTTTAACAATGAAAACAATGCGAATAGAGCGCGAGAATTATTTCGGTCTCGAGTGGTTTCACCTTTTGTTTTCACAAGAAAGTTGGTTTTAATTGTGTTTCTGTGCACCAAATTGTCAAACTACAAACTTTTCTCAAAAAAAAATAAAGAAGAAAAAGACGGCCGAATGTCAAAAAAACTATCGAAATACAACCCTGTATCTTCAGGGTTTTCGTTAGTTGATTTTTTGTTCGGTTACTAACACTCGAGTTTGTTGGATCCCGCGGATCCGAGTTGTGATACTCTTTGGATCGCGCGTAAAGTGCTTACTGCGTGAGAACCGAGTGGCAACTTTGTTTCGTTCATTCAAAATGTCATTCATTAATGGAAATGAGTATAGAGGCATTTTGAATGAATTTTCACTACGAAGAAAACTGGTGATGGGTAAGTATGAATATCGTTCCCTTTTTTGATAATTTTATAAATTTTCTAATTTCTTATTCTTTTTTTTTCTCATTTCAGATGGAAAACTATTTATGTGATATCAAATGCAATTTCTGATTTCATGGACGGCAAAGTATCCATCCCAATTTCGTGCTCTGACACATAAATTTGCTCATGAAAAAAATTCAAAAGCTAGACCGAAGCTTTTGGAAATGTATGGAAATAATTTAATAAGTGTCAAAACGCTCTATACTGCTTAATCGTAAGCGATGGTTGGTTAGCAAAATTTCATATGCAAAAATCGACTTTTGATTGGCTTTGCGGCCAGTTGAAAGGAAAGGGGCAGTTTTTTTTTTTTTTTGGGAAAAATTCATTGATGGGCACTTGTAGGGCAAGCAATTTTTTTTGTAGGGCAAGGAACCTCCATATGAAAAGCAAGTTGCGTTGGGGACTGTATGCCTTTGCTACTGGAATAAAATATTTGGAAATCGCTCGTGTATTTAAAATTACATTGCGGACAACAATATGCAGAATTGTGAAAAGCGTTGCCGAATCAATTATAAAAACATTCGGTCATCAATATTTATATGCCAACTAGTGAGGAGGAGTTAGATGAGATTGGGGAAGCCTTTTACAGTGCGTCTAAAAAATGCCACCCGTAGCCATTGGGGTGCTCGGAGTATGTGAAGTGCCGGCTAAGCACCAAGTCAATAGCAATTCTAGCGAATCCGAAAATTCCGCAATCATATTGCAGGTGCTGGTTGATAGTAGTATGTTATTCCGTAAAGTAAAATTGGACACAAACCAACCGTCACTATTTTTGGGGGAAACAAACGAAATTACAAACCTCTCCCCAAAATTAATTAAGAATCAACCAGTTTCGCGCTTTATTGTTACACCAGACACATATTATCCATTAAGAATGTCGCTTATGCACAAATATCATGATCCTGTTGAGCCGCACGAATACGACCTTAATGAAGCCGTCGACCATCTATCATACTAAAATGTAATGGTGATATTGATCTAAGAACGATGGAAAAAGTTGCTCTTGCTTGTTGCGTTTTACACAACGTTATAGAAAGGAACGAAAAAACATTTAACGAACAATGGTCTAAAGGGCCACATTCAGATACACTAAATATACAATGAGCAGTCGCTTCAAACCAGTTTTGAATGAACTTCATGGAAAACCCAATTCTTGGAAAGCAGACGGTGCATCCAAAACACGCAAGTTGCTTGGACAGGCCATATATTCTACAGACATGTAGACTTTACCTATAATGTGGTTGTTTTTAACTGAATCACTTTCAGACGAAATCTTCGTACTATTCGAATTGCTGCTAAAAGTTGTTGATTTAATAAGAAAATAATAAGACAATGCGAAAAATGGATGCTTTGGCGATTATATAGATGTTAACCGACATCATCCAACGACCTTTTAAAACACTCGTCGAATATTTCAAGTACCAAGGTCACTATTCTCCTGAAAATCGTTTATGGACCATATTATGCCGCGCATACTGCTACAATGTTCCTTAAAGGTTTCTTTTCTTTTGTATTATAGGTCTTTCTATATATCGTGCGTGCATTAGTCGAAGCCTACATTTATGTCCACCTCTTCGTTATTTGGCATACATGCCACTTTTATGGTTACATTTCCATTGTGTTCTTTTATAGTGCCTCGCAATAGGCATTATCTTCGGTCAGGGCCTTTTTTGTAGGTACGTTTTCAAGTTCCCAGAAAGCGGCTAGCAGCTTGTCTAGGCTAATTTCTTTGAAAAAGGACACCCGCGTATTGGTTGGGTGAGTTACTTCTGCACGACCAGTTAGAATCCAACCGAAGACGGTTTCTTGGGCGAGAAGCGTATTTAGAACGTTCTTCCTTATACCGTTCAGTATTATCTGGGGATAAATGTCGCCTCCAAGTATGAGGTCGACTGGTTCATTAATGAAGAACCTCTTATCCGCCAGAATCAGATCAGGAAACGCTTGTCGAGTCGTTCCGCTAACTTGGCAAGTCGGAAGGTCCCCTGTTAATTGGGGCAGGACTAGGACCACTGTATCGATGCTCACTAAGGGGTCTATGAGCGAACCTAACGTAATCGCACATGATTCCTTTACCTGTGCAGATGGTGTATTATTTATTCCTGGCACTTGCACATGCAGACGTTTGGATGGAAGGTTTATTCGCTTTTTTAGTCTTTCTGTTATGAAAGAGCATTCGGACCCAGAGTCTATCAGCGCTCTGGCGGAAAATTTCACTCCATTATAGTGTATATTAACACGTGCTGTTCCTAATAACACCCCTTTAGTGGTGTTAGCATGACACGAAGAGACGTTATTAGCGTTATCTTGTCTTTTTTCAGACGCCATCCTTGCCCTAGCCTGCTGTGAGGTTGAAGGTGTGTTGTCGGTGGCGTTTTGAGTCCACCTTTGAGGAGTTGTCTTTGGTTGTGCTGTCGGAAGATGGAGTAAGGTGTTGTGCCTCGCGTGGCACGTGCTGCAATTGAATTGGCTAGTGCATCGTGTCACGGTGTGTCCACCCGACAGACAATTCAGACAGTAACTATTGTTTTTGATAAATTCGATTTTTCCTGACGTGGACAACCTACGGAATTTTTGGCAATTTCGTAATTTGTGCTCCGTACTGTTGCACATCTTACATGCCGACTTTGGTACGCTTGCTTGGTAAACCCCAAGTTTCGTAGAATTTTCCCTAGAATTCGAACTCTGACTTTTGGGTGTTTTTGTTGTTTTATTACCCCTAAGATCGGAAACCGTCTCTAATGTCTGGAAGCGATTGGAGAGGAATTTGTCCATATCCTCCCATTTCGGAATATCTGTTTTTCGTTCTACGGTCTGTTAAAGAGCCAGTGTAGATTCAGGGAGTTTTGTGGAGCATAAGTAAGTTATAATTGCATCCCAATTTGTGATGTCAATATTATGACATTGTAGCGCAGAAATGCAATTGTTTATCTCCCGTTGCAATTTTTTGATTGAGGTTCCACACTCCTGTTCGACTGCCGTCAGATTAAATAAGAGTTTAAGTTGGGTGTTGACGAGGATACGTTTATTTTCGGACCTGTCGCTTAAGTTTTTCCAGGCGGTTGCAAAACCCTCGTTTGCTAACGAGCACCTGCCCACTATTTCTTTTGCCTCCCCTTGCGTTTTTTGTTTTAAATAGTATAATTTTTCGACATCTTTCAGATCGGTATTGTGGATGTATATCGCCGTGAACATATCTCTAAAGGCTGGCCAGGAGAGGTAGTCGCCTTTAAATACATCGGTGTCACAAGGCGGCAGCCGCATTTTATGTCCACGGCGCGAGGAGTCTTCATCCTTTGCTTCATCCTTTGCCGGCTGTGGGGTGATAGCTTCGGCTTCAGCCGCCACAGCAGACATACATTGCAGGTAGCATGCGAAGCAACTTTTATTCTTCTTTCTTAGTGAGCTGAGCTCGTCTTTGGACAGCTCAGGATTGCTGAGAAGACTTTCATATGTGGACTTGATCTTCTTCCATAGTGCTTTTAGCTCCTCTTGCAGTAGTGCAAGGGTGTGCTTGTTCCGGGATTCGGCCGGGGCAGAGTTGAAATCTTTCTCGAACTCAACTATGGAATCAGCCAATCTAATATAAGTCTCCATTGATTTTATTAATTTGAATATTTTGTTTCTTTGAAGGTGTCGAGCTTGAAGGCAAAAGACTTAGTGGCGTTGGTGTATATTCAACCGCAGCAAAATTATAACAGTGTTTTGTTTTTTTTTTTGTCCGTAGCCCAGCTATCAATCCTGTTGTGATTGTGCTGTGTGAGTAAAATCTAAAAAATACACGGATTTGAACTCCGATCGGATTGTATGTGTTAACACAGAAAGCAATCTTATGTGAATTTAGTGATAAGAAAAAATTTGAATCAGATGAAAATCTTGACGTGGTGTACTGTGTGGCCAGTGATATGAACCACTTATAGAGATCCTCACGAGGATTATGTAAACCACAGATAGAAATCCTGACGAGGATTTAATATGTATACAGTGTTATAGATAGAAATCCTGATGAGGATTTAATGTGTATATAGTGATATGCAGCACAGATAGAAATCCTGAAAGGTTCTAGTGTGTACAAAGTGATATCAAACACAGATAGAAATTCTGACGAGGATTTAATGTGTCTACAGTGATGTGCAATGCAGAGAAGAGAATTCGTCTGCAAATATTTAATGTGTCTAAAGGGTGTGTTGGACACAGATAGAAATATTTTCTGAAAACTTAGTGTGTCAAAAAAAAGTTTAAAAAACGCAGATGTAATCCCGATGTGGATATGATGTGTAATCCTCGAGATTTGAAACACAAATAGAAATCCTTATATGGATTTAATGTGCTTAAAGGGTGAAATTTGACCCACAGATAGAAATCCCGACGAGGATTTAATCAGCCCAATTCTAAACGAAAATTCCGTGCGAGTTTTCTCCCTTCTCCCATTCCTCGTATTCTAAATAAAAATTCCTTGTAAGTTTTTTCACTTCTCCCTTTCCTCCTATTCTGAACAATGTTCGAAAAAGCGGAAACCGGTTATGGGTGAAAAGTAGGTATTATGAATGTAAGGGGGAGGGAGATTTCTCTGCCATTTCAGAGTTTTTTCACTAGTTAAATTAAAGGGAATGCATCAAAATAGTTAAAGGAAATTGTTTATTTTAAGAAAGAACACTTATTTGTACAAATTTGTGCTAAAAGATGTATTTATATTCTACCACAATATTCTCACTTCTAATACAACAACAACTACAACCACAATATTCTTTATTTTAAGTTGAAAAGTATATCATAAGCAACGGTAGAGCTCTTGGTATACAAATTTGATGCAGCCATCCAGAAATTGCGCAAGGATTTTTTAATAAGGCTTAAATAGATTTTGGCATATGATGAAGGACGAATTCAACTCAACTTGGCCGCCAGAAAATTGCTTTGCTGAATGAAAGCAGGCAACTCCGGCAGATTTGTGTTATGCGGCCGTCTTCTTCTTATGTTCCGCTGTTGATGTTGCTGTGGCACCAATTCATTACTCATTTCAGTGAATACCACATGAAATGCAATAAATACTGTGCAATGTTTATATTTTATTTCTTAATTTCCAACAAGTTTGCAACAATAATTAAACTTTTCAATTTTTAAACAAAATAAGAAATGTGCAACGAAATTTCAATTGACAAAACAGCTGACTTCGAAAATTCGAAATTCCTATTCCCCAATTATTGTTCTCCCTAGGAGAACAGAATTCGAGGAATTTTTCCGCGGGAATAAAAAAATCCGCGAGAACAAAATTCCGCGAGAATATTTAGAATTGGTCTGAATGTGTACACAAGTGAAAGTGAAACACAAATAGAAATCCCGACGAGGATTTAATGTGTACACAAAAAGGTGTTATGTGAACGTTGCTGAGTATCGCCGAGTAGCCAACCAGGGTATCTTTCCCAATATAAATAAGAAAATAAATGTGTTTATCCAACTTAATGTGGACAACTGCACTTTTAATTATTTATTATAAAAACGCTGAAAACATACAGCTGTATAATACAAAAACGATCAGTATAAAATTGTGTTTGTGACCAATTGTAATGAGCCACTAGCCACCCAACGTAGTGATACTTTTTGGCTTTTGGTAATATTTCAGCTCGCAAACTGATTACTAAAGTGACTTCTGTGATAGACAAGCTAAGGCTATCAACCAAGTGAAAATATGGTTCCTGACTAGGGAGTTTTGTCAACGACTGTGACGACGAGGGGTACAATACAGTGCAGTGATGAATGTGAAAAAAAACTAAACAAAATTCACTGCCTGTCTGCCTTGAGCGGTGTCGAGTAACCCCAGGCATGCTTAACCAACGAAACGATATCATTTCGTTACGATAATCAACGTTAATAAACGAAACGAAGTCATTTCGGTTCGTTTATTAACGTTAAGATCGTCAAATTAACGAAATGATTTCGTTTCGTTTTCTGCCATATCAAAACGAAATCAAATCGTTTATGTTGATTATTAATTTCAAACTATGCTGGCAAAGCTGATTGATGGCGGAGTCATTAAAGGTGAAAGCATTATCCAAGCTGATTGCAACTTTTCTCATGAATTTTGACAGTACGAACATTTCTCAGAGTATTTTTGACATTACCACCAACGAATTACACAAACAAATTACATAGAGTTTGTGTGTGTATGTGCGCTCGTTGTTGCCACCTTACGGCTTCACCATGGCTATAGCATTGCCAGCACAATTCAAACATAAAGTATCACGTTTTCGTTAACGTTTTTAACGTTAACGAAAGCTTTTCGTTTCGGTTAAAAACGAGATACAATTTATCTTGATAATTTCTTTATCGATAATATTTCGAAGTGTTTCAACGGAAACGGTGGAAATTTTTTGATAAACGATTAGCTTAACGTTAAGGTGCATCCCTGAGTAACCCTTACCACTGGTGGGGGGAATTACCCGATCGTCAAAAGGCGTTGTGTGCTTAAAAAACACGAAATTTAGCAATTTCACTTGCTTTGCCTTGCATCAATCACAGAGTGCACTTTTTTACGTGAATCACGTACATAAAAAAAAAGTTTGTGAAACCAAGCAACCACGTACCTTAAAATCTTTAATTGAGTCGTTGATCGGCGCTGTGTTGATGTGATAAATGAATGTGATGATTAATGGATTGCCTGATTATGTGATCTCGATGCTAATGGACTGTATGTGATGTTGATTAGTGGATGCGATATATTATAATGATTCGATTGTGATGTTGTGTGATTTAACGAGTTGCTTGCTTGTCTCGTTTTTTTTGCTCCCTCGCTGGTTTGTGGATTATACTTTTGTTCACAGTAAATTATAATTTCCAATTCTCAACTTTTCCAAATTTTTTGATTTTATGGGTTTTTGCCACAAAAAATATGCTCAAATTTTTTACTTTCCTCGGCGCGTAAGGACCAATGTTTTGCGGGGCAGTGGACCCGGGGAAATCGGGCGTGTGCGTTGCAAATAAAAAGAAATAAAACACCGAATTAGTATCAAAACAATAACAATTTATTCACTATGTAAAGAAGATGTGGTTATTAATTATCAAAGGTTCGCTAAGGTGAAAGTTCAAAACACCAAAGGTGTGCACCACCTGCCGATAGCTAACTTTCGTCGAGTTTTTCCCCTTTGAAGTCAGCGCTCGGCAGGGGTGGGCCGTTACCGGTAGATAATAATATTGCCAAAAAATGCGCATTAGGATGGTAGCAAATATTTAGGCTGGTGGCCTAAACAAACTGTGTTGCCCGAACATTCTTTATCTTCTTCTTTATTACTTTTTTATCTTTCAATTGATATACTTTTACGCATTAACTTTAAAATGTAACAATTAACTTATGTCATTAATTAAATAAACACTCATATATAAAATAGACTTTGATTTTAGTTACTTGAAAAGCAGCTTAGAAAGCTTGAAAATAAGTTTTCAGAGCGGATTCAAAGATTTCGACGGAATTAAATAAATTTTACCAATTTTTAACAGTCCCATGACTTGTCCCATGCAAAGTCCACAGTTTCAGATGGAATTGTGCAATTTACAAACTGATTCATTCCTTAAGGAAACAAAATTACAAGGCATTAATTTTTGGAAAAGTACGAGCAAAGACAAGTATCGGATTTTAAGAAATGCAATATTAAAATACTTGTCTATGTTTAGTAGTACATATATATGTGAGAAAGCATGGTAAAAATCTAGTTGAGGCGTCACTGCTAATACGTTACCAAAAATATCGAGGGAGGTGTCAAACGACGCGTCTTGACATCAGTATTAATAATCCGAAGGCGGAAAATACAAATTTTAACTCGTTCAAAAGATATTGTAACGAATTTGCTTGCAAATCCTCTTATTTGCCTTTTCTTCTAACGTTCGAGTCACTAAACTGTTGGATAAATAACTCCAATATTGAATAATGGAAGAATGGCCTTTATTAAAGTACTTCACAATAACACTTATACTTTGCAACTAACTGGCTTAATAACCAAACTGATAGCTTAAATGAAACTGACTTTCAAAATAATACTGCTATTGCTCGCTAGATATCGTCTTAATCGAAACTGATTATAGCCCTCTACCGCTGGTGCTTTTATACTCTTTGATTTCCTCGTGGCATCTTCTAGGCGCTTCCAGAATTTGCTTAGTTGCCGCCATATAATTATAACTACAGATGCACGTATATAGCTTCTCATATGCGTGTATTTGTGAGCGACACTTCAACAATTACAATTGCATACTTTTGGGAGCATCTCTTCTCTGCTGCGTGTACGTACATATGTGTAGACATAATGTTTTATTCGTTTATGTAGATACAAGTGACTGTCTGCTTTATTGTTGTTGTGACTTCATTTACTTAGCATCAGACTAGGGATGTGATTATCACCTAGTGTCACTCATATCCGTCACACTGTCCTCCACCTAAGTCTGATCGGGACGATCTAAACGCTGCCAGCCTTTCCAAATGGACCACTTTCATTTTGGTTCGTGGTTTGCCAATGGTTTGTTTGCGGTACACTACATCGTTGATCCGTTTTACAACTTTGTATGGGCCTTCCCAATTACACTGGAATTTCGGGGACAAACCTTTTTTCGTTATGGGTTGTATAACAGCACCAACTCTCCTTCCTGAAACCCTTCCGAATTAATTGCTTTATCGTACCTTGCTTTCATCTTGTCACTCATAATTTTTGATCGTTGCCTTACAAGATCGTGTATCTCTCTCAGCTCTTCTTCCAAATCACTAGTGGATTTCTTAACATTTCTCTCCGCATTGGCATCTATCCCAAACTTCAAATCAGCTGGCAGTCTAAGGTCATTGCCAAAAATTACTTTTGCAGGGGTTTGGCCCGTTGTCTCATGCACTGCTGATCGGTAAGCCATCAAGAATAATGGTATGCGGGTATCCCACTCTTTATGGTACTTGTCTACTACTTTCCTTAAGTGCTCCTCCAATGTTCTATTGAATCGTTCTACCATACCATCGGATTGAGGATGCAATGCAGTTGTCCGTGTTTTTCGAATGCCCAATGATTTACACATTTCCTGGAATACAGCTGATTCGAAATTCCTGCATTGATCAGAATGTAACTCCATTGTTACACCATACCTTGCAACCCAATTGTTTATAAACACTTCTGCTACCGTTTCCGCTTCTTGATTTGGGATTGGGTATACCTCTGGCCATTTGCTTAAATAATCCATAACTACCAGTACATATTTGTTTCCGCCGTTGCTAGTAGGAAATGGACCGACGACATCCATAGCGATCCCTTCAAATGGCGCACCTGAGTTATATTGCTTCATCTGGCCATGACTTCGGGTTCTGGACCCTTTTGCTCTGCTGCAAACCTCGCAGTTCGCAATCCACTCAGTGACCGACTGACGGCAACCAACCCAATAGAATCTCTGTTTAATCTTCTCGAGCGTCTTCGTGATTCCAAGATGACCTCCGCTTGGACCATTATGCAGCTCGCTGAGCACGTTAGGAATCCTATTTCTGGGAACAACTATCAGTTTCTTCTTGCATTTACCATCCTCACTCTCCCATACTCGATGAAGGCAACCGGATATAAATTCTAAACTGTTCCACTGTGCCCAATATGACTTCGCAATGGGACTCTCTGCTGACATCTCTTCTCTGTTTGGTCTTTCGTTTCGTTCGAGCCCTTGCATAACACGTGGTATTGGCCAATCCTTTACTGCCTCTATCTTTTCATTCGCTGTACCGATACCTTCTGCCGTTACCTTGTGACCTAAATAATTTACATCCTTTTTAAACAGCGTACACTTTTTGGGACTTAACTTCAGACCAACGCCAGCCATTCTCTGGAAAACTTCATCTAAGTTTTTAAGATGTTCATCAAAGTTCTTGCCCAATACGATGATGTCGTCCAGGTACACCAAGCATGTTTTCCAATGTAGTCGTTTCAATACCTGATCCACGAGTCTCTCGAAAGTAGCTGGTGCAATACATAGTCCAGAGGGAATTTCTGTAAATTGCCAAAGACCATCTCCGACGCTGAAGGCTGTTTTCTCTTTGTCTTCCTCCTTCACCTCCACTTGCCAGTAGCCGCTTTTCAAGTCCAGTGTGGAAAACCATTTCGTACCAGAGAGCGAGTCCAGAGTGTCGTCAATTCTTGGCAATGGGTAGCTATCCTTTTTCGTAACGTCATTCAACTTCCGGTAGTCCACGCAAAACCTCATTTTTCCTTCCTTCTTCTTTACAAGTACTACCGGTGAGCTCCAGGGACTAGCTGATGGTTCGATGACGCCGCTGTCGCTCATTTCTTGTATAATTTGATTCACCACTTCCCACTTCGCCAGTGGAACACTACGTGGAGCTTGACGTATCGGCCTCGCGTCTCCAGTGTCAATTTGATGTTTCACAACATTGGTGCGGCCTGGTTTCGAACCATCCTGGTCAAATATGTTTGCGTACTTTAGGAGCAGTTGCTTCGCCTTATCTGATAATCTTCCTCTAGCCCCTCCGTCCATTCCGTGGCTGTACGTAATCTTGCTCATAGCAATGGTCTTATATTTTTGTTGACTAAATCCGCTCGAATGATGGAATGAGATGCACCCGTATCTACAGTCAGTAAACGTTCCTTTCTGTCCACATGTCCTCCAACAGTAAGATTGCTCGATCTTCTTCCAATCTGCGAGATAGAGATTATGGGGCATTCAATTGCGGGAGCCAGCTGTCGCCCCTTGCGGCTGACTCGATTTATTTTAACGATTGAGTGGTCTTGGAGATTTGCTCATCACTTTCTGCTCTGCGTTTACGACCACCCACATTGTTGGAACTGTTAGGATTGGTGTTGCAATAACGCGCAATATGCCCTGGCTTCCCACACTTAAAGCATTTGCCTGCATCATTATTCTTCTGCTGCGTACCCTTCAGTGCTTCCAAAATTGCGTCTACCCAGTCTGGCCTTTCCACATCCACGCGATGAGCTCTGTACGCTGGCTTACACAAAAGTCATATACGTTTTCTGTTCTTCTAGTTGAAATGACATTGTCGATGTTTGAACAGATATTGCAGCCAAAATCATGTTGAAGTCTGTGCTCGTAACTGTCTGCGATGTTTCGTTTTTCTCTTCAATTTTTGTTGTTGTCTCGTCCCCATCAAGATAAAAGACATACACGTCCACATCAATTCCTTCTGCTTCCATTGCCTCTCGTAGCCGTGCCTGAAGTTCGAGTTTAACGCCGCTTGTATTCAATCCACGGCTCTCCAACTCCTTCTTCAGTTGCTGGATCTTTAATTCACTGAACTTTGCCATGTCCTTGTTGTCCTCTGGAATTTATTCAACAATTCGTCTTCTGACACCAATTGTAACGAATTTGCTTGCAAATCCTCTTATTTGCCTTTTCTTCTAACGTTAGAATCACTAAACTGTTGAATAGATAACTCCAATATTGAATAATGGAAAAATGGCCTTTATTAAAGTACTTCACAATAACACTTATACTTTGCAACTAACTGGCTTAATAACCAAACTGATAGCTTAAATGAAACCGACTTTCAAAATAATACTGCTATTGCTCGCTAGATATCGTCTTAATCGAAACTGATTATAGCGCCTCTACCGCTGGTGCTTTTATACTCTTTGATTTCCTCGTGGCATCTTCTAGGCGCTTCCAGAATTTGCTTAGTTGCCGCCATATAATTATAACTACAGATGCACGTATATAGCTTCTCATATGCGTGTATTTGTGAGCGACACTTCAACAATTACAATTGCATACTTTTGGGAGCATCTCTTCTCTGCTGCGTGTACGTACATATGTGTAGACATAATGTTTTATTCGTTTATGTAGATACAAGTGACTGTCTGCTTGTTGTTGTGACTTCATTTACTTAGCATCAGACTAGGGATGTGAGTATCACCTAGTGTCACTCATATCCGTCACAATATAAACGAAAAACCGAAAAAATGACTCACGGGTCCCTCCGAAACCGGGGGTGGAATCCATAGTATTTTTGCGCAGAATACCTTTCTGCATTGGCGGCCTTTCTGCCGCGCTTATAAAAAATTACCCTGGGTGGGTCCAACACCGGTTTGGAAACCAAAACTATATCCACGCAAAACACTTATGTTTACATTTTTTTTTGTGGGTACACCAACATTACAAGAAACACATGAAAATCGCCAACTTCAACTACAAATATCTGCGGACAGAGATACAATTTTTCTTTTCCCCCTTCGGATTATTGTTGTCGAGGTCAATACGCGTCTTTTGACACCCCTCTCGATATTTTTGGTAGCGTATTAGCAGTCCACCCCTTTAACTAGACTTTTACCGAAAGCATTTTCCAGCCTTAAATTAATCAAAACGAGTCGAAGAAACTCCTTGACCCAAGACCATTTAGAAGCCGTTATACAATTATCCACATATAGTGCAACAACAGACATTGAAGATGTTATCAAAACATTCAAATAAAGTTGTGACAGACAACATAATTATAGTAAGTATATACTTTAGGTAATCAATACCCGTCGATTCCCCATTACATGTACTTGAGGAAAGTAATCAATTCCTTTCCTCCATAGCAAATGAATTGATTACTGATTACATTTCAATTCCTCATAAAAAAAATACCAAAATAATTTCGTTTTTTTGAAGCTCAAGTACAAAAAATGGTTTGCTTTTAATTGAAAAAAAAAAAAAAAAATACTTTGCTCAAATGTAATTTCTACCCCAGTACTTTCGTAAGGAATTGCAATTGTAATTGAAAATTTTCCAATTACATTACAAGGAATGCCAAAAGTAATTGATAATTTCCCATTCCTCAAAGGAATTGCAAAATTAAAAAATTCTTAGTGTTAAAAAATATTTTTGCTATTCAAGCGGTGATTTTATGAGGCCATATTAACTCCTTGGACCATAAGAATATGTTTGTAAAACACAAGCACAGTCTTCAATGACTGGCAATTGATTGAGGAAGGGTATGGTAAGATTGTATCATCGTAGTTTAGATTTGTTGTTGAGTGGCCGGCCAATTGCTTTGTACGTGGCTAGCAACGTTTCTTCATCTTTTCTCCAAGTGCTACTGGTTAGCGTCTTGAGGATTTTGTTGCGGCTTTGTACGTTAAATACAACTTCGATGGCATACGTCTTGAAGATGAGATTGTGACCGAATGTTGCTCCTAAGATATTTTAACGGTTGACAATCGGTAGCGTAACACCATCGACGTGAGCGTCCAATGTTCCACGTCGCAAAACAGTGACCGTAGATTTGGTCGGCTAGGTTCAGATAATTTGCAGTTTATCTTTTTATACAAAGGGGAAAGGGTAAACTATGTCAAAAGCTTTTGACAGTGCTCGTAGCGCTATGTATTTTGCGGAAGCCATGCTGGTGAGTGGCTAAACGAAGATTCGCACTAAACTGACGGAGCAGGAAGTTTTCCAATGTCTTCGCTACTGGCGAACGGAGTAATACCGGTCGTTATAACTCCCCTTCGTTAGCTGGTTTCCCAGGCTTGAAAACGTGCGTCAGGTAGCTTTCTCCCTCAGCGCCAAGATGTTTTAGCATTGGCATGACTACTCCATTTGGACCTATTGATTTAGAAGGTTTGGCTTTTTTTATGGCTTCTTCAACCTCTGTGGAGTGATGGTAACGGGTCACACGTCCTGTTTATGTATATTTTCCCCTCATCCGGGGAATTAAAAATTCCAGGCAAAAACCGCTCACGAATTCTTCGAGTCACTAGAGTTGTATCGCCGAAGGCGATGGATACATTATCATTGTCTTTTTTCGGGTTAGATAAGGGCTTTACAGAATCTTTTAATTAATTTTGAAACACATATCAGGGGAGCTGGAATCATAGCGCTGAGCCTGATGATATTGCAGCACAATGGAAATCAATGTATGGATCCAATGTCCAATCCGGTATATTCAGATTCTGATTCTGCAGAAGTCGCAGTGTTTCCTTCGACTTGTTGTTGCAGCAGTGCTTCGCCCCATCCAATAGGTGCGACCAATCACAAATTGTCATCAATATCCTCTAACGGGAGTCCAAGGAAGCGTGCAGTTTCAACAGGGGTGGACCATAATGAGAGGGGTGTTAGAGGCGTTGGTTCCATATTACAATTAAAGAGATGGTTGGTGTCATGTGGCACACATTGCAAGCGGGGCATACATTTTGTGTGTCTGTGCTGATTCTGGATAGGTAAGAGTTTAACATGTTACAGTATCCAGAACGAAGTTGAGCTAGAGTGACTCGCGTTTCCCTGGGGAGTATGCGTTCCTCTTCCGCAAGTTTTGCGTACTGTTCGTTGAGTACTGGATTCACCGGGCGATTCCTGGCATAAAGGTCAGACGCCTGTTTGTGGAGTTCGCTGAGGACCTGCTTGTGTTTTTTGGCTTCATACGGCTGAGTTCTCAGGTGCCGTCTTTCCTCATAATGCTTACGGTATTCAACAGGAACTGTTTGGTTAGCATCTCCTTTCTCTCCCTGATGGGGAGTATTCTCGCCTCATTATGTAGATGGTGTTCTCGGGACATAAGAAGACAACCCGTGGCGGTTCTGCTGGCAGTATTTTGGCAGGCCTGTAGCTTCTTCCCGTGAGTGGTCTTTAGGCTTGGCTACCATATCGGTACGCGTAGCATGCAATCGGCTGGTCAATTGTTTTGTAAGTGGTAATGAGCGTTTCTTTGTCTTTTCCCCAAGTACTGCCAGAAAGAGATTTGAGGATTTTATTACGGCTCTGGATTTTCGGTACAATTGCGGCTGCATGCTTACCAAAATGTAGATCTTGATCAAACGTCACACCCAAGATTTTGGGGTGTAGGACAGTCGGTAGCGTAGTGCCATCGACGTGGATGTTCAAAATGGTCGACATTTGGGACTTCCATGTTGTAAGTAGGGTCGCGGAGGATTTAGTCGGTGATAATGCCAGGTTTCGCGAGGCGATGATTCGTTTCTAAATTGCACCGATGCCTGCCGACCACCCACTTAATTTGCGGTCCACCTTTTAAGACATGGGGGAAGGGTAAACCCTTCCAGGCCTTGCAGTAACGTGCCATGGTTGACCGTATCAAAAGCTTTTGATAGGTCTAGCGTAACGAGTACTGTTCTATGGTGGTGTTGATTTAAACCGCAATTTATCTGGGTGCTAATGGCATTTAGCGCGATGGTGGTGCTATGGAGTTTTCTAAAGCCATACTGATGGCAGGTTAGCTGCAAATTTGCTTTGAAGTAGGGGAGCAAAAGGGCTTCAAGCGTCGTGGCACGCTTCCGAAGGCAGTCGGTTCTATGTATTTTCCCGACCAAGGACTGTTATTTCAGTGTAACCCCATATAATTTAAATTGTTTATCCTTCGACTTCATCACGCATGGTATCCATACTTTACTTTTGGTACCGTGGGGATTTGCGCTTTATCCACCACCTCGAACTTCGCGTTCGTGCCTTGGCATTGGAGGTTTGGAACCACTTCCTCCAGCCACAGCAAGGTCGCGGACGCTATCATCTTCACACCAGGGCCTTACGTGGTTGTTCCCGTATCATCTTAAGCATTAACTTAATAAGCTCTCTTTCTACAGATCTCCACCTTTTAGTAGTCATCTGTCCGGAAGGATTCCTACGATCAACCAGCGCCAAAGTCAGTGACTACCTTGCCATGTCATTCTTCTTCTGGGGAAAAGCCGGAGTCTTAGCTTTATCTCCCTTTGTCTTATCTCCTACTTCCCTAGTTGATGAAATAATGAAAAGTGTGACCGGAAAACTACACAGCACTACCACCGCGCTAAATACCATTAGCATCCAGATAAATTTCGGTTTAAATCAAAACCCCCATCATAGAACGGTACTCGTTGCGCTAGACCTATCAAAGGCTTTTGATACGGTCAACCATGGCACGTTACTGCAAGACCTGGAAGGGTATACCCTTCCCCCAAGTCTTAAAAGGTGGACCGAAAATTATCTGGGCGGACGGCGGGCATCGGTGTAATTTCGAAACGAAACATCTAAACCGAAAAGAGTTAAATAAGGGGTGCCACAGGGTGGTGTCCTATCCCCACTTGTTTAACTTCTACATATCAAAGCTACCTTCGCCACCAGAAGGAGTTACTATCGTTTACTACGCCGATGACTGCACAATAATGGCCACAGGTCCAGGCCCACAGATCGATGAGCTATGTAACAAAATAAACGGCTACCTCCCTGATCTCTCCAGTTTTTTCACCTCGCGAAACCTGACATCACCGACTTAATCTTCGGCGACCTTATATACAGCATGGACATCCCAAATGTCGACCATTTTGAACATCTACGTCAATGGCACTACGCTACCGACTGTCTTACAACCCAAAATCTTGGGTGTGACATTCGATCAGGATCTACATTTTGGTGAGCATGCAGCCGCAATTGTACCGAAAATCCAGAGCCGTAATAAAATCGTCAAGTCTCTTGCTGGCAGTACTTGGGGAAAAGATAAAGAAACGCTCATTACGACTTACAAAGCAATTGGCCAGCCGATTGCATGCTACGCGTCCCCGATATGGTCGCCAAGCCTAAAGATTACCCACTGGAAGAAGCTACAGGCCTACCAAAATACTACCCTCAGAACCACCACGGGTTGTCTCCTTATGTCCCCAGAACACCATCTACTTAATGAGGCGAGAATACTCCCAATAAGGGAAAGATATGAAATGCAAACCAAACAGTCGCTGTTGAAAACCCAGAAACCTGGGCATCCCAACAGACATCTGATTGATCAGCCAACACCGCCAACACAAAATGTATGCCCTACTTGCAATGTGTCCCCAGATGACACCAACCATCTCTTCAATTGTAATGTGGAACCAACGCCTCTAACACCTCTCTCATTATAGTCCACCCCTGTTGAAACAGCAAGTTTCCTCGGATTCCCGTTAGAGGATATTGGTCAGACCTATTGGATGGGGCGAAGCACTGCTACAACAACAACATCAACAACAATAACCCGAAAAGTCACCCACATCAACCGGAGTAAGTTCCTATACACCAACTAACTTGTACTTTTTCAATTACTTTCGCAATTCCTTTGAGGAATGGAGTGGGAAACTCGAAAGTACTTTTTCCATTCCTTGTAATGTATTTGGAAAATTTTCAATTACATTTGAAATTCCTTTTGAAAGTACTGGGAATGAAATTACAATTGCGCAAAGTATTTTTTTTTTTCAATTACAAACAAAAAATTTTTTGTACTGGAGCCTCAAAAAAACGAAATTACTTTTGGCATTTTTTTTAGGAATTTAAATTTTTCCAATTACTGAGGAATGTAATGGGTAATGTAATGGAATTAAATTTACCCAGCTCTGCCCATTATGAACTTGTTACTGCGTTTATTCCATTTAACTTAATACCTATTCTGTTTGTCGTCTTATTATATGTAGATCTTTACATACATAAAATTACTTGAACTGTATTAATATATTATTTATAAAAAAATAATTCCATTAAAAAAATATTTTAGTTTTTCTCAGTGCACTTATGATTTTTGTAGTTGTGTTAGTATTTGCAATTCAATACAAAATTTTTGAGCAGCCCTGTTTATAATCAATGCAATTTTCATTGTTTTATTATATCAAATACTTTTAATAGGTTATAAGTTTATAAACTTAATATGAATATAATTCTAAGATTTCTTATAATAATTCAAAACCTAAGTTAAACGAAATTTTCGCTGCCACTTATTCCTTCGGTATTCGGTAGTTCTGCGTTGATTTGAGGAATGGATGGTTAGGTTAGGTTGAACTGGCCTCACATAGACTGAATGAGTCCGTAGTGTTAACAGAAGTTTATTTAACGACCAAACTGAAAACCCGTATAAAAAACCAGGACATATTGTAGGGTTCCTTTTAATACATTATAAATTTTACTTTAACTTTGTATACTTTGTAATTTCATTAGTTTATTCAATAATTTTATTTTCATTATTTTGATTTTTCTATAAAAAAATTTTTCATTACTTCCTTACTTAATTGGCGCTTAACCGTCTAAATTTTCGTTCGGGTTGGAAATTTTTAAATAATGTGCACGCATATATTTAAGCGTATTTTTAATTAATAAAAAATTTCTATACAAATATAAAAACGTTTTTTAAATCTCTACATTGAACGTGGTTTCAATCTCCACATTGGCGATGCTGCCTATAAAAAAAAAAACAAATTGAAACTTGTGCCATCAGCTGAAAATTTCTCATCAACTGAAATTTTAAATAATTTACGTGAACATTTTCGGAATACTAGATCAAATTTAAGTCATCATAAAGATTCTGATACTGGAATTTATGTTCCAAAAGATCTTCAACCTTATAAATTTGCATTTGTTCGGGTCATTACTCAACATGCATTACAACAACCATATGAAGGACCTTAGAAAATTTTGGTAAAAGGGTAAAGGGTGGTAAAAGGCGAAAAATGTTTTAAAATTGAAATAAATAATATTATTAAAACTATTCTAATTGACAGATTAAAACCGGCAATAATCGAAACAACAGACACAAGAATTCAGATAAAAAGAGAGTTGCGTTCAATTTGTTTAATGTTTAATTTTCTTGAAGGGGGCGTAATGTAGGGTTCCTTTTAATACATTATAAATTTTACTTTAAATTTATATAGGTACTTTGTAATTTCATTAGTTTATTCAATAATTTTATTTTAATTATTTTGATTTTTCGATAATCAAAAAGTTTCATTCGGGTTGGAAATTTTTAAATAATGTACACGCATACATTTAGGCGTATTTTTAATCAACAACAAGTTTCTATACTGTCTAAGCTGTGGCGATTCGACGGGCGAATAGGTTTTTTTATATTATTTTGTTATTTTTAGTGCACTGTATATTATTTTATTGTTTAAATAGAGTTCGCTATGCGCCTGTTACACCTTGTATGTATTCATTGGGGGCGAGGACTGGGGGCTCCAAGGTATTGGGTGCGGGTTGAGCCACCTTGTTTTGCTTTGAAAACCCCCCTTTGGGATAAAAAATTTTAACTATGTCTTAAGAATATTTCACCAACCAGTTGAGAATTACAAGCACACTTTATGGCTAATGAAACAAACGAACGAAAAATGTTCATAGTTTAAGTCACTTAAACATATGGCATTCAGATCCCACATTGGATAAATTACCTCCCTGATCAGTCTGTCGAACTACATGGCTTCTGCGACGCCTCCGAAAAGGCTTATTGTGCGACCCTTTATGTAAGAACCACCGTAGGCACACAAGTCTTCACTCACCTGCTAGTCTCTAAAGGGAAAGTGGCCCCCCTTAAAACAATAAGTTTGCCACGCCTGGAGCTGTGCGGTCTATATCAACCACCCAAAACTCTCGAGCGCGCAAAAACTGTACCACCTCATGTACAAGACAAAAGGGAAAGCCGGCTATATAGTAAAGCAATTCCCACTTAGTGATGACGGTAGCGATTTAGTTTAGCACCCCCCCCCCCCCCCCCCCCCCAGTTCGGGGTTTAACTTGGTATCAAAGGAAAGAGGGAGTTCTCCCGATCACAAGTATATATATTTTAAAGTGCGCAAACTTATAATTTTAAAGTTACTTGTTGTTAAGGTTTGCAAATTTCTATACAACTTTTATATGTGTATACGTATATATATTTTATGACATTACAAATCTGTGCTGCCACATCTAAAAACGGAACAAGAGCAGAATCGAAAAATAACTTATAAAAATACCTTTCATCTGATGTATATATATCTTTAACTTTTCTAGTCTTTATATGCCAAAAATTTGAAAAAGCTCTTTTTTTACATTCGTGAACGAGCTGATATTACCTTATAACTCTTATGTTTATTCTTATGCTAGCCGATCCAACACCGGCTGCGCCACGCACAGTAATTATGCGTAGAACACCTTTCTGAAAGGTGGTAAGGTAATATTTATATTTAATTTTTTTTTGTTTATATGGCAGCACAGCTCATCAATAAAATATATATATATAAATGTGCATGTTGCTACAAAAGCGCGATTGATTTAATAAAAACATTTATAATAAGTAAAAACAATGCAAAAATGAAATGTGAAATATACAAAAAAGCAGATTAAGTTTATCGTTGCCAATTTATATAGATATGTATGTGGATTAAGGTTTTGAAAGATGTGTAAATTTTAATTTAAAGTGCTATAGAAATTTGCTAAATTTGCAAACTTTAACAACAAATAACTTTTAAATATAAGTTGCGCAAAATATATATATTTGTGATCGGGACAACTCCCTCTTTCATTTGATATCAAGTTTTACCCCGAACTCGGCGGTGCTATTCTAAAATTTTCCCGTGATGACAACTGAAATATGAAAATAAAAGAGTCCTGATCTAATGAACCTCAAGGCCATTCAGATTGAAAACAGCGAAGATATTCAGCGATTGCAATCTTCTGTCAACAATTGCCTCCAGATTCCCACCCAACAAGTCTCGACAGAGATTTGGGATCCCATATTAATATATCTGGTGACCTCAAAACTCCCAGAAAATACTGTTGCGCTTTGGGAACAATCGCTAAGCTCGCGAAGAGACCTCCCGAACTGGCCCCAAATGGATCAATTTCTGACTACTCGCTACGAGATAGGGGAAAGGGTGGATCAATGGCGACCAGCCAAACCCCGATATAATCCACCCTCCACAAATTTCTCAAGGCAGGGTTCCCAGTTCAGGTAGGGTCAAACCCAAAACCAAAGCCGCAACCCTCCGCACAATAGCAACTACTCCCAAAATCGCACAAATGCTCATGTGGCCGAGCATCAAAAAATCTACGCCTGCAGAATGTGCAAGCAGTCCTCCCACACGCTACAAAGCTGCTTGCGTTACAAGAAGCTGACAATCCCTGAGCGAAAAAAATTCGTGAAATGCAACAACCTGTGCGAAACTTGCCTATCTCAAACCCACATCTTAAAAGATTGCCCCAGCACAAGAACATGCCTCTACTACCAAGGTCGACACAACTTCACCCTTCATGACACCGCAGCCCCTCATCATACCACTGGACCGCGAAGATCGACATCCCAGTTAACAACCATAGGATCTAGCAGTACCAGCCAACAAAGTATCCATGAAGCAGCAGCTACGAAAGAACTTCCCTCTACCTCAAACGCAGCCCATATCCAGTAATTCCACTCCGACAATGATAGCCAAATCATTCTCCCCACAGCGATAGTATCCATAGAACACCGGGGTAACTGCTTCCGGCTCAGAACCTTAGTGGATCAAGGGTCAGAACGTAGCTTCATCTCTTCAAAAGCTTAGATCAAGCTAGGCCTTCCATATACCCACCCCTATTTGAAATATCGGGCATGGGAGGCGGAGTAGTACAAACCTCCAACAAGTTGTGCTCACTGACCCTAGTCTCAAATGACCACAAGGTGAAAATAAAGGCCCAGGCAATAGTGCTACCTCGTCTCACTAGGCAACTTCCAACACTCAGGCTAAACAACGACCAAATGCGTCAATGGTCCCACCTCAAGCTAGCAGACCAGAATGCCCAGAACCCCTCCCAAATTGATCTGGTATTAGGTAGTGATCTTATCCCACAAATAATGCTAAACGGCATCGAAAAGATCTCCCCCTCACTGCTAGCCCAAAACACAATATTGGGCTGGATAATAAGTGGTCGAACCCCCGAAAAGGTGGGAGCACACTCCTCTCAAGCGTGGGAAGTGACGAATGTCCAGCTGAATGAACAGCTACGGTAATTCTGGGAAATTGAAAAAATACCCAGAATACGAGTGTAAACCCCAGAAGATAAAATGTGCGAAGACTTTTATCAAAGCACCACCACTCGCATGGGTGACGGTCGATATATGGTTCGGCTGCCATTTAAACCAACATTCCCGAACGACATCGACCCAGGTCAATCCCGTACTGCAGCCCTACGACAGTTCCATGGCATGGAACGTACCCTCTCAAAAAAGGTCGATCTCAAGCAGCAATACGACCAGGTACTCGAAGAATATCTGTCCCTAGGCCACATGGAAGAATGCAGTCCCAATGAAATAGAATCCCTGGGTAAATACTGTTCGTTCTATCTGCCTCACCATGCGGTCGTAAGGCCAGACAAGAAGACAACAAAAGTCAGAGTTGTGTTCAACGCCTCTAAAAAGTCGGCTTCCGGTCACTCCCTCAACGATGTCGTATGTACCGGACCAACCCTCCAACCCGATCTCCGACTTATGCTGTTGAAATTGCGAACGAATAAATATCAGCCCAATTCTAAATGAAAATTCCGTGCGAGTTTTTTTCCTTTCTCCCATTCCTCGTATTCTAAATAAAAATTCCTTGAGAGTTTTTTCACTTCTCCCTTTCCTCCTATTCTGAACAATGTTCGAAAAAGAGGAAACCGGTTATGGGAGAAAAGTAGGTATTATGAATGTGAGGGAGAGGGAGATTTCTTTGCCATTTCATAGGAGTTTTTTCACTAGTTAAATTGAAGGGAATGCATCAAAATAGTTAAAGGAATTTGGTTCTTTTAAGAAAGAACACTTATTTGTACAAATTTGCGCTAAAATATGTATTTACAATCTACCACAATATTCTCACTATTAATACAACAACAACAGCAACAATATTCTTTATTTTAAGTCGAAAAGTATATCATAAGCAACGGAAGAGCTCTTTGTATATTTGATGCATCCATCCAGAAATTGCGCAAGGATTTTTAAAGAATGCTTAATTAGATTTTGGCATATGGCGAAAGGCGAACTCAACTCGACGTGGCCGCCAGAAAATTGCTTTGCAGAATGAAAGCAGGTAACTCCGGCGGATTTGTGTTAACCCGCAGTCTTCTTCTTATGCTCCTCTGTTGATGTTGCTGTGGCACCAATGCATTACTCAATTCAGTGTATACCACATGAAATGCAATAATGTGCATTGTTTATACCTTATTTCTTAATTTCAAACAAATTCGCAACAATAATTAAGCTTTTCAATTTTTTAAACAAAATAAGAAATGCGCAATGAAATTTCAATTGACAAAAGAGCTGACTTCGAAAATTCGAAATTCCTATTCCCAAATTTTTCTTCTCCCTAGGAGAAAAGAATTGGAGGAATTTTTCCTCGGGAATAAAAAATTCCGCGAGAACAAAATTCCGCGAGAATATTTAGAATTGGTCTGTATGTGTTTAATGGCGATGTAGAGAAAATATACCACTAAATTCTCTTACACCCTGATGACCGAGACTACCAACGGATAATATTCCGAACCCCCGAACACAGTCCAATAAAGGATTACAAGCTAAAAGCGGTCACCTTCGGGGTTAACTGCGCGCCTTTCCTGGTAATTCGCACTCTACACGAGCTGTCGAAAGATATAGCCGATTTCGATCCACGCGCAGCCCCAATACTAAAATCCGAGACGTATGTTGACGATATTTTATCTGGCTGTCATGATCTCCAATCAGCCGAGCAATCACTAGCAGACACTATAGACGCTCTCAATTCAGCCGGCTTCGCCCTAAAAAAGAATACTGCAAACTATCCCGATATCCTCCAAAAAATACCGAAAACGGATTTGCTTGAAACCAACTTTCTCGAGTTCGACAAGACTAGCACCGCCAAGACCCTGGGCATACAGTGGAACGCCCTAAGGGATACATTCTCTTATACCGTCGACTCAAACCCGGCATCCACTGCAGCAACGAAGCGGCAAATACTCTCCTCCATTGCGAAACTTTTCGATCCCGCAGAGTGGCTGACGTCCATATTGATCCAAGCGAAGATGCACATGCAAGAACTATGGCTAGACGGGACGGACTGGGATGAACAAGTAAAACCTCTTCGTCTCATCAAATGGGCGCAGTTCGCCGAAAATCTCACGGATATCTCAGGCATTCAGATCCCACGTTGGATTAATTACCTCCCCAATCAGTCTGTCGAACTCCATGGCTTTTGCGACGCCTCCGAAAAGGCTTATTGTGCGACCCTTTATGTAAGAACCACCGAGGCACACAAGCCTTCACTTACCTGCTAGTCTCTAAAGGGAAATTGGCCCCCCTCAAAACAATAAGTTTGCCACACCTGGAGCTGTGCGGTGCTGTCTTACTAGTCAAGCTAATCACAGTAGTCCAACCCCATATCGGCCTAAGTCAAAAAAAATTAACCATGTGGTCCGATTCTGAAATCGTGCTAGCCTGGCTGGAAAAGCCACCCCACTCTTGGAAAACATACGTCTCTAACCTAACAGCGCAGATTATAGACCTCGTAGGAAATATCTCTTGGCGACATGTGCGAAGCAAAGACAACCCCGCGGATCTCGGAACCAAAGGATGTAGCCCCGCCGGTCTCGCTAACTCATCGCTATGGTGTAATGGTCCAGAGTGGCTTTCCCGACCCCCCGAGGACTGGCCAACACCACCGGACAGAAACATTGTACCCCCCGAACTTCGGCGAGTCAAATCACTGCATGCCGCTGAGGAGACTGACGATATCCTAGATCGGTTTTCCTCTTACTCTCGAGCTCTACGCGACATTGCATACGTTCTGAGGTTCATACGTAGGGCGAAAGATGCAGTAAACGGCATCCATGATTCTGTCACCTTCTCCCTATCTCATGCTGAAAACAAACGAACGAAAAATGTTCATAGTTTAAGTCACTTAAACATATTCGCCCGCCTAGACGGCTTAGTCGTCTAGTGAAACTTCCATACGAGCCAGTTATCCGGCTCGAAGGACCATGTCTAAGCTGTGGTGATTCGACGGGCGAATAGGTTTTTTATATTATTTTGTTATTTTTAGTGGACTGTATATTATTTTATTGTTTAGATAGAGGTCGCTATGCGCCTGTTACACCTTGTATGTATTCATAGGGGGCGAGCACTGGGGGCTCCAAGGTATTGGCTGCGGGTTGAGCCACCTTGTTTTGCTTTGAAAAACCCCCCTTTGGGATAAAAAATTTAAACTATGTCTTTAGAATATTTCACTAACCAGTTGAGAATTACAAGCACACTCAATGGCTAATGAAATAAACGAACGAAAAATGTTCATAGTTTAAGTCACTTAAACATATACAAATATAAAAACGTTGTTTCAGTCTACATTGAACGGGGTTTCAATCTCCACATCTACTATGTTATAAAATAACTCCGTCCTCTTGGCAAATATTAGAAGCTTTCTAGGACTTATGCCACTTGCTGCTTCTAGATATGACGGCAGTATCACTCCTAATAGCTGGAATCTTAGCCTGGCAAGCGCAGGGCACGAGCACAAAACCTGCTCGATCGTCTCCTCCTCCAACCCGCACTTTCTACATCTGCTCCCACTGACCAAACCTAATTTAAAGTCATGTGACTACATTCCTCTATTTTGTAGGTCCACATAATCTTCTACACTTAACAGCCCCGCGCTTGGACCCACGCCTTTCCCCCTTGGTCGATCATGTGCACCTCTCGCCTTCTTTTAATCTCGCCCATTCTAATTGGGACTTCTACGGAGCAAGCTTCTACGGATGCGCCCTTTTTAGCTAGTTCATCCGCTTTGGCATTCCCATCTATTCCCATATGCCCATGCTGTGCTATGCGAGACTATGGCCTTAATTGCTGGTTGGCTGTCAATATAAAAGTTAACACGGCTGCAGTTTAAGCTTTTCATTTCCAGTGTTTATATTGCTTTGGTTACGGCTAATACTTCTTCTTGGAAAACGTTAGAGTGATCTGCAGCTTGTAGGATCTGTTTATTTCCAGATCAGCACAGTATACCGTAGACCCTACTCCTTCCACTGCTATGGAACCATCTGTGTACACATGGATCGCCTCGTCCGCCCTTTGAGCACCCCTGCGCCAACCATCCACCTCTATTGCGGTTTTGAGAGCCCCTCGAACGGCAGATAAGGAATCAGGTAGTCTGTTCGTCCTGCAATTGATGACGCTTACTACTATGACCGTATGGACAGCGCTCAAGCCGCCCGAGGCTATGTTATTTGCTTCCAGGTCTACAGGTGGAATGTGCAGAATGGCATAGAGCACAGCCGTCGGGGTTGTCTTCTGGGCGCCCGTAAGGCTAAGCATTGCATACCCCCTCTAATTTTTTGAGGTATGTTCTCCATAGTATAGCATAGGGTTTACAATCGCTGTAACTACCCAATGAAAAATAGAGGGCGATAAACCCCAGCATTCTTCTACATCCAAAATTGCCGCCGAGGCCTTCTTCACTCTCCTCCACATTGAGCTTCCAAACCAACTTACTGTCTAGGATGATTGCTAGGTATTTTGTGCAAAGTTTCTCTTGTAGGGTCACCCTTCCTAACTTGGGCCTTGACCAATTTGTGACCTTGTACCTCTTAGTAAATAAACCCGAATCCGTTTTCTCTGTGTTGACTGTCAACCCGACATTAGATGCCCAGGTATGAATATCCCGAAGCGCCCGATCCATCAAAGAGCTAATCGGTGCAAGGCACTTTCCACTTATGACAATTGCAACGTCATCTGCGTAAGCTGTAAGTCTTACGGGTCCCTCATCGAACCGACTGAGCAGTTTGTTGATGACCAGTGTCCACAGGAGAGGTGATAGCAACCCACTCTGCGGCGTGCCCCTGTCCACTGATTTCGTGGCCTCATGCAATCCCCATTATGAGATAATCTTCCTGCAATTTAACATGCAGCCGATCCATTTGGTTATGGTTGGATGTACTTTAATGTTGTTAAGACCATCCATGATGGCCCATTTAGAAACATTGTTGAAAGCCCCTGCAATGTCTAAGAAGACTCCTAGAGTATACACTCCGGTATAGTGTCTATCGCCTTGCCTTTGGTGTACGCATGATGTGTTATGGAGAGCAGTTTTTCATCCACGTTGGCCTTTATGTACACATCTTCAGCCTCTCAAAGGGTTTGAGTAGAAACGATGTTAAGCTAATAGGTCTGTAATCTTTGGGATACACGTGACTGATCTTACCTGCCTTTGGTAGCAAAGCTACACGAACAGTTCTCCAAGAGAGGATGATTCAGTATTATGCACCCATCTAATATTATTTTAAGCCATTCCACGACCGCTCTACTTGAAACTTGTAGCATGGCCGGGAATATACCATCCGGGCCCGGCGATTTAAACTTAGAAAAGAGATTCGCCTTTCTCATTCGTGTCTCCTCCACACCACCCACGCATTGTGGTGTGCATTTGCACCCGCGCATATGACCACCCGCCCTTCGTCCTGTACTAGCCTCTTGCACTCCACCGGTGGAAGAGCTCCCGATATATGTTGTTATTGCGTCCATCAAAGAGCTAATTATTGGAAGGCATTTTCCATTTCCGCCATATGACTATGAAACCACCTGAACAGTTGGTTGAAAACCAGCGTTCACCGCAGAGGTGATAATACCCTGCCCTGCGGCGTCCTCTACTCATGAATTTCGGGGCTTCATACAGCCCCTACTGCGAAACTTGGTCTTTGCTATGGCTTTGCTATTTTTATAAATGAAATTTATATCTTGCTCATGTAATTATATGAGCTCTACACGGTTAAAAGTTTCAACCTAAATGTAAAATTTTGTGGAACTACAAATGTATGTGACCAAACCAATTTTAGTTTAAAACTCAAAACCTTCCGGTTTCCATGAAATTGAGGGCTCTAATTTGGGTTTTAACTTTAATGTTCTATACAAAAAGTTAACACTAAACAGTATTTGTAAACCTTGTAGTTTTATTTTAAAACTCTTTTTGAAATTTAGACCAATTTTTTCAGGTTTTCGTCTGAAACTGAAAAGTTATGTGGTAAATGGAAAGGTTTAAATTTGAGCGAAAAAATATTCGAAATATTGCTTAAACCAGTGAAGGGTTTGAATTTTAGGAACAAATTTCTAATCGTGTATTGTATGTATGGTATAAACTGTCGCCCTTTTGTAAGAAGAATAAATGTGTAAAAATTAAAATTATGGGAAATCAAGTTTAATTTAAATGTTCTACTTATTTTGGAAAAATCTATACAATTTTTCACATTTATAATACATAAATTTTAAAAAGGAATGATTTCCCTTAGGGAAAAATCTTAAGGGGGCCATCTAAAAGAAATATTATTTGTATTACTAAAATAGTAGATAGAAGATCAAACAATAGCATTTCCCCTTCATTTGTTTTTAAACGAAAATCATACTTTGCAAAAAATTGCGAATTTAAAGTGAAACTACCATTCCTTCTATTCGTCATTTGTAACTTCTGAACAGGTAACGATATTTTGACCGTTTTTGTTGAAAAAAAATCATAAAGCTCTATAATTAAACATACGCCTTAAAATTTTTCGTAGATCTAATATTTCTAGTACTTAATAGTTTTTTTTTTTTGCAAATTAGTGAAAAAATAATTATGACATCAAACTTTCTCAAAAATGAAATATTCCTAATTTTATGCAAAAATCTCTTTTACATCGATTTAATAAATTAGGCAATTTACAAGAGTGTCGTACTCATGTAAAATTTTAATATTTGAATTGTTTCCATGGTTTCCAAAATACAATTTGATTAAAACATAGCACATAAAACAATTTCTCAATACTTCTGTAAAAATGTCTTCACCTTGATGTTTATTGTAACGATTTTCCGTCATCCCTTGCCAAATTTGGGTTTGTGACAAACCGGTTTCGGCGTTGTGCCATCATCAGTGTCGATTTTCGTTCTTCACGTGTCTTCACTTTATTTTTTCAGAAGTTTAACACATAAAACGTAGTATAATCAGGCAATCGCCGCATACAGACTTTACTTAATTAGCTCTGATGTGACTAAAACTATCGTTTCTTTTTAACAAAAACAAACAAACAAAACAAGTAAAAATCAGTGCCGCGCGATGCTGAATGGGGCTGACCCCCTCTTCAAACAGGGTTCGGTTACTTGACCCGATAATGACCAACCTGGAAAACGAATCACACCCGACGACTTCAGCCCCCGCCCCCGTCTTCTTCCCCCTCTTTTCCGTCAGCGACTCTTAGTCACTACCACCTTTTGCACCGTTTGCCAGCACAGAATATACATATATGTTTGCGACATCCACCCAATGCAGCTCTTGCCTTGGACGGTGCCGCTTTCCTAGATGTTCTGGTCTCCGCGACGGAAACCCGCCGACGGGCTTCATTGCGCCATGTGGCCAGGCCGCAAACCCAAATGGAACGACCCCAATGAGGAACGTCCGGTCCCAGGGCCACAACAGCAATTGCGTCCTAGCCTTTCACAACCCAGGCGTAGTCACCCGTCACTTACTCCTAGAGTGACGACGTCTTCCCCGTTGCACTTCAGAATTCTGCAGTTAAACTGTAATTGAATAACTGGCAACATCACGGAGATAGTCGATTTCACGAAGCGGCACAACACCCGGCATTGCTGCGATTCAGGAGACTAAACTCACAGCACTGTTCTGGGTATAATGTCCACAGAAAAGATCGCGAGAGTGGAAATGGAGGCGGTCTCGCGTTTATCATACACCACTCAGTGCAATATCATATATTTGATCCCGGCATCGGCCGCAGGGACAATGTCCTAGAACGTCGCGGCTTATCTGTCCGGTCAGGCGATGTAAACCTAGAAATCGTCAACATCTACATCCCTCCTGCATCAGATTGCTTGCTGCATACCGCCCCAATATTAGCGCCTTACTCACTGGCCATAATAGCATTATCTTAGGCGATTTCAATGCCCATCACGATCTATGGCATTCAAATTTGCAAGCGGGCAGCAGGGGTGAGAGGTTGGCGGGTCAAATAAAAGAAACGACGTTCTGCATAATAAATGGAGACGCCCCACTCGTATGGTAGGAAGCTGTCACAGCTCGCCAGATATATCAATCGTGAGCGGAGGACTCGTAAACTGCGTCAGCTGGCAGCCGATGGTAACATTGGCATCCGACTACCTGCCAATACTTATTTCGCTCGAGCGTTCCGCCTCGGCTCGCTTTATTCCCGCCGGAAGAATTCCCGAAATTCGGCCTCATTTTCCGGCGGAGGCCACAAATTTAGCAAGAGAACGTGACCTTATAAGATAGCTCGATCCCGGCGACCCCCAAATAAGGGATATAAACCAAAGCATCAGATTTCTTGTGGATGAACACCAGCGCACAGTGTTTCGTGTAGAACAAGCTAGCTGGACAAAATTATTTTATGAGATTTTCCGTTTCATATGCAGTCATTTCTTACAACTACGTCATTTTTTTCAGCCATATGCTCTTTTTTTTATTTTTTTCCAAAATTTTACTCCGGTGGATTATCAATACATGTTACCTTCGCTTAACTCAGTAGGTATCCCATATATTCATACAGATGGGGTACTAAGGCATCTGGAAAGTCTGAAAATTTCCTACTCCAGTGGACCTGATGAAATACCATCTGTTGTGCTCAGAATTTGCGCTCAATTTCATTGTCAACCCCTTACCTGCTTATTTAATGCCTCTTTGTGGCAAGGGATATTCCCTAAGAAGTGGAAGGAGTGGTTTATAATACCACTTTATAAAAGTGGGAGTAGATCTTGTGTCACAAACTATAGAGGAATAGCCAAACTTTGTACTATTCCAGAACTATTTGAATCAGTTGTCACAAATCAACTGGCTTTTGCAGTATCTTCGGCAGTGGACCTGTCACAACATGGCTTTTGCAGGGGTGAGTCCATTGTGTCTCACTTGCTGGAGTTCACAACCCACGTATCCAATAACTTAAGGACGAACTGCGAAGTTGATGTCATTTACACTGATTTCAGTAAGGCGTTTGATAAAGTTTCCCATTCCTTACTCCTACTAAAAGTCGATCGATTGGGTTTTCCCTCACGGCTTCTCTCTTGGGTCTCTTCGTACTTGGTAGGTAGAAAGCAAACCGTTGTGTTTAACAATTGTTTGTCTGAAGTCATCAATGTATCTTATGGAGTTCCACAGGGCAGTCACCTTGGTCCAGTGTTGTTTCTGCTCTTCATTAATGACCTCCCAAATGTTTTGAAGCGCTGCATACCCCTGATGTACGCTGACGATGTCAAACTGGTTATGCCCATTCGCTCACCTGAAGATAGGGCACTTCTTCAATTGGATCTGAATAATCTGGTTGAGTGGTGTGACGTGAACGTCATGTTACTAAATTTACCGAAGTGCAAGTTTATGTGTTTTACGAGGAAATCTTTTAAAACCTATCAGTACATGATAGGCGATTATATCATTAAGCAAGTCACAAACTTTACTGATCTTTGCGTTATAATGGACCCTAAACTGGACTTCAAATTACATATCGAATCGTGTGTGAATAGAGCTAGAGGCACTTTGGCTTTCGTAAAAAGGTGGTCAAAGGAATTCAATGACCCCTATGTCACTAAAACTCTTTTTTTACCGTTAGTAAGACCTATATTGGAATATGCTTCCATTATCTGGAACCCGCGTTATCAGGTTCATAGCGAAAAATTGGAATCGGTCCAGAAGCAATTTTTGCTCTTTGCTTTAAATCATTTGCCCTGGGATCCATCAAGGAACCTACCGCCCTATTGCAGCCGGTTAAAACTTTTACAGCTGCCTTCACTACAGAGCCGTAGGGAGATGCTTGGCGTTTTATTTATGGTAAAACTATTAAGGGGGATGATAAACAGTCCATTTCTGCTTGGCGAGGTGATGTTTAATGTCCCTTTTAGGCCCTCTCGGTATTTCCAACCGCTATATTTAAATACATGTATATCGAATTTTCAAATGCATGAACCTCTTCGTTGTATGTGTCAAGATTTCAATAATCACTGCAATAGTATTGATACTTGCGACACACTTTACAGTATAAAAAAATATATACTCACTGCCTTGAACTCATAACTGTTTCAAAATCATATGTTAAACTAAATCTGTTACCTGCTCCAGTTACTTTGGACAGGTGGCTTGGAATCACGTCCTTTCCAACCTCCCACACATCGCAGCCCTACTATTGTGTGTTAAATATACATCAGCTGCTCGAAATCTGTCCATTCCGACAGCACTGATAATCAATTCCGTTGCTCGGCATCACAGTCCATTCAGACAACTGATTCAATAATATATGTATATTTTATAATATAATTTTGCTCACTATGTATGCTTGTTAATTTTACACTGTAATCCGCATTTATATTCATTCATTCATTCATATTTAGTCTGATTGATTGTAAAATTTGTAGACTAACAAATAAATAAATAAATATGCATACATTTGCTTATTTCATATACAGTAACTCATGTGAATAAGTGACATAGATCCAAAAAAAATTTAAAGGACTTAAGAATATTACTTTATTGTACTTAAATTGAATGGAATACAAATCTCAATACTCTAAAAAATTCTAAAAATTCGGAAAAAAAATTAAAATTTTTTATGAAAATTCGTCGAATTTTTTAAATATAATTTAGTTTTTGTTATAGATCGTGACAAATTTTCTTATGGGAAATTAGCTAAAATAAAGAAAGCGAAAATTGTAAGAATTATCCAAAAAGGGGTGTCTACTTATTTATGTGAGTGACTGTACATATGTACATACATATTTTGTATTTATTTGAGTATTTATCCTGGCACTACAATTTTTACAGAATTATTTTATAGTACCAGTCAGGAATGTAAAAGTGAATTACAATAATAATAATAACAATGTAAATAATTAAATTAATTATGTGAAAATTACTTATTACAAAAACTTAAAAGTAAAGTATCATACAAAGTAGAAAAGACAATAGATTTAAATTGAATAAAACCTGATCCAACAAAAAGTTATAGGGTAGGTTATCTTTTATAATTATGTTATTATTCGCTATCATCACTTTCATTGGATGAGTCACTTGTGGAATAGTTGTTGTTGTTGTTGTTGTAGCAATGCTCGCCCCACCTAATAGTCGCGACCGATCACAAATTGTCATCAATATCCTCTAACGGGAGTCCAAGGAAACTTGCCGTTTCAACAGGGGTGGACTATAAGGAAAGGGGTGTTAGAGGCGTTGGTTCCACATTACAATTAAAGATATGGTTGGTGTCATGTGGGGACACATTGCAAGCAGGGCATACATTTTGTATGTCGGGGTTGATTCTGGATAGGTAAGAGTTTAACCTGTTACAGTATCCAGAACGAAGTTGAGCAAGAGTGACACGCGTTTCCCTGGGGAGTATGCGTTCCTCTTCTGCGAGTTCTGGATATTTTTCTTCAAGTACTGGATTCACCGGGCAATTCCCGACATAAAGGTCCGACGCCTGTCTATGGAGTTCACCAAGGACCTGCTTGTGTTTTTCCGCTTCATACGGCTGGGCTTACGGAGATGACTCCTTAGGCCCCTAGGCGGTGCTGGTTCGTCAATCAGATGTCTGTTGGAATGCCCAGGTTTCTGGGTATTCAACAGAAACTGTTTGGTCAGCATCTCATTTCTCTCCCTGATGGGGAGTATTCTCGCCTCATTATACAGATGGTGTTCTGGGGACATAAGAAGACAGCCCGTGGCGATTCTGAGAGCAGTATTTTGGCAGGCCTGTAGTTTCTTCCAGTGGGTGGTTTTTAGGCTTGGCGACCATATGGGTGACGCGTAGCACGTAATCGGCTGGCTAATTGCTTTGTATGTGGTCAAGAGCGTTTCTTTACCTTTTCCCCAGGTACTGCCAGCAAGGGATTTGAGGATTTCATTACGGCTCTGAATTCTTGGAACAATTGCGGTTGCGTGCGCACCAAAATGTAGATCCTGATCAAACGTCACACCCAAGATTTTGGGGTGTAGGACAGTCGGTAGCGTAGTGCCATCGACGTGGATGTTCAATATGGTCGACATTTGGGGCGTCCATGTTGTAAATAAGGTCGCGGAAGATTTAGTCGGTGACAATGCCAGGTTTCGCGAGGCGAAAAAACTGGAGAGATCAGGGAGATAGCCGTTTATTTTATTGCATAGCTCATCGATCTTTGGGCCTGGGCCTGTGGCCATTATTGTGCAGTCATCGGCATAGGAAACGATTGTGACTCCTTCCGGTGGTGAAGGTAGCTTAGATATGTAGAAATTAAACAAAACCGGGGATAGGACACCACCCTGTGGCACCCCTTGTTTAATTCTCCTTTGTTTTAATGTTTCGTTTCTGAATTGCACCGATGCCTGCCGACCACCCAGATAATTTGCGGTCCACCTTTTAAGACATGGGGGAAGGGTGGACGCTTCCAGGTCTTGCAGTAACGAGCCATGGTTGACCGTATCAAAAGCTTTTGATAGGTCTAGCGCTACGAGTACTGTTCTATGGTGGGGGTATTGATTCAAATCGCAATTTATCTGGGTGCTAATGACATTTAGCGCGGAGGTAGAGCTATGGAGTTTTCTGAAGCCATGCTGATGAGGGGCTAGCTGCAAATGTGCTTGGAAATAAGGGAGCTGGTTTCCCAGGCTTTAGTAGCGGGACCACCTTGGCCATTTTCCATTTCTCGGGTATGACAAAGGTGGAAAGAGACAGGTTGAAGACATACGCTAAATATTTGAAACCCTCTTTCCCTAGGTTTTTAAGCATCGGCATGGCTATGCCGTCTGGGCCCACTGCTTTGGATGGTTTAGCGCGACCAATGGCGTCCTCAACCTCTCTAGCGTTGATGGTAATTGGTGACGCGCTGAATTTGTGTTTATATGCGTGTCTATTGGCTCTCCGTCTATCTTTGTCGACCGTAGGATGCATTATATATTGTCGGCAGAAAGCGCCGACGCATTTTTTCGCATCCGACAACACCTTATCGCCAAAGGCGATGGAAACTTTGTCTTTGTGCTTAGTCGGATTCGATAGGGATTTTACGGTGGACCAAAGTTTACCTACACCGGTAGAGAGGTTACAACCTCTTAGGTGCTCTTCCCATTTCGCCCGCTTGTGTTCGTCCACAAGAAATCTGATGCGTTGGTTTATATCCCTTATTTGGGGGTCGCCTGGATCAAGCTGTCTTATAAGGTCGCGTTCCCTCGCTAAGCTCGCGGCCTCCGCCGGGAAGTGGGGCCGGATTTCGGGAATTCTCCCGGCGGGAATGAAATGTGCCGAGGCGGATTCAATGACCTTACGGAAGGCACGCTCCCCTTGGCGGGCATCAGTCGGGATAGGGAGGGCAGCAAAGCTGCTGTCTGTTGAAGATTTATATTCTTCCCACTTTCCTTTTTTGAAGTTTATGAAAGTGCGTTTTTCGGTGACGATGAATTCGGCGGTACGCTCGAACGAAATAAGTATGGGCAGGTGGTCGGATGCCAATGTTACCATCGGCTGCCAGTTGACGCAGTTTACGAGTTCTGCGCTCACGATTGAGATATCTGGCGAGCTATGACAGCTTCCTACCATACGTGTGGGGGCGTCTCCGTTTATTGTGCAGAACGTCGTTTCGTCTATTTGATCCGCCAACATCTCACCCATACTGTCCGCCCGCAAGTTTGAATGCCATAGGTCGTGATGGGCATTGAAATCGCCTAAGATAATGCGATTGTTGCCAGTGAGTAAGGCCTCGATATTAGGGCGGTATCCACTGGGGCAACAGGTGACAGGAGGGATGTAGATGTTAATGATTTCTAGATTTGCATCGCCTGACCGGACAGATAGGCCTTGACGTTCTAAGACATTGTCCCTGCGGTCGATGCCAGGATCAAATATATAATATTGCACAGAGTGGTGTATAATAAACGCGAGGCCGCCTCCATTTCCGCTCTCGCGGTCTTTCCTGTGGACATTATAACCAGAGCAGGTCTGCAATGCAGATCTTGCTGTGAGTTTAGTCTCTTGAATCGCAGCAATGCGGATGTTGTGCCGCTTCATGAAATCGACTATCTCCGTAATCTTCCCAGTTAGTCCATTACAGTTGAACTGCAGAATTCTGAAGTGCATGAGGGGTGACGCCGCCACTCTAGGGGTAAGTGAGGGGTGACTACGCCTAGGTTGTGGAAGGCCAGGACGCAATTGCTGTTGTGGCCTTGGGACTGGGCGCCCTTGGGCAAGCATTGGGGTACCCGGATGATTTGGGTTTGCGACCTGGCAACATGGCGCGATGAAACCCGTCGGGGGGTTGCCGTCGCGGAGACCAGAACATCTAGGAAAGTGGCACCACCCAAGGCAGGAGCTGCATTGAGCGGATGTCGCAAACCTATATATTCTGTGCTGGCAGACGGTGCAAACGGAGGCAGGGACTAAGAGTCTGTTTCCCTGACCTGCACGATTGCTGCCAGAAAAGAGGGGGGGAGAAGAAGACGGGGGCAGGGGCTGATGCTCAGCATTGCAACCAGCTCTACTACGAAGGTAGTAGTTATGAGTGGTATCAGCTGTTTGAGTTGTTGGCGCCGTGGGGCGCGAGCAGCAGCGGGTACTTGTTGTGGCTTGCTGAGCAGCGAAGCTGCTGGAAGGTAGTGGGGATACGCTTAGGCGTAGACTACGGGACGCCCTTGGGCGTGAGCAGCAAGGAGCCACAAAAGATTTATAAAAGTTACGTGGACGTCGGGTTTTGGGATCAAGCCCAGAACAACCTGTCCGATGCAACCATCCCTTGCACGAGATACACTGAACAGAGTATGACCGTCCTAAAAAGATTCTTTTCTGGCAAATGCAGCAAAACCATTTCTCATGACCGGGGTCAGGAGACGGACCCGGATTGGGTTAGATACCTTCCCGGAGTAAGAGAATATGTAGCAGTCCTGCTGCAAGGAGCTGCTGGGAGGATGACAATTTGTGGGAGGGACGAAACAAATTAAATGGGGTCACACTGAAATGACAGTCCTTGATCGGGAAAAATCCCGAGTCGCTCCGGTACATAGAACCGACTGCCTTGGGAAGCGCTTGTGGAATAGTCATGAACATCAGCAACACTACTGTGAAAGCTTGAAACAACTGGGGTATTTATTGACTCCTCAACATTATCGGGGGACAGTAAATTTAAGACTTCTGAAGTCCCGGAGTAAGAGAATATGTAGCAGTCCTGCTGCAAGGACCTGCTGGGAGGATGACAATTTGTGGGAGGGACGAAACAAATTAAATGGGGTCACACTGAAATGACAGTCCTTGGTCGGGAAAAATCCCGAGTCGCTCCGGTACATAGAACCGACTGCCTTGGGAAGCGCTTGTGGAATAGTCATGAACATCAGCAACACTACTGTGAAAGCTTGAAACAACTGGGGTATTTATTGACTCCTCAACATTATCGGGGGACAGTAAATTTAAGACTTCTGAAGTCAGACTTTTAAATTTTTTCTTAGGTATCTCCCTAAAACTGTTAACTAAAGGATCTGATGTTATAAGCAACATATTCATAAGATTTCTATTCGTGGCTTCACGCGATTGCTTTTGTGTGTTATCAGCCCTGAATCGTCTCAAATATTTGTTACGGGCTTCCTGTGCTTCCTCGGAAAGTTGACCAATAGGTAAAATTGCTGATTTTATAATATCAGTACTATGCACTCAGAATTTATGAACTGTAACAGACATATTAAACCATGGATAGAGATCTATGTATAGTTTTTTAGTCTCTACCGCAAATTTTTCAAATTTTTGGATATTTATATTGTACCCAGATGCTAATGCGAGAAGGAGAGTGTCGAATCTTTTGATGAGCGTTACATCCAATCCCGTAATCTCAGCACTAGCCTCAGAATTTTCGAAAAACCTACGAGCAGTGTTGCCGTCATTGGTATTGCCGAAACCTGGTTTTGGTTTATCTTCATCAATCCATTGTATGTACCTGTTTTTATGCCTTGGTGACTAGTGCGGTAGGTTGTGGCAGGTTAAAGTCAATGATCTTCGCCTTTTTGCTTTTGGTGTGATCTTGTTGACCTTGCGCGTTTATTTTTGTATGTTTTATGGCTACGTGTTTGTTCCCTGTACCAGGGAATTGGGTTTGCCGTTTGTAGATCAGCTTTAAAGGTTCAAATATCTCGTCGGAGCTGGTAGGTACATACATCCTATTTGATATGTAGAGATAACTAAATCTACAAAAAAAAAAAAATTAAAAATAGATGTGCAAAGAATTCGCAATGGTTCTTTCGACTATTAGAGAATACTTGCGACTATAACATATGTAAAATTAAGCCCGGATGTCCGCGGATGTATGTAACGTTTTTGTCCCTAAAGTTAAAAATATAGGAGAAAAATACCTTTTCTTCTTAATAACGGAATGTTAAATATATTGAAAATACTCTAATTGTGAAAGAATTACTATTAAAAAATTTTGCTTACCTTCGAGCTTACAATCCATCAAAAAAATTATGTAAAAGTGTTCACTTAAAAGAAATATGAATCTTAATATTCAACAAGAATTTTGAAAATCAATCAATGCATTTTACGGCCACTCCTGCCTTCTTACTTCAATTACTCAATATATATGAGCAAAAATATCAAAAAAAAAAGCAATAGTCCCGTTATTTTGTTTGTTTTCTTTCATTTCTCATTACACTTTTCTTGGAATAAGAACTTTGTTTTTGTCCAGCTAGCTTGTTCTACACGAAACACTGTGCAGGGGGCGAAATGGGAGGAAAATCTAAGTAGTTGTAACCTCTCTGTCCGTGTGGGTAAGCTTTGGTCCACCGTAAAATCCCTATCGAATCCGTCCAAGCACAACCACAACATTTCCATCGCCTTTGGCGATAAAGTGCTGTCGGATGCGAAAAAATGCGTGAGCGCTTTTTACCGACAATATATAATGCATTCTACGGTTGACAAAGTTATACGGAGGGCCAACAGACACGTACATAAATATAAATTCAGCACGTCCCCTTTTACCATCACCGCCAAAGAGGTTGAGGATGCCATCGGTCAAGCTAAACCATCTGAAGCAGTGGGCCCAGACGGCATAGCCATGCCGATGCTTAAAAGCCTAGGAAAAGAGGGTTTCAAATATTTAGCACATGTTTTCAACCTGTCCCTTTCCACCTTTATCATTCCCGAAAAATGGAAAATGGCCAAGGTGGTCCCGCTACTAAAGCCTGGGAAACCAGCTAACATAGAAGAGTCCTATCGCCCGATATATCTCCTATCGCCAGTAGCCTAGTCGCTTGAAGCCATTTTGCTGCCCTACTTCAAATCAAATTTGCAGCTAGCCTGTCATCAGCATGGCTTTAGAAAACTTCATAGCACCACCACCGCGCTAAATGCCATTGCGGTAGATGAATTGCGGTTTAAATCAAAACCACCACCAGAGAACAGTACTCGTTGCGCTAGACCTATCAAAAGCTTTTGATACGGTCAACCATGGCACGTTACTGCAAGACGTGTTCTACCCTTCCCCCATGTCTTAAAAGGTGGACCGCAATTATCTGGCGGGCGGCAGGCATCGGTGCAATTTAGAAACGAAACATCAAAACCAAGAAGATTAAACAAGGGGTGCCACAGGGTGGTGTCCTATCCCCACTTTTGTTTAACTTCTACATATCAAAGCTACCTTCGCCACCAGAGGGAGTTCCTATCGTTTCCTACGCCGATGACTGGGCAATAATGGCCACAGGCCCAGGCCAACAGATCGATAAGGTTTACAGCAAAATAAACGGCTACCTCCCTGATCTCTCCAGTTTTTTCACCTCACGAAACTTGACATCACCGACTGAATCATCGGCGATCTTATTTACATCATGGACGTCCCAAATATCGACCATTTTGAACATCCACGTCAATGGCACTACGCTACCGAATGTCTTATACCCCAAAATCTTGGGTGTGACGTTCGATCAGGATCTACATTTGGGTTACCATGCAGACGCAATTGTACCGAAAATCCAGAGCCGTAATAAAATCCTCAAATCTCTTGCTGGCAGTACTTGGGGAAAAGATAAAGAAACGCTCATCACCACTTACAAACCAATCGGCCAGCCGATTGCATGCTACGCATCCCCCATATGGTCGCCACGCCTAATGACTACCCACTGGAAGAAGCTACAGGCCTGCCAAAATACTGCCCACGGAACCGCCACGGGTTGTCTTCTTATGTCCCCAGAACACCATCTACATAATGAGGCGAGAATATTCCCCATCAGGGAGAGAAATGAAATGCTAACCAAATAGTTCCTGTTGAATACCCAGAAACCTTGTCATCCCAACAGAAATCTGATTGATGAGCCAACACCGCCCAGGGGCTTAAGCAGTCATCTCCGTAAGCATTATGAGGAAATACGGCACCTGAGAACTCATCCGTATGAAGCCAAAAAACTCAAGCAGGTCCTCAGTGAACTCCACAAACAGGCGTTGGAGCTCTATGTCAGGAATTGCTCGGTGAATCCTGTACTCAAAAAACAATACCCTGAAGTTGCAGAAGAGGAACGCACACTCCCTAGGGAAACGCGATTCACTCTAGCTCAACTTCGATCTGGATACTCTATCAGGTCAAACTCTTACCTATCCAGAATATCAACCCCGACATACAAAATGTATGCCCTGCTTGCAATGTGTCCCCACATGACACCAACCATCTCTTCAATTGTAATGTGGAACCAACGCCTCTAACACCCCTCTAGTTATGGTCCACCCCTGTTGAAACAGAAAGTTTCCTTGGACTGGCGTTGGAGGATATCGATTACAATTTGTGATCGGTCACACCTATTGGATGGGGCGAAGCACTATTTGTAATGTAACTGCTTGGTCCGGGGTGAGAAGGGTGGCGGGTAGGAATGGTGATAGCCCGGCTGAAGCTCGTCGGCGTTGGGGCGCGGTTCTTGCCACCTAACTCGACCCACAGTCACAAAAACAAAATTATGGGTTCATGCCTAGGTGAGGAAAATACAGAGACTAGAAGAAGTTAGCGACAAATGAGAGAAAAAAAGGAAAGCGGGAGAAGGCTGTCCGTGTCAGGTGGAGTCATCCCACCCCTCTTGTTCATGAGGCATGAACAACCTTGAACTCCACTTTGACTCCGATAACCGAGTGGAGTTCCCTTTTCCTGACTTTCGCCCGTCATTGCAAACTTCTTTATGTTTTCTTTCGTCAGTCGGTCATGTAGTAGTGCAGCAATCGTGGAATAGTCCTGTATAAATCGTTTATACCATCCCGTCTTCCCCAGGATCCTTCTAAGCTTTTTCGGAGTTCGTGGCTCCGGAAAGTCTGGCATCGCCGCTATTTTACTATCGGCTGTACGGATGCATCCGTCCCCGACCACGTATCCGAGATAGCGCACTTCCTTGTAACAAAATTTGCTCTTCTCAACGTTGATCGTCAATTTCGCAGCACGAAGACATTTAGCTACAACAGATAACAAATATAAATGAGAGGAAAAATCTTCTGAACAAACAAGTAAATCGTCTAGATACACAGATACAAATTCACGAAGGGAAGCAGGTATGACTTTGTCCATTAAACGACACATACGCTGTGCCACTTTGCACAGTCCAAAAGGCATTACCGTGAAATGGTACAAAGGTCTACCACTACTGTGAAAGCCATCTTTTCTCTTGATTTCTTCTCTAATGGTATCTGCCAAAACGCGTCCTTTAAGTCGATGGCGGATATTTAGCGGGTATTTTGTAATCTACTTAAAATGCCGTCTATGTGTGGGAGTGGGTAGGCGTCTTTAATGGTGAGTTCATTAACTTTTCGGGCATCTAGGCACAGTCTGTTCTTGGTTCCCTTGATCACCAAGGACACTGGTGAGTTCCAGCAGCTGTTGCTTTCTTCTATGACACCCATCTCTAGCATGCGATTGAGCTCGTTGTATATCAATTTTTGTATTGTGGGCGAAATAAAGTAATGTCTTTGCTTCACGGGTAGATGTTCGTCAGTTACTTCAATAATGTGTTCCTCCATGTCGGTTTTTCCTAGTCCCAGAACAGCAAACGACGGAAACTGTGCTTTGATACCCTCTAACACTTTGCTCTCCTCGGGGCTCAGTGTATGTTGCACCGCATCAAAACACAGGTCCCCTTCGGCGGGTGCGAGTTCTGATACCACAGCCTTGCTGGCCGCAGCACTCCGTCCCCTACTAATAACACTCAGCTCGAAATCCTGCCAAAAATCAACCCCTAAGTAGACTTCCTGCTGTAGGCCAGGGACAATCAAGAACTCCAGATCCCGAGTCATACCATCCCACAAAACCGGCAATGTTATAACACCTTTGACTGGTGTTTCCCCCCATTTGCAGTTCTGATGTTCTGACCCCTAACTGGTAATATCAAATGCTCTTTACCCTTTAAAATTTTCTCGGAGTTTTTGCCTAAGCAACAAGCTCCCACACCTGAGTCTAACAACGCTAATACTTCACAACCCCCTATCTCGGCTCTTGCAAAAAAAATCTATTATCGGCATTCCACAATCGTAACGATTGTTGCTTTTATTTTGTCTCTTATCCTCTTAAAATTCTTTTTCTTTTCCCTCATTTTTTGTATCTTTTTGAAATTTCTATTACTAATTCTATTTTTTTGTTTATTTATCTCTTCGCAAAGTATGCGTCTACGGGCTTCCTCATACATAATTTTCTTAATATGCAAACTATCTTTTTCAATTGATGGTTTCTTCTCCTTTCCATCTTTATCCAGCACTTCTACTATCACCTCACGTTTCAAAATCTTAACAACTTCTTGTTTACTTCCTAGTTTTCCGGGTGATTTTTCTTCTGGACAGAGTGCCCGGACATCTCCGCCAGACCCCGGTTTCCCGCGTCTGGTTTGAACACACAAAAGGACGAATCTTTGCCACACGCAAAACACTTCATAAGGTGGAAAGATGACTTACATTTACTGTCCTTTGCTGCTTCGGCCGGGTTTCTAATATAATAGTCCACCGGCATTCCACAAGCAAAGCACAACATAAGGTGAAATGGTGACGAACAAAACGTTTGATTTGGGACACTACTAACATGTTTACTATTATAAATGGACGATTCACACACATTTATGTTAGAGTTGTAGGACGAAGGATTAAAGGAAGGAGGATTGGGTTTCGACGTATCAGACGAAGAGGCGGGACCGGGCTTCATTTTGTTTGGCCGTCATGTTACTAGTGTTGCTTTCGAACGCCTCGACCTCTACTTCACACTTTGATCCAGTAGGCCAAATCATATCACTAACTTCTAGCTCACCAACTCCTTTAAATCGTACCCTATTTTCTTTCATGAGCTTCTCTGCTCGCTTGCACTCATGCTTTAATTCAGCCAGGGTCGCCAATTTGGTGGCAAAAGTTAAATTGGCTAAGAACGGCTTAAGATTCCCTTTAGTGATATTTACCAGTTCTGGCTCCGGAATCCTTGCTCTCAAGCGGAAAGTGAGATCATGGATGTCAGCGTAGAATTCGTCAAAACTCTCTTGTGGGAGTTGCTTCCTCTCCATGATCTCGCGGATCACCTCATAGGCCGAGTCCGCCGATTTGAACTGATCCAAAAGTTCCGATTTCAGGCAAGGGTAGTCGAAGTTTGGGTCATCCGCATTATCTTCTAAGACCTGCCAGTACCTTTTGAGTGCCGAGCCAGTGACTAAACGGTGAAAATCTGTGAGGATCTCCTCGTAACTCAACTGGTACTGCATTCTCATCCTCTCTACCCTGAAAACAAAACTTTCGACCGTCATTCCCTTCGCCGACTCATCGAGCCTAAGGTTCCACTTATGCATATCGATCCGCTTTCTGCCATAATTGTCCCCAAACCTATCTTTCCGTTGCTGATTATTACTGCTGTTTTCCCTACGTGTCCTCTCGTTGTTGTATCCTGGAGTTGAGGTAGATGCTGGTGGATGTGGTGCTGCTGCTGGTGCTTGCATCGATGTTTCTACTTCGGCTACCTGGTTATTTAAACGCGACACGTCGGCTCTCATTTTACGGAACTCGTCCATTGCCTGTAGTTCGATTTGATTTCGAAGTTCCCTTTCTTGTGGTATTCGACGTCGAGACTAGCACATTTAATGACGATTGTTGTGGCAAAGCTGCTCAAGCTGCCATGCAGATGTTCCAGTAACACCTGCATGTGAGGTTTGCATCTTTTGTCCAATGGGGGTAGATTTGGGTTTTAATTCAAAGATATTAGGCAACCACGGCTGGAGCAAGTGCTCTGACCGTTGAAGTGTCGAATAGGGTAATTAAATGGGGGATGAGCTGACATGACTTCGGACTGACTGACGTAAGCAGCACCGACCTAAGTTTCAATTCCTTCGCGAGGTCAACACCGAAACACACTAACCACTTAACGAATATTTTACCTTTGCAAGGTAAAATTACTATAAGACCATAAAATCAGCGTTTACTTAGTTTCCAAATAAATTTGAGTTTAATTTAAATAGAGCTTAAGTTTTTAATATTTTTACCGTTTTCCTTACTTTATTGTTTTCTACCTTTTTACTTTATTTTACTTTTTGCTTTTTTTACAAAAATTTCATCGTTCTAAGCGCGTATAAAGCAAGTATAGTTTATCAACCACAAACTGAATTTTAAAGTGGATTCTGAATTGTTAGTCCTTTTGTTTCTATAATATTTGTTTTTTTATACATTCCTTTTTTCAATTTTTGATAACTATAAGGAAGTTCAATCGGCCATATTGTGAATGTTGTGCTTCATATTGAATTTCTCTTAACCTCTCTAGATTAAGAAAGTTTACAAACATATTACACCCATATATTTACCCATACACATTTATGAGTATTATTTCATATTTTTTTTATTTTAGAATTTAAAAATTTTTAAAGTTTTATAAATCTTACTACCCGTTTTTTTAATACACGTACGCATACCTTTCATTGAATTTACAACCTGTTATTTACGGTATTTTCGAATTTTTTTTCTTAGCAATTTTTATAATTTTTGTTTAAAGAAAACCATCGTTCGTTTTAATTATAGTTTTTTTTTGACAATTTTGCGGATTTGTGTTGTTTCTGTTGTTTCCTTGTTGTACCTCGTCTCGGTGGTACATGGATAGGCGTCGATAAGAAGAAGAAGCATCAAGACCAGGGTTAGGACTTTTCAGTTGTAGCAGACGTAGGCCAGTCACTCGAAGCATTACTAGGGCACTCCAGAACCAGGTGGTAGGGTCTGTATTCACACAGATAGACACGGGTATAGAGATTCCGGTGGACTTCCTGCCGACCAACTTCCTGAATCGCTGTGCTGCCAGAGTTTTTGGGAACTTTGAGCATCCTTACAAGGGGAGGAAAGAGTTCGCTGTTACAAACACGTTGGTGGTAGAGGACGCAGAAAAGTCCCTTAGTTTTTCGCGAAAGTTGTCGATGCTAGAGATGTCCGATCCATTGGATGCTCTGGCAACAGGAGGAGCATTCGGGGGAGCTATACCACGGAGGCCACCCAGCAACACCGGACAGGAAAGAAGACAAGAAAACATAGCGCAGCCATCGGATCAAATGGATAACTTGAACGCAATCATGGAAGCGATATCCCAACAGAACCAAATCATACTAGAGGCAATGGACGAGTTCCGTAAAATGAGAGCCGACGTGTCGCGTTTAAATAACCGGGTAGCCGAAGCAGAAACATCGCCTGGCTAGCTCAGTCGGAGTAGTATGTAAATACCAGTTCCAGCCCAAATGGTGCAAGGAAAAGTATATACACACCGACACACATATATGTATATACAGCAAACCAATTTCGTTGCCCACTTTTAGGCGCGCACGTTCTTAAGCTTAGAGCTTTTTGTTTCTGTTCTGGCCGACGTATAAGATAAAGCTTAGAGCTTTTAGCAGAGCTTTGCCGTTCAGGAGAGGATCGTTAAATGGGGGGCCCTACATTTTTAAAGGGCCGCAAATTTTTAAATGTCTCTTCATATTTCTAATGAGTCCTAGACTTCACCCGAGCCGTTTTAAATAGTCCCATAGATTTCTAATCTAAGCGACTGCTCCCCAATCCCCCCCCCCCCTCTTTTTTCTCGTCTATAAAAAGTAGCAGCTGGACACCTGTAGTACCGCCCAATCCCAACCCCCTTTTTTCTCGCGACACTTGTAGTACCGCCCTCCTTTTTATTCTCGTCTGCAAAACGGGCCTGTCGGGCATCCGATCAGGGGCAGATTAAACATTTTGTTTAGCATTTTATTTGATTGTAAGTTTGTGTGTGTGTGTGTGTGTACATGCTGATGCTGGTACATACATATATATATGCATGTGAGAATTTCATAATTAACTAAAGGTTATCTTAATATTGAACTCATGATTTTCCATTATTGAACATTTTATTTGTTTTTTTCTTAGGGTATAAGTTTGCATGTACATCCTTACACATATCTTTGTACATGGGAATATCAACAAACTACAAAATCATGCCGATGGCCACATCCATCCATGGGAAACTTGTTCCAATGTAAATACTTACTTTTTTGTCAAATAAACCTTTTTCAAATAAATAAAAACAATGTTTATTTAAAATTTTAAAAATTTTTATTTATATTTTTCTCCATACTTTGGCGTGGTTAGCAATGCGTAATATACTTGTGTGTGTGTGTGTGTAGTTCCATAAAATTACTACTATTTTTCTAAATAATCTTTTTGAGAACATTTGTAAATGGAATATATTCATACATTTTATCATGGATGAGTATACAATAAGCAGCGGTGTTGGCAGATACGGCCTTGTGAAATTTTAGCTCAATCCGAATATCGATGGGACCGCTTTTTATTGATTCATTCTGATATGTAACATCTAAAACAATTATTGGAGCATGTTGAACAAATTGATCAGGTGATAAAAGTGGTTGGGGAGTGCGTCAATAGTAACTTTGCTGAAATTTCAAATACATGTCATATAATAGAGCATACCGATTTCGATCAAATTTAATATTAAGATCATCATATGGATATGTAGTGGAGTTGATGTGAACTTTAACATCCAATAAGTCACAATGTGTAAATTTATTTTCATTTTGAAATCCTAAAATAATATAGCGAGGTCTTTCATTTTCACCAACCAATTTCACATTCCATAAGATATTAGTGCTTTCCTGTAGAGACGGGTTATGATAAACATCCCAACTTCTAAACGAAATGTTTAGTGGTTGTTTGCTATTAATTGTTCTCAACATAGTTAACCGATACGAGTCTGAAAGTTCAAAATGTGGCACTTTCCATGTAATATTTAAAAGTTTTAATAAAAGCTTTTCTGATGGTGTAGTCGACGTCATAACAGCATCATCTTCTTTGGCTCGTATTAAGATCAATTCATGTTTACAATTAACAATAATTTTATCAAAATCTTCAGCGAATCCAAGCAGTTTTTTCAACGGTATACAAATATTAAAATGTCCAGTCTTTAGGCTAATATTTCAAATGGTCACCACCCTGCATTTTTTAGATTTTTACTCTCAAATTCGTTAAGTGATACATAATTTTTCATTGCTGTTGCAATACCCAACTTTCTAGTGCGATCAATTTCTATTCCATTAATTTCATATCGAATCTCCTCGAATAAATACGTCATACAATTATTAAGCAGCTGCACAGTTTTTGAAACTTGCGAATTACTATATGATATGAATCCCTCAATGTATAAAATACTCTCACTAGGTAACACATATAGGTCTTGATTTTGTATAGGGATCCGAATTTCATCATTGTTTTGAAACGATTGCAGATATGGTATGTAGCTATGGTAATCCTTTATTTATTATACTATTATCAAATATGGGTTTGGACAAAACGTTTATTATATCACTAATTTTTTAAACTAAATCCTAGACTTGTTAGGAACTCCTTATTCGCGGGGGTTAAATCAGTTTTATGTTGAACAGGAGATTTTACTTCTTTAGAGTGTAGATTTTTTGTTTTTGTAGCCAATACTTTTGAGGCTAATTGAAAACTATTCAAAAAATCTCTATGTGGTGACTTTTAATTAAAAATTATCATTTTCTAGATATGTTTTAAATGCAGTCTTATTGATATGTTCTCTCCACGAAAATTAACCAAGCTACCAGATTGATCAACAACTCTAAGAACTAGAGTGCTTTTTTGACGTGTATTAACCGGTTAATATATAACATTAGCAGGTGTTTCTGAGATTTTATATCCTGGACTAACTCTAAGCGAAAACTGATTAATTGTATGCACAGATAGTTAATTTATATATGATCCGTTGATGATATTACATTCAACAGATATCGTATTTATTTTTGTTATATCCACTAGATTGTCGGAGTAATGAACAATCCCCGTCTTCAGTACTCTTCTACTGAAACCTAGTAATGGACCAATTGAGCATTCTTTATCAAAATTTACTTCTTCCTTAAAGCTCATAATTTCAGTTCGAAATGTATTAGGGTTAGCGCTTATATCAATATACCCTTGATTTGAAGGGTCATATATTTTAGTAATTGTCTCAACTATATCATCCATTTCATATGTTCCAACAGGTATCTCAATAACATTCGATCCAATGTGAAAGAAATTGTTTTCTTTGTCCACATTTGGAATTGTATGATATGAGTCAAAACTGATTAACCCACAGACATAATATTGTTTGAGTTCTATGGGAGGGAAATAATTTGCAATCAGTATAGATGAATTACCACTTATTGTTAATGTAATCGACATGTTGATAGGCTATCATTAAATACTTAACTGAAATAATTATTAAAACACTTTTCTATTTATTTTTTATTTATTTACTTTAATAATTTAAATCATTGACATCCACCCAGGAATTGTGTTCAGAAGAGAATCCTAACAATTTAACATAAACTCTATTGTTTCGACGTCTCAAAACTTTTTCAATTAGATATACATGAGGGAGTTTAGTTTTCAAAAGTTCATATTCATAAAATCCTCCCTTAATAGCATTACCTTGATAGTCTTCAAGTATATATGTTGTAGGGTTTGTGTTTTTAATTGACTTTATTTTAAAAACTTCTGTTGTCCAATTTGATGTATACCCTTTTTCAAATACATGTTTATATTTACTTATTCTAAACTCATCATTAATTTTAAATTTTGGTCTATGAAAAACTTTTAAATTGTTGTATGCTGTGTTTAATAAATGTTGTTCATTCGAGGAATTTACCTCATTTGGAGTCATTTTGATGGTCCTGTGAATAGTATTATTATAATCATGGACTAAATTTTTATAGATATTAATCCATTTATAAGTTCCCCGAAAACTAAATTCTTTCCACATCATTCCTTTTAATGTTCTATTGAATCGCTCTATTATAGATGCTTTTAATGATGAAAATGTTGAATAATGATTTATATTTTTTGTTTGTAATAATCTCTTAAAGTTAGTATTATAAAATTCCTTTCCATCATCTGTTTGCAGGTTTTTCGGTATTCGGTTACTTGAATTTAAAATCTTAACCATTGCATTTGTGACATTTTCTTTAGTTTTATGTTTAACTGCTTCAGCCCATGCTTTTTTGGAAAATATATCGATTACATCATTACCACCAAGTCAGCCTGCCATAAATCATCGATTCCTTTAATAATAACACGTCTTCGTTTAAAATTTTTTCTAGCTTGTTTTATAGTAGGGAACTTTATTTTTAGCACTTCTACTTCTTTTTCCGTAGGATGTTGTTTCAACACAACGAAACGCATCAAATAATCCTCAATAATAGATAAATTGTTGTTTATATTACTTAATTCCTCCCCACATTCACTTTTTATTCGCCGATCTATCAATTCCTCAAGAATCGATACATCGTTTTCAATACTATTATTCAGGATTGTATTTATTTCTCTGATTTGATGTTCTAATTTAGTTTTTATCTTATTTAACTCTTATTTAACTCTTCCAAAGAATACTTTCGAAATGGCATCATCGTCTTCTATAGGAGCAGCTAGGTTAATTATTCTTTTCTTGTTTATATTAAGGTTTTTATTTCGGTCTAGCATTGTTTTCGTTTTCGCCGACTATTACCAAATGAGGAATGCCCAAATTTTTTTATACTCATATTACTTAATAATCTTTGCTTCTCGCCACTCTTCAATAATTGATATAATCTCGTTTTGATGGTTGTTATGACCAGCACTTGTTGAAGATATAAGCAACCTCAATCTGTCCACTAACTCATTAGGATTATCCCAATATTGATAAATATTTTCACGGCAATCGATTGATTTCAATAAATCTCTACCTCTTATGAACGAGTGTGGATCATAATTGAATAATTTCCTGATAATATGTAGATATTTATACGATTTTGTCCCCTTAATTTGACTATCTGGGTTAAAGTTACGCTTGTGAGCATTTGTATCTAATAAAATCTGTCGATAGGTGTGCAAATCACCCTTTTTATAATGTTGTGGTTTTCTATGAAATATTAGCTCGAACAGACCTGGTGTCATTTTCCATTTATCTCTACCAATCTGTAAAACATTTTTAGAACTAAATTTTAATGGTTTGAGTCCAAATCACCATTGTCCATTTGAATCTCTATTCAGACCATACAATGTATCAAGCATAATAATATCTTTAAGCAATTTTATATTGTGTAATAGTAAATTAGTAAATTGGGAGGTTGAGTAAGCTTAACCCGTTTATAATCTTCATTTAGTTAATTTTTGCTCTGACGTTTTACAGGTTTATGTCTTTCCCGCATATCAGGATCTTCTTCGATTCTTCTCAAAATGTCATGTTCAGTTAGAGTAGTATTATCATTTAAAGTGTCAGCTTGATTTTGACTTTCTACAGCCTTGTTTAGTAATTGTTCATCATTTGGTTTACTTTGTATATTGTGTAATAGTAAATTGGGGGGTGGGGTGTGAGTAAGCTTATTTTTCGTCTAACGCTAACAAAATTATCTGGTTTTTGTTTTTTATTAAAACATTGCTCATTAATAATATCAATAGGCTTTCGCCTCTTTTTTGTAGGTTTCTTCATCGCTTGCCTCTCAACATTTTCTTTCCGAGAACTGTCTGTAGAATATTCTAAATCTGCATCGTTCGAATAAATGTTGGTTTTACTATCAAGATCATTATCATTCACATAATTTTCAACGGTTGGCAATGTATCAACTTCCATGTCTTTACTTTCTTTTGCACTGTCCGCCTGCAAAATTTCATCATCATCATCATCACCATTATAATTAGTCACATTGTTTTTATTACTAGAGTTTTTCAAATTATCAACTAATTCATTTAATGGTTTCGAAATGGATCCTCCAACAAGTTGATTCTATCCAATTCTCCCAATTTCATTCTATTAAGTTTTTCTTTTAATACTTTCTTGATCTTAACAAGATTTGCTAATACAGTCATATGGTTATTTGACATGATTTTGGTAAATTTGTTACCTATCAGCTGTGCATCTGATAAGAATCTGGCAAATCTGTTACCTATAAGCTGTGCATCTGATAAGAATCTGATGTGGTATATGTCTTTTATAGATCTTTTATAGTTGTATAAAATTATCGAAACCCTTTCGATATCGACTTTATTTATAGGATCATCTTTACTTATAACAACAAAACCGTATTCATTTTTCCAAGACTCTATACAAATTTTTAAAACAGTTTGGAATGACATATCTCCGATAATATGATCATTATAGATATGCTTAAGATTCATTTCATCTTGTTTGAACACAATAATCATGTTTGCATTTTCACGAATTAAGTGTTTAGGAAATTTTGTATAAGTTTGACATAAATAGAAAGAATCAATGTTCTTATGACGACCCATACAAAAATGATCTCGTATTGTACTTTGTTTTTCACATATTACATCATCGAATATAAAAATTGAGTCTGGTATAGCTTCAGCGGGTTTGATGACATCAACATTTTCACTAAATGTATAAAGATTTATTCCTTTTATCGGCTCAATAAGCCTTTTTAGATAGATATATTTTGGTTGATATAATGATTTTGAATAAATGTATATATTTCGGAAATTAAGCCTGTTTGGGCTTTCAATTAAACTGAGCATAACATTAGTTTTTCCACAATTTGACGGTCTCACAATCAGCGCTCGTATGGAGTAAAAGGGGACTATGTCTTAACCTTAAGTTGGAGACGTTGTTTAACAACTTTCATTTTGTTTACTAGATTTATAGCAATATAAACAATCACAATTTAATTATAACTCACCCACACTCACTCTCATTATTATTAAGAAGAAGAAGAAGAAAACAAAAACTTAATGGGACGAATACGTAAAAAGGCTGGCCAGGGTTTTTTAAATAGTTTGATTAATTCTTTACCTATTGAGCTTCATTTACCTGGATATGAATTTTGCTGTTCTGGAACGAAACTCCGGCAACGGATAGAAAGAGGAGATAAGGGTATAAATCCTTTAGATGAAGCCTGTAGAGAACATGATATTGCATATTCCCAATCGAAAGATATAAATACCAGACACCAAGCTGATAAAGTTTTATATGAGAAAGCCTGGCAACGTGTAACATCTAAGGATAGTGATTTCAAAGAACGAGCAAACGCTTGGTTCGTTACAAATGCAATGAAAGCAAAACTCAACTTGGGAATGGGTTTAAAAAATAAGAAAAGAAATACATCTAAATGTAAAAAACGGAAAAAGATGAAAACCCGTAAAGTATCATCTAATAAAAAATGTTTGATGGCAGTTAAAAAAGGTATCAACATACTTAACAAAAAGAAGCCGCAGTCATTTAATGAGGCCTATAACATTTCTAAGAATGCTATAGAGTCTAGCTTTAGAAATAAAGAAAATAATATACCGAGAATAATTCCAGTCCCAAAAATTGGTGGAATTTTACCACTACTTCCAATTTTAACAGCGTTGGGTGCACTTGGTGGTATAGCATTTGGTGGATTAGCTATAGCAAAAGTTTTGAATGATATCAGGAATGGAAAGGAGCAATTGGCTGAGGCTAGCCGTCATAATAGATATATGGAATCAATCGCTATGGGGAAGGGACTATTCCTCAAACCGTATAGAAGGGGATATGGTTTAGTTTTACGACCCTATCCAAAAAACGAATAAAAAGCCTACCCAAAAGACGGTTAACAGACATTGATTTAATGAAATATTGCAAACATCTTAAACATTTCGGAGGAATTTTTATGCGAAATTCCCTACCGAATAAACCGAATGCTCAAGAATGTGGAATTCTTAATTTAGACAATGCTGATGGTCCTGGCACTCATTGGATAGCATACTATAAAAACAAAAATTATAAAGAATATTTTGATAGTTTTGGAAATTTGCAGCCACCGATTGAGCTGATTAATTATCTGACGCCACCAATACATTTCAATTATGATCAGAAACAAAAATACAACACAGTAATATGTGGGCAATTATGTTTAAAATTTTTATTTAATAAAAATAAATTATATGAGATATAAAATATAAATTGTTTATTTTATTCTTAAATATAATAATTCGAAATTTTTTTATTCTGTATGAAATTCAAATAATGGTGAATTAAGTTTTTCACCAGGTTCAATCAGTTCTATATAAAATGTATTTTTATTTATTGTTTCAATAGTTGAATCTTCTAAGGAGCTGTAGGAATCCGGAAGAAAGAGAACATTATCATCCAGTTCTATCATTAGCTTCTCCCCAAACTTTGTCCTCACTCTTATGGCTTTTACTATTTTTAATTTTTTATTAATTAGTACATCAATCGCCTCCAGTATTGGTTTTTGAAGTTTTTTCTTTGAAATTGATTTTAAATCCTTAAGAGCTTGATTCATAATGTGGAATATGTCTATAATCAGCAGCGGCGTTAGAGATGTGTCGATGTATAAGTGTTATAGTTTATTACTGTTTATTAGAAGTGAGCCTGGTTTAACACAGTTGAAAATCCTTATAAAATGATTATCCTTGAAATATAGATGAGTACTGAGCAGCTTTAAACAATTTACTACATTTTTTACCGAAAAGATGCCCAATTTATATACATTGAGACAAGTATCTCTTATCGTACTAAATGTATGTATATGGATGGATGTGTCTGATGTCAAGTTTCCCATGGATAGATGTATCCATCGGTATGTATTTTGTGGTTTGTTCATATATATCGCACAGTTTCACATTACTAGTAGAGCGACATAATTTGTAATTCAGTATCAAACAGGTGGCACAACAAAAAAGAAGAAAATGTCTTTCCCGCAATATTTAGAAACGTTTTTATCAAAATATGGTGGCTTAATTGATGATGATCATCGAATATTTTTTTATTCTATGTTAAATGAATTGAAATCATGTCTATCAGAACCGTTTATATATTCCTTCAATGGATTACATAAGAAAGATTGTAATTTTGCTGATAATTCATATAAGGAAACAGAAGATATATGGAATTGTATTTCGTATTATTCCCGATATAAAACATTTAAAAAAAATTTATAATTTATATGATGTCATATTTAAGGAGCCCAGATGGTTGTAATCAGTGTGAGAGTACGTTTTATTAAAATACAAAGCAAAAAACTGCAAAACTGTGTGATAAAGTTCACCTCAACTCCACTATATATCCATATGATGATCTTAATATTAAATTTGATCGAAATCGGAATGCTCTATTATATGACATGTATTTGAAATTTCAACAAAGTTACTACGGATGCACTCCCCAACCACTTTTTTCGCCTGATCAATTTGTTCAGCACGCTCCAATAATTGTTTTAGATGTTACACATCAGAATGAATCTATAAAAATCGTTCCCATCGATATTCGGATTGAGCTAAAATTACGATCCTATCCAAAAAACGAATTAAAAGCCTACCAAAAGACCGTTAACAGACATAGATTTAGTGAAATATTTCAAACATCTTAAACATTTCAGAGGAATTTTTATGTGAAATTCCCTACCGAATAAACCGAATGCTCAAGAATGTGGAATTCTTAATTTAGACGGTGCTGATGGTCCTGGCACTCATTGGGTAGCATACTATAAAAACTATAATTATAAAGAATATTTTGATAGTTTTGGAAATTTGCAGCCACCGATTGAACTGATTAATTATCTGAAACCACCAATACATTACAATTATGATCAGAAACAAAAATACAACACAGTAATATGTGGTCAATTATGTTTAAAATTTTTATTTAATAAAAATAAATTATATAAAATATAAATTTTGCTTTTTCTTAAATGTATTACAGTAAAGTACTAAGGGGGCATTTAAAAATTTGGGACCCTTTAAAAATTTGGGGCCCCTCATTCAAAATCTGAGCCCGATACTCTCCTATATTGATAAACGTCTAAGCTTTTTTTTCTTGCAGGCAGAATACAAAACAAATAGCTCTAAGCTTTTTCTTATAGATCAGCCAGAACGTATGCGCCTAAATGTAAGCATACAAACTTACAATCTAATGAAATACGACATGTGGTTTTATTTACTTATATATGTATATATATGTATGTAAATATGCTTCAATGTTGAACAGTTAAGGTTTGATTTTTTTCTCTTGTACATACATATATTTTACTATTTACATATAAACTTATAACCTAATAAAAAGACAAACAAAATGTTAAGCCTTCATATTTATTTACCGTTTCATGAAATTCTCACGTACATGAATATGTGTAAGTATGTACATACAAACTTATACCCTAATAAAAAGACAAATAAAATGTTCAATAACGGAAAATCATGAGTTCAATATTAAGATAACCTTTAGTTAATTATGAAATTCTCACGTGCATATTTATTTATGTATATATATATATATATATATATATGCACGTGAGAATTTCATAATTAGCTAAAGGTTATCTTAATATTGAACTCATGATTTTCCGTTATTGATATATATGGACCAGCATCAGCATGTGCACACAAACTTACAACCAAACAAAATGCTAAACAAAATGTTTAATCTGCCCCTGATCAGGTGCCCGACAGGCCCGTTTTGCAGACGAGAAAAAATGGGGGTGGGGGTTGGTGGGTGGGGGGTTTGGGGGTTGGGATTGGGCGGTACTACAGGTGTCCAACGGCTACTTTTTGTAGACGAGAAAAAAGAGGGGGTGGGGGATTGGGGAGCAGTCGCTCGATTAGAAATCTATGGGACTCTTTAAAACGGCTCGGGTGAAGTCTAGGACTCATTAGAAATTTGACGGACATTTAAAAATTTGCGGCCCTTTAAAAATGTAGGGCCCCCCATTTAACGATCCTCTCCTGAACGGCAAAGCTCTGCTAAAAGCTCTAAGCTTTTTTTTTATACATAGGCCAGAACAGAAACAAAAAGCACTAAGCTTAAGAACGTGCGCGCCTAAAAGTAGGCAACGAAATTGTTTTGCTGTATATATATGTGTGCCGGTGTGTATATACTTTTCCTTGCACCATTTGGAACTGGTATTTACATACTACTAGTCGGTAGCGCATGATACTCTTAATATCAGGGTCGTGGGTTCGAGCCCCACGTTGGGCGCCATTGTAATGTAACTGCTTGGTCCGGGGCGAGAAGGGTGGCGGGTAGACATGGTGATAGCCCGGCTGAGGCTCGTCGAGTTAGGTGGCAAGAACCGCGCCCCAACGCCGACGAGCCTCAGCCGGGCTATCACCATGCCTACCCGCCGCCCTTCTCGACCCGGACCAAGCAGTTACATTATATTACTTACTTACTTAATTGGCTCTTAACCGTCTAAACCGTTATGGCCGTCCAACAAGGCGCGCCAGTCGCTCCTTCGCTCCGCCAACCGGCGCCAATTGGTCACACCAAGGGAATTTAAATCGTTTTCCACCTGGTCCTTCCAACGGAGTGGGGGCCGCCATCTACCTCTGCTTCCATAGGCGGGTTCCGATAGAAACATATTCTTGGCCGGAGCATCATCTTTCATTCGCATAACATGGCCTAGCCAGCGCAGCCGCTGTGTTTTAATTCGCTGGACTATGTTGATGTCTGCGTATAGCTCGTACAGCTCATCATTAAATCTTCTTCGGTACTCGCCATCGCCAACGCGTAGAGGTCTATAAATCTTTCGAAGAACTTTTCTCTCGAACACTCCCAAAGCCGCTTCATCTGCTGTTGTCATGGTCCATGCTTCTGCCCCATATAGCAGGACGGGTACGATAAGTGACTTGTAGGGTATGATTTTCGTTCGCCTAGAGAGGACTTTACTTTTCAATTGCCTACCTAGTCCAAAGTAGCATTTATTGGCAAGGTTGATTCTTCGCTGGATTTCAGTGCTGATGTTGTTGCTAGTGTTGATGCTGGTTCCCAAATAAACGAAGTCTTTTACTATTCCGAAATTATGGCTGCCAACAGTAGCGTGATTGCCAAGGCGCATATGTACTGACTCTTTGCTCGATGACAGCAGGTACTTCGTTTTGTCCTCATTCACCATCAAACCCATCTTTACCGCTTCTTTTTCCAGTTTGAAGTAAGCAGAACTAACAGCGCGGGAGTTTAGGCCGATGATATCAATGTCATCAGCATATGCCAGTAATTGCACGCTTTTATAGTATATTGTTCCAGTGCGGTTAAGTTCTGCTGCTAGTATAATTTTCTCCAGCATCATATTAAAGAAATCGCACGATAGGGGGTCACCCTGTCTGAAACCTCGTTTAGTTTCGAACGGCTCGGAGAGGTCCTTCCCAATTCTGACTGAGCTGATGGTGTTGCTCAACGTCATTTTGCACAGCCGTATAAGTTTTGCGGGGAAACCAAATTCAGACATAGCGGCATGTAGGCAGCTCCTTTTCGTGCTGTCGAAGGCGGCTTTAAAGTCGACGAAGAGGTGATGTGTGTCGATTCTCTTTTCACGGGGTTTTTCCAAGATTTGGGTTTTTCCAAGATTGTGAAAATCTGGTCGATGGTAGATTTACCAGGTCTGAAGCCGCACTGATAAGGTCCAATCAGCCGGTTAACGGTGGGCTTCAATCTTTCGCACAATACACTTGAAAGGACCTTATATGCGATATTAAGAAGGCTGATTCCACGATAGTTGGTGCATTTTGCAGTATCCCCCTCCTTGTGGACTGGGCAAAGAACACTTAGATTCCAACCGTCGGGCATGCTTTCGTCCGCCCATATTTTGCTAAGAAGCTGCTGCATGCGCCTTACCAACTCCTCGCCGCCGAACTTGAATAGCTTCGCAGGCAATCCATCAGCGCCCACGGCCTTGTTGTTTTTCACTCTGGTTATTGCTATTCTAACTTCGTCATAATCGGGCGGGGGGACATATATTCCATCATCATCGATTGCGGGATCGGGTTCTTCACCTCTGCGCGGTGAATTGCTGCCTCCATTTAGGAGAGCAGAGAAGTATTCCTTCCATAATCTAAACACTCCCTGGACATCAGTTACAAGGTCGCCGTTTTCATTCCTACAGGAGTTTGCCCCGCTCTTAAAACCTTCCGTCTGTCGCCGTATTTTTTGGTAGAATTTTCGGGCGTTATTCCTGGTGGCTAGCAGCTCAAGCTCCTCACATTCACGCCTTTCTGCTTCTGCTCCGCTTCCGCTCATCATAGCGTTCACACACTCCTCTTGTCGCGCTCGCTTTTAACGTAGCCCTGCAGGCAGCGTCTTTTCTTTCGGTTGCAACGCGGCATTCTTCATCGTACCAGTTATTTTTCCGTGGCCGCCGGTAACCAATTTTTTCCTCGGCGGGAGTACGAAGTGCTTTGGAGATATGCTCCCACTGCTCCTGTATTCCTTCAGGATGAGTTGTGCTCTCAGAGAGCAGGTGTGAGAGTCAAGTTGCGAAATCATTGGCAGTCTGTTGTGATTGAAGCTTTTCGACGTCTAGCTTTCCTTGTGTTTTTTGTTCCTTGGTTTTAGCCGCGTTGAGGCGGGTGCGTATTTTGGCTGCGACGAGATAATGGACCGAGTCGATGTTAGGTCCTCGGATCGTGCGCACATCTAAAACACTGGAGGCATGCCGTCCGTCTATCACAACGTGATCGATCTGATTGCGAGTATTTCGATCAGGAGACAGCCATGTAGTTTGATGTATCTTTTTATGCATGAACCTCGTGCTGGATATGACCATGTTTCGAGCACCGGCAAAGTCAATCAGCATCAGTCCGTTAGGAGAAGTTTCATTGTGTAGGCTGAACTTTCCGAATGTAGGGCCAAAAACACCTTCTTTCCCCACCCTGGCGTTAAAGTTGCCAAGCACGACTTTTATATCATAACGGGGGCAGCGCTCGTATGTGCGTTGTAATTGTTCATAAAAAGTGTCTTTCACCTCATCGTCTTTCTCCTCTGTCGGCGCATGGGCGCAGATGAATGATATATTAAAAAATTTTGCTTTTATTCGGATAGCGGCGAGACGTTCGTCCACAGGCGTGAACGCCAGCACTTGGCGACAAAGTCTCTCTCCCACCACGAATCCGACGCCGAAACTGCGCTTATTCGTATGGCCACTCCAATATATGTCACAATTTTTGATCTTCTTTCTTCCTTGCTTCGTCCAACGCATTTCTTGGATGGCGGTGATGTCAGATTTTGCTTTAACAAGGACATCAACCAGCCGGGCATCTGCACCAATCCCATTCAGGGAGCGGACGTTCCAGGTGCATGCCTTCAATTCATTGTCCTTCAAACGTTTGCCATGGTCGTCATCAATAGAGAGTGTATTTATCCGAGGCTTGTTGTTATATTTCATTGGAGTATGGTTTTACGTGGCGGATCCCAAGCGCAGCACGATTCGAACCCTCTCGACGTATAATTTGTTCCAAATCGACAAGGGACTCTAAAACACAACCTCTGAATATTCTGGAGTGTTTGCATTAAGATCTGGCGATTTACTTATCAAAACTCTTAATGTTAAAGGAGCTGAAAAGTTCCAAAAAGCAACCTTCGTTGGTATTATTCCAGTCAAAATTAGCTCACATAAAGCGCTTAACACTTCACAAGGAAGAATCTACTCAAGGAACATATCAACCTCTTAGAGGAGGAAGAATTCTAGCTAGCCAAAAAGCAGTCGATGTCAAAAAAGTTACGAAAAAAACCTCGCCGAAAGCGATGGATATTTTGTCGTTGTGCTCAGTCGGGTTCGATAAGTACTTTACGGTAGACCACAGCTTACCCACAACAGAGGAGAGGTAGCAATTCTTAAAATGCTCCTCCCATTTCGCCCACTTTTGTTTTTCTACAAGCTGTCTTATGCGGCGATTTATGTCCCTTAGTTGGGGTCACCAGGGTCGTGCTGTTTATAAGATCACGTTGTCTCCCTAGAATTGCGGCCTCCGCTGGAAAATGTGGCCAAATTTCCGGGACTTCCGGCGAGAATAAAACGAGCCGATGTGTATTCGATGACCTTGCGGAAAGCAAGCTCCCCTTGACGAGTATCAGTCGAGATGGGGAGGGCGATTGCCTGTATAAGTTTTGTAATCTTCCCACAAGTTGATGAGAGTTCGCTTGAGCGAAAGTAGTATGAGTAGGTGGTCGGGTGCCAAGGTGGTGGGGGCGCTGAGGTTCAGACGACGGGACACCTTGTAAAGTGAACAGCATTGTGTCATAAATAAAATATTTGTAAAAGTTACGGGGACGACAGATTTTGGGGTATATTCCAGAATATCCCGTGCGGTGTAACCTTACACGAGACATACAAGCAAGATTGTGGCCGTCCTAAAAAGATTATTTTCCAGCACACGCAGGTACTGGCCCCGGATTGAGTTCGATACCTTCACGGAGCAGGAAAATATGCCGCAGTCCCGCTGGAAGGATCTGCTGGGAGGATGAAAATTTTTGGAAGGAACCAAACAAGTTGAATGGAGTGACACTGAAATGGTAGCCCTTGGTCGGGATAAATCCCGAGTCGCTCCGGTACATAGAACCGGCTGCGCACGCAACTCGTCAACCTGATCAGTTTATTTTCTTTTTATTTTGGTACTCATAGGCAATGTATCAAATATAATAATCCACTTCATGTCCACAAAGGTGATATTAAAACAAAGGAAATTTTTTATGAAAAATACATACCTTATTATTAATTCGTTTTAGAGTGAGTCTCCTATGCACTTTTTGAATTTTAAGCATATATTTAAATATCACTAAAATTTTTTCTCTTACAGGTGTGGAAACTGTTTGGCGATATCGAAATTTCGCATATGACATAATAAGGAAAAACTATCGGTTTGATTCCAGTATAATATCAACATATACATACGTATGTTTCTATATTGCCGGGAATGTGGTTTGAATCCGAAAACAAATTTGAACAACCTATTTCACTTTGGCTTGAAATAGTATACGTGTATTGTATACCTAGTAGTAGAAACTAGGACTTAGGACTTAGACCTGGGCCAGTGTCGTGTTATACTATCCGAGACCGAAATCATTTTTTTAATCAAAGAAACTGTGAATCGGATTAAGGATATATGTAAAATAGTGTCTAGGATATTATCATTTTTACGAATAGTTTGATAGTTTCATATCTATCCTTTGAGTGAAACGGCTTTTCCATACGTGATGATATAACAATATACGGCCCTGAACATTTGATTTAATTGTTGAACATACGGCTATTTAAAAACTAACTGGGGTAATTTTAAACTACAATATATTAAATTACTATCCCAGTGTTTAAAGAAAAACGATGACGGCATCTCTTAGAAAGGAACCCGTGAAAGACCTTTCTTTTGTTGCAAATGACATTTACGTCCCATATATAGTGTGGTAACAACATTCTTCACCACGGTAACGAAATCATGTGGTAACTTTTACACCCTTTGGTAGTCTACCCACGAAAGTAACCGGATAATTCTTTACCCACAAAAGTAGGTGGTCACACAAACCCACAAAAGTAGGTGGTCGAAATAACCACACAACCGCTGTTGTTTAGAAAAAGGCAAAACTGTAAAATAAATAATTGTAGGCGCAAATAAGTAAACATAATAGTAAAAAAGTGTTGTCTCTTGCTATATATATTTGTTTACATTATGTCCTTTCACAGAATAAATTACCTATGTAAAAACTTAGCCGTTAGCCTCGTGTGTAAAAGTGACACATTTTTGTTGAAGCGAAGAAAACTACCTTTTAAATTTCCCCACAGACATTGGTGCGTTTTACGTTGAGCATAGTACAGGTTTACAAGTATGATATGTATGAGAAGGAAACAATTCCTTTCTGTTTCTAACACACTGCCGTTTGACACTTCGGTGACTGTCAAACTATTGCGGAACTCAGTGGAATCTGCGTGGAAGATGCGTTTGACACTGAAAGAAGTGTCAAAATTACCGGGGTTGCTGTCGTGGAAAGCGACACAGGGGAAAAAAAAGAAGGGAATATCAGACATGGGTTGCTGTGATGGTACATTTTTTTAACGAATTTAGTATGAAAATGTAGTGCACCTATATGGGTCCTACAGAAAATTATTCAAAAGTCTTGAATTGTAGTATCTGAGGACGCGTAGTTATTCCAGTATTAAGAATACAAACACGGGTGCTAAGTTTTTCTATCCGCTGAAAAGTTCTCCAGGAAAAACAGTTTGAAGCCGAGCGTTACCACTTTGGCCAGAATCGCGGATAAAAGAACTGGTAATGATATTCGGTCACATAACGTTCTCGGTACTATTTTTTTCGGTAACGCTCAGAATCGGGGCGCTAAAGTGGTAACATTTTAATGTGCGTCGACGGATCCTCCAAGGCATACAATCACTATCAATGTTAATGCGTGAATGCTGCCACTACATTAAGGTGATATATTAAAAAGCCTACCGAGAATTCGTTGGCCAGTATATCCATTTTCATAGGCAGTCCTTAAATATTCGCGCTCACCGGACAATTTCATTTTAAGATCACATATCTAAAGTAGAACAAAACATTTAGGTACAATAAAAGTATTCTTATTTAGTCGAAATACACTATTACCACCATTGCATTTATGATGTGCTTAAGCTTTCGGTTAAAAAATAAATGTTCGTTCCACAGCTCCTATCACACCCGAAATCCCTCATGTTGGCATCCTGTTTTTCTCGATTGCTCAAGGAAAAAGTTATATATAAAAGCAACATTGTTACTGATGCGATAGCGCTACAGAGTGCCAGTTACTTTTCGAATCGCAATTTATTTTCGCTTCGCACTGCTTTCGAATCGCGCAGCGCCCAGATCACACGGCCACTCCCATAGCTGCTGTCTACGTAGCCTATCTGGGACCAATGTTGGGCACCAGCCTTTTCTCCCGTCTTTCCTTCTTATTTCCGGCACGACGAGTAGGTCAGGGAAATATGCTCCTTATCCCTTTTACTACCCAATGCAGCTCTTGGTCGATGTCATTTTTCCAGATGTTCTGGCGTCGGCAATGGTAATCCCCCGACGGGTGCTTTTGTCGCACCGTCGCACAGGGCACTCTGACACTCTCCCAAGGTCCCAGGGCCAAAAAACACACGCGACCTACCCACATTCAACCAACACGCCCTCACCCCCCGAGTGACGACGTCGTCCTCGTCAGAATATTACAGTTGAACTGTAATTGGAAAGATGACGGAGATAGTTGCCTTCATAAAGCGACACGACGTCCGCATAGCTGCGATACAAGAGAAGAAACATACAGCAAAATCTACTTTGCGGGCTTGATGCGGCTATAACGCCCATATAAAATATTGCGCGAGATAGGCCTTAATGATAGTCGAGGCTTAAAAAATGGTTTAGCGTTAAACGCTTCTTTATTTAATAAAGATTAACAATCAAATGTCTCTTAACATTTTCTTACAGCTAATATTTATCATGATTAAAATATTACCTGGCAAAACCGGTGAGAGGAAAATTACGTTTAAAAAATTTTTAAACTCTTACTGTTCATTTTTCATGATAAAAGAAGGTAAAACCATTCTCTCTCAAAGAAAACACAAAACAAAAAAAACCTTTGATTTCTTTTACTTTTTTTAAATGCCAAATAAATAAAATTAAATTATGTTCAATTGTTTTAAAATCGGTTTTTGTGAATCGAATGTTGGATTAGGAGACCACGCTTATTCTCATGTGCCCTACTGCTCAAAAGAATGATCTAGGTTGGAGTTACTCATTCATTCGTTAATTGGCGCTTAATCGCCTAGGCAATTTTGGGAGCACCAAAGGTGATTGGTGGAGATCTCATCAGCTAGGGAAAACCATTCACTATCTCTTGTTTGTATCCGTCAGCAAAACGCCAGAAGTTGTATGTTCTAATAATCTTAGATCTGCTGCTAGAATTTACTTCCGTATAAGGTGAAAGAAGTAGCATGATAGGGAATCGCTTTGTCTGGAGCCTCTTTTGGTTTCAACTGGCTCAGAGAGGTCCTTCCCAGTCCAAAAATGAACTGCTTAGATAGAGATAATGGTAATGGGCGCAGCAGTTTATAATATTCAAAGGTAATATTTACGTTATCGTTGTTTTATTCGAGTTACATAGGACCTTCACAGCTTCTCGCAGATTAGCTAAACTTCATCATCTAGCTGAAGTTTGCTAGTTCGTGGAGGCTAAGTTTGCCAGCTTTACTGTGCTGGCCTATCATACCGAAAGTCCCACGTGATGGGTCAATTCAAAAACTCTAAATTTAAAAGAAAACTTTGCCTTAATCTCCTCGGGGCTATATTACATCAAATTATAATTATTTTTATTTATTTATTTATTTAAGCCAATCAGCATACAAATCTTATAGGCTATTTAGAATATATATATATATATAGTAAACAATAAACAACATTTCAATACGTTATTTATAAAGAGTAGTTAAAGAACTTAAAAGGCTATCTTCCGAAACTGAAAAATCTATCTCGATAAATCTAGCAGTTCTATTAAACTCATTTAAGACTCTAGTAATTGGAGCATTTTTCACATAAAGAGCTTTAGAAATACCAACATGGAAGAACTCGGAGCTACGCAGAGCTCTAGCTGGAATGTTTATTAGAATCCTTTCAAGGAGCACGGGGCAATCAGCAACACCCCGAAACAAATCAAAAATGAAAGGCAGCGGCAAAATTATTCTCATGCTCTGCAATGATTTTAAACTAATCAATAGGCATCGCGCTTCTTAAGTCGGAATAGGGTCCGATAACGTAAGTTGCGAAATGAAAATTTTAAAAATACCTTTTGGATCCGTTCAATTCTTACAATATGACAACTGTAGTATTGCGACCAAATGAAACAGGCATACTCAAGCTTGGAACATGGCATACGATTTTGAAATCAAAGGTTAATATGGCTTGCAAAAGTAAATTTCGAATCGAAAATTACTCCTAAGTCTTTAATTTCACTTACCCGCGACAAGGGCGTATTAGATATATGATATGAGGTATCAATGATATTCATACGTTTCGAAAAAGTAATATGAAAACACTTACTTATGTTGTGTTAGCCGATTATTTTTACACCAGTTACTTAATTATCCAAATCTAATTGCATCAATTCAGAATCATGAATGCTATTGATTATAGAATATATTTTAAGGTCATCCGCGTACAGCAGAAATCTTGCTGTAGAAAAGCAAGAGCAAATGTCATTGATAAACAAGACAAAGAAAATTGGGCCCACAATGTTTCCTTGTGGAACACCAGGTCAGGCGACGAACGGAAGAGACCTAACATTGTCAACCACCACCATACAGTGACGATTATATAAGTAGGATACAATCCATCTCAGGAATACAGAATGGAATCCCATCAGGGCTAGTTTTTTAGTCAAGAGTTGAATGTGAAATCCGATCAAATGCTTTAGATAAGTCAGTATACACTGTATCAAATTGACATCCTGACTGAAAGGCTGCGATGCAGTCATCAGAAAAATAGCCGAGTTAGACACAGTTGAGCGTGCCGGAAAAAGGCCATGCCGGAAAAAGGCCATGCTGTTCTGGACATACGATATTCTTGACAAAGAAAAGTAGTTTCTCTTGAATAATGCATTCGAAGAGCTTTGCTGTGGCGGAACGTTTTGAAATAGTTCTATAATTGCTAACGTCATTTTTAGTGCCACTCTTGAAAATAGGTGAGATCAGAGGTAATTTCCAAGCGTCAATAAAGGTACCCGAAGACAAGGAATTGTTAAAAATTAACAAGAGTGGATAAACTAGGGTATCGCACTGTTTGAACACAATTACAGACAAACCATCAACATCGGTATTTGACGAGGGTTTAAGTCGGGAAATGCCTCTAACGACATCGTCATTAGACAACACAAGGTTCCCAAAATCCTAAGCAGGATGTGTGTTAAAACAAATGTCGTCACAATTGCCAGAATCGGATACAAAATTTGCCATAAAATATTCGGAAAAAAGATTTGCCGCATCCACAGGAGTATCAACCACTTTGTCGCCGAGGAAAATATATGATGGAATATTAGATACAGCCTTCTTCGAGTTAACGAAATTTAAAAATTAATGTCTGCTTCCTGAGTCGGTGGGCGCACCGAGGTCGATCTCAGTGGGAATAAGTGGGTTGGAAATAAAAAAAAAGAGAAGACGTTATAATAGGTGAACTTTATTGGGTTAATTCATAAAATAGCTAGGTTACAATATTACTTGACTGTATTGTGGATTTGATTTTAAGTTTTCTTCACAATTTAAAATGTAATGTCTGTGTAAAAATTTATCAAGGCACGCAAATTTCTTTTCACACTCTTTATACTTATCGTAAAAAGCCCTATTTTGACTATTTTTAAATTTACGGAAGAATTTATCTTTCAAATTGCGAAGTTTCATCAGGGCAGCATTGTGCCAAGGAACTTTGTATTTTTTCTTCGAAAGCACAGGTAAAATTACCCAACACACAGAGGTGGTCACCACCTACTTTGTTCAGAGACAATGATATAATATTGTCAACGTGAGCGGTATATAGCTCATGCATGCTATTCGGTGGAATATAAGATGCACAAATAAACGCGGAGTCCGAGATACCTTGAATGTGAACACAAATTTGGTCAAGCAACAAATTATTATTATCCAATATTATCTCAGAAGGATGATGTTTGCAATGAAAATCGATAAGAACTCCACCACCCCTTGTACATCCTGTAAGGTCAGAGTTTCTATCTTTCCGAAAAACATTGTATATGTTGGAGTCAAAATATTCTTCGTCGAAAAAGCTTTTATTCAACCACGTCTCTATGATGACGAAAACATCATACTCTTGATTTGAACTAAATAACCGCACAAGATGATATTTTGTTCTAATTCCAGCCATGTTTTGCATATAAATGCTTAAATGATTGCTTTTTACATCTGAACCAACCGATTGCTGTCGGACATCGGTTGGAGAACGGCGTTTTTTTATGTAAACTTAAACGGTCGCACAACTATATTTTTTGGCCATACCTCAGGCAATAGCATTTTCGGATACAAATTGGCAACGCCAATCTTGTCTCAGAGATTTAAGATCAACATCTTTTTTAATAAGGCTACTGCAAACTATGGAAGCTTCCTCTAACCCTGTATGTTCAGCAAAATACTTTTTCAGCTGATCAGCCGTCACAGAAGTCGAAAACGGCGATAGGTGCAACCACTTCCTTTTTGAAACAGCGCGTAATTCCCTGTTGTTGCTCGAACCAATAACTAAAGGTTGAGCTAATTTACGAGAATTATTTTTGTTTGAAGTTTTTCCATTGTCATTAAAAGCACCATCGGCTTTGTTTTGATTCATCTGATCGATGGGAATCCGAATAGCTGCATTTTCGGTGGCAGCATTAGAAGCGACTTCAGCATTATTTTCATTTTTTTGCTTAGTCCTTTTTTTATTACGGACAGTGTGCCACTCACTGGAGTTAGCAGTAGCTGCAGTTTTATTAGCAAGCGTTGCATTAACTGCGCTAGTGGTAGAAGCAGCATCATGAGAGGACGGCGTCATTTGAGTCGGAGCGACAGAAGCAGTATCAGCAGATATATACACAACATTATCAGCCCCGTTTGCATTGCTAATATCACCAACAGTAGCAGTAGACAATGATATTGTTTGTTTATCTGATTTGTTAGCCATATTCTGCATTTGTGTTTGGTAGCCACCAACAACACTACACCTGTCATCAAGCTTTGAGTGTAAATCGAGCATCTCAGCTTGAAGAGTGTCAACATCTTCTCTCAAACACTTATTGTTTTCTTGCAAAACACTAACAGCTGACAATAGTTCGGCGTTAAGTAGTTTAATTTCGGCAAGTTCATCTAACGCCAAAACAAGCGATTGTTTACTTTTGCCTTGCAGGTTAGCACTCGAGACTGTAGCGGTAAGAGGGGAATGAAGGGATTTACGGCGGATGGCTTTACACTCATTGCAGAAAAACGGGGTATTTGTGCTCAACAGATAGTCAAGATCTGCCTGCTGAATACCAACACAATGAAGGTGAAAGAACTCGTTGCATTTAGAGCACTCAACTTTTGGCTTTTCGCGATCCACTCTCTGCCCACAACAACAAGTCATTTTAAATTAAATTAAAATAGGAAAAAATTGAAATTTATTTATTATTTCCTGATACACAATGATTGATTATTATCCACTGCAGCGAAATACAAACAGAATATAAACAATGCGCATTAAATATAATGCAGAAAGGCGGTGCAATTAAAAAACACGACCGTACAACTGATTATACTGCCATCTTGGCAGTAAGTCTCCAAGCATAATTTTGATCTCAGGGCGAGAGCCACGTCGCCCCTTTTTTGTCGCTTGTCACCCAAAACTATCTGCTAAGGCGTACGAAATTTTGGTGCCAAGGCAATGCCATTTTTGGGGGATGGGCCAGCACACTACCAATATACCATGGCGACGGGATTTGGCGGTACAGCTGGTGATTTCAGCCTCCACCAAATACCATACTCCAACTGGACGATGATGTTCAGCTAAGTTTCAAGGAGCTACAGCGAAAAACGATTTTAAAACAATTCGTTACAATTTTCAACTAATACGTTTCTCACGGCAGCCGGTTCTATGCCACTCTGGATTTTTTTCCCCGACCAAGGGCTGCCATTTTAGTCTAACCGCATTTAATTTGTTGCGTCCCTCGGAGCAGCTCCTTGCAGCTGGACTGTTCCATACCCTCCTGCTCCGGGAAGGTATTGAACCTAACCCCGGTCGCAGGCCGTAGTTCTGCTGCATATGTCGGAAAAGGATTTGTAAAAGATGGCTACATCGTTCGGGCTGTTCTGGATTGGAACCCAACGTTCATAGCCCCGAAATGTCCACGAAACTTTTGTGGCTCCCTGCTGTTCACGTCCAAGAACGACCCGCGGTTCACTCTCAAGCGTACCTTCGCCACCTTCAACAGCGACACTGTCCAGCAGGCCACATCAACTGTCCGCTGGTGCTCGTACCAAACGGCACCTCCACGTTACGCGGCCGCTGTAACTCATCACTAAAATCTACGTAGCAAGAACAGTAGTAATGCCGAGAAACACCTTTTACCCCGCATCTCCCTTCCTTTTCCGACACACGTACTCGCGTAAGAAGGAGTCATCAACTCCTCCACGCCGTTTGTTCCGTATGCCAGCTTAGAATATTTACGATCACGACATTGGTCCAATGCATTTCATGCCTTGGCCGATGCCACCATCATAGATGCGCTGGGCTTAGAAACGGCAACCGTCCGACCGGTACATGCGTTGCACCGTGCTGCCAAAGCACAAGTACCAACTCATCGACACCAGGTACTCCAGCAGCAATCAAACAGCACACTCGACAAAGCCTATACCCTTCAAGGCATCTTCATCCATCTCTCACCCCAGAGTGACGACTGCCCCACCCCGCCCCCCCCCCCCCTCCCCTTCTGTTAAGTATTTGAAGTCACACGGCAACTCTATCAGCCCTTGCCATTCTTGCTTGTTTTCATTTGTGCTACTATTTGCTACTTCTCAAACTGCACTTATGTACTTATGTATAAAACAATAACCTTAGCTGTATCATATGTGAAACTATGTATATACGCACATACATATGTATATATGTAGGTGGACAACTATGTACTGGAGAGTTGCAAATAAAATTATTATACGGAAAGGCGTGAATCAGAGACGTTCCTTTTTCTTTACTCGTTAACATTTGGCATCCCTTGCGGGGAAACAAGCCCGCGACCTTTAAAAAGTCATAGGAAAAATCACGGCCGTATAATTAACTTACAAAATAAAGGCCTTTCGAACGATTCTGGTGTAGATTATATGCAGATTATTCGCAGGTATCTACATTTTGCTCTACGCAAGCTACGTACATTCCAACAATGCGATAATTGCTGCTCTACACATAACGGATCCATACTGTGGAAATATCACGTGATTCTAACTGGATATTTTTATACTTCAAGCTTGAAGCAATATTTCAGCTCTACGCCGGTATTCTGGAAATTTTTTGCACGTCCACAAAGCGGTACATAGCACCATGAAGACTTTAATAAAGCAACAAACATGTGTTGCAAATTTAATCATGAATTTGAAATTTGCAAAACAGCCAAAACCAAGCAAACCAAAGGATTCTTAATCGGTCGTCGTTCGCTGCTTTGCCAATACTGGGAAAAATATGTAAAGAGGTACGATGACGTATCAAGTGCTGCTGAAGACGCCACAACCAGTGAACTGGCTCAACCGATTTTGGATGCTTACACTGAAATCGAGCGTATTTACATGGAAACATTAGGAGAGTTGAACGACATGATTGGGCAGCTACTAATTCTTCTACCATTTCAGAGTCACAGAATGCGACAACAACCACGCCACTTGACGTGCAGTTAAGTCAAAGACTACCACCAATCAAAATCCCACCGTTTGACGGCTCGTTTCTACGTTGGTATCCTTTCAAGGATTTGTTTACATCAATTGTTATCCAAAGTCGAAACCTATCCAACACGCAGCGCTTACAGTACCTAAAGGACAGTCTCACCGGTGAAGCTATAACCTCATTGGATAATATCGCAACAACAGACGCTAACTTTGGTGTAGCTTGGGAGCTCCTAGAACGCAAGTTTCATTTCATTTATTTGCAGTCAATGGAATAAATCCTTACAGACTAAATATATTAAATAGTTCTTAAATTCAATGTAGAGCTAAAAGAATGAAACTTATATACATATGTATATGGATCAGAGAACTTAAAATGCAGAGTTTTAAATAATTAAAAATTTAAACCTTGGTAGTGAAAAATCCAATGAAACCGTAACGCTCAGTGAGTTAAACTCACGTATAGCACGGGCAATAGGAGAATTACAGGCATAATTAGTTCTAAGATTATCACCATAAAAGGGATAGAAATTTCGGAGATAACGTTGAGGGACATTAAATCGAAACCGCTCCAGCAAGTACAGGCAGTCAATAAACCCATTAATAATGTTATAAGCGAAACTTAAGCAGATAATAGATCTACGATCCAACAAGGTCTTAAGGTTTAATAGCAAGATACGAGAACAATAAGGAGGCATAGGTTCAGAGAAGTTTAAAGGTCGAAGAGCATATTTAAGAAAGATCTTCTGTATACGCTCTATTCTATTTACAGCTGTCTGCTGGCTTGGCCTCCAAATAAAAACTGCATATTCCAAACGCGACCTAACAAAGGCCGTGAATAATAACTTGATCGTATACGGATCTGAGAATTTTATAGTATTACGCCTAACGAAACCAAGCATAGAATATGATTTAGCAGTTATATAGTTTACGTGATTGTTAAACGAGAACTTACTATCAAAGATAATACCAAGATCTTTAATCTCATTAACACAGTGAAGCTCACAATTTGAAATTCTGTAAATCGTATGTAGTGTACTAGTTGTTTTCGCATAAGTTATGTGGAAACATTTGGCGGGGTTCAAGGAAAGATGAGATTCCTCGCACCAGTGGTAAAGTTTGTTAATGTCATTTTGTAATCTTGAGGCATCATCTGGCCCCTTAAATGCTGAGAATAGCTTCAGGTCATCAGCGTAAAGCAAACACTTGGCGAACGAGAAGCAACTACTTATGTCGTTGATAAAACGAATAAAAAATAACGGTCCCAATATACTACCCTGAGGTATACCAGACGTGGCAACAAAAGGCTTGGAGGATACACCATCAATATTAACAACACATTGCCTGTTAAATAAATAAGAGGCAATCCATAGCAGAAACGAGGAATGAAATCCAAGAGAAGCTAATTTTCCTAGTAAAACTCTATGAGAAACTCTATCAAAAGCTTTAGAGAAATCTGTGTAGATGCAATCCACTTGAAACCCAGCAGAAAATCACTCTATACAATATTCACTAAAGACGGCAAGATTAGAAACAGTTGACCTGCCAGCGACAAATCCATGTTGATAGGGAGAAATGAGAGATTTAACAGCAAAACTTAGCTTTGCATTGACGGCATGCTCAAAAATCTTGGAAATAGTAGACAGCTTGGATATGGGCCTGTAGTTGCGGACATCGTTCTTGTTACCACTTTTAAAGGCTGGGGTAATGGAAGTTATTTTCCAATCATTAATGAACGTCCCAGAAGACAAGGATTTATTGAAGATCAGTCTTAACGGATATACTAAAGCTGGACAGCACTTTAGCACTATAGGATACAAGCCATCAGCATCAGACCGATAGGAGGATTTTAATTTATTAATGGCTTTACTAATATCCTCAGAAGAGAGACATAGCGATCCAAAGTTAACAGCACAGTCCTGACTCTCCGGAAATTCAAATATTTGATTATTATCTTCTGGGCCAAAATTCGATTTGAAAAACTCTGCAAATAAATTGGCTGTTTCAGTTGGAGAATTCGCAGAATTGTCATCTAGAAAAACACCAGTTGGGACACTGGCGCAGCATTTTTTTGACTTTATGTAGTTCCAGAAGGATTTCGGATTCGATTTAATGCTCGACTCAATGTTACGAATGTAATTGGTGTATAGATACTTATCCAAATTGTGGAAACTCCTAAGATAAAACTTGTATTTAGTAAAAAACAAATGATTCTTCGCGATTTTGAATTTTTTAAAGTATTTGTTCCTAAGATTCTTCAATTTCTTTAAGTCCCTCGAATACCATGGCAATTTATAGGATCTTTTTCTTTTAACCGGGATCCATTCCAAGCAGTGGTTGTATAAAATAGTTTTGAAAGTGCGGAAGCTATTAGCGGTATCAAGTCTCCCAAGTAGCTCCTCCCAGTTTATTTGAAATAAGCAATCATTAAAACCGGAGAAATCAAATCAATTAAAATTGAAAGAAACACAATTAATATTATCACTAATAAATACAAGATCTAAAAGTCTGTTTAGAGAATTAACATTATTGTTAATTTGAAATAAATTTAGGCTCAATAAATTATCAATGAGGTACAATTCATGATTTCCAGAAAGATTAGAAGGCCTAAGGCCGTTATTAGGTTAAAATCACCTAGCACACAGAGATGATTATCACTTAAATCACTTAAAGCTAAAGAAACAATATTGTCTGTGTGAGCCTTGTATAACTCAAGTGCACTCGAAGGTGGTACATATGATGCCATAACGTACAGAGAACCTTGCGAGGTGGTGCCAGTTAAGCAAACGCAGATCTGGTCCAACAAAGTATCATTAATTTTTAGTTGCACTAAAGAAGCTCGAAGTTCACATTTGACGGCAATTAAAACACCACCGCCTCGATTGAGGCCAGTTTTTTCTGCATCACGATCCTTGCGAAATACATTAAAAAGGTTGGAGTCAAAAAACTCAGAATCAAAAAATTTTTCATTAAGCCATGTTTCCACGAATACGAAGATGTCATAATCTAACTGCGCGCTAAACTTGTACACCAGGTCAGCTTTGGTCCTCATGCCAGACAGATTTTGATAATAAATTTTCAGTCCACTGATATTTTTAATAGGGGGGAAGTCACGCCTTACTAACTCCGTAGCGGCTTCCGATGAGCCCTTTGAAAAAACTGAAAAGGCTTTACCACGACGTTCACCGGCCAAAGATCTGAGCATAACACGTTCTCTTACGACGACCCAGGAACACCCAACTTGAAACTCACTCGAGTCAGAGTAGACAGCGAAACATCTTTTTTAACCAGTTTGGCACATGATAGAAATTTCGCCTCTATCTTTGTTTGCTTAGCCACATAATCAATAATATTAACCTCTGACACAGATGGTGAAAAAGAGGAAATATGAAGCCATTTATAGCGATCGGCAACATCAAGGTCAGTGCAAACACTAGTACCAATAATGCGAGCCTGTTTGTTATTATTATTATTCCTGCGCCCCCTACTCATCATCTCAGTCAACTGCCGATTTTCATTATCAACAATTTCGACAGCATCAACAATAGGCTCGTGGGGTTAAGTATTGTTATTGGATGGCTGGATGGGTCTAATGTTGTCATTCACCGTGACTGCATTATTACTACTATTAACACCTTCAGGCATTGAAATTGTACCAGCGTCAGCATCATCATTGTCATTTTGAATTTTATGTTCATTTTTGTCTTTATTTACATTTTTATTTCTTCGATTCTTTTTATTTCACACTATTTTCCATTCGTTTGAGTTACCGGATTTGTCAACAGTAACCGGAGTTGGCGAAGTTAGTTGCGTAGCAGCCGCACTAACAATAGGCACCACACTTGAAGAGGTAGCAACAGCAGCAGCATCATGAGGCAGAATATTCGACGGTGGATGTGCATAGGAAGCAGCATCAGTCTGGTTGTATAGTCTCTCAACGGCTTTAGCAACGCCGTCAGCAGATCCAAACGCAGTTGAAGTATTAGCAACAGCATCATTATTAGGCATCAGTGTCGACGGTGGATGAACAGCACCGTCGACGGAGCCACTAGCGACTGTTGACACGCACGAAGAAGCTGGCTGCTTTGATGTAGACAAGTTGCTGTTTACACAGCACAATTACTCAAATTTCGTGAGCAAATGAGACAAAATAGAATTGAAGAGAAACTGTTTTTTCTCGTAAGCCCTCATTATCTTTATGCAAAACAGTCATAGCAGAAAGCAACTGAGAGTTAAAAATTTTCAACTCAACAAAATTTTCATTAGCAGTTAGCGGATTAGGCATTTGCACTAGAGTAGCTTGTTGTTGTTGTAACGAAGAGTTATGTGAAGCAAAATTGTCATTAGCTGATAGCGGATTAGGCATTTGCACTAGAGTAGCTTGTTGTTGTTGTAAAGAAGAGTTATGTGATGTAATAGACTCGTCTTGTTGAGATGGAGCACACAAACCACAAATGTAAATATTGTCAGCATTGTTTAGATGGTTTAGGTCGGCAGACAAGCTACCAACAACACAACTCATATGGTAAATTTCTCTGCAATTTTCACATTGCACCGAAGTTTGGGCGCGATCCACTCTATGGCCACAGAAACAAGGCATAATATTGCAATTAATAAAATATGATAAAGATAGAAAAACCAAGAGAGTCAATGTCTCTATCACAATTTTAGATTGTAATTTTTATTGTTAAGCGACACTTAACAAAAGCACAAATTTAAAGAAAACATTAGAGCGCAGCAAAAACACGTCTGTTCGCGTCAATCACTCAGCATAGACATTTGACAACAAGCGGATCATTATCAATGCACATCTCACCGAAATAATGACACTGACACCAATTCGAAAGGAGTCAGCTGCGAGCTTGCGATCATTAATTGACAAGGTCACTGCATCGTTGCGTGCATTGGAACAACTTGGGCGTCCAATTGCACATTGGGACGATTGGTTGATCTATACGGTTGTACACAGAAAACACTTCCAACCTTTGAGGAGTTTCGCCAATTTATCGAAAACCAAACCAAATCATTAGAAGTTGTGCAAAGTTTTTCGGACTCTAAGCCAAACAGTCTACCGTCTAAGGACGATCCAAAATCGAAACAGCCGGGTGTGAAGACGTATCACACCACCACATTAAACTGTCCTTGCTGTGCGGGCAAGCATTACATCCTTTTCTGTACAAGTTTTCGAAACCAAACGCCACAACAGCGCTACAAGGTAGTACAACAGTCGAAACTATGCTCAAACTGCTTACGACCGAATCATAAGTGCCAACAATGCCCTTCAACCGGCCGTTGCCAAAAGTGTAATTTGACTCATCACACAATGCTACATGAGTATTACACGAATACCTCTTCAAATCAGTTCAGCTCTATGCCAGCTGACTCAAACCAACGGCCGATATCTACACACAACGCATCAATCGCCCAGGCGACTTCATATGATATTCCTTCAGTGCTACTCGGCACAGCATTAATTGAAGTAAGTTCTGACAGCGGTCACACACACAATGGTGCTCCGTGCCTTGCTAGATAGCGGAGCCGAAGCAACGTTTATCAGCGAGTACGCTGTAACCCAATTGAGGTTACTAAAGTCGCCGCTGCGCATACCATTAAATGGTGCAAATGGCGAAAGATTGACCACAACGACTGGCTCGGTTGAGTTCACGCTACACTCGACTACATCTACATTTGAAAAGTGTGGCCATGCGCTTGTATTACCACGCGTGGGAAACCCATGTCCATCCGTCAGCAGACCTCCCGAGCAATTCACAACCTTTTGCCAACTTGAGCTTGCTGATCCTAACTTCCATAAGTCTGGAGCTATAGACGTAATTCTAAGTGCAGGTGACTATGCTGCTATCATACTTAACGATATAAAGCACTGTCCCAAATCAAACATAATCGCGCAAAAAACACAATTAGGATGGGTCATCTTTGGTAGATTGCCAACACAAGACAGTCCTTTCCTCAAACCCGCTTATGATTGTTACTCCACTAGTTTAGAGCTTGACGAGCTTATTCGTCTGTTCTGGGAGCAAGAAGAGGTAACGGTTCAACAAACCCTGACCATCTCATCTCACTGAACTCGCGTCAACTCAAGGAGCTGCACTATCCCTTTTGAACACGATGGAACGTCGTTTGCATCGTGATGCTACAGTGCGAAAGTTGTATCATGATTTTATATCCGAATATTCTTCACTTGGTCATATGGAACTCGCTAAGGATGCTACGACAACCGGGCGCGTCAATTATCTCCCCCATCATAGTGTGCTAAAAGACTACAGCACAACAACTAAGCTACGCGTAGTGTTTAACGCATCCAAGCGCAGTGAGTCAGGACTGTCATTGAACGATTGTCTGTACACCGGTCCAAAATTACAAGGTGATCTCGCCTCTATTGTTTTGAACTGGCGAAGGTACCGTATCGCATGCACAGTGGATATTGAAAAAATGTACAGGCAAATACAGGTTAATGCCGACGACGTTGACCTGCAACGCATTTTATGAAGATATGACGACCGGGAGCCAGCTTCAACCTTTCGCTTGTTAACGGTTACTTATGGCACCAATTGTGCGCCGTTCCTTGCGATGAAAGTACTGCAGACGCTCGCTAAAGACGAAGAACATAGGTTCCCTCTCGCTTGCAACACTCTACGACAAGAATTCTATGTCGACGACGTTCTGTCTGGTGGTGAAACCATAGCTGGCGTCAACCAACTCAGGAACGAATTACAACAACTTCTGCTAGCTGGAGGATTCAAGCTTCGTAAGTTTAACTCAAATTGTCCTGGCGTTCTTTATGAAATTGACCCTACCGATCGTGAGAAGAAGGGCTCCCATGAGCTTGGTACGGAAACTGAATCCAAGGCACTAGGAATTGTTTGGATGACACACGCTGATAGCTTCACTTACAGCATAAAACTCAACCCTGTCGATCGGCGGGTCACCAAACGAGAATTCCTCTCGGATGTCGCTAAGTTATTTGATCCGCTGGAGTTTCTGTATCCAGTGCTTATCAAAGGGAAAATATTATTTCAACATCTTTGGACCCTTGGAATCGAATGGGATGAGGAATTGCCTATTTCAATCCAAAGCGAATGGGAGTCGCTTCGGAAAGAACTAGCGAACTTACGCACTCTAAGAATTCCACACATCTGGCAATGCCACTTCGCTGTAATACCATGCATTTGCAGATGCATCGACACAAGCCTTTGCCGCGGTGGTGTACTTAAAGGTGGTTTCGGAACTTGGCATACATATAACACTGCTTATAGCTAAAACTAAAGTAGCATCACTTAAAATGATGACCATACCAAGGCTTGAATCTGCGCTGCCCTTTTGGCATCCAAGCTTATCGCGAAGGTTCAGGAAGTACTTAAACTTCAAAAAGTCGCCACATATCTTTGGTCCGACTCAACCACGGGACTTGGCTGGATCAGATCCGATCCCGGCAACCTGAAAGAGTTTGTGTGCAACAGGGTAACTCAAATCCATGAAATCACGTCTAATGAACAGTGGAGATATGTACGCACAGATGACAATCCAGCTGACTGCGCATCGAGGGGAATATCGCCGAATCAGCTAATAAACTATACACTCTGGTGGACTGGTCCACCATGGCTACGCTTACCTGAAGACGGATGGCCACAACTGCACCCAGGAACTCCTAATACACTACCAGAAACTAAATCTGTTAAAGTGCTAAACACGCAACCGGCTGATGTTTCCATTCTCGAAAGGTATTCGGATCTTGATAAGGTGCTTTTTATAACGGCCTGGTGTCAGCATTTCATTGCTATTACTCTTGGGTGGCCACACTCCACAACACCATACTGCCTATGGACTGAACGCTATGCCGCGCTGAAATCATGGATCAAACGAGTACAGCAAGAAGAGTATACCATTGAAGTGGGACAGCTACGTGCAAGCAAGAGCATAGAGAAAAAGAGCAAACTGGTTAGCCTAGATCCCTTTCTGGACTCAGAAGGTATATTACGTGTTGGTGGGCGGCTCAAAAACGCTGATTTATCATTAAACGAGCGACACCCAATGATTTTACCAAAAAACAGCAGCTTAACTGTTTTACTCATTAAACATGCACACAAACAATTACTCCACGCTGGAACGCAAGCGACACTGAGCCACATCAGACGACGATTCTGGGTGATACGCGGTCGCGATGCAGTCAAAGGTATAATCAGGAATTGCCTGCCTTGTTTCCGACAGTCCTGTAAACCACAGATGCAGCTGATGGGCCAATTACCCGCTCCTAGATGCAATATTTCCGTACCATTTGGGCACACCGGTGTGGACTACGCAGGTCCATTTCATATCCGTACTACCAAGGGGAGAGGGCATCGTGCATACAAAGGATATGTAGTCGTACTGGTCTGTCTAGCAACAAAGGCCTGCCATCTAGAGCTTGTCAGCGACATGACAACCGAAGCATTTATCGCTGCGCTGAACCGATTCATTGCTACGAGGAGACTCTGCACCGACATGTACAGCGATAATGGTACCACCTTCATAGGCGCAAACACCCTTTTGGTCAGCGAACGAAAAGCTCTGCAAGCACAACTTAGAGCAGCTGCATCATACACGTCGCGTCGCGAAATTAACTGGCACTTTATACCACCTGCTGCTCCAAACTTTAAGGGGCTTTGGGAGGCGGCGGTGAAAAGCATGAAGGTGCATCTGAAGCGAGTAGTTGGGACCACTACATTGACATTTGAGGAGTTTTACACAGTCTTAAAACAAATCGAGGCCTGTTTGAATTCGCGGCCATTAACTGCCATAACCGACGATCCCGGGCCCGGACACCGGGCCACTTTTTAATCGGCAGAGCCTTAACCAGCAATCCAGAGGCGTGTTCGCTCAACGCCAAGATAACTCACGTAAGCAGGTGGAAACAATTAACACAAATGTACCACGATTTCTGGGCACGGTGGTCGAGCGAATATTTACAAGGGCTTCAAGCGAGAAACAAATGGCAGCACCAACAAAGTGAAATAGCCATCGGACAACTCGTGTTGATACGAAATGAACGGTTGCAACCTACGCAATGGCCCTTGGGTAGAATAGTGTATATCCATCCGGGGTCAGACGGCATCGCTCGAGTCGCTACTGTCAAAACAAAATCAACCACCCTTAAACGACCAATCACCAAACTCTCGATCTTACCTATTGCAAATAGTATAGCAGACGGTGGGCGATCTGTGTTAACATGATTTCGCCCCAGTTTCGGACGAGGTGGGCGGAATGTTAAGTATTTGAAGTCACACGGCAACTCTATCAGCCCTTGCCATTCTTGCTTGTTTTCCTTTATTATTTGCTACTTCTCAAACTGCACTTATGTACTTATGTATAAAACAATAACCTTAGCTGTATCATATGTGAAACTATGTATATACGCACATACATATGTATATATGTAGGTGGACAACTATGTACTGGAGATTTGCAAATAAAATTATTATACGGAGAGGCGTGAATCAGAGAAGACGTTCCTTTTTCTTTACTCGTTAACACCTTCACTTCAGAATTCTGCAACGTAACAGTAACGGGTTAACAGGAAAGATCGCAGAGATAGTTGACTACATGAATAAAAATAATATACGTGTAGCCGCAATTCAAGAAACAAAGCTAACTGTCAGATCGGACCTCGGAACTTGCGATGGCTACAACATTCATAATCAAGATCGTGGTCTTGGATTTATCACTCGTAACACCGTACAATATTGTCAGTCTATTTCAACCTCCTAACATCAGTCGCAGGGATAATACCTTAGGAGTCAGGCGATGTTGACCTAGAAATATTTAACATCAATATTCCCCCTGCCACCTGTTGCCAAGTGGCTACCGCCCTGATATCCTTGGCGACTTCGACGCTCACCATGACCGCTGGTATTCCAGCTTGCCAGTAGACAGCAGAGGCAGGCAGCTAGCAGAGCAAATAGTCAATACAACTTTCTGGCCGATAAATGGCTATTAATTTTAAAAATTTTAAAAAGTTTAATCAATAGGATTAAATAGCCATACCAATGCTAAAACAAAAATACTAGTTTCAAGCGAACTTCTATGACTGACCAGACATTTAGATTTTTCAGGATTTATATATAATCTTCCCATGGAATCCCACTCACACACGTATATGTGTCAACTCTGATTTGGAGTCTGCTATTCATTTACTAATACCATCAAGCTGACAACCAATATACAGTTGGGCATTATCAGCATAGATATGGACATTTTTAAGGTTCTAGGTAAGTCGTTTATATACAACACAAAGAGAAGAGGACCAAGGATTGAGCCCTACGGTACACCTCGGTCTATAGGAAAGATATCGAACACATTACTATAGGTGATAACAGCTTGAAATCTATTAATCGTGTAGGATCTTACTAATCTAACAGCTTGAGTTGAAACCCCAAATAGGTTTTGAAGTTTACAGCAGTACAGCTTCGGCTTAGGCCTAAATCCTGACTGTCGATCAGTTATTAAATTGTTTATGTAAACATACTTATTTGATCATTCACAATCCTTTGAAATACTTTTGACATATAAGGTAATATGGCTATGGGTCTGAAATCATTGTTTGCTTTAAGGACAGGAACTACTAGGAAAGAAATGAGCTACGCGTCACCAGTTTAGTCGCCTCGTCTTAAAAACACATACTGGAAGATACTACAGGCCTGTCAAAATGCTGCAATCACAGCTTTCTCCTTATGACTCCCGAACACCACCTACATATTGAGGGCAAAGAGCACAACGAAATGCTGAACAGGCAGTTTTTGCCAAACTGTCACAAACCAGGACATCCTATCAAACAACTGCTTGATTTCGATTTCAATTTCGGTTTTGATTTCAACCCGTTTTTATGTTAACTTATATTTTTCAAAAACTTTTGACTGTTTTTTTTTTTTTTTGCACAGTCAGAACTCAGGATACTTGTTGCCTCTCCCATTTTTGGGATTTATTTAGCGCGTGGTGCCCCACGTTGGGCGCCAGTTGACAATATTAATGCTGGAAAGAATTGAAAATTATTTCGGAGTTGTGATCTCTTTATAAGTTTGTATGTGTTTACTTAAGAACTAATTCTAGCGCGGCCCTGAATTTCGTTCGATGGAAGACTCCCACGAGAAGAGGCAAAGGTATTTTAATTGAATTGAGCAGTTTTTGTTTGCAAAAGCAATTCAGTTGATGGGCAATCTGTGCCGCTAACTTGCATACTTGTGTACAGACTTGCTAAAGTAACCTGTATTGCTTCAGTCTTCTTTTCGTCCATTTTAATAACGTTATGCGCCACCTGATATCCTATTCCACGCTTAGCCACTAACACTCCGATTTATCAAGCGACATTCTCATATGCGTTTTTTGCAATATCTATTATTTTAATCAAATGTTCATAGTGCTCACCAGCGTTGCTAGAGTAAACTGTGATGCCGTCTATATAGACGGGGCAAAACCTTCCAACGCATGGGCGAAGGATATTACCAATAGCCCTCTGAAATATTTAAGAAGCATTCCGCAATCCAAAAGCAACTGAATAAACTCGTATTGTCTACGCAAAATGCCGTTTTTTTAATATATTTGGCTTCATCAATATCTGGTGAGAACCAGATTTTAAGCCAATTGTAGGAAAAACTTTTGCCTTTCCAAGGTTAGAAAATATCACATTGCAATCGGGTATTGGGTACATATTCGGTATTGTATTTTCGTTTAATTCTTTGAGATCGATAACCATTCTCATTTTTGGCTCATCATCTCCATTTGTATCTTTCTTCCATTTGTGACTTTAACTTTTTCTTATAATGTTTTCTTTTAACATTTTATTTATCACCTTATTAACAAATTCATTCGAACTTTTTGAATATGTTCCGTGATGCATAACAGCTAGGATTTCATTTTAAATGGGTAATGGGTATCGAGTCTCTGCAACTAGCCTCATGTACTGGACTTAGCACCCGCTTGAATATCGCAAGGGGTACAGATAGCGTTGATAGATCTGATTTTATGGGAACTTTTTTTTAGAGTGTTACCTAAAATTTTAGACGGAATAGCGATTAATATGGTTCCTGCCGCTCCTTGCTACTTTGTTGCTCAGTTTAAAACCAATCAAATAAGCCTGGGCTTTCAATTTCAATCAGTATTATTCCTACGACCATTGTGGATAAGACAAGTGTGATAAATTCTGCATAGACGTCAAAATTACAAAGTGAATGGATCACCTGATTTTTTATTGACTATCGCTGTCTCATTCTGTATCTCTTTCTATCACCCGCTGAAGATAGTCGGCCCTTGCGCCGCCATATTGAACACCCTGTGAAAACGCTTAAAAGTAGCCATATTGAACATCCTGTCAGGCAGTTACGGATAAGATATCACACTTGTTTTATCCACAATGCCCATGACTCTTAAAATACCACATACTCAAATTTGTGCTAGTCGTATTATAGTTATTGTCTAGTTAGAGCGCAGGCTGATTTTCACCGCATTTTGCAAGTTAGACGACTTTTAGCTTGAATTTGTGATGTAAAAGCTCAGGAGTTATCAAATAAAAATATTGGAAATTTACTTAAAATATGGGACCAAATACCGATGGATACTCTTCGTGTTGCTTGATGCTTTTTTGAAAAGCGAAAACGCTTATCAAGTTATCCAAAGGAGCCCTGATTAATAAAAACCTACTATAAAGAATAAAAAATGGTACACAAAATTGTTGTAAATAAAAATTGATAAGCGTTTACCAAGTCTTTTCTTTTAACAGGACTTACTTTTTTATTAAAACTTTTTGGACGCCGTGTAAACGAAAATAAGTTGAACATAAATACCTTTCCGTCTGATGGTAAAAGAGCTTTGAAATTTTAAAAATTTACCTAAATTTTAGTTTTTAGAGACCACAAAAACACACCCTTAACATTTAGAGTGCATACAGAAATTTTATAATGCAAAACTCATGTGCAATATTTCAGTAATATTTGTTTGAGTGGTATTAGTCCATTAAATTGTCTCATGCATAATTTAGAATATATGCCACTTACTAAAATGAGTACGCAGGAAATTAAACATAAACTGGGCTTACGTACTTTAAACAAATGGTTTATTTTCTGAAAGAGCCTTTGTATTTATTGAAAATATGATTTAACCTTTGGCTTACTTTTCTTAAATTATTTGTAGTGAATTACCTAATTTAAGTACATTATAAACCTAAATTGATTACCTTTTAGTGTTACTAGTTTGTAGATTTACTAGCATAGTTTCTTTACACATGTGTAAACTTCAAAGAAGTTAATTAAATAAATGTAGTAACTCATGCTAAACTTTTGTTTATGATTTCAAACGTAATCGTTATAGAGTTTACAATAGTCTCTGACCGAACCCCAAATTGTTTCACCGAACCCGAAGGGGATATAGGGCTTTTACTTGGTGTTCGACCGTATCCAATCCGAGCAGCAGTTACAGCAGTATTGCAGCCATGCTACTTAATTGATACAATTTTCGAGATGTAGCATCTACAAATTCGAGATGTAGCATCTACCGCTTTTCCCATGTATTTGGCGATAAAAAATGTACATATATTGTTCTTGAAAATACATATACACAACAATTTCAGATATTAATTAATGGTGTGAGAGCGATTGACTTAGCTGTTTCCCGAAATGTTTTTATATCCAGCTCAAAGGCTAAACATTAGAAGATCCATAAAGCCGGAGTCATTGGTGCCGTATGTCGTATAGCTGTATCCGTATCCCTAACGTAATCAGCTGTTTATCGTTAGGACGGTAAACCAAAACCCAATTGGTTGGCTACGATACGGTTACGACCTTAGCGGCACCAATAATCGATTGCATTGATTCTCATAAGGTTGGTCGAATCAGCTGTTAAAAGGTTACCGATACGGTTACCGATAAAGCACCAATGTCTCCAGCTTAAAGCTACGTGGCTGTCACCCGATCGAAAAACACGGCACAGAGTATAGGAAAAATTTCAAATGGTACCAAAAATTCGGTTTTAAGCCGTAGTCAAATATCTGTCAGAACGAAACCCGTTCACCCGTTCTTCACAATAATTGCTACTGGAGCATTCCACGGTTGGTGAAACTTCAAGGAAAATATTAATATTAAAAAAAAAAATACTAAATTTGTTAGTTGTATCAAGGTTTGTTAAAATAATAAAAAAATTAAATACGTTTATTCGGAAAAAATTTTTTTTTTAAAAAATTGTTTTTTCGGGACACGTGAAATTCAGTAATACATACTTTATACTATATAGCGTAGGGTGCTCCGCCTACGCCACCGGCAGGCAACATCAAAAATTTAGAAACCAGTTTCTCAGTGAAAACTCACCTGCTTTGCAAACATCGTTGGGATTCGGCGTAAAATATACAGGTTCTGCCCTGATAGTTTGTAGGAAAAGTTATTTATTTGAAAAGAAATTATCGTTTTGAGAAGAAATTCTTATGGTGAAAAATCATTCCTTTTTTCTAAAAAACATTTATTTGAGTGTAGAATTGGTATCTGGGTCACAGATTAACAGGACAATAGCAATGCCGAGCACCAGACTTTACCACCGTTCCAACCCTTCTTTTCCGACACACACTCGCGTAAGAAGGAGTCATCAACTCCTAGTCCGCCACACCATGTGCTCCGTATGCCAGCTAAGAATATTTATGATCGCGATGCCCTGCGTTCAGAAAGAAAAAGTACGAACACACTGACACCAAGTACTCCAGCAGCAATCGGACAGCACACTCGACAAAGCCTATATCCTTCAAGGCGCCTTCACCCATCTCTGACTCCCAGAGTGACGGCTGCCCCCCTTCATCCCAGAATTCTGCAACTTAAATGGAACGGGTTAACCGGAGAGATCGCAGAGATAGTTGACTACATAAATAAAAACAATATAGGTGTAGCCGTAATTCAAGAAACAAAGCTAACTGCCAGATCGGACCTCTGAACTTGCATTCAACAACATTCATAATCAAGATCGCACAAGGGGTAATGGTGGTGGCCTTGCCTATATCACCCATCACACCGTGCAATATAGTCCATTTCAACCTAACATCAGCCGCAGGGATAATACCTTAGAAAGTCCAGGCATAACCACCGGATCAAGCGTGTTGACCTAGAAATGATTAACATCTATATTCCCCCTGCCACCTGTTGTCCAAGTGGCTATCGCCCTGGTATTCTTGGCGATTTGAACGCTCACCATGACCTCTGGCATTCCAGCTTGCCAGTCGACAGCAGAGGCAGGCAGCTAGCAGAGCAAATAGACAATACGACTTCCTGCACGATAAACGGAGATGCCCTCACCAGAATTGTAGGTAATTTTCACAGTTCACCTGACATCTCACTCGTCAGCGCATGGCTCATAAACTGCGTTCAATGGCAGCCGATGCTTACTTTATCATCTGATCACCTGCACATACTCCTTTCAATACAGCGACCTGCCCATTTCATTACCTCTGAAAAGCGGCCTTTTATTCATTTCAAAATAGATAACTGGGATGGCTACACAACCTACACAAATCAATCTTTTGCTGCTCTCCCCATCCCGACTGATGTCCGGCAAGGAGAGCGTGCGTTCCGCAAGGTCATCGCTTCAGCTTCTGCACGCTTTATTCCAGCCGATAGAATACCTGAAATCATACCGCATTTCCCGGCTGAAGCCGCAAACTTAGCAAGAGAACGTGACTTGGCAAGACATCTCGACCCTAGAGACCCCCCTATTAGGGGTCGCAACTTGGATATTATGCGGCTGGTAAATGAACACAAACGTACCAAATGGAAGAATCATCTAAAGAACTGCAACCTCTGCGGGAATTGGCAAATTGTTGTCAACCGTCAAATCCCTGTCCAATCCAACTAAACACAACGATAAAGTCTCCATAGTCTTCGGCGACAAAACTTTATCTGATTCCAAGAAATGCGGGAGCGTCTTTTGCCGGCAATTTATAATTCATTCTTCTGTGGACAAAGTCAGACGTCGTGCTAACAGACGGGCACATAAACACAAACACGACCTGCCACCCATTACAATCACCCCACAGAGTATAAAGCAGTCATCAACAAGGCCAAGTCCTCCGAACCAATAGGCCCAGAAGGAATATTCATGCCAATGCTAAAACGGCTTGGCGCTGAGGGAATGATCTAACTAACGCACGTTTTCAACCTGTCGCTGAAGTCATTGTCATTCCTGAATAATGGAAAATGGCAAGGATAATTCCACTACTAAAGCCTGGCAGACCAGCTAACGAAGGCGAGTCATATCGACCGATATCACTCCTTTCGTCAGTAGCGAAGACATTGGAAACCGTTTGCTCCCTCATTTCAATCCTCGCCTAGCCACAGCCACGCACAAACATGGCCTCCGCAAAATGCACAGCACCACCACCGCACTAAATGCCATTATCACCCAGATTAATTACAGACTAAATCGAGAAAAACTCCATCATAGGACCGTGCTCGTGGCACTTGACATGTCAAAAGCTTTTGACACAGTCAACCACGGCACGCTACTCCAAGACATAGAAAGCTCACACTTCTAAAAAGATGGGACGCAAGTTATCTGAATGGTCGGCAAGCGCCGGTTCAATTTATGAACGAAATCTCAAAACCTAGGTGGTGTCCTATCCCCGCTTCTGTTTAATTTCTACATATCAAAACTCCCTCCCCCACCAGAAGGAGTTACAATCATTTCCGACGCTGGCGATTGCACGATAATGGCAACAGGACCTGGCCCTGGTCCATTAATTTATGAATTAGTTTCTTCTTTTTTTTTTTTTTAGTTTATAAAATACACAGCTATCTCCCCGATGTTTCTAATTTCTTCGCCTCGCGCAACCTAGCATTATCACCGACAAACCCACGGCCACTCTTTTTTCGACGTGGAAGGAGCAGATATCGCAAATATTGGACGTTCACGTCGATGGTGTCACACTACTGACTGTTAGTCACCAAACGCTCTTAAGGGTAAGGTTCGATAATACTCTGACCTTCAAGGCGCATGCCAAAAGTACAAAGCCGCAAGCAAATCCTCAAGTCGCTCGCCGGCAGCCCTTGGGGAAAAGATAAAGGAACGTTGATAACCACGTACAAAGCAATTGGCCGGCCGGTCATGAGCTTCGCGTCACCAGTTTGGTCGCCTGGACTTAAAGACACATACTGGAAAAAACTGCAGGCCTGCCAAAATCCTGCTATCAGACCGGCCACCTGATGTCTCCTCATGACCCCCGAACACCACCTACATAATGAGGCCAAAGAGTTCAATATTAAAGAGCACAACGAAATGCTGAACAGGCAGTTTTTACTAAATTGTCATAAACCAGGATATCTAGCCCCGCCTGCACGGGCGTTAAGGGAACATCTCCAGAAGCACTATGAAGAAATGCGGCACCTGCCAACACGTCCGTTTGGTCCAGACAAGCATAAGTAGACCCTAAGCCAAATCCACACAGAATCGGTAAACGCTTTTTCCAGCACGCTCGGCGAACCCCGGCAGTCGGTTCTATGTACCGGAGCGACTCGTGATTTTTCCCGACCAAGGACTGTCATTTCAGTGTAACCCCATTTAATTTGTTGTATCCCTCCACAAATTCTCATCCTTCCAGCAGCTCTTCGCAGCGGGACTGCGCCATACTCCTGCTCCGGAAAGGTATCGAACCCAATCCGAGTCCGTCTCCTGAGCCCGCTCCGGAGAAATTGTTTTGCTGCGTTTGCCGGAAAAGAATCTTTTTAGGACGGTCATACTCTTGTCAGTGTTTCACGTACAAGGGATGGTTGCATCGGACAGGTTCTGGGCTAGATCCCAAACCCAGACGTCCTCGTAACTTTTAAAAATCCTTTCTTGCTCCTTGCTGTTCACGCCCAAGGGCGTCCCGTAGTCTGCGCCTTAGCGCCCCCACTACCTTCCAGTAGATCTGCTGCTCAGCAAGCCACAGCTCATACGGCCGCTCCCACTCACAACTACAATCTCCGTAATAGAGTGGGTAGCAATGCCCAGCATTAGCCCCCGCCCCAGTCTTCCCCCTCTTTTCCGGCAGCAATCGTCTCGGTCAGGGAAAAAGACTTAGTCCCTACCACCGTTTGCCAGCAGAGAATGTATATGTTTGCGACATCCGCCCAATGCAGCTCCTGCCTTGGACGGTGCCACGTTCCTAGATATTCCACTCTCCGCGACAACGGGTACCCCAATGCTTGCCCAGGGAGTCCAGTCCCAAGGCCACAACAGCAATTGCGTCCTAGCCTTTAACAACCCAGTCGTAGTTACCCGTCACTTACTCCTAGAGTGACGACGTCTACCCCGCTGCACTTTAGAATTCTGCAGTTAAACTGTAATGGATTAACTGGCAAGATCACGGAGATAGTCGATTTCATGAAGCGGCACAACATCCGCATTACTGCGATTCAAGAGACTAAACTCCCAGCAAGATCTGCTCTGCAGACCTGTTCTGGATATAATGTCCATTGGTGCTCTCGCGTATGGAGGCGGTCTCGCGTTTATCGCATACCACTCAGTGCAATATTATATATTTGATCCCGACATCGGCCGAAGGGACAATGTCCTAGAACGTCACGGCTTATCTGTCCAGTCAGGCGATGTAAACCTAGAAATTATCAACATCTACATCCCTCCTGGCACCTCCTGCCCCAGTGGATACCGCCCTATTATTAGCGCCTTACTCACTGGCGATAATCCCATTCTCTTGGGCGATTTCAATGCCCATCACGACCTATGGCATTCAAACATGCAGGCGGACAGCAGGGGTGAGATGTTGGCGGATCAAATAGAAGAAACGACGTTCTGCACAATAAACGGAGACGCCTCCACACATATGGTAGGAAGCTGTCACAGTTCGCCGAATATATCAATCGTGAGCGCAGGGCTCGATCCGCGCCAAGGTAAGCGTGCTTTCCGCAAGGTCATTGAATCCGCCTCCGCTCGCTTTATTCCCGCCGGAAGAATTTCCGAAATTCGGCCTCATTTTCCGGTGGAGGCCGCAAATTTAGGGGGGGAACGTGACCTTATAAAACACCTCGATCCCGGCGACCTCCAAATAACGGATATAAACCAACACATCAGATTGTTCGTGGCTGAACACAAGCGGGTGAAATGGAAGGAGCATCTAAGTCGTTATAACCTCTCTGCCGGTGTGGGTAAGCTTTGGTCCACCGTAAAGTCCCTATCGAATCCGTCCAAGCACAATGACAAAATTTCCATCTTTGGCGATAAAGTGCTGTCGGATGCGAAAAAATGCGCGACCGCTTTCTGCTGACAATATATAATGCATTCGGACGGCCAACAGACACGCACATAAACATAAATTCAGCGCGTCCCAAATTACCATTACCATCAAAGAGGTTGAGGAGGCCATCGGTCAAGCAAAACCATCTAAAGCAGTGGGCGCAGACGGCATAGCCATGCCGATGCTTAAAAGCCTAGGAAAAGAGGGCTTCAAATATTTAGCACATGTCTTCAACCTGTCTCTGTCCACTTTTGTCATCCCCGAAAAATGGGAAAAGGCCAAGGTGGTCCCGCTACTAAATCCTGGGAAACCAGCTAACATAGGAGAGCCATGCCCGATATCTCTCCTATCGCCAGTAGCCAATACGCTTGAAGCCATTTGTCTTCCCTATTTCAAAGCAAATTTGCAACTAGCCTGTCATCAGCATGGCTTCAGAAAGCTCCACAGCACAACCACCGCGCTAGACGCCATCAGCACCAGATAAATCTCGCTTTAAATCAAAACCCCCACCACAGCACCGTACTCGTTGCGCTAGACCTATCAAAAGCTTTTGATACGGTCAACCATGGCACGTTACTGCAAGGCCTGGGGGGGTCTACCCTTCCCCCATATCTTAAAAGGTGGACCGCAAGTTATCTGGGTGTCCGGCAGGCATCGGTGCAATTTAGAAACGCAACATCAAAACCAAGAAGAATTAAACAAGGGGTCCCACAGGGTGGTGTGCTATACCTACTTTTGTTTAACTTCTACATATCAAAGCTACCTTCGCAACCAGAAGGAGTTACTATCGTTTCCTACGTACAGATCGAAGAGCTTTGTAACAAAATAAACGGCTACCTCCCTGATCTCTCCAATTTTTTCACCTCGCGAAACCTGACATTATTACCGACTAAAACATCGGCGACCTTATTCATACCATGGACGTCCCAAATGTCGACCATTTTGAACATCCACGTCAATGGCACTACGCTACCGACTGTCTTACACCCCAAAATCTTGGGTGTGGCGGTCGATCAGGATCTACATTTTTGTGAGCATGCAGCTGCAATTGTAACGAAAATCCAGAGCCGCAATAAAATCCTTAAATCTCTTGCTAGCAGTACTTGGGGAAAAGATAAAGAAATGCTCATTACCACTTACGGAAATGGAGGCGGCCTCGCATTTATCATACACTACTCTGTGCAATATCATATATTTGATCCCGACATCGGCCGCAGGGACAGTGTCTTATAACGTCAAGGCTTATCTGTCCGGTGAGGCGATGCAAACCTAGAAATCATCAACATCTACATCCCTCCTGCCACCTGTTGCCCCAGTGGATACCACCCTAATATAAGCGCCTTACTCATTGGCAACAATCGCATTATCTTAGGCGATTTCAATGCCCATCACGATCTATGGCATTCAAACTTTCGGGATGTAGGGGTGAGATGTTGGCGGATCAAATAGAAGAATCGACGTTCTGCACAATAAACGGAGACGCCCCCACACGTATGGTAGGAAGCTTTTACAGTTCGCCGGATATTTCAATCGTGAGCGCAGAACTCGTAAACTGCGTCAACTGGCAGCCGATGGTAACATAGGCATCCGCCCACCTGCCTATACTTATTTTGCTCGAGCGTACCGCTGACTTCATCGTCACAGAAAAACGCACTTTCATTAACTTTAAAAAAGGAAAGTGGGACGAATACAAATCCTTTACAGACAACCGCTTTGCTGCCCTCCCTATCCCGACTGATGCCCGCCAAGGGGAGCGTGCTTTCCGCAAGCTGATTGAATCCGCCTCGGCTCGTTTCATTCCCGCCGGTAGAATTTCCGAAATGCGATCCCACTTCCCGGTGGAGGCCGCAAGTTTAGCGAGAGAACGTGACCTCATAAGACAGCTCGATCCCCCCGACCCCCAAATAAGGGATATAAACCTACGCATCAGATTGCTTGTGGATGAACACAAGCGGGCGAAATGGGAGGAGCACCTAAGCGGTTGTAACCGCTCTGCCAGTGTAGGTAAACTTTGGTCCACCGTAAAGTCCCTATCGAATCCGTCTAGGCACAATGATAAAGTTTCCATCGCCTTTGGCGATAAAGTGCTATCGGATGCGAAAAAATGCGCGAGCGCTTCCGCCGACAATAAATAATGCATTCTACGGTCGACAAAGATAGACGGAGGGCCAACAGACACGCACATAAACATAAATTCAGAGTGTCACCAATTACCATCACCGCCAAAGGGGTTGAGGATGCCATGGTCCTGCTAAACCATCCAAAGCAGTGGGCCCAGACGGCATAGCTATGCCGATGCTTAAAAGCCTAGGGAAAGAGGGTTTCAAATATTTAGCACATGTCTTCAACCTGTCTCTTTCCACCTTTGTCATACCCGAAAAATGGAAAATGGCCAAGGTGGTCCCGCTACTAAAGCCTGGGAAACCAGCTAATATAGGAGGGTCATATCGCCCGATATCTCTCGTATCGCCAGTAGCCAAGACGCTTGAAGCCATTTTGCCCCCCTACTTCAAAGTAAATTTCCAGCTATACTGTCATCAGCATGGCTTCAGAAAACTCCATAGCACCACCACCGCGCTAAATGCCATCAGCACCAAGATAAATTGCGGTTTAAATCAAAACCCCCACCATAGGACAGTACTCGTTGCGCTAGATCTACCAAAAGCTTTTGATACGGTCAACCATGGCACGTTACTGCAAGACCTGGAAGGATCTACCCTTGTCCCATGTCTTAAAAGATGGACCGCAAATTATCTGGGTGGTCGGCAGGCATCGGTGTAATTTAGAAATGAAACATCAAAACCAAGAAGAATTAAACAAGGGGTGCCACAGGGTGGTGTAATATCCCCACTTTTGTTTAATTTCTACATATCTAAGCTACCTTCGCCACCAAAAGGAGTTACTATCGTTTAATACGACGATGACTGCACAATAATGGCCACAGGCCCAGGCCCACAGATCGATGAGCTTTGCAACAGAATAAACAGCTCCCTTCCTGATCTCCGGTTTTTCCCCACGGGCTGTCTTCTTATGACCCCAGAACACCATCTACATAATGAGGCGAGAATACTCCCCGTTAGGGAGAGAAATGAGATGCTAACCTAACAGTTCCTGTTGAATACCCAGAAACCTAGGCATACCAACAGACATCAGATTGATGAGCCAACACCGCCCAGGGACTTAAGGAGTCATCTCCGTAAGCATTTTGAGGAAATACGGCACCTGTGAACTCAGCCGTATGAAGCAAATAAACACAACCAGGTCCTTGGTGAACTCCACAAACAGGCGTCGGACCTTTGTGCCAGGTATTGCCCGGTGAATCCAGTACTCAAAGAACAGTACCCAAAACTTGTGGAAGAGGAACGCATGCTCCCCAGGGAAACGCGAGTCACTCTAGCTCAACCTCGTTCTGGATACTGTAACAGGTTAAACTCTTACCTATCCAGAATCAAACCCGACATAAAAAATGTATGCCCCGCTTGCAATGTGTCCCCACATGACAGGTTGGTCTCTTCAATTGTAAGGTAGAGCCAACGCCTCTAACACCCCTTTCATTATGGTCCACCCCTTGGACTCCCGTTAGAGGATAATAAGGACAATTTGTGATCAGTCGCAGCTATTAGGTGCGGCGAAGCACTGCTACAACAACCACTTACAAAGCAATTGGCCAGCCGATTGCATGCTACGCGTCCCAGATATGGTCGCCAAGCCTAAAGACTACTGACTGGAAAAAGCTACAGGCCTGCCAAAATACTGCTCACAGTACCGCCTCGGGTTGTCTTCTTATGTCCCCAGAGCACTATCTACATAATGAGACGAGAAACCTGGGCATCCCAACAGACATCTGATTGATGAGCCAACACCGCCCAGGGGCTTAAGGAGTCATCTCCGTAAGCGTTATGAGGAAATACGGCATATGAGAACACAGCCGTATGAAGCCAAAAGACACAAGCAGGTCTTTAGTAAACTCCAAAAACAGGCGTCGGACCTCCATGTCAGGAATTTCCCGGTGAATCCTGTACTCAAAGAACAATACCCTAAACTTGCAGAAGAGGAACGCACACTCCCTAAGGAAACGCGAGTCACTCTAGCTCAACTTCGATCTGGATACTGTAACAGGTTAAACTCTTCCCTATCCAGAATCAACCCCGACATACAAAATATATGCCCTGCATGCAATGTATCCCCACATGACACCAACCATCTCTTCCATTTTAATGTGGAACCAACGCCTCTAACACCCCTCTTATTATGGTCCAACCCTGCTGAAACAGCAAGTCTCCTTGGATTCCCGTTAGAGGATATTGATGAAAATTTGTGATCGGTCACTCCTATTGGATGGGGCGAAGCACTGCTACAACAACAACAACAACCCCGTTATTAATCAGGGCTGTCATGGAATCCAAGTCGGTTTTGCATTTTGTCGGAATTACAAACCAATATTGAATTAAATTGGTGTCATAAAACCGTATTGGTTTCGCTCTTTTCGAATGTAAATAAAAGCGATCTTCGAATCAGCTGTTTTGCAGTGTTATCGGTACACCGGCAATTTTGATGTTAATCTTTTTGGCAAAATTTTATAAAATAATGGTTTTGTGCATCTAAACACAAATAAATTTATTGAAATCAAAATAGCGTCAGCAGTTATAGCATTTATGCTGTTGAAAGAAGAAAGTTGCTAGAAGGTCAAAAGGAAAATTTTGAGAGATCGCAGCAATACATTTGAGTTGCCAGAGATAGCGTAATTAAAAATATTTCTTAATGTGGGTCTCTAAATATTTATAGTGTATTTGCAGTTACATTGCATACTATCGCATAAACAAAGAGGCTTTCCGAATGGTATTAGAGACCATTGAAGGACGCTTAACTCGCTCGAAAGTTCTGCCAGTGCTGCAACTAGCAGTTACGTTACGATTTTTAGCTGAAGGATCCTATCAAAGATAAGTTGGCAAGGATTCTAGCATGAGTGTAGGTAAAAGCACGGTGTCAACGATTTTAGATGATGTGTTTTGCAATATCTGGATGTTTCTCCATAAATTCAATCAAAATACTGTTTTGCATTGAATTTTTATGCTTTCCCCTACTAAGAATGAAAATATATGTAAATTTACAATTTTTATAAAATAAACTTTTATTTACTTAAATTTTTAGAAAATATTCAACTGCAAGAGAAAAACAACTATGAAAAAATGAAATCCAACAGCAATTAACTGATTGGATTGTTTCCGATAGCAAAATCGATATTATCGGATTCTGTGACAGCTAAAATCGACACTAATTCCAGTTCGAACATCAAATCGATAACATTGCATTTCATGACACCAAAGTAATTTGTTTGTCGTTTTTAAATCCGATTCCGACCATTGTGTACAGTACCAGTGTGTCATCTAAGCGATAAATGTCAAAATTACAAACAGCCTTGCTCACCTGATGCAAATCTCAGGTCTAGAGTACTTTAAGCTGAGTTGCATTTGATAGTTTAATAAAACTTTGTAGTTTTAACAGATGAAATAGTTGCATATATTTCCGCGGAAATATAAATAATAGAAGATTTGTAGCCTCCAACAATGCGGAAACATATGGAAAGCAAAATTTATTTAAATTAGAGTCAAAAAAGGTCTAGAGAAACTTAACAAAATATAATGCGTGTAACATGTTTCCCTGAGGAACACTTTCTCTTCTATGGCTGTTTACACAAATGCATAAAGTAAAATTATATAACCGCTTTGGTCGCTTCAAAGCAAAGATAACGCAAGGCGTTTGATGGTTTTCCGTATGGCGTTGTCAAAGCGTAGGCACACAACCAAATCGGTTATGTAAATCTTTTGATGCTTCGCCGTCAGATGAGTTAAATTTATGGCAGCTCCTATATTTTTCCAAGCAAAGTTAAAGGACTCAAAAAGTTGAGAAATTCTAAAAGGAGGATTTACAACTCTCATTGCTTCAAAGCGAAGAAAATGGCAGGAGTCGCATTTTTATATTATGGGTCTGCCAAGGTTTCAGATCGATGCAACACAACCAAAGTGTCTATGTAAATCCGCCTTAATTTCTGTCGCTGTGAAAGTCTCCCGCAAATAAAATGGTGCTGTGAATGGAAGCAAACCAAAGAAGCGGGAAAAAATATGAATGAATGAAATTAACTATTACCCTGCAAAAACGCTCCACGTCATTTGACTAGCCATTTGACCGTCATTGTGCGGTCACGGCCCTTGTTAAATTTTAGTCACGTTTGCACTAGCGAGAGTAGATTTTTTACATTTTTTTCCCATTTCGTACCTGTTTATGTGATTGTGCATTCCGCTCACACACGTCACAATGCTCGTCAAATGGCGGTCATATTCTCCGTCATTTCACTCTACATTTTCGAGTCATTTGATAGTAAATTTTACTGCGGTTTTACCATTTATATAACCGCCATATAACATGAATTTTACCTGCAGATTTACTTTACCTGGAGCAGCCATATGAATAAAATATGAACCAAAAAAAATTAAATTTTCAATATTTATTATTTTCATTATTATTATATATGTACATGAAATTGGAACTTATATTAATACAGTTTATATAAAAAAGAAGTAAGTACTTTAATAATAAATAAACTCGCTTAATTGGTTTTTGTTTTCCAATTGAAATCTTTTCTAAGCGAGCAGAAAATAATTTTAAGCTTTAGAAAAAACTCCAATTACACTGGTCGATGGCCAAAATTTACCAGAGACGCCGTTATGAAATTCGTATGTAAAACCACCCCCTGATTTCGAAAATCGAGTTCATTTTTGATTCTATGGTACCGTTTTTGAGATATTTGCAATTTACCGTTATTCGAAAAAACCAAAAAGATGGCTCCCTTTAATTACGTATATCTCACGAACGGGTCAAGCAATTGCAAATGAATTTACAGAATCGGAAAGACGATAAAATTTTCTATAATTGCATCATACATTGTTTTTTGTTCAACCATATAGTTTTCGAGATATTAGCTCATCATTTCAGATTTTTGTTTTTTTTTTTTGAAAAAATATGAAAAAAATTACTTTTTGCGAGGGCAGCATTCCAAAACCACAAATTTTTTCCAAATATTTTTTATTTACGTAAAGCTCTGTTTAATTAGAAAGAAGATAAGCTATCATAGAAGAAAATCGATGCAAAACTACGTAAGTTATAAGCGATCAAATAAAAATACCCAGGTTGCGCAATTTCAACGTATACCTCAAAACGTATGTATGGTATAAAGAAGAGTGAAATATCTAGCTATGCTCTGTTTCTATTTAGTTAAAAGTTCAATTTATGAATGAAATTGCCCATATTTTTAACTTTTTTTTTTTTAATTTATTTATGTTTGTACTATATTCTAACAATCTTTATCTTACTTTTATTTTACTATGTAGTCGAAATAATTATGTGTTCGACTTTGACGCTTATTCAGTTTAGGATCGGTTTCTCTTATGAGAAACCAGCAGTAATCACCCATCATTGCGACGTCCCAGAATCCTTGATATCGATTTTCAATTAATTTCATTTGCTGATGAAACCTTTCACCATGTTCGTCACTTTCGTCGCCAAGATTTGCCGGAAAAAAGCTCAAATGTGAGTGCAGAAAGTGAATTTTTAACGACATATTTATGCCTGGAAAGAAAATATTAGTTAGGTAAACAAGTTATAGAATTTTGGGAAATTAATTTTAATAAGCCTTTAATATTTACCCATTTTCGCATAATTATTGATGAAGTCGTTCACTATCTGCTCGTAGTTAGGGCTTTTGTGTCTACCGAGAAAAGAAGCAACGACGTTTTCAAAGGATTCCCACGATGCTGCCTCAACTGATGAGAGTAGTCCTTTGAATTGATTATTGTTGATCAACTTTTTTATTTGTGGTCCGACAAAAATACCTTCCTTTATCTTGGCTTGAGAAATATCTGGAAAAATTGTTTTCAAATAGTCGAATGCTTCGCCTTCTTTGTCCAAAGCCTTAACAAAGTTTTTAATGAGACCGAGCTTGATGTGTAAGGGTGGAAGTATGATTTTCTCTTTCTTGACAAGAGGGGTGTATTTGATGTTATCCACACCAACGGTAAACTCGACTCTTTCCGGCCAATGCTTTCTGACGTAGTGGTCCTTACGAGCTCGGCTATCCCACTTGCAGAGGAAGCAGCAGTGCTTGGTGTAGCCACTTTGTAGACCGCATAGCATTGCAACGACTTTGAGATTAGAACATATTTTCCAATCATGCTCTTCATATTTGATAAATTTGAGTAGTTTTTGCATTTCCTCGTAGGTTTCCTTTGTATTTGCTGCATTTGCTAGCGGGATAGAAGGCTTTTTGTTACCAATATGCAATAATACAGCCTTTAAACTCAGTTTATTGCTGTCTATGAACAATCGCCACTCTTTTGAATAATATGTTTGACCAAACTCTTTGAATAAACCAGGAATGTCGTTGCAGTAGCATATGCTGTCTTTCTTGGTATAGTGTTTGGAAAATGGTTCGTGACGAGTTCTACAATATATCACCTTAACATCGGATGATACAAATTTAAATTGTTGCATACGAGAAGTGTGGATCTCGGCCTTTTCCTTGGATAGTTCCAAATCTCTTATCCAATCATTAAGTTGTGCTTGTGATAGAACGTTTCTCTCCTTTCCCATGCGAAATTCAGTACAACTTGATTCCCCGCACTCAAATGTTACTGTTGACAATGGAACTGGATCCGCAACTGCCGTTGAATGTAGTACTGGTAATGTCACTGTAGGTACGCTGGCATAGGTTACTCTTCTTGATCTTCCAACGCCAAGTAATTTTGTTTGACAAATATAACACTCTATTGAATGGCAAGTAGGTTCTCTCCATATCATTGGTGTATCAAATTTTATTTGTTGTCCGGATTCCGACTGAATCAATTCTACTCGACACGATGTACACAAAGTGTTCGGTGTCCATGGTTTTTCAGCATTTTTAGGCTCAATGCCAAAATACTTGGAGTATAAAGTTTTGATATGATCTGAGAACACTCGTCGTCGCCTTATAATAGTATATTGGCCACACATGAAACAGAACATATCTGGATCGTTATTACACTCAAATTCTCGCGTCCTTTTACTCATTTTATTTTTTTTACTAAATCACGGTTTTGAAATTTGACTTATGAACTGAACTATCTCCGGCGAGCCTTGCAGATGTTATGAAGTTTCAAGGCGCATTAACTCATATTTATACTCGGAACAAGAATAAAATTTAAAAATCAAATCCTACCTAGACAGAAAGGTTCCTTTTTATACGAAGCCGGGAAAAGAAAATACTACCTGCTTTAGATGTAGGCTTTAAAAATTTTCTGTGTCTTATAATTTTGAAAATCTGCCTGCATACTTACCCATAAGTGACGGAAATACATGTTTATAACTACATGCCTACAGCAGCTTTCGAACCCAACCACTCTTCCTTTCGATAACACCACTCTACCTACTATAAAACAATTCGAGTATTAAAAGTACTATTTGATTTATTTAAAGAAAAATTACTATCATTGTTATGGTGTTATTCGTTTATCCTGATAATATCCCATTTGCACTTTATACCTTTAATATATGTATGTATACATACATTGAAGTTGCGCAACCTGGGTATTTTTATTTGATCGCTTATAACTTACGTAGTTTTGCATCGATTTTCTTCGATGATAGCTTATCTTTTTTCTAATTAAACAGAGCTTTACGTAAATAAAAAATATTTGGAAAAAAAGTTGTGGTTGTGGAATGCTGCCCTCGCAAAAAGTAATTTTTTTCATATTTTTTCATAAAAAAAACAAAAATCTGAAATGATGAGCTAATATCTCGAAAACTATATGGTTGAGCAAAAAACAATTTATGATGCATTTATGAAAAGTTTTATCGTCTTTCCGATTCTGTAAACTTATTTGCAATTGTTTGACCCATTCGTGAGATATACGTAATTAAAGGGAGCCATCTTTTTGGTTTTTTCGAATAACGGTAAATTGCAAATATCTCAAAAACGGTGCCATAGAATCAAAAATGAACTCAATTTTCGAAATCAGGGGTGATTTTACATACGACTTTCATAACGGCGTTTCTGGTAAAGAAAAAAGTTGAAATTCGTGGTCCAGTGTTATTTGAATAATCTACAACTTAAAGCTTAGTAGAAATTCAGATTATGTTTACTACTTTTTCAGATCAAGAATATTCAATTCAAGCAATAATTCTGCAACTCTTAGAAAGGAGTATTGATTGGTTTCAAGTCTAATTCCGACAGCAATAGGATCACGTCATACCTTATTATGTATGTACATGATTTTGCAACTTAAATTGATACAGTTGATATAAAGAAAAGTAAGTATTTTAATAATAAATAAACTCGCTTAATTGGTTTTTGTTTTCCAATTGAAATCTTTTTAAAGCGAGCAGAAAATAATTTTAAGCTTTAAAAAAACTCCAATTATTTGAATAATCTACAACTTAAAGCTTAGTAGAAATTCAGATTAGGTTTACTCTTTTTTCAGATCAAGAATATTCAAAGGTGTCGTGGAATCCAATTGATGAACTTAAAAATGTACGACTAGTAATTGAGTCAGACTTATTATTGTTCTAAATCTAATCATTCAAGCAATAATTCTCCAACCCTTAGCAGGAGTATTGATTGGTTTCAAATCTAATTCCGATAGCAAACGTATCACGACATCCCTTATTATATATGCACATGAAATTGTAACTTAAATTAATACAGTTGATAAAAAAGAAAAGTAAGAATTTTAATAATAAATAAACTCGCCTTATTGGTTTTTATTTTCCAATTGAAATCTTTTCCAAGCGAACAGAAAATAATTTTAAGCTTCAGAAAAAACTCTAATTATTTAAATAATCTACAACTTAAAGCTTAGTAGAAATTCAGATTAGGTTTACTCTTTTTTCAGATCAAGAATATTCAAAGGTGTCGTGGAATCCGATTGCTGTCGTAATTGATGAACTTAAAAATGTACGAATTGTAATTGAGTCAGACTTATTATTGTTTTAAATGTAATCATTCAAGCAATAATTCTGCAACCCTTAGCAGGAGTATTGATTGGTTTCAAATCTAATTCCGATAGCAATCGTATCACATCCCTTATTATATACGTACGTGATATTGCAACTTAAATTAATACAATTGATATAAAGAAAAGTAAGTACTTTAATAATAACATAAACACTCTTAATTGGTTTTTGTTTTCCAATTGACATCTTTTCTAAGCGATCAGAAAATAATTTTAAGCTTTAGAAAAAACTCCAATTATTTGAATAATCTACAACTTAAAGCTTAGTAGAAATTCAGATTAGGTTTACTCTTTTTTCAGATCAAGAATATTCAAAGGTGTCGTGGAATCCGATTGCTGTCGTAATTGATGCACTTAAAAATGTACGACTTGTAATTAAGTCCGACTTATTATTGTTCTAAATCTAATTATTCAAGCAATAATTCTGCAACCCTTAGCAGGAGTATTGATTGGTTTCAAATCTAATTCCGACAGCAATCGTATCACATCCCTTATTATATATGTACCTGATATTGCAACTTAAATTAATACTGTTGATATAAAGAAAAGTAAATACTTTAATAATAAATAAACTATCTTAATTGGTTTTTGTTTTCCAATTGAAATCTTTTCCTGTGCAAGCACATGTTGTTGTTGTTGTTGTAGCAATGCTCGCCCCACCTAATAGCCGCGACCGATCACAAATTGTTATCAATATCCTCTAACGGGAGTCCAAGGAAACTTGCCGTTTCAACAGGGGTGGACCATAAGGAAAGGGGTGTTAGAGGCGTTGGTTCCACATTACAATTAAAGAGATGGTTGGTGTCATGTGGGGACACATTGCAAGCAGGGCATACATTTTGTATGTCGGGGTTGATTCTGGATAGGTAAGAGTTTAACCTGTTACAGTATCCAGAACGAAGTTGAGCAAGAGTGACACGCGTTTCCCTGGGGAGTATGCGTTCCTCTTCTGCGAGTTCTGGATATTTTTATTCAAGTACTGGATTCACCGGGCAATTCCCGACATAAAGGTCCGACGCCTGTCTATGGAGTTCACCAAGGACCTGCTTGTGTTTTTCCGCTTCATACGGCTGGGTTCTCAGGTGCCGTATTTCCTCAAAATGCTTACGGAGATGACTCCTTAGGCCCCTAGGCGGTGCTGGTTCGTCAATCAGATGTCTGTTGGGATGCCCAGGTTTCTGGGTATTCAACAGAAACTGTTTGGTCAGCATCTCATTTCTCTCCCTGATGGGGAGTATTCTCGCCTCATTATGCAGATGGTGTTCTGGGGACATAAGAAGACAGCCCGTGGCGATTCGGAGAGCAGTATTTTGGCAGGCCTGTAGTTTCTTCCAGTGGGTGGTTTTTAGGCTTGGCGACCATATGGGTGACGCGTAGCACGTAATCGGCTGGCTAATTGCTTTGTATGTGGTCAAGAGCGTTTCTTTATCTTTTCCCCAGGTACTGCCAGCAAGGGATTTGAGGATTTTATTACGGCTCTGAATTCTTGGAACAATTGCGGTTGCGTGCGCACCAAAATGTAGATCCTGATCAAACGTCACACCCAAGATTTTGGGGTGTAGGACAGTCGGTAGCGTAGTGCCATCGACGTGGATGTTCAATATGGTCGACATTTGGGGCGTCCATGTTGTAAATAAGGTCGCGGAAGATTTAGTCGGTGACAATGACAGGTTTCGCGAGGCGAAAAAACTGGAGAGATCAGGGAGATAGCCGTTTATTTTATTGCATAGCTCATCGATCTTTGGGCCTGGGCCTGTGGCCATTATTGTGCAGTCATCGGCGTAGGAAACGATTGTGACTCCTTCCGGTGGTGCAGGTAGCTTAGATATGTAGAAATTAAACAAAAGCGGGGATAGGACACCACCCTGTGGCACCCCTTGTTTAATTCTCCTTTGTTTTGATGTTTCGTTTCTGAATTGCACCGATGCCTGCCGACCACCCAGATAATTTGCGGTCCACCTTTTAAGACATGGGGGAAGGGTAGACCCTTCCAGGTCTTCCAGTAACGAGCCATGGTTGACCGTATCAAAAGCTTTTGATAGGTCTAACGCTACGAGTACTGTTCTATGGTGGGGATATTGATTCAAACCGCAATTTATCTGGGTGCTAATGACATTTAGCGCGGAGGTAGTGCTATGGAGTTTTCTGAAGCCATGCTGATGAGGGGCTAGCTGCAAATGTGCTTGGAAATGAGGGAGCAAAATGGCTTCAAGCGTCTTTGCCACTGGCGATAGGAGAGATATCGGACGATATGACTCACCTACGTTAGCTGGTTTCCCAGGCTTTAGTAGCGGGACCACCTTGGCCATTTTCCATTTCTCGGGTATGACAAAGGTGGAAAGAGACAGGTTGAAGACATGCGCTAAATATTTGAAACCCTCTTTCCCTAGGTTTTTAAGCATCGGCATGGCTATGCCGTCTGGGCCCACTGCTTTGGATGGTTTAGCGCGACCAATGGCGTCCTCAACCTCTCTAGCGGTGATGGTAATTGGTGACGCGCTGCGTTTGTGTTTATGTGCACGTCTATTGGCTCTCCGTCTATCTTTGTCGACCGTAGGATGCATTATATATTGTCGGCAGAAAGCGCTCGCGCATTTTTTCGCATCCGACAGCACCTTATCGCCAAAGGCGATGGAAACTTTGTCTTTGTGCTTAGTCGGATTCGATAGGGACTTTACGGTGGACCAAAGTTTACCTACACCGGTAGAGAGGTTACAACCTCTTAGGTGCTCTTCCCATTTCGCCCGCTTGTGTTCGTCCACAAACAATCTGATGCGTTGGTTTATATCCCTTATTTGGGGGTCGCCTGGATCAAGCTGTCTTATAAGGTCGCGTTCCCTCGCTAAGCTCGCGGCCTCCGCCGGGAAGTGGGGCCGGATTTCGGGAATTCTCCCGGCGGGAATGAAATGTGCCGAGGCGGATTCAATGACCTTACGGAAGGCACGCTCCCCTTGGCGGGCATCAGTCGGGATAGGGAGGGCAGCAAAGCTGCTGTCTGTTGCAGATTTATATTCTTCCCACTTTCCTTTTTTGAAGTTTATGAAAGTGCGTTTTTCGGTGACGATGAAGTCGGCGGTACGCTCGAACGAAATAAGTATGGGCAGGTGGTCGGATGCCAATGTTACCATCGGCTGCCAGTTGACGCAGTTTACGAGTTCTGCGCTCACGATTGAGATATCTGGCGAGCTATGACAGCTTCCTACCATACGTGTGGGGGCGTCTCCGTTAATTGTGCAGAACGTCGTTTCGTCTATTTGATCCGCCAACATCTCACCCCTACTGTCCGCCCGCAAGTTTGAATGCCATAGGTCGTGATGGGCATTGAAATCGCCTAAGATAATGCGATTGTTGCCAGTGAGTAAGGCCTCGATATTAGGGCGGTATCCACTGGGGCAACAGGTGACAGGAGGGATGTAGATGTTGATGATTTCTAGATTTGCATCGCCTGACCGGACAGATAGGCCTTGACGTTCTAAGACATTGTCACTGCGGTCGATGCCAGGATCAAATATATGATATTGCACAGAGTGGTGTATAATAAACGCGAGGCCGCCTCCATTTCCGCTCTCGCGGTCTTTTCTGTGGACATTATAACCAGAGCAGGTCTGCAATGCAGATCTTGCTGTGAGTTTAGTCTCTTGAATCGCAGCAATGCGGATGTTGTGTCGCTTCATGAAATCGACTATCTCCGTAATCTTCCCAGTTAGTCCATTACAGTTGAACTGCAGAATTCTGAAGTGCATGAGGGGTGACGCCGCCACTCTAGGGGTAAGTGAGGGGTGACTACGCCTAGGTTGTGGAAGGCCAGGACGCAATTGCTGTTGTGGCCTTGGGACTGGGCGCCCTTGGGCAAGCATTGGGGTACCCGGATGATTTGGGTTTGCGACCTGGCAACATGGCGCGATGAAACCCGTCGAGGGGTTGCCGTCGCGGAGACCAGAACATCTAGGAAAGTGGCACCACCCAAGGCAGGAGCTGCATTGAGCGGATGTCGCAAACCTATATATTCTGTGCTGGCAGACGGTGCAAACGGAGACAGGGACTAAGAGTCTGTTTCCCTGACCTGCACGATTGCTGCCAGAAAAGAGGGGAGGAGAAGAAGACGGGGGCAGGGGCTGATGCTCAGCATTGCTACCACCTCTACTACGAAGGTAGTAGTTATGAGTGGTATCAGCTGTTTGAGTTGTTGGCGCCGTGGGGCGCGAGCAGCAGCGGGTACTTGTTGTGGCTTGCTGAGCAGCGAAGCTACTGGAAGGTAGTGGGGATACGCTTAGGCGTAGACTACGGGACGCCCTTGGGCGTGAGCAGCAAGGAGCCACAAAAGATTTATAAAAGTTACGTGGACGTCGGGTTTTGGGATCAAGCCCAGAACAACCTGTCCGATGCAACCATCCCTTGCACGAGACACACTGAACAGAGTATGACCGTCCTAAAAAGATTCTTTTCTGGCAAATGCAGCAAAACCATTTCTCGGGACCGGGGTAAGGAGACGGACCCGGATTGGGTTCGATACCTTCCCGGAGTAAGAGTATATGTAGCAGTCCTGCTGCAAGGAGCTGCTGGGAGGATGACAATTTGTGGGAGGGACGAAACAAATTAAATGGGGTCACACTGAAATGACAGTCCTTGGTCGGGAAAAATCCCGAGTCGCTCCGGTACATAGAACCGACTGCCTTGCAAGCACATCGCTAACCTGTGTTGGCAAAATATATGATTATACTGTCTTCGATAGATAGTCGGACGAGCCGCTACTCGGCGAAGTAGAGATGACCGTTGTGTCGGTGGCAGCTGTTACAACAGCAGTTTCTAACTTTACACCATCCGTACTGTGTGATGAACGCTTCACTGCCTTTTCCAATTGCTTGGCGCCAGCAATTTTTACTGTTTGTAAAGCTTTAGCTGTAATGCAAATATATAGATGGGTTAAAGTGGTTTTCGTATGTTATTCAACAACTCACCCTATACCATCATCACAGCCTCCTCATCGGTTTTGAATATGTGTACTGTTTCAGTATTCAGACCCAGTTCGTTTGGTGCAATATTTTCGATTTGATGAATATGTATACTATCCGTTAGGCAGACAATTAGGTGCAATCGATTCATTCATATACTGTGGGTATTTCAGCCGTAGACGCAATGGCAGATATTTTGATTCTTTTTGAAGTGTAACATTTGTAAACAGTTGGGTTTCTCTGCTGTCACCATCACCACTAGAGAGCTATTGAAGAAACGCCCGACCAAGATAATATGTGAGATTTACACGCATAGATTTCTTCCACCTTTTCACAGTTATTGATGGAGAAAATGCGAAAGCCATATTTACCATCCAATACCGAAATAGAACTGTAGAGGAAGAAACATTTTATACAATTTAATAAAATCAAAAAATGATAGTTGTGCTAAAATGGGGTAACGTATTGTATGTTAAAGTATAGCGAAGTCTCAACGGCTTTGTCCTGGTGAACATTGAGTTTGAATAGGTTTTATTCTTCATTCTTAGAAACATGTACGAAGGTACCTGGTAAGATATTAAAAATCCTGAACGCTTTTTTTGCTATAACTTAAAAAAACTCATATTCAAACTTCTACTTAACTTCTACATATCAATAGCTAGCTTTACCACCAGTCACTATTGCTTCTACGCCTATGCTATTGTTTCCTACATCGATGAGCTCTGTAATAAAATAAACAGCTATCTCCCCAATCTCTCCAGTTTTGTCGCCTCGCGAAACCTGATATTGTCACCAACCAAATCATCGGTAACCTTATTTAAAACATGACCGCGCCAAATGTCGACCATATGGCATTACCCTACCGACTGTCTTACACCCTAAAACACCCGAACATACCGACACAGGATTGGAAGGTACTTACTGTATCTCGGCCTACGGAGGAAGGTCAGTTATACATCTTCCAAATAAACAAGCAGGCGGAGTATATATTGTACGAGCAGCTTGGAAAAATGTCCTTAGGTACAGGCAAAATTTATATGCGACTCAGGAACAGAAGTCGCTTGTATTAAAGTCCTAACACGCTGGACGTGGGCGAAGTCGAAAAGGACCTCAAAAGCCTAAGGGAAAAAAGACAGGTGGATGTAGCCCACGTCACCCCGAATGTGTTAGAAGGGGACCAACAGCCAGATGGTGCTGTGAGTCGCACAGAGGAACACCCGGCACAACAGGTATAAGAGGCTGAAGGGGGCTTCGAACTCTCTAAACGAAAAGGGCTAGGGGAGGACGACGACGTCACGATGAAGGTGCTGGAGGGGGACAAGCAGCCCATTGGTGCTGCCAGTCCTACAGATAAACCTCCAACACAGTAAAGTGGCATCGAGCGAACTCCTCCTAATGCGCTGATCCACGAGCCGTGGCTTCCATCGGGAGGAAAGGTTTCTGGACTTAGCGCGCGCGGACAGGCATTTACTACGCGCAAATGGAAGGATGGTTGCGAGCTGTAGTAATGGTAAGGAAACAGCTGCATTCATATATGCTGCCTAATTACACTACTGAGGACCTCGTAGTGGTGGTGAAATCGCCGGGCTCAGATGGTACATGTCCGGCCATGCTATAAGCTTCAAGTAGGGCGGTCGTGGGATGGCTTAAAATAATATTCGATGGGTGCATAATCTGAATTATGTACCGCACTCTTGGAGAACTGCTCGTGTAGCTTTCCTACCAAAGGCGGGGAAGATCGGTCACGTGTATCCCAAAGATTATACACCCAATAGCTTAACATCATTTCTGCTCAAAACCTTTGAGAGGCTGATAGATGTGTACATAAAGTCCAACGTGGATGAAAAGCTGCTCTCCACAACACAACAGGCGTACACCAAAGGCAAGTCAGTAGACACCGCATTGCATAGGGTGGTAATAAGCATAGAAAAAAGCCCTGGAATATAAGGAATATGCTCTAGAAGTCTTCTTAAGCCTTGCCGGGGCTTTCTAAATGGGCGATTATTGATAGTCTTAATTACGTTAAAGTACATCCAGCCTTACCCAGATGGATCGAGTGCATATTAAACTGCAGTAAGATTACATCGCAATGGGGATTGTACAGGGGCACTCCGCAGGGAGGGGTGCTATCACCTCTGCTGTGGACGCTGGTCATTAACCAACTGCTTAGGGGATTCTACGAGGGACCAGAAAAACTTACGGTTTACGCAGATGACGTTGCATATGGTCTTGTTTACAAAGAGGTACAAGGTCCCTAATTGGACCAGGCCTAAGTTTGGAGGGGCGACCCTACGGGAGAAACCTTGCACAAAATATCTAGGAATGATCCTAGACAGTAAGCTGTCATGGAAGCTCAACGTGGAGGAGAGGGTGAGGAAGGCTTCAACGGCACTTTATGCATGTAAAAGAATGCAAAAGAACCGGCATATACGATCAGAAGGAACTCGATGACGATGCCTCAAAACTAACAACCAAAAGCAATAATTATCATTTCACTGACACAAATTTTATAGTTTTTTTTCGGGATTTGGACACAATGTTGTTGTTGTTTTTGTAGCGATAAGGCTGCTCCCCGAAGGCTTTGGGGAGTGTTATCGATGTGATGGTCCTTTAGCCGGAAACAGATCCGGTACGCTCCGGTAACACAGCACCATTAAAGTGCTAGCCCGACCATCTCGGGAACGATTTATGTGGCCACATTAAACCTTCAGGCCATCCCTCCCTAACCACCCACCCACCCCCCTTCCCCCAGTCTGTTAGTGAAACAGGATTCGCCGCGGATAGGTGAGGTTGACAATAGGGTTTGGAGAAGCTATATATTGAGCTGGCAACCTGAAGGGTTGCGCTACACAGCCCCTTGAATCTGGTATTTTAGTCGCCTCTTACGACAGGCATACCTACCGCGGGTAAATTCTGACCCCCTAACCCGCTGGGGGGTATTTGGACACAATCTTTTCATTATATTACTTAACAATTTAAAGGATTCATTCTGTATTGCGAACGATAGCTCAGACGACCGATTCGCCTCCAAACGATTTCGTCTAGCAATGGTATTCTCTATCATTTTCGTTCGGTCTTTACCTTTCTAACAGGAAGGCAAAGTAATTGTCAAGAGATAAGTTGCCATTGTTTAACATAGTGTAAATACACTAGCGATTCGTCTCTGATCCGCATCGAAAGTTCGTTTCGTAATAGAGAATGAGGCCCTGAGATTAGACATTTTTTTCAATTTGTATTTTGACTTACCAGCAACAACAGAATCATGTTTAATTGTACGCTGCACAAGCATTATAGCATCATGTAACGAAGCTCAGTTTCCTCCAAAAATTGTTCAACGCTGCCACGTAAAATCAATGTACTTGTTCTAGCATTAACGCAACCTTTAAATAATTATAAACTATAAAAACAAATTAGTGTCAAACCTTGGAAAATGTTGAATCGTTCACCACCAACCTGACGTTCTTCAAAGTAATTACATTGACCCAAAACACTTGAATTAATATCATTAGCTGTAGTCATAACAGCACCACCGCAAGCTTTCATTCTACGTTTCCAATCTTCTTCAGGTACATGAACAGCACAGAACATATCACGATCTGCAAAATACTGTGTAGCAACATCACCAATTGGTAATTTAGAAAACACACCATTGGCGCCTTACTTAGCTAGTTTATTCTACAGAATACGCCATTCAGCATCAACAATTTTCTGATACTCTTGGATATTGGAGGACATTGCTGTGGCAGATCATTTTTCCAATAAAGTACTTTGTTGCTCCTTTGATTGGCGCTTCGACATGTACAGCCATGTCATATTTTAGCATGCATAATTGTAATGCTTTACGTATAGCTTTAATGATGATACATGCATGCACGCCTTCCTCAACATCTGGCTTAACTTGTTTTAAGATTTCACATGCTTAAAATACTACTGAAGTGGTGCCATCGCCGACCTGATAAGAGAAACATTTTTATTCTACACATTCTAATATAACAAAAAACTTACAGCATTTTGAAATTTGGCGATGTCTACTAGAGTTTTTCGGCTGGATTCACAATATCCAATAGTTTCATAATGGTTGCCCCATCATTTGAAATTGTGGCCTTACCACTGGAGTCAACAATATACTTGTCCATACTACGTGAACCCAATGTAGTGCGTACAGTGCCACAATTGAATACGAGGCATTGATGTTGGATATGAGTTGAGGTTTACCATGAGAGCTATCGGTACCCAAGCATTTTTTGCACAAATACTCATGTACCCAATACAAGTTCAGGACGTTCATATTTATCGACACGCTGTCCGGTATGGCCCAAATGTTGGAAATATGCAGTTGGCACTGTTGAGAAAAGTGAAAGATTTTTTTTTACCATCTCTTGTTACTGTACACATTAGACATTGGAAACGACGACCAGCATCTACAAGTTCCTATTGAGCCTTGCAACGATTGCATCTAATTGCACCCAGTTCACCAAAATTTACAATGGGTGGCTCATATTCACCCTCAACCGTACGTGCCATTGGTGAGACGGTAAGTGTAATGGACAAAGCTGTTGTTTTTAATAAATCAGCTGTTGCAGGTATGTAATACAAAGACGACCTGCAAAGAAGAAAGATCAATGTAATTGCCAAACAAAACATTAATTTCGATTATCGATACCTAACGTAACGTGGCGAGGAGTTACCCTGATCTTCTACCACATATTTTGTGGTCACCAATGGTGGTAATAAACCATGTTCATTAGTAATAAAAGCACCACCAGCGATATTTTGATTTTCAATGATGACCCTCTGAAATAATCGGCGCAATTGTACGCCATTGTGTTGGAATTAATTTGGCAAAATGCAAAAACTTTTCATCCTCCTCCCGTGACCATTCTGTCTTCTTTATGCTAGGATCAAGCCATTCGTACAAGCGTGCCTTACATTGCTTGGCAGATTTGCATTGCAGCAGTGATGCAATACGTGACCACTAGTTTTTGCCATATTTCATTACAGCTGCTTTGAGGATTTCATCCTGAAAGTTATCAATTTAGTTAATAAACGGCCAAGAGTAACCAGTCGCGTCAAATGCTTACCTCAGTGTTTCTCCACACACCACCTTTTATCATAATTCGCGGCATGGTGCTATATAATTGTGAATTCTATCGATGAGCACAAAAATCAAATCAAAAATTTTTGTAAAAATAAACAGCAAAAATCATTGTACATATATTAAAGACTTTGGGAAAATTTTAGAATAGCACCCCCCGAGTTCGGGGTAAAACTTGGTATCAAATGAAAGAGGGAGTTCCCCCGATCACAAATATATATATTTTAAAGTGCGCAAACTTATAATTTAAAAGTTATTTGTTGTTAAAGTTTGCAAATTTAGCAAATTTCTATAGCACTTTAAATTACAATTTACACATCTTTCAAAACCTTAATCCACATACATATCTATATAAATTGGCAACGATAAACTTAAATTGCATTTTTGTATATTTCACATTTCATTTTTGCATTGTTTTCACTTATTATAAATGTTTTTATTAAATCAATCGCGCTTTTGGAGCAACATGCACATGTATATATATATATATTATTGATGACATTACAAAGCTGTGCTGCCACATATATATACGTATACACATATAAAAATTGTATAGAAATTTGCAAACTTTAACACCAAATAACTTTTAAATTATAAGTTTACGCACTTTAAAATATATATATTTGTGATCTGGAGGACTCCCTCTTAATTTTAAATCTTTCCGGAGATCTTCCATTTAAAACTCTCAAAATTGAAAAAATTTTCCACCACCAAAATGTTTTGTTGTCTCTGCTGAATTAGAAATGGCGGATTTTTTGCACGCAAAAATGACGTATTTTGCTATCCCTATAAAAATAATAGGTGCGAGGGAGCACGATACATTGTGGGAAAGCTAAATTTGTCAACATGCTATTTCATTTGGAGAATTTTTCATTCCAAATCGTCACCCCTGTCAAAAATTCGTGTAGCTGTGTGCGTTTTTGGTCACACGATTTTTGCAGGGTAGATACGTTTTTATACAATAACATTGTTGTTTTTTCGTTTAAAAATGCTGTTACCAGATTCTTTTATTACACAAATATAATGAACATGGGTACAGAAATCCTAGAAAATATTTTACCGATATACTTTGTTGTTGAGTTTAAAAAGTTTTTCATAATAATTTGAAAAAATCTACGTTTTCTATGCTTTTCACACTTACAGAGGTAAGCTTGTATAACAAATTAAATTTTTAATGAAAGTGAATAACTCTGAACTGAAAAATTTTCACCATGAAAAAATTAAAATGCTGTGGAATAGCAGCAACACTTGCGTGACTACATAAACCCTGTTTCAATCTTTTACGTCCCTGCACGGAACCCTAATTGACCGTTTTCAACCGAAACAACAATGGCAACCCAGATTTTCCCGTTATGCTCACTTAAGCGAGTGCCTGTCAGAAAGAAGTCAACACACTTGTACTTGTACACTATGATTCCGACAACAATTGTATTCCATGACAGCCCTGAATATTGCAACGAATTTAGGGAAATTCCGCTTATTTCAACCCTTCTGCTAACATTCGAATCGCTAAACTCTTGAATATATAACTCCAATATTCAATAATGCAAAATGGTCTTTATTAGACTGCGTTGAGAGTACTTCACAATAACACTTCCACTTCAAACTGATTGATTTATTTACGTACACAAGAGTGGTAGCTTGTTTTATTGTTGTGCCGCTATTTAATAACAACTTAGTGATGTTAAAATTTGCCACACTGCACTCCCCCTAAGTCGGATTGTTTCGATCAGACAAATTTCCTGATCTAAACGCTGCCTTTCGAAATGAACCACTTTCATTTTGGTTCGTGGTTTGCCAATGGTTTGTATGCGGTAAATAGTTTTACAACTTTGTATGGCCCTTCCCAATTACACTGAAATTTCGGGAACAAACCTTTTTTTCGTTGTGGGTTGTAAAACAGCACCAAATCTCCTTCCTAAAAACCTTCCGAATTAATTGCTTAATCGTATATGGCTTTCATCCTGTCACTCATAATCTTTGTTCTTTGCTTTACAAGATCGTGTATTTCTCTCATTTCTTCTTCCAAGACACCAGTGGATTTCCTGCATTTCCCTCCGCATCGGCATCTATCCCAAACCTCAAATCAGCTGGCAGTCGAAGGTCATTGCCAAAAATTACCTTTGCGGGAGTTTGGCCCGTTGTCTTATGCACTGCCGATCGGTAAGTCATCAAGAATAATGATATGTGTGTATCCCACTCTTTATGGAACTTGGGGACTACTTTCCTTAAGTGCTCCTCCAAGGTTCTATTGAAACGTTCCACTATACCATCGCACTGAGGATGCAATGCAGTTGTCCGTGTTTTTTCAATGCCCAACTTCTAACACATTTCTTGGAACACAGCTGATTCAAAATTCCTGCCTTGGTCAGAATGTAACTCCATTGGTACACCATACCTTGCAACCCAATAGTTCGTAACCATTTCTGCTACTGTTTCCGCTTCTTGATTTGGGATTGGGTATACCTCTGGCCATTTACTGAAATAATCCATATCCACCAGTACGTATTTGTTTCCGCGGTTGCTAGTAGGAAATGGACCTGCGACATCCATGGCGAGCCTTTCAAATGGCGCACCTGAAATATACTGCTTTATCTTGCCGTGACTTCGTGTTTTGGGCCCTTTCGCTCTGCTGCAAACCTCCCACTTGGCAATCCACTCGGTGACCAACTGACGGCAACCAACCCAATAGAATCTCTGCTTAACTTTCTGGAGTGTCTTCGTGATTCCAAGATGACCACCGCTTGGACCATTATGCAGCTCGCTGAGCACGTCAGGAATCCTTTTCCTGTGAACAACTATCAGTTTCTTCTTGCATTGTCCATCCTCACTCTCCCATACTCGATGCAGCAGCCGGATATCAATTCTTAACTGTTCCACTGTGCCCAATATAACTTCGCAATGGGACTCTCTGCTGACATCTCTCTATTTGGTCTTTCGTTTCGTTCGAGCCCTTGCATACCATGTGACAGATCTGTATTTTCTAGCTGACACTTCCTTAGTTGTTCCTTGTCCCATTCATCCGTACACGTTATAGTCATTAGCCGGACATCTATAATGTATTCTTTACCCTCAGCTTTTGAACAGTGTTTGCATTCCAAACTACATGGTCTTCATGACATTGCATCAGCATTTTCATGGGTACTTCCCTTTCGATGCTCAATGGAAAAATCATAGCTTTGGAGTCGCTCGATCCACCGTACCAGTTGACCTTCCCGATTACCGAATTGCAGGAGCCATTTCAACGCTGCGTGATCTCTCCTGACGCGGAATTGCTGCCCTGAGAGGTACTTGTGAAAATGTTTAATGCACTCTACCAATGCCAACAGCTCTCTCCGTGTAACGCAATAGTTCCTGCCTGGCTTTCCAATTGAACGGCTGTAATATGCAACTAACTTCTCCTGTCCACCAACCAGTTGTGACAAAACGCCTCCTATTACATATCCGCTCGCATCTGTATCTAGAATAAACGTTACTCCTGGAATCGGATATGCCAACATTGGGACAGAGAACAAACGCTCTTTCAATGTTTGGAAAGCCACTTCTTTGTGACGCTCGATCAGGATCTACATTTTGGTGAGCATGCAGCCGCAATTGTACCGAAAATCCAGAGCCGTAATAAAATCCCCAAATCTCTTGCTGGCAGTACTTGGGGAAAAGATAAATAAACACTCATTACCACTTACAAAGCAATTGGCCAGCCGATTGCATGATACGCGTCCCCGATATGGTCGCCAAGCCTAAAGACTACTCACTGGAAAAAGCTACAGGCCTGCCAAAATACTGTCCTCAGAACCGCCACGGGTTGTCTGCTTATGTCCCCAGAACACCATCTACATAATGAGGCGAGAATAGCTAACTTGCATACTTGTGTACAGACTCGCTAAAGTGACCTGTATTGCTTCAGTCTTCTTTTCGTCCATTTTAATAACGCTATTTTAATATCCTATTCACGCTTAGCCAAAACAGTCCGATTTATCAAGCAACATTTTCATATGAGGTTTTTGCAATATCTTTATTATTTCAATCAAATGTTCATAGTGCTCACCGGCGTTGCTAGAGTAAACTATGATGTCGTCTATATAGACGGGGCAAAACTTTCAAACGCATGGGCGAAGGATATTACCAATAGCCCTCTGAAATATTTAAGAAGCATTCCGCGATCCAAAAGGGAACTGAATAAACACGTATTGTCTACGCAAAATGCCGTTTTTTTAATATCTTTTGGCTTTATCAATATCTGGTGAGAACCAGATTCTAAGTCAATTGTAGGAAAAGCTTTTGCCTTTCCAAGGTTAGAAAATATCACGTTGCAATCGGGTATTGGGTACATATTCGGTTTTTATTTTCGTTTAATTTTTTGTGATCGATAACCATTCTCATTTTCGGCTCACCATCTTCATTTGTACCTTTTTCTTGGGCAACACCTAAATGCGACTTTTACTTTTTCTTATAAGTTTTCTTTTAACATTTTATTTATCACCTTATTAACAAATTCACTCAAACTTTTTTAATATGTTCCGTGATGCATAACAGCTATGATTTCATTTTAAATGGGTAATGGGTATCAAGTCTCTGCAACATGGAATACCGCAAGAGGTACAGATAGCGTTGATAGATCTGCTTTTATGGAAACTTTTTGTAGGGTATTACCCAAAATTTTAGACGGAATAGCGATTAATATGGTTCCTGCCGTGCTTAGTTTAAAACCAATCAAGTAAGACTGGGCTTTCAATTTCAATCAGTATCATTCCTACGACCATTGTGGATAAGACAAGAGTGATAAATTCTGCATAGATGTCAAAATTACAAAGTGAATAGATCACCTGATTTTTTATTGACTATCGCTGTCGCATTCTGTATCTCTTTCTACGGCCTTATACGCCGCCATATTGAACACCCTGGGAAAACGCTTAGAAGCAGCCATATTGAACATCCTGTCAGACAGTTGCCGGATAAGATATCAAACTTGTTTTATCCACAATGCCTATGACTCTTAAAATACCACAGACTCAAATGTGTGCTAGTCGCATTATAGTTATTGTCTAGGTAGAGCGCACGCTGATTTTCACCGCATTTTGCAAGTTAAACGACTTTTAGCTTGGATTTGTGATGTAAAAGCTCAGGATTTATCAAACAAAAATATTGGAAATTTACTTAAAATATGGGACCAAATACCGATGAATACTCTTCATGTTGCTTGATGCTTTTTTGAAAAGCGAAAACGCTTATAAGTTATGTAAAGGAGCCATGATTAATAAAAACCTACTATAAACAATAAAAGATGGTACACAAAATTGTCTTAAATAAAAATTGATAAGCGTTTACCAAGTATTTTCTTTTAACAGGATTTACTTTTTATTAGAACTTTTTGGACGGCGTGTAAACGAAAATAAGTTGAACATAAATACCTATATCCTGGTGGTAAAAGAGCTTTGAAATTTTCAAAATTTACCTAAATTTTAGTTTTTAAAAACCACAAACACACACCTCTAACAGTTAAAGTGCATACAGAAATTTTATAATGCAAAACTCATGTGCCATATTTGAGTAATATTTTTTTGAGTGGTATTAATCCATTAAAAAAATTGTCTCATTCTTAATTTAGAATATATGCCACTTACTAAACTGACTACGCAGAAAATTAAACACAAACTGGGCTTACGTACTTTAAACAAATGGTTAATTTTCTGAAAGAATCTTTGTATTTATTGAAAATATGATTTAACCTTTGGCTTACCTTTCTTTTATTTGTATTTATTTGTAGTGAATTACCTAATTTAAGTACATTATAAACCTAAATTGATTACCTTTTAGTGTTACTAGTTTGTAGATTTGGTAGCATAGCTTCTTTACACATGTGTAAACTTCAAATAAGTTAATTTAATAAATGTATTAACCATTGTAAATTTTACCAAGTAGCGCAACTAACAGCTGATCGGTGAAATTCGCACATTCACACGCACAGTTCTCGACTCAGTTTCAAAAAAAAAAAAAAACTAGATTATTTAGCTTAAATTTTAAAGTGAGATAATCCTTACCAATTGATATATATATATAGAATATATAAGGCGTTTTTGTTGTTATTAAAAAAATCTTTTTATTTATATTAAAGTTTTTATCATTTATTTTTGAACTTTATTTCAACAATTTCATGCGATTTTAAAGGATTTTCGTGCATATAAATACAACCATGTGCATATACGTTTACATTTCATACACGTTCGTATTTGCCATTCTCATTGTTTCTAAATTCGTAAACAAAGACTGCGGACATTCTGTGTGATTTTTCGAAAAAATTTATTATTTTTGTGAAATTGTATACTTAATATATGGTATTGTGGTGGTCAAAAAGCTTTTATGCAAAAATACTTAGCCTCACAACGCTATAATGTATTTCGTAATGTCGAAGTACTTATATATATATATATTTGATGTGGCAGCTTGCATTTGAGAACACGGTTGCCACTTCAGTCCATTCCCTTCCACCCCTATATGGTCCACTGGTCCCTTTTTCTCAATTTTGGTTCTTTTTCGGCACGGTTTTGGTACTTTTATTTCTTTTTCACTGAAACAAAAATTCAAAACACTGCTAAAAAAATTGCCGCAAATCTATTACCCACATATAATTTTCAATTTACTCCAATGGAATTTTTACCACAAAAATTGCTCTATCAATAAAATGTAGCAGAACAATGACTTTTCACTTGGGAGATAATTTAGGCGAGGCATTAAAAATGAAGTGTTGAATGTTCGGACAAACACATTAGGGGGACTCATGTAACCTTATAAATGCCTTATAAAGTGTGTAAACGTATAAATTTATCTAGTGCTTAAACGAGCTGTCAAATTTTGTATGAAAAATCATTTACACATTTTGTATAAATTTACGCGCACATTTCATCGTGTAAACGCGGTAAACTCAAAGGAATGCAACCTTGCAGACATTACAGCAGGCATTTTCATCAGAAATCTCTAACATCAGCAAGTAAAGACGTTTTAGGTTTGATTTTTTACTTAATCTTGGCATTTTTTAATTGGTATAACAATCAACAAAATTTTGTTTGGCAATAATACAGCTGATAAACAATCAAGTTTATCAAGAATATTACTAGGTGTGTTCATATAAGAGTGTGTGTAAATGGATATAATTTTAGACGAGTCCTCCTATTGTCACTAATTTTTGATGAAACAATGCACTTATTAGAAAAATACTTGTTTTAGTGTTTAGATATTTCGATCGGTATTCAATTATTATACAGTTGAAACTTTTAAGACGCTTCATTTTTAGTCTGAGTTCAAAACTCACACTTACTGAATCTAGGCTGTGGTATGAATTTAAACTGTGAATGAAAATGAAAGCATCTATAAAAATAGCATTAACACAATTGCTTAGTTTCATTTACGATTTATTGAGTTTGCCACAACGCAAATTTTTTAACCGTTCCTTACTAAAACCTAACTGCGCTATACATTTTATTTCATTGAAATCAAGCAAAACTAGGTTCACAACGTTAGATTGGTGGAAGATATAGTCTTATCCTAAACAAGTGAAAATGTGATACCTAGAGGTACGCTTTATTTTTGTTTGTGCAGTTTGAACTAAAGCCAAGTGTCTCTTTTATTAAAATTTTAAATAGGACGCCCCTGAAACATCCTACAAATTTCGCTTTTTACAACAAATAGTAACTTGCCGAATTGTTTGTATACCAATAAAATAAAACTAAAATTTGGTCCTTTTTTTTGAGGTCTTGTCCTTTTTTCGATACATTTTGGTCCCAAATGACAACATGGTGTGGCAACCGTGTTTGAGAATGCACGTAATAAAAAAAATAAATGTAAGGCGCGATAACCTCCGAAGAGATATAAGGCCGAGCTTCTCTTCCAATTTGCGTCGTGCTCCTATTGATTTTCCCTACAAATCGGCCGGACGGGACCTACATGTTTTATGCCGACTCCGAACGGCATCTGCAAGGCAGATGAGTTTTCACTGAGAGATTTTCATGGCAGAAATACACCCGGAGCGCTTGCCAAACACTGCCGAGGGGCGACCCCGCTTAGAAAAATTTTCTTCTAGTTGAAAAACCTTATTTCTAAAATTTTGATGTTGCTTTGCCCGAGGTGTGAACCCAGGGCATACGGTGTGGTAGGCGGAGCACGCTACCATCACACCACGGTGGCCACCATATGCACGTAATAAGTTTGCATTTTTCCGAACTAATTTTTTTTTTTAAATAATGAAATAGTAGTATGCAAGCGACTGCCATAGTAGTAGACATGTACATAACAGAGAACTGCAAAAATCACAATTTTCTTGATTTAATCAAACACTAAAACTTGCATTCACATTCAATCATGCGAATAAACTCATAATTGAATAAACTCGTAATTGAGTAAACTCAGCATCTGTCTATACAAGACTCTGTTAGCATGATTACGATCGAATGACCGAACAGGTTTTGCGTACGATTGTATTGATCGCACGAAGGCAAGCGGAGAATAAAATCAAAGCACGAGAATTAAAAACCCATTAGTGATACTTAGTATAGACTTGACTTGACTTGGCGTAAACTTGGCAACATAGCCACGATTATACTCCACTTAGCGCATACAATCTGGCCTCATAATCAATAAATGTCAATTTGTATGACAAAATGTCAAAATGAAATGGAAAGAAACAAATGGCAACTCAAAATGTAAACGTCACTTAGAACTTACATAGAAAATCAAAATTCAACAGACTTCTAAGCCAAGTTAAGTGTTGCTAAAGCCGGAGTCATTGGTACCGTATGTCGTATCGCTGTATCCGTATCCCTAACGTAATCAGATGTTTATCGTTACGACGGTAAACCAAAACCCAATTGGTTGGCTACGATACGGTTACGACCTTAGCGGCACCAATAATCGATTGCATTGATTCTCATAAGGTTGGTCGAATCAGCTGTTATAAGGTTACCGATACGGTTACCGATAAAGCACCAATGTCTCCAGCTACAATGCCGATTATGTTCGTTTAAGCAAGTTGGATCATTGAACACGATCATGTTGCCGAATGTAATCGAACGTTGTTGTGTTCGATTTTTGCAGTTCATTGGTACATGAATATTATGAACAAAGTTTAAAGCTAAAAAAAATGTCTTTGAAATATAATCTAAGAGAAGATGGACACGAGGCGTAGCTTCATAGACGCGTATTAGGCACAGCATAACGCTTCCCAAGGCAGTCGGTTCTATGTACCGGAGCGACTGGGGATTTTTCCCGACCAAGGACTATCATTTCAGTGTGACCGCATTTAATTTGTTGCGTCCCTCCCACAAATTGTCATCCTCCCAGCAGCTCCTTGCAGCAGGACTGCTCCATATTCTCTTACTCCGGGAAGGCATCGAATCCAATCCGGGTCCGTCTCCTGACTCCGGTCCTGAGAAATGGTTTTGCTGCATCTGCCGGAAAAGAATCTTTTTAGGACGGTTATACTCTGTTCAGTGTGTCTGGTGTAAGGGATGGTTGCATCGGACAGGTTGTTCTGGGCTTGATCCCAAAACCCGACGTCCACGTAACTTTTATAAATCTTTTGTGGCTCCTTGCTGTTCACGGCCAAGGGCGTTCCGTAGTCTACGCCTAAGCGCCCCCACTACCTTCCAGCAGCCCCGCTGCTCAGCAAGCCACAACAAGTACCCGCTGCTGCTCGCGCCCCACGGCGCCAACAACTCAAACAGCTGCTACCACTCATAACTACTACCTTCCTAGTAGAGTCGGTAGCAATGCTGAGCATCAGCCCCGTCTTCTCCCCCCTCTTTTCCGGCAGCAATCGTGTAGGTCAAGGAAACAGACTCTTAGTCCCTACCTCCGTTTGCACCGTTTGCCAGCACAGAATATATATGTTTGCGACATCCGCCCAATGCAGCTCCTGCCTTGGGTGGTGCCACTCTCCTAGATGTTCTGGTTTCCGCGACGGCAGCAGTATTGCAGCCATGCTACTTAGTTGATAAAATTTTCGAGATGTAGCATCTACCGCTTTTTTCCATGTATTTGGCGATAAAAAAAATGTACGTATATTGTTCTTGAAAATATATATACACAGCACGTATATTGTTCTTGAAAATATATATACACAGCAATTTTAGATATTAATTAATGGAGTGAGAACGATTGACTTAGCTGTTTCCCGAAATGTTTTCATATCCAGCTCAAAGTTTAAACATTAGAAGATCCATAAAGCTACGTGGCTGTCACCCGATCGAAAAACACGGCACAGAGTATAGGAAAAATTTCAAATTGTACCAAAAATTCGTTGTTAAGCCGGGGGAGACCTGGTAACACATTTTCAGAAGTGCTCAGATTCTAGAGCGAAGTCGTCTACGTTCTCTTAAACAGAAGCAACATTGAAACACCCAGCGAAGATGGTAATGTTTCACCCGCTCTTCACAATAATTGCTACTGTATTAGTAATAAAAAAAGCTAAATGGTTAGCGCAGCGTGCCTAAAGCGTACTGATGATGAAGGCTTAGCACCCTTCGAAAGGGATCTATCTGCGCAGCTATGGCAGGTGTCTGAAAAATTTTCTACTTACTATTCCAAAAACAAAATACAATTTTTCAAATTTAGAAAAATTAAAAAATAACAATAATTATCATTAGAAAAAATTATTGTTCTGGCCTTGATCTCGAATCGAACGTTGAATATTAAAAAAAATACTAAATTTGTTAGTAGATGTATCAATGTTTGTTAAAATAATAAAAAAATTAAATACGTTTATTCGGAAAAAAATTTTTTTGAATAAATTGTTTTTTTCGGGACACGTGAAATTCAGTAATACACTATATAGCGTAGAGTGCTCCGCCTACGCCAACGACAGGAAACATCAAAAATTTAGAAACCAGTTTCTCAGTGAAAAGTTACCTGCTTTGCAAACATCGTTGCGAGTCCGCGTAAAACATACAGCTTCTGCCCTGATAGTTTGTAGGAAAAGTTATTTATTTGAAAAGAAATTATCGTTTTGAGAAGAAATTCCTATGGCGAAAAATCATTCCTAGTTTCTAAAAAACATTTATTTGGGTGTAGAATTGGTATCTGGGTCACAGATTAACACGACAGTAGCAATGCCGAGCACCAGACTTTAGCACCGTTCCAACCCTTCTTTTCCGACACACACTCGCGTAAGAAGTAGTCATCAACTCCTAGTCCCCCACACCATGTGCTCCGTATGCCAGCTAAGAATATTTATGATCGCGATCATAGATGCCCTGCGTTCAGAAAGTAAAAGTACGAACCCATTGACGCTTCCCAAGGCAGTCGGTTCTATGTACCTGAGCGACTCGGGATTTTTCCCGACCAAGGACTGTCATTTCAGTGTAACCCGATTTAATTTGTTGCGCCCCTCCTATAAATTGTCATCCTCTCAGCAGCTCCTTGCAGCGGGATTGCTCCATATTCTCTTACTCTGGGAAGTTATCGAACCCAATCCGGGTCCGTCTCCGGACCCCGGTCCTGATAAATGGTTTTGCTGCATCTGCCGGAAAGGAATCTTTTTAGGACGGTCATATTCTGTTCAGTGTGTCTCGTATAAGGGATGGTTGCATCGGACAGGTTGTTCTGGGCCTGATCCCAAAACCCGACGTCCACGTAACTTTTATAAATCTTTTGTGGCTCCTTGCTGTCCACGCCCAATCAGCTTCTGCTTTGGGCGGTGCCACTTTCCTAGATGTTCTTGTCTCCGCGACGGCAACCCCCGACGGGTTTCATTGCGCCATGTTGCCAGGTCGCTAAACTAATTAGACCGGGTAACCCAATGCTTACCCAAGGACGTTCAGTCCTAGGGCCACAACAGCAGTTGCGTCCTAGCCTTTCACAACCCAGGCGTAGTCACCCATCTCTTACTCCTAGAGTGACGACGTCTCCCCCGTTGCACTTCAGAATTCTGCAGGTAAATGGAGGCGGCCTCGTGTTTATCTTACACCACTCAGTGCAATATCATTTATTTGATCCCGACATCGGCCGCAGCGACAGTGTCTTAGAACGTCAAGGCTTATCTGTCCGGTCAGGCGATGCAAACCTAGAAATCATCAACATCTACATCCCTCCTGCCACCTGTTGCCCCAATGGATACCGCCCTAACATCAGCGCCTTACTCACTGGCAATAATCGCATTATTTTAGGCGACTTCAATGCCCATCACGTTCTATGGCATTCAAACTTGCAGTCAGGTGAGATGTTGGCGGATCGAATAGAAGAAACGACGTTCTGCACAATAAACAGAGATGCCCCACACGTATGGTAGGAAGCTGTCACATTTCGCCGGATATATCTATAGTGAGCGGAGGACTCGTAAACTGCGTCAACTGGCAGCCGATGGTTACATTGGCATCCAACCACCTGCCTATACTTATTTCGTTCGATCGTACCGCCGACTTCATTGTCACAGAAAAACGCACTTTCACAAACTTTAAAAAAGGAAAGTGGGACAAATACAAATCCTTTACAGACAACCGCTTTGCTGCCCTCCCAATCCCGACTGATGGTCGCCAAGGGGAGCGCCCTTCGAATCCATCTCAGCACAATGACAAAATTTCCATCGCCTTTGGCGATAAAGTGCTTTCGGATGCGAAAAAATGCGCGAGCGCCTTCTGCCGACAATATATAATGCATTCTACGGTCAACAAAGATAAACGGAGGGCCAACAGACACGCACATAAGCATAAATTCAGCGCGTCTCCAGTCTGCTAAATCATCCAAAGCAGTGGGCCCAGACGTCATAGCCATGTCGATGCTTAAAAGCCTAGGGAAAGAGTGTTTCAAATATTTAGCGCATGTCTTCATCTTGTCGCTTTCCACCTTTGTCATTCCCGAAAAATGGAAAATGGCAAGGTGGCCCCGCTACTAAAGCCTGGGAAATCAGCTAACATAAGAGAGTCATATCGCCCGATAACTCTCCTATCGCCAGTAGCCAAGAGGCTTGAAGCCATTTTGTTCCACTACTTCAAAGCAAATTTGCAGCTAGCCTGTCATCAGCATGGCTTTAGGAAACTCTATAGCACCACCACCGCGCTAAATGCCATTAGCACCCAGATAAATTGTGGTTTAAATTAGAAGCCACACCATAGAACAATACTCGTTGCGCTATACCTATAAAAAGCTTTTGATACGGTCAACCATGGCACGTTACTGCAAGAACTGGTCTACCTTTCACCCATGTCTTAAAAAGTGGACCGGAAATTATCTTGGCGGCCGGCAGGCATCGGTCCAATTTAGAAACCTGACATTATCACCGACTGAATCATCGGCGACCTTATTTACAACATGGACGTCCCAAATGTCGACCATTTTGAAAATCCACATCGATCGCACTACGCTACCGACTGTCTTACAACCCAAAATCTTGGGTGTGACGTTCGATCAGGATCTACATTTTGCTGAGCATGCAGCCGCAATTGTAAGGAAAATCCAGAGCCGTAATAAAATCCTCAAGTCTCTTGCTAGCAGTACTTGCGGAAAAGATAAAGAAACGCTCATTGCCACTTACAAAGCAATTAGCCAGCCGATTGCATGCTCCCCGATATGGTCGCCAAGCCTAAAGACTACTCACTGGAAAAAGCTACAGGCCTGCCAAAATACTGCCCTCAGAACCGCCACGGGTTGTCTTCTTATGTCCCCAGAACATCATCTACATAATGAGGCCAGACACCTGGGCATCCAAACAGACATCCGCCCAGGGGCTTAAGGAGCCATCTCCGTAGGCATTATGAGGAAATACGGCACCTGAGAACACAGCCGTATGAAGCCAAAAAAAAACAAGCAGGTCCTCAGTGAACTCCACAAACAGGCGTTGGACCTCCATGTCAGGAATGGTCCGGTGAATCATGCACTCAAAGAAAAATACCCTAAACTTGCAGAAGAGGAACGCACACTTCCTAGAGAAACGTGAGTCACTCTAGCTCAACTTCGATCTGGATACTGTAACAGGTTAAACTCTTACCTATCCAGAATCATCCTCGATATAGAAAATGTATGCCCTGCTTGCATGCGTATTGTTTCCGCGGTTGCTAGTAGGAAATGAATCTGCGGCATCCATGGCGATCCTTTCAAATGGTGCACCTGAAATATACTGCTTCATCTGGCCATGACTTCGTGTTTTGGGCCCTTTTGCTCTGCTGCAAACCTTGCAGTTGGCAATCCATTCGGTGACCGACTGACGGCATCCAACCCAATATAATCTCTGCTTAATTTTCTCGAGCGTCTTCGCGAATCCTTTTCCTGGGAACAACTATCAGTTTCTTCTTGCATTGACCATCCTCCGTCTCCCATACTCGATGCAGCAACCGGACATCAATTCTAAACTGTTTCGCTGTGCCGAATATGACTTCGCAATGGGACTCTCTGCTGACATCTCTCTATTTGGTCTTTCGTTTCATTCGCGCCCTTGCATAACATGTGAAAGATCTGCATCTTCTAGCTGACACTTCCTTAGTTGTTCCTTGTCCCATTCATCCGTACACGTTATAGTCATTAGCCGGACATCTATAATGTCTTTTTTAGCCTCAGCTTTTGAACAGTGTTTGCATTCCAAACTACATGGTCTTCGTGACATTGCATCAGCATTTCCATGGGTACTACCTTTTCGATGCTCAATGAAAAAATCATAGCTTTGGAATCGGTCGATCCCCCGTACCAGTTGACCTTCCGGATTACGGAACTGCAGGAGCCATTTCAACGCTGCGTGATCTGTCCTGACGCGGATTCGCTGCCCGTAGAGGTACTTGTGAAAATGTTGAATGCACTCTACCGATGCTAACAGCTCCCTCCGTATAACGCAATAGTTCCTCTCTGGTTTTCCAATTGAACGGCTGCAATATGCAACTACCTTCTCCTGTACATCAGCTAGTTGTGACAAAACGCCTCCTATAGCATATCCGCTCGCATCTGTATCTAGAATAAACGTTGCTCCTGGAATCGGATACGCAAATATTGGGACAGTGTACAAAAGTTCTTTCAATGTTTGGAAAGCCACTTTTTGCTCCTTCTTCAATTCAAAAGCTTTATTTTTTCTTGTTAGCTCGTGGAGGCAATGGGCTACGCTGGCAAAATTTGGTACAAATCGTCGGTAATATGTGCACAGCCCAAGGAAACTTCTTAACTTATGAAGATTCTGTGGTCTTGGCCAATCCTTCACTGCTTTTATGTTTTCATTCGCGGTGCGGATGCCCTCCGTCGTTACTTTATGACCCAAGCAAGTAAATTGCTTCTTGAACGTAGAAGACTTTTTGGGACTAAGTTTCAGACCAGCACCAGCTATTCTTTGGAAAGCCTCCTCCAAGTTCTTCAGATGTTCTTCGAAGTTCTTTCCCAATACGAGGATGTCGTGTAGGTACAATAAGCATGTTTTCCAATGTCTTTCAGTACCTGATCCATGAGTCTTTAAAAGTAGCTGGTGCATTACATATTCCAATGGGCATTACTGTAAACTGCCAATGGCCATCTCCGACACTGTTTTCTCCTTGCCTTCCTCCTTCACCTCCACCTTCCAGTAACCACTTTTTAAGTGGAAAACCATTTTGTACCAGATAGCTAGTCCAGAGTGTACACCACCACTTCCCACTTTGCCAGTGGAACAGTACGAGAAGCTTGACGGATCGGCATCGCAACTCCAGTGTCAATTTGATGTTTCACAACGTTGGTGCGGAATGGTTTGGAGCCATCTTGGTCAAATATGTTTGCGTAATTTACGATCAGCTGTTTTGCCTTGCTCTGATATTCTTCCTCTAGCCCCTCCGTCCATGCCGTGATGTCATTTGAAAGATTAATCTTGCTAGCTGCAACCTTTTGCTGGAACTGTTCACAGTTAATAACTATTTCAGCCTCTTGGCATCTTCCCAATATAGCTCCTTTGGTCAATTTGAGTGGTGACTTGAACTCATTTAGTACTCTTACCGGAATATTTTCATACGAGTACATTCGGCGTTGATTTGTTGGCTGCTTCTACAACCCACAATCTCCTGCTTTGCCCAGATGATTGCTTCTGATTTTGGTGGTATTTTCTGACTCTCTTCCACCAGCACTCGTTTACTGCTGGCACATCCATGTTCTTATATCGCATCGTCTTGCTTCGCATATCGATCTTGATGCCTTGGTCGATTAAGAAGTCCATTCCAATTATGATTTCATCAATAATCTCCGCCACTATAAAATTGTGTAGAACCATGACGTACCCAATTGCTACTTCTCAAATTACCTGGGTGTCCTCTCCGTGGCTGTACGTAATCTTGCTCCAAGCAATCGCCTTATCTACTTGTTGACTATATCTGATCGAACGATGGAATAAGATGCACCCGTATCTATATTCACTAAATGTTCCTTTCCATCCACATGTCCCTCGACAGTAAGATTGCTTGACCTTCTTCCAATTTGCGAGATAGAGATTATGGGGCATTCAATTGCGGGAGCCAGCTGTCGCGCCTTGCGGCTGACTCGCTTTAGTTTAACGATTGAGTAGATTTGGAGATTTGCTCATCTCCTTCAGCTCTGCGTTTACGGCCACCCACATTGTTGGAACTATTACGACCGGTGGTGCAATGACGTGCCATATGACCTGGGTTGCCGCACTTAAAACATTTCATAACTCCGGCATTTTTCTGTTGTGATCCCTTCAGTGCTTCCAAAATTGTGTCTACCCAATCTGGCCTGTCGGCTTCCACACGATGGGCTTTGTACGCTGAGTCAGTGCATGGGATACTGTTGCAGCAAATGTTAGCTTAAGTTTGCGTATGTAGCTCGCATCGTTTCCACGTCCCGTATGCCATTTATAAAGCTCTGGATTTTTACACTCTCGGTTTATTCCACGGGTGCGTCCGCATTTGCTAGATGAGCCAATCTTTCAACATCCGAGGCAAACTCCTGCAAAGTCTCGTTAGCTTTTTGGTAGCGGTTTTGCAATTTTATTTAGTAGATCTGTTTCCTGTGTTGGCTTCTGTACCGTCGTTCTACGACAGTCATTAATGCTTCGTAACTGTTACGTTGGTAATCTGGGATGGTCTGTAAGATCTCAGCAGCTGGTCATTTTAAAGCTACGAACAATGCAGCCACTTTATCTTCGACATTCCACTTGTTCGCTATTGCCGTCTTCTCAAATTGGAGCTTCAATACCTGGAAAGGAATAGAACCATCAAACGTTGAGGATTTTACCTTCAAGGTAGACGTTCAAGTGATTGGACGGTTCAATTGTAACTCCTGAATACGATCTTTTAAAGCATTTATCTCGGCCTCCATTTTATCTTGTCGACCACTGAAACCTTCCTGAAACTGCGTTAGTTTCTCTTCCATACGCGCTTGCAGTTGTGCAGAGTTCTGCGATGATACCTGTGCTGAAATTTGTGCCGACATATCTGATATACGTGCCTCTTGCGTTTCAATTTTAGAGGTTATTTCTGACGACATCTCTGAGATACGTGTCTCCTGTGATTCCAGTTGGGATGATATTTGGGACGACACTTCTGAAATACGCGCTCTCTTGTGCTTCCATCTTTGATGTTACTGTCGATGTTTGTACAGGTATTGTAGCCAATATCATGTTCAAGTCTGTGCTTTCCATTTTTGATGTTACTGTCGATGTTTGTGCAGATATTGCAGCCAATATCATGTTCAAGTCTGTGCTCGTAACGGTCTACGATGTTTCCTTTTTCTCTTCCATTTTTGTTATTGTCTCGTCCCCATCAAGATGAAAGACATACTCGTCCACATTAATTCCTTCCGACTCCATAACATCTCGTAGCCGTGCTTGAAGATCGATCTTATTGCCGGTTGTATTCAATGCAGGGTTCTCCAACTCCTTTTTCAGTTGCTGGATCCTTAATTCACTTAACTTTGCCATGTCCCAGTTGTACTCGCAATCTTCGGAATTTATTCAACAATTCTTTTTGACACCAATTGTACCGAATTAAGGGAAATTCCGTTTATTTCAATCCTCCTGCTAACGTTCGAATCGCTAAACCGTTGAATAAATAACTGCAATATTCAATAATGCAAAATATGTACCAGTAGGGTACTTAAGTATTAAATGGGAATATTTACATGAATGCTTATAACTTTTGTAGTAGTCCATCGATTTTGTAGAGTGAAAGCTTATTTTTTTGTAATAAAACGGAGCTAAGAGAGAAAACAAATCTGCAAAAAAATAAAAAGTTTTCGAGATCCATCCTCGCAAAGTACAAATTTTTTTATATTAAAAAAAAATGGAAAAAGCCTCTAATGATTGTTCGGTATCTTTTAATCCGCAGGGCCTAGCAAAAAGTGTTGTATACACAGTTTATAGAAAATTGTATTACCTTTTAAAAGCTTCAAACCGTTTTGGACTTGCTCAATTCGTTCTTGAGATACATATGATTAAGTGGACCCAATTTTTTTTTTGGAAAAAAACCGTTATTCGTAGATATCTCAAAAACGTTACCATAGAATTAAAAATAACCTTGATTTTCGAAATCAGGGGTGATTTTGCATAGGAATTTCATAATGGCATCTGTGGTGCATTTTGGCTGTAAACCAGTGTAGTCAAGTATTCTTGCGTTGTGGTAAATTAATTGAAGAAGAGGAAAAAAAATTAGAAATAGTAGTAGCAAAATCAGTAGAAATAAAAACAGTAGAACAAATTAAACAGGGCCCTAAGGCAATTACAACAGAAGAATATAGGCGTAGGATAAAATAACAAAAGATAGAGGAACAAAGGATTCCAAAGCCTACTAAAAGCAAAGGAAAGAGAGGAGGAAAACGGTTTAATTTAAGAAGGACAGTAGCGATTTTGTACCAAAAAATTTATTTGACAACAAGCACGAAAGAAAGAATCCTTTTGAAGAATGAAATACGAAATTTAAAGGGCATAAACAAAAAAAAAATATAATAAATATATAAATATTAAAGTGCTAAAAATTTGCAATTTTTACATGGAAAAAGGTAAAAAGTTTGGGGCCATGTCCCAGCTGACCTATCTTCCCCCCTGCTCGTGGGTATTTTTATGGATAAAAATAATATAAAAAAACAACCAAAATTGAGCTGAACAGCTCCCAATAGATCAGGTCGATTGCGACCTTTCGGTGCAAGCCGAATCAGCGGTCCCTACAGACTTGCCGGGGCCGAATAGTCCCCTGCATGACGTGGAGATGGCAGATGTGGGGACTCTGCAGGATTCAAATCGGGTAGAGTCACAATCCACAGCCTCGGCGCAGGATGCAGAGCGAGATCGGCTAAGTGGTGCCGCTCGAAAACGTCTCAAGCGATTATTAGCCGGGGGATTAGCCAGGGGACTTGCCAGAGAGCCCTTGGGATCGGCCCGTGGTGAGGGGTCAGCGAAGAGAGGCCACTCAGATAGCTCGACTCCACCAGAGAGAGAGCCCAAAAAGATGTCGCTGCCCACGGCTGGCAATACAAAAATATTGTCAAAACCTGTGGACAGCTGTGCATCAAATGTCGAGACAACCATGCCTCCCCATCGTGATGCAACAGCCAAGCAGTCAGCAATTTTCAGGGATGTCCTGAGTGGGGTATGGCTGGGCATTATACCTCCTGACTATCCAGCCACGGTCTGGTCTTCAGGGGAACTGAAGGCCATCCTGGGAGAGGTGATGAGCGAAAAAGATGGTGCTAGAAAGCCCACCTTTAGTGGTTGCACACCTCGCCCAGGCTCGCTTTCTATCACCTGGAGGGATGCAACCACCGCGAAGTGGCTAAAGGCTATCCCCCCAAAGCTCATTCCATGGCAAGGTGCCAAGCTGAAGGTGTTATCTGATGCGGATATACCACGTCGCATCATTCTCGTGGGGTACTTTAAGGAAGAGGAATGCCCCTCAAACGACGACATCTTGAGGTTAACTTAGGCCCAAAATGTCGGCTTGAATACCAGGAACGGGAGAATCCTCAACCGGAAGTTACTATAGCCATCGATCCGTTGTCTGCGGAGCTATTAAAGCAACCCAACTACTTGATGTTCTGTGGGTTTGATAGGGTCAAGTTAAGGCCCAAAAACAAGCCGTCCCTGCCCCTGGTAAATATAAATATCAGCGGCAGTGACAATAAGGGTGAGGGGGATGATACGGTTGACGATGACAAACCGTGCTATTCGAAGAACCAGAAGGTATCTAGTAGGCATTTACCTACTGAACAGCAGGATTTGCCGAGTCAATCGGACACCCCCCAAAAACCGTTTCAAGAAGAGCCCAAACCTTCTGGGTCTAGTGTTGGCCCATAGAGGCCAAACGAGGCAGCGACAGTCCGCCAGCCTGTCCCCCGCAACCCGGCAAAAAGGCAACCACCTGGTGGGAGCCCCAATGTCAGGAAAGGGAACAAAAAAGGACGAGGACGACCGGCCGAAGAAGCCGTAATGTCGCCTAACAATAGGGCAAGGATGGTGGTTAGGCGTGGCGGCAAAAACCATAAATAGTGTCTCCCCTCCCTATCAAAGCTCAAAAGAAACGACGTCTGAAATGCCTTCAGGTGAATCTTCACCATACCAAGGCAGCCTTACACGTCCTAATTAAAAAATTTGCAGAAGAAGATCTGGGAATAGCCTTCATCCAGGAGCCCTGGATTCAACACGGTGCCGTAAAAGGCCTGAACAGTACTGATGGTAAGTTAATTGATGCCACCAGTTCTCGGCCAAGAGCGGCGATGCTTTTAAGCAACAAACTAATGTTTTTTCCACTTTTACAGTTTATGACGGCTGATCTCGTAGCAGTATGGGCTAAAATTCCAACCCCAAGAGGCGAACAAAAGGCAATATTGGCCTCTGCCTACTTTCTTGGGAGGAAGAAACGGCCCCAACAACCGAAACAATAGCCCTCATCAAATACTGTCAGCAGAGTGACACACCATGGATCCTCTGCTGTGACGCAAATTCCCATCATACAACATGGGGTAGTACGAACATCAATAACAGGGTGAGTACCTCCTTGATTTTATCAGTGGTAATAATATAAGCATTATCAATCGGGGCAATGACCCACCTTTGTAAATGCTATTAGAGGGGAAGTTTTATATCTTACTCTGTGCAGCCATAATATGGCCAGCACCGTCACAAACTGGCAAGTTTCAGGAGAGGAATCAACGTCGGACCACAAACACATTGTATTCGACATTGGTAACTTTCCGGAACACATGCCAGCTTTTAGAAATCCCCGGAAAACGAACTGGGAGCTTTGCCGTTTTATTATTGAGGAAGCTGGTATCAGCTTGCAGCGACCTATAACCACCGTGCAGGAGCTTGAGAAGGAAGCTGAACTGCTCCACTCAGACATTAAAACATCTTTCAATGAGAGTTGCCCCAAGGAAAGATACGTACACAACGTGATGTGCCTTGATGGAAGAAAAAGCTTTGACAGCTAAGATGCCAGCCTAGGAATCTGTTCAATAAAGCGAGAGCTACGGGCGACCGGGATTCATACAAAGTCGCTCTAACATCTTACAATAAAGAACTTAGGAAATCTAAAAGGGCTACCTGGAGAGAACACTGTGAAAAGATTAATGATCTTCCAGCAGCGGTTCGACTACAAAAAGAGGTCACAGAAATGTAATTGGCACGTTGAAAAAAACAGATGGGAGCTACACCACGCGGCCGGAAGAGACGAGCAAACTATTCCTCGAAACACACTTTCCTGACTGCACAGCACGCTATAAATCACCACCTATAATGGCAGATTTGCCAACCATCAATGGTAATGAAAAAAGCATAGCAACAAAGCTCACCACTGTGAAACGAGTGCAATGGGCTCTATCTAATTTCAGCCCATTCAAGTCGCCAGGACCGGATGGGGTCTACCATTCGAAAAGGCTCTAGAGTCAAAAAATATAGCCCTCTGCGCTTTTATTGATATATCAGGGGCTTTCGATAACACAACACATCAAGCTATCGAACAAGCTATGATTGACAAGGACATAAGCCCTATAATAATACGATGGGTGCTGTCTATGTTAAAGAGTAGAAAAATCCATTTGGAACTAGGAGGGACAACTGAATTAATTGCGGCCACAAGAGGCTGCCCACAAGGAGGTGTGCTCTCCCCTCTCCTGTGGAGCCTGGGCACTGACAACTTCCTTCAGTTAATGAAAACCAAGGGATTTGACACACAAGGATATGCAGATGACCTAGTTATTTGCATCACAGGGATGCACGAAGATACAATATCAGATCGTATGCAAAAAGCCATTTGCATTATAGAGACGTGGTGCGATACCAAAGGATTGTCTATAAATCCTAACAAAACTGTTATAGTGCATTTCACCCGGAAAAGGAAAGTATCCATCCCAGAACCATCCCTGGGTGGTACAAAAATACAATGCTCAATGGAGGCTAAATATCTAGGGGTCACACTGGATAGAACCCTCACGTGGAATGCTCATTTGGATGCTATCCTAAGCAAGGCAACAAGAGCTTTTTTCGCCTGTACTCGTCTCTACGGCAAAACATGGGGGATTTGTCCATTTTGATGGCGGCATTGCGTGCCTTGCAATCCTACATAGTTACATCTAAGCTGGTGGATGAATGCACTGAAATCCTTAATGCGCTGTGGGCCAAACACAAGGTTTTGTTGAAATGGGTTCCCGGATATCAGGGACATGAAGGTAATGAACATGCAGATTACCTAGAAAGCAGGGTGCTACATCAGCATACTATGGTCCAGAGCCCTTTTGTGGACTCACAAAAGCACACACCAGGGAGACTATAAGTAAGGGAAACTAAACAATTCAAACGTCACTGGATTCATTGCCCAGGGTAAAGGCAGGCCAAACTGTTTATACTTCCGGCAACGAAAGTATCAGCCAAAATCATTAACCTAAGCAGGGATGACCTAAGAACTCTTACTGGGTACTACACGGGACACTGCAGTCTACGATATCACCTAAGTAAATTAAATCTATCTGATACCAAAATTTGTCGTTTCTGTGAGCTGGATGATGAAACGCCGATTCACATTCTCTGCTAATGCGTCGCTGTAGCTAGGCAGAGACTATCCCATCTAGGTGGTGGGCCTTTAATCCCTATGTGATATGGAGTAAAAAGCCTGAAGAGGTACAAAATTAGGCTGAAAGGTCTTGCACAATAGATCTGCACAAGGGTCGTAGTGCTTCCAGACCTATTAATAATAATAATGGGGGATGTTGTTAATCCTACTACTAGAAATCAGACGCATGTTGATAATATATAACCTTACAGATCATAAATAAATATAAATTAAAAAAAAAATAACAAAAGCGTTATATATATCTTTTTGAAAATGAGAGGCCAAGAATTAAAATTAGAAGAGCCTAATGCTAATGTAATCAATTCCATTCAGGTGATTGACCATAGCGAGGCACTAAACATTATCAAAATCTTGTTGATAATTTTGACAGTCTGCACTTGCCCCAACTTATTCTTAAAATTATACTCAGCTCATAATAAATTTTTAAAGAAAAAATACATGAGCCGAGCAGATGGTTTAGGCAAGGTCTAAACCCAAGGGAAAAATATAGAAAAAAAAACATTTTTTTTTCACCTCAATGGGCAAATGGGAAACTATTCCCAACACACTTGTGGAAGAAAAGATTTTGGCAGTAAAATCTTATAAATGTATTAATAAAAATACAAACATACAAAGAGTAACTGTTTTAAAACATCTCACGACAATATTACAGTCGTTGGATAATATAGGCAAGGCTATACAAGAAGTGTATAGCAAATTGACTGCCAGTCATCAACTAGAAGCACAACAAATTTTTTCCGGTGTTAGAGATAAATTGGTGTCCTCATTGGGTAAATATAACATTGAGTTGAAGGGGAGAAATAAATTTTGCTATCTTATTAACAGAATCTCAACCCAATTTAGGGGAACCCCCAAAAATTGAAATTCTTGATAAAAACTCACAAACTGAAAACGACAAAATGCCACAAACAATAGTCGAATTTTTAAAGACTGCTTCATCAGTCCTGCCAGAATCCGATGGTAAAGCCGAGAGCTTGAATAGCTTCTTGGATGCTCTGGATATCCTAGAATTGAGGATACCCATTAAGCTATAGCAGTTTTGGTCATAAAAACCAAGCTGAGAGGAACAGCCAGAAACCTATTAAGCACTGAAAGTTCAATTGAAGCAATAAAATAAAAATTAAAAACAGTAATTAAGGGTGAATCAGTTAAAGTTTTGACATCAAAACTCCTGAACATCCAGCAACGTAGTAAAACGGCAAACCAATACACTGCTGAAATTGAAAGACTCACAAAATCGTTGGAAGGCGCTAACATATCTGACGGACTAACACCAGAGTATCAAACAACATATCAAAATTTACTAACAGTTGCACAGAGGTAACTGGAAATCCAAATTCAACATTAAATATTCGCCAACAAAATCAGTTCCGAGGTAACTTCCGCAGGAGTTGCCAAAACAATAATTATAGAGGAAATTATAGACGTTCTTTCAATACCTATAATAATAATAATAATGGACAAAATAACGAAAGATCTGGTCGAAATTTCGGATCGCGAGGAAATACCCGCAACACCACCAGAAATGTCCGAAATGTTACACAACAGAAAAACCAACAAACTCCACCTCAATAAATGTAAAATTATATATTTTCAATTTACACCTTAATAGCTACATATCTTCCAGAACAACTCTGAATGGTTCCATATCAACCCTCCTAATCGATACGGGAGCGGATATTTCAATAATAAAAAAGGTCAAATTGACAGTAATGTCACGATAAATAATTCTCAAAAAACGGATGTAACAGGAATTGGTCAAGGAATAACAAGCACTATTGGCACGGTCAAAGCGGACTTAAAAGATGATTATCTATTAATTAGACACAAATTTCACGTAGTAAAAGACAATTTCCCAATCCCATGCGATGGAATATTAGGATTAGATTTCATTAAAAAATATAATTGCATCTTGGATACTAAGACCATATGACTACCCAGAAAACATAATAATTCAGATGACTAACAAACCAACAATCAATAGTATTTCAATTCCCGCAAGATCAGAAGTAGTTCGACAAATTCAAATTAAAAATAACAATTCAGATTTACTAATTTCACAACAAGAATTGTCTGAAGGCATTTTTATTGCAAACACCTTAGCAGATTCACACCAAACATTTGTCAGAATTATAAATACAGCAGATAAAAATGCAATACTCCATGATTTCAATATACAAACAGAAAATTTGAATGATTATACAATAGTTAAAAATAATAAACTCGAAAATGAGGCCAACAGTAAAGAAAAATTAGAAAGATTAAATAAACATTTTCCAAACTTTGCAAATAAATCACTTAATGCATTATGCGCAGAATTCATTGACATTTTTCATTGGAAACAGAACCTATTACCACTAATAATTTTTACAAACAAAAACTTCATACGAAAGACAATAAACCGGTCTACGTAAAAAATTATAGAATACCAGAAGCTCATAAGAGTGAAATTAATAAACAAGTAAATAAATAAATTAAAGATGACATAATATAACCGCAGATAAATTCCCGTTGCCAAGAATTGACGACATACTAGATCAATTAGGAAGAGCTAAATATTTTTCATGCTTAGATTTAATGTCGGGATTTCACCAAATTGAACTCAGCTCAGAGTCAAGGGATATCACATCCTTTACAGCAGCTAACGGTACTTTTCGGTTTAAACGATTACCGTATGGCGTTAAAGTAGCCCCGAACTCATTCCAAAGAATGATGACGTTAGCATTTGCAGGATTACAACCTTCACAAGCAAACATATGATGAAAAATTTACGAGATGTTTTTGCAACTTGTAGAAAATATAATAGAGGGACTCATTTAACCGTATAAATTTATAAGGTGTAAAATTATATCCGTTTACACACATTGTTATATGAATGCACCTAGTAATATTCTTTATAAAATGAATTGTCGATCAGCTGTATTACTGTCAAAAAAAAATTGTCATTATTATTATTAATTAAAAAATGCAAAGATTAAGTGAAAAATTAAAACTAAAACGCCTTTATTAAGAAATTCTTGTAAATGACTTGCTGATGTTGGAGATTTCTGATGAAAATGACGGCTGCTATGTTTGCAAGGTTGCATTCCTTTGAGTTTACCGCGTTTACACCATGAAATGTGCGCGTAAATTTATAAAAATTGTGTAAATGATTTTTCATACAAAATTTGACAGTTCGTTTACGCGCTAGATAAATTTATACGTTTACACACTTTATAAGGCATTTATACCATTAAATGAGTCCCCTTAATTTAAAATTACATCCAGATAAATGTATATTTTTCAACGAAGAAGTAACTTACCTTGGCCATAAATGCACAAGCAAAGGAATTTTGCCGGACCCCAGTAAATTCTAAACTGTTAAAAACTATCCGAAACCTAAAAATGCGATTGAAGCAAAAAGATTCGTCGCATTTTGCAATTATTACAGAAGATTCATACCAATTTTGCAGGATATTTTAGAATAATAACACGACTTTGCAAGAAAAATGTAGTTTTCGACTGGACAGAGGACTGTAAAAAATCGTTTGACTATTTGAAACCTCCATTAATAAGCCCTAATATTCTACAATATCCAGATTTCAGTAAACAATTTTGTATAACAACAGATGGTAGCGACTATGCTTATGGTGCAATTTTGAGTCAAGATTAAGAAGGAAGGCAATTACCAAGATCAGGAGAAATTAATAAAGCAACAATTGAAAAAGAATTAGCGGCCATTCATTGGGCCAAAACATATTTTAGACCATACGTTAACGGTAGAAAATTTTTGGCCAAAACAGACCACAGACCCTTATCATTCCTATTTTCGATGAAAAATCCGTCATCAAAATTAACTAGAATCAGATTAGATATGGAAGAATATGATTTCGAGTTGGAGTATATCGCAGGAAGAGAAGAATATGTAGCAGGCGCATTATCACGCATAGATATCAAAGACCTAAAAGAAATATCGGTAGAAGCGTGTAAAATCTTAAAAGTAACAACCAGATCGAATACTAATTCCAGTAATAACCGTAGTAAAATTATAAATAAATAATATTTGAAGCGCTTAATAAATGTGAAGTAAGAAGACTAGTCCAGCTCGTTTTCGATCCACCGTAATTATATTTCAAAAAAGGAAAGAAAATTTGTAGCGAAATTAATATAAAAAACCTAATTGTTGAGACGAAGATTGACCTAGGACAATTCTTTACCAGGCTTATGAAAGAAGCCGGCAATTTAGGAATTGGAAAAATACAGTTGTCCTTAGGAGACAAATTGTTTAAAAATAATTATACCCGGGGAGACACATTTAAAGGAATTGGTACCAAAGTTCTCAAAAATTTAATTATAGCATTAACTCCAGAAGTTATGCACGTAACAAATAACGAAGAAATTAAAGAAATTCTTCACAAATTTCATGAAGATCCTGTTTTTGGTGGCCACCCAGGAATAAATCGCATGACAAATAAAATAAAACAAAAAAACTACTGGAAAGGAATGAAAAACGATATCAGAAAATATATCAAAAAATGCGTTCATTGTATTAAAAATAAAAACAAACAAGCGTTCGACATAGTGTAGCGTCTATGCCCACCTATGCAATACATTTTGCGGCATTACGCATAATGAACTCCTATGCAATATGAATATGAAACTCTTTTCTGTTCACAAATAATAAATTCTGCTTATTATCAATTTTAGTTTCTCACCAAAATATTTACATACTACCAATAATGAGAATTAACCAGACATTTCATATGAATATCGATTTGCTGACGAATGCATACATATTTACATATATGCATAGCATGCATACAAATCTACATGTATGCAGACTATGCATACAAATCTACAGGTAGGCATACCATGCTTACAAATCTACATGTATGCACACCTTGCATACAAATTTACATATATGCATAGCATGCATACAAATCTACATGTATGCAGACTATGCATACAAATCTACATGTATGCATACCTCTACTACAAATGGACATATTTTTAGTATTAAGATAATTATGAATGACAATTATTTCTTCAAACTGGCTCTAGGTCAATAAATTAAACAAGTTGTTGTTGTTTTTGTTCCAATATATTTCGATCTCCAACGGAGATCGTCATCGGGGACTACAATAATAAATAAATAAACACTTTATTTTACACAATTTATCACAGGCAAATTTATATATATATGTATGTATAAACATATTAGCATTACTGCAAACATACATACATGAGTTCAGATGTTAGGTGGGCAGCGTCTGTTCGAGATGCTGTTGTTGAACTGATTTTCGCGAGTCAAGTAAGTGGCGGTAGATGTGTGCACACATTTCAGAGTCTTTCTTGTAGTTAAATCTTTTGTTCTCGTCCGTGTCTATTATGTGGAGCATCTCCAAAGTAAAGCGTTTGTTGTAATGCTGTTCTTGCTGTAGTATGCTCACAGCGTCAAAGTCTGGTTTATGTCCGCTCTCCGCACAGTGGGCCGCAAGTGCTGTTTTATGTGTATTGCTTGATTGTAAACATTTGATGTCAGATCGGTGCCCTGCTATTCTTGTTTTTAACTTATTTTTCGTTGTGCCAACATATTCTTTCGCACAAATGTTATCTCCGTCTCCTGCACATGGTATCTTGTATACAATATTGTTTTTCTCCATCGTTTCTAATTTACTTTTCATATTCTTGAAAAATATTTGGTTTGTGTACGCCGCTTTGTGTGCAATTCCGATTCTTTCTTTATCATAAATATTTGAGCATTGTACAAAGGAGAAACTAGGCCAATATATAGAAAAGGATCACGTCACAGCTTTATTTGAAAGCGAACAGCGGCTTACATGCAAAAAAGCTACAAAATGTAAAAACACACAAAAATTAAAGTTTGAAAAACTGCGAGACGAGAGAAATGCACAAATATTAGGAACCAACAAAAACAAGCATTGGTTGGTAAACAAAACAAATACGGAATTCCCACCTGATGTGGAGGCGCTGCTAGCAAAAGGGCCAAAGTTTGGTTTACCAATAACAAAAGAAGAATTCCCGCTCTTTAAATGCATTGCGGATGGTGAGGAATTGGTACAGAGCTTAGAGAACAAAGAAGAACAGGAATCCGCGAGAACGAAAATATCATTGCTTATAAAAGAGTCAATGACAAAGCGAAGAGGTGACAAAACAGAAATGGCCATCAAAGATACAGTGGAGCGAACGCGAAGATTTCTGAACAAAAATAAAGAAATTGTAATTTTAAATGCAGACAAGGGAAACGTGACCGTCGCTATGAAGAAAACAGATTATAGGTTAAGAATGGACAACATATTGAATAATATGTCAATATATCGAATTTTACGCCAAGATCCGACACTAAGATTACAGACCAAAAACAACCAATTAGCAGAAAAATTACATAAATTAGGTCTTATAACAAAAACGGAAAAATATAAAATGACCACGCACACAGCTATTCCACCCCGAATGTATGGTTTACCAAAAGTTCACAAGGAAAATATGCCATTAAGACCCATTTGTTCCATGATAAATGCTCCGTCCTATAATTTATGTAAGTACTTGACTAATATTTTAAAAAACTTGACGATGAAATCGGTGTTCAATGTTAAAAGTGCAATAGAATTTAAGGACAAAGTCAATGACAACTATATATGTGATGATGAGCGTTTTGTATCGTTTGATGTTATATCACTATTTCCAAGTATACCAACAGACTTTGCTATACAGACGATTCGGGCGAAATGGGAGGAGATTAAACAATATACGGATATGCCTAAAAATCTTTTTATGGAAATAGTGACGTTTTGTATTTCTGAAAATAGATATTTTAAGTACGAGGAACGAATATATACGCAATTAAAGGGTCTTCCAATGGGATCTCCGGCATCACCAATTGTCGCCGACATTGTAATGGAAGAAATTTTAGGAAAAGTAGTAAAGAACACGAGACTACTTAGTAAATACGTAGACGATGTGTTTGCATTAGTAAAGGAGGATAAACTGGACAAAACCTTAGATTTGCTAAATTCGTACCACAAAGATATACAATTCAAGATGGAGTTGGAAAAAGATGGCAAATTACCATTTTTAGACTCCTTGGTATGTAAAATAAGCAATAAAATTAAAGTAGATTGGTACCAAAAGCCTACATCTTCAGGACGTATTATAAATTATTTATCTAAACATCCGAAAAGTATGATTTTTAATACAGCGAAAAATTTTATCCGGCGAGTTTTAGATACTAGTGATTCAATTTTTCACCCTGAGAATAAAAAACGTATCGAGCACATTCTCAAGATGAACGATTTCCCGTCCGGGGTAATACGTAGGTTGATAAACACGCATCATAAGGGTACCAAATCAAAAATCGAAGGTAAAAAACCGATCACATATAAATCTATTATATATACCTGGCTTTTCCGAAAGATTACAATGCTCAAATATTTATGATAAAGAAAGAATCGGAATTGCACACAAAGCGGCGTACACAAACCAAATATTTTTAAAGAATATGAAAAGTAAATTAGAAACGATGGAGAAAAACAATATTGTATACAAGATACCATGTGCAGGAGACGGAGATAACATTTGTGCGAAAGAATATGTTGGCACAACGAAAAATAAGTTAAAAACAAGAATAGCAGGGCACCGATCTGACATCAAATGTTTACAATCAAGCAATACACATAAAACAGCACTTGCGGCCCACTGTGCGGAGAGCGGACATAAACCAGACTTTGACGCTGTGAGCATACTACAGCAAGAACAGCATTACAACAAACGCTTTACTTTGGAGATGCTCCACATAATAGACACGGACGAGAACAAAAGATTGAACTACAAGAAAGACTCTGAAATGTGTGCACACATCTACCGCCACTTACTTGACTCGCGAAAATCAGTTCAACAACAGCATCTCGAACAGACGCTGCCCACCTAACATCTGAACTCATGTATGTATGTTTGCAGTAATGCTAATATGTTTATACATACATATATATATAAATTTGCCTGTGATAAATTGTGTAAAATAAAGTGTTTATTTATTTATTATTGTAGTCCCCGATGACGATCTCCGTTGGAGATCGAAATATATTGGAACAAAAACAACAACAACTTGTTTAATTTATTGACCTAGAGCCAGTTTGAAGAAATAATTGTTAAATTTAAAGGTCGCCAAAAATCAAAATTTGTTATAATTATGAATGTGTATGTTAAGAAATTACCTATAAAAGAGAAAGAATAATTTAATAAAGAGTTCTTTTTATTTAAACATAATATTTCATGGCGATCCTGCCAGCCTGATCTTCAATTAGCTCAAAAATTTGCTCATAAGCAAAATTCGCTAGATCTTGCTGAACAGAGATCCTGCCATCTCGTTAACTACCAAGAATTAAAAAAAACAGGACTAAATATCCTGCCAAACTAAAGATAAAAATTAAGTAGTCCTGAACGAAACAAAATACAAAGGAAGGAGATATTTTGCACTACAAAGAGGATTCCAAGAAAATTGCTAACATCATCAATTAAGAGGAGCTGACCAAATTAAAATTGAAAATATTACAATCATCAGTTATGAAGATTGGAGCAAATCAAAATCGAAGTTAAACAACATACTTATTGGCAATAAGGATGATTGACCAAATAAACGCATAAGCGAAGTGGAATAAACAACATTCTGACCGGCAATAAGGAATGACGGACCAAATAAAAGCAAACACGGTGGAATAAAGAAATCTTCAGCAACAGCAAAAATCAGCAGCAAACAATATCCAGACTGACAAGGAGTTATAAATGTTTAAGTATAATAAAAATTATTAGAATCAATTGAGCGGCCTTTACGGGCGCTAAACCATTAGCAAAAACGAAAGTTTTTGCTTAGGAATTTTTTTTCTAAAATAGGAATTGAAAAATAAATAAAATGTAAAACGCTCCTTTTCAAAGAAAATTTCATGGAATTAGCAAGAAAATCAAAATGTATTAAATTTTAAAGAATTTTTTAGCTTGAGAAAAAAAATATATAACATAAAAACCTACTTTGTTAAAATTTAAAGTAAAATTTTTATGAAAAAAAAAGCAGTAGCAGGAAAATTAAAATTTCTTATTTGAAAAAAAAAAATGCTAAAATGCTAAAAATCTTAAATTAAACAAATTTTTCCAACAAAATTTTGCTTAAACTTTTATATCAAATAAATAAGGAAAAATATTCAAGTAAATTGGAATGTTTAGGAAACTTCTGTAAAATAGTCAATTAACTTAAGACAGTTCACCTATCCTTTGGAGAAAGCCCATAAGGTTTAAGAATTAAAATTACTCTGTTCATAATTATTAAAATGCAAAGAGATTCCTCAGACTTGCCTCTCTATTGGTGGGACGAAAATACCCGACATACTAGGGACATACGCGACAAAAAGAATTAGAAGGCTTAAAGAAATTGTAGAAGATAATAGGAATGGAAAGGGAACCCACAATAGAGGACATTATAAACACCACTACCAGGGAGGAGGAAATAATGAGAATGATGAGGAGAGTGTTCCCTGAAAATTCTTAATGTTAAGCTATAGTAGCGCCTAATAATTTTTTTCCTCTGAAAATTAAAATTAATTTTAAAATTTTTTTTATAAACTATATTACGCTAATAAACCTAATAAAAAACATAGGATAAAATAATTAAACCAAATTTTATTAAAAATTAAAGTTAGTTCATTTCTCAGAAAGATAATTATAGAAAATTTTCAGCATGGCTTGGTGGACAAAAATAGCCCAAGGCATAATGATAGCGATAGCTGGCTATGAATTCGGTAAAGAAACCTCTGAAGAGGAAAAAATAAAATAAATAAATAAATGTAAGGCGCGATAACCTCCGAAGAGATCTAAGGCCGAGCTTCTCTTCCAATTTGCGTCGTGCTCCTCTTGATTTTTCCCTACAAATTGGCCGGACGGGACCTACATGTTTTATGCCGACTCCGAACGGCATCTGCAAGGCAGATGAGTTTTCACTGAGAGCTTTTCATGGCAGAAATACAATCGGAGCGCTTGCCAGACACTGCCGAGGGGCGACCCCGCTTAGAAAAATTTTCTTCTAATTGAAAATTCTTATTTCTAAAATTTTGATGTTGCTTTGCCCGGGAGTTGAACCCAGGGCATACGGTGTGATAGGCGGAGCACGCTACCATCACACCACGGTGGCCGCCAGGAAGAGGAAAAAGTTGACAACAAATTGATAAAATATGAGCCACAAGCACAAGAGGACACAAAACCGACAGACATATGGCTAGGTGCTTTAATATGCACGATAGGGCTATTAATAATAGCGATAGCCGCTATACTTAAAACCTATATGAAATTTAAATATAGGCAACTGAATAACGTGCAACAGCGCGTCTAAAATTTTTTTTCCCTTCTACCTAAGTTTCCGAATCAAAGCTGAGGAAGAGCAATAAACAATTGAAGTAAAATATCAAATAATAAGTCTCAAAATGTCACTATCGACAGTAAAAGCAGCCCTGCCTAAAGCGAACAACAAATCAAAAATTTGCATAACACCGCTGAATGATCCTGACAAATAGAAAACTCTAATACAGTGGAAATAAGCAAACCCTAAGAAACAAAATATACAAAAATTAAAAAAAAAAAAAAAAAACCAGCTCATAACAACAAGCATGAAGAAAATGTCACAACGAGAACCTATATACATATATATATATTAAAGCGCTATAGCGCTACATAAATTTGCAGCAATAAGACATGTCGCGCTCGTTTTCATCTTAGGATAGCAAAATGGTAGCGTAGGAAATACAAGAATCCTGATTGTAGATGATAAAACTGACTTAGGACAATTACTTATCAGGCTGTACACACGTTGTACAAATGCCACCAATACAGGACTTGGTATTTATAAGAAAAACACAGTTGTCCTGAGGGACAAATTGGTGGAAAATGATTGATTATTTACTCGAGTAGGCAAATGTAAAATAATAATTGATAGTTCTCTAAGATCAAATAGACGCATTAACCAAAGAGGTTGTGCATGTGACAAATCCCGGAATAAAAATAAAAATAATTCTTCATAAAAGTCATGACGATTCTGTCCTGGTGGCCGCCGCAGAAATCGCATGACAAATAAGATCAAAGAAATTGCTGGAAAATATGAAATTATCGAAAATATAAAAAGAACATTTAAAGATACGACAATTTTTTTGCATCCACTGTACCTTCCACTTCCCCATTAATAAAACCACTACCAATACATAACTACCCGCTCTTCCATCAGCAACCCATCTATTTTCTTTACAATTATTACAGATCTACCTTATTATAAATGAAAAAATGTCAAATGAAAAAAAAAAATGTTTTTTGAATAATATGCGGAATTAGTTTAATAAAACAAAATAAATACAATCATTTATTACCTAGGTCTCATAAGGTCATATTTTTACATATTAGGAAAGTACTCCCCTTTAACCCCAATAGATTAGAAAATATTAATAGGAACATATTTTTTACTCTAACCCTCGGTAGATAAACAATAAAAATTATTACAGTAACTTATATACATAGGAAAATTTCGATAGGAAAATAGTTTGCATAAGTTACTAAATAATGATAGGAACAATAAAGATAAGGAAATAATAGTCCATACATTCATAACTTAAAGCAAACAAGTAAGGAAGGTTAAGTTCGGGTGTAACCGAACATTACATACTCAGTTGAGAGCTATGGTGACAACATAAGGGAAAATAATCATGTAGGAAAATGAACCGAGGGAAACCCTGGAATGTTTTTGTATGACATGTGTATCAAATGAAAGGCATTAAAGAGTATTTTATGAGGGAGTGGGCCATAGTTCTATAGGTGGACGCCATTTAGGGATATAGCCATAAAGGTGGATCAGGGTTGACTCTAGAATGCGTTTGTAAGATATGGGTATCAAATGAAAGGTGTTAATGGGTATTTTAAAAGGGAGTAATCCTTAGTTCCATAGGTGGACGCCGTTTCGAGATATCGCCACAAAGGTGGGCCAGGCGTGACCCAGAATTTGTTTGTACAATATGGGCATCAAACGAATGGTGTTATTGGGTATTTTAAAAGGGAGTGGGCCTTAGTTCTATAGGTGAATGCCGTTTCGAAATATCGTCATAAAGGTGGACCAGGGGTGACTCTAGAATGTGTTTGTACGATATGGGTATCAAATCAAAGGTATTAATGAGGGTTTTAAAAGGCAGTGGTGGTTGTTGTATAGGTGGTCGCATTTTCGAGATATCGCCATAAAGGTGGACCAGGGGTGACCCTAGAATTTGTTTGTACAATATGGGTATCAAAAGAAAGGCGTTAATGGGTATTTTAAAACGGAGTAATCCTTAGTTCCATAGGTGGACGCCGTTTCGAGATATCGCCATAAAGGTGGAGCAGGGGTGACCCTAGAATTTTTTTGTACAATATGGGTATCAAAAGAAAGGTGTTAATGAGTATTTTAAAAGAGAGTTCCATAGGTGGACGCCGTTTGGAGATATCGCCATAAAGGTGGACCAGGGGTGACCCTAGAATTTGTTTGTACAATTTGGGCATCAAACGAAAGGTGTTAATGAGTATTTTAAAAGGGAGTGGGCCTTAGTTCTAGAGAGGTGGACGCCGTTTCGAAATATCTCCATAAAGGTGGACCAGGGGTGACTCTAGAATGTGTTTGTACGATATGGGTATCAAATTAAAGGTATTAATGAGGGTTTTAAAAGGGAGTGGTGGTTGTTGTATAGGTGGTCGCATTTTCGAGATATCGCCATAAAGGTGGACCAGGGGTGACCCTAGAATTTGTTTGTGCAATATGGGTATCAAAAGAAAAGTGTTAATGACTATTTTAAAAGGGAGTAATCCTTAGTTCCATAAGTGGACGCCGTTTCGAGATATCGCCATAAAGGTGGAGCAGGGGTGACCCTAGAATTTGTTTGTACAATATGGGTATCAAAAGAAAGGTGTTAATGAGTATTTTAAAAGGGAGAAATCCTTAGTTCCATAGATGGACGCCGTTTCGAGATATCGCCATAAAGGTGGGCCAGGGGTGACTCTAGAATTCGTTTGTGCAATATGGGTATCAAACGAAAGGGAGTGGGCCTAAGTTCTATAGGTGGACGCCTTTTCGAGGTATCGCAATAAAGGTGGACCAGGGGTGATTCTAGACTTTGTTTGTACGATATGGGTATCAAATGAAAGGTGTTAATGAGTATTTTTAAAAGGGAGTGGGCCTTCGTTCTATAGGTGTTCGCCTTTTCGAGATATCGCCATAAAGGTGGACCAGGGGTAACTTTAGAATATGTTTGTACGATATGGGTATCAAATGAAAGGTGTTAATGAGTATTTTAAAAGGGCGTGGGCCTTAGTTCTATAGGTGGACGCCTTTTCGAGATATCTCCATATAGGAGGACCAGGGTTGACTCTAGAATGAGTTTGTACGATATGGGTATCAAATTAAAGGTATTAACGAGAGTTTTAAAAGGGAGTGGTGGTAGTTGTATATGTGAAGGAGTTTTCCAGATATCGACCAAAATGTGGACCAGGGTGACCCAGAACATCATCTGTTGGATACCGCTAATTTATTTATATATGTAATACCTGCCAAGATTTTAAGGGTTTTTTATTTCGCCCTGCAGAACTTTTTCATTTTCTTCTACTTAATATGGTAGGTGTCACAACCATTTTATAAAGTTTTTTCTAAAGTTGTATTTCGCGTCGTATTTGGTATAGAATTATGGCATTTTTTTCATTTTTCGTAATTTTCGATATCGAAAAAGTGGGCGTGGTCATAGTCGGATTTCGTTCATTTTTCCTACCAAGATAAAGTGAGTTCAAGTAAGCACGTGAACTAAGTTCATTAAATATATGTCGAGTTTTGCTGAAGTTATCGTGTTAACGGCCATGCGGAAGGATAGACGGACGACTGTGTATAAAAACTGGGCGGGGCATCAACCGATTTCGGCCATTTTCACAGAAAATAGTTAAAGTCATAAAATCTATGCCCGTACCAAATTTCAAAAGGATTGGTTAATTTTTGTTCGACTTATGGCGTTAAAAGTATCCTAGACAATTAAATGATTTTCTTTTATTTTTGTATTTTGTTGCACCATATCATTACTGGAGTTGAATGTTGACATAATTTACTTATATACTGTAAAGATATTAAATTTTTTGTTAAAATTTTACTTAAAAAAATTTTTTTTTTAAAGTGGGCGTGGTCCTTCTCCGATTTTGCTAATTTTCATTAAGCGTACATATAGTAATAGGTGTAACGTCCCTGCCAAATTTCATCATGATATCTTCAACGACTGCCAAATTACAGCTTGCAAAAGTTTTAAATTACCTTCTTTTAAAAGTGGGCGGTGCCACGCCCATTGTCCAAAATTTTACTAATTTTCTATTCTGCGTTATAAGTTCAACTCATCTACCAAGTTTCGTCGCTTTATCTGTCTTTTGTAATGAATTATCGCACTTTTTCGGTTTTTCGAAATTTTCGATATCGAAAAAGTGGGCGTGGTTATAGTCCGATATCGTTCATTTTAAATAGCGATCTGAGATGAGTTCTCAGGAACCTACATACCAAATTTCATCAAGATATCTCAAAATTTACTCAAGTTATCGTGTTAACGGACGGACGGACGGAGGACGGACATGGCTCAATCAAATTTTTTTTCGATCCTGATTATTTTGATATATGGAAGTCTATATCTATCTCCATTCCTTTATATATGTACAACCAACCGTTATCCAATCAAACTTAATATACTCTGTGAGCTCTGCTCAACTGAGTATAAAAATCTTTCCAATTTACTCAATTTGTAAAAACATGCCGATTTTTAAGTGAGTCGACGCTCTTAAAGACCGGCTGAGCAAAACAAATTTAAAAATTCTTTATATGTAAAATAATCGTTAAATTTAAAATTAAAAAAAAAAAACAAAAAAAGGATTTGTACAAGATATGAAGAAAAAAAATATATATATAAAATATAAATAATAAAAGTATCAAGGTCAGCAAATTAGAAACTAAATTCAAAAATTCTTTCAATACAATATCAAGTTCCAGTAAAATACCAAAATCATCTAAATGCAAACAAAGAGTCTTATACAATTGTTCACAAAGCAATTATATAATCCTCTCTTTCTAAGGCGGATGGTGTAGCGTCTATGCCCACCTATGCAATACATTTTGCGGCATTACGCATAATGAACTCCTATGCAATACATTTTTAACAATCAATGGAATGCCGAATATGAAACTCTTGTCTGTTCACAAATAATAAATTCTGCTTATTACCAATTTTAGTTTCTCACAAAAATATTTACATACTACCAATAATGAGAATTAACGAGACATTTCATATGAATATCGATTTGCTGACGAATGCATACATATTTACATATATGCATAGCATGCATACAAATCTACATGTATGCATACCATGTATATAAATCTACATGTATGCATACCTCTAATGATAGGGATAGCTGGCTATGAATTCGGTAAAGAAACCTCTGAAGAGGAAATAGTTGACAACAAATTGATAAAATATGAGCCACAAGCCCAAGAGGACACAAAAACGACAGACATTTGGCTAGGTGCTTTAATATGCACGATAGGGCTATTAATAATAGCGATAGCCGATATACTTAAAACCTATATGAAATTTAAATAGAGGCAACTGAATAACGTGCATCAGCGCGTCTAAAATTGTTTTCCCTTCTACCCAAGTTTCCGAATCAAAGCTGAGGAAGAGCAATAAACAATTGAAGTAAAATCTCAAATAATAAGTCTCAAAATGTCACTATCGACAGTAAAAGCAGCCCTGCCTAAAGCGAACAGCAAATCAAAAATTTGCATAACACCGCTGAATGATCCTGACAAATAGAAAACTCTAATACAGTGGAAATAAGCAAACCCTAAGAAACAAAATATACAGAAATTAAAAAAAAAAAAACCAGCTCATAACAACAAGCATGAAGAAAATTTCACAACGAGAACCTATATACATATATATATATTAAAGCGCTATATAAATTTGCAGCAATAAGACATGTCGCGCTCGTTTTCATCTTAGGATAGAAAGATGGTAGCGTAGGAAATACAAGAAACCTGATTGTAGATGATAAAACTGACTTAGGACAATTACTTATCAGGCTGTACACACGTTGTACAAATGCCACCAATACAGGACTTGGTATTTATAAGAAAAACACAGTTGTCCTGAGGGACAAATTGGTGGAAAATGATTGATTATTTACTCGAGTAGGCAAATGTAAAATAATAATTGATAGTTCTCAAAGATCAAATAGACGCAAGAGGTTGTGCATGTGACAAATCCCGGAATAAAAATAAAAATAATTCTTCATAAAAGTCATGACGATTCTGTCCTGGTGGCCGCCGCAGAAATCGCATAACAAATAAGATCAAAGAAATTGCTGGAAAATATGAAATTATCGAAAATATAAAAAGAACATTTAAAGATACGACAATTTTTTTGCATCCACTGTACCTTCCACTTACCCATTAATAAAACCACTACCAATACATAACTACCCGCTCTTCCATCAGCAACCCATCTATTTTCTTTACAATTATTACAGATCTACCTTATTATAAATGAAAAAATGTCAAATGAAAAAAAAAATGTTTTTGAATAATATGCGGAATTAGTTTAATAAAACAAAATAAATACAATCATTTATTACCTAGGTCTCATAAGGTCATATTTTTACATATTAGGAAAGTACTCCCCTTTAACCCCAATAGATTAGAAAATATTAATAGGAAAATATTTTTTACTCTAACCCTCGGTAGATAAACAATAAAAATTGTTACAGTAACTTATATACATAGGAAAATTTCGATAGGAAAATAGTTTGCATAAGTTACTAAATAATGATAGGAATAATAAAGATAAGGAAATAATAGTCCATACATTCATAACTTAAAGCAAAAAATCATTCCAATTTACTCAATTTGTAAAAACATGCCGATTTTTAAGTGAGTCGACGCTCTTAAAGACCGGCTGTGCAAAACAAATTTAAAAATTCTTTATATGTAAAATAATCGCTAAATTTAAAATAAAAAAAAAAAAACAAAAAAAGATTTGAACAAGATATGAAGAAAAAAATATATATATAAAATATAAATAATAAAAGTATCAAGGTCAGCAAATTATAAACTAAATTCAAAAATTCTTTCAATACAATATCAAGTTCCAGTAAAATACCAAAGCCACCTAAATGCAAACAAAGAGTCTTATACAATTGTTCACAAAGCAATTATATAATCCTCTCTTTCTAAGGCGGATGGTGTAGCGTCTATGCCCACCTATGCAATACATTTTGCGGCATTACGCATAATGAACTCCTATGCAATACATTTTTAACAGCACAATCATATTACTATATTGACCTAACACAGCGGTTACCTAACATCAATGGAATGCCGAATATGAAACTCTTGTCTGTTCACAAATAATAAATTCTGCTTATTATCAATTTTAGTTTCTCACCAAAATATTTACATACTACCAATAATGAGAATTAACCAGACATTTCATATGAATATCGATTTGCTGACGAATGATACATATTTACATATATGCATAGCATGCATACAAATCTACATGTATGCAGACTATGTATACAAATCTACAGGTAGACATACCATGCTTACAAATCTACATGTATGCACACCCTGCATACAAATTTACATATATGCATATCATGCATACAAATCTACATGTATGCATACCATGTATACAAATCTACATGTATGCATACCTCTACTACAAATGTACATATTTTTTAGTATTAAGATAATTATGAATGTGTAGGTTAAGAAATTACCTATAAAAGAGAAAGAATACTTTAATAAAGAAGAATCATTTTCAGACTTCCAAAGTCATAAGTTCTTTTTATTTAAACATAATATTTCAATAGTACAAATAGATACGATTGGCCGTCTTCCCAGGTCGGAAAATGGAAATGAATATGCAGTCACTATAGTATGTGACCTGACTAAGTATTTAGTTGCAATACCAATACCCAGCAAACATGCAAAAACAATAGCCAAAGCGATATTTGAAAATTTTATCCTAGTTTATGGTTGCATAAAGACAATTATAACAGATATGGGAAGCGAATATAAAAATAGCTTATTTGAGGAATTGTGCAAGCTTCTAAAAATACACAATAAAACTTCAACACCTTACCACCATCAAACTTTAGTCACAGTTGAACGTAGTAGGTAGGTAGGTAGGTGAAATATATGCAACCCTGGTCGCCCAAGTAGTTATTTAAAGCCGTTTTGATGCCATATAACTCGTCTAAATCTACGTTCCTACATATCCATTGACAAAAACGATTGGGATGAATACCTTAAATATTTTTCGTATTATTATAAGACAACACCATTTACAGTTCATAACTATTGTCCATACGAATGAGTCTTTGGTAGACTTAGGAATTTTACAAGAAAATACAGTAATTATACAATAATAAGGCTTACGACAAAGAAATTAAATATAGGTTACAAATAGCGCAATATAGAGCTTATAAATTAGTAAAAGAGGCTAAGAGAAAACAAAAAAATAGTTATAATAGGAAAACACAATATAAAGAAATAAATTTTGGAGATTTAGTATTAGTCAGAGATAAAGCATGTCATAAGTTAGATAGGAAGTACAAGGGGCCTATAAGGTAGAAAATATCGATAAGAAAAATAACTTCACATTAATTCCCTATAATGTAGAAAATAGAAACGTAAAAAACATAAATTATCCTCTAGACAATAAAAATAAGAAAATCATAGTACATAAAAATAGGCTTAAACTCGTGGAATAAGAACACTTCAATTTTGTAAATACAAAGAATATTTTTGTTGCATGCAAAAGAAAAATACAATAATAAAAACAAAAAAAATTCTGAATGACATAAATTATCTAATAGCCCAATTGAAAATCTAGTAAACAAAACATTTTGTAACATAAGTAATTACCTAACACCAAAGAAAAAAAATGTAAAGTCATAGACTCAAGTACTTCACACTGACACTACCGCACTTACTTGAAATGAAAAAAAAAATATTTTTATTTTCAAAATCAAAACCACTTATTAATAAGCAAACCACTTGAGACTCTGTCATAAATTTAATTGAAATAGAATGCCTCTACACTCAATGTAAAGTCATCCTCTAAAAATTGGTGGTGTAACATACATATATCTTGCATGCATTCTAAACGTTTCTCACGCTGCAGTGCATTCGACACTCTGCTTGTGTCGTAAGTGTGAATGTGTTTATTTTAAGCAACGCCAACATAATTACGTTCCCACGGGCAAGCAAGCAAGCAAAACGCGTGCGATATATGAGCCACCCTTATGCACCAGCGACCGTGCGAACGGTTGCTATGTACAAACGGTTACATCGCTCATGCAATATGTATGTAAGTATGTTTAGTATATACGAACTTTAGTACATACGAATTTGTTTAGAATATTTTAGTATAAATAAGCCGAAATGTTATGAATAAAAAGAACTTACTCTTGGTGCCGCATGAATGGCACATCCTAAATTACTAGCATTCTTATTTTAAATTCTACAAGAGTCACCCTGACCGAACTTCATTCTGGATACTGTAACCGGAAGAGAGAATGGTTTTACATTCTTATAGTTTTATCATGACATTTATAATAATTTTTCTCTAATATCAATAACAAAGCCAATTGTATAAAGCAATATAAGCATGTCTTGCCAATCAAATACAGAAGATAATAATGTTATAATAGTTAACAGCGGAAGTTCTGCTAGTAAAATGTTACAGTCTTTTAACTAAGCTTTTATGCGCGCCTAAAACATTCCACACAATTAGGATTAAATAGCATACAGAATTTGTATGTCCTAAAGGGTGAATAAAGGGAATAGCAACAAAAAGGCAAGACTTAGAGACCAATTGCAAAGCGAGCAGCGGGGCATTCATATGGCTGAGTGGTTAAAGGCATCTGCCTTAACACCAGCATGAATGAGATTCGAGTTCAATACTCAGCTCCCGAGATGTTAGCTGATGAAGAAGTGAAATTCAGAAACATGTCCTTGTAACTATCGCCGTTTGTAAACTTTGCAATTTTATTTATTTTTATTTATCTACCGGACATAGTCCTCACAGATATGTAACAACTTAGATAAAAATTAACGAAATAGAAAAATATATGGTAACAATGTGTAATTACAATGACGTATGACATAATAACAAAAATTTTTGTAAATAATTCGCTACGGCTTAAATATGTATGTACAAACATTTATATATTAATAAGAATACCGGAACATATTAATTGAAAAGAAAGTAATCAACAACATTTTTCTCTAATGTCAATAACAAAAATAATTGTATAAAGCAATATGAGCATGTCTCGCTAATCAAATACACATAATAATTTTATATTTACCCACTGAAATGAACTTCTTGGCAATAGTTGATTCACTTATACAATACCACTATGCGACAAAATCAACTTTTTTCTGGGTATTGGACCAACCCAACTTTTTTGAGGAGATTGAGGCTATAAAAAGTACTATCTCCGTTTTCCTAAGTTAGCCTCCAAAATATAGAGATCGGCTTTCGAAGTTCTCTTTGTTAACGCGTTCAACAAATTGAAAAAGTAAAAATGTGGTCGTGGTCCGCTCTTTTCCTTTATTGAAGGGCTGAATTCTTTTTTTTTTGAGAAATTTAGTATAACAGCTGTTTTACGAGGTGAAATGTCAGAAATTCGAAAATATGAAAAACCTGAAATCCAAATTTTCGCTACACATATCACAAATCTTAGTATTGCTGTGAAGGTGGTTAAATGTCTTTTATTTGGATATGCATATCTTTAAAGAAAAATTTTGGCAAAAACCCAATTTAAGCGAAAAATGCGTTTTTTTAAAAATTTATTTTGTCCAGAACAATTTCTAGCTGGTAAAACTATTGAATATTAAATAAATCATAAAATTGCATTAAATGTGCTATTTTCAAATCAAAGCACTGCGTTTTTATACATTTGAGCTCTTAGCAGTACTTATGTCAACTGTGCTCCCCAACAAATTATGACGATAATCTATTCCATGACTTAAATGTGTGTAAAAACGACAAACTAAACCAATCCCTACATAAAATTGTGTACAATTAAATCAATCATGTGGTAGCTTTAACTGAAGTATGGATCTATGAAAATGAAAATAATTATTATAATCTCCCCAATTACAATGCATATTTTGCCAATCGAGAACTAAATAGAGCTGGTGGTTGCATACTTTTTGTACACAAATCTATTAGCTCTTCACAAGTGTCTTGTAAGGAATTTGACAAAAGTAGTTTTTTAATAGTTGAAACGCTAGCCTTGCCGTTCCTCAGATTATAGCTCATAGGATTGGCAGAGCCAACAATTCCTTATTTTTGTTGTAGCGACCGCGTCTACTCTTCCAAATGGACCTGTCCAATGATTAGGACGAGAGTCGCACACAGAATTGTAGACAATCGAATAAAAACGCGTGTACTAATATTTCGTTGGTATGTATGCTTTGACCGCGTCTACTCTTCCAAATGGACCTGTCCAATAATTAGGACGAGAGTCGCACACAGAATTGTAGACAATCGAATAAAACACGTGTACTAATATTTCGTTTGTATGTATGCTTTATTGATGCTAGTTGACCAAAGCAATATTGGACGAACTAACAGGTAAGGCAGTCAAACGAGAATGGCTGTCAATTACATTGCTTACACAGTATTTATAGGCGATCATGACGATGCTGATCGTCAGTGATGCATTTTTAAGGCATTACTGTGCGCAGCACAGAGTGGTATTTTCACAAAACATTACAACGAGTCTACATGTAAAACATTGAACATAGCATTTATCGTATACTACAAGTAAAATGAAACAAATATCATTGATGACATTAATCGTGGTTGTTACAGTCTCCCCCTAGGATACAGAAATCGACCCGATGATGTATCCTATTTATTGGTCTTTCGAGGACGTCCTCGGCGTCTTATCATGTTTACCGGAGCTTCGGGAACGTTGACAGAACTACGATATGGTGTCAGTGATGATGCATGGTATGTACCCAGTGGATACTGGAGATTGTCCTCATGAGCAATTACGTAGGAGGTAGAACCTTGTTTGTCAATAATTACGTAAGGCCCATCTCGTCGTGGAATAAATTTTGATGTTATACCCTTTGCAGCATTACCCAAAATATGAGTGGTCACAAACACCTTAGCTCCAATTTCTAAACCTTCTTGGTCCCGTCTTTGGTTATTCGTGACGGCTTTGTTAGTGTCTTGTTGCTTTCGTTCGCATTCTTGCGTGGCTCTGAACATCTCAGCGAGTGTACTTAGGTACGGCGTGATTTCAGCAATGAAGTTTTCCGAATGGACGATAGCTCTTAAGTCATGGTTGACGTCGTCGATTGTACGCAATTCACGCGCAAACGTAAGATAAGCGGCGGTATGACCAGTACTTTGGCAGCGTGTTGTGTTCATTGCGAACCGTATGGCGGGCAGCCTCTCCACCCAATCGCGATGATTTGTTCCCACCAAAATGGACAGCTGCGTCTTGAGGTCTCGATTCTTCCGCTCTACCGGATTCGCTTGTGGATGGTAGAATGGCGTAAATACTTGGCGTATGCCCAGGCAGAAGGCAACTTTCTGCATCACACCGGATACGAATTGCACACCGTTGTCGCTGATTATTCGTCTAGGGACTCCATAGCGTAGGAATACCTCGTCTATAAGCGTTTTTGCGCAGCTCTCAGCAGAAGCTTCTTTTAGTGGAAAGAGCTCCACCCAACGGCTAGCGACATCTTCCACAATATAAATCCACTGCATTCCGTTCGCATCCGGTGGTAATGGTCCAAACAGATCAATGGCTACGGCTTCAAAACGTTGTTTACTGGAGTTTGTTTGGTATAGGCCCATTGGCTTCAGGTTCGTTATCTTATAGCGCTGGCATTCAACGCATTTTTTGACATGATTCTCAATATCCTTCCGCATACCTGGCCAATAATAACGCGATGATACCTTTGACATAGTCCGGTCGATTCCATAATGTCCAGCAGTGTCTTTGTTGTGATACGTATTTAAAATATCTGGAACTTCGGACTTCGGAACGACCAGCTGTGCATCCTCGTTCTCTTCGTCACTGTAACAATAGAGAATGCCATCGTTCATCGTATATCCTCTCTTGGCCCAATGTACCGCATCATCAGTCTCACCCTCGAAACAATCAATAATACCTTTTAGTGTGGGATCACTGAGTTGGCTGTCGCGGATTTCCTTCGCTCCACGGCGTGGAAGATCAATAGCAAATGAGCATATATGACACGGTTCTTTGGTTTCGTGTCTATCTTCACAAGGTGGCCTTGACAACATGTCTGCCACAACATTTATTTTTCCAGGCTTATAGTCAATATTTAAATTATATGGTTGGAGGAGTAATGCCCATCGGGCTAGGCGTCCGGTTGGTGACTTTAGCGTCATTAACCATTTAAGCGGCCGATGGTCCGTGATGAGTTTTACCTCGGATCCTTCAATGTAGCCACGATACTTTTGGACAGCCCACACTATGGCAAGAGCTTCCCTCTCAATGGTAGAGTAATTTTGCTCTGCTTTTGTTAAGAGTCTACTCGCGTATTCTACGGGGTGTTCATCCGGACCCTCCCCCTGGATCAAAACTGCTCCTAATGCGTAACCGCTAGCGTCGGTTTTTATGATGTATGGCATGTTTTCGTCGATTTGTTTTAGGATAGGCGATGTTATCAACAGCTGCTTTAGCTTGTCAAACGCCGCTTGTTGTTCATCTGTCCATACCCAAGATGCATTCTTTTTAATCAGCTGTGAAAGTGGTTTTGCAACATCCGTGAATTGGGGTACGAAACGCCTGTACCACGAACACGCTTGGAGGAACGATAGTAGCCCTTTTACATTTTTAGGAGGATTACACAGAGATATTGCGGCGACCTTTTCTGGATCTACTCGTATGCCATCTGACGTTAAGATGTGCCCTAGGTACTTAACTTCGCGGCAGGCAAACCGGCACTTCCTTTTATTGACCTTAAGACCAAATTGCTTAATTCGATCGAAAAGCATATTGAGCTCTCGAAGATGCTCTTCGAAACTGACCGAGCATAGAATTATATCGTCCAAGTATGCAAATAAAGTTACGTTGTTTAGAGACGTTTTGAGTCGATCAATCAACCGCTGAAACGTTGCTGGCGCATTTCGTAGACCAAAAGGCATGCGTGTGAACTTATACATACCAAACGAAGTAAAGAACGCGGTCTTGTCCTGGTCTTCTTTCTTCACACCGATTTGCCAATAGCCAGCCTGTAGATCCAACGTTGACATAAAATTGGTAGCTTTTGCTTCATGCAGCAAGTCGTCAACCCGTGGAAGAGGATACCGATCCGGCTTGGTAATGGCGTTTAACTCTCGGTAATCGATGCAAATACGTATGTCGCCTGATTTCTTGGGCACGATAACCACAGGTGCTGCCCATGGTGATTCGCACTCTATGATAACACCAACCCTCAGCATTTCGGTTATTTCTTTCTTTAATAGAGCCTTTCGGTGCGGTGCCAATCGATATGGTGGCAAAGCGATTGGCAGATGTTCGCCTGTATCGATGCTGTGCACGGCAAATGGTGTTGCGCATGTTGATTCTTCGAATACTTCATTATGCTGAGATAGTACCTTTTCCAGCTCAACGCTCTGTTGCATAGTTAGATCGCAAACATCTGTCTTACTTTTAACACTCAATTAAGGGAGTTCAACGAGAAGAAGTTCTCTTCGCAAAACTTTTCATAGCCGCTAATCTCTACCTTTATTGGAGGTGCAAATAGACGAGATGTATTCTCGGGCGTCGATTCGCCAACTGGGAGTGAATTCTGAAATATTCGCTGTACTAAACGTGGAGAGTAGTCGTTGGAATTTGAACGTTTCTCTTTTACTGATGGCCCATAGTTTACTTCGGGACATATTTCTGGAGAATCGGCATCGTCGATGTTAGTATCACGCCTTATGACGTAGCTTACGAAATTTGAATATTCGTTTAGAGCCTTAGTTCGAGGCGATTGCCGATTGCTCGTTACCACATGCGCACCAGCTATGTCTATAGCAAACGGTAGACTACTCCCGCTTGGAGCGGCGAAATCATATTTTGTTCTGGGTTCATCTTCGAAATACCAGTATCGTTGTGCCATATTCAGCACAATGTGTGCTTGTTCCAAAAAGTCCGATCCGATTAAGGTACGATTCTTTGTAGCATTTGGAAGCGATATCATTCGAATTTTCCGAACCCTATTGCCGATAGTAATGTCGCAAATGGTTGATAACACTTTTTGCGTGGTCGTGCTTCCATCTGCCAATATGACGTCAGCCAAGACATCTTGGAAAACACACCCCTTGCTCGATAATACTTTCTTTAAATTAGCGCTGGCAACAGAAGTTTTCGCTCCAGTGTCGAAGAGAGCTTCACCTGTCATACCAAACATCTCTATGTGAACTAGCGGACTGGATCTTCCAACAATGGTAGTGTTCACCGCATTAAACGCTAGATATTGAGGACTGTCTTTACTGTGCCCGCTACATTTTGTGCAATTCGCGCGGTACACTCCCGGTGCTCCACAGCCGTAGCATGCAAACGCAGGTGTACGTTTGATTTGCGGCGCTGTTCCGCTTGAACTTGCCACTGTTGATTGTTGCTGAGCCTGCTGCTCCTTTTTCTTTTTTAGACACACGTCCACTGTATGCCCTCGTAATCGGCAGAAAGAGCACCTCTTGGGCCCATCCGCGCGTTCCGCCTTCTCACCTGGTGCCGTCGGAAGTTGATTGGATTCGGCCAGAAACAATTCCGCATCACAGCAACGCGATATAAGTTGGTCAAATGTCGAGAATGCATCACGATCTCTAATTTTCATGGATAAGAGGCCGTAGATCATATTCAACTGCACCACTTCGCTGATGCTATCTTTGAGTTGAGAGAACAACAGCCCCTTTTTGCAGATAAAACTGTCGGTAGCTTCGCGTACTTGCTGCTTATGCTCAAAAATATTTAAGTAAATCTTCCAGTCGGGTGTTGGAGGAGAAAATGTTGCTCGTATCAATTGCATGGCGTCGTCGAATGCTGAAACGGATTCTTTTATTCCCATCCACCAAGTTGCTGCATAGTCTTCGAGCAATAGCGGCATCCCACGTAATGCATCGGCGTCAGAAATTTTTTCTATATCTTTGTATACTGTTACAGCAGCAACAAATTCCTCTACCGTTGCTGGATCCCGTTACCCTTTAAAGCGTGATGTACACTTTGTAAAAGAACCGCTTTTACCGCCGCTTGAAATCGCCTCCAGTATTTGGGAAAATTGTTCGGGTGAAAATGTCGCCATTTTGTGCACGCTAGTCGGTTCGTTGTCGAGATTCGAGGCCACTAAGTTGGGCGCCAATGAAACGCTGGCCTTGCCGTTCCTCAGATTATAGCTCATAGGATTGGCAGAGCCAACAATTCCTTATTTTTGTTGTAGCGACCGCGTCTACTCTTCCAAATGGACCTGTCCAATGATTAGGACGAGAGTCGCACACAGAATTGTAGACAATCGAATAAAAATGCGTGTACTAATATTTCGTTGGTATGTATGCTTTGACCGCGTCTACTCTTCCAAATGGACCTGTCCAATAATTAGGACGAGAGTCGCACACAGAATTGTAGACAATCGAATAAAACACGTGTACTAATATTTCGTTTGTATGTATGCTTTATTGATGCTAGTTGACCAAAGCAATATTGGACGAACTAACAGGTAAGGTAGTCAAACGAGAATGGCTGTCAATTACATTGCTTACACAGTATTTATAGGCGATCATGACGATGCTGATCGTCAGTGATGCATTTTTAAGGCATTACTGTGCGCAGCACAGAGTGGTATTTTCACAAAACATTACAACGAGTCTACATGTAAAACATTGAACATGGCATTTATCGTATACTACAAGTAAAATGAAACAAATATCATTGATGACATTAATCATGGTTGTTACATAGTCAAATTAATCAAACTTGATATTCATCTTGCTTGCGTATATAGAAATTGCTCTTCTGATATTCCGTCGTTTGTAAATGCCTTTGAAGGTCATGTATTGCAAATAAAAAGTTGTATTATTATGGGTGACTTTAACATAAACCTTCTTAATGCTAACAACGATACGATAAATTATCTAAACAGTTTATATAGCAACGGGTTCTGTTGTCTAAATGAGCTGAGTCAGGAAATGCATACAAGGAAGGACAATAGTTCAAGTACTATAATTGATCATATTATAACTGACAAAGTAAACTACAAATATGTTTTTGCGTTGGAAGATCACCCTATATCTGATCATAGAATTATACATATATCTGTAAATTTAAATAAAAATATAAATCAGCCTAGGAGAAGCAATACATGGATGTATTGGATTATAATGCTTTTGAGAGAAACGGTTATATCAATGACATTATACGCAGTAAGACCTTCTCTGATTTTCATGCGTCTTTGTGCTCTAGCATATGTAAATCAACAAAATCTATTAAAAAGTCCAGTGAAAAGTATAATAGTCCGTGGACGAGTAGTGAACTTTTAAATCTAATTGGGAAAAGAAACAGGCTATACAAATTAAAAACTAAGTATAGAAATAATATTTACTTTGAAACGGAATTTAAAAGAGTCAAAACTCAGGTCAGAAACTTAACACATTTCCAAAAGAAAAACTACTTTGGGCAAAAAATTCAGCAAAACCTTTACTCTGCAAACAGAACTGTTATCGTACAAAGGAGAAATTGTAACAGGCCCTATAAGAATGGCAGACTGCTTTAACGAATATTTCACGACTGTTTTAGATCCTCCCTCAAATATTCAGTACGTAGACGAGCCAGCAACGAATATCAATACACCTTTTACCCTAAGTGAATGTGATCCATTAGAAATCGAGTTAGTCATAAGAAACTTAAACGTAAAATCTGCGAACGGGCCTGATGGCATTTCAGCGCGTCTTATGAATAAATATAGAGAGTATTTTAGCCACACCTTATGCCAAATTATTAATGAGTGCTTCCGAAAAGGTGAGTATCCTAAAGAATTCAAAATAGGCGCAGTTGTGCCAGTGCACAAATCTCGAAGTAAAGAAATGTGTGCAAACTACAGACCCATCACAAAATTAAGCACGATCGAAAAGATTTTTGAAAGTGTTTTGCTCAATAGGTTGAAATCCTTTCTCCTTGAAAATAAAACCATTGACAAAAATCAGTTTGGTTTCATGGAAAACTCGAACACGCTGTCTGCTTGCATATCGTGTACTGAATATATTTATGAAAACTTCGACAGGAAGAAATATATAGCATTACTGGCAATCGATCTTTCAAAAGCATTTGACTCGGTAAACTTATATATAATGATTAGAAAACTGGCTGAGTTAGGTTTAAACGATAAGGAACTCAAAATCTTTGAAAGTTTTTTATTAGATAGAGAGCAATATGTTGAGGTAAACAACGTTAAAAGTGCGAAAAGGCAGGTAAAGACGGGAGTTCCCCAAGGTTCTAAATTAGCAGCCACCTTGTTTCTCATATATATAAACAACGCGCTAAAACTCAATCTTCACGGAACTCCGCAGTTCTATGCGGTTGACGGTAGCTTTATGTATGCAGAAGAATCATTCGAAAATTTAATTACAAACATAAAACTAGACTTGGAAAAAATTAGTCAGTGGTTTGACAAAAACATGGTGAAAATTAACCTTTCGAAGACCAATTTTATTGTTTTCAAAAATTACAAACCTCTTCCGGACATTAATGAGTTTTCTGGAATAATGTTTAATAATGTAAAGATTTCTAGAGTAGAAAAGCTAAAGTACTTAGGTATCTGGTTCGACTCCAATTTAAATTGCAGCGAACAAATAAATAACATTAAACTGAAATTGATTCCTTTTAACTTTGCTCTATACAGAAATAGGGGCAGCATTCCACGTAAGCAATTGTGGCTCTTATATAATGCAAATTTTATGTCCAAGATCAGTTATTTAAATCCAATTTGGAGTCGGTGTGCAGAACATAAAATAAATGAACTTCAGCGTTTGCATAATAAAGTAATAAAGAATATTCAACAAGTCTGTATGAAAATAGGCTTGATATTAAACAAATATGTATTCTGCAAACACTATTAGTGGTTTCCAAGATCAAAAATAATCTTATAAAGCATAACCTTAAGCTCAATATAATAGATCGTTCAGTATATAGTCTGCGTCAGGTAACGAGTATCAGAACCACTTTCTTTCAAACAGGAAAAAGTGCAAATAAAAAAAAAAAACGCTCCACGTCATTTTACTAGTCATTTTGCGGTCATTGTGACTTTCTGCAGCGGTTATATTCATAGTCACGTTTGCATGGGCGTGATGAACTTTTGTGACCAAATTTTCCGTTTCGTTCCTATTAATGTGATCGTGCATTCCGCTCCCACTTATAGGATGTGAGCATAGCACTGTGCTGCTCACACACGTCACAATGCTCGTCAAATGGCGGTCATTTTTCCGTCATTTCACTCTACATTTTCGAGCCATTTGACAATCAATTTTACTGCGGTTTTACCATTTATATAACCGCCATATAACGTGAATTTTACCTGCAGATTTACTTTACCTGGAGCAGCCATATGAATAAAATATGAACCGAAAAAATTGAATTTTTAATATTTATTATTTTCAATATTATTATATATGTACATGAAATTGGAACTTATATTAATCCAGTTCATATAAAACAGAAGAACTTTAATAATAAAGAAACTCGCTTAATTGGTTTTTGTTTTCCAATCTCTTCTAAGCGAGCAAAAAAATAATATTAAGCTTTAGACAAAACTCCAATTATTTGAATAATCTACAACTTAAAGCTTAGTAGAAATTCAGATCAAGAATATTCAAAGGTGTCGTGGATCCCATTGCTGTCGTAATTGAAGAACTTAAAAATGTACGACTATTAATTGAGTCAGACTTATTATTGTAACACTTAGCAGGAGTATTGATTGGTTTCAAATCTAATTCCGACAGCAATCATATCACGACATCCCTTATTATATATGCACATGAAATTGTAGCTTAAATTAATACAGTTCATATAAAGAAAAGTAAGTATTTTAATAATAAATAAACTCGCTTGATTGGTTTTCGTTTTCCAATTGAAATCTTTTCCAAGCGAACAGAAAATAATTTTAAGCTTTAGAAAAAACTCCAATAATTTGAATCAATTTAAATCTACAACTAAAAGCTAATTAGAAATTCAGATTAGATTTACTCTTTTTTTCAGATCAAGAATATTCAAAGGTGTCGTGGAATCCGATTGCTGTCGTAATTGAATTTGAAAGTAATAAAGTAAAATATGAATTTAAAAATGTAGGACTAGTAATTGAGTCAGACTTATTATTGTTCTATATCTAATCATTCCAGCAATAATTCTGCAACCCTTAGCAGAAGTATTGATTGGTTTCAAATCTAATTCCAACAGCAATCGTATCACGACATCCCTTATTTTATATGAACATGAAATTTTAACTTAAATTAATACAGTTCATATAAAGAAAAGTAAGTATTTTAATAATAAATAAACTCGTTTAATTGGTTTTCGTTTTCCAATTGAAATATTTTCCAAGCGAACAGAAAATAATTTTAAGCTTTAGAAAAAACTCCAATTATTTGAATCAATTTAAATCTACAACTTAAAGCTAATTATAAATTCAGATTAGATTTACTCTTTTTTTTTCAGATCAAGAATATTCAAAGGTGTCGTGGAATCCGATTGCTGTCGTAATTGATGAACTTAAAAATGTACGACTAGTAATTGAGTCAGACTTATTATTGTTCTAAATCTAATCATTCAAGCAATAATTCTGCAACCCATAGCAGGAGTATTGATTGGTTTCAAATCTAATTCCGACAGCAATCGTATCACATCCCTTATTATATATGTACGTGATATTGCAACTTAAATTAAAACAATTGATATAAAGAAAAGTAAGTACTTTAATAAAAACATAAACTCTCTTAATTGGTTTTTGTTTTCCAATTGAAATCTTTTCCTGTGCAAGCACATCGCTAACCTGTGTTGGCAAAATATATGATTATACTGTCTTCGATAGATAGTCGGACGAGCCGTTACTCGGCGAAGTAGAGATGACCGTTGTGTCGGTGGCAGTTGTTACAACAGCAGTTTCTAACTTTACACCATCCGTACAGTGTGATGAATGCTTCACTGCCTTTTCCAATTGCTTGGCGCCAGCAATTTTTGCTGTTTGTAAAGCTTTAGCTGTAATGCAAATATATAAATGGGTTAAAGTGGTTTTCGTATGTTATTCAACAACTCACCCTATACCATCATCACAGCCTCTTCATCGATTTTGAATATGTGTACTGTTTCAGTATTCAGACCCAGTTCGTTTGATGCAATATTTTCGATTTGATGAATATGTATACTATCCGTTAGGCAGACAATTAGGTGCGTTCGATTCATTCATATACTGTGGGTATTTGAGCCGTAGACGCAATTGATATATTGTAACATTTGTAAACAGTTGGGTTTCTCTGCTGTCACCATCACCACTAGAGAGCTATTGAAGAAACGCTCGACCAAGATATGTTGCGATTTACACGCATAGATTTTTTCCACCTTGTCAGTTATTGATGGAGAAAATGCGAAAGCCATATTTACCATCCAATACGGAAATAGAACTGTGGAGGAAGAAACATTTTATAAAATTTAATAAAATCAATAAATGATAGTTGTGTTAAAATGGGGTAAAGTATCGTATGTTAAAGTATAGCGAAGTTTGAATAGGTCTCATTCTTCATTCTTAGAAACATGTACGAAGGTACCTGGTAAGATATTAAAAATCCTGAACGCTTTTTTTGCTATAACTTAAAAAAACTCATATTCAAACTTCTACTTAACTTCTACATATCAATAGCTACCTTTACCACCAGTCACTATTGCTTCTACGCCTATGCTTTTGTTTCCTACACCGACGAGCTGTGTAATAAAATAAACAGCTATCTCCCCAATCTCTCCAGTTTTGTCGCCTCGCGAAACCTGATATTGTAACCAACCAAATCATCGGTGATCTTATTTAAAACATGGCCGCGCAATTATCCAGCCGATTATGTGCTATGCGTCACCCATATGGTCGCCAAGCCTAAAAATTACCCACTGGAAGAAGCTACAGGCCTGCCAAAATACTGCTCTCAGAATTGCCACGGGCTGTCTTCTTATGTCCCCAGAACACCATCTGCATAATGAGGCGAGAATACTCCCCATCAGGGAGAGAAATGAGATGCTGACCAAACAGTTCCTGTTGAATACCCAGAAACCTGAGCATCCCAACAGACATCTGATTGGTCAACCAGCACCGCCTAGGAGCCTAAGGAGTCATCTCCGTAAGCATTTTGAGGAAATACGGCTCCTGAGAACCCAGCCGTATGAAGCGAAAAAACACAAGCAGGTCCTTGGTGAACTCCATAAACAAGCGTCGGACCTTTATGCTAGGAATTGCCCGGTGAATCCAGTACTCAAAGAAAAGTATCCAAACCTCGCGGAAGAGGAACGCATACTCCCCAGAGAAAAGCGAGTCACTCTAGCTCAACTTCGTTCTGGATACTGTAACAGGTTAAACTCTTACCTATCCAGAATCAACCCCGACATACAAAATGTATGCCCCGCTTGCAATGTGTCCCCACATCACACCAACCATCTCTTTAATTGTAATGTGGAGCCAACGCCTCTAACACCCCTTTCATTATGGTCCCCCCTGTCGAAACAGCAAGTTTCCTTGGACTCCCGTTAGAGGATATTGATGATAATTTCTGATCGGTCGCACCTATTGGATGGGGCGAAGCACAGCTACAATAACAACGTGTGAAAGATGGTTGCATCATTCGTTTGTTGCTCCCTGTTGCTTTGCTTATATTTTTTTTCCAATTTTAAACAAATTCGCAACAATAACTAAACTTTTAATTTGTTAACAAAAATAGAAATGCGAAACAAAATTTCAATTGGCAAATCAGCTGATTTCGAAGATTCGAAATTCCTATTCCCCAATTATTGTTCTCTCTAGGAGAAAAGAATTGGAGGAATTTTTCTGCGGTGCTATTAAGGCAATGACCTTTGACCTCGAGTAATTTTTTTTTAGCTCGAATAGGATAGATGGGGACTTTTAATTTTATTATTTTTATGGTAAACTAGAGGTCCTCACTAAAATTTGGCTTTGTAGTAATTTTTGTTATTTTAATTGTCTAAATTAGCCGTTCTAATATTAAAATCGCCACTCTCAATACAAATCAAAAAAAAAAAGTATGAAAAATTTGTTAACGTTACAGTGCTTATGGATTCATTTTAAGAGTGCATTACAAGAAAAAAGTTTTGTTAAGCACATTTTTAAAAAGGAAAGGAAAGGTCGGTAAAAATGAGACTTACCATATATTCATATCGGCTGCTGAGTGGAATATCACCAAATCTCGGCTGCCGTTCCAAAAACTTCCTTTCTCAGAATTCGTTTGAAGAACGCCCTATCTTAGAATTTGTTTCATAAACACTACAGCTATTGTCAAAATGTGTTGTATTTGAGCTCAGATCGGTCATTTTTGAAGCCAAATCTGAGTTAGGGCATTCTTCAACCGAATTCTGTGATAGGCTTTTCTAATATACGGGGTTATTCAAATGTTTTCTGAGAAAGGTGCTTTTCGAAACGGCACCCGAGACCGGGTGATATTGTTGTAGCAGTGCTTCGCCCCACCTAACTGCTACAACAACAACCGGGTGATATTCCAATCAGCAGGCGATATGGATATAAGGTTTCATTTAGTTGTCCCATTTTTACTGAGCTTTTGTTTTTGTGCCTTTCGTTTTACGGATATGTTTAGATATAAGTTTTTTTATTAACTTTTAAAATAAATCCATTTTTAACTGCCGGCCGTTCAAACTCTGAACCCTATTGTATATTCTTACGATTTCAATGAGAATGATTTCCCACACTCTGAGCACGAGTATGGTCGCTCGCCGGTATGCATACGTATATGGCGCTTTAGCTTAGATGAAGTTGTAAAATCTGTGAATTAACGATCAGTAAAATGAATATCATTTACAATCACAGTCTTATAAACCTTTACCCTTGTTGCAGAAATTGCACGTATATTTTCGTTTGGGTTTTGGCGGCTGCTGAATTTTAGTGGCCACATTTTGCTTTAATTTAGCCTCCTCCTCCTTTAAGGCTGTCATATTTCGCTCCCGCGTTTCTGGATCTTCGTCTTTGTGCGTAGTTAAATGCGTACGTAACTCCGTAAAGTGAGGAAAAGTTGATGGGCAAAACTCACATCTATGAATATTTTTGCCCAGATGTGTACGTAAATGCGACAGCACTGGACCGCTTACAGCAAAGGTGCATTCGCAGTATTCGCATTTGTATGGTTTTCCACCGGTATGAGTACGTATATGACGGCGTAGATTTAGAGCGTAGGTAAAGCTTTTTTTTTAAAGGAGTTTCATTATCCAATTGATGCTGCTCCTGTACGCATAAGTCATGCAATAGACGTTGCAGTGATTGTGCTTCTTCATCTATTTCTTGTAGTTCTAAGATTATATTATTAAATTTATACCACGCAATCTTATCAACTTCCAATATGTTGCATATTCACTTACCTTGTTTACAAGGGATTTTAAAATAGTTTCCATCGACGCTGCGCTTTTTAGCATCTTCTTTAACCATATCCTTGTTCTCGCTATGTATGTACTTAAATAGTGTGCTGTCAGGATCGGATGCTGTTTTATCACACATTTTTTCCAAAGCCATAAAACTTTCATTAGACGTACGTTGCTGTTGGCATACGAATATAGTTTCGTCACAAGATGCCTTAGTTGAAAAATTATAAGGAATCCTCTATATAGTGTTTGCATTGTTTGATTTATTTTCATCCTCCATTTCAAATAGTTTGTTCATTGCATTTCCGCTAACAGCAACGTTACTTTCATGTTGATCCACATTAGCTACATGAGGAGCTGCGCGTGCTTCTAGCAAAGTTTGTAGATCCTCCTCTAAATCCAAGCTAATGCGTTGGCAAGATACCGGCTCTTTAGCAGGCGTTGTAGCCTTTCTAAATGTGTTTGTGAATCGAGAAAAAAATGTTGAAGATATTGTTTGTATTAATTTTTAATAATAGGTATATATTACCATGCTAAAGTGATTTATCTTTTTAAAAGTAAAGTAATAAAGTTCTACAAGCTAGTAGCTACTTTTTAGTCAAAGATTTGGAAAAATTTCAAATTCTTATATAGTAAGCCAATTTACTCTACAGTATTTAAAACATCCATCTCCATGCTCACTCGAATGGCTCATCATAAACAAGCATGCAATTTTAATGATATATTTATAAGCATTTACCGTTGCATGACAAGTAATTTCTTGACTTTTGCACGCCAAGCTTTATTTGCTTGAAATTTTTCCAATCCAGACATTTGTATTCAGGAAAATTGAAAAAGAGCAACAAACATCCAAGTTATATTTTGTTGAACCACAGCAGACAAGGCGCGGTAATCTTCCAGGGTTTTCGTTACGAAATATATTTTCCAGATAAGCTTATACCACTTGAGCACGCTACGTTGTGTTATTATTTTATCCAATAGTTTCTTAATGGTTGCCCCATCATTTGAAATTGTGGCCTTACCACTGGAATCAACAATATGCTTGTCCATATTACGTGAACCCAATGTAGTGCGTACAGCGTCCACAATTGAATGCGAGGTATTGATGTTGGATATGATGAATATTTTTTACATAAAAACTCATGTACCCAATACAAGTTCAGGCATACCGCCGATAACACACCTTTTAAACGACGTTGTGTCCAAATCACTTAGCGGTTTTTCTTCTATGATTTGTAACAATTCTTCAACAAACGTTGGATCATGTATGGGATGCGACCAAAGTGGACCGCCCATCTATATTTGGGAATATAAGAAACAATTTGGTGTGAACAATTGGTGCCAGTTAACCCTCTGAAAAAGCGACTGACGCGCCTTTTTGAACGGACATAACCGTTTAAACGTTTAAGCACAAATTAAGTAAGAAGGAAAAAATTTGATTTATTCGAGTTTAAATACTTAAGTGGGATAGTTGAAACTTACATGATGTTTATCACCGCAATGCGCACAATTTGTATTAACATTTGGTCCAGTTGGTATACCGAATTTTTCTTCCGCATTGCCTTTATCTGAGATCTTGCTTTTTACAATACCCATAGGCTGTAGCGTATAGGTATCACAACCAGTGCATTGAAATACCATTCGTTGTTTGTTGTGTTCATAATATAAAGATATGGTAAGTAATTGGATTGTGGTAAAAGGCCAAAATGCTGTATACCAACCTCATGCTATATTTACACTTCGCTTGACTACTATGTATACGCACAAATACGCGTATATAAAAATTGCCAGAAATGCTCAAAAGTGGCTCAATATATTTTCCATAACGATTAGAGTGCGTTTCAATGCTATGCAATAGTATACGCAATCCCATCTCATGGCAGCATTTCATACGCAAAGGCACAGAACTATATTTGGCATTGCAGGTTTCAGGCGTATTGCCTGCCAGCACAGCCATATCATTCGCAGTTACAAGTAATGAACCCCAACTGTTGTTGTTGTTGTTGTAGCGATAAGGTTGCTCCCCGAAGGTTTTGGGGAGTGTTATCGATGTGATGGTCCTTTGCCGGATACAAATCCGGTACACTCCGGTGCCATAGCACCATTAAGGTGCTAGCCCGGCCATCTCGGGAACGATTTATGTGGCCACATTAAACCTTCAGGCCATTCCCTCCCTCCCTACCCCCAAGTTCCATGAGGAGCTTGGGGTCGCCAGAGCCTCGTCTGTTAGTGAAACAGGATTCGCCGCGGATAGGTGAGGTTGACAATTGGGTTTGGAGAAGCTATATATTGCGCTGGCAACCTGAAAGGTTGCGCTACACAGCCCCTTGAATCTGGTATTTTAGTCGCCTCTTACGACAGGCAACTCGTCAGTGATTGTATAGCGCCATCCAGAAAGCGATTCGGACAATCATAAGGATCTAGGTCTATAACATCGAAACGCTTCTCATATGAAGTTGAAAGGTACATGAGAGTCCTATTGCGAATTTTATTATTGATTATTACAGTTAAATCACTAGCTATTGATTCGTATATCAAGCCTACATTGCATCCCCTTCGCTTGGCACAATTAAATGTTCCACTCCATTGTGTCGCATATTTACGCTAATGGAATCTACTGCCACCTTAGATAGATCATTTGCAACAATTTCACGCACGCCTGCTACTTCTTTTGCATAACTTATGCTACGTAAACCTGTTGCAGCAAGCGCTTCCAATATTCGCAGTCCATCGTCGTATTTTACACCACCAGCCGTGTATGGTTTCTTGTCATTAGCATTGCTTGCTTTCCTTTGTATTTTGTGGATTTTTATGCGCCGCCGCTTCCCGCTCTCTTATCAACCGCTTTGAGTATACATTAAGTACTGAAATACTTAAATCACGATTAAATTCTTGTACTGGATTATAGAATACGGCCCCGCCGGCAATAATTTCTGTAGTGCTTTCTTTGATCACACGTTCGGGTGCTTTGCCGTTCGTAGCGATCTGTTAATTCATAAAATTTAGGGCGATTTTGTTAATAACGCGAAACATATATTTACCTTATTTTCAGATATTTCCTCAACTTCCATTTTGGCTTTAAACTGCTGTGCATCCAAGTTTTTGTTATCAGCTGTTCGGTGGTGGCATACGCTGGCTGCTGCTTTCGTTGTACAGTGAATCGTGGAAACTGTTTCAACAGAGGAAATATTTAAGCATTAAAGATGCACAACACTGTTTTTTTATAAATGAACGATGATAGCCAGCCTTGGGAGGTTGTTGCTGCTGCTATCGTGCCTTGCATTACCCGGTTGCTGTTGTGGTATATACCTTGGTATAACTGGATGTGGCGTCATTGCCCCACCTGGTCCAGTTGATGCGGACCACGAACAACAACCACCACGACCTACACTGTTTGGGTTCACTTTGCTGCTGCAAACACACCTGCGTCACAATAATTAATGCAGACCATAGAGGGGTATCTCAACAAAAGAGGCTATTTTATTGCACACATAGCCGTTTTTTTACACCGAATTGTCTAATCTTTTTTTTTCAATTTTGGATAATAAATCTTAATGGTAACAAGAATTTTTTTCTTGTATGTATGTGGAAATCAAAATTTACTATTCTGCATTAGAATGCTGACGATTATTTATACTATGCAATTACATATTTCACTTTCTTTCTTTATAAACATGCACACATTGATATGAGTTTTTTTTGCTAAAACACACTTTAGTAGACCAAAAAATATTAAAGAATGCGTATATTAATTTCTGCAAAATGTAAATCACACAAATTGAAAAAATTTTCCACTTTTCTGCAGAATTAGAAATGGCGATTTTTTTTGCACGCAAAAATTACGTATTTTGCTATCCCTATGAAAATAATAGGTGCGAGAGAGCACGATACATTGTGGGAAAGCAAAATTTGTCAGCATGCTATTTCATTTGCACAATTTTTCATTCTATATCGTCACCCCTGTCAAAAATTCGTGTGGCTGTGTGCGTTTTTGGTCACACGATTTTTGCAGGGTCATTACGCAATTATGGTGTGAAACTGTTCAACAAACTACCAGAGTATGTTAAAACATCTCACAACATTATCACTTTTAAACGTGAAGTGATTCTGTTGTTACTTCAAAGACACGAGTTCAGTATCGACCAATATTCATGATACAATGCATTTAATTAACTGTGCTGAAAAATCCTTTCTTTCTCTTTTATCTTTTAATCAAACTTTAAAAGAAACCAAAACCTTATATTTTATACTAACACTACTGTATTTATCAATTTGTGTTGCATTTTTATATACCATTAAATATCTTTTATTTTTATTTTTATTTTTTTCTCTACATATAATTGAATAGCAACTCCATGACGGTATGCGTAGAAATTGTTAATTATCTGAGCTAAATTCTCACACAAAAATTTAATTTTTTTGAGAATGCATATGTATTATTGTATACGTATATCCAATGAATAAAGAAAAAAAAAATAAAGCTTGGCTACACAGTAGAACTGCAGTTAAACTTGTGTTTTGTTAAGCTAATTTTATTAAAAGATATACATATTACAAATGTTTTTACATATTGTTTGAAACAAGATTAGTTTCTTAATCTACACCGTTAAGGTCTTGGTCACCGTCAATTTCGTTCTTGTCCTCGTCCAATTCCTCAGCGATGTTTAGCCACCAACATATGTATATCAGTTATCATGGCGTTTAGCTTTTTGCGTTTGTATCGAGACCCCATTGATAAAGCTGTTTGGTGGAAGCGTTCTCCCTGTTCATCGGATTCGGTAGAAAGTTTTCCCTCTAACCAGTCGAGATGAGAATGCATCAAATGCGCTTTTAAAGACATATGAACGTGTGCTTTTGAAAACGCTTCACTAGGTTGTTGACACACTCTCGAAAATTGCCATCACGCAAATTTCCAAGAACCTTAGTAATAACAACCTTTAACGCACCCCAAGCAATCGCAGCACTATATCTAAGGTTTAGTGATATCCTCGCTTTTTATCATCTTTATAATGTACGGACCGTTAATCTATAATGTATACCTAAACATGTATTAAAATATATAAAAACCTACAAATCAAAGGCATGTGAATATGTAATTTAAATACCAATCAATTTTGGCACAAGAAACTTTAGGAAACATTTGTCTCAGACACGCTTTTGAGGCATCATTGGTTTTAATGAATGATCTGATAAAGTTTGTTACTAGTCCCAATTTTATATGTAGTGGCGGAATCAACATTTTCTCACGACTTACTAGGCAGCCACCGTAGTGCGATGATAGCGTGCTTCGCCTACCACACCGTATGCCCTAGGTTCACACCCCGGGCAAAGCAACATGAAAATTTTATAAATAAGTTTTTTCAATTAGAAGAAAATTTAGCGGGTTCGCCCCTAGGCAGTGTTTTGCAAGCGTTCCGAGTGTATTTGTGCCATGAAAAGCTCTCAGTTAAAACTCATCTGCCTTGCAGATGCCGTTCGGAGTCAGCATAAAACATGTAGGTCCCGTCCGGCCAATTTGTAGGGAAAATCAAGAGGAGCACGACGCAAATTGGAAGAGAAGCTCGGCCTAAAATCCCTTCGGAGTATATCGCGCCTTACATTTATTTTTTTTTACTAGAGGACTGTTTATGACGTTTGCTTTCCCAACAGTATATTCCCCACTTCGATGGCCAATCTTTTTCGTTGTATTGGTCTCCGGTATAACGCGTATCTCACAAACAAATAAAGCACATATTCCTTGGCCATCCAGACGGTGGCAGTCCCATGATAGTTGCTACTACTTTCATGCCTGCATATACCCTCCACTGGAATTGCTCGTACTGTATATAATTGAGAAGAACTTCGATTCGGTTTCAATTATTTGGCCCTCTTCAGTCAATTCGGTTATTTGGCCCTCTTCAATTAAATATGCCATTGTGTCATCGATTACGGAAGACACGCAAATCCAAAAATGTCATCCAGCTAATAAAAATATATGCTAATTTTTAGCAAAGTTCGTTGGAAAAAAATGTTGGCTATTAAAATTAATCGGCGAAGAAATATTTTAAGAACCTATATACCTTTATTGGTATCGCCGGTCATGCTCCCTGCTCCCGTCGATCCCTCCCATGCTTTGACTTTATTGTAGCCTGACCTCATGTTCCGCACTTTTGCACGCACCTGCTTCCACTGCATTGTGATATTCTTCTCCTCGCAAAATCGCTTATGGTATACTTGAGCGGACGGCTTCTGCAAAATAAACATATGCACGTATGTATTTATGTATATTTTCACATAATTTTATTTTACTTCTGTGCAAACGAAAACAAACTTCAAGTAGGCGATTTTCCAGTAAAAATTCAATAAGACTCTTCTCATCTGCCACCGTCCATCTCCGGTTTGGGTTGCAGCGAATGCGCTTGGTTTTGACCTGGAATCAAACAAGTTTTTAAAAGCCAAATGAGTTTGCATTTAAAAAATATTACTTAATTTATTATTTTGCTCTAATTCCATTTGTTGTGGGGGGAATGTGGCACACGTGTCGCGGGGCGCGATCGCACGCAAATAAAAGAAATAAAAAAGAAGAGTTAGTACCGAGTAGATAACAATATTTATTCACTTTATCAACAATGGAAAATGCAATATTAGATATATGAGATAGAATAATTTATTCACATTACAAATGACAAAACTCCAATTTATGAACGTGATTTACTTGCCGAAAGTAAGGAAATGAAAAAGTTATGAAATTAATTCACTGCACAATTCGCAATGCACTTTGCAAGTTAACACGTACGAAAATTACTAATGCGAATATTAACTGAAATGACAATCTCAAATTCGCACCATTAATTAAAATGACACTTTCAAATTACTCAGGCAAAATTATTAAAAGGATAATGTGGAAATGATGGCCTAAACATGCCGGCCCCTTGCGGTGAGCAACCTGAAACACGGTGAGTGCGCCAGCAACCTTCCCAAGGCAGGATAAACTACATAAATTAAAAATATGATATGTATGTATGGTTGTATCGTAAGTACGATCCCCGCGGACAATCCGTGCTCGCAGTAATGCAGCCTCGCTGAACTGTGGATGAAAGAGAAAAACGTTAGTGGTCATGTACGTGGGGTTGCTTGGTTTTTAATGCACCTGGTTAATTGGATGTAATTTTTTTTCTCTCTCTAGGTGTAATGGTTATGTATTATAATAAGGCTGGATGTAGCTGTAGAAGCGTAAGAACGCTGCCAGACCGTTATGGCTGGAACGCTTCTGAAACAACCAGTCCGAAGATCGTCGGCTGCGTGAGGAGCCCATTGGCCGTTGCTGGGACTGTGCCACTAACCATAATGGTGGCGTACACGTCGGCCCCGAGTGTTAAGAGAATCGGCGCAGATCGATAGAACGTCGGGTCTGCGAGTCTCATAAACTGGAATGGTGCGGCGACCGAGGAGTCAATCGTCGCGGTTGGGTTGAGACGCGTATGCCGTGCTACCATCGTTGCCTGAGTCGTGATTCGATTCGTTACCCCATATTTGCCGCGCAACACTAGTGTGCACTTCGTAGTTCTGGCCGTATTAAGCCGTTCGAGTTGGAGGTCGTTGGCCAGATGCGCATCTATCACGGACGTCGGCGCGCAGGGATCAATGAGTGCGCTCACCAGATGGAGGCGCCCCTTGCCCCTATTCCTATGATCGCTGTAAGAGCAATAGCAATAAATGCTCGGGTGATCGTCATCGCGTCGTGGGTTTCCCGTAAGCGCCCTGTCCTGAAGCCGGTGGGGTGCGCCTGATGTGGAACGATAGTGGTGGTGGTACCCTCTTTGCATGGTTGATACGGGGCCGCTCTGCCATTGGTGCGTCGGGTCGAGCGGAACGGACGCGGCTCCGCGCCGCCCCGGCGCCCACTGGCATTGTGGTGCGATGGGCGGAAAGGACGTGTCTCCGCGCCATCCCCGTGTTCCATGTGTCTCTGATTGCTTTTCTGGTCCTGGATTGCCTTCTGCTTCTCATGCTGAAGCAGTGGTCGGAAGGATCGTGCTTCTCCACTCGCCGTTGGGGCGATGGCTAAGGCGGCTGCACTTCTCGTGAACTCTTCTATCTCCTTCTCCTCCTCTTCAACCTGTTGGGCCCACGATCGTGTGTCCTCGGTGAAGTTGATCGATAGCACCTCGTCGGCGCTTTCGTCGTCGTCGCGCTCTTCGCAAGGGATCGGACGTGGTCGTGCTTGCTCATCCTCCATGTGAAGCGTAGTGTGGTGTGGTTCACGGCAGCGGTGGCAACGGTCGCTGCTAGGGAATATCTCTAACCGATGGAACGGCGATAGGCAATTGGGGCAGTGCCGGTGTATAAGGACGGCCCGGAGGTGTTCTTCTGCCGACATTTCCCTGTACAGCGGGTCTAGTCTTATGCCGTGATTCTTCTGGCACAACCGGCAGGAGACGGTGAAGGAGTCAACGCGTTGCTCCGTCTTGTTGCGTTTGACCGAGAAACCCGTCATTCTGGAACGGGAACTTGTTATTATTTGTTTTGCATTCTAAGGGGTTTGGGTGTCGTATGGGCGGAGAGTAGAAGCTTAATTGGTCGAGCTTGTGGTTGGCGTACTCGGGTTAAGGGATTCATGTGGAGTGCATAATCTTATTAGGTTATTCTGCATATATTTTATATGCTTGTGGTGGTTGAAAACACTATTAGACCCTTATTAAATCCTTTATTTAGATAGTACGCCTAAATGTATATTCTATTTTGTGAATATTTTCAACAGGGCGAAAATTGTTATATTGAAAATAATCAAAAACAGTGAAAATGAGGTTACCGAACATAAACTAAGGCAATTGTATTTTTTCCCATTTGTTTCGTTTCCTGATGCAGGCAATCAGCGTTTATATGCGCGATGATTTGTGTAAAAGATGGTATCACGTGTTACCCATGTATTTTCAATGCTCTTTGTGATTCAGAGCTGGTTAATAAGATTGTCGTTTAAGCGACTTCGTACAAATAAATGTGCGGCAGATGTAAAGTGGCCTTTATTCGCTGCCCTGGAATACGCGATAATGTAGGGTATCACGGCAGGCAATACGCGATAATATACGGTATCACGGTAAACCCGTGTGTTGTCACGGCTCCTTGTAATTGCCCTACAAAAATTTGGTCACAAAACTTACCCACGCCCATGCAAATGTGACTATGAATATAACCTATGACCGTAAAATGACTAGTCAAATGACGTGGAATGACGAGAGCGTTTTTGCAGGGTGATAGCTGGTGAATGCGATTGTTCCTTAAGCGACGTTGTGCAGATAAAATGTGCGACAGATGTAAAGAGGTCTTTATTCGCTGTCTGGGAACACCCTTTGTGTTGATTTGGGCCATGTTGTGTGAGAATCACAAATTGTGGTGTGTTTGTTGATTTCAACACAACCCTGGCGGGAATAGCCTACACTATCGAGTGTGGCAATTTGTAGTGCTGTCAGCTGATAACTCCTCCACTCATTGGAGTCAGACAGCTGTGCGGTGCTGCCCATTGGGCAGCGTAATGGTACATAATGGTCATGTCATGCAATTATTTAGGGAAGACTCGCGTCTGAGTTCTGACGTGACATAAAATTTATAGTCTTTTCTAAAAAGTTTAATTTCTCCCTTGTTTGTAGTATCCAAAGCATATATAGGAAAATAAGAATAAATATTTCCTATTGAAATTTAAATATAAATGTATTTTATTATTTCACAATGAAAAATATTTAATGACTGACTCAACTATGAAAACTTGTTGAACAATATAAAATTTAAATGTTAGTTGCTAAGCAACACTTTTGTTCTGAAAACTTGAACTGCACCGCCACACTACCCCCCTTGGTATAGAATTTCGCTACAAATCCAAAATTTCTCGAAATCGAATTTTCCTGCCAGACCGGGTCGTGCATTCTGGAACTGGTGCATTTATAAGAACAGGAGCAGGTTGTACATACGTTGAAACAGGATCTGATGTAGAAGTAGGAATAGGTGTTGAAACAATGTCATCTTGAATAACAAAAGCTGGTTTTACACGATCAATAGAGACTTTAGTTGGTTCATTTCGAATTTTTAGTGTGACTATTTTTTTATCACGATTAATTATTTCATACGGCCCGGTGTATGGAGGCTGGAGTCCTTTAAGAAATGGTCCAACTTTGAGAAATGCGTGACTGCATTTCGAAAGTTCCTTGAAAACAAAAACTCCAGGTTGACAGTGTCTTGATGCTGGAAGTGGACGTAAGCGCAACATAAATTCACGTAAACTTGAAAGAAAACTGCTTGTATCATCGGAAATTTTATCTCCAAAACTCGAAGAAAGAAACTCAAATGGCAAACGAATCGTCTCACCATAAACCATTTCAGAGGAAGTAGCCTTGATATCATCTTTAAAAGCTGAGCGAATTCCAAGTAGAACTAGAGGCAAAGCCCGAACCCAGTCAATGTCGGAATGAGCCATGATTACGGCTTTCAAGTGACGATGTAATCGTTCGACTAAACAATTTGCAGCAGGATGCCAACTTGTAGTGAAATTATGTCGAATTCCGAATTGTTTAACAAAAATTTCGAAAAGATGAGAAGAAAATTGAGCTCCTCGTTCTGAGGTTATAATTTCAGGAACGCCAAAACGAGATATCCAACAATCCAAAAGTGGATGAGTCACATTAACTGCAGTTATGTTCTGCAAAGGATATATCTCAGGCCATCGAGTAAAACGATCGATGACAGTCAAGCAATATCGAAAAGAACATGCAAGTGGAAGTGGACCAATCAGATCAATGTGAATATGGGAAAATCTCTTTGTTGTAGTTTCAAAATTTTGAATTGAAGCGTGAACATGGCGTGAAATTTTTGATCGTTGACAATCATTACAAGCACGAGCCCAATTTCGACAGTCTTTATTCATTGATGGCCACACAAAACGAACGCTGATTAGCTTGAGCGAAGCATTGGCACCTGGATGGCTCAGGTTATGTAGCTGATCAAAAACAGAACGACGAAACGGTGATGTGATGAAAGGCCGAGCTTTTCCTGTTGATGTATCACAAAACACAGTAAGTGAGGAACCAGGAATTGGCACACGCTCGATGCAGAGAGAAGAATTTTCTTGGGTAATTCTCTTAAGTTCATCGTCTTCTTCTTGAGATTCAACCAGTAACTTGTAATCCAACGGTGCAGAAACAGCTTCAACTCGTGAGAGTGTATCAGCAACGACAATATCGGCTCCTTTGATGTGCTGGATATCAGTTGAAAATTCCGCAATGAATGAGAGTTGTCTGAGTTGAACCGGTGGAAGTTTTTCACGTTTTTGTTGACATGCGTAAATCAATGGTTTATGATCGGTGTAAATCGTGAATGAATGTTCTTCCAAAAAATGACGAAATTGCTGGATTGCAGCGTAGATCGCAAGAAGTTCACAATAGAAAGCAGGCCAAGAGCATTCTTTTGAGGAGAAGAAGGCAAGAGGTTGCCACACGCCATCGCCAAGTTGTTGTAAACATGCTCCGACTGAATGATTCGAAGCATCTGTAAACAAACCAAGGGACGCACCAATGCGAGGATGAACTAGAAGTGAAGCAGAAGAGATACAGTTTTTACAGGTTTTGAAAGCTTCTTCCAGTTCAAACATCCAGTTGATTGGTTGAGATCCTTTCAGGAGTGGGTTGCTGATTGCGTTATTCAATGGAGCTTCGTATTCAGAAACATGCGGAATGAATCTGCGATAGAAGTTCAACATTCCAAGAAAACGTTGAAGACCTTGTGCTGTTTTTGGCAATGGAAAGTCCTTGATTACCCGGACGCGCTCTTCTGGAGCTTGTATTCCAGCAGCAGAGATAATATAACCAATAAAAGGTATTTCATTAACTCCAAAAGTACACTTTTTGACGTTGATCACCAATCCGTATTTTGCTAGACGTTCAAAAATGATCTTAAGATGGCGTTCGTACTCTTCTTTGGAACGAGAGAAAACGAGAATGTCATCCATATGAACGAAACAAAAATCTAAACTTCATCCATGAACCTTTGAAAGGTCTGGCCAGCGTTTCGAAGTCCAAACGTCATGAATGGAAATTCAAAAAGGCCAAATGGAGTAATAATAGCAGTTTTGGAAATGTCATCTTCGGCTACAGGAATTTGTTGATAAGCTTTAACAAGATCAATTTTCGAAAATACTGTACAATCATCGATAAAGTGAGTGACGTCATGAATGTGACGGACAGGATACCGATCTGGGATAGTTCAAGCATTTAATGCACGAAAATCTCCACAAGGGCGCCAAGTTGAATCACTTTTTAGTGCCAAGTGTAAAGGCGATGACCAAGAACTCTCTGATGGACGAGTTGTACCAGCCTGTAACATAGCGTCGAATTCTTGTTTAGCTATTTTTAATTTCTCAGGATTTAAGCGTCGTACTTTGCTTGTCACCGGTGGTCCAGGAGTTGTACGAATGTGATGAACAGTCTCGTGTTTTATATTACGAGGTAAACCAGGTGGACGAGTAATTTCAGGAAATTGAGAAATGAGAGCACCGAAAGGCGACGAGTCTTGAACTGCTTTAACACTGCTTTGCGATGAAGGCTGAGAAAAACCGTGTACTTGAAGACCAGTTGTGACGTCGACGATGCGTTTTGTACGACAATCCGGTAAAATGTGATAATATGCGAGAAAATCCGATCCAATTATTGGTAGATCGACGACGTCAGCGACGATAAATCTCCATGGAAAATCACGACGAAGTCCTAAGTTGAGGTTCAAGGTTAGAAAACTATATGTTTTGATTTTGCTTCCATTTGCAGCACACAAGTCGTAATTGACAGGAGAACGATGATCACGTAATAGACGTCGAGGAAAGCAACATAAGTCAGAACCAGTATCGACGAGAAAGCGATGTTTTGATATCTTATCAGTGACAATAAGGCGGCGACTGGTTGACAATCAGTCTGGTGCCGCATACACAGACTGCTTTTTCCGTTTTCCAAATAATTACAAGGGCTTACACATTTTTTCGCTTTGTCCTGGAATTTTTTATGGTACCAACAAATTTGTTGGTTAGAGTTGCTTCGATTTTGAGATTTGCTACGACGTCGAGAGCTGTTGGAAGAACTATGGGAATGATGGGGGCACGAACGAAAAGCAGACAATTCGGGCACTTGCTTTTGTAGATCAGCAATCGTATTTAATAGGTTGCTTTCGATACTTTTATCGCTGAGCGCTGAATTTACAGCGAAGGTCGGTGTGCTCGGTGAGACTTCGACAATCTTGTCAGCAAGCTCCGCAATGTTGTCGAGCTGCAATTCTGATTGTGTCGCCAGAATGGCCTGGACGTTGGACGGAAGACGTTTAAGCCAGAGTTGACGAAGAAGGTTATCCTGCACGATAGTTGAACCAGCGAGAGAGCGTAAGTGACGGAGAAACTGCGATGGTTTGCGATCGCCGAGCTCTTTCTCACTGATAAGTTGGCGGACTCGTTGTTCCTCAGACGCAGACAAACGATCAATCAATTTTGTGCGCTAAAATGTATATGGCTTCTGCAGAGGAGGATTTTCTATAACGTCTTCGATTTCCAATGCGATACGTGCGTCCAGCTGCGAAACAACATAATGGAACTTTGTTACCTCATTTGTGATATCCGACAACGTAAACTGCGAATCAGCCTGTGAAAACCATAATTTTGGTTTGTCAGACCAAAAAGGCGGCAGTTTTACTGCAACACGATGGACTGCAGGGCGATGATCGGCGAAGATAGCGGCAAAAACATAATCCCACTGCTGCTGCTGATGCTCCAATTGACGGTTATGTTGATGTTGCGCTTTCGGGCGTAATTCGTCGATTTGTCGTTGAAGATCCTCATTTTCTACGCGAAGAGTAACGAGCTGATCTTCATCTCGAAGCATTTTATGAGATACGCTTTAAACTTTTATCGAGGTCACCAATATAGGAAAATAAGAATAAATATTTCCTATTGAAATTTAAATATAAATGTATTTTATTATTTCACAATGAAAAATATTTAATGACTGACTCAACTATGAAAACTTGTTGAACAAAATAAAATTTAAATCTTAGTTGCTAAGCAACACTTTTGTTCTGAAAACTTGAACTGCACCGCCACACATATATGCCACTACTTTATTCTTGCTTGGATTTCAAGCTGAAAGGACTGACGAAACTTTATGGGAACTTCAATACCCAAAAACAATTTATAATATGAAAGCGAGACCACTATTGAGTGTGACATGTTTCTGTTTATCTTTTACATTTTAATTTTGCACTAACCTTTTTAACAAGGAAAACAATGCAAATAAACCGCGAAAATTATTTCGGTCTCGAGTGGCTCCCCCCTTTTTTCCAGAAAGTTGGTTTTGATTGTGTTTTTATGCACCAAATTGTCATACTAAAACAAAATTTTCATTTGTCGGAAAAAAGTAAAGTTGTTCGGGTCCTAACACCCGAGTTCGTTGGATCCCGCGGATCCGACTTGTGATCCCATGGGGTCGCGCGCGATGTATTTACGGCGTAAGAAAAGACAAAAGCAAATGTCATCGAGTGGAAACCTTGATTCGTTCATTCAAAATGTCATTCATTCATGGAAATGAGTATAGAGACATTTTGAATGAATTTTCACTATGAAGAAAACTTGTGATGGGTAAGTATACTGGTATCGTTCCCTTTTGATACTTTTGTAAAATTTCCTAATTTTTTATTCTTTTGTTTCGTTTCAGCTCATTACTTCTTTAAAAAATATAGCGAGATGCTAATTGATTTTACTAGCCAACCTTTAGATTGATGAATTGCGGAATTAGCGCAATTTCGACGAATTTTCAGAGATTTTGACGTTCCCAATTTTTTGATTGATTTGTTGAAATTAAAACAACAAATAATTCGTGCAAAACGACATAAAGATGAATCACTTGAAGTGGATGTGCCATTCGCAAAACAATTGTCGATATACAAAGAAATCTGCGAAATGATCAGCAAAGTTGCGAGGTGACACTAGTGGCTAAAGGTCACTCGATGCGTGCCCATCGATTTGTTCTTTCATTACGATGGTTTGCTGCGCAATCTATCAGTGAACATTCCGAATGGATACATTTTTATGGCTCTCTTTGTCTCTCTTCTTTATGTGCAAATATATATAAATGGTACTATCTACGATCTATTTCCAAATGGTATGCACAGCAACAAACAAATAATTTGTCGACAAAGTGAAAGTTTTGCAGCCGAAGAAAGTGTTAAGTCGTTTGCAAAAATGGTTTGAAGCCGGCTGCGAAACGAATGTTTGTAGATTTGTTCAGCCCACCAGAAATTACTTTCAATTAAACAACAAAGCGGCTGGAGGCTAGATACATAAATATTTTATTCTATTTTGTAATTGACTTATGACGTAGCACAACAAAAAAACACCGATAAAAATTAGGTTTGCAAACGTTCTTCACAAAAGTTGCTGATAAATTTGTGGTGCCAGATATTAAAGGGTCGCTGCTGGAGAGTGTCTTAGCATTCATTTATCTTGGCGAAACGAGTTTGGCATCAACTAATTTATCAGAATTTTGAGAGGCTATAAATACACTGGGTATTAAGTCTGCTATAAGTTTCGAATGCAGCAATGCTACATCATCTGATGCAGTACCGACAAGTTCATCGTCAATTCGTATTGAACCAAACCACTGCTAGCTTGCATAAATTCTGTAGCAGACAAATCATTACGTAGCGCTATGTCCGCTTCTGTATAACCTTCAGATTTTACACGCGGATCGATGCGTGTTGGCGCCAAATAGCATTGACAAACAAAGAATATTTCAGCACCTTCTTAAAAAGTTGTTTCAGTACTCACAACAATGCATTGTAATCTTTGGAACGAAATACTCTGGTAACAAACCAACCGCCAGAACGTAAGAAGTTCGTGCTAAGTGTTGAAGCATTCAGAGTAAGACGAATTTGTTGATAAGCATCGAATAACCAATTACGTCCAACATTTGGTGCACCATCATGCAGTATAACCTCAACCTTCCACGCCTGAAAGTCTTTTCGTTAACGATTGTTTGCACTTGTCTGTCGTTATATCTTCAACTAAACTGATGCAACCAGCTATTGGCCGTATAGGATATAAGTCTACGCCAATCACTATACTTGATACGGGCATATTTTGGTTGGCCACTTGCATCCAGCCCCCAGGGGCAGCGCACAGGTCTATGCGTACTTGTGATTGTTGTAGGAAGCCAAATTTACGATTAAGCTGTATCAACTTGAAAGCAGCACGCGATCAAAAGCCGGTTTCCTTCGCCAACTGACAGAACTTATCCTTACGCGCTTTTCCTACCTTAGTTTTTTTTTTGCCCATTGACATGACCGAAATTCGTTCAGTACTTCATCATGCTTTACGTAGTCGTGGAAACCGATAACCGAGTTCGAGTCACCGAACTGCGATTGCTTCAATGGTGGCTACCAGCAAATTGATTCAGCCACTCGACAAGGTAGGTTTTGCGAAAATCCATTGGCTAAAACCAAAATAAATGCAAAAAAAAAAATTGTTTCCTTACCACTTGGGCTGACGCTTTGGCATACGGTTTCTGTCTACGTAAAGAGCGACAGCGACACTTTTGAGCACTTAATCACGTTTTGCTATATCGGCAAAACGCTCATAACCGTTAACAATGTTGGTGGGATGTTGAGAGCGGCTTTAATACGTCAATAGAAAAAGCGATGTTGTAGGTTGTGCGGCCTTTGTCATGGAGAACAGAACCGATTTCTCCCAAGCATATAGCCTGGACAGGGGGACTCAGGGTGAGTATTAAATGAAAAATTTCTGGCTCCCAAACCTCGAACTTTATGCAATGATTTTATTGGATTTTGGCCCACAAAAATTTTCAAAGCTGAAAGAGGCAATTTGTAGGTACGGTGCGAGAAACGTTGGCTAACGGCTAACTCAATGTGCATACATTACCGGGCTGAAACTTGGCATTAAATTCTTTAGCTCGGCATAGCTACACATCGTCTCGCCGCTGCTATTCCAGCTAGTGCAACGCTTTGTAACTATATCCGATGTGACACCGTTTTGCTTCCCCAATGAATCAGCCTTATATTTGGCGCCTTTGCGTTCTTGCCCTTGTTATATGAGTAGATACGATTGCTCACTAAAGAGACGGTGAATGTCCACCCTTTTGATATATATAGTGATTATATCGCTCACCACAACTTACCAGGTGACATGTTCGGTATATTATTTAATTTGTATTTAATTGTCTCCTGGCAGGCTGATAGCTCACCATTTAGGGTAGTTACAGTGGATGAGAGGGGAGAGTATGTTGGTCATGGTAGTGCTGAGACCTTTTAGATTTGGGATTTCTGCACCCGTGAGACTGTTGTATAGATCCCTATTTGCATTAGGGGTTTTAGGTAGTTGCTATTGTTGTTGGCCAAGGCCTCGATGAACACTGGCCCTTGCGTCAACAATGTGGTCTGAGACTGTAGAAAGGGTATCCTATCCCCCGTTTAATTGTAACACATTCCTCCCAATGTACTTAGTATTTGTACGTAAAACCGTTAACATTGTGAGTTCAAGAACTGAAAATAATGTTTCAGAATGCCAAACGACTCAGCATTTAGATCATTGAACTTTGAATTTCCCTACATAGGAATGCAGTTAGATTACTCTTTCGGACTAAATACTGAGTTGTCATACAATTGACCAGACGAACTAGTCAAATATGTGTACCTTTGATGGTAAAAACCGAGAAGCAGTTTTCGATCACTATTTGGAATAATTTGGAAGCCCTTTGGTGATTAAATTTTAATCTTTCATAAAAATCCGCAAAGTGCTTTTTAAATTTGAATGATTTTTAATCATTTTGGGATATGATAATTGGTGTTGCTTTTGGTATAGCCGATTTCATTGGTTTGAGTGGGTACAAGGCATTTCAAAGAAATACAGATACGATAATATTTAAAAAACATTAGGAATTATCACCACATCTAGCACATTAAGCGGTAACTGAATCGCATGATTACGTATGATGCATCAGCGGAACTGTGTACATCCCGTATACCATTTACGCAATCCTCTGTGGGTAGTGATGGAGATTTATTTTATTATTTTTATTTATTTATTTATTAAACATTTCTTAATGCATATTTTAAATAAATTACAATATTGAAAGAGCACATTCTATTACTCTATAGCATAAGAAAGGTACATGGCATTTTTTATATTAAATTTTTAAAATAGTATTAAATGCCAGTTCACATATTAAAATTCTTTTTCAGTGTGGGGTGTATAGTTTTTAATAATATTATAGAATAAACTCATAATAATTCAGATAATTAGTTAAGATTACGATAGAGAAACAATTGATAACTCACTGGCGTTTGATCGAGAGACTGAACCCAGCTACTGTTTCCTCTGGACTTGACTCAGCATAAGGCACTATTCGTAACTGGTATATAAGAATTTTTTTTTTTTTTGTGTTTCGTGGAAGGAGGAAATGCTTTATGCACTGACCGGGATATTTAAGCCTCACTGCGAGACTCTTCGAGTGTAGGACTCCCTTCTTCCATGAAGGCCTACCCACTAAAACCTAACCTCCCACGGCCCGCGCTAATCCCCGTACCTGGGACCGCGTTTAGCATTACTTCGGGTACGGGTGCGCGCTACGTGAGCTCTATGGCTACTCTCACGCTAATGGGCTAGGCATCCGTCTTCTCGTTTACTGTTAAGTATATGCCTCACATATGTGCTGACCGTATCCCATCTGTCTCTTCGACAGGTCATGTTATTAAAGACACTGCCCGGGGATAGGTCGCCAAGTACATCTTCTACCCTCCTTCGCTGATGGGAGAAGTGCCTGCATTCGAAGAAGGTGTGGCGTACATCGTCTATTTCCCCACAGTACAGGCAGCTCGGGCTATCAACATTTCCCATTCTGTGTAGGTATTTGCGGAAGTAACCATGTCCCGTTAGAAACTGGGTCAGGTAAAAGTCTACCTCTCCGTGCGGTCGCTTCAACCATGGATTCAGTTCAGGGATTAGTTCCCTAGTCCACTTTCCTACGATGCTGTTGCTCCACTGATCTTGCCAACGTCGGATCGATTCTTCTCGCGCCTGCATGGCAACAGCAGCTCTACTTGCTTGCGATCCGTTGTCATATATTGTTTTTCTTTCCTCAACGAGAAGATATATCGGTATGGTTCCCGCAACGACCAGGACAGCTTCAGCTGATACCGTGCGGTAAGCCGAAGATATTCGCAGCGCCCCTCTGCGTTGGACCGAGGTAAGGGCGACTCGGTTCTTCCGGTATTTCATTGCGTTCGCCCAGATTTCTGCACCATATAAGAGTATAGAATCCGAGGCTGATGCAAGCAACTTCCTTGTGCATAAGAATTAAGATTCGGAATATAGATAAACTATGGCTTGGTGTGTGGTTGTAATTGATGATTCAATGGTATTCTGTGGCAGATAGTGGATCTGCGGTAGTGTTCTGTTGGCCTCGTTCGGGGTGAACGTGAGCGGGGTTAAGTGGTTTGTTGGCATCCATCTGGGTGAACGAGAGCTGGGTTACGCGGTTCGTTATAACGGGTGGGAGTTACAAGTCTCCCTCACCCTCACTGGAGGATGGTAGTAGGACCAATTTCGTGATTGGTCTGGTGGTTTGTCCCGTATCCGTGTTGCCGTATTCAGTTCGACGACTCGAACTCGATTATCGGGCCATAGTGGAGGTTGGCTATCCGACCTAGTCTCCATTCGTTGGGAGGCAGATTGTCCTCTTTAATGACGACTAAGTCCCCCTGTTTGAGATTCGATTGTGGATGCTTCCACTTAACGCGCTTCTGCAATTCGGTGAGATAGTCAATTTTCCACCGTTTGCAGAAGGTTTGATGCAGCGCCTTAAGTTTTTCCCATCGATTGACGAGTGAAGCGCGCTTCTCGCTGACGTCAATCTCGGGTGGCGCTAGTAGATGGCCCCCGACTAGGAAGTGCCCGGAGGTAAGTGGCTCCAGGTTGGACGGGTCATTTGAAGATGGGCTCAGGGGTCGGGAGTTGAGACAAGATTCAATCCTACACAGGAGGGTGCTAAACTCCTCGAGAGTGAATATGTGATTCGATGCGACCTTTTTGAAATGGGTTTTGAAACTCTTGACTCCCGCTTCCCACAGCCCGCTTATATGAGGAGCAGCTGTTGTAATGAAATGCCATGTGAGGGTTTGGTGGGAATATTTAGAGAGGCTTTTGTCGCGCGCATCAACGAGGAACGCCTTGAAATCTGAGCGGAGAGCCCTCGACGCACCGACAAAGTTCGTCCCGTTGTCGGAATAGAGGTTTTTCGGGCATCCTCGTCTGGCGACAAACCGACTAAAACTGCTAGAAACGCGGCGGTGCTGAGGTCGCTAGTTGCCTCTAAGTGGATAGCCTTAGTCGCAAAGCAGACGAATAGGCAGACGTAACCCTTAGACATGCGGCATCCTCGTCCGCTGTAAGACTTGATGTCAAACGGTCCGGCAAAATCCACCCCGGTGTTGGTAAATGCCCTACTAAAGGTAGTGCGTTCCGCAGGGAGGATTCCCATGAGTTGCGTCGGGGAGCGTTTGCGGAATAAGGTACAGGCCTTGCAGTTGTGAATGATGGATCGGACCATGTTTTTGACCCGAGGTATCCAATACTGCGTGCGTAGGAGCCGCAGCATCAGTTGGTTTCCGCCATGTATGGAAATGGTGTCGACAAACTGGACTAGCAGACGGGTGAATCGGCAGGCGTAAGAAAGGATTATCGGGTGACGCTCGTCGACGGGAACGTCCCTGGATGCGTTGAGACGACCCCCCACCCGAAGGACATTGTCTTCGTCGACAAAGGGGTCTAGAGAGAGAATCTCGCTTTTGGTCGCTATGGGTTTCCTAGTTCTCAGAGAGTTTATTTCTTCGGCATAGTGGTTGGTTTGCGATATCCTGATGAGGCGGATAGTCGTAGCCTTGATTTCGTCAGGCGAAATCTGGTGCGACTCTGCTTGAAAGGACGTTTTAGTTTTTGGATGAGTTCTATTCGAGAATCTTATAATGTAGGAGATTACCCGCAACGCCCTTGATAGATCGGAAAACCGATCAAGAATATCCTCGATATTGTTGATGTTTGTTGCTGCATGCACTTGTACTCGTTTTTCTTCGATGTTTGTGTGGTACTGCTGTTCGCCTTGAGATGGCCATTTCGCTTTGCCTTCTTGCAGCCAAGAAGGTCCCTGCCACCACAAAGAGTTATCGACTAGGTCCGTGGCTGGAAGTCCTCTGTTGGCTAATTCCGCTGGATTTGATGCGGACTCGACATGATGCCATGCTTTCGTTCCTACCTTCTCCACGATTTTTGTCACCCTGTGAGCTACAAATATTGACCAGGAGCACGGGGGTTTTCGAATCCATGCTAGGACGATGGTCGAATCTGTCCATAGGTGAATGTTAAATGTGCCTAAGTTCAGGTTCTCCACCACAGTTTCCAAAGTCTCAGCCAGCAAGGCGGCACCGCATAACTCCAATCTTGGTAGTGAAATTGGTTTTACTGGTGCCACCCTCGTTTTTGCTATGAGTAGACTAACGTAGATCCTATCGTTGATCTTAGCTCGCACGTAAACCGTAGCCGCGTAGGCTTTCTCGGACGCGTCACAGAAGCCGTGAATTTCTATGTCGTTGGTTGGGGTGAAGTGCACCCACCGATGTATACGAATCCGATCAATGGCGGGGTACTCCTGCATAAAATTATGCCATCGGTCTAGGGTTCCTGCCGACACTGGTCCGTCCCAGTCAGTCCCTTCTAGCCAAATGTTTTGCATAATGATTTTGGCAACAATGACGACTGGGCGAGGCAACCTAGAGGATCGAAAAGTTTAGCGATTGCGGAAAGGATTGCCCTTTTCGTTAACATGTCCCGATTTTCAATTGGTTTTGCGTTGAAGTAAAAATAATCCGCGTGTGCGTTCCATCGAATGCCTAGGGTCTTGACTGTACTCGCGTCCTCGAATTCCAAGAAGTCTTCCGTCAGCCTGTGAGGTTTGGGTATTCCCTGTAGCATCCTACTGCAATTAGAGGTCCATTTTTGCAGAGGGAATCCTGCTTACTGTAATGCAGCTGTGATTTCATCGCGAGCAGTGATTGCTGCTCCGATGCTATGCCCCCCTGCCAGGACGTCGTCGACGTACATGCTATTGCGCAAGATGTGCGATGCGATCGGCAGTGAAGGTTCGACGTCATCTGCAAGTTGATGTAGGGTTCTGATCGCTAGATAGGGGGCACAGTTGACCCCAAAGTTACCGTGTTGAGCTCATACACGCTGACAGGGCCCTCTGCTTTGAGTCGAAAAACTATTCGTTGGTATTGAGTTTGATTTTCCTTTACCCAGATTTGCCTGTACATCTTCTCAATATCGCTGTTAAAAACGTACTTAAAAAATCTCCATCGGAGGAGTAGTATCGTTAAGTCGGCTTGAAGTACAGCGCCTGTGTGTAGAACATCGTTCAGGCTGGTGCCATTGGATGTCGGGCACGACGCGTTGAATACGACCCTTACTTTAGTCGTTGTGCTTTCTTCTTTGATCACCGCATGATGCGGTAAGAAATAGAAATCAGTTGATTGTGGTGGTACTACGGTGTGCACCTTAGACATGTGCCCTAACGTGACGTATTCTGTCAGTACCCTATTGTATTCCGTCTGTAGGGCCGGTGTCTTGGCTAGGCGTGTCTCGTTCCGATAGAACTGAGAGCAGACGCTCTTAAGAGATGGGCCCAAACAGACGGTTTTTGGGAAGCTTTGATTGAATGGAAGGGCGACGGTATATCTTCCATCTGAATTCCTTTCCATTGTGTTCTTATATAGTGCCTCGCAATAGGCATTATCTTCGGTCAGGGCCTTTTTTGTAGGTACGTTTTCAAGTTCCCAGAAAGCGGCTAGCAGCTTGTCTAGGCTAATTTCATTGAAAAAGGACACCCGCGTATTGGTTGGGTGAGGTGCATCTGCACGATCGGTTAAAATCCAACCGAAGATGGTTTCTTGGGCGAGAAGCGTATTTAGAACGTTCTTCCGTATACCGTTTAGTATGATCTGGGGATAAACGTCGCCTCCAAGTATGAGGTCGACTGGTTCATTAACGAAGAACCTCTTATCCGCCAGAATCAGATCAGGGAACGCTTGCCGAGTCGTTGCGCTCACTTGGCAAGTAGGAAGGTCCCCTGTTAATTGAGGCAGGACTAGGGCCACTGTATTGATGCTTACTAAGGGGTCTGTAAGCGAACCTAACGTAATCACACATGATTCCTTTACCTGTGCAGATGGTGTATTATTTATTCCTGACACTTGCACATGTAAACGTTTGCATGGAAGGTTTATTCGCTTTTTTAGTCTTTCTGTTATGAAAGAGCATTCGGACCCAGAGTCTATCAGCGCTCTGGCGGAAAATTTTACTCCATTATAGTGTATATTAACACGTGCTGTTCCTAATAGCACTTTAGTGGTGTTAGCATGACACGAAGAGACGTTATTAGCATTATCTTGTCTTTTTTCAGACTCCATACTTGCCCTAGCCTGCTGTGAGGTTGAAGGTGTATTGTCGGTGGCGTTTTGAGTCCACCTTTGGGGAGTTGTCTTTCGTTGTGCTGTCGGAAGACGGAGCAAGGTGTTGTGCCTTGCGTGGCATGTGCTGCAATTGAATTGGCTAGTGCATCGTGTCACGGTGTGTCCACCCGACAGACAATTCAGACAGTAACTATTGTTTTTTACAAATTCGATTTTTCCTGACGCGGACAACCTACGGAATTGTTGGCAATTTCGTAATTTGTGCTCCGTACTGTTGCACATCTTACATGCTGATTTTGGTACGCTGGCTCGGTAAGCCCCAAGTTTTGTAGAATTTTCCCTAGAATTCGAATTTTGACTTTTGGGTGCTTTTGTAGTTTTGTTACCCCTAAGATCAGAAACCGACTCTAATGTCTGGAAGCGATTGGACAGGAATGTGTCCATATCCTCCCATTTCGGGATATCTGTCTTTCGTTCTACGGTCTGTTCCCAACGAGCCAATGTAGATTCAGGGAGTTTTGTGGAGCATAAGTAGGTTATGATTGCATCCCAATTTGTGATGTCAATATTATGACATTTTAGCGCAGAGATGCAATTGTTTATCTCCCGTTGCTATTTTTTGATTGAAGTTCCACACTCCTGTTCGACTGCCGTCAGGTTAAATAAGAGTTTATGTTGGGTGTTTACTAGGATACGTTTATTTTCATATCTGTCGCTTAAGTTTTTCCAGGCGGTTGCAAAACCCTCGTTTGTTAACGAGCACCTGCCCACTATTTCTTTTGTCTCCCCTTGCGTTTTTTGTTTTAAATAGTATAATTTCTCGACATCTTTCAGATCGGTATTGTGGATGTAAATGCCCGTGAACATATCTCTAAAGGCTGGCCAGGAAAGGTAGTCGCCTTTAAATACATCAGTGTCGCAAGGCGGCAGCCGCATTTTATGTCCACGGCGCGAAGAGTCTTCATCCTTTGCTTCATCTTTTTCCGGCTGTGGGGTGATAGCTTCGGCTTCAGCCGCCACAGCAGACATGCATTGCAGGTAGCATGCGAAGCAACTTTTATTCTTCCTTCTTAACGAGTTGAGTTCCTCTTTGGACAGCTCAGGATTGCTGAGAAGACTTTCATACGTAGGCTTGGTTTTCTTCCATAGTGCCCTTAGCTCCTCCTGCAGTAGTGGAAGGGTGTGATTGTTCCGTGATTCGGCCGGGGTCGAGTTGAAATCTTGTTCAAACTCGACTATGGAATCAGCCAATCTAATATAAGTATCCATTGCTTTAATTAATCTGAATATTTTGTTTCTTTGAAGGTGTCGAGCTTGGAGGTAAACGACTTAGTGGCGTTGGTGTAAATGCAACCACAGCAAAAATTATAAGAGTGTTTTGTTTTTTGAACGTAGTCCAGCTATCAATCCTGCTGTGATTGTGCTGTATAAGTAAAATCTTTAAAAACACACGGATTGAAATTCTGATCTGATTGTATGTGTTAACACAGCTAGCAATCTTATGTGAATTTAGTGATAAGCAAAAATTTGAATCAGATGTAAATCTTGACGTGAATGTATTGTGTGGCTAGTGATATGAACCACTTATAGAGATCCTCACGAGGATTATGTAAGCCACAGATAGAAATCCTGACGAGGATTTAATGTGTATACAGTGATATAGATAGAAATTCTGACGAGGATTTAATGTGTATGTAGTGATATGCAGCACAGATAGAAATCCTGAAAGGTTCTAGTGTGTACAAAGTGATATCAAACACAGATAGAAATCCTGACGAGGGTTTAATGTGTCTACAGTGATGTGCAATGCAGAGAAGAGAAATCGTCTGCAAATATTTATTGTGTCTAAAGGGTGTATTGCACACAGATAGAAATATTTTCTGAAAACTTAGCGTGTCTAAAAAAATTTAAAAAAACGCAGATGTAATCCCGATGTGGATATAGTGTGTCAACCTCGAGATTTGAAACACAAATCGAAATCCTGTGGATTTAATGTGTGTAATTCTAGAAATTTGAACCACAGATAGAAATCCCGATGAGGATTTAATGTGTATACCTAGTGATGTGAAACACATATAGAAATCCTGACGAGGATTTAATGTGTATACAAAGTGAAAGTGAACGCTGAGTATTCCCGAGTAGCCAACCAGGGTATCTTTCCCAACCAAAAGAAATAAATTTTGTATATTCAACTTGACGTGGAATACGTACAATTTAAAATATTTATTAAGAAAAAAAGTGAGAAAAATACAGCTATATAATATGAAGTGATATAGTTTAATTGTGTGATCAAGCCACTAGCCACCCAACGTAGTGATACTTTTTTGGCTTTTGGTATTATCTCAGCTCGCAGACTAATTACTAAAGTGAATTCTGTGATAGATAAGCTAAGGCTATCAACCAAGTGAAAATATGGTTCCTGCAGCAAGTTTTGTCAACGTATGTGACGACGAGGGGGTACAACACAGTGCAGTGATGAGTGTGAAAAAAAAAACTAAAAAAAAATTCACTAACTGTCTGCCTTGAGAGGTGTCGAGTAACCCTTACCACTGGTGGGGGGAATTACCCGATCGTCAAAAGGCGTTGTGTGCTTAAAAAACACGAAATTTAGTCATTTCACTTGCTTTGCCTTGCTTCAATCACAGAGTGCACTTTTTTACGTGAATCACGTACATAAAAAAAAGTTTGTGCAACCAAGCAACCACGTACCTTAAAATCTTTAAGTGAGTCGTTGATCGGCGCTGTGTTGATGTGATAAATGAATGTGATGATTAATGGATTGTCTGAGTAATAATGGACTGTATGATTATGTGATCTCGATGCTAATGGACTGTATGTGATGTGGATTAGTGGACTGTTTGATGTTGTGATGTCGATGTATGCTACTGTTGATGTGATGCTAATGGACTGTGTTTGATGATGTGATTTCGATGTGATGAATCGACTGTATGTGTGTGTGTGTGATAGCGAGTTGCCAAAAATGTTGTGGGTTTCTCGTCGGCTTTTGATGATTTTATTATAATAGACTCCTTTAAAAAGATTTATCAAATCTCCAAATTTGCCGGTTTCTTTGGTTTTACGGGTGTTTTCTTTCACAATCTTAATTTCCTCGGCGCGTAAGGACCAATGTTGCGGGGGGAATGTGGCACCCGTGTCGCGGGGCGCGATCGCACGCAAATAAAAGAAATAAAAAAGAAGAGTTAGTACCGAGTAGATAACAATATTTATTCACTTTATCAACAATGGAAAATGCAATATTAGATATACGAGATAGAATAATTTATTCACATTACAAATGACAAAACTCCAATTTATGAACGTGATTTACTTGCCGAGAGTAAGGAAATGAAAAAGTTATGAAATTAATTCACTGCACAATTCGCAATGCACTTGGCCAGTTAACACGTACGAAAATTACTAATGCGAATACTAATTGAAATGACAATCTCAAATTCGCACTATTAATTAAAATGACACTTTCAAATTACTCAGGCAAAATTATTAAAAGGAAAATGTGGAAATGATTTGGCTCTATACTACTCACCTGGGGCTATCTGCTGGCTCGTGAGCGTTCCAAAAAAGAAGAAGGAACCAAGCCCGCGAACCAGTCCGCGGCACCTGCCGATAGCCAACTTTCGTTGAGTTTTTCCCCTTCAAAGTTAGCTCTCGGCTGGTGTTAGCCGTTACCGGTATTAATAATAAATTACCTAATGCGCGCGTTAGGGTGGTCCGGAATATTTAGGCTGGTGGCCTAAACACCATTCTTCTGTATTATCAATTCATATTAAGAATTACTTCCGATTTCTTTTTTGCACAAATTGTAAAAATGATGGTAAACAAAATCAACTTATCGTATAGCATACACAAATAGCAGACTAAACATACCTTTTAAGGTTGTATGGAAATAGCAATATTGCGCAAACAAAAACAACAGCTTTACAACTGTGCTAATAAAATAGGATGATTAAAGGAGTACGATAAATAGTACATATGTATTGTGAGCTCGCTAAATGTGTTTTTATTATGTTGGATTGTAAGGTGTTATATATGTGACGTAAAACAGAGTAAGCAGCATAGGCAGTTCCATGGTATAAGAATTTAAAGGTAAATTCATTTGGACATTTTTGGGAGAAACAAAAAGTTTTTGAAGCCTTATTGTTTGTAAACATTACGACTATCCTTGTTAAACTGAAAACTGAGAATTTTTATGGCTGTAATACTTTCTTATTGCGAAGACTTGAAAGAAAAGCAATGAAACAAAGGTGTTGTGCTCCCTAATTTCACCCATCGCTGCTGCTCTAAATGCAAGAATACCCTAATAAGCTGTCGATTCCACCAAGAATTCGACTATAGAGTAGTACTCGTGGCGCTAGACATGTCGAAGATATTGATACGGTCAACCACGTCGCGTTGCTGCAAGACTTCGTAGAAAATATTAGACAACCTTGATGATGGCCTAAATGCTAAGCAATATTTTATAAAGCAGAATTTTTTGTTCCGAATTTTGGTCGAACAGAATTTTGACACCAACCCTTTTAACTTGAAAGATGTTAATGGTTGTATGTTCAGTTCAAAATGTTTTTCCCGCCCTTATGATATAAGGGTCCATTATGGAAGACCGCGTAGCTTCACTGGCGCTCTACGCCTATAGGTCGGCAATTGAGAAAAGGTGGGGTCTTCAGCCCCACATTGTACATTGGATCTACGCGGCAGTGGTGCTACCCATACTCTTCTACGCAGTCACCATATGGTAGATGACTCTTGATATCGAAGCTAACAAGAGCAAAGCAACAAAGGTGCTGCATACGGCGGCTATGCTTACTTGCGCAACAGAACAATAGAGTTGGCAGTGGAATATTCTCAAGGAAGCTCAGCATAAATAAAGGCTTATGCGTACCAGACCACCGTATTTCTTTCAGAAGTAAGGTTGTAGCTATTGGGAAGCTGCTCTCTATCTAATTAACCTGCCGATAACTAGCTGTATTTCCTTCTTTTCCGGCAGCCAGTGTCACAAGTGGCGGTAAAGTCCAGGGAAGCCTAAACAAGCTAGCTGATAAGTGGAACCTGAGCATAATATGGGGCACAGGCCACAGTTACATCTCGGAAAACTGCGCTGCTGATGAACTACTACGAGAAGGCACCAGCTTGCAAACAATCACCTCTGCTGGCTGGAATCCCCCTCTGAATACTTGCAAGCACTTGCTGCGATCTCAGTTCAGGGAAAAAGCTGAAGCGAGATAGGCCATGGAACCAACATATAGGGTGTCCAGGCAAATCTGGCCCAAGCTGGGCGAAAAGAAATGGCAATCGGTCATAGTTGTGAATCGCCTTTCTATTAGCCCATTAGTGGGTGTTCTAAAAGGTCACTGTGTTATGGACGCCCATGGCGATCATATCGGTTTTTCAAACAAATGGTTTATGCCGCAGCTGCAGGGACGAGGAAGAGATAGAGAGAAAAAAGCATTGTCTATGCATTGCCCCGCCCTGTCGAAGACGAGGTACCGATGTCTCCACAGACACTTTTGGGTGCATTACGGAGCTCGAAACCGCAAAATAAACGAAATTCTGCGCTAGATTAGGCAAACGCGCTGGTTTAGGTTCATGGGTGTATGAAACACGTTCTGTAGAAGGGAAACAAGGGCTCCTTCGTGGTATCACAAAAGGTCAAATCGCCTACGTCAGTCTCCGCTTGGGCAGCGGAGGCAGCCTCTTTAACCTAACCTTAAATAAAACGTTATAATAAGATAATACATCGAGTACCATAAATAAAAAATATGTTATATGGAATAATATGCCATATTTTCCCCTGATTATAGACCTTATTGCACATATAAAATCAGGCTTGCATAGGACTTACAATAAGACACCATTTGACTTTAAATTCCTTTTTTCATCTTATAATCAGCTATTTTTTAAGTATACATAGATTGGAAATCTATGATCCAAAATGCATTTTCATCTCCTGCGTTCAAGTTGCAGATCAATTAAAAATACTTATCGAAAATTTTTTCACATGGGGTCACTCCTTGACAGTGGTTCGGACAGCCCAAAAAGTTTTTATCATATTCTTCAAATATTTATTTACCAGATGTCATTTGCATTCGGCGTGAAACACCTCTCGCCAATATATAGGAAAGGTAATAAAGCAGTATATCCAGGGCCCATTAAAAATGTGAAGGCCCGGGCCGAGATACTTGTGGGGCCCTTTTTAAACGGTTTTATTTTGCTTGAGTTGACAGGCAGGCCGCACGCACGGCCCCACGGCCGTTGTGAACGAATCTTATAATGAAATTTAAGTAACTTTTCGATAAGCTACAAGCGTGAAACTTGGAAGATAGTTCAGAACCCGATGACAATGCAATAATAAGAAAAAAATCGCCGCTAGGTGGTGCAAGGCTCGAGATATTCGCAAAATTCGAATTTGTCTATCCGATTTGGCTTATATTTGGAACACATAATACATGCAAGAATAGAAATCGACCTGTGAAAAAAAATCGCCGCTAGGTGGCGCAGGGGTCGAGATATTCGCAAAATTCGCATTTGTGGTCCGATTTGGCTCATATTTGGAACACATAATACATGCAAAAACAGAAATCGACCTGTTAAAAAAATCGCCGCTAGGTGGCGCATGGATGGAAATATTCACAAAAATCGTATTTGTTGTCCAATTTGATTTGGTCCATATTTGGAACACATAATACATACATGAATATAAAGCGACCTATGATGCCCGATTTGGCTCATGTTTGGAACAAATATTGCATACAGTCCAGTAGAAGTGACATCAAAATATTTTGGAGTTGGAGGAGGGACAAGCATACGTGGCGCAGAGTCGAGTAAAGTCTTTGGAAGGATTACGTATTGAGGAGTTAGGTTGTAACAAATTGTCAGGAAAGAGTCCTTGTAATAATGAGTCACTAAATGAACTAAATAGAATGAGAAATAATAGGCAATTAAATAAAGACCAAAAACTTGAAAATAAAATAATTAAAAAAAAATTTTTAAGTTAAACGGTTTTATTGAAAACAATACTTACATGAAATAATAATAATACGAAAAACTAGAAAAAAATTAGATAGGTCCTATGTACTAGTCATCACACTCCTTATCAATCTAGGGCGTCGATCAGACAATTAAATAAAAGCGTTGGACGCGTCATATTTCTATTGATAGCCATAAGTAAAACCAACTGAACCTTAATCAGGTTATGCTACGCCTCACATTTTTAGAAATTTCACGCGCCCAACGCTTTTATTTAATTGTCTGATCAACGCCCTAGATTGATAAGGAGTGTGATGACTAGTACCTAGGACCTACCTAATTATTTTGTAGCTTTTCGTATTATTATTATTTCATGTAAGTATTGTTTTTAATAAAACCGTTTAACTTAAAAAATTTTTTTTTATTATTTTATTTGAGGATATGATCAATTAAAATAAAGTTCTTTGCAAAGGACATCATACTTTTTATATCATGCTTTGGATTTCACACATTTCCATAATACAAAACTTCAAATGGTACCATGCATACACAAACTACTGACAAAATCCTTTTCGAGATTTTTTGGCTGGAAATATTCCGAAAATATCTTCAAAATCTAGTTCACGCCGTCTTCTGAGCTTTGAAGGACTAAATTAATGAGTCACTCTTCCCCCATACATGTACGAAGTCGATTTTTGGTTAACTTCATTATGGACAACGATCTTTCACTTGTGCAATTTGTTGCAATCATTGTAAACGTAAACGTAAAAAAATCTCTGAGTTGACAAATGTAGAATGAAGATTGCTTTCTTTGATGCTGTACAGAAACCACTCAGTTGATTTCTCTTCCACTTTTGTATGGAAATTTGCAAAATGTTTTAGTTGGGTCAATTTGTTTCCCAAAGCGTCTTCCAAATCTATCGGATATGTTTCCAGAAGCTTCTAAGCCTTCAATTCGATTTCTTCTAATTCCATGAGCATCAGTTCATTAATGAAATTTAATGTCTCAAAAACTAGCTTGTAAGGGGTAATTTTTGTAAGTGCACTATTAGCTCATCAATAAGAGGAAGAAAAGCTTCCATGCGCAATTCGTTTCTAGCTTAAAGTTGTACAGGCGACGCTTGTGAGCCAAGGGGTTGCAACTGAACATTTACTAATCGAACTCGTAGAGACCCATAGTCGCTGGTCTCTGCAAACTTTAAAGCAGCCTCTTCGTATGTATCGAACGCATCTTTTGATTTTACAAATGACAGCATACAAGTCAGAGTGTTAGCATCAGTTTGTAGGGTGATCGCAGTGTTTCAATTTCAATGTACTTGTTTGAGTTTATACTTTGTATTTTATTGATCTACAAAAGAAGCTTATACATTTGATGCAATACCTTTCAAATAGAGAAAAATTATTTAGTCTGTCTGTTATTAAATCTCATACAATAAAGATTGTTCTTGTTATATTTTTAAATCCACTGCACAATATCTTTGCAATAGGTTGTGGGCCGTTGCATGGTGGATTTCGTTAAAGGATCCTTTGCTAAATTGAATAATGATAATTACCACTTCTGGAAGTATAGCTGGAGCTAATTTTAAAGAAAGAGGGTACATGGAAATACATTGCAGGAGAAACGCCAAAGGAGCCAGATGCAGCTTGGACTCAGTTAGATGACGAGGCCACTGTTACCATAGGCTTAAGTGTAGAAGACAGTCAGCTTTTGCTAATCAAGAAAGCTAAAAATGCACGTGAAGCATGGGAGATTTTGGGGAGTCATCACGAAAAGGATACACTCGGTAGTAGTGGCAGGCTAATGAGAAGGATATGCGGTATGACATTTTTGGAAGGTAGCAGTATCAATGAGCATATAACGATAATGAAGGTGTTGTTTGAAAAGCTAGAGGCGTTAGGAGAAAGTTTGTCAGAGCGCTGGTTGGAGACTATGCTTCTGAGTAGTTTACCATCTGCATTCAATACCTTAGTGACCGCATTGGAAACAAAGAAAGTGGATGATCTCACATTGAAAGTTGTAGAGGCAAGTATGTTGGAGGAATGTGAGAGAAAAGTGAGTTTTAATGATAATATAGCATTGAGGACTACGGAAGATGAGAAGCGCGACAGAAAGTTCGAAAAGCGTTTCCATTTTTGTAAGGCTAAAGGGCATCTTAAACGGAATTGTTGGAAATTAAAGAAATTAAACAGCAACAATAGCGTTAACGATGTTAAAGGTGGCAGTCAGGCAGGAGGTAATTACTGTTTTGGAGTTTCGTACGATCTGAAATCTTGGGTCATCGATTCCGGTGCTACGTGTCATATCAACTCAGAGAGACATGTATTTAAAACGCTTGATGAGTCTATTAATGAGAAGTTACTGTTGCAAATGGTCAAACGGTTATATCTGAAGGTAAAGGTATGTGTGAAATTACCTCTTTATAATAGAAATGAGAAAATCATTTGGTAAAGATTGAAGTACTGCAATAGGTGTACTTTTCATTCCATCGTTTGATGGTGAAATCATGTCTGTGAGTAGAATTTAAAAAAGGGGTTAGTGGTACAATTTCAGCATACATCGTGCAGCGTTCAAACGACTGATGGTAAAGAAATCGGATCAACACATCTTCATGATGGTCTATTCTTGTTAAGGCAAAATAACATAGAATCGGTTATGCAAGTTAAAAATTGTGAGCTGAAAAATTGTCAACATTACTGGCACCATGTATTTGGCCATCGGCACATAAACGCAATAAAGATGATGCAAAACAAAGATAAGTTAAGCTGATTTAAAATTGTAAGTTGCGGTATAAAGAAGAATTGCGATATTTGTATTCAAAATAAAATGACTAGGAAACCTTTTAGTGATTCTTCTATAAAGTCTCACTCGGTAATGGATATTGTGCACACGGAGACCTATGCAAACTATAACTCCAGGTGGAAAGGGTTATTTCATAACTTTTATTGACGACTATAGTAGAGACACCGTACTGTACTTACTTCGTAGTAAATCAGAGGTATTTGATAAATTGAAAATGTATAGGGAGTATGTTAGGCACAAGTTTTCCACTTATCCCAAAGTAATAAGATCTGATAACGGTAGTGAATTTTGTTCGAAAGCCTTGGTAAGTTTTCTCGATTCCAAGGGGGTGCAGTGACAATATACTGTACCTTATACTCCATAGCAAAATGGTGTTGCTGAGAGAAACAATTTTAGTTGAAATGTCGAAATGTTTATTGGCAGAAGCAATGTATCAAATTTATTTTGGCGTGAGGCAGTTTCAACGGCAAACTACTTGCAAAATTGTATAGTAACGGGCTCAATTAATTGTACGGCTTATGAGAGATGGGAAGGTAAAATCCCTGATGTGAAATATTTAAGAATATTTGGTTCTTATGTTATGATTCCTAAAGAAAAAAGGAAGAAATGGGATAGAAAGTCTGAATTACGTACATTTGTAGGATACGATGAACATGCAAAAGGACATAGATTGTTAGCAGCAGTGCGGGCTCTACCTTAACGCGAACTACGCGACCCGCCTACGGCACCAAGTTCTAGGGGACACCAAATTCGATAAACACTTTTGCACTAAAAATCCTTTTTGCAAACAAAAAGACATTTTGTAGGGGCCCTATATTTAGTTTAATAAAAAAATTAAATTTTCACCATAACGACCATATCAATTCCATCGATGAACGATTTCTGCAAGAGAAAAATATGAACTCTGTTTCTGGATTTTTGAACGATGTCCACAGCTTGTTGAATGAGAGTACAGAAACAATTTTGAAAAGTTGCCAGTATCTAGAAAAAACTTTAACATTAATTGAAAGATATAGATGCTGCAGATTTATGTGATGAATTACAAGCTATCGCACGAAGAGTCCCACAGTCATTCAACCCTCTTGAGGTTCTTAATTATATTTTACAGCGCAACTTGTCTGGTCTCATGCCCAAATTAGTTGTAGATATACGTATTTGGTTGACGATATCAATGTCGGTTGCGAGTGGCGAGCGTAGCTTTGCGAAACTGAAATTAATCAAAAGGTACTTGCGTTCGACCATGACTCAAGAAAGGCTTGTAGGTTTAGCATTGCTATCAATAAAGAAGGAAATTGCGCAAAAATTAGATTTAAGTAAAATTATATCAACTTTCTCTGAGTTGAAGGGAAAAAGAAGTTTTAGTAAACTTTAAGATAATTAAAAATACTTTTGTGTGTTATATTTTCGTTCTTTTGTTGAAAAAAAATATATATTTAATATGCAAATAAATATTTTTTTGTTTTATTGACACTAAGTTTGAATTTAATATTTCTGACCTCTAATTTTCTGATCTCCAATTTCTTTCTATAAATACGGGAGGAATGGGCCGCAAATTATAACTCGCCTAGGGCCCCAAATTCTCGTGAGCCGGCCCTGATTGTTAGATGTAAAGACAAAGAAAATTATTATCAGCAGAGATGTTATCTTCGTGGATACTCAAGAATCAGAAGATAAATTGACTGATACCAGGGAATTTTCAGAAATATCCGTACGTAGTTTTCAGAATCGTGCAATTGAAGAAGGTAGGAAAGAAGTAACAACAAGTATTCAGTGTGAAGATAATAATTAATTTAAAAGCTTAGATGATGAAATTGATTCTGTAAATAGTCATGAAGACGATGAAAGGGGGATTAATATTGAACACGTTTGTTGAAATGATAGTGACGAAGAATCAGAAGCACGAAATTTTATTGAGCAATTACCTGATGTTCAAGAATCAGAACCCTTACCACGACGGTCTTCAAGAGTAAATAAAGGTAGACCTCCTCTACGTTTAAATTACAATGTTAGTAATGAAATTATAGAACCAAATACCTATAACGAAGCGATTAAATCCGACCAACGTGATGGATGGATTGCTGCAATGAAGGAAGAATATTCATCACTTGTATCGTCAAAAACTTGGGATTTGGTAGTACCACCTAAAGATTCAAATATAGTTAGTTGTAAATGGACATATAAAATTAAGCGTGATGAAAAAGGAAAAATAAGCCGTTATAAAGCCCGTATTGTAGCAAGAGGTTTTAGCCAAAAATATGGTGATGATTACGACGAAGATTTTGCACCAGTTGTGCGACAGACAACTTTTAGAATTTTACTAAGCATTGCTGGATCTAAGAAAATGACGGTAGTGCATATTGATGTAAAATATGCATTTTTAAATAGTAATTTCAACGAAATTAATTACATTACAGGGTTCGAGGATGGGAGTAATACACTTGTTTGCAAACTTAACAAAAGCCTGTACGGCCTTAAACCAAATATACCAACAAGGAAGGGATTACATATGTGTTGGTATATGTCGATGATATTTTAAGTGCAAGTTGCAAAAGGAATAATATTTTAGAAGTAGAAAAGCTACTCAACGGAAACTTTGAAATTAATAATTTAGGAAATATTAAACATTATCTCGGCATGGAAGTTTTTACTGATAAAAAAAATAATTTCTGTATTCGACAGAGAAAGTATATTGAAGAATTAATAAATAAATTTGGATTGGAGGATGTTAAAGTTTCAAGTTATCCCTTGAATCCAGAGTATGGAAAATCAACATCAGAACTTTTGCTATCCAACACAAAATATCAACAACTCACTGGATCATTGCTGTATATAAGTGTTAATACAAATCCTGATGTTGCAGCTAGAGTTTCAATTTTGGCAAGAAAAGTTAGTACTCCAACTCAGGAGGACTGGAATTAGGCTAAACGAGTACTGAAATATTTATAGGACACTATTGATTTTTCATTGAAATTAAGTAACTTGCAAAATAATAACATTTTAATTGGCTATGCTGATGCAAACTGGGCTGAAGATAGATGTGATCGCAAATCTAATTCTGGTTATATTTTTCAGTAAAACGTGTGTTTCACTTGCAGATTTTTATGTGGAACAAGCATCACCTACTGTGATATATGAAGATAACCTAAGCTGTTTAAATTTAATTAAGGAGGAGAAACTCAGCTGCCGAACAAAACACATTGATACGAAAATTTATTTTGTCAAGGATCATATTCAGAAGAGCAATATCAAATACTTATTTTGTCCCAGCGAGAAAATGGTAGCAGATATGTTGACGAAGCCTTTACCTCCCGTAAAGTTAAACTATCAGCGAACAGTTGCTAAATTACTTCTCAATTGAGGAAGGGTGTTAGAAATATCAATTTCAATGTACTTGTTTGAGTTTATACTTTGTATTTTATTGATACATTTGATTCAATACCTTTCAAATAGAGAAAAATTCTTTTGTCTGTCTGTTATTAAATCTCGTACAATAAAGATTTTTCTTGTTATATTTTTAAATCCACTGCACCAGCGAGTATCACAATGTAAGATACTTTGAGTGATGATAAGTTGCTCATTAATATCTCATATCTCATCGTTGAACTCGTAAAAAATACAAAAAACTCTTCTAGAAAATTTAAAAAAAGTACTGCATGGGAGAGCACGCGAAATAAATTTATATATATATATTTTTTTATATATTTATTTATTAAAACTATTCTTTTCAAGAATATTTCTTTGAATGAAAATTTTTGATACATAAAATTAAAATCTTGTCAGACAACCGATTGGATTTATGCGTGTTTGTTTATTGGTAGTTCAAATGCAACTGACTTGAGTTGTACAGAGTAATATGAATGCGTATATGGAACAGTAATAATGTGAACAATATATATATGTATAAGTGGAATGAAATGAACAATAAACTAGTGATAACAGCTCGGCCTCTCCTGACATCCAAAATCGTCCCGATTTGGCTGCTCTTCGTCATCAATCTCTGGGAATAGGTTGCACCATGGTTTCATACTCAGGTGTGGAAATTGTTGAATACTTGCGTTGTGAGCACTGGTGCCCATCTATGTCTTCGACGACGTATCGATTGTAGCGGAGGACCTTTTCGACGATATGCGGTCCCTTGTAAGGTGATTGGAGTTTACGTGATTCGCCAGATCTAGGAGGAGGAGCTGCGGGTAGAACTAGATCATTTTCGGTGTAGGTGGTTACTTTCGAGTATTTAGCGTCAAACCGCTTTTTCCACTTTGCTCGGGCTTCTTCGATATTGCTGATTGCTTCGCTGCGACGACCATACATGAAGAGTTGTGTACTGTCGTCTTCTACTGCTGCCAAAACTTTATTTCCGCTGATATCCCGAAGTGGGAAGTCGTATATTAAATCTATTGCTGCATACTTTGTTGTTGCGTTAACTTTTGTATTGAGAGACCATTGGAATGATCGCAGATGGATGTCCCAGTCTCTTGGCTCGTTGATCGATGGCTTCAAATAGTTTAATACTGCTTGGTTTACCCGCTCGGCCAACCCATTTGACCGTGGTGTGCGTACGGCGACTTTAATATGTTGAATGTCATTTGCCCTGCAGAATGATGTAAAAGCTGAAGACGTAAATGCGGTGCCGCGGTCTGTGACCATTTTCTGTGGCAAACCGAAGTATAAGGTAAGTTGGTTCAATGCGTCGGTAACTGGCTTTGTTTTCGTTGACCTGGTAGGAACTATAACTACATATCTGGTGAGTGCGTCGACGATTACCAAAACATGTTCGTATCCACGTTTGCTTTTGATGAATGGACCCAAATGGTCTAAGTGTAGAACTTGGAACGGGAGTTTAGGAATATCCATTCCATACAATTCACCCTCTTTACGATGTGAAAGGCGATGGTAACTACAGTCGATGCATGACTTTATGTATGCTTTTACGAAGTTTCGCATTCGAGGAAACCAAAAATATTTTAACACTCTATTGATGGTCCCGTCGACACCTGGGTTACCACAGTCATCGTGGTTAATTTTATTATTCGCCACCTCATACCCTTTGGTACTACTAGCTGTGGTTGTTCATTGCCGTTTAATTTTAAAAGTCTATGATTTTTAAAGATGTATTCTGAATTAAACTTAGATTTTTGCGGAGACGCTATCGCCCCTCGTAGAACATAGATTATTGATTTTAATTTCGCATCTTGTTGTTGCATAACTGATACCCAGTCATCAATAGTCAGCGCTTGTACATTACTCGTAGTCGCATGTGTCGATTCAGCTGGTTCGATTGGTGCACGACTCATTGCATCAACGTGACACATTGATGTTCCAGCCCGGTGCACAATATCGTAATCAT